>NC_062288.1:95595616-96795616 GCF_902655055.1 Lutra lutra
CATGATCACCCAGAGTCCACAGTTGGCTTGGGCTTCACGCCTGGTCCTGTACATTCTGTGGGTTTGGGCGAGTATCTGATGACACCATCCATCATTATGGTGTCCTATAAAACAGATACGCTGCCCTGAAAATCCTCTGTGCTCCACTGTTTTTTAAGTTCTTTTTTTTTATATTGAATAATTTTGAATTCTGGTAATGAAAAAAAAGGAGACAGTTTAGATTTTTTCACTTACTCTGAAATAAAATATAAGCAAACCTACACAACTAAATCTCTGGGACCTTTGATTGATTTCCTTTTCTTGGGGGTCACTGACCAACAAAACGGAAAAATATTCCTGTTATTAAATCGGTCTGAGGTCAGCAGGCACTCGTGACTGCATGGGGTTTTGCTGAGAGAGCTGCTGGGAGGGAGGGTCACTGTTTTTTGTTTTTTGGTTTTTTTTTTTTGGTCTGATCCCAACAATTAACTTCTTTTTGAGATTAAACAAACAAACAAAAATCTCTCAGCCCTCCTGTCCTTGCAAAGGGGTGGAGGGAGGTCAGCTCTGCCTTGTGGCATTATGGTTGCCATGGGAAGTAATAAAAAAGCATCTTGGCAAGGATGTGAGATGTTTATGAAGTTGAGGGAAGGTCAGCTGGGGCTGGGGGTGTGTGTCATCAGATAAGGAGTGGGTTGGGGATAGGAAGTAATGAATGTCCCTTGGGTTCATGTGGGCCAGTGACTGTGTGACCTTGAGCAAGTCCTCTTCTTCCTAGGCCTCGGCTTTCTTCCTCATTGTCAAATTCAGCTCCTCTCCCCGTGGTCCCTCCACTCTCATGGCCACGAGTCTGGATGTCCTCTTCAGACTCCTTCATTCCTGCTGCCCCTTCAGGCACCCGGTTACAGATCTGAGGTTAAACCAAACAGGTGCATTATTAAAAGTGATGTGAAGAAGGAAGGAAATAGTAGCTAATGTATTTCCATGTTCTATTTTTACTCCAAACATTTCAAGTCTGTGTGAGTTGTTTTTCATGGCTCATCAAGGCTCAAAAACATACCCACCAGGAAATACCCAGTGAGGGCCTGGCACTCTGATGTCTTGGGAGCATTTCACACAGTTCATTCTTACAAAGTTTGCCAGGTGTTTATTTTTTAAAATTTATTTTATTCATTATATATAGATATATAAATATATTATTTATTTATTTAATTTATTTTTAATTTTTAAAATTTATATTTTAGAAGGATTTATTTAATTGTCAGAGGGAGAACACAAACAAGGGGAGGGGCAGAGGGAGAGGGAGAAGTAGGCTCCCCACTAAGCAGGGAGCCCCATGTGGGGCTTGATCCCAGGACCCTGGGATCATGAACTGAGCTGAAGGCAGACGCTTAACTGACTGAACCACCCAGGTGTCCCAGAGTATCTACTTATTTTTAAGCTTATATTTTTCAGGCTCTTAGTTTGTGCCAGGCCCTGAAATAAACATTTTATAGAGGCCTGCTTATTCACTTATGTGCCGGGATAGGGAGATCCTTAACAAAACGATCAGAAGCACAGTTCCTATTATCCAGAAGCTTACAGCATACTTTGAGATGTGTAATATAGCTGTATGAAGCAGTTCGGAGTCCAAGGTATTGTTTTATTAAGTGTCCAAATGGTACCATCGTCAATAAAGGCTTCAGACATCCAGAGAAGGGAGGTGAATTACGACTCCAGGGAGTCTGAAGATAGTTCTCGTGGGATGTGTGGAGAGAAAGGAAGGTGGTTTTTTGAGTAGGCATAATTTGGGCTGAAGTTTTGGTTATGGTTGAGATGAAGGATATAGGAAATGAGAGACACACATGTAAGTTGTTGAATGAACAGATGAGTGGCTTCAGGCTTTGGCGTCCGGGTGATCCAATGCAGGCTGTTGGAGTATTGAGAACGGTGATCGTGGAGTCTGTTGCGGGCATGTCGTCTGCGATGATGACCTTTCCAGGCGGAGGTGCTCACAGGCACCTGCACTCGAGTGTAGATGAAAAACCCCGCGAGGTATGCAGATTTAAGAGTCATGGAGTAGAAGTGATAGTGAAGCCATAAGATAGGTTTGCTTCCTAAATAGAAGGAGGGAGTGAGGGCAGATACCCGTGAAGCGCCCAGTTTGTATTTAAGGGGAAGAGGGAGTCTGCCAAGAGCACAGAGAACTGATGACTGGAGGGGTAGGAGGCAAGAGAAGAAGCATCGAGCGCTCGAGGGATGAGGACCTTTCCTGGTGCATTTCCTGGCGGGGGCTGCCATCTGTGCTCCCCCTCACCCCCGCCCCCCACCGCCTCCTGACAAAGGGAGGAAAACCTGAACCACGGAAAGGCTAGTCTCCCGCTTCCACAGTTGACTAAAGGATTTTTGTGGATAGAGTTTTGTTCATTTTATACTTCTAGATAATTTTACTCAGAGGCCTGGATGTTCAGTGTTTGATATAGAGGTTGAATCTTCTTTCAAGTACATTTTACAAGATAGGAAACACAACAACCAAGTCTCTGAGTGCCGATTGAGTTTCCAGTGTGCAGAGGGATCATGGAGGTCTCAGAACTATTTTCCCTTCTCTTCTGAGAACCCTCTTCGGCACAGTCTCTCGTTTTTGCCAATAATGCTCATGTGTTTTCGCCTGTCCCCAGGCTCGGATGCAACCACGCTGCGTGTGGAAGCCAGCTCCCCTGATGGGGCTCCACGTTCCTTGCCAATGTCTATAGATTTTTGCAATTGAAATCGGGACAAGAGGATCAGCAGGCTAGGAGGGGATTTGCCGCCCCACCTTTCCCAAATCCATATTCTTTTCACTGTGTAAGTCGTCTGGCGAAATTCATTATGGTCTGTGATAGAAATGTTGTCAACAAGCACTGTTTGGATCTCATTCCAGAGCCAAAATCAGACTGGAAAATGGTTTGGGGTAGGAATGGGGATAGCGTTTAGGAAATGATACTTTGGATTTCGTTTCCTCCCTGAATTCTGACTAGATCTGTAGCTTCTGGAGATTTCTACGGACTCACAACCTTTCTAGCTTAGGGTTAACTAGACCTTAGGTATTGTTCAAATTTCTTTCTGAAGGGATGATTCTCACTAAGAATCTGATTTCTGCTGGGTTCTAGCCCTCGGTGGAGGAACAGCAGCCACTTTTATCCTTTTGCTAATACTTTGTTCCACTGGAGCCATGCTTATTTTAGTTCAAATCAAATCCTCTCATCAAATATTTATTATTCCTTGAGTCAAATGGAATTGAAAAATACTTACAGGTTAGTGACCCATTTCCCTACATGATTCAAGTGGCAGATTTTTCATTCATGATCTCAGCAAGTATTTATCAGGCTCGGTATGGTGCGAGGTGTTTTTGAAGCTACAAAAGGGTGTTTGGAATGGAATTAATTTTCCAGGAGCTTATAACATGGGCAGAGAGACCAGAACAACTCAAATAAAAGGACTTTAAAATAATGGCTAAATATATAAGGCATGTTGTGGTACAGGCTATGTACTTATGTATTAAAAGAAAGCTAAATAGTATTAAGTGATGCAGTAACCATAGAGGACTTCCTGGAGGAGGCAGACCACGAACTGGATGGGTCATGCTGGATGGCAGAGTTAAAACTGGAAGCTGTATATGACCAAGCTTACTCCTCCCTTTTCTCTGCTGTAAGGGGAAAGTTTGTCTTCTGCCATTCCAGCAGTTGATACGAATTCGTCTTTTCCCTGGAAATGCTTTTCAGAATATCAGAATTCTAAAAACAAATTATGTGTGGTTACAGTAAATATGTTATAAGACTTACCTCTGTCAAATACCAATGAGATCGTTCAGAGGCAAATTGTAGTGGAGATGTATTAATTCAAATAGGTACTCTTCACTTTAAGGAAACATATTTTATTCTATTTTTTGGAAAATATTTTATTTATTTATTTGTCAGAGAGAGAAAGAGCACGAGCAGGCAGAGAGGCAGGCAGAGGGAGAGGGAGAAGCAGGCTCCCCGCTGAGCAGGGAGCCTGATGTGGGGCTCGATCCCAGACCTCTGGGATCATGACCTGAGCCAAAGGCAGACACTTAATCAATGGAGCCACCTAGGTGCCCCAAGGAAACAAATATTAAACTTAACAGAGCCAAAGTAGTTCAGATGAATTCATTTTAAATATACAAAACCTTCAAAACGAAAGCTTCTCTGGGCTGAAGTCAGTAATATTAGTAATAGCAACAACAACTTGCTCAACTAGTAGTTGATCAAGTACCATTCGCCTAGCAGGTTACATCAAATGTACGTACCGCTGCCAGTCCTCTTGAACACCCCGCGAGGCGGCTGTTGCGAATTCTGTGTAACATATGTGGAAACTGAGTCCAGAGAGTCACACGGCCCGTGAGTGGTGCTGGGGATCTGAACCCTGCTGTTGGTGACTCCAGAACCCAGGCTCTCTGGGGGTCTCCCCACCAGCACTGGGGCTCAGCGTAAGCAGCACACAGTGCTCAGAGCTCACACAGGAGGAGGGAACTGTGTTCTAGAATTGGGAAGTAGACTCCAGAAACTCTTATGAGAGGAATTCTTCATCAGAATAAGGACACTGGGTGGCAAGATCATGGGACGAGAAATTTCAGAGTTTGGAAGGGGCTTCCAGGTTTGGAGGGTCCTCATGAACTACTCGTAGGCCTCCGATGGATGGTCCTGACCTTCAGTGTCTCAGCCCATGGTGGAATCCAGCATACCCGTAAGTGTGAAACAGGAGCTCGGCGAGCATATCGGACCAGCATTCCCCATCTCTCTCACAGCCTGACACCCGTTAAGGTTGCCAGACTAAACACAGGAGACTCCGTTAAATTGGAATTTCAGGTAAACAACATAAGTGTTTTTAGTATAAATCTATCCCATACAATGTTGGAGACCTGCTTATACTAAAAACGTATTTGTTGCTTATCCGAAATTCACATTTAACTGGGCATCCTGTATTTTTTATTAGCCTTGTATCACTAGCCTGGGCTGCTGCCTGTTTTGGAGACGGGTTTCTGGCCTGGTTCCTTTTCCTTTCCTTTTCGTTTTCGTTCTCGTTTTCCTTTTTCCTTTCCTTCCCTTCCCTTCCCTTTCCCTTCATTTTCCTTTCCTTTTCCACCGGAATCCTGTCTGTGAGGCAGATCTGTAGAGCTTCAGGTCACTTTTATTGCACTCATGCATTAATTTATTGAATCTTCATACTGACCCTGTACGTAGGCACTATTCTCATCATTCCATTTTATAGACAAGAAAATGGAAGTACCAAGGGATTAAGTTACTTGTTCAGAGTCACACAGCTGGTGACGGAGGAAGGACTGGAAGTGGCCAGTGTGGCTCTGGAGTCAGTGAGTGCTCCTTCCCATTCCTATTACCCACTGTTGTGTAATTGGGGCAGAGCAGAAGGAAATCTATTGCTAAGGAGAGAGAGCCTGGTGGAGTAGAGAGAACCATTGGGTTCTTGGAGCTCCAAGGAAAGAGCATAGAGAAGATGGAGTGTCTGATGCGCTTCTCGGGGGCAAAGCAGGAGCTGTGCTGGCCTCCCTTCTTTCTTGAAGCTTCTTGAATTTTCTCCCAATCAGACTCTCCACTGTCAGTCCTGCTGAGCACTGGGGCTCTTCCACCGCCTCCCCAAGATGCACTAAATCAGCTGCTCTTTCCTTGGCCCCTTTGACCAGCTCCCACCAAGGGGAGCCATGACCAGCATCACTCATCGTTTGTGACAAGCTGTCTTCTTATCCATGAAGACTGAACTGGTCTAATCTCACATCTCACATCTTTGTGAAAACATTAAACTCCATTCATGGTCTTTGCTCCCTTCCCACCTTGCAGTGGGAGGACATTTCTCAGAACCCCAGCTGTGAGAAAGGAAGGCTCCCCCCAGAGACTTGACTTTGCATTCAACTTTGTGTTTCCCAAGGGGATCAGAAAGGCTCAGTTTAATGGGGGGTTAAGGGGGTAGGAGAAGAGTAAATGAAACAAGATGGGATTGGGAGGGAGACAAACCATAAGTGACTCTTAAACTGAGGGTTGATGTGGGGAGGGGGCTTGGGAGAGGGGGGGTGGGGTTATGGACATTGGGGAGGGTATGTGCTATGGTGAGTGCTGTGAAGTGTGTAAACCTGGCGATTCACAGACCTGTACCCCTGGGGATAAAAACATTATATGTTTATTAAAAAAAAAAGAAAGAAAGGCTCAGTTTACTTAAAAACCCAGCTCTGCTTTAACGATCTTTAGGCATCATTTGTGGGCCATGTGACCATGCTAGGGCCTCGGATGCGGTGGTGGGTAAGAGGTACATAGTCCAGCTTGCCTGAGTGTCCCTTAGTCCCCAAGGAGAAAGTAGTGTGTTTCCCAGAAAATCTAAGCCAGTGGCAAAAACATAC
Organism: Lutra lutra; assembly: GCF_902655055.1. Lineage (NCBI taxonomy): Eukaryota > Metazoa > Chordata > Mammalia > Carnivora > Mustelidae > Lutra > Lutra lutra. The sequence goes on from NC_062288.1 coordinate 95,601,981, forward strand.
AAGAAAACAAAAATACCCACAGGAATCTTAGAAATGCCTTAAAAATGCAGATCAAGGATCCTGCACAATGCATGGGGATGGATGTCCAGGAAAACCCACAATATGTGCTTCCGGGCACAGGCCAGAGCTAGGTGGTGCGTGACGCTACTGGACAGGATTAGGGCAGCGTGAAAGGTGCATGAGGAGCAGGTCACTATCACAGCTTCCAAAGTTCTGTAACGAAGACCTTGCAATTAATATTTATTGACAGGACCTATCAGGTGCATCATGTAGGGTTCCTGGGTAACCACTTAGCTTGCAGGGTTATTGCCTACATAAAATTTACTATGTGAAGCCGTAATTATTAAGTCAAATAATGACAGTAATAACTCAAGAGCAAACTTCTAAAGCAAAATCAGAGAGTTTATTATACCAGGTATAATTTAATTTTATCTACCCTGAATTGTACTTAGCTGTTTGCTACAGCGTTCCGCAACCCACGGTCCTCTGTCCATGGTTAACAGGCTTTCCTTTCTTTAACTTCCTAGTAGACTTGGCCTTAAAATGACATTTTCTCTCAGGCTGCTTCTGCTGGGCTTTTCATCTGAGGATGTCAGCAGCACCCTGGAACTCAGACGAGGGGCAGCACCAGCTGTTCTGGGAATGCAAGGCATGTCATTCCTCTGTGAAATCTCAATCAACTTGCTGCTGCTTTGATCATTCTGTCCTGTATTTTCTTTTAGGAGAAAGGAATTTCTCCAAGATCTCTATTTGCTTAAGGCTTACAAAAAACCAGGATTCTCGTATTTGTTAGTAACCTTTTCCAAACGGAGAAAGATTTTGCCAAGCTACAGAACCGAAATGACCAGGAGTAGCTAATGAGACGAGGGAAGGTGGGTAAGGCCATTCACTGCAGGTCACAGAGCTTGAACCTGCTGACCCATAGGCTTCTCTCCCCACTAGGCCAGCAAGGGGGCAGGTGCCAGGCCAAGACAGAAAAGATGCAGAAGAGCGGGACCTTTGAAGTAGGAGAGGCTGGTCCGCAGTGATGAGGACTGGACTTCCAGTGTGTTCTTCCCATCGGGGGTGTCTGAGACTCCTCTCCCACATGCAGGGCCTTGGAGGCTCTCAGGCCCATGATGCTTCATCTCCTATCGTGCAGGTTTGCTGTTCTGAAAAAGTGAGGCAGCCACGTGAAACTCTGAACTCTTCAGTAATCAAAAGGGAAACCAATCAAGACGCGACATTAGCTCTGGTGATAAAGCTGAGAATCAAGAGCTGAGGATTCCTTGGGTCCATATTTCCGTTCCCATGGATTGGGTCTCTATCTGGATCTGGGGGTTTGGAAACAGACTGAGTGTTTCCTAGGTTGAAGGGCTCTGGGTCAAAGCCCTGTGATAACCATAGTAGCCATGTGTTTTCTACCGGTTCTCCGTAGCTCCTGGATCTGTGTACTCCAGGACGAGGGCCACAGGATGTAGAAACTGAAAGAGACCACAGAGACTGTCTGGTCAGTCCTTTCCTGGAAGTTTAAATACGTTGAGCATTGCCCGCGGTCGCAAAGCCAGGAGTGTGGCACAGCTGGAACCAGGTGTCCTGACCCTCAGTCAAGGGCTCTTTGCTAGTTTTGCCCCATTGGCCCCAACTTCATTCTCTATGGCCTGGGAGGCTGATCTCTCTGGATTGCAGTTCCTGGGCCCCCTTATTCTCGGCTTTGTCAATAGGAGGCATGACCGGCCATCCAGGAGTCATGAGGGAAGAGGTGGCGTCTTCACCTGCACCTGTATTCCTTTAAGGCACCGTCCTGCCGGGGAGCCCCCTTTCACAGCTCTGGCCCTTGCCTGGCTCCCAGCATGTGCAGTTCCTCCCCCCTCGCCCCTCAGACCTAGGGACAATAGTAACTTGCCATTTCCCACCAATCCTTACTGGCTCCTTGAATTCTGGGCCGAACTGTTGCACTGTGCTCTCCTAAAAGTCTTCAGGTAAGCCCTTTGGGGTGTGCTGTCCTTAGGGTGCTGTGTTCTGAGCGATCCAGGCTCTTTCCCCCGCCCCAGGCTGCTGGATCTATAAGTCTGGGCCTTCAGCAGCAATATGCATGTGCTTGTAGTCGGTCTGTTTTGGTGTACATAATAGCCGTGCTCTGAAACGCTGCCTTCAGTTATACATTTAGGGGTTGAGCTCCTATTTATTCCATTTTTATTTCAGATATACACTTTGCCTTCATTTTTGAATGCTCTGCAGTGAGCAGTAGTTCCTAACACTGGGGACCTATCACCCCACTGTGAAATGAACAAAGGGCGTTCTCCCATTATAAAATCTGCATTTGCCTCGCAAGGCAAAGATACAAGCCTTTTGGTAAAGGAACTTAGGCCACCTGTATCTTCCGCAGTTTCTCCTTCTGACATTTTGGGTGAGTTTGGCTTTTTGCCTTAAAATGGTTTCAAAAAACAGGCTCACCCAGATTCTACTAGCAAAGCAGAAAAGAGCATTCCTGTTGGGAAAGGAAGGATGTTTATTTGAATCTGCTGTTTTCTTAAGCATGCAGTCACCTCTCTGGTGAGATTGGCATCTGAGCGTTGGGGGCACGGGGCGGGGGGGGGGGGTGTCCCATCAACGTTGGGAGTGGTTGTGGGTGGGGAAAAGGTTTTTTGAAGATCAGCCCTTCTAGGTGAGCAGCAGGTTCGCTGGGATGTCTCCATAACCCACCAGTGCTAACTCAAGATTCCCAGGAGAGGCGACTCAACTTCCCCCTGATTTGTTTCATTGGTTTCTTTCTCACCTGGAATTAGAAGCTTGTTTACTGCAAGAAGAATTCAGAAGGCGGTGAGAACAGATGAGTTGTGATCTTTGGTATGTACGTGGTTCTTAGTTTCCAGAATCCAAGTAGAGGTGACCCCATTTTTAACAGCAGCTGAAAAATCAAAATCTAGACTTAAAAAATCCATGAATCAAGGGGCAGTCTTTCCCCATATGAGACCATTTTTCACTTCACATTGCGAAGAGTCCTTTGTGTCTCCTTGAGTGTTTCAAATCAGTGGCCACCAGGTGAGGTCAGAGAAATTTAAAAGTTCATGTATCACATCTACTGTCTATTTAAAAGCATCCATGAAAGAAGAGAAGGAACTGTGGTATCCATGGGAAGAGAGGATTGAAAATACAAAAGCTTAACCTACACCTGAGTTTCGAGAGCCCGATGTCTGGATTCCCCTGGGTTCTCATTTTTCTGGTTCTGGTCAGGCTCTCTGCCAACGGTATCCAGGGCACGGGGGCAGGGCTGGGGTATTGTGGCCAACTCCCTGGCATTCTGGAACACGACGGCAAAGGTAGTGGGAGAATCTGCTTAACTCGAGGCCCAACTCTGGCCTTGAAGAGACTGGGGTGCTTAGCTTGGTGATTATTTTGACAAGACTTTGGGATCATTGGAGAGTTTGGTCAAAGGGAAAAGGCAGAAGAGCTGTTGCCAGACAGTGGTTTCCTAACCACTGATTTCATGAACAAACCTAATTCCCCTGGAAAACAGCAGCATCAGGTCACCAGCCGGTCTTACTGTTTATGCTGCAGAGAGAAAGCCAGGTCCCACCGTAAGTATGGTTGAAGGGAAGTCTGTATCCTCCCGAAGCATCCTTTTTGCTCAAAGATTTGTAGTGAAGAGATAGCTATGTGTTAAGTAATTGAAAGTTACTTTCCAATTAATATATAGTGTAAAATACAAAATTCACAAAGAAGACTTCCTTTTTTTTTTTTTTTTTAGATAAAGTCCATGAGACATCAGAGAAATTTTACACTGTGGCCACTTTCGGGTACCCCTGGAGGCATGACTTTATTCCCAGGAGTATTTTTTTTATTTTAAAGATTTTATTTATTTATGTATTTATTTTTTAAGATTTTATTTATTTATTTGATAGAGAGCTCACAAGTAGGCAGAGAGGCAGGCACAGAGAGAGAGGGAAGCAGGCTCCCTGCTGAGCAGAGAGCCTAATGTGGAACTCGATCCCAGGACCCTGAGATCATGACCTGAGCCGAAGGCAGCGGCTTAACCCACTGGGCCACCCAGGTGCCCTATTTATTTATTTGATAGAGGGAGAGACACAGCGAGAGAGGGAACACAAGCAGGGGGAGTGGGAGAGGGAGAAGCAGGCTCCCCACTGAGCAGGGAGCCCGATGCGGGGCTCCATCCCAGGACCCTGGGATCACGACCTGCACTGAAGGCAGACGCTTAACGACTGAGCCACCCAGGTGCCCCTCAGGAATATTTTCATGGAAAAAAAATCAGAGAGATGTTCTCGATATTGGACTGAAATTAGTTAATTCAAGATAATGTAGCCTTTATGGTAAGACAGCTTTAGCATTTATTAAACTTGAAGAAGATCATTTATAATAACATTAATTCAAATCCAGCCTTGGTCTTTGGAAAGAATCGTGAATTCTCCATGCAGGTATATTCCTTACTTAAAAAGAAACCCAGATGCGGTGAACAGATAGGTTAATGCGGTGAACAGATAGGTTACAGTAGAAAACCGGTAGAGCGGAACCTAATTTCTACGTGATTGTCTGGTTTGGGGCTCAGAGTTGTAAAAAATTCCACACCACTGTATTGTTTGTGAGGGCGAGGGGGCATGCTCCCTTCTGTTCCGCTCGGGTTCCGCCTCTCCTTATCACCTCGAGTGGGACAGCCTCACTGTTTGGGGTTCTTGTGACCCACAGACCTCTGAGCGTGTACCCTCGACTTGGTCAGGTTTTAGGTGAGGGCTGAGGGGAAGCAGGGGCAGAAGATTCTTCGTCTGCAGGAAGAGTGGACCCAGGGGTCCGCATGGGTAAACTTTTAGGTGGTTAGAAATGGGACAGGTGAGGCAAAGAGATTAGGATGTAGAGGAGGGTCCCAAGGGCAGGAATTGTTTATCAGATATGGTTCCACTGCTGAGAAAACAGTGGGACGGGAAGTCTAAGCCCAAGCAAGGGATGGGAGAGCTGTGGGTGCCTGCGGGTGACGTCACGACTCCCAGCGACTGCACCCTGCCCTGCTCCCGGCCCTCTGACAGGTGCTTTGTGCTTCCCTTATTCCAGGAGGCAGAACCAGGACAGGCAGACGGAAAGTGCTGTTCGGTGCCGGAGTTCCAAAAGCAAAAGCACTGGGGAGATGGGGAGAGCCTGTCATAGGTCTGTTGTAGCCATCTCTTTTTTCAAACTGTGCTTGCTCTTTCTTTCCTTTCTTTTTCCTTCCTTTCCTTCCCCTTCTTTCTGTTCTTCCTTTAAAACAAAAACAAAAAACAGAACGCTGTGAGTTCTGACTGACATGCAAAAGGCTGTATGTATTCCCTGTATACAGCTTGATGGGTTTGGAGATACGTCTCTACCAGTGAAACGACCACCACCATCTCTGCTATAAACCTGTCCATCACCTGGTTCACTTCCCCCAGCCTTCTTATTTGTTGTTGTTATTTTGTGATAATGTTTAACATAAGACCTATTCTCTCAGTAAGTGTTAAGTAGATAATGCAGTATTGTTAACTACAGGAACTATGCCTTGTAGCAGGTCTCTAGAACCTACTCACAGACCTGAAACTTCGTACTCTTTAATACCTCCATGTTTCTCCTCCCCCGGCGCAGGGAAGCCCTTGTCCTACTCCGTGTTACGGCCATCTTGCACACATCCATCTCTCCCTCCCTCTGACAATAAGAGAAATCGCTATTTTGGCCACGGGTGTCTCCGAACCTCCGTGACCTGGCACAGTCTTGCGAGGCAATCAGGTCCAGCCCCTGAGTCCAAGAAAATAAGGCTTTGTTTTCCATAGTCCAGAAGGCAGTGAAGGCCAGAAGAGAGCCCTGGAGACTTAAGTGTTAAGGCCGAAAAGAACCCTAGCTGCCGCAAGTTCCCTCTTTTCATTTACAGGCAAAACAACTGTTTGCAGTAGGATGGGGGCCGACGGGGGGGGGGGGTCACCCAAGGAGAAAAGATGGCAGCCACCAAACCAGAAGAGCGTGCGGGCCAAGGCTGTGGGCACAACCCTGGCGCTCTCACCAGCTTTCAGAAAGTGGCCTCATCTGGTGAATCCATTTGATTTGCCTTCTGTTTGTTGGTTTGCTTGGGCTCAGCAAATGTCCACTTGTTCAGGCTTTGCTTTTTTTGGAGTGGAAATCTAGAGAAAATCCGGTTTGGTGCTCTCTTTCTCCCTCTGCTGGCTCTCAAGACTGGATTCCTGGAAACTGACACAGATATTTGGGCAATGAAATGACTTCAGATAAAATGGAAGTATGTATGTGGGTTGCTTTAGAAACAAGGGGGAACACTACAGTTCTTTCTCAAAGATGCAAAACCAATCCAATGGAAGCTTCGTACATATATGTATCTATGTATGTATGTATGTGTATATATATGTATTTCCCCCTCACTTCCCAATTTCTCTTGGCTATACACAATGGCAGAGCAAAAATGGAAAACTTGCAAAAAAAAAAAAATTGACAGCATTTCTATGATTCAGCTGGCAATCTGCTACGGTATCCAGGGAGACAGCTTCTCACATACATTAGCATAATGTGAAATGGCAGCTCGAACCGAATTTATTGTCTAAGCAACTCAGCCTGAACAGCCGTTGACGACAATGCAATTTAAAGGAAATCCAAATATTAGGCTTAAGTGACTGATACAGCCCTGAAACCTCTTCATTTTCAACAGATGGGGTCCGGTTTGTTCCCTCCTTTCTGCTCCCTGTTCTTGGGGCAGATAGCTGGGCTTCAGGGTTAACAAGGAGAGCATCCGGAAGGCTACAGCCCACTCTAGTCCCATTATCATGGAAATACATTTTCTTTACTTCTTGAGTTTTTTGAGATTTTCCATTTCCATTGGTATCCAAATGCTGACATTTCTCCTTCCTGCTCTTTTCCCCCTGAGCCTTGACATGACAGTGTCTCTCCTTGCTCCCCAGTTATCTGGACACCAAACCGCCACAGATAGGAGCACAGGCTTGGAAAGGAGCGTTGTTTCTCAGCAGGGGGATGCCCAGCAAGCCTGGGGAAGACAGCTTAACAAGGACGTGATTCTCGAGGATTGAGGATTCCGAGCTTGTGATGGTAGTTCCGCTTACTGGCCTCCCGCTGGCCCGAGCACTCCTCTGCTTCCTCTTCTCCCTTCCTCTGTCCAATTTCCATCCTTGAGCTGAGGACCAGGCTCCATGGAGCAGTGGCTGTGACATTTTCCAGGCAGATGAGACACATGAACACAGGTGGCATTTTCCCAAGTACAGTTTTCCAGATGCCACCCCTTCCGATCTACCACCGACTGTGACTATTTAGGCCAGACTTAGAAATCCCAATTGCCTCAGAGGCAGGAGCCTCAACCATGTTGTTAATGGATGTCAGAGGATGGAGAGAAGGCTGAGGGGTCCATCTAGACTCATGAACTCAGAGTGTGGTTGGAGATCCAACAAGAACTTGAGATGAATACGGAGTAAGGATTTTGAGCTTTCAAGTTCACTCTCTGATGACTGCGAATGATCCAAGGATGTGGTTGTTCGGTGTCTTAGAGTCCATTGTGCTCATTGGAACCTAGCTGCCTGTGCACAGGGCTTTTCCCAGTGGCTTCTGTGGCAATAGAAGAACGGCTCACACAACTGTTCTCACTTCTGACACCAGTTGCAAGTTTGAGGGGGGCAGGGCCCAGGTTCACTCTTGCTTCGATAATTCACTAGAAGGACTCAGAATGTTCTGAAAGTGGTAATATTCATGGTTATGGTTTATCATTGTTAAAGGATGCAAACTAAAATCAGCCAAGTGAAGCAGCACAGAGGGCAGAGTCCAGGAAGGTTCCAGATGTGGTGCTTCCCACTTTGCTCTCCCCGTGTAGTCGTGGGCAGTGTGGCTTTCTTGGCATCGACATATGACAGTTTGCATGGAGTACCACCAGCCGAGGAAGCCCACTGAGCCTTGACGTCCAGAGTTTTTATTCAGGCTCTGTCACATAGGCACTGCTGACTGAGCTTGGGATTGATCTCAGTCTCCAGCTCCTCCTGAGGCTGAGCTGATACCCTGTGGCCCAGAGCCCCAACTCCATGTCACGTTATTACAACATGCTGCATGACCATAGATGCCAGGCAAACAAAGACACACTCTCCTTTCAGGCCTTATGTTCTATGGGCTTAGAGGCTCTCCTCTGAGAAGCCCAGGGCAAAGGCCAGACCTCTCCTTGGGCAAGGTCCATTCTTCACTACATAGCCGCTCTTTGCTTGCTGAGCTGGGTGCAGAAATCTGGTCAGTTAGGTTGGGTGTTCTGGAATTGTACAAGGCAGTTGGTCATCGTGAAGACGGAGGCGAAAGAACCACAGACAAGGGCGTAGGATGAGGCCAAATTGTAGCCGGAAAGGAGGAGGGGCTGCAGGACGAAGTGTATGTAGTTTTTATACGAATAGAGGGGGAGCCATGGAACTCAGTGGGTTTGTGGAATATTATTTTACATTGTGATTTATTCTTTCATTTTTGTCCAGCAGATGGGTATTGAACCAAGGATAAATATATATTAATTTCATGATTGAGAGCTAGTTTTTCCAAAAAGGCAAGATAAGTAGGGGTCCACAGTTAGAAATAATTGGCTCTGGAGTCCATGGAAGCGTCGCTTTTTCTGTTCACCGCACAGGCAGTGGCGAGATCAAGGCGCAGAGGATGAAATGGGCTGTTTTGTGAACATGTCAATAATAATGACTATTATAATTATAAACAACAATGGCTACCATTTATAGAGTGCTTCTAAATGCCAAGCACTATTAAATTATTTACGAACATTATCACATTTAATTATTTGAATATCACTGTGGGGAGGGATTATTATCTGAGTTTTATAAATGTGAAAATTGAGCCCTTAGAGTGGGACTAAGTAATTAGCTTAAAGGCTCATAGGCAACAAAGCCAAGATTCAAACCCAGGTCCTTGTGACTTCAGCTTCTCTACTTAGCCAGCTACGAGTCCCTATAACGGACATGGTTAACAAGGCCTGTGGGGTGGAGATAAACTTCCGGGGTGCTAGTTTGGCATTGAATGTGTTTATTTCAAAAGTGGCTTCAAAAGACTGTGTGTCTGCTAAGACTGAGGTTTGGTCCCCTGGGAGACTCAAGCTTCTACGTGAAAGGTTTGGAAGGGCCAAGATGGTAGGATGGGGGGAGAACAGCTGAGTTTCATGCTTTAGGACAGTGGTGCAGACTTGGCCTCAGGTGGCTCATTAGGTCACGGTGGGGGTGGGGGGTCATTCCATGTTCAGGCCTGTTTGTCTACCCTACAAAGGAGACTGTTGTTTGTTTCTGGGAGAAGGGATCTTGCTGGGATGAGATTTACTGGTTAAGAACATAAAATGGAGGTGGAGATAGATAGTGCTGGAATTATCTGGATTTATGCTTCATGAGGGCAGGACACCTGCCTTCCAGCATGTAGCACAGTGCATGGCACCCTGGGGAAATTTCATGAATGCAAAATAAATGAATGCATAGCTATTGGAGGCAGTTAGGTGGGGGCACATCTCTTTTAGGATTGGGTTGGATGGAGAATGAAGAAGCAGGTTCAGCTTTTCTACTTTATACGTGGAGAGAGGCAGGGGGAGGAGCAGAGGGAGAAGGACAAGCAGACTCTGCATTGAGTGTGAGTCCGACATGGGGCCCGATCCCACGACCCTGAGACCATGACCTGAGATGAAACGGAGTTGGATGCTTAATGGACTGAGCCACCCAGGTGCCCCAATGGCCCTTTCTAGTTTTAAGATATATTCATGTACATTATTCCATGTGATCCTCACAATATACTTGGAGTTAAGTTTTGTTTTTGTTTTTGTTTTTTTAAAAGATTTTATTTATTTATTTGACAGACAGAGATCACAAGTAGGCAGAGAGGCAGGCAGAGAGAGAGAGAGAGGAGGAAGCAGGCTCCCTGCCAAGCAGAGAGCCCGATGCGGGGCTCGATCCCAGGACTCTGGGATCATGACCTGAGCTGAAGGCAGAGGCTTTAAACCACTGAGCCACCCAGGCACCCATGGAGTTAAGTTTTATTGTGTTAATTTTATAGTAATGGATGGGGAACTTGAGCTGTATAGAGGTTAAGGGAGCTGTTGAAGGCCACATAACTCATAAAGGACCAAGCTCATGTGACCCCAAATCCAGTGCTCTTTCTAGCACCCCAGAGATGGTGGTGGGGGCAGCTGGTAATGGTGTGCCTCCACCCCCCAGCTTTGGATTACTGTCATGGTGGCTAACAGCTCTCTGGACAGCAGAGCTTAACTGTCTTGGAGGTGCACTATTGTGACAACAGGTCTGGGTTTCCCCAGCTGAAGAGTCTTTGCCAGTTGGATGAAAGCTCAGCTCCTTGCACAGGCCCTGGCTGTGGCCTGGCAGGGGTTTTGGGGTCTCTCATGAGCTTGTCCTGAGAAGCCTGATGGGAGGACATTTTATCCACCTTCACAGCGTCCTTCTGAGGCTGCCCTGATCCATAACTGTTGTCCTCACTGGCAGAGGGTATGGCCGGGAGTGGACACCTCACCCTCATGACCATGGATGGTTGAGTAGAGAGACAAGCCTAGTTTCTGGTGTTTATCCATTCTCTGTTAATAACTCAGCATGCTAGTTGTAACTGCTTTCTCAGTAAATACTGCACACCTGGAGCTATTAGTTCCTGAAAACCCTGTGTCAACAGAATGTTCCTGGTGGGTTCAGCTCTCCCTCTTCCCTACCCAGGAGGAGTAACCGAGTGGAGATTCCTGCTGGCTTGTGACTGAGGAAGGCCGTGTGAATCTCCTAGTGGGTTAGGGGGGCTGCCTCTGGAGATGGAGGAGATCTTGCTGCCCTTTTGTCATGCTCAGGCATGTCAGGCTGAGGCATTGCCCCCCTTGAGTCTCAGGGACCCAGGACAACTTGTATAGTGTTTCGACATCAAAGGGTGGTTATTTTTTACAGGACATCTTTCAGAAATACTGTGTTTTGATTGATCATCAAGTTGTTTGTTCCTGTGGAACACTTGTCTAGAAACTAAGTTGAGAGAAGAGACTGAGACCCAAGTTATGGGGCATCTCCATGTTCTTCCTGCAGCTGGAGTTTTCTGAAAGTATGGCTAGTCTAGACCCTTCTTTCCCTAAAGCTGTCTGGGGACCTGAGGAGACTGCCTCTCTTTTCACCCAAATCAGGTGATGCTCCCAGGGGCTTTGGCCGTGGCCAAAGTGTGTCACCTGACTTTCCCTGCTGCCTGAGGAGGTGAGTAGAGAGGGGCAGGAACGTGACAATAGAAAGAGGCTTCCCAGGCACACTGATCTAGTGCTAAAAGCCGGGGTGACTTGGGGACAAGTAGCCAAGAAGCGAAACTCTGACTTTTTAAAAAAGATTTTATTTATTCGACAGAGAGAGAGAGAGACAGACAGACATCACAAGTAGGCAGAGAGGCAGGCAGAGAGAAGGGGAAGCAGGCTCCCCGCTGAGCAGAGAGCCCGATGTGGGGATCGATCCCAGGACCCTGAGATCATGACCTGAGCTGAAGGCAGAGGCTTAACCCACTGAGCCACCCAGGCGCCCAAAACTCTGACTTTTCTTGGCCCTTTCCCCAGATATCTGGACCCTGTACTCACCTCAAATTTCTATGCTTAAAGTTTTATTTTCAGTCTCTCCTAATGAGGAGTTAAATAATTTGTTAGATTGCTTGATAGTAAAGGAGTAGGGTCTTGGTGAGTTACCCCTACCTATGTTAGAGTTTTTGCTTTTTAACTGAAAAGTGAGGATCTGGCGTAACTCAAAGATGAGCCAGTGGTGGGTTTTAAGACTTCAGTGAGGGAGATGTTTGAGGATTTCCCTCATCATCACCTACCTTGGCCTGCCTCGTCTTCCACTGTAGACTGGCCCTGGTTTCCAGGGAATGGCCACCAATGTGGGCCTCACTGATTAATGTCCTGACGTCAGGCATCAAGTTCTGTCTGCAGAGCCTCTGGAGTGGTTCTAGATCCCAGAAGTGGGCCTCTGGGCTGCACGTTGGCTGGGTTTTGTCCACCACAGAACCACCTGTTTCCTGGGCTTTGCCATCTTGCTTGCTTCTTATAGTTCATTCATGGTTAGTCCTTGCCTAGATGCAGCTTTTCTTGAAGAGCCTGGTGAGGGCTTAGTGGCCTGATTCTCTGCTCCTCATCTTGTAACTGGGCTGTGAAGGAGAGGCCAGGCTGGGCTGATAACCGTTTTACCCTCACACCCTGGCTTGATCCCTGACCTTGGCTGATGCTCGGTAAATATTGTCAAAGTTCACCCTTGAGGGTCAGCATTGGAGCTGATAAGGGAGCACAAGGCTTATTTTGTCCAGCTTGTGGCCTTGTGTCCTATGCCCCAGTGTCTATGCAGAGCAGTAGAATTACATGGAGGTCCATTATTTCTCACTGGTCAACAATAAGAAATGCAGTGACTGTCTAGACATTCATGATGGGATGGATTTCACCGGAGAGGGTGTATTTTTGTCTTTTGATTAGAGAGAGCTGTGGAGCCCAAAGCACTCTAAGAATTGTGCGGCTTTAGGACCTGGTAGCACCTGGTAGCCTGCCTGGGGAAACGCCCGGCTTGACTTCCATTTTCTGTGTGGTCAGCCCAGAGCTCAGCTTCACAGCTCCAGGGAGCACCCGGTTGAAGCTTGGATGCTCAGGTGGGCAGTCTGTAGTTCTGGGGAGAGACGACCCCAGGACAAAAGCAACTGACATTCAGGAATTTTCTTTGAGTACATTCTCTTTTGAGCCTAAAATTTCATGCTGTTCCACAACATATATATTCAGTCCTGTTTTAACATCATTCCCATTCGCCAGACACGTTCACTACAAGTCATTTCCCTACTTGAAAGAGTTTTTGTTGTTGCTGCTGTTTTTACCATTCTTCCTGAAAGCATCCTTTCTAATGAAAAACACTGCCTGAGTCCAGTCGAAGCTTAAACTTAGGCCAAGAAAGGTAAATTCTCTTTACGAGTCTTCTAAAAACCCAAGTCCTAGCTCTTGCTGTCGTTTGCTGCCAAGCACTAGCATGTCCCCGGTACCACATGGTTCTGTCTCTCGAATCCGAGAAGGAAGTGCTGCCACCACGCTTCCGCCACTCAGCTCGCCCGCTCAGCCCGGATGCAGGAGAGTGCTTCCGGGGCCAGCCCGGTTAATCCCGCCCATGCGTCCTGAACTTCCGGGTTGTATTTCTGTACAGTTCCGCCAGACCGTGGTCATCGCGGGTCTCGGCATCAGCTCACAGGCATCCATTTACGAGGCTTGCTTGCTCCCAATCGCTCCTAGCCAGTTACATCTGACATGGCTGCTAAATGTCTCCCCTGGAACCTGGAAGGGACAGCTGACTGTGTCCTCACTTTGCCTGTTGCCCCAGTAACAGAGGAGTCTCTACCCCTGCTCTGGGTCCCGGATGAGAGAAACCCTGACCCCTCTGTAGACGGCTGTGTCTGGTCCCAGTAAGTACTGTCCTAGCATCGCTGGGTCCTCTGAGAAGCTGTCGCTGCAGAGGAGGTCTGCTTCCATGGCTCTCTGTGCTCCCCAGCCTCCCAGCAACTACTCTGGGTTGACTCTGCTCTCAGGAACTGGGGGGGTGGGGGGACAGTGCATCATAAGACCCCATCCTCAAGTATTTCCCTTGGTTGGTTTCCTTCTGACGTTCCTTTTATGAAGCTTTTGTTTTGTTAAAGAGCGTGAAAGTGGTTTAGATTTTGGGCAAGGGTGAGTTACTCCATTTATAGTAGTAACCACTAGGTGGGCCCCAGGGCATGGGAAGACTCCGGGATGGCTTTTTTCTGTGTCACTCCCTTAAATTCATGTTTATGACTGGCACCACGGAGCTCCATGACCCATTTCCTCTCTCCTGCTATAAGTGGCTGTTGGAGAACAAGCACCTCCTTCACTGATGGCGTCTCCAGTATGGCGCTCAACCCAGGGGCTGCCTGTGCTCTTTCATAACCTCAGAAGTACCATAGTAATAGTTAATATGTTCTGAAGGTTTACCCCCTGTTCTGGCGTGTGGTTCTGCTAAGTGCTTCCCTTACCTTTTCTCCTCTACTCTTCACAACCATCCTGTGAACGAGGTTCCTCTTGCATCCTCCTCTTATTGTGAGAAAATGTAGGCTCAGAGAGGTCAGCCAACTTGCTGAAGGTCACACAGCTCATAAGTGCCAGGATTTAAACTCGTTTTTCCACTATGTCCTATTCTGCCTTATCTTCCTGTTCTTGTACACAGTGTCCCCTTGTTCAGGCCTACTTCAGTGTCCAGATCAAGAACTAGTCCCTCTGAGGACGCTCCAGACAAAAGTGACTCTTCTGTGGACTCCTCTAGTTCATGTACCTCATATTCATTACCATTCGGCATTTTGTCTTACGGTTCATTTTCACATCTCCATTCTCCTGTTGGGTGGCACATTTTCACAAGGCAATCCCTAGTGTGTTTGGCTTCCCCATAGCGATTAACCTACATTCCCACATAGTACTTGCTCAACAAATCCTGGTGGTTGATTGAATTACTTTAAATTCATAGGCCATAGGCCATTGTAGGCCATTACCTACAAAAGGAGGACTGATGTCCTCCTAGACTGATGTCCTAGAAAGCAATCTGAGCATTTTACTAATATAATTCAGTCCCCCACCCCCCGCCATTTATATGGGGGTGGGGGATGGCTGGTAGCAGGCTCCCTGCTGAGCTGAGAGCCTGGGGGCTCCATCCCAGGACCCTGAGATCATGACCTGAGCCGAAGCAGAGGCTTATCCCACTGAGCCACCCAGGTGCCCTCCCCAACACCATTTAATAGATGATTTAGTTCTAAACAAAGAAGGAATACTATCTAGCTATTTCCCTGGAATGATTTATTGGAAAGAAGAATGGTGGTTTAAACCAGCTGAAGTCAAACTGATAAATAACATTCAGTACCAACTCTGCTGTCTCACTAGAAAAACAAAATTCCCTTTTGCAAACTAATTTCGGGTCATTCCGCCAGATAGCCTAAGAGTCCCTGGTGCTGGGAATTGGGCCACTAGGCACTTTGCCCCCAAAGTTAGGGAATCTAATGGCCCCCCAATGGGATGGCTCCCATTGGCCCTCCCTGCTAGTGGGCTCCCCTTGCCGCTGACCTTGGGCAGCGTGTGTCATTCCCTTCCTAGAACATGACTTAGAGACATGCTAACAGCAGCCTGTATTAAAAAATTACATGAACAACCTTTTCAAACCTTCACTGTGCCTGGGATATAATAAGTGAGTGGGAAACTGAGGCGTTCTTATAGAGCTAGGAAGGCACGAATGAGAGAGTGACCTAAGAGATAATTAAGAAAAGCACAACATTCTACAAGTAATAGAGGAGTGATTATTAGCCATCTAAATGGATACCATTTTAGCAAAATCACCATTAACAATCCAAACCGAGAGGAGACTGCAAATATCTTTTCTTTTTTAAGATTTTATTTATTTGAGAGAGAGGGAGAGAGTGCAAGCAGAGGGAGAGGGAGAAGCAGAATCCCCACTGAACAGGAAGCCCTATGTGGGCTTAAACCCAGGACCCTAAGATCATGACCTGAGCTGAAGGCAGTTGCTTAACCGACTGAGCCACCCAGGGGCCCCACAAATTTCATTTCCTCGCTCCAGTTAAAAGTATAGAGATGGGTCTGCCAGAACATCCCTGTGCTCAGCACTGTCCCAGGAACTGAGAAGGGTCCCCAGAAATCCTGTCTAAGCATAATGCCCCTTCTGAGAGAAGATGAATTCTAAGCAATGTCTGAATTAGGAAAGATAGATGTGGCTGAAGTCTTCAGGAGCTTCAGATGAAAGGGGACTGATGTCCAGTCTCTCCCATAAGATAAGTGCCTTTTAAATCTTAAGGGCAGGATGGGAACGCCATCTTCGGCTTCCAGAGGAAGCGCTCATGGCAGGTTTCACTGAAGAATTGTTGGGAATTGAAAGTGAGCTAAAGAAGTTGTAAACCTCTGTGCTTAGCCTTACTTTCCTTGCTCATAATGTGAGTCCCTCACTCAAGATTCCCTTCCAGATATGACTCTGATTTCTTGAATTGTGTTAGAAGGCTCATGGAAGAGCTATGATGTACACAGAAGGCAGAGAGCCCTCATTATACACGTACCTGCTTGTAGGACAAAATTCATGAGCACGCAGTCAATGGCGGTGTGTGTCTCAAGGCCTTTGGCTGGGGTGTGTGGAAACAGCATTGCTGAAGAGAAGGATTCTTTGTGAAGATCCGGAAGCATCTCCCTGGGTGACGGCTGTGTTCACGGATCGCCGCATGTTAACTGCGTGGGCACCTAGAGTCATTTTAAATATGTAAAGGGATCTTTTAGAACAGTAAATTCTAGGACAAACCTTTTTCTAGAGAGAATTCCATTTTAAGGTAGACAATGATTCCTTCTCTGTTGTGGTACAGAGGTTGACAGATTGACACCAGAGATTCTTCCTGCAGGATGGACTGTACTAGAAATGCTAAGGGAACATGGGGGAAATGCAGCGGGCCAGGGCTCACGGATGCCATGAGTTTGGAGAAGGCAGTGATGGGCGCCAGGAAAGGTGGTCATTTGAAGAGAGCAAGTGTGTCTGGGTGCGAGCAGGCTGCTTTGGAGGCCTCCAGTGGGTATGGGGACCTGCAGGAGTCAGAGCTGGAAGTAGAAGGAGGAGGCAGCTGGGAGAAGTTGGAGGTGCTAATCCTTGGTACCGAAGTGTGATTCATCAGAAGTGGAGAGTCCTGGGGGATGTTAGGGGAAGAGTAGAGCTTAATGAACCAACACATATTTATCGAGTATCTGCTGAGTGTCGCCACACTGAATGCTGACACTCCTTATGTGGAAGCATATGAGATACCACCTCAAGAACCTTAAGGTCTAGTTGTAGAGATGAGATCTGAAGAGTCAGGTAAGAACAGAAGACATTGACTGGCAAAAATGAATTCAGTAGGGTTAAGTGTAAAAGACTTGTGCGTTTTGTTTTATAGACTTTATTAATTACAGAGGGGGGAGGGGAAGGGGCAGAGGGAGAGAAAAAGGACTTTTTAGAAATTTATTTATTTCAGAGAGAGCATGCACACGTATTCATGGTGGGAGGGCAGAGGGAGAGAGGCCTCAAGTGGAGTCCCCGCTGACCGTGGAGCCCCGTGTGCGGGGCTCGTCTCATGACCCGGAGAGCATGACCTGAACTGAAACTAAGGGTCAGATGCTCAACCTGTGCCACCCGGGCACCCCAAGGACCTGGTTTGTTGTTGTTGTTGTTCCTGGATTAAAATTACCAACTAAGAAAATCAGAATTGGGGATATCTAAGAATTTTAGTTGACTCCAGTCTCCGAGGAGTCAGCAATATGAAATGGCTGCCAGAAAGCAAATACAGTCTCAAGTCTCGTGAATAAAGGCTTTGTGCCCAGGGCAAGAGGGCCAGTGGGCCTTGGCAGTCTGCACAGCCAAGCCCATCTGGTGCGTGGCACACAGTTCTGGGCATGACATTTTAGGAGGCACATTAAAAGGTGGCAGTCCCTCTGGAGGGACACAGCTGGGAAAGGGAAGGGTCTGGAAGGGTCAGGAAATCATGTTGAATGAGGAACAGTTAATCTTTTCATTTTTTTTTTCTAGTCTTTTCATTCTTCAGCAAACATCGAGGGTCTACCAGCACAGTGGGATGTGTTAGGGATTCAGGTCAAAGCTCTCCATCTTTGAAGAACCGAAATGAGGTCTAGTTAGTCTTGAGAAGAAAGGACTAAAGGGTGAAATTTAAAACACACTATGTGAAAGGAAAGCTCTGAAGGGTAAGATAAGGGCCACAGGGTGGCTGGGAGGCAGAAGGGGGCCCAGATAAAGGACCGTCTTGGTAACCAATAGAGCCCATGAGTGCTTTAGCTTTCTCTATACAGTGGCCTTGTGATGGGATTTAAGTTGAAATTAAATGGGAATAGCACATGTGGGAGCACTTTGTAACCACAAGAACATCCTAGAGAAGTGAGATTTCTCTTGCCCACGTTGCAAGGTTGGGTGCGTCCTTTAGGAAGACCCTTGCCTTGGGGTGGTTGGGGCAAGATGAGTGACTCAGAAACCCTCTTCTGCAGATGCAGGCTGGTCTGTCAGGCAGTTTCCTGGCGTCCAGAGCAAAATGCAAAAAAGCAAAATGGCAGGAGGAGGAAGAGTCAGGGGAGAAGGGTGGCCACAGCAACATAGTGAAGTTTTCATTAATTTTAAGATTGTTTGGGGAACCTGGTGGCTCAGTCATTTAAACGTCTGCCTTTGGCTGAAGTCATGATCCACAGGGTGGTGGGATTGAGCCCTGCCTGGGGCTCCCTGCACACTGGGGAGTCTGCTGCTCCCTCTGCCCTACCCCCTCCCTCTGCTCATGCTTGTGTGCTCACTCTCCTCTCTCTCTCAAATAAATAAAATCTTTAAAAATTTTTTCTATTATTTTTAAAGATTTTATTTATTTATTTGATAGAGAGAGACACAGAGAGAGAGAGAGAGAGAACACAAACAGGGGGAATGGGAGAGGGAGATGCAGTCTTCCCGCTGAGCAGGGAGCCTGGTGTGGGGCTCGATCCCAGGACCCTAGGATCATGACCTGAGCCAAAGGCAGATGCTTAATGACTGAGCTACCCAGATGCACCAATAAATAAAATCTTTTTTTTAAGGTATTATTTATTTGTTTGACAGAGAGAGAGATCACAAGTAGGCAGAGAGGCAGGCAGAGAGAGAGAGGGAGAAGCAGGCTCCCCGCTGAGCAGAGAGCCCGATGCGGGGCTCAGTCCCAGGACCCTGAGATCATGACCTGAGTTGAAGACAGAGGCCTAACCCACTGAACCACCCAGTTGCCCCCCCAATAAATAAAATCTTTAAGAAATGTTTTGAGATTGTCTTTGATGTAGTTTTCATGGTTCTTTGCTGTGAGAATGTTTTTTCCTTATGATAGGATGATGGTAATACATAGTACTCTATTTTTAAAACGTTGTTACTTAGCAAAATAAGTTGCCACTTTTTTATGGGAAGATTTTATGGGTCTGAGATTCTTTTAAAATTTGGGAAGCACTGTCCCATTCTCTTTCTGACTCGAAGGCTGTCACCGATGTCCCAAATGCAAATAGCGAGTTCAAACCTGTAGTCGCAGCACATGCTGTGGGAACTCAGAGAAGGGAGAGCCGGCCCCCTTCGTCCCAGGCAGCCGGGGACGTTGTCTTGAAAAGGCAGTCCCTGACGTAGGAGCTGGATATAGAGAGGCCCGTGGCCTGCTGCAGAGGAGCGTGGTGTGCTACTTGGCACGAAGCCGGTGAATCCTGAGTCCCACTGGAGAGGCCCCATCAGACAGTCCCTGGGGATCCTGGCCGTTGAAACCCTCAGACTGACTCCATTTAAACTTGAATGACCTGTGACACACTGGGCTCTCTGGTTGTCCAGAAGAGCAGCAGAAACCCACTTCAGGTGAGCTTAGTCTTGAGTCCTATTGTCCATGGCATAGGAGGGTCCGGGGTGGGGCAGTGGGGACCTGGCCCACAGATCTTCTTGGGCTCATCCTCCTGGAGGGACTTCCGGGTGGCCTGGCCTGATGGAGGAGGTGATATCAGTTGTCTTTTCAGCTTTTAGCTTTGTGCTGTCCATTTGGGTGGGAGATGAGCAAAAAGGACTCTGCCACAAGGGAAGGGCAGTGTTACTTGCCTGGACAGGGGAGGCTGGGCAGGTCAGACCTGGAGTGTCCATGATGCCATACTGCGGAAGTTCCCCGGCTGGGAGGTGTGAATATGGTGGACGCCCTGCTGGCTTGGGCCAGTAATTAAAGCATGATTTCTTTCTTTTTTTTTTTTTTTTTTTCATTAGCAAGTTGAGAGAAACAACTCTGGCTTCTGCTGACACAAGCAGGTCAGAGGCAAGGCTATGTCTCTGGGCACCTCTCACAGAACGCCCATTTCCTGGGGCAGCTTTTCTTAGCGTGGAGCTGCTTTGTAGAAAACATGCATTTAAACGACACTGTTGTTTTCCTAGCGGCCATTCTGATGCCACAGTCTGGGATGGGGCCTGGAAGCAGCGTTTGTGCTCAGAACCCAGGGTCTCAGGCGGCCGATGCTGGATGGTCTACTGCCCACACTTGGAGGGAGCTTTCCTCACTCGGTATTTTTCTGGTTCTGGTCTTCCCTCCAGACTATTACCATTTTGAAAACCAGTGGTTAAATGTACAAAGTGAACTATTTCAGGGCATCTAGGAATAAATGCTTGTGCACAGAGAAGCACAACCCTTTGATGATGGAGCCCTGTCCTGCTCCTTCTCCACCCTCTCCGGGGGAAGGGATATTGTGGCTTGTCAAGACTCCAGGAAGGGCTTTTTTTTTTTTCCCTTGATTCAAGGCGCCGGGTTACTGCAGGAGCCTGTGATCACTCCCGCTATTAGTATTACTTTATTTTAAGTTGCAGTTTTAAAATAGCTGCAGGGCTGCACCTGGAATAAAAATGAATTAAAAGGAAAGCCACTGCGTGGAATTTAAATAGCGCCTCAGGTATAGGCTTGTTCTTCTGGTGCCATCACTTAGACCCACAGGGTTTCTTTTTTTTCCCCTTCTTCAAAGCTTCCCAGAAGCCACTCACGGGAGCGGACACAGGGATTTTGTCATCTTTTCTTTGGGGTTTAAAAATATCCTTCTGAAGGAATGCTAATCTATCAGGCTGAGCACCTGGGGGCTCGTGTGCCCTGACAGCCAGTGAGGGACCAAGGTCCCAAACCCAGGAAGGTGTGACCGCTGCCCACAGGGAGCTTTCTGTGGAATGTGAAGGTGCCAGGGAACTGGGAGGGGTGTGTGTGTGAGGCCCCCCCACTACGGATTGTTGGCCTGTTGCGGGGGGGTGAGCCCACCCTCTCCCCCACTGTGGGTTGTTGGCCTGTCCGGGGGAGCCCAGATACTCTGCCTGGGGAGTCACCCTGCAGCTGAATCCTCCACAGGGAGGTGGAGTTTGCTTTGCATGGGAGGTGAGGGTGTGGGGGAGGACATTTCTGGCGGAGGGAACAGCATGTGTGCCAAGGGAAGGGCGTGGCATTGTGGAGAGGCCAGGGGGATGCCCCAAGATCCATAGGAGATGCTGCAGGGAAGGAGGGCAGGAGGCTGCACTTGGGCTGAGCACAGCCTGATGGCTAGATTTGGCAGATCTCTGTGACCTTCCCCTCAGACTAATGATGTACCATTGTGCATCAGCAACGCTCCAAACACGCACCAAACAGAATGGAAATGGTTGTAAGGCTTCAAGCGCCCCTGGGCGTCGCGACAGTGAGGCCTCCGCAACCTTGGGAGAGGGGAGGGGTGGAGGGAGAGCAGGAGATTGTAGGGGGTTCAAGAGAGGGTGGGAGAGTAGAAACAGGGGTAGTGTTCAGCTGTGAAGGATACATACTAGATTAAGCCACCTGCTTATAATCAGTGCCGCTTTCCTTTTTCGTCCCCTTTGCTCATTTTCTTTCCATATTCCTGAAGGTGAAAGACAACTTGGAAGTTGCAATGCCTGGTAGGTCTGAAATAGAGGAGAATAATTGGGAAATTCGTTAATTACGGCTCTATTTGCAGTTCTGTTACAGAGTCCAAATGGTAGTTTACGACACCAGTTGAAGCCTTATCGGGTAAGAGGTATTAACATAGCATGACTCCCTGGAGAGGCATGCCAGTGGAATTCCAACATAACATACTTGGGAATGTAAATTCAAACCCATATAGGACTGTAATCAAGGCACACAGCCTATTAAATGAACGCTTGAAAATGCAAGAATGACGGGCGGAAGGTAATCTGAAAATGTTGTCATTGTTTGCTCTTCTCCCCGACTCTGTGGGGATGAGAAAGAAGGGGTAACAATGAAGAACTCTAATAATAGGCATAATTTATTGAATGCTTAGACATGCCAGGCACTGTGCCTAGTATAGCTCACAAACTTACTCACTGAAACCGTCTCATTTAATGCTTCCTACAATTGGGGAAGGGAAGGACTCTTCCTACTCCCATTTTGGTACTGAGCGACTTGGAGGCCAGGGGGTCCCATAACCAGCTGAGTGGATGTCATGATCTCTGGGTACAGGCAGACCCAACCAGGTGAGAAGAGCCAGGCTTAGATTCAGCTTTTTCCCTAATGCACAGGACCTCGGCTTCTTTATCAGGAAAAAGGGGAGGCTGGTGCGAAATACCTCCAAAATGCTCTTTGGCTGTAGAATCCAACCAACTAAATCCACCTGTCGTTTTTGTTTCTGGCCCCAGGAACCCAGCAAATGTGCTATAGCCCAAGGTAAGCGTGACCAACAGGAATGGAGATAATCAGCTTTACAAATTGGGGAAGCAGAAGATGAATTTCATAGCAGAAATGTCTGCTTCTTGGGAGATGCCAGCCTGGCCTTATAAGATGCACCTGAAAGATGGGGGTCCCAGCCATTGTCTCTCTCTCGAAGAAGTCCCACTGTGTCTTGCCAGGGGTACCGTTTCCCCTGGATGGACTCTGAACTGCTCTTAATTGTGCATGTGGCTAGAAATCTTTTTCTTGCCATTCACCATTGAATTTTCCATCTTTCACTTTTGGCGTGTCTTACTGCAAAGACAAATGGCTGAAATCTCCCATGTTGTTCCTCGGGTAGCCACTACACATGTTCTTGGATAGTCTACTTCTTCCTTAGCACACAACTTTTTTCTTTTTTACCAAATGTCACTGGGGGAAGGTCTGCATGGCAGTCGTTAATGTCTATTTTTTTACCAAAAGATTTTTTTCTGGGACCAGAATGATCTCGGCATCAGAGAATTTCTAGGGCTAGGTCCTCTTTCTAACTATGGAAGGGCTCCTCTGGAATGTCCCAGAATGATCCTGAGTGTTGAGCTAGGGGAGACTTGGCAGGAGGGTATGAGTATAGACAGATGGCGGTTGTTGATCTGTTGATGACAGTCTAGTGACTCAGAAGAACTGTGATACAGGGCTGGATCTGACTCCATTCAGCTGAGTTCTAGAAGATCACTGTACCAGAGCCATGGCTGCTCTTCACTGAGGCTCCATGTGCCAGGCTCCATGCGAAGTCCTTTGACATGGCTGGTCTTGCTCAGCCCTCCCTGCAGATGAGCTGCACGTGGACGTAGGGTTCTACATCTGGTAAAGCTCTTGGCGGCCACCTTGATGTGTGCTTTGGGAGCTGAGCTTGTCTTCAGAGCTTAGAGATGTTCAATTTCCTCCTCATGCCCTCGTGTTGCTCTTCCTGTGGCTTTTTCTGAACCCTCATTCGATTTACGTTCTTGATCCTTATTACCTCTCCATGTCACCCGTTTCTTTGTTGTTGTTGGTAATTTCTTTTGCACTGCTCCAAACTTCCAACTGCTGTAGGAACCAAGGGATGGTGCCTCCGTCCGGCATTCTGGAATTTGGTATAAGAGTGAGTGTACTGTTATCCTCTCCAAGATTTTTTGAAAATTTGGACATTGTTTCCTCCTAACATTTTTATTTGTCTTGCAGGCTCCTAATTTCCTCAATTCATCCTTACAAAGGAGACTTTTTTGTCACTGGAGGACTTCAGCTGCCCTTCTGGACCTTTCTTGGTTCTGTTATGTGTCTACCAAAAATCAGAAGTGAAAGTGGTAATTATTATAGAGTACCATGGTCTTATTCCGTAGTACTCTAGGGTGGAACAGTGTGAGGCATGATGTGGGGTCAGTGAGGGTTGTTAGACAAGAGAGTGCCTGTCAAATATTACTCTGTTCAAATCCAGAACAGAAGAAGGATGAATCAGAGGGAACATCGGCCTCCTGCACTGGTTAGGACTATCTCAAGGATGTGTCAGGGTGATTGGACACTGTGTAATTAAAGGGGCTGCGTGAGTACATGTGGAGATTCAGTTGGGGGCCAGCCAGGTTAGGAACAGTTCAGAGAATAGGGTCTAAGATCAGTCAGGAGCATGGATCACAACAGATATAAGGATTATGGGCCTCATTGTTTTGGGGGGGCTGGCTGTGATAGAAAAGATTAAGTCTGCCAGACCAGCCATGTATGATAGGATAACGTAGAAGAGCCATCCGAAGATGGTCATTGATGTGGTCAGTTGGCCTTGATACACTATTGTCTGAGGACAAGGCCACAGGCTTCCCAAGCCCCTTCCCAGTTAGGGTCATTGGTTATCCACATGGGTCTGCCCAACCTCAGGGAGAGCCATGCTTGTCACTGGTCCCCATGAATGAGCAGACTGAGTCTTCCCATAGCAGAGGCCAGGACAGACTGGCAAAGAGGCTATGTGACCCTGACTTGCCATTCAGGAGGAGAATGGAAAGTTCTCTCAGGTTTATTTTATTTGTACTCAGCCTGTCCTAGAATTAGTCTGTCCTGAATGGTGCTTAAAATAATCAGACCAACATTTAAGGCTGAGAATACCTTTACTGCATCGGGACTTTTGTTTTAACAAAATTTACTCTTAATTTGAATTACAAATAATCATAGAACATAGAGGGATTCTTGGAGGTGATATAGTACATTTAACTGCATGAAAGTCCTTGAGGTCTTTCCGTATTTCAATTACACACTGTCTCTTTTATGAGGACTCTCGGGAGAGGTTACTTCTGGGTCTGGTCTTGGGAATAATTACGGTTCTTTTCTCTTTCTTTCTTTCATTTAATTTTCACAATAATTCTTGGAGGTGGGTAAAATGACTCTAGTTTTATAGCAGAACAAACAAAAACTCAAATGGCTGAAATAGACTTGGCCAAGCAAATACAGCTGTAAAGAAGGAAGTGGAGTTCAAGCAAAGTCTGTCTGTCACATTCTGGAATTCTCCTTGGAGTTAAATTCGAAGCCCTTGTGTCTTTCATGCAACAGTGTCAGCCCAAGGGGGTCATGGATTCTATAACCTCCAATAACTAACCGTTGATCACTTCTCTTACACTCAGCCTATTTCTAAAGTCTGGAGGTACTTTTGGCCCCTGTACAACCCCCCTGCTGGTCTCCCTCTCCTGAGCGTGAATAAATGCTAAAATGTTATTTATGGTGAAACTTTTTTTTTATTGCTTTCCACCTTCTGCCTGTCCTCCCTCCCCGCCCATGGCTCCTTTCCCTTCTCTCTCCCTCCTGCTATCTCACTGACTTGACACCACTTGGGATATTTTACAATCTTTCAGGTTTCTCTTTTGTTGTCTCCTACTAGGATGCATACAGCCAACTTAGTGTCTGTCTTGAGCAAGTGAGTAGAATATAACAAGTGGGTGGAACTCAAGATGCACATTTAAAAAAAAAAGATTTTATTTATTTATTTGACAGAGAGAGATCACAAGTAGGCAGAGAGGCAGGCAGAGAGAGAGGGGGAAGCAGGTTCTCTGCTGAGCAGAGAGCCTGATGTGGGGCTCGATCCCAGGACCCTTAGACCATGACCTGAGCCAAAGGCAGAGGCTTAACCCACTGAGCTACCCAGGCGCCCTCTAGATGCACATTTTATTATTAGTCTTGTTTATGGCTCCATTCTTAGGCCTCTCCTATGGTTTCTCCTGTTTTCTTTATCACATATTTCTAACGTGTGGTGACTCAGGAGGTTTTTGGTGTCCCTTTAACCAACCCTCAATGCTTTCTGGAATGAGACTGGGTGTAAAATAAAGAGCTGTTTAGTCACGTCTCTTTCAAAATGTGGGGATGATTTTAACCTAGCCCGATTTATGAACCCTGGTGGGTTTTAGTAATCAACATATTTATTCTCTCCCACATATTCACAAACCACCAGTATAATATTTAATTCCATCTGGGGGTCAGGTGCTTCCTCCTCCCACCGATCTGGACCGCATTTGCTCCTCTCCTTAACTGGCATCTCCTTGGAAACGTCCCCCTGACACGGACCCCTGAGCCACACCTTCCACTCTGGGCCTGAACAGTGAGCTCTGTTAAGAAGCCAACTGTTTCCCTCTTCATCTTTCCACCCTCGTGCACTTCTCTTACTTCTTTATCATGTTGACATTACCTTCCCCGCTCCCAAGATCACTTTGCTAAGGAAAGGCAAACAGAACAAGAGTGCTGCCGTCTTCTGCCATCTGTGGGTAGTATGTTACCCTCACGAGCTGTGGAGTCCCCTTGTTCTGATTGTTTTATCCCCATATGTAGCTCAAAAGCCCTCTTAAAATTGTCTGGCATGTTTTGAGGCCGAGGCCCTGCTGCGGAGCGTGTATACCCCACGGCCTAGGACCCCTCCCCCCGCCCCCTGTCTGTACAGGTCTGCGCAGTGCCGGGGGCAGGGACAGACAGCCTGGGGCCTGCGTGGCCTTCCTTGGGTGCATCCCACTCATTTTTTTCTTCGACATCCTTGGCGATGGTATAGCTGAAGTTCCCCCTTTCATATTCTTGCCTGCTTGAAGGGTTTACCCTTTTAGACTTTTCACCATGGAATCCCACCTGTTTTTCTCTCCACTCATGTCATCACCTCCTTTCTTCTAGAATCCAGGTGGCTCCGCAGGACTGGCCCCTGCTCTATGCTTTATTCCTTGTCTGCAGTGGCTTCAGCTTCACCAGCTGGCTCTATCCGGTCTGCCTGCGAAGATAAACAGATTGCCCCCCGCCCCAGAAAAGTAATTGAAATGAAAGAACAGAGAAAAAGATAAGAAGAAAGAAACTTTGATTTCCTGTCCCCTTCAGCGACTGTCTTCCTTCTTTCTTTCAACTGTGTGCTAGATGTTTCTTGACAGTCCTGCCTGCCTGTCACTAGCTTCCCATCCTTCCTTAGACCTTTGCGGACGAACTCCTGGCTTCCCGGTGCCTTTGCAGCTATGAACTCTGGTGTGGCTCTTGCAAACGCCAGGCACCGCGTTAGAGGGCCACCTCTCCTGGTGCGCCGGCCGACCCGGTCCCCTGGCTCGTTCCGCCTTCCCGCGCCCCTTGCCTTGGTTCTGGCTCCACTTCTTTTTCTGTCCTGGCCGCCGCTCTAGGTGTTCTTCAACTTTTCCATCCTGCCTTCCCCCTCTTTGCGCCCTATGACTCACAGCTTCTTGTCCTTCTGGGCTGAGAACCTCCATACCCGGCCAGTTCTGTTTTCCTGTCTTTCCCAGTTAGGCTCAGGGCATCTCTAACCCTGAAGAAATGCATCTCCCATCTGGGTCTGCCCCCCAGCATCTGCCTTCCCGAGTCCTGTCCTTTTCTTGCACATAGAATTCTCTTGCTCAGAAATCTTCACCTACTTCTATAAAGGACGAGGTCAACGTCTTGAGTCATAGGCTGTTCTGGCAGTTCATAGTCCTTTTCCAAGAGCAATGGGATGAGGGCTCAGGCCCAAACCAGAGAGTCTACACACCAGTCCTGGCCATACCACGCTCCTAGAGGCTCAGGGATCTCATGCAGGACTTAGGAACTTAACATCTGTTGTCTCTCCCTAAAGTTGTCTTTTTTTTTTTTTTTAAGATTTTATTTATTTATTTGACAGAGATCGCAAGTAGGTGGAGAGGCAGGCAGAGAGAGAGGAGGAAACAGGCTCCCTGCTGAGCAGAAAGCTGGATTCGGAGCTCCATCCTAGGACCCTGGGATCATGACCTGAGCCTGTAGGCAGAGGCTTTAACCCACTGAGACACCCAGGTGCCCCGTCTCCCTAAAGTCTTCTTAAGGTAACTCTGGAGTAGTTAGCTCCTTGCTTGGCATGTTAGTCGACTAGGAAACTAGGAAAATGTTAGTCATCACCATCATTGTGGCCTTGAGGTGCTGTCCCAGGACTGAGGTGTTATGGTCTGAGTTGGAAGGAAATGTGTCGGGGTGCAGGGCTTTCAGGGGACCCCACTACAGGGAGAGCAGCCTGCCTCAGAAGGGACTGGAGCCGGGACTGAACAAGAGAGAGGACTCATCTCCACTTCTCTGTGGGCTTCATTCCCCTTCTTCAGACTGCCCTCGTGCTTCCCTGCCCCCTCCATCAGGAGCAGATGATCTCCCTTAGCTCCTGAATTTCTGTACTCATAAAGCAGCCAACCAACAGAGAAGCAAATTTTAACTTCCCCGGGCGAAAGTGTATGTTTGGTTCAGCTTTTGTCCCATGTTCACCCCAGTCCAAACACCTGTGGTCTGAGGGAGGGTGAATGGTACTTAGAAAAGACTTGGTGGCGGGAGCCTGCTCTGAGGGCGTTGGCAGTTCTCCAGGAAGACCCTTGTGGCTCATTGAGCACCTAGAAGACCACCTTCTCTCTTCAGTCTCATTGCTTGCTTTGTCCTTATAGGACCTCTCCACTGGGCCACAGTCCATGCCAAGTGTGCTTAGTCCCATTCTGCCCCTCCAGCCACTGCCCAGCCGTGAAAGGCACGCCCCTCCTTTACCCACACCCCGACACCCCCTGTCCGATCCACCACCTTCTGTGAGTGAGCTCAAGTCAGACTTCTGTAGCAGACCTTTCCTGATCACCTTGTCCCACTCCACAAGACACTCTTCCTTCCTGAAACTTCTGCCGCAGCGGCCCTTTCTGCCCCTTTTTTGCCCCCGATAAAATGCCCTTCGGTGTGCCGGGTAGACAGGAAGCGCTTGGAAGTCAGGGGCCATCCCTGCGTTCTTTGTGTAGATGCTGGTTGTGAGAGATGACCATGTCTGCCCATGTGCCGGGGGCAGATCCCGAGACAATGTGGTCACTCGGGAAATCCCTGCCACTTACCCATTGCCTGCTGGCTCTTCCCTGATGGTCAGAATTGTGTCAAGAACGATGGCTTTCCTAATTGCTTTCTCTGCCTTTTGAGAGATAAAACTGTCAGCAGGACAAGGCAGGAATCTCTGTGATGTTCTGCGTGTAATAGAGTTGAGCTTCCAGGAGATACCAGCGTTCTCGATATCCCTGCTGTGGCTAGACTCTGAGAATGTTTTTGTCGTCTATATTGGGAAAGCGTTACTTATCTCTGCAGCTGGAGGAGTGAGTGTTCTGGACTCAATTACCTTAACCAGAATGACTTTTGGTCATTTCCCCTATTTTAGGAGACCCTCTGGAAACTATTTTTATGATCCCGAGGCCTCCTGACATCACCATGTGACTGATTTTCCTTTCTTATGAGAAGCAGCTGGAATTAACAGACGGTGCCTATTGTCTGTCATTCTTAAGTAGGTTAAACCGAGATGCTTGCCCCCTTTACTGGGAGAAAAAGTGGGCGGTGCCATGAGGAGTGAGAATCTTACCATGGCTGCAAGGTTCCTTTTAAAACTCTGTGTTGGGGAGCGCCTGGGTGGTTAAATCGTTAAGCGTCTGCCTTTGGGCTCACATCATGATCCCCGGGTCCTGGGATTAAGCCCCGCATCGGGCTCCTTGCCCAGCGGGAAGCCTGCTTCTCCCTCTCCCCGGACCCCTGCCTGTGTTACCTTCCTATATATGTATTTATAAATAAATACATAAATCAACTTATCTTAAAAAAAACCCCAAAACCCCTCTGTGTTGTGTAATCATGCCAGCTTCCTTTCTTTGTTTCTACTAGAAAACACACAGAACTGTGTCACTCAGTGTCCAGAATGTGAGGTATCAGGGGCTAGCGATCTTGCCTCAGGGGAGGTGATAAAGGAGGCGAGAGCACCCCTCTTTGTCAGCCGTCCCCTCCCCCTTTGTCAGCCATTACCTCCCCCCACCCCACCCCCATCCCCATCACCATAAAGCAGCGAGAGCTCATGTGCGGACTCTGGAGATTACTGAACGGTCTCACCTTTAGTTCGTGGGAAATTGAGGGATAGTAGGATTCTTTTGGTCAAGCGTCTTTTGGGGTGTGGAAATTTCCATCATATTAGAAAGAGAAAAATTAGTTCTGTCTAACCCCTGGTGGGGCAGCCACAATTTTGGCAACTAACTCATTCCTTACCTTCTTTTGCCTCCACCTTGGGGACATGGCTTGGACACTCTGGCTTGTGTATCTCAAGAGGTTTTTTCCCAAATATCAAATTCCCGCCTGCTCTTTTTGCTTCCATCACTGGTTCCTTGTTATTTCCTCTTGGATATGCATTCCAGAGAGATGGCCCTTCTCTGTTTCATCATGTGACAAGCAGCCACCCCTTCAAGTGCTGTGCAGTACCTGTGCCCCCTGAGGCCCTAATGAATTTCTTTCCACCTATGCAAGAATTTACCCAGATGTCCTATGGAACAAGATTTGAATATTCATGAAAAATGTAGCTGCAAAGTTGTTGCATTTCTCCTCCTCCTCTTGACCTTCTGTGTCATATTCTTTGACACTATTCCCTCTTATCTTTGGTTTTATTCTAATTTCTCAGAAATATCTTTTCACTGTCATCTTGCCATCTTGTCTAGGAGCCCTTTATCTCATCTAATAAGCCAGGCTGTAAAGAATCATTCCTCAAGTGCCTTTCATCTTTGGGAGCAGAGGAATGAGCTCGTCCTTGCAAACTCCTAACTTCAGGCAGGAAAACAAGAGGGCACCCCGCACACTCCCCCAAAATCCCTGAGTACCCATGTTCCCATGTTACTAATGTACCCACACCTTTCCTGACTCCTTTCTCATGTTTTACCTTTAAGGACCCCCACCCCCCACCCCGTCTCTCTCAGGTTTGCTTTAAGATCTTCTTGTTATTGAGTTTTTTGACCCCCTACTCTGGGGAAGAGTTGAGCCTGCCGTATTGAGATTGTCAAGGTCATAGCAAAGCGCCCTGGGAAATAAAAACATATTAGAGACCTATAGGGCCACCACAGTCCCAGAGAGTGTTCTGTTTTGGGTGGCAAGACTGGGGAGAGCCCAACTTACTCTTATCTGGAGAGCAGGGACTCATGTGGGATTTGGGGCTGAATCAGACTTGGAATGACCTCAGAGATCTTAAACTGAAGCCAGTGACCTCAACAGACCGGGCTTTGGTCTAGCCTTTCGAGGACCACAGGAAGAGGACCGAGCTGGGGCTCCTCTGCTTTTTCCAGGCATGGCCAGATGTGAGCATTTTCCAGGTGTTCACTTCTTTCCTTTGCCTTCTGCTCCCTCTCCTGGGGTTGGGTGGGGGGTGGGTGGCTACAGCTCACTAGGAGTTACTGTCTTTGGCAAACCTTCCGTTTGGTACAATCACTTTTGCTGTTGAGACCCCTGACTGCCTTGAGGATCTGGGCTGGTTCTTCCAGGCCCAAAATGCCTTTGGAGAGAGACGTACTGGGGAACTTACTCACCACAACTGTGTCTACAGCCCCATGATTATGAGGGTGGCAGGGGTTGGTGGCAGAGGGGTGCCGGCAGTGGGAATAGAAAAGAAGGTGAAACGTTGGGGAGAGAGGAGTGTGGCAGCTTTACCAGATTCAGTCTCCAGGTGAACGTTCCCTGATGCCCACGTTTTCCCCGTGGACACATTTGTGTCTAATGTGCTACTGAGAGCACAAAGGAGGGAGTTCTACTGGTTAACAGCAGGAAGGTTGTAAGTGTTTTGCTTGTTAAGATTACATCCCTCTGCCTAGCACCATGCCTGGCATGCAGAGAGCAAATAGAAAGTCTTCATGAATCTACAGTCATAGATAGTATCTCATTTTTCTTTCCCATCCCAGATATAGGAGATCCTGAGGAAGTTGAGCTTATAATGTTCTTTCTTTCTTGACCCCCTGATTTCGGAGGTAGCAGATCAGAGCACATCAAGCTCTGATATTTGATGTTTCTAACTCCCGAACTCCTGAGGTCAGTCGAAGGGCTGCGTGGCCCTTGGGAGGGCAGAGAACTTAGAGTTGGTGTCCAGGCAGTGAGTCCTGAGTGTGCCACTTGGTAACTGAGACCCTTTCAGGCAAGTTTGCTTCTGTCGGCTCTGGGTAATGATTCTTGCCCACTTTCCAGAGCACCGTAAAGATGAAAGAAAATGCTGTAGACAAGAATGACCACGAAACTGTAAATGCGGTTTATAAATATTACCAGTAATAAAGGTATAATTGGGGGGTCTCTTAGTCACCCTCCCGTTCCTGCTGATCTCAGTTACTTGAATCCAGAAATGGGCATATGGCCCTTCTGAAGGGAGTCATGACTTTTATTCTGAGGCTCAGGATCTCAGACTCAAAGCAAGAAGCCGTAGGAGACTGTCTCTCTGACAGCCTTGTGCTCAAAGATCTAGCTGGCCCGTGACCGTGTCCTCCTGTGTGAAAGCTGTTCAACAGAAAGAAATGAAAGAGGCCATTGAAAGAGACCAGCTCTGGCTCAGGCCCAGCATCCTCTTCTTTCCTGCTACAGATTTCAAAAACTGTTAACCAAAAAGACCCCAATGATATGCTTTGGAAATGGGGATAACGAGCCGAGTCGGGCTCTCTGTCTCCACACCCAGTCCTCCCGGCTCCTGGCCTGCTGCAGCAGAAACCAGTTTGGTTTGGGGGGGGTGGGGGATTGGGGCTTTCACACCCCCTCCCACTGGGGTTCAGACTCCTTGAGAGTATAGAGAGAAGAGCATGGGAGATGATAAATCCTGAACTTGATTCATTTTACCCTCATTTCTCTCCTAGTGAGAATTCTAAAGGATCTTTTGTAGAAACCTGTGCATTGTCTGCTTTCCAGCTGCTCTGAAGCCTGATGAATGTGTTTCCACCAGGCTGCGGAGCAGCCCCCTAGGAACACACATCAGTCGAACAGGGGCCTTTTCCATCCAGAGGGATGTGATGGCCCTCTACCTGCACAGGTAATTTTGCAGTGTTACCACCACTACGTAGAGGGACAGTGTAGGGCCTGCTGTCCTGGGCACAGGGCTGGGTGACATGGTAAGAGGCGTCCTTCATTTCAGCACAGTTCGCCGGCCTGAGAGCCGCCTCCCTGGGAGCCACTTTGGATATGACGGGTAGCCATGTCCGTGTGCTTGTTTTGCCCGTGGGCCGTGGGTTAAGAAGGCATCCAGATTCCAGAAATCAGATCACAGGGCATGAGGGAGAACGGGGCTTGTAGAGAGGTCTTGGGCCTTCGTGGGGGCAAATCTCAGGTAGTCCTCCAGCACCGTTAGGGGAATTTAAAGGTAGGTGTTCAGCAGGGGAAGGTGCAGAGAGGGGAGGAGAGAGACTTCTAGAATGGACTGTGCAAAAAGGCACGTGTAGCGTGGAGCCTCTGATCTGGCCGTTGCCATCCGTTACCTCATTTTTCTTGGCTTGTCTGAGCGGTAGCTATTGCTTGCCCTGCTAGGGTGCCCCCCAGGAGGATGTCTGGTCTCCTTTTCTGTGAGTACATTTAGCTCAGGATCTGGCAGGTCCCAGATGCTCAAGGATTATTATGAGGCACTAAGAAGCAGCAAAAGAAGAAGGTACCTGTCGAGCTGTGGTGGGGGAGCAGGGAGTGTTTTCTTAGCAAACAGACTTGGCCTTGCCTCTGCCTTCTGCAGGGGGCCAATTCCTTTGCTCATTCACTTTATCTTGTGTCGAGAGAGGCAATTCACAAAGCCCACGGCCAAGAGCAGGGAATGAAATTAGAGTGGGTATTTTGGCTGCCAAACTGGAGGCAGGCAGGGGAGCGGAGAGGGAATACCAGCTCAAAAGAGCGGCTAACCTTTGTCCCACATTTCCAGAAATCTGAAGGTGGTCCAGCCACAGCCCTGTTACCATTAACCTCCCGATGCTAATGGTGGCTGGTTTGCATTCCCCGGAACCTTTCCTAGCTGGGCATCTGATGCTGACAGGCACAGGGCACATGCGTCTCTTCTCGTTGAGGTTTCCAAACACACAGAAGGGGAAAAAAAAAACAAAAAACAAAAGAAAGAAAGAAAGAAAAGAAATTCAACCAAACCCTGGATGTTTACACTGGAGCCAAAGGGGTAGGAGTGCTTTCAGCTCATCGTCAGGGGCTTGGGGCTCGGGAAAGAGAATTAATCCTTTTATGCACCACTGTAACACTGAGTGTGCAGTGGCCGCCCACCGGCGGGACGGTGGGGGTGCAGGGAAGAAGTTGTCTCTCTCCTCCCAGGAGGCCCGGCTCCGAGGGGGCTGCAGAGAGAGCTGGCTTTGCTCACGGTGCCCAGATTTTGTTTTAATAGAATCTTGGGGGACTGGACTTCTGGCAGATTTCTTTCTTTTCTTTTCTTTTTTAAGTTTTTCTTTTGAGACTATTTTAGATTCACAGGAAGATAATCCATGCGCCCTTCACTCAGTTCCCCCCGGTGGTAACGTCCTGCGTCGCAATAGTATGTCTCGCCAACTTCAGGTGCGCTTGAGTGTGTTTTCTCTCCACATCTTTCTCCCTTGAAGGTGCTCTTCAGGAAACAAAGGCATTTAATGAGTCAACACATTCTTCCCCGTTGAGGACTTGCATGCTTAGAGCATGTTCTGGGGGTGGGCGGGGGAGGAAGCGTCTTGTCATTTGCTGGTACATCATGGTGCGTCGCGGCGAGAGTGAAAGGCATGGCAGTAACGGGGATTTTGCTGCAACAGCCCCTGCCACAGCTGCATGTTTATCTCATCCTCATGACAAGGCTGTGTCCTAGGTCCTCTGACTGTTCCTAGTAGAGGCTGGGAGCTTAAGTGACAGCACTAAGTAGAGAGCTGCCTCTGTGCCTGGCCTCCACTGACAGTGGGATGATTTGAGACCAGGACACTTTAGAGAGACAGGGCTGTGTCGCCAGAGCAGTCTCAGCAGGGCTGGGCTCCTCGGAACACCAGGCGCCTCGCCCTCCCCTTCTTTTCAACCCCAGGCTGGGGCCGGCTACCTTGATGAACCCCATGTTCCCAAGAACTTGAACAGCGAAGCAGTCAGGGGTTGTGAAATGTGCCGACTAAAATCGGGTAGAATTTTCCAGGCCTTTATTTTCAAGCTTCTTGAATTAATATCCATGAGTCCCCAGTAGTCTTATCTCACTAATTTGGGATTTATGGGCCTCAGAATGGGATTGGGATGAAATAAGCTTTTCTAGTATCTCCTGGAGGGAAAGGCTTTGTAAGTAAATGAGGGGAGAGGGTAGAAAAAGAATCACATCCTTCCACGCACTCAGCAGCAACCGGTTGCATGGACACAAAATGTACTATTTCCAGAGTCCTTTCTTCCTCTTTCAGGAAGGTCAGTGATCGTGCCTGCTGGGCTCAGTGGCCGGTGAAAAGCTGAGAAAGCCGAGTGAGCCCATCGTAAGGCCAGAACGGCGAGCCCCACTCCACGCCTCCTCCCGGCCCCCCTTGTTTGCGTGGATCTCTGAGTTTTGTAGGAATGTGTGGGCCTTTGTCCGTGGGAGATGGCAGTAGGAGCCTGTTTCTGGGAAGGGTGGGTGAGAGGTAGATCGCTGGAAAAGCCCGATTTTGGAGAGGGGAGCTGCCTGGTGGTCGTAGAGGAGGGGCAGCTGGTGTTTCAGGGAAAGGCGGCTTATTGAGGGCCTCCTTGCTTTTGTGGGGCACGCCCTTTTCTTTACACCTCTGACAACTGGGTCTTTTGTATTTCACACTCCACTGACAGGTTCCCAGAATGTTGCTGTTTGCACCCAAGGTGGCCCCTGAGGCAGAGCTAAAGTGCCATCTTGGTATTGGGGTCCCCCTTCCCTGGGGTTCCCCCAGCCAGGCCTGCACCCTGCCTTCCTAGCTTCCTCTTTTCTTCCCAGTGGATTCTAACTCCCTGCCCTAAGCAGGACTGGAAGACCCTACCACACGCTTGGGAATCTGGAATTCTGGTGACACTTTTGTGTGGTTCACACCAAGGTTTCTTCCATTTTCAAAATCAGCATTCACACTGATTCACATAGTTCCTCTTGGAGTGGCTCCTCTCCTTTTTTTCTGGTTCTTCTGGGATCCCTCACCATTTTTGGCTCATTGCAGTGTTGGATGCTTAGTGACAACCTGAAGATGGTGGTGAAAAGCTTTTATCCCTGACATTGACGGGGCTGTTCAGGTGCTCAGGAGAGTGCAGAGTTCAGTGCTCTAACCCTTCTAGTCTTCCCCATTCCCCACCCCTGGGATCCTTCACCTTCTGATTTTCCTTATTTTCTTCTCCTCCTCTGTCTCTGTTGACACATCTCTTGAGTTTTTTTTTTTTTCTTCAAATGCACAATTCTTCTGTTGCTGTCTCCAGAAAATTCCATAGCTGTTGTATCACGTCTTGCAACAGAGCCCTTTTCCCCCATCTCTCTTTGGCTCCATACTACCTAGGCTGTGCCAGGTACATCCCAGCTGCAGAGGACACTTAACTGCTTGTGGTATGCTGTGTTCCAAATCCTTCCATGTTCTGCGGCACCAACACTGGAAGCTGCGCACTTCTGAGTAATGCTCAACAACCCAGGAAGTGAGCTTATACCTGCAAGATCTGGCAATATCTAGAGGAAATTGGGATTTAATTAGCGTTTCCTTTTATGCCACTGTCAATATGCCTCTGTTACATTTATGGGGTTGTGTGGGTATCCTCCGGTGACTAATTACATGAAATTTCTCCTCTTTGTTAAACTCTAATAAACACGCACAATATATAAAGTTGAAAATGGCTCTGTTGCCAAAAGTGAGGTTCTTAATTTGGGTAGGGACTTCTTTGTCTTCTCTTTAAGGAGATGGTAGATTTGCTCATGTACGCCTCACCAATGGGCAGGTGATATTTGTAATTTTTTTTCCTCTTACAGGAGATACGAATGAGTATTTAAACCAACAACGCTTTCTCTAATTGTTCGGGCCCAGAAAGATTGCAATGAAAATAAAAACCAGATGGGGACTTATATTTACACTGTTCCTATTGTGCCTGGTTTTCCAGCCTCAAGCTAAGTGTGTTTAATTATACCAAAAGCCATGCTTTGTAGGGTTGTGGAAAAGTTAGGAGCAACTTCATTCCTTGCCATGGGGGACGTCTTTGGCCCCTTTTCCTTCAGTATGTGGGACCTGCGAGTCCTCCAAATCCAGCTGCCCCCAACTTGGCCAGAAGCACCAGTTCAGAAAGAATTCCAGGGGGTGCCCAAGGGGCAAGTGAAAATGACCCATTTGGTACCCCGACGCCCCCTAGGTCCAAGAGGATGATTACAATATCCATTTTTCAGGTAAAGAGGCTGAGGCTGGGTGCTGTTAAATGTCTTGGCAGGCATGGTTGCCAGAGGCTGAGAGGAGAGGAGAAGGGGGAATTGTTGAATGGGTACAGAGTTTGAGTTGGGGAAGATGAGAAGAGTTCTGGAGATGGACGGTGGAGATGGTTTGCACGGTAATGTGAAGGGACTTAATGCCACTGAGCGGTACACTTCACAGTGGTTGAATGTCGTGTACGTTTTACCACAGTGGAAACGGAGTTTCGTAATTGCTAGCCACTAATTTAAAAACACAATTCAGATAAACAGATTTATTAAAATATGGACATACATACAGTGGGATGTTCAGCCTTAGGAGGGAAGGAAATTGACACACGTCACATGGATGAGACTTGTGGATGTTGTGCTAAATGAAACAAGCCAGCCGCAAAAGGACGGATATTACATGATTCTGCTTATGTGAGATTTCTAGAGCAATCAAACTTCTAGAGACAGAAGGTAGCGTGGCAGCTGCCAGGAGCTGGAGGGAGGGAGGAAATGGGAGTTAGTGTTTAATGGGTGTGGAGTGTCAGTTGGGGAAGACACGAAAGTTCTGGAGATGGAGAGGAGGGACGGCTACACAACACTGTGAATGTAATTAATGCCGCTGACTGTGCACTTAAAAATGATTCAGATGATAAATCTTATGTCTGTTTTACCCCTGCCCTGAAGTCCTGGCAGGCTGCAAGGCACCTACAAAGCTTGCCTACTGTCCCAGCCCAGTGCTCCTTCAATTAGCGCTAACTACCTCGCAAGGCACACCGTGTACATAGAACCAGAAAAGATTTTCCCTGTCCTGACGGATGCCCGCCATTACTGCATGCCGGAGTGCACAAGGCAGCCTGATGGAGACTTGACCTCTGGGCACAGGAGACGCAAATACGAATGCCAGCTTGGAAAAGGGATTAATGATTTAAATGGTGTGAGGGAAAGATAATGCTATTAGTGCTAGTTTGGCTTACTGAGAAGGGTCCATTAATTCACCTATAGGAGTTCCAGGGGGAGAAAAGCTCTAATTATGTCTTGGGTAATTTGGCCATTTAAATGGCTAACCAGTTTGCAGCTAGCTTCTTCCTCAACGTGCTGCATCTTTATTCAGTGCCGTTCCCCTCCCACCGCGAGCCAGGCTGCGCAGCCGACGTGCGCGACATTGCGGGGATGTTAGCTCAACTTTGCCTACCGCTACCCGCCCTCCTCTTCAGTCATGTGACCTTGTAGTTCTTCTGTGGATTGGAAATGTGTCTAGCTGGAATTATCACCTGTGTTAGCAGGATTCTTGTAACCTCCAGAAGGTACAAGGCCGAATACCATGTTTGCAGCACCTTCCGCGAATAGCTGTGATGGACAAGGATCTGACGATTGCACGTCAATTACAGGGAGATTCAGGACCTGTCTAGGTCCCATCCTCGTGAGACGCCTGCTGGGGGGCTCATCTCTACAGACAGCCAGCGAGCTGCTGCTTCGTGCCTGCACCTTCCACCAGTGGCCTCCGTCCTGATCAGCTGTGTATCCCTTCAGCCCTGAGGAGGGCTCAGGGATTCAGAGATAAGCCCAGGCTGCCCTTGCTGATGCTTGCCCCAGGACACAAGGTGTGCAACCACCCTTTGGTGGAAAGGGAGCTTCTGAATCCATGATTCTTACTTCTTGCCTCCATGTGTCTCCATCAGCTGATGGGGCGAAGACACTCAAAGTCCAGGGGTGAGAAAGTGCAGTGTTCTTCCCAAAGCAGGCAGGAGAAGAGGAACAAAGAATATTTATTCACAATATATCTTTTAATATAAATAACAGATAAAAGCTATTATTTATTATGTGCTGCACACTCTGCTAAGCACACTGAATGTATCATTCCATCAAATCCTTATAAGAACCTGAAAGTGTATGGGTATGATGGTCTCCATTTTATAGATGATAGGGTCAGAGAGCTCTGGTGATTTGTCTCCAGTTGAATGGCCAGGAAGTAGCAGAAACTATGTTCCACTCAGGTTCTTGGATTCAGATTTTCCTGTTCTTACAGCCGTGCCATGGCTGTCTGGGAGCTGGTGTTGACCGCGGGTGCTTGGTGCCTAGGGCTGAAGATAACTGTCTTTCCTTCAGAATACTGGTGGGCTCCATGATGTCCTTATTAGTTGGTTGAGGTTGGGTTTTTTTGTTTGTTTTTTTAAAGATTATTTAACTATTTGCAGACAAACAGAGAGCACAAGTAGAGCAGCAGGCAAAGGGAGAAGCAGGCTCCCCACTGAGCAAGGAGCCTGATGCAGGGCTTGATGCCAGGACCCCGAGATCACAACCTGAGCCAAATGCAGCCACGTAATGAGCCACCCAGGAGCCCCCAGTTGGTTGAGTCTTTTAGGAAGTGCCACATGCTCCTCCTCCTGATCTGCCCACATCTCCAGGTCTTACCCTGTCTCTGTACAGGTGATTAGAGCATTGGGTAGAGGGGGAGGGAAGGAGTGGACGGACGATCGGGGATGGGTGGGCAGAGTTGCCACCAGGTGGAAGCCTCCATTTTTCTGCACGAGTTCAGTGTTCTTTGAGAATGTGGGGGTGAATTTGCGCCATGGGCCCTGTGCACTGCATGCCTGCCCCCATCCCTGCTTTCACCCCACCCCACCCCATGTATATTCCGAGAGCAGGGCCCTATTCTGACCCATCTTCTCTTGCACCCTCGCTTCTCCAGGGTTCTCCTCTGCTACTTGGCCTCTGCCACCGCAGCCACCAGCTGCGTGGTTCTCAGTCTGGATCGGCAGATCCATTCCCTCTTCTGGTCTTCAGACTGGCTTCCCACCGCCCTGCCCCCTCTGAGGGTCAAGCACTGTCCACACCGCATGCATCGCCCTGCTCCTGATTCTTTTGAACTTTTTCTTTTCTTTTTTTTTTTTTTAAAGATTTTATTTATTTATTTGACAGACAGAGATCACAAGCAGGCAGAGAGAGAGAGAGAGGAGGAGGAGGCAGGCTTCCCGCTAAGCAGAGAGCCCGATGCGGGGCTCGATCCCAGGATCCTGGGATCATGACCTGAGCCGAAGGCAGAGGCTTTAACCCACTGAGCCACCCAGGCGCCCCTCTTTTGAACTTTTTCAACAGATGATAAGGGTACCTCCTTATCCAGTGTTCCTACCTTGTATTTCTTTCGACTCTACCACACCCTGTTCTTTTGCCAGAATGTCCCCAAAGTGGCCCTCAGGTCCCATCAGCTCTGTCAAAAATAGCTCGTGGCCTGTGGTGTTTGGGGTTTCCAGACTAGGATCCTCAGTCACTTTTCCAGTCGCCATGTCCTGGTACTTCTCAACACCTACACTAGAAGGACCAGCTGGACTGTTACTACTAGCAGTGGTAATAGCAATAAAACAACAGCAACAAAGGTAGCAGTTCATGGTCAAAGGTCATCTTCTGGGGCTCAGCCCTGTTCTAAGTGCTTGGTACTTGTTAACCCCTTACATTCTTGTGCCCCCCCAACCCTGCCCCGCTAGTAGATATTGTTATTCTAGAGCAGGCGGCACTGGCTCTTGTGGATCCTGCCCTGTGCTTTTCTTCTGAGGCACCTTCTCGCCTACTATGATGCTGGGCAAAATTCTTCTCCCTCAGTTCCTCTCTGGGTCTAAATTGAATAATTTCCTGACATTATCACAGGTGCTCTGTCCCCTTGCTGATTTCCCTGATGCACTCCCGTGAGATGGACTCTTTCTATTTTTGGTTTCCTCATATCGTACTCCTCGTTTTCTGCGTGGTATTGTAGACACATAGGCTTTATCTTCTTTGGTTTCTCGAAAGAATCTTGTGGTTGGACCTGGACTGTGACCTCCACATCTGTATCCTCTGTGGCATCCAGCAAGCACCAGACACACAGTAGGTGTTGGATATACTGGAGCTATTGAGCTGAACTCACATTCATATTCCTTGACTATGGTCGATGGCCTTCACGTAGCCTCGTCCCTTCTAGCTAAAAGGCCAGAGAAGCTCACACCAGTGAGGAAGAATGAAGATGCCAAATGGGAGCAGGACACAGAGTCCTCCTTCACTTGCTCATTGGTGTTCTTATCTGTTCTCTTTAAAAGAAGTGAATGGGAGGGACCTTCATGATGGGATGCCCTTGGCTTTGCGCAAAGAGAGGATGGCTGTGTTTTTGTGGCTGTGTTAACATCTGGAGGTACAGGTTCGTGCTATGAGAAGCAGGAGGGACATTCTGTATCTAGAGTAGGGGCCCCGATATGATATATGATGCGAGTATGTCTTTCTTGTGCTATCCGTAATTATCAAGCTTCATTACCCAGGAGACCACCCCATTTTCAGTACATGTTAGTGGTGGGGAAGCTGATACCCTACGTTCCAGGCCCTGGGCTAAGAGCTCTGTCTGCATTACTTGTTCAGTCCACATGTTGGATATAAGCCTCCCAGGGTCTTGAAATTCAGGCCTGTTGATGAAAACAGGAGACCCGCGTATAGTGGGTGACCAGTGAGTATTGGTTGAATGGGTGAGTGTTAGTGTGGAGGTCATGATTGCCTTCACTGTGAATAACTTAACTTATAGACCAGGTGCTTTATATAGAGCACGCTTCATTTGTGTTACCTTATTGAGTACTCAGAACATTCTGTAACACAGATCCAATATATATTCTCGTTCAGAGAAGAAGGAACTGGGCAGGAGAAGGTAGAAGGGTAAAACTTGCCCTGATTCACATATCAACTATTGAGAGAGGGCAGGAACAAGACTCAGACTCAGACTCTGATTCTGAAACCCTTCCTAGTTCCCCCCTATTAAAAAGCGGAACTCCAGCTGAAGGAAATCCTCCTGACTTCTCGGTCACAACTGTAGTCCAGTTTGTGAGATGCGTCAGCTCCCGTTTGTAGCGGGTGGGGCTGGGAGACGCAGAGCAAAAGTTAGGAATGGAGTTTTTAAACATTTTTTTCAACCAGCAGAGCCCTTTTCAGGAGCAGCTCTGTGCCAGTGGGGCTCAGGGTCTCCACTCCCCGCCCCCGCCCAGTCTCCCCGTCACCCTGCAGTGGCTCTCCAAAGAACACAGCGTGAAACCCATGCATCCAGCCCAACCTCATGATTTTAAAGAAGACAGAACTGAGTCCCAAAGACATTGTGTGACCCGCCCAAGGCCGGGCCATGAGCCCGGGGCAGGGAGGGGGTGAGGACCCTGTCTTCTGAATGCCCCACCTCTATTGTAATTGGCCACCTCTGACACATGACTGGCCCACAAAGTCACATCAAAGACCATTCCCGAAGCTTGAAAGGAAAACAAACATGGTGTAAAGACATCCTGATTCTCCAGTGCTGTGGGGGAGGACTGAGAAAATAGATCAGGTTAGTTTTCTAGAGGAAAGATACCTAGGGCTTCAGGTTGAAATAAGACAGGACTTACTTTGCCAGAAGGAAGAGTAAAAGCACTTTAGTTCATGCGTTTTATTATCGATGATTCTAACAAGAATACATTTGTTTTATAAAATGACTTGGAAAACAGAAAAAAAAAATTAGAGAAACAAAAAACCACTCATATTCCCATGACCAGGACATATTTATTCAAAGCTTGGCACGGTGTACCCCCTTCCATTAGTTTTCCTGTGTGTCGTGTCGTGTGTAATAAGTAGATCAAATTGTTTACATATTGTTTCATTTCTTCTCTTTGCTCTTTTTTTTTTTTAAAGATTTTATTTATTTATTCGACAGAGAGAAATCACAAGTAGGCAGAGAGGCAGGCAGAGAGAGAGAGGAGGAAGCAGGCTCCCTGCTGAGCAGAAAGCCCGATGCGGGGCTCGAACCCAGGACCTGGGATCATGACCTGAGCCGAAGGCAGCGGCTTAACCCACTGAGCCACCCAGGCGCCCCTTCTCTTTGCTCTTGAATGTCCTAGCATGCGTCTTTTCCATTCTCACCAAGTTATTGTTGAAAACGTAATTTGAAACCCCTCCTTCACTAAAAGGTGATGTATATATCCATTGTAGAAATTAGGAAGGTACAAAAAAACAGGAAGAAGAAAATAAAAATCACCAATAATCTCAGGGCCCAGAAGTGACTCTTGTTAGCAATTTAGTGAATGTTCTTCTCGGTCTTTCTTACATTTACTCATATGTAGACATTCTTAATATACTCATGGTTCTATTACATATATTTAAATATTTTCTAATGTGATGAATTAGGGATATTCATTTTCTCTTCTTTCATTACTTACTGATATTTTCCTGTGAATAGCCTGTCTATGTTTGGTCACTTTTTTTAGATTTATTGTTGATTTATAAATGTCTGTTACAGATTAAAGATATTTATCTTTTCCCTTTTCGTTCTGGGTGAAAATATTGAATATATAATTAAAAAGTTGAGAATTTATCAGTCCTCTATAGTATATTAAGTTACCTTCAAGTTTTCACTGCTGTGAATAATGCTATACTTAATATGTTTGCACATAGATCTTATCTGCATAATTTCCTTGGGATTGACTCAGAGAAGGGGATTAGTGGGTTTCTCCCCACAGGAAGTATATGTAGGTACCTATTTCTCTAAACTCTTAGCATAACTGAGTATTATCCTAAAGGAGCTGTCCAAGTCAGTAAGCAAAAAAATTGATATTTAAATTATTTGATTATTAGAAAGTTTTTTCCCCATATTTTATCATCTA
Source organism: Lutra lutra (assembly GCF_902655055.1). Lineage (NCBI taxonomy): Eukaryota > Metazoa > Chordata > Mammalia > Carnivora > Mustelidae > Lutra > Lutra lutra. The sequence goes on from NC_062288.1 coordinate 95,645,409, forward strand.
TTTTTGACTGAATGCTTTGTGTATTGGCTGTTGTTCCTTGCCCAGTTGGGCTGTTACTGGTTTTCTCATTGATTAATTAGAGTTCTAAAAGCATAAATTCATGATATTAGCATTACACTATTTGCTACAAATTTCTCACTTTGTCTCATGAATTTTTATTTTATAATGGATTTGCTTTTATTTGCTATTTTAGATCATATGGTCAGATCAGTCACTTTGTGATTTTTCATCTTGTTTTATGCTTGGAAAGTTTTATATATATATACATATATATATTTTTTAAACATTTTTCTGGTTTGTTTTTGTTCACTGAGCTTTAACATCAATTGGTAGTGTATTTTCATGTGTCACTTGTCAGAGGTGGGATAGTTCTGAAAAGACTCCAAGGGAGAGTGAGGGCCAGGTTGTGCAGTCACAGGGCGGCATCATGAACGTACGGGTGAAGACCCTGAGTGAAGTGAGCAGAGAAGGAAGATCTCATGGACCTGGGAGGTGGGGGGAGGGGGAAGAGAGGCCGTGATAACTCACATTCAGGGTCAGGTGGTGTGTGAGTCCCCAGAGGACATGTGGATCCGCACAGCTGGAAGATAATTGGAGACTGAGGGAGACACCCACAGAGGACACACCTGTGCTGGATGGTGGGGTTGGGGTGGCTTTGGATTAGGGACTAGTAGGCTACAAAACTGTCCTTGCTCTAGCCAGGGTCACCCAGGACTTCTCAGTTGTCAAATCGCATTTCTTATCTTGCTTACCTTTGCTGTAGCTTTTGACATCGCCTGAATTTCCTCTCAAAGTACCAGTCCCCTCAGGTTGCATTACACCATCCTGTCCTCACTTTCTTTTTTCTCCCTCTCAGCTGGGAGCCTCTCTGCTCTCCTGTTCCTGCCTGGAGGCTGAGCCCTACACCCTGTGTACTCCTCTGCCCCAAACACTCTCCCCAGGTGACCTTGTTCATCCGCACACCTTGAATTACCATCCACATGCTAATGACTCCTTCCCGAAACTTCTAGACCTGGGCTCTCTTCCAAAAAGAGGTGAATCTGTTTACCTAACATTTGGTGTCTTGTCTCAAGTTCAGCATGGCCCAAACTGAACACGTATGTCTCCTCCTCCCGGACCCAAACCATACTTGTTCTTCCAGGATTCCCTATCTTAGTGAGTGGGTTTCTTTTTTTTTTTTTTTAAGAGTTTATTTATTTGACAGAGAGAGAGAGAGAGATCACAAGTAGGCAGAGAGGCAGGCAGAGAGAGGAGGAAGCAGGCTCAGTGCTGAGCAGAGAGCCCGATGCGGGGCTCGATCCCAGGACCCTGAGATCATGACCTGAGCCGAAGGCAGAGGCTTAACCCACTGAGCCACCCAGGCACCCCGTGAGTGGGTTTCTTAACAAGGTACATAGGAGCTCTGTTTTCAGAAAGGATAGGGTTGGGAAAAATGGACACTGATCTCTGTGAGGAACTTAGAGTAGACATGAAGGTGTTCTTGTGGCTGAGAATGGGTATGAGAGCGGTTTCCCAGGGAACAACATTCCGTTCTTTGATTTGGGAAATGAAGCCCCAGAGATTTTAAAGGTCCCCAGGGGTCATTGGGGAGAGAAGAGTTTCGAAGCATTCCTCCAATATAAGGATTTTATAAATAACCTTCCCAGTCTTCAGCTTGAAAATTCAAATTTCCAAAGGTCACATATTCCAAAACCGTTTCTAAATTTGCTCCTGTGATTTGCATCCATAAGAAGACGCACCTGCAGATCATGTAGGGCAACAACTAAGCAGCAGAATTTAAATCCTCTCCCGGTGGTCCGTTTGGGTGGCAAATGTAACTCCTAGAGCAGGTGGGAGCCTTTTAAAGAGAAACTGCTGAAATATGCCAGTTGAACAAAATTAGCTCTTTATTTTATTTTTAATTAACCAGAGGCACAACAGGTTGGTCAGAAAAGGGCCCATTTTTCTTCAGCTAAGCATTTTATTTTATTTTATTTTATTTATTTATTTTTTTAGATTTTATTTATTTATTTGTCAGAGAGAGAGAGAGGGAGAGAGAGCAAGCACAGGCAGACAGAATGGCAGGCAGAGGCAGAGGGAGAAGCAGGCTCCCTGATGAGCAAGGAGCCCGATGTGGGACTCGATCCCAGGACGCTGGGATCATGACCTGAGCCGAAGGCAGCTGCTTAACCAACTGAGCCACCCAGGCGTCCCCTTCAGCTAAGCATTTTAAAGCTTGCTGCCATAGATACCAAATCTGGGCTCACTAAGTCTTTGAGGGAGAAGACAGAGTAAAGCCATGCCTTGTATCCATTCGGAAGTATAGGAGTCATTAAAAAAAAGTCAGAAGAAGTGAGGCAGCATCATATCTTGCTGTAGTACTTGACTGAGGGGTAAAGAGAAGACTGCGGTGATTTCTTTCCCTGTCCTTATTATGCCCTTCCTCGCAAGCACTAAGGGCACCCAAAAGAGAAATTCCCTTTTCCCAGATCTCCAGGCTCTTGGGCGATGTTGTCACTCATGCCCCGGGCTCAGCCTAGAAGTCAGGCACTTTTTTGCACATGTGCCTCCTGCCCTTCCCTGTATTATCTGTATCCTTTGACTTGGTAGAATTGAATTCTGCCTTGGAGACTGTTGCTCTCAACTTCATTATCAGCTCCCCACCCCTCACCCATGCATTAACTTACATACAACTACTAAGGAAAGTTCTGTGCCCCAAAGGAGGTTTGGGCTCTAAATCCCGTGTGACCTTTGCGAGCGCTTTCTGTCTCCATGCGTCTGCTGCCCTCGTAGTAGATGATGTTGTTGCTTCCAAGTTCCCCTTGCACATCGACAGTCTGCAGGCAGAATGTAACTGTGGCTTCCAGTGGACAACTGTGAACATTCTGGATCTATTTTCATGCTTTGTTTTTTAAAAGTCTGCGTTTGCACTTTCTGTACCACTGATGTGGGTCCTTGGAGGGAGGATCGTCTTCAGAAGGCTCTAGAGGCACGCTTTGCTTAGATGCCCCCCCGATGAGACCAGGAGAGCACTAAGTGCAAAAACCACTGATTGAAATCCAGTTCCTCATAGGGAGCAGATGGGAACCAGATAGAGCTTCCACCAAACGATGCCAGTGAGATCTGAGAGTAGCTAGTTGCAAACAAATGGAGCACAAACTTTGGCACCCGCGGTGCCCCCGGTGTGGTGCAGGTTGGCCTCAGCCCAGGATCACCACCCCCTGACATCACTGTCATTCAGTTGCAAAAGCCCGAGCTTCTCTGGCTGGAAACCCAGGAGATTCCTTCTGTCGGCCCTTTTTGGAAATGTTTAACCCCTGCGAGCTGCAGGGAGCATTGCGGGGAAGAGGGCTCAGCCATATGGGTTCAGCACTCCGGACAGCAGATTTCAGCGCTCTTGCAAATCATTCTACCATGGGATGGTTTCCCCTGCAAGAGCCACCTGGGCTGGCTCCAGAGAGAAACGGAGGGGGCGTGCTCTTTGTTCTCAGGATGTCTGTACTCTCAGGATGAAGGAAGGTGTTCCTCCATCTGGGGACAGTGCAGGGATGTGGGCCCTCAGATGTCTGTTTCCTGTCTTGCATTCACTGCTGTGTTCCTGGTCACATGAGCAACCACGCTCTACTTCCTTCTACCGCATACTCAGTTCCATTGCCGGTCTCTCTGTGGCACCTTGTGACCTAGCGCCTGTTCTCACCAGTCTACTGTGATCATATGCTCCTGGGGGCCGGTGGCGCAGGTCCTCTGTCCTTCCTTCAGTCAAGCTCATTCATCCTTCCCGCTCAGCAGTGCTTGATGCTGCTCCTCTGGCCACCGAGTCTCCACCGGTCCTGCTTTCCCTTCTGCATCCTGCCTGTCCCTTCTCTGTCCCCATCAGTGGCTCCCATACGCCTCTGCGTTTCCTGCATACGCTTGCTCTGTTCTTCAGTGAACCAGCCTTGCTCCAAGAACATAGTTGCCCTCATGGCCAAGTTGTCTGTGCTGTGCAGATATTCCCACTCTGCGCCCCAGTCTCGTTACGTTTCAGCAGAACATGGAGCAGATCCTTCCCGGCTGTTACTACCCGAGCATCACGTTCTTACCCCAAACCATTCTCTCTTCGCTCTGGAATCTTCCCTCATGTTCTTTGTGAAAGCTGAGGCTTGTTCTCAACACGTGGTTCTGTTTGGGGGGCCTGTATCCAATCAGTGGCTAAAGCCCAAGAGGCTTTTGTTTCTGCTTTTTGTTTTGTTTTGTTTTTTGTTTTTTTTTTTTTTTATTTTTCCTGAATGTCCTTCCAACCCATGCCTTCCGTGTTCCTTGGCACCAGGGCCCCAGTCCATATCTGCCTGAAGCTTCGCTGTTGTCTGGGAGCTGATGTTGCCAGTGGTCTCTGCCCCACTTCCATCAGCTCCGCACACCTTCGCCAGATTCATCTTCTGAAAACCCTGCTGCGCCCTACCAGCTCCTCTGTGCCTCCATTGCACCATCATAAATAGCCTAAAGCCCATATTACTAGGCTGCTGTTATGGAACTCCCAGTCCTGGCCAATGTCACTGTCAGGGCTATGCCCAGAGCATGCCGTGCACAGTCCTGCCCTGCTTCTCATCTAGAATGCCGCCTCACTCCCCTCTTCCCGTTGGCAAACCTTACCCCTTCTTTAAGGTCTAGATTATGAATGGCTTTTCTCATGAGACTTCCTGTAAGTATCTGAGCCCTGATATTCAACATTTATCTTATACTTAATCTCACACTAGTTTGGGGGATCTTTTACATTCTTCACGCGTATTTAATTTTGATTTTTGGATTAAAAATATCTATTTCATCTGCATGTTTTATCGCCCTTACCCAATTATAAGCTTCCTGAAGGCATGGAGCTACGCATTTTTCTCCTTAGGCCACCCTCTTACCTGGTACAGAGCTCAGCCCGCGGAGGTTACTTGTCACCTGAGGGCAAAAATGTGATTTATTTACTTTAATCAAGGAAATCTATTTTTTCCTCCACAAAATTATTTATTAACCTGTTCAGCCCTCCCATCTTTCCATCAATGTGTAAAAATAAAATTTCGCTCATCAAAAAAAAAGTGTGCTCTTGTTGGTGAGCTTGATTATGTATGATTGGCAGCTGAGACGTACTAATGCGGTCGTGGTTTTTAAAGACATGTCGCCGTCCCATCTCCCCCCCCCCCCCGCCCCTCCCTGGAAGACTCGGTGAGTGATGCTCAAGGTGGAGTCCTGCTTGTGGTCCCAGAGAGGGAGGGAAACAGCAGTGCCCCACACAGCAGCCACCGAGCATAGTTCCAGCAAAAGCCCAGGTCTGATGGCTTTTACATTAAACGTATATTAAGGAAAGGGGAGGTCGGCTGGCTGGCAAGGCTGGGCCTGCTTTTCGGCTTAGCAAATCCAGAAACTCAATTTGACAGTCACCACATTCTCCAAAGGGGAAACATATTAACCAGACTTAAACACACGCGTTGTAAAGTCAGCATCTCTGCATACACCTTTACAATAACTAAAACGTTTTAGAGATTGTTGTATTTATATCCATCTTTGAGGGTGATACCTGGAAGGTGTAAAGGCATCCGGGCAACCTACTTCTAAATCAGAAAATTAGTTGATCGTGGCAGAATCAGAGCGGTGGTTTTGTGTGGGAGTCTCGAACTCCTGGAAGGCCTGGGGAGTTGCCTTTGAACTGTGTTCATGTGTGTATCTGTGTGTCTGCAGTTAGAAACCCACACACATTTTCCCCGCATGCCTGTGTGTTCACCTCTGCCATTGGCAAGGATTTATTGAGCGTCTACGGAGTGCTCAATGCTGTGTGCTGAAGATTGGTGCCTTTCCTCCTCTTGAGTTCCTGGACAGTACTGAGGAAGTAGTAACAAACTCTTCATCATCAACTCTGTTTCTAACTCTCCACAGATGACCGTGTCCTTTGTGTCTTAAAGGTCATTTCTGAAGTCGGCACGTTTATAAAACTGGAGGGTGTTATCAAATTCGTGGCACTTGTGGGAGTGACATTCTCTAACTTCTTCTCCAGGTCTGGATGACTGTCTTCTCAGGATGAATGGCCCCACTCATGTACAAACACCCCCGTAACAGGAGCAGGACGCTATGGCCACACACTGGCCGGTGTCCCTCAGTCCTGCCTTTGGTGCTGGATATTCCTGTTCATCTCAGAAACCTCTGAAAAGCTCTATGTGGACGTTTGTTCAGAAGGAGCCCTTGTTAAGGCAGCCTGTGGCCAAGGCTGGTGGTGGAAGTTTCCGTTCACTCCATGGCCGCTTGGAGACGTGCCATCGTATTTAAAAGCAGCATCTCGTGGCGCAGCCATTACTGGCGATGCCTGTAGGGAGGAGAATTTTTCTTTCCTCTTAAGGAGGAGAGTGGGAGGTTGCCTTCTTCTACGTAGGGAAAAAAGAGATGACAGGATTTCATGCTGGAGCAGAGAAAAGCCCCACGTGGCTCTAATCCCACCTTTTCTGCTTTGCCTGCTTGGCTGCAGGTGTGTGGCTGAGATTGGCAGACCTTTTCTAGCTCATGAGGAAGCAAGAAGGGCAGACCAAGGCTGTGTCTTTAATTAGTGTGAGCAACTGAAGCAGGTGGCAGGAGCGTAAGAACTGGAGGAAAACTGGTACCTCCGAGACCCGGGGAGGAGTTTTAATGCCAAGATGACCTTTAGTCCTGGAGACGAAGCTCCCAGGATGTCTGCCCAGGAACAATCGGATGCCAAGATCGAGAGTCTCCGTGTGATTTAAGAAGATGTGTTCTAATCAGGCTTTTGGCACGAAGCAGATTAGAAACTCCAGAGCCATAAACCCAGTCCCGGGAGTTATTTCATTCCAAGATATGATTCAGAGTGAGTTAGAAAAGCACATTTTACCAGAGTCTAGGGATAAGACTAAAGTTCACCTGTGTCTGCCGGTGGTTAAGGATTAGTGATGAAGTAGATTTCACTCGCTCTATATGGAGCAACGGGAAAAAAAAAAAAACACCAAAAAACCCAGTATCTGTGATGGTCGAACAGCATTGTCAGAAGCACAGAATGTGGCTTTGCTAACCTCCACAGGTGCAAAGTGCCAGAAGCATCTATCAACTGCCCAATATTTATTTTTAATTATTTAATTAGATTCCAGCTTTAAGAAAGAAGATATTTGGGAGGAAATTACAGCTTTATTTTCAATTTAGTTAAAACAGCTTTTACTGAATAAGCCTTCTCTTCAGGCATTTTGGCAGTGACCACAGTATAATTACAACCTGGGGTGGTGTGGGATGTCCATCCATCTGTCCATCGACCCATCGAGTAACAACTCATTCAGCCAGCAATATGGCGTTCTCTATGTGAACAACACACTAATGTATTGAATGTTGAATCTAGAAACATAAAATGTGGTAGCTGGCCGACTTTTCTTAGAGCCCATTTTGAGAGTGGGCCTGGGGCTGGAAAACCAATAATTGGGTGTTTCAACCCAAGAGAGCTTGGCGATCCATATAGCGAAGTTGGCTTGAGTTAATTTAGTGAGGTGGGAAAGGAAAACCAAGTGTGTGGATTCCGAAAACCGTGCAAATTTTTCTTTAGTTTTCATTTCTTTGAAGAAATGCTTTACTCGATTTTTAAAACTTGCATTCAGAGTGGGGCAAACATCACTTGTCCCTCAGTGGGGAATAAAAACGTATGGGGGACCAAACTGCATCCCCTCGCTCTAAACCTGTCCCATGCTGCCCAGTTATTTTCCATCTAAACCCGAGTCCACCCTTCAGAAGCCCACACGAGACATCTGGAACTTTGCTACTTTATTTTAAAGCTGTTTGATTCACAGCTCATCTTGATCTTATACTGTTACCTTATAGAGAGCAACACAACGGTTCTGCCACATGTGCTAAGAATAATACTGTCAAATATTGTTAAACTGCTAGAAATCAACTTTTGGAAATGGGCTAAATGAATGTGTATTTTCCGTGCTGTCTTAATTCAGTTAAAGAGATCTTTTTTTAACCATATGTGCCAGAAATGCTTACCTTGGATCTAAGCTTGAATCTGAGCTACTTCTGCCAAAAAGAAATGAACAATTTTTACCAAGTTTTAAGCAATTGAAAAAAAAGTGACTGTGATGGTTGGAGAGAATTGTCAAATACTGCAAAATGTGGTTCTTGCTGATTTCCAGAAAGGTAAAGCACAAAGGAAAAGGCTTAGGAATAGCGTTGAATCAAGAGATTTGGTGATCCTGGTGGACCATTTTATTTAAAACAAGATCTAGGGAGAGTCGCTCTAGAAAGAAATTGACTTTTGAGCAGCTGTCCCAAAAAGCAGTGATTCCATTTAAGTTTTCTTTAGGAAGAGAGAAATCTCATGGACAGGCTGACAGCCTTTCCTCTGAAGTTTCTGACCATGGGTAGCACCACGCTGGGGCCAAGAGGCTGAAGACTAGCCCCCAAAAGTCGAATGGGCTTGACAACTGTGATACTTGTGCCATTTGATTAGCCTTTTGGGATCTAAAGTAGTTTGAGCTCATTGCTTAGTACCTATGTCCCGAAAAGCGGGGAAACTAGGCATTTTTTTGATGGCGAGAAGATCTAATACAGAGGCCGATTTCTGAAGACTGGGATGTCTTTCTGATGGTATCAATGTGTTTGTCCTCTTACAGTAAAGGTTAAAAACAATGAATTTTAGAGCAAGACCACTGTACTGTGCATCCCAGTGCCTCAGTTTCTTCTCATCTGTACAGTGGGCGCCTGAGAAGGTTGGCCAAGGGGTTACTTGTACGGGGGGGCTCAGCCCATAGTATGCATTCGATACATGTTGGCTCTCACATGAAGTAAGGGGTCTCTATCACACATGCATTTATTTGAGCTGGAAACATTGGGGTGACACCTGTGAGTGGAGTGGGCTCTCGAGAGGGGGCCCCATGACTCTGTGCCTCTTGAGAGTTCCCAGGGCGGACGTTTCTGCAGTCCTCAGTGGCCGGCCTATTCTACCGTGGTTCCTCTGACTTCTGGCTCCTGGAGCTCATACCCCTGGGGTCTCAGGCCATTCTTGACCCCGAGCCAACCCCATAGTCCATGACTTACTGAGTCACTCAGCCACGTTTGCATCCGTTCATTCACATTGTGCCATACCATTTGTTAAAAATTTTGACTGTGACCGTATATTTAACCCCCAGACACATCTGTTACAGAAATATTTCTATTATCCCCATTTTACAGAGAAGGAAATTGAAGCAGAGAGAGGTTAAGTAACTGTTAAGTGTCACACAGCTAGTAGGTAGCAAGGGATTCAGACCCATCATGAGTCCAAGTCTTGCTCTCCATCTCCAAATGTGGACACTCAGTCTGTGAATCAGCCAGAGGACTGGCTTCTCCCATGGAGGAAGGTTCCCAGAGATTGAGACGCTTTTCCAATTTGCTTCCCATCCTAGCTTACCTGGATTGCCTCAGAGCCCATGGTTGGGGAGAAGTCTCATCATGGTCATGGGTGAAATTTTGTCCCATGGACATGCTTCTTGAGAAAATGAAGTCCTTCAGAGAATGACTTTTCTTTCTTTTTTTTTTTTTTTAAGATTTATTTATTAATTTATTTGACAGGGAGAGAGAGAGATCACAAGTAGGCAGAGAGGAAGGCAGAGAGGGAGAGGGGGAAGCAGGCTCCCCACCGAGCAGAGATCCCGATGTGGGGCTTGATCCCAGGACCCTGAGATCATGACCTGAGCCAAAGGCAGAGGCTTAACCCACTGAGCCACCCAGGCGCCCCGAGAATGACTTTTCTATAGAGAAAAGAACGTCTGGCCTTTAAGAACACATCACAAGCCTGTGCCATGGACAGCATGAGGCTCGGCATCTGGGGCATCCAGACCAAATGCCCCAGCCCTGAGTATCTCCAGGCCACCAAGGAAGTTCAGCTGGCCATCATTATGCCGACCACCATGGTCTAATGGCTTCCCATCCTGGAACTGGATGATGCCAGTGGCCTGTCTCAAAGTACTTTGCCCCCATAGACATGGGCATCTCTGCCCTTCTGGGTTGAGATGCCACCTGTGTCAACAGGGAAGCCTCACTGCTCCCCCGTGGCAGGAGACATTTGTGTGGAGGTCCAGGGGACTCAGGCTAGACTTTTCAAGGAAGCCTTGGACAAGCGGGGAGAGCTCAGACAGGAGGCAGTGGTCACTATTTCTGGCCTGCAGCCCAGCCCCCATTTTTTTTCCTCCTCCACAATTCCGCCATTGTGGAATCTCCATGGTCGGGGTTTTGTTCTGCCGATACCACCAGGCCTGAAGGGAGCTCTCACACTTGCCAGGTGCCAAAGTGACCTTTTAGGCCAGAGCAGTGGCTCTCAGCGCTGGCTGCCCCTGGCATCCCCTGGAGAGCTTTTAAGAGGAACCAATTTCCAGGCCCTGTTCTGGAATTGCTGATTGACTTGTCTGAGTCCTAGTTGTCACATTAAAAAAAGAAAGAAAGAAAGAAAATCTCCCCAGGTGAGTCTTCTGTGCAGCCGGTAGTGGCGACATTCAGGGCACGGGCTCAGCCTTTCCTCCAGGGTGCAGGGCCCAGAGCAGGTGTGGGAGCCGTTTCCCACTGGCCGGAGGCAGCTCGGGCTCGTCACCGTGACTGCCAGCAGCCACTGGTGAAGTTCCTAATTCGTACAAAATGCTCTCTGCTTTGTGCTGAGAAACAAGGAGGTCAGAATCAAATGAGAAGCTTACAGACTGGCTGGGAATCTGAAATGATCCGAGGTCCTGGGTCGCACTCCTCTTCTGTCTCCTCCCTCCCTGCCGGGTCACGGGAGCACAGGACACACAGACCATTATTCAGAACAACGAGGACCAACGACAGCGTGAGGGTTGATAGCCTCGATGTCCACTAGAAATGCCCTGAGAGCACCTTTGAGGAAGTCTGGGTCCGAAAGCTTCCTGGAGGAAGGGGGTTCTAGCAAGCCCTAGAAGGACAGGGCCATTCAAGGCACGGCGGTGGCAAGAGCAGAGACCCGGGGCCCAGGACGTGCTTGGGGTGGGCAGCAGACCCAGGCACCCCGGTCTGCCCAGAGCAAGACCTGCTCTTGAACTTGAAGGCCGGGTCAGGGGGATGGAGGGTGGGGGAAGCTTCGTGGCTGAGAAAGGATGCCTTGCCTGGTTGCGCTTGGAGATTTGGGCTCACAAAATATTAATGAGTGAGCTAGACTTACTTATATTTACCATCTCCTTGTGGGTGCTTTTGTCTTAAGGAAAGGGGATAAATGTTCCTTTGGAATTCTGAAGAGCAAGCTGTCACATGGCTTCTGGAAGGTTAAACTGAAATAGCTTAAATGCTGCTTTTTAGGGGACGTTAGGCCTCGTCAGACTCTCAGCAGTTAGCAAATGCTAGGTAAATGTTTAAAGAGAAAACTCTTAGGGGCATCTGGGTGGCTCAGTTGTTAATCGTTCATCGTCTGCTTTCGGCTTAGGTCATGATCCCAGGGTCCTGGGATCAAGCCCCACATCGGGCTTCCTGCTTCTCCCTCTCCCACTCCCCCTGCTTGTGTTCCCTCTCTCACTGTGTCTCTTTCTGTCAAATAAATAAATATAATCTTAAAAAAAAAGAAAACTCTTAAAAAAATTGTTTAAAGGCTGCTCATTGTAGACAACCAATGCAGAAAGAATAAAGAAAGCAAAAATCTCCATAAATTCTTCTACCAAGATCGATTGATTTTCCTCTCTCTCCTATCATCTTTTCTACCACCAATCTATCCACACAAAGACATGCTCACACAAATGGGGTTTTATAACAAATGCATGTGAGGCATACACATGTGATATTCGTGTGTAGTAGCTTCTGCTAGAATAATATTAGACCGACTGTTCTGCTGCCTTCTTATTTGACATACTAGGTTGTGTTGCTCCTTCCATATGAGTGACTCAATTCTATGTGGTTATGTCCTAGGGCTGCCTGGTGTTATCTTTCTGTGGCTGTGTCATTTAACCGATTTCATGTTCATAGGCATTGAGGCCATTTCTCGTTTAAACCAGTCACATTTTGTTTTTAACTATTAATTAGCAGTGGAAATGCCAACTGAACATGAACTAGTGTTCCTGTAGCCGGTAAGTCCTTGTTGCGCATCATGCTCTGCGAGAGACACTCGCAGTGATTCTTTCAACAAAAGAGACAAAATCCCTGCTTTTATGGAACTTGTATTCTGTTGTGATATAGATGATGAACAAGATGAGTGCAGGATAAAATGCACTGGGTAGCGATAAGCATGCTAAGTGGGAAGACAAGTGTGAGAAGGGATATGAACTATTGGGATGGGAAGAGAAGGTGAGACTTTGAGAAGAGTTGCCAGGAAAGGCCTCTTGGAGAGGAGACAGACACATGAGAGAGGCAGCCATGGGAATATCAGGGGGAAGAGTGTTCTAGGCAGAAGGACTAGCAAGTGCAAAGGTCCTGAGGCATCAAGCTGTAAGCACATCCAAGAAACTCCCTTGAATAGGAGTAGAGTGACTCAGAGGTCTTTTTGGGAGGTGATGTAAGAGAGTTATGAGGAGGCAGATCATTTGGGGTTCTTGGATCCTAGAGGGGAAACTACTGGAGAGTTCTTACTCAGAGGGGTGATAGGATATGAGTTATGTATTTTTAAAAATTTTTTTAAGATTTTGTTTTTAAGTAATCTCTACACCCAGTGTGGGGCTTGAACTGACAACTCCAAGATCAAGAGTTGGATGCTCTACCAACTGAGTGAGGGTATTGGGTGGGAAGGGGTCAGGAGCTGGGAGCCACACTTCATGCCGTGGGAGATGCCGCACACCTTTGAACAGGTTCTTTCCCTAGCTGGTTCTCATGTGAGGCATAGGCTGGCTCCCAATTTTGAGAAATGCAACTGTTAGACTTCAGGGGATTTTCTCATCATAGTTTTGAATCAGGGTATAACATCCCTTTAAAGGATCATTTGCCACTTTGTGTGTGTATGAATTTGGAGGCACTCATGTCCATTTAGCCTTAAATCTGTTTATCATAGATTACATTTTTGGTCATTATCTCTGCAGACTCTTTGTAACTATGTCTATTTGCATAAAAACAGGACCTTTTGTTTCTGGACCGTGATTAGCTCTTCTCTGTATCTTGGTTTGAAGTCGTTATCCTGTCTTTGTGACAGCATAGTGGTTGCTCTTGGAAATGATTAGGATGTCATAATTAGTTTAGGACTCCAGGTGGAGAACAAGTGGGAGGGGCAGATGATCATTTTCTCAGAAGCAAAAAATTCCTGCCTCCTACCCGTGCTCTCGGTGATAAGAGAGGGAGGCCAGGGAAAGGCATGATCTAGAAATAGAAATGCTTCTAAGGAGCCTGCTTTTCTAAAGGTTTCACTGGGCATGAGAAAACCCTTTCCTCTTAGCAATTAATGGCCCTGTTTTAACTGCGCTGAATTATGAAGATTCAAGAAAGAAACCGGAATTTGCTTTTTTGTAGAGCAGATTCAGGTAAAATGCCCGAGAGAATTCTAAATGGGTGTCTGTCTGTAAATATCAAGTCCTCTTTCCCCAGATTGTAAGAGCACCTTGAGGAAGAAAACCATCCCTGTGTTGCTGGGCTAACTCTTCATTGTTGATGGTAGCTAACCCTGGGCTGTCCCTCTGCCTACCATCCTGGGAGCCGTACCAAGTGAGGCCATCCCTGGGAGGGTCCCCCAAAGCTAGAAGAACTGCGGTTTGCTATCCGAGCTATTCGCATGCCAATGGGGGGCACCTTGGTCTTAGCCCGACATGGCAGGGAGTGGGCTTACAGTCTGACCTCATTGCGACCATGCTTGAGCCTGCTGGACTGGCAGGGTTCACAGGTGAGACAAGCCTGGACTCTTTACGAGTCTTTTTCCATATGCCGGATCTGTGTCCTCAGACTTAGAAGACGCCAGAATCCTCTTCCTCCATTTCTCTTGAGTGAATTATGTTTAAAACAAGCAGCTTTTCCACCTGCAATGGTTTAAATTCAGATAGATGACTTTGGTTAGTGGCAGAAGACAGCCCTGGGAAAAGTCTGTTTCTCTAGGGGGTATAATCATCGATGGACCGAAACATGAAGGCCTGTCGGTTCAGTCCTAAGGACGACCAGGAGCTTCTCCTCCTTTTAAGGTCATAGATATCCCTGACAATTCAACAAAAGCTATAGATCACTCCAGAAATCCTCACGTGCACCCAGTGTTACTCTCGTAGGAAGGTTTACAGAAGTCCTGAAGGCCATCTGTGAACACGCCTGTCTTGTGATACTTAGTCACTTTTGTCATTCAACAAATATTTACGCCGCACCTCTCATTCAGCACTGAGCTAGGTACAAGAAATCATGTATTTATATGTTAACAATGGTTAAAAAAAATCTCCTGTGGGGGAAACTCAGATAATTCCCTTTGCCTTTCTTCTTCTTCTTCTTTTTTAAATCTTGCTCCCTCATTTTTCTAAACCAAACATGCATTACTTGATTAGAGAAAGCCAATCAAAGAGATAATATTCATGGTTCATTTCTTGACAATCATAGGCAGTAGCAACTTCTCCTTTGAAAGCAATAATGATTTTAAATGGATTTGCATTTTATCAGTCATGATTATATAGAGAGGTGTCCTGATAAATAAAGGTCCAGGTTGTGCCGAACCGTAGAATTTAGTCTGGCCACCGCTATTTCTTGGGTGTGCCTGAGTCGATGCCTGGCAGTAACTTAGGACCTGGGTGTCAGATGTCCCCCGGAATGGGTCCTCCAGACCTGGGCTTGACAGACTTGGCTTGCAGACCAAATCCCATTTTTGTAAATGAAATTTTGTTGGAGCAGGGCTATGCCCGTTCATTTGCATATCGTCAGTGGCTGTTTTCTCCCTACGAGGACAGTGTTGAATAGTTGTGACAGAGACCATTTGGTCCACAGAGCCTGAAACTGTTCTTTCATGGAAAATGTTTGTCCATCCCTCCTCTAGACGAGTATCGTCCACTAGCACTTTTTGCAATGACTGGAATGCTCAGTATCTGTGATGTCCAGTACCACAGTCACTAGCCACGTGTGTCTACCAAGCCCTTGAAATGTGGCTGGTGTGACTGAGGATCTGACATTTTAATGGCTTTTACGTTTGAATTCAAATACCCACGTATACCTAGTGACTACTGAATTGAACAATGCAATTCTGCACCAAACAGTGACAGTTTCCTGGATATTTTCTCTGCTGTTGTTTGCTGAGTCCTCTCCACACTGTCTTGACTGAAACACTTTTTTTTTTTAATGTTCTAACTATTCCTACATTGGGTAGGAGGTGGCCTCCTTTTATGAGGCATAGAGTTCATGAAGTTTTCCACCCAGAAATATCCCATCATAGAAAAGACAAATTTGCCAGTAGAAAGTGTTGAGCAAAGAGAGAGGAAAAAGCTCAAATTTACTCCCACCCCATTTTTTAACTACTTAAAAAAATAAACTTATTAAGAGCAGTTTTAGGTTCATGGCAAAACTGAACGGAAAGCATGTAGAGAGTTCCTACGTGCTTCCTGCACCCCGCCCCTGGCACCCTCCAGATGTTCTGTACCAGGTGCTACGCTGGTCTAATGTTGACACGTCGTCATCACCTGGAGTCTGTGATTCAGAGGGGAGTTCCCTCTTGGTGGTGTACATTCTGTGGGTTTTGACGTATGTACGATGTACATGTTCAAGTCCTTCTGGGGGAATTGGAGAAGGACAAGGTGTGTGACCCAACCACTAGCCTTCGAGTTCCAGATGAAGCTCCTGGAGACTTGCAAGATCCTAAATGAAGGCACCGCTTTAGGGATGGAGCAGGGAAGGCGGATGAGGATGACAGAGAAGGTGCAGAAAGCAAGAAGAGGAGAAGAGAGAAAACTTTCACTGGCTCCATGATCCTGATACTTCCTCCTTCCCTGCCACGTGCTGGAGGTGGGCAGGTGGACATGGTGGTTGGGGCTTTAGGCATCCGCCCTCCGTCGTGTATACTCATGATCTTAAAGGATGGGATCCCAGTTTCCTGCTGATTTCTGATGATTCCCAGGAACAGCTGGCGCCAGGAGCAAGCTGGCAATGCCAGCAGCTAGCCTAGTTGTCCACAGAAGACACATGTTCCCAGGGAAGCTGACTGTTCCAGTCGCAACTCATGGAGCCCTCATTTCCAGACCCATTGTATGCTCAGTGCAGCCACGAGGTCTGTGAACTTTGGTCTCTGAACTTGGCTTCTTCCGGTTAGTCTGTGTATAGCCCAGGGTTGAGTTAGAATTTGTTGTTTGCGGTGACACATTAATGTAGCTTCAGGATGAAATCACTGTTTTAGGCAACATGCTTTAGCATTTTGTCTTCTGAAGAAAGCTATGTTTATTTTACTCAAAGTCGTGATTTTGGTGATGATCTAATACCCTGTACCTCCAACTGCTCCTCCCATTCTGATATCTAATTAGTAATGCAGCCTAGTGGGAGGGCATTTTAAGAATCTTAGTGCCTTTCAGGGAATGATCTGAAATTGTATTTTATCAACACAAGAGATCTTGGGGTTGATTGCTGTCTTCGATGCATTTGCGGTTGAAATGAGGACTAGAGAAAACAGGACAGGCACCGGCTATATAAGACATGGTCTGTAAGGTTGGGACAAGCTCACCTGTAGTATACACCATGGGGTTTTATATGACGCTTACAGATCTTCCATTGTAGACGGAACTGGAGCAGAATGTTGGGAGCTCATTAAGAAGCAAAGTCGTATTTTTAGGGGCATCTTCTATTAAAGTTCTGGTTGAAAACAACTTCTGAACAAGCAGCGTAGCCTCAGAAAGTAGAGTGCATGTAATTCAGCCTAATTCAGCTAAGTACATGTTAAGAACTCTTTAGAGATGGGGCGCCTGTGTGGCTCAGTGGGTTAAGCTGCTGCCTTCAGCTCAGGTCATGATCCCAGGGTCCTGGGATCGAGCCCCGCATCAGGCCCTCTGCTCAGCGGGAAGCCTGCTTCCTCCTCTCTCTCTGCCTGCCTCTCTGCCTACTTGTAATTTCTGTCTGTTGGGTAAATAAATAAAATCTTAAAAAAAAAAAAAGAACTCTTTAGAGAGAAACCCCATCAAACCATCCTTGCCTGGTGGCCTCCCGGCTCCCAGGCCACAGGCCTTGGGTGTTTAGCCAGCTTGTCCCACGGGAGGCTGACTCCCTCAAGGATGACTAGATGGCTTAGGGTGTCATATCATTCATAAGTGTGTCCTAAGACTTTCAGTTGTGCTCTCCTTTCTTCTCCACTTGCAGAGAAGGAAGGAGTGAGGTTAGCTCCTGAGAGAGAATGTATATATGTTCCTTTCTGGTCATTTCTTTTCTTTTGGAGGCATAGGCACTGCTACTGTAGAGGTGGAGGGATATGTTGGCTCGGGATTCTGTCCAAACTTCACACGGGTAGTATCCTCTCTTGAATACCTTTTTTGATAGGAGGAGTCCCAGAAGGTAACATGACATCCAGCCTCTCCTGAGGGAAAAGAAACAAATGGAATTCTTCCCCTTCTCCCAGGGGAGGCTAGGTGCTGAGGGAGAGGGAGTGTCAAGCATACATGGCAGACGAGCTCTGGCCTAGGAGATGATGTACCCAGGCCACTGAAAGCATCACTGGTCTCCCAAAGTCTTGGGGTCTAAACCAGGAATAAAAGGAGGGCTGTTTCTGCCTCCTGAGAGCCCTCACATCCTGGCTTATAAAATGCTCTGTTTTCATCCTTCCCTGTATCCTGCTGCAACACCTGGGGTAAAGATTTTCTTCTATTCTGGAGAAGAGGTTGAAGCTGTTGGTTTGACTCTTCTCTGCCATGGGCCAAGGAGCCTGGCCACTGTGATTTGCCATCATCAGGTTAAACATTCCAGCCTAAATAATGAGCCCTAAGCTCATCGACCTGAAGAGGTCTTCAGAGACTGGAGAGTTTATATACTTAGCTCAAGGTGACTCAGGAAATTAGCGGTTAGATGCAGGTCTCATGATTCTCAGATCATTTTGACATGCAATATTTCCTCCCTAATTAGCCCTCTTTATATATTAATATATCCCCCATCCCAGTCTGTGATGTCTTTAGGTTTATTGCCTTTATGCCATTAGAGTCAACCCATGCATCTTAGAACAGGAGGGCTGGACCCTTGAGACATCAACACTGGATATTTCAAAACTCCCTGAGGTGGGTGCACTTCCTACTACTGTCCTCCAACCAGTCCGACCTACAGTCTCTCGCAAGGGAGTGCCTGGAGTTGGGTTAAAATATGCTGTGGTAGAATGAGTGAAGTAACAGCACCCCTCACACATTGCCTCATTTCCCCATTGAGGGTTCAGATTTGTAGCAGTGTGCGGGCAGAATCTTGGTTGCTACCCATATAGAGCAAGAAGAGGGAAGTTGGGGCTATGGCTAGCATAGTCATCATGGTTGTCCTCAATGCCAGTTCCCTCCCGTGACTGGCTAGCGGATTCCACAAGCCAGCGTCCAGCCTGTTGAACCACTGTATCAAATCATCCCTTTGTCCTGTACTTATCAGGTCAAGAGAGCTGCCTTTTATTCTCGTCCCAGGGGAAAAGCTTTTCTGTCATTGCAACATATTCAGGTAAAGTCATTTGTTCTTGGTGTTTTTGTTCAAAGGAATTGAAAAACGTGTTGTACCAAACTGCTAGCACATCGACCATTCTACAGAACATTTTATAATAGCCATCGAAGATGTGTTAAGGGAAAAAAATCAACCCGTGGCCCAGAAATACCTGCCTAGCATCCCTTTACCCAAGTCACACTGTCTGTTCTTCCCTATTAATTAAGCAAATATCAAGTCACCTGCTAGCATCAGGGAGCTGATAAAGGAGCAGAAAATAAAATAAGAGTTGCAGTACTAGCTCACAGGGAACTAAAAACAATCTGGTTAAGGAGATCAAATGCACACAAAGAGGGCAATTCTTCAAAGACTATTCTAATGACAGGTTACTGTTCTGGAGCGCACAGAATCAGTGGTCACTGTACCATTGATTACTGAACATGCTTATCAAGACCCGTGGCCAGGAGATCCACTCGGACCACCACAGCACAGCAAAGTGACAGGATAGATTGAGTGTGCCAAGAAGACCACACTAAGCCGAGGAATTTACATATTATCCTTTATGGGGTTTATAGAATCCCACTGAAGGGCTTTTAGTTGGAGAGTACTGTGATTAGATTTCCTGTTTAGGAAGATCATGGCTACTGAGTGGAGAATGATATGGAGGGATGGGGACATGGATGGAATTAACAGAGATGGTAGTAAAGATAAGTGTGAATTGTAGATAAGAAGAAACTGATGGATTTGAGAGAAACACTGCAGTTAGAAGCCACTGGAGGATTTTAAGAAGAATGATATGACCTGATTATGTCTTAGCAAGATCACACTCCCTCCTGGGTTGAATATATCCCAAAGGCAGGAAGAAGACGGTGGCAGAGGGACCAGCCATTGCAATAATCTAGGTGAGAGATGGTCAGCTTTGACCAGGAAGGTAGCAAAGGGAGTTGTAAGAGGCAGTCACACTCTGTCCTGATTTTGAAGGCTGAGCCGACAGGATTCTTGATAGACTAGATGTGAGGTGTGAGAAAAATCGAGGATGGCTCCAAGACTTTTCGGCCGGAGCAACTGAGAGGTTGAACTGCCGTCAGCTGAGATGGAACAGGCAGAAGGAGTTAGATTTATGGAAGTGTTGGATGTGTTAATATGTCCAACTGGAGATAATACGTAAACACATGGATTGCAGATCTTGAGTTCACTGTAAAGTAGGGACTGGAGACGTAAATTTGGGAGCCTCTGGCATGCAGATGATGTTTAAAGCTGTAGGCTAGGTGATGTCACCAAGGAAGTAAAATGGAAGTAGGAGAGAGAAGAGTTGGGACAGGTTGCTGGGGCACTCTCATGGTAAGAGGGCAAGTGGATGAGGGCGAAGCAGCAAAGGAGAGGGAGAAGCTGCATCCAGTGACTTAGTAGGAAATGGACAGTGTGGTGCTTGGAAGCCGTGGGAATTACTGGAGGGGAGGAAAGGGTGAATGTCCCATACTGTTGGTGAACCAGGTAGAAAGAGGACTGATGTGTTTCCAGTGGATTTAGTAGCATGGGGTGCAGTGATGAGCTTGATAAGAACAGTTTTGGAGAAGTGGAGGGAACAAAAATCTGTTTGGACAGGTTTCAAGAGAGAACAGGAAGTGAGAAATTTGATATGATGACTACAGATATGTCTTGAAGAGTTTTTACTATAGAGGAAGGGAGAGACATGGGGAGGGTGATTTGGACACAGAAGGTCAAGGAAATCACTAGTGACTTTGATGAAAACAGTTTGAATGGGTGATGCTGTGGGGAAAGAGGACCTCAAGTGTCTGCTCAGTCTTGAAAAAGAATGAGTGCTTCAGATCAGCTGAACCATGGCCTCACCAAGGCAGACCTTGCAATTTTCTTGGTGTTTTCCCTGTTTGCCATTCTCTATGTGCCTGTTCTTCACTGGTCTGACCCATTTGTTGTCTTATTGGGGACCTCCTATTGCTCCCTCTGGAGCATTCCCCAGAGGTTGTATCCTCTGAATGGGCTTTTTCCCATGTTCTCAGAATACAGACCTGCCCGCCTCAAGGAAGGGGTTGACCTCCTGGCTGTGACTCTCCATTGGCATAGCCCCAACTGTCACATGTGTCATTCCAAGTCAGTTTGACCAGACTTTGTTTGCTTGCTGCCCAAGATTCAAGACTCTCTCCCAAGCTTTTATGCCCATTTTTGTTCTCAAATACAGAATCCAGGAGTCCATTATCCCTGTTCACATTCCATACATTTTTAAACTCCCATTCTTTTCAGTGCCCAAATACTACATTATATTGTAAAAAATTAGAGTAACCATGAACAAAAAGAAAGTCCCCTGTAGGCCCACAGCAGCTATGACCATCCTGTGGTCCACATGTACGCTGATATACGCATGCACGCACAATTCTGCTGTTGCGTTCTGATCCTTCAAACTAGCGATCATGTGGACCTCATGACCTTGGGAACTGTTACCCTTCCTGCCCTGTGCTTTTATTCTCCTCCTCCTCTGTGCACAAGTTCCCTTCCCCCTTTCTAAAGCTTTTTCAACTCTTCTCAGGGAGGTATCATCAATTAAGAGATACACATGAATATCACATGCGTGCCCATGAAGGTTTTCAAGCATCTCTTGTGGACATTCCTTTCAAATGATAGAAGACAAGGGTATGTGCCTGGAGTGGGGGGTGTGATGGATTAGTTTGCCCAGAGAAATGGAGGCATGAAATGCATATCCATTTGTTTCCTGCCTGCAATTCTGTCCTTCCCCAGAGAAAGGTACCTATTGCCCATCTCCCCTGAAATATGCAAGCTGTGTCTGGTTTCTCTAGCGCTCCTGCACCTGTAGTGAGTGTAACAAATTAAATTGCATACTAAATAACCCCGTGCATTCATCATTTTGAGAACTGGTGTATCCTGGTGCTTTGCTGTTCTCCCCCTGGCCCCCTGGCTGGCTGATGTGGGTGTAGTGGATATGATTGCAGGGGTCTCCTTGAGGAGCCCCAAGGAGCACAGGCTGAAGAACCATTCCACCCATTTTGTTTGGAATCCACCATTTCAATGAAATTTCCAAGTTTCTTTGCCATCATATTTTCTTGACTCTGCCCCTCCACTGTTCCTGGAGGGTCAGCACTCGCAAGGGTGGCCCAGAATTATCATGTACTTTTTCTAGGTCTCAGTGGCATCTCAGTCAAATACTCAACTCTAAAATTATGTGGTGTTGAAAACCTCATTGGACATGAACTTTCCTATGGCTCAGTTGCATACTAGTTGGCGGGATTTAGCTGATGAAACCAAATGTATTCACACAATCATTAGCAAGTGTGGGAATTGTTGTTAGGAACTGAATATTTATTGTACACCCACAAATTTTTAGGTTCTATGCAGAATGTGATTGCCAGAGGATTGCTTTTGTCTAAGATGCCAAAGGAAGTTAATTAGCATTTGAGAGACATGCCCACATTGCTGATGGGGCTCCTGACCACGTCAGGCCGCAGACAGAGTGATGCTGGGCCCGGCCTTGTCCACTGTGCAGGGTGGAGGGTGGACATTCTCCTGGGGTCCCAGGAGGGAGGAGTTCTGGAGGGGAGGGGTCAAGTCCAGAGGGAGGAGGCCACAAGAGGTAAGGCTTCCTTACCCATTCTCCAGAAGTGTCCATTTTTGTTCAACTTACCTCTACACAACCCTGGGACAGAAACTAGTCCAGATTTCTGGAACATTCCTGGGAATTGGGTGTTGCTTCCTCAAAACAGGCTGGACATGCAACACAAGATTGTAATCAGACCCATATATCTTTGAGTCCTGCATAGCAGCTTAGTGGTTGGTGACCTTGGATAAGTTACATAATGTCTCTGAGCCTCTGTTTCCTCACCTGAAAAGCTGGTGAAACAATGCCTCCCACAGGCTTATTATCCAGCTTGGAAATGAAGTATGTTAAGAGGCTGGTACCATGTTTGACCCTCGGAAGGTGTTTCCCATGTGCTGGCTATTGACGTGGTTGTGGTCATTGCTGTGTTGGTTCTAGATCGTACATTTTCAGTCACGTGTCCCCAGGACCTGAACAAGACCAGGGTGTGAGAGCCTGCTGCCCCTGGTGGCGTCCGGAAGAAGATACACGACCTAATCTCCAGGAAATGGGGAAAAGCTTTGTCTGTATCTGAGCAGGTGGATGTCTATTGAAGGGAGTAGAGAAGAAAGCGGAGGAAGAGAGGGAGTAGCGTTTTGAAATTTCTCCTGGGAAGAAAATTCGTGAGTTCCGTCTGTGGCTGCCCTTCCCGCCAACAGCCCCCCACAGAGGTCACCATCGAGTGCACCCTCCTCTCCCTGAATCAGTCGTGAGAAGCCCCGAGAGATGCATTTCATTGGCATCCGAGCCACGTGTGTGCCGCGTCCTATAGAAGGAGAGCACTTGTTCCAGGTAATTAAAAGTGTCAGCTCCTTATCCAGGAGAGGGTTCTATTAAATTATGTACAGTAAATATTTTTGCAAGTTGGAACTCTGAAGAAGACCTATTGATCTGTGGCAAGCTGCCAGGCAGCTGGTAAAGATTTGGAAAATTATTCTCAATCCAGGGCGGGTCCTAGGAGGGGTGCGAACGCAAACAGTCTGGAGGCTCTTTTGTTTCTCCTTTATCTTTACCTCCCGCGAGGAGCCGGCAGATTCTCCCAGGCAGCTGAATCAATCGCAGACAACGACCTGAACTCCTTGGTTAGTGCAGCCTTGGTGGTTCTGATCCGAGCTATATCAGCACGGCTGCCCAGGGGAGGGAAGTCGACGTCGGAGACTGTGCGTCTGATCCGGCCGGAGGGGCCGGGCGGCCCTGTTGGGAGGTGGGCAGAGGGAACGGTGCTACCTGGATGCTCAGCTCAGGCCTGTTCTCCAGGAGCTCCTGAGAGGGCCCAGGGTCCTTGCTCGCCTCGGCTAACCCCCACCCGCCAGCGTCCCTAACTGCCCTTCATCTTCTCTCCTGCCTCAGCACCAGGCCCTGAGGATGCTGGAAATGGTGTTGGGTCTTGAGAACAGATGTGGGAGGTGTGGGGGCAGGTGTGACCAGGATGCTTTCGCTCGTGGTGTTGGTTCTGTTCAGGTGGACAGGCACCCGCCCCCTCCCGCCCCGCATGGAGGGGCCAAGGGTGACAGCTGAGGAGGCCTCCCCAGATGCCAGGCACTCCTAGAACCCTGCTAGCTAAGGTTTCCTGTTGCTGGGTCTCTCTCTTCCTCACAGCACTATTCTCAGTCCTTAGAATGCTTTCTAGCACAGAGTAGGTGCTCAGTAAATGTTCACTGAATGACTGAATGATGTCTTCTATCTTGGTCCTGATTGAACTTTCCAGAGAAGGTTCCCAGGGCTATAGCCCAGAGAAGGGTGTGGAAAGGCCCGTCTCGGGCTTGGGGCTTTTGGAAAATCCTATTGAGCCCACACGCTTGAGGAATGCAGCAGAGACTGCTTCAGGGTCTGGAGTCCAAGTGACTCCTGTCATTTGGAAACTCCTAACAGCTGGGCTTTAGGGCAGAAGGAGCAAGTGAAACAAAGGGACAGGTGGCCAAAGATGAGACGTCAGAGGCAGGTCTGCAGGTGACATCTCTGATGACTGCCACTGACCGCCCTCCTCTCCCCTGCCTCCTCCCATCTGATCCTCTGTGCCGGGAGCTCACGACCTCAGGCCTTGCTGTCCCCTCCTCACTCCTCTCCGCAGTGGCTTGGCGTATTGGCAGGGGCCTGGCACGGTCTGAGGCGGATTCTTGGACTCCCTTCACTCTCTCCTTGCTGCCTGGCATCTTGCAGATTTGTGACTCATTTGCACCTTCAGTGGTTCTGGAAGAACAGGAGAAAGAACCCACAAACAGTTTTGCTGCTCTTTAGTAACTTCTGTTGGGTGAGAGAAGCTCGTGAACACCATCGTAACATGGTGTGCAGTTCGGGATTGCTATTTTTTCTCCCCTTTAAACTTCTCGTCTCCTTGCCTCTTCTCCACTAGCAGGACGGCAGGGGAACTTGGCTGCACCCAGGTGGGGTAAGAGCCAGCACGCACAGTGGCCGCCTTTCGGGGGCGCCGTCTGAGGACCCCGTTAGAGAGAGGGCTGGCAGGAGGTGCACATGCACACGTGTGTCCTGGTGGTTCCGAGGCCGCGTGCTTTCTTCCTGAGTCAGGGGACACGCGCTCGTTTTCCTCCCGGCATCTCTAGGAGGAGCAAGCCCTGCTCTGTGCTTGAAGTTTAGTTCTCTGTAGGGAGCCATTACTTTGCTATTTAATGAAGCCTTTATGCTTTGCAGCTTTAGATCATTTCACATGATGAAACACCATCTCACTACTGACAATTGTAATTGAAAATGTTTGACGGTCTTTTCAGCTGAAAAAGAGTAATCATCACTTGCCACAGGCAGACTTGGAGAGTGGCTGTTACTGGGCCAACTGGAGGAATCTAGTTCTCGGTGGGGTCCGTGCTGTGCCATTTTCTCTCACCCCATCCTCACTGTCTAGCCATCCACCTCCACTGCTCTCTGCCCACACACCCCATTACCACTTTCACTACCATCATCTCTGCTGTCGTCCTCACCATCCCTGCTGTCATCCCCAATATCCCCACTGTCATCCCCAACATCCCCGCCGTCATCCCCAACATCCCCGCCATCATCTTCAACTTGCCCACCATCATCTTCATCAATACTGCCATCATCCTTCTCATCTCTGCCATCATCCTCACCATCCCTGCCTCCATGGCCATCACCTGCACTCACTACCATCCACACACACCTTGTACTTTACTCCTAAACCTCTACCTCCTGGTTGCCTCCTTTTCCTCATCTGTTAAAAACTGGGAGTCTGAATCCTAGCCTGCTGGCTTTGCTGGAGGGAACAAGCAGGGGGAAGCATTAGCTTTGGAGAGAGACTGGCTTGGAGGAGAATGTTTGTTGAATGACAATGCCGGGTCCACCATTGTCCAGTCTATGGCCTTGGTTACTTAATTAACTGTTGGGGGTCTCTATTTTCTTCCCTGAAGAATGAGATTAGTGATACCTACCTGTTGGGGTTATTGTGAGTTTTAGAGCCAATGTAGTAAAGTTCCTAATATAAGGATTGGCTCAGTGCATTTCAGTTTTGTTTTTAAGATTTTATTTATTTATTTGATAGAGATCACAGGCAGGCAGAGACAGAGGGGGAAAGCCGACTCCCCGCCAAGCAGAGAGCCCGACGCAGGGCTCGATCCCAGGACCCCGAAATCATGACTCTAGCTGAAGGCAGAGGCTTTAACCCACTGAGCCACCCAGGCGCCCCAGTGAATTTCAATTTTATTATGAGGGCAATATCCATGAAACATGGTGTATTTAAAATAATGTAAATTGCATAGATGTATGATTTTCCTGCTCATACTCTCTTGTTCAGTGAACTACATGTTCTAAAACTCTTATTACCATTGTTCCTACCAGCACTGTCTCTCCCACTACCTCACCATCCCCACTACCACTAAAAGTCAGCCACAAACTCTTACTGGACTTATTTGCCAGGCACTGTTATAAGGGCCTAACATGTGTTTACTCATCTAATTCTCACAAAAACTCTATGGTATATTCAGTTATCATTAGCTTCATTTTCAGTGTTATTACCTTCATGGTGGATGACAAATCTGTCTCAGAGATATTCGGTAATTTGCCCAAGGTCATAGAGTTAATAAGCAATGGAGCCTCTCTTCTGTCTATGTTTTGGCTACATCTTTCAGATTATTTATGTGTGTGCTTATGTACCTGTCTGTGTATCTGTGGATATATGTTTCTATATAGGTCAGTGTGTTCTTTGTCATTTTGACGAGGAGGCAGCCATAGTGGCCTTATTAAAGTCTTTAAGTCCATTGAAAACAACGGAAGTAGAATATATTCAAGAAACATCTAGCAGATACCACAAGATGGCTTGGTCTTTTTTAAACCAAGGTTATTTTTGAAATTCTGTGATGGAAGTGAATTAGAGTAATGAAGGTGAACGAAAGTCAAGTTTCGGTCACGATGCAGTGAAAACCTTCACTTAATAACCTTATTTTGTTTAAGACTGATTACAATCAGTGGAGAAATGCTATAAATTAGCCAATTATGTAATTGAGCTGTTTCTCAACCGTTCCTTTTACTCCCAACTTTCTTTTCTCCCTTGGAAATCAAAGAAGCATATAAAAGTAATTTTTGGTGTTCAAGTTGGAGGGCACTCTTATTGTGGCCAGAAACATCTCATTAAGGCAGTTAATAATGAAAACACCTGGAACCCTAGAGTGCCTGTCCTCTATTTGACTTTGGACAGCAGTTGAAGGAAGGCAGGGGTAATGTCGTTTTTTTACGTTGTTTAGAACAAAAGAAGAGGAAATGTCCTTTTTCAGTGATTCCAGGTGCCAGTGTCACATTGTCCGTGAGGTCTGGACTGCTCAGGTTTGTGAGTGAGTTTGTGATATTTGATACGGTACGGAGATGCAGGGAGAGGAATGACCAAACTCTACAAGTTTCTAGCCACATGGCCATGGTCTGCAATGTGTACGGAGGCTGGCAGCCTCCAACTCCAGGCACTGCCTCTGTCACAGCTATAGGATCCAGTCCTGGCCGGCCAGTGGTGACACCACTGCATAAAAAGTCACATTCTTTTATATTTTAGAAACAGGTCCTTGGATTTCATATTTTCAAAAATGGGTCCTTGGAAGCATGGTGCCTTTGGGTGCGGTGCTCGTCCATCAGCCTTGTCCTATAAGTAGGCTCCTTATCTCAATTGTGTTTGTATGTGTGTAGTGGTGGAGAGGGAGGATTGTGGCTTTAACCTAGACCTGAAGGTAAATCTCTGAGTGGGCCAGTTTCTTCATATTCAGAGTAAGGAAAGCTATAGCAACCCTCTTGGGGCCTCCGTCCTTTTCTTCAGTTCTCTTCCCACTGGGGAGTGGGGAGGCCTGGGAGGAGTCATTTCAGCAAGTGGGCAACCTCACACAGCTGGAGTGGGGAAGCCGCGGTCTCTGGACTCCATAGCCCCAAAGGGAAATGGACAATGTGCTGTAGCAGCCAGAGTGTCTCGAGGCAGCGGTGTGTCCCAGGCTGTGCATTGGGCGGGAGGTGGGGTGTGTGTGTGTATGTGGGGTGGGGTACAGATAGTAAAGACTCAGGAAACTAGCAGCTAGAAGAAGTACGGATTTCAGAAGTCAGGCCAGGTTGGGAGGTCAGAAACCAAGACTACTCTTCAACGGGAGATCTAGCAGAAGGGTTAAAATTAGCAGATGAGATTTTAAAAATAAGTTCGTAAGCTGAAGTACAAATATAAAATCGGATAGAAAGGCAAGGGCATTCATGCGCTTCATGAAAGGAAATTTGAACATGAAAGCAAATTCTCTCCCCATCTCCCCACATCTCACCCTGTGGGGCAGAAACTAGTGCTCGAGGCTGTAAGCGTGGGGGCCAGTGATGGAGAGCACTGCCTGAAGGGGGGAAGAGGCACAAGGACAGGAGCAGGCAGAACCTGGTACAGCCAGACCACCCTGAGTGGGTGGACTGAGTCGTAGAAACTGTAGAACATTCGCCATAAATCTGGCTTGCGGTCCAAGAGCTGGGCATTCGACTGCATGATTGGATTTAGGGCCAGTTGGAAAGGGTCATTTTGTCTGAGTCTTGGAATAAGACCAGGATCAAATTAACATGGGGTGATGGGTAGGCATAATTTGATTAAAGCAGTACCATGGTGGACAGAATAACAGCCCCCAAGATGTCTACTGCTTCCTGTCTGGAACTTGTAGGTTACCTTCCATGGCAAACGTGACCTTGCAGATGAGATCAAGGTAAGGGTCTTGAGTTGGTAGGTTAAACCCAATTATCTGAGTGGGCTTTTTACAAATACGAGGGTGCTTATATAGGGGAAACAGGCTTAGAGTCAGAGGGAGTTTTGAAGATGCTGCCCTGTTGGTTTTGAAGTGGGAGGAAGAGGCTGAAGGCCAAGAAACACAGACAGCTTCTAGAGCTGGAAAAGGCAAGGAAACACATTTTCTCCTAGAGCCTCCAGAAGGAGCACAGCTCTGCGGATACTTTGATTTCAGCCCAGTGAGATCCATTTTGGACCTCTGACCTATACAACTATATGATCATAAATTCGTGTTGTTTTAAGCCACAGAATTTACAGTGATTTATTACAGCAGTGATAAAAACTAGTACAGGTATGAATTTCTTCTGAGATATTTCTTAAAAGTTTGCTCTAGAACTTTCCTCTACAATTCCTGTTGTTGTAATTTGGTATGTATAGCTGTACTGATAACAAATAAGGATTTGTGTTTTTGAAAGGTGTAAAATGATGCTTTTTTCCAGTCTTAGTTAAAAGTCACTGAAAGATGATGTGTGCTTCTCAGAGGACCCGGATTGTGGCCATACCACCACCTGTTGGCCGTCCGGTTTTCATTCACTTTAAAGAAAAAAATGTCCAACGAGAACACAAAACAGTCAGGGAACATTGCAACAGAAAAACACTCAAGTTATAAAGTAAAATCAAGTATCCTCGCTTGATGTGAAACTGTGCCTAATAGATTGGTGGGTCGTTGATGGGTCTTATAAATAATTCTATGAGCCTGGTGCACTTGTGGAGAATAGTTTCCTTCCTAGGTGTGTATGGAACACCATATGCTATTTTTTTTTTCCGGCAAGATTATTTGATTCTCCTTATTTTTTCATATTATACAAATTATGTATCTGTATATTCTCAAATATCTGGCTAATATGAAAGTCACCACTCCTTTCCTCCAAATCTGAAACAAAGACAAGCTCTAAAAAATCACTTGCAGCCAAAACTACCGAGTGAGATCAATGCACAGAAACATACACACACCTTCAAACACACACACGTCAACATCAAGGAGAAGGAAATGAATCTTCTACTGTCTTCCTCCATCCAGAGCTGGGTTTGACCCTATTTGGAGTTCTCTGTGCACAAGCTAGAGAGAGGGATGCAAACTGCTTGCTGGTGGTTGTTGCTATGGAAACTGGCAGAGACAAAAGGCCACAAAAATGAAGGAGTAAGATGACATGGAAGGATTAAAAAAACAAAACAGGAGGGGGTTTTCTTTCTTCCTCTCTCCCCATTTTGCTATAGTAACTTATTCAGTGCTGTGGCAAAGAGAAGCCAGAGGTGCGGGGAGGGAAATATGAAGGAAGACAGGCAAGATTTTCCTTCTGTCTTGTCACTTGAACTGCGTAATCCAATTAAGGTTTCTCTCTGTAATTGCTCCTCACTATTGCTTTCCTGTAAAGAGAAAGAACCTGCCCACACGTCTGAAGGTAGCGGGGAAATCTCTCATTTCTCTGTAAGGAAGGACATGTGACTCTTTCACCTTACTGTGGGGAAGGGCTTTCTAACCAGTGGACCTTCTGCTTGGGCTGTTTGTATCTCTAGAGGTCAAGGAGTGGCTTCACACTCAGGGTGAGGTGGGCAGGGTGGCCACCAAGGTCCCTGCAAATGCTCATGTCGAGGGACTTGTGATTAATCATCTCAGTCACACGACTTAGGGGAAAGAGGGCTGAGTTTCAGATGTGTCGCTTGCTCTCCTTTTATGCATGGAGAAAAAAAAATACAGGGGCTCCTGGGTGGCTGAGTGGGTTAAAGCCTCTGCCTTCAGCTCGGGTCATGGTCCCGGGGTCCTGGGATCGAGCCCCCCGTCGGTTTTCACTCAGTGGGGAGCCTGCTTCCTCCTCTCTCTCTACCTGCCTCTCTGCCTACTTGTGATCTCTCTCTGTCAAATAAATAAATAAATAAAATCTTTAAAGAAAAAAAATACATATGATGACCAGGTTCCCGTCCTGAGAAGTCCCAGAAATCTTCCACTGCCTTTCTGCCTGCGCCATGTGCCCTTGATCTAGAAGTTTCCCGCACTTTGGGGTTCCAGGACTTTTTGCCACTTCAGAAATGAGACTTGACTTTTCCAGTGTCTTCTAGTAAAAAATCTATGAATTACATAAAAAATACAATGTGGAAAACAGACAAGTGTCAAATAAAAGAGGAATGGTGGATCTTTGGGTCATTGGTTCCAACCGTCCTGCTGCTGGATGAGTGAATCATGAAGCCATTGTGTCCTCCGAGGACCGCCTACACCAGGATTGGTGGCATCCTTTGTTAAAAACAGATATTCAAAACAGTTCTCTTCATGGAGCCCCTTCTCAGATCTTCTGAGTGAGGAGCCTTGTGGGATAGGCCTGAGAAATCTGTTCATTCTACACATTTTATCCTTAAGATAAAACTCCACCTTTCAGCCCGAGACTTCCATGGAGGCCGAGATCCCAAGATGACACTCATCTCACGACTTAGCCCCTGTGTGGATAAGGCCATCTCTTTTGAAGAGGTTGACGAGAGTGTTCTTCTTTTGGACGGAGAGAAGAGCAGGCTTGACATCCACTCGAGACAAAACTCTTCTCATGTACGATGACTCAGTCATTCCTGGTTTTTTCCAGGTGAGCTCCTCTAGTCAGTGAGGTGTGGAACTGACCAACCTCCGTGTTGTGTCAGTCTGCAGTTTCTCTCAGCTGGATTGACTCGTCTGCCCACCGTGGGAGGTTCTTGGTGCCATGGGGTTTTGTTAGCTGTGCTGTCTGTCCTGATGGAACGCCAGCTTCCTGTCACCGTTTGTTTTGTCACGGCTACTGTCTGGGCTCTCCTCTTGAACACATGCTATGCTATGCCACTGGGTTTCAAGCCTTAGTTGCCGGAGAATCACCTGGAAGGCTTGCTACAGCAGGGATCGCTGGGCCCGCTCCCAGGTTTCTGCTTCAGCCGGTCTGGATGCGGCCTGAGAATGTGCCTCTCTAACGAGTTCCCAGCCGATGCCAGGGCCGCCCTGTGAGAATCCTTCCACACACCTCCCCCACGTGGCTGGACCTGGTCGGGCCCCTAAGGGAGTCTGTTTGCTCCTGTCGTGCCCACACCTTGCGTTGCATCTCACAAGGCCACAGACAATAATGACGTGTTCTGCGGGATTGGACACGAACGGAGCCACCTCGGTGACTTCTGACAAGCCCTCGGATTCTGACTATGAATTTCCCAAGCCAGATGGCCCCCTGGAGAGGCCTGGCTGGCACTCCCCAAATCTGGCACTGGCCTGTTGTTAGACTCCTCTGCAGCCTGAGAATCTGAAGCCAGATTGATGCCCAGGCCGCTGACCCTCCCGCAGCTGCCCTGCTCAGTGTCAGGTTGCTGGAGGCCATGGCTGGGATGGGAAACTTCCTGAAGCTTCTGCTCCACCTCGCTCTTCTGAGGCAACTATGGGGCTGGCTGCCCATGTCCCCGGACTCCTGTCTGCATCGAGGATCTTAGCCTGCGATTCCCAAACCTCCTTTGGGAACAAAATAACTACTAATTCATACCACAGAGGACAAGGCGGTTTGAATTGTAGGGTTGAAAATACAGAGTATACGGGCTCCTCACCACGTGCTGATGTAGGAGTCTGTTCTCTGGTGTTAATGCACACCTGACACGGCCTTATAACGACCGCATGGCGGCAGCAGCAGACATGCATTATCTCAGACTTCGGTGCTTTAAAGTTGTGGGTGTTCTAGTCTGTAGATCAGGACACTGAGCGGTTCTGTGGCTGAGTAACTTGTCTGTGGGCCCCGAGCTGGAGGTGCTGGCCTCCAGAGTCTCTGCCTTCAGGCCAGGAGCTGTGAACCCCTGGTCCTGTGGCCTTTCACTCCCTCAACTTCAGAGGGATCCACCTTATATTGAATGGCAAGTTCTAATATGTTTCCAGTGTATGTGAGAAATTTTTTTACTTAGAAAAAATTTTTTAAAGATTTGTTTTTTTCTAGAGAGCGTGCACATCCAAGTGAGTGAGGGGTGGGAGTAGGGCAGGGGGAGGGATGTAGAGGAAGAGAAGCAGACTCCCCACTGAGCACGGAGCCTGATGTGAGGCTTGATGCCATGACCTGGGCCAAAATCAAGAGTCAGACACTTACCCGACTGAGCCACCAGGCGCCCCTCACTTTGCAATTTTTTAGACATGATTTTAAGCCATGGATTTTTTTCTTTTTTTTTAGTCAAATAATAGAAGGAAGGCCAAAGTATAAAACCAACAAAGATGGACCTGAAAGGGCCAATGCACCCCTCTCTTGGACTCCCTAGAGATCCACCGGTCAGTTTGAAAAGCACCGGAGAGTGTAAGGATCCCAGAACTTCGTGAGTCAGAGGACTGGGCTTTCACTCGTGAGCTCTGCTAACTGGCCATGAGGCCTGGGGCAAGCCAGCAAACTCTCCAGGACTCAATGGCCTTGACTATAAAGCTACAGAGATGGACAAGGGCCCTACCACATCTCTGACTACAACCCATTAGTTGATGAATGAACTTGAACTAATGGCTGACAAAATGTAGTAAGAAAATAGGCTTGACTTTTATGAAGAGATTAAAGCTAGTTGTAATTAGCACATTGCATACAAATGTGTTATGGAGGAGAGCTTGGAAGGGAATTATGTCCTAAAATAAAGGTTACAAATGCACTTTCATTTATACTCATACTTTGCTTAGGACCCCATACCCGCACCCCCACTCCCTACCCCCTTCGCATTTATATGTAGAAGATAGCTACATTTCAACCTAACCCTGGCCAAATTGGCACAAATATATTTTCTTTTTAAGATTTATTTATTTGAGACAGAGAGATTGGGCCCACAAGCAGGGATGGGGCAAAGTGAAAGAGAGAAGCAGGCTCCCTGCTGAGCAGGGAGGCTGTGGGGGGTGGTCAACTAATGGGGATCCATCCCAGGACCCCGGGATCATGACCTGAGCCAAAGGCAGATGCTTAACCGACTAAGCCACCCAGGAGCCCTAGCACAAATCTATTTCTATCTAATAGTACCTGAATTAATAACAGGTTACTCATCAAAGTCTCCCACGTTTACAAATACATTTAGAGAGGGAGTTGATAATTCTGTGATAAAATGTTTAAACCAAATGTCAGTGGTTTGGGATTGGCAGTAAAAGTTTTCTGGAGAGATTCTGGAAAAATAGGACGTCACCCTCCAACTTAATTTTGTGTTCTGTCTTTGCTGTTGTAGGGCTTGGTCTTTTTTTCTGGCCAAGCTGCAGTAAAGGTGATGCTCTTACATTACAGTGAATGATGGGGTTTTCTCAGGATAAGCTGTGGTGTGTGCAGTCGGGTCATGTTATCCTTTTTGTATTCAAGTATTAGATGATTTTGTCATTATTCTCTTGAGGTTATGGTTTGGTATATAAATAGCGTTTCATAGAAAAAGCAAAAGGAGCTCTGACATGGCCAGGAAATGAATATTTATTTTAGAAAAAAAAAAGAAAAAAGAGGAAGAAACACATCAAAGAGATTGGTTTCAATAATTACTAAATCAAATTATAAATGGTTACATAAAACATCCTTACTGGTTGTTCGGTATTAACCACCCCTTTTAACATTAGGTGGGGATTTTTATTTATATATTTTTTAAAGATTTTATTTATTTATTTGACAGAGAGAGATCACAAGTAGGCAGAGAGGCCGGCAGAGAGAGAGGAGGAAGCAGGCTCCCCGCTGAGCAGAGAGCCTGGTGCTGGGCTTAGATCCCAGGACCCTGAGATCATGACCTGAGCCGAAGGCAGAGGCTTAACCCACTGAGCCACCCAGGTGCCCCGAGGTGGGGATTTTTAAACTTTATAAGAGAAACCTGTAACTTGGCATCCTGTAAGAAACGGCCTTTTTGGGGCACCTGGGTGGCTCAGTCTTTAAGTGTCTGCCTTCAGCTCAGGTCATGATCCCAGGGTCCTGGGATTGAGCCCCGCAGGCATCAGGCTCCCTGCTCGGTGGGGAGCTTGCTTCTGCCCCTCCCCCTGCTTGTGTTTACTTGCTCTCTCTTTCTCTGTGTACCTCTCTGTCAAATAAAATCCTTTAAAACAAAGAGAAGAAAAGAAACAGCCTTGCTTCCTGGCATGTGGTCCAGATCTCATCCCTGAACTTTTATTTATGTTAGTCAAAAGTAACTTTTTTGAGAGAGAGAACATCCACAGGCAGGGGATGGGGAGGGGCAGAGGGAGAGAGAGAACCTTAAACAGGCTCCATGCTCAGTGGAGAGCCTGATGCAGGGTTCATCTCATGACCCTGAGATCATGACCTGAGCTGAAACTAGGGATCGGATGCTTAACTGACTGAGCCACCCAGGGGCCCCCAAAATAATTCTTTATCAAAATAGATGGCATGGAAAACAGTACATCATGCCATAGAAAATCAGCGATGCACGAGAAAATAAAGACCTGTGTGCGATTTGCTGTCCTTTTCAACGGTTCTTGGGTGTTGTCCTTCAGCCCTGGTCATATCTCCCTTCTTTCTCTTTCTTCATTTTACATCTATAAATTGTATTTCAAATCTTCTGTTTTAGATCTATAAATTAAAATTCTACCTAAAATGCCCCCCAAAAGATCAATCCCTCTTAGGACAGTATCCACCTCTGGGATTGACTCGTGGCCAGTTTTGTGCACAGCTTCCAGGGAGGAATAAGGCGTCATTATCTGTTTCTTCTCTCTCCTCCCTCCAGCCCAGCTAGAGACTATGGGTATCTCTGCATATGTCCGTACGTGCGTGCACACACACACAGAATTACATTATTTTTCTGTTAGGAAGTACATTTCTATTACAAAGTAAATTACCCAGAAAAGAGCCATGTCTCCTGCTGTTTATGGCATCTTCTAGACTGGGCCCTCCCCAAGTTGCTGGTGAAATGTATTGTAGTGAGGAGAGTCCTACACTGTGTGTACCTTCTAAAGGCAGGGCGTGAGATGAAAACTCTTCCCTCGGAAAGAAGTCCCTTCAGGCCGACTGCGTTGGAAAGCAGCGTGCAGCCTCTCAGGAAACCCCACAGAGCCTGATTTCCTTCATCGAGGGAAGAGACCATTGTTTGTTAGCTGAATATCAGATGATATAGTTGGTTTTTGTTGAGGAGCCAAAAATATTTACCGGTAAGGACTGGCATCCTTCACCAGGCGGCAAGAGGCTTCTGTCCAAGAGCCACGGTGACAGGGTGCCTCTGGTGCCCGCAGGTTCCCGGCCCTCACCCGGATCATTGTCCCCCCCATCCCACCGCTGTCTGTATGGAGTCTTGGCACCAGGGCCTTGTCTGTGTGTCTCCTGCCCTCCCCTTCTCTCTCTTTCCTCCACCCGCACCCTTTCCTGACCCCGCTCTCACTACTCCACCACCCCTGCCAACAGCAGAATGTGTGTATGGTGAATGCAATCTGAGACCAACTACCCCGACAATCTTGCTTTGTCAAAGTAGTTACCTAGGAAGGATGATTTCACAAACAGCCTCAGTCATAAAACCTTTCAAAATTTAATTTCCAAAGGGCTGCATCTAATTACCACAGAACTTTTAAAAACAATATTCATACTAGATGGAGGAGAAAAAAGGATTTAAACAGATCTAGCCCCATTTAGCAGCAAACTCCATATTCCATTGCATCCTCATGAGATTTTTTTTTTATTCTCTTGCTTCCTTAAGAGATTTTTTATTAGCTGGGTCTTTTTCTGGCTTTTGCCATGGCAGATTTTTTGTTTGTTTCTAAATTTTGCAGGTGTTTTATTGTGAAAAATAAAGCCACAAAATCAGTGATGAGTTGAATTTGCTTCTCTAAGGAAGCCCAGATTGTATGAACATGCTCTAAGATCAGCTCTGAAGAAGTTAGGTAATATACCATATATTGCATTTAACGCGTACCTCATGTAGGCGTGTGTGTGTGTGGTTCTTCAGAGAGCGGGCTTCTGGGTGATAGGCAGGGCCGTGAAGAGGCTGTGAAGGAATGGCCTTCTGACTGGGGGAGTCAAGTATTAGAAGAAAGACAGGTTTCTGGAAGAAAGAGACCATCTCTGGGCCATCTTGGCAAATTATAATTTAGAGAGGGAGCAGCCCGAAATTAATCTAATTTAGACTGTGAGAAAAATGCAGCCATTTCAGAGAGAGTGTGGATAATTTCGGGCTGAAAGCAAATTTTAACTGACAAGAATATCTTCAGCCTAGTTAAGCTAATGAAAACTTAACTAGGTTACAAAGAAATCAGAAGATGAGAGTTGGAAATGGACCGGGGAAGAAAAGGAGCAATTTCAGATAATGTGTCTTACCCTGGGCAGGAGGCTGATTTTGTGTGAAAAAGAATGATGTCAGCCTAGTTAAGATAACGAGCCCTTAACTAGGTTACAAAGCCATCAGGGCATGAGTCAGCAGAATTGACACCAAGAACCTGTCAGAATCCTGTTGAGAGTGACAGGTGGAGGTCATGACAAGGAAGCAGGGGCAGACGCCGTGGACTGATGAGCCGTGGCCCATCCCACATGACTGACACGCAACAGAAGGAACGGGCCCGCAAATAAAAGTGTGAATACATTTTGTAGTTTTTCCAGGCTCCTCTTCTTTCCTTTATTTCATACTCAACTGATGTTGTTATTGGTTCATAGATACTAATTTAGCTTTTGTTTATAAACCAGAAGCGGTCTGTATTTTTAAGTATTCTATTTCCGATGCGTACTTTCTCTGTATCCACCTTGCTCAGATCTGTAGAATGCCAAAAAAAGTTACATATTTTTTTTTGAGAGAGAGAGCGTGAGCACAAGTGGGGAGGGGAGGAGCAGAGGGAGAGAGAGAATCTTAAGCAGGCTCTACACTCAGCACAGAGCCCGACGTGAGGCTAGATCTCATGACCCTGAGATCGTGACCTGAGCCAAAATCAAGGGTCAGATGCTTAACTGACCGAGCCACCCAGGGGCCCCTTTTACATATTTTTAAGTTTGTATTACTCATGGGGCCTGTTTCAATTTCTTTGTGGTAAGCCTATATCTCTAGGTAGAACAAACAACTGATGGGTCATCTTAAAAGCAGACACCTCACAGGAGGAGCTAGATAGGAAAGGGACACAGATGGCACGTTGGATTGGGCTCCAAAGCCCTTGAGTTGGACAGGGTCACATTCACGCATTCAGCACATATTTTTTTGAGCTCTTACCATGTTCCAGGCACTGTCTGAGGTGCGTGGGGTATGACAGCAAAACAGACAAAGATTCTGCCCTCATGGCGCTTACATTCTGGTGATGCAAGACAGACAAGCAATAAACTAAAGAGGGAGGTCAGTTACCTGATATGTCAGAAGGCGTACTTTGCTGTGGAATGAAGGACAGATAATGGCAGGCTAAGAAAATAGGTATGTTGGTGGTGGGGCAGGATGTGGTATGAAGCCTTGCTGGTGGCCCCTGTCAACATTTACTGAGTTCCCAGCATTCTCAGAGCCCTAGGAAGAGTTCTTCTACCCAGCCATCCACCTCTCCATTCAGCCACCCACCCACCCACTCATCCACCCATCTACCCAGCCATCCAGCCACCCATCTACCCAGCCACTCATCTACCCAGCCACCTAGCCACCCACCCACCCATCCATCCATCTCCACCCCAACCGTCCATCCAGTAAGATCTAATGGGTACCTGGCACTGTACTAGGCTTGAAGATACAGAGATGAATAAAACATGGTCCCTACCTTCAGTATACCACAGCTGGAAAAAACAAACCAACCAACCAAAAACTAGGAACAAGTAGTTACACGAAAATGCCCTGCTTCTCCCTATCTCTGCATTCAGGCTCCAGCGCAGCTCGTTATCTGTGAGGCCTTCTCTGAGCATCTCATCTAAAAGAGCCTCCTCAATGTCTTTCTGTTCTCTGGCCATGCTTTGTTTTATTTTATGGTCTGTATCACTCCTGGCATTTTTATATATTCATGTATATTTGATTTTCCTGTCCTAGAACGTAAGCCCTGAACAGACAGGCAGTGTTTCCTTCACTGCTGTATTCTTAGTGCCCAGAACAACAGCCACTACATAGAAGATGCTTAATAAGATTTGTTGAATGAGTGAATAAATGAAGTGCCATAGAAGAGGGACATTAAATACATATTTACAGACCTTGTATCTCCTAACAGAGTTGTGAACAGAAAAGGCAACAGTGACATAGGATTCCCTGGAAACTGTGTAAAGGAGAGAATTAAAGTTATGACAGTATGAAACTGTAATATATTTTTTACCTGGTTAAAAAATTTTTTTTTTAATTAGGAGATCTTTTGGACAAAGAGAACATGAAATATCCATATATACTTTTTATGTAGGTTTTATTTTTCTGATGCGCACATAAAATTCACACGTACTTCCTTGAAGGTTTCACAGGGCTTGAATCTCAAGGCTCAAAATAGTGGTGCTTAGCAGCAAACAGCCCCAGGTTGCGTGAAGACTGTAGCCGTCTTGTCCATCCGTCCAAGAATTTCCTCTGGTTCCAGCAGTGGGGAGACCATCCCTGGGCACCACTGCGCCACAGAGTGCCGCCACGGAGGCCGAGAAGAATTAGAGAACATGCCAATCCCCTGAAGTTGGCCGAGCACCCCCAGTGGGCCGGGCTTAGGATGAGAAAGGAGAGAGCCGAAGAAGAGGACACAAACTCTGTGTTTAGGCATTTGAGGCAGTTTTCAGAGTATTTAGCCTCGTCTCAGGTGGCTTGCTCGCCTTTATCCCCGCAGTCCCACCCAGAGTCCTGTGGATTTCACTGTTAAGTGCTTCCTGGGGCGTCCCTTCCTCCTCGATTCCGTCCCCTTCATCTGTTGCCAAGACCGTCGCACAGTCTTCTTGCTGGACCACCTGCCTCCGCTCCTCCTCCTCTGCCAAGCTGGGGGCTATCCCCACTGCTGCCCCAGTGTCCCTGCATGTCTGTTTGGTCACGTCCCTCCCCTGTCAAGACGCTTCCATGGATCCCACAGCCGGGAGGCTCACAGCTCACCATCTTTCTCTGCCATACGAGACCCTTTCTGAGCAGGCTTCCCATCACCTACCGTCTCTCCAGGCCCATCTCAGTTCTCTTCTTGAGCAAAACCGACCCCCCCCCCTGCCCCCGCAATGGCTTCTTGAAGATGCCAGCCTTTCTCAAATCCTTTGCCTTACCTGTGTTGTTCCCTTTGACAAGAGCACTCCTCCTCCCGCTTGTCTGCCTGAAGGTTTAAGCTGTCTTTGAGGCCGGTCATTCTCAAGCAGACCCCTGCATTATTTAGGACTTGCATCTGAGACTCAGAACGATGCCGTCGCTGCCGTTGCTATTGACTTGAGACTTTTATTTCCACCCCAAGCGTGAGAGCCCTGTCTCCTCTCCTGTTACCATCACGCTGTGGCATTATTGTCTCTTCTCGTTATTGTTTGTTTTCTGAGATTTCCTCCAAGGCAGCTGCTTTTCAACTTTATGCAGAGAGGAGCACTTACTAAATACTAGTGAATGAATGATATCAAACCAGAAAGAAATGGAAAAGCTGGAGTTTGTTTTTGTTATACGGACGGACAGACAGCAAGGTGTTGTATGTCGACCATGAGACTTCATCCCAGATGTTGCTTTGTCCCTTACTAGCCAGCTAGCCTTGAGGAAATCTCATTCCTTCTTTGAAGCCTTGGTTTCCTTATGAGCTAAATAATCATAAATGCACCCTTTCTAACTTACAAGGTTAGGAGGATCAGAAGGAGTGAAATGTGGGTGTCTAATTATTGACAAAGCAAAACTGAAGACCAGCACTAATCCTTAGAGAAGGGCTTCAAGGGGTCTGCCTCACTCACAGTTTAGGGTCTGTGACTTGTAAGGACTCCGGTAGGCAGTAGCCATATATATGCTTCGGGTATGAATATATGTTGTGTATTGAGCTTACTTACTCTAGAACCTTCTAGATCCCGTAGTTGTTTGCTTGCTTGCTGTAGCATAGCTGTCCTCAGAGAACATCCAGGACTATATGAGTCCAGGGGAAGGGGCTTGGTCTAGTGGAAATGGTTTTGGTGCCGTGGTATTAGTTACACCCAGGACGACCTCTTCCATCTCCCGCCACAGCCCTAGAGCCTCCCATTGGTACGACCCCCGTTCTGACAAAATAACAAGGCAGCCTATTGGTCCCAGCTTAGTCCGGGGAAATGAGAAGTTTAGGAGTTAGAGTGTGTGCGTGTGAGAACACACGCATGTGCGCACGTGTGTCATGTAGGTGCACGTGCACCTGCTCGAGAGAGAGGTTATTTTCATTTGGTGGAGGTTCTTGTGTTCTTTGATGCCCTCTTCCTACCTATTCAACCTCTCCCTGCTCTTACTAACATTCCACATCAAATCCTTTGAAACCTTGGGGGGCTTACTAAGGCAGCCCAGCTCTCTGCCCCGCCCTCCCCACCCAGTTTTGCTACCGTGGTCCCGGTGGTTCTCACCTGCACACCCCCCTTTAGTTCCACAGCTCCGTGCTGGACTTATTCCCGAGCCAGTACCCTTTACACCGTCTCGTCCTCGAGTGTTTCTCTGGGTTCTCATCTCGTCAGGGCTCCAGGTCTCCCTTCTTTTCCACCCTTCCTGGGACCCGATCTCAAATGTCCTTAAAGGTTTAAGAGATGCAAGTGATGAGTCTTTTTACCCTTCAATTTTTAATTTTTTTTGTTTGTTTTGCTTAGAAGAAACAAACTTATTTATGTTAATGACAAAAATTCATGAAAGGCAGCCAGCCTCGGTGAACAGCTTCCCCAGGCAGACCCTCTGCTGCCTGGAAGGGATGGAGCTGGAGGGAGAGCCCGGTGAACACTGATGTTCTTCAGGCCATCTCCACTTTGACTGAAGGGAATCAAATGTTCTTGCTACTACTGTCAGGGCTTTGGCTGCTGTTCAGAGTTGGTGACTAACTGAAGAAATAAAGGGAGTTAGATGATGGAAAATCAGGACAAAAACAGCCACGATCAGACGGGCTTTTCTCCTGCCATGAGCCTCAGAGAGGCCCTGGGGCCCCCCGGGGATCCCTGCCAATTCCGTCATCAGCTATGCATCCAACACAAATCGAGAGATCCAGAACAGATGTCAATCTCTGATTCTCTTAAAGCGGGAGGGGAAACAGAATAAGCGTTTCAGGACTTTGTGATTCTGGAGTGGGGTAGAGTGGGGATGTGCGTGGTGGAAGGGCAGGGTGCAGCCCGGTGAGCCAGGATGGGCACTCTCCGCAGGTTTACGGTTCTGTTAGCACAGAGGCTATCAGGAGGATCCCACCTATGGGTCCTGGTTGCATTCAGGTGACCTTTGGGGTGTTGATCTTACTCTCAGAATTTCTGCCCAAGAATTTGACTCCTTAGAGCTATTCCTTAATGCTACTCCTTAGAGCTACTCCTTAATGCTACCCTTGGCAGCATCGCCCCAGAGCCCGTGGCTCCTTTCACCTTCTCTGGACCTTAAAATCACTCTCTGTCCACTCTATTGCAAACATGGTATTTTGTGGTTTATAAAATACACCTTAAATCAGCAGCCGGAGCCCAAGCTTTTCGTGCTTAGTCCCTGCCGCTGAGGTCTGCGTGGAAATGCGTGGGTGTTGTGGATTGTGTTGTAATTCGTTTGAATTGTGAGCAGAGAAAAAAACTGACTCAGAACAAAAGTGGATTCCTGACGAAGGTGAGAAATGCTGTGATATTGATTCAGACCCAACAGTCCCCAAGTTTATCTTCTGCTACAGAGGTTGGCCTCAAATGAGGGTTCCGTCATCTTCCCTTATGTAAATCTTTGGTGTTAAGTGCCTCCAGCCTTCCCCCTCCTTGAGCTTTTTATGGCAAAAATGGACAAATTTGTCTAAACCCTTTTTGAATCTTTTCATATTTCCAGTCAGTACTGAAATAATGAGTTTCGCATCTTTCTAAATTCTTATTGTATGTTTTTTATTTCTTTGTTTCAAGTTTATATTAAAATTCAAGTTAGTTAACAACAATGTGCGTTTCAGGAGTAGAATTTAGTGATTCTTCACTTCCATTCAGCATCCAGTGTCCAAGGCTTGCTGTGAAAACTGCCCCCTCTTTTTATAAGCTGGCTCCACACCCAGTGTGGAGCCCAACACAGAGCCTGGTGAACTCATGACCCCAAGATCAAGACCCAAACTGAGATCAAGAGTTGGAGGCTTAACCAACTGAGCCACCCAGGCACCCCCAAATGGCCTTTTTTTTTTGCCCTGAATTTGCACCTGTTTCTTATGCCTTCCTGCCAACCTACCTTTGTGGATGTGGGAAACAAGTTTGTTTCATCTACATTGTTCATGATGTGATCAACACTGGTCAGATTCTTTCTCAGCCCTCACTGTCATGGTGGGGGTACTTGGCTTTGGGTTCCCAGACCCCCAAGGGGCCTGAGAGAGAAATCTAGGCATTCATGAACTCGGATGGAAAAAATTTCACCTTTATTCTCACGAACATCTATTTTCTTCCATTATGAATACCACCAAAAGACACCAGACCTATTCATACCACGTTGTAATTGATGCAGGTAGGAGAATATCATTTATGTTCATCACTACTTAGAAATTACGGTAGTTATTAGAACTGTCATCAGACCTTGTTACTTGCCATGTTAATAAAGAAGCTTATGTATTACTTTATCACCAATTTGTTTTTTTAAAATATTTTGAAAGCTAGATAGCATCATAATTGGTTTCCTAAGTACTACGGTGTATTCTATTTTATATGTTTAAAAAGATTATCCTCAGAAGACATTCATGGGCTCTCTAGACTGCCAAGGGCATCCATGGCATAAAAACAAGTGAAGAATCCCTGTTTTACAGGTGAAGAATTTTCAAGCTTTTTGGAATTCTGCCTTCATACAGCAGCTCATATACCCTACAAACTATTTTAGCTACTCTTATCTGGAACTCCAGTTCTATTAAATACTTCTTAAGGACAAAATTGAACATAGCAGTTAAGAAACGGAAGTGTTATAGTTTTATACAAAAGGAA
This sequence comes from Lutra lutra, assembly GCF_902655055.1. Lineage (NCBI taxonomy): Eukaryota > Metazoa > Chordata > Mammalia > Carnivora > Mustelidae > Lutra > Lutra lutra. The sequence goes on from NC_062288.1 coordinate 95,688,634, forward strand.
ACTAAACCTTTCTGCCCCATTTCAAATTTCCATTTATTGATATTGGTTCTTCATAGCACACTGGGCCAGTATCCTACAGAGACCACATCATTCTATAGGGGGAGTTTGGATTATTTATTTTGTAATGCATTACTTTGTTACTTAACTTCATTAAGATATATTTTTTTCACTTTTTTTCCCTAATTGCACAGGCTTATAAGATTTTCCTGTATTTCCCTACCCCCTGGTATCTTTTTCCACCAGTTTGACTCTCCTCTCCCCATACCACAGTTGGTATTATCTGTGAGACAGTCTCATGTCCTTTTTCCTCAACTTTATTTCTGAAGATGCCGAAGAACCTGGCTTGGTGCTTATCTTTGAGAAACCAGGCTCTTCATATTATGCTTCTCAGCTCAGAGACACTTTAAAAATACTCTTTGTTCCCTCAATAGCTCTTCATATATGAACCCCCCAACCCCGCCCTGTCTCCGCAATCCCATCACAACTTATCCAGTAAATTAAAAAAGCACCAGATGGGGAAACTTTTATTAATGACTAAGGCATTCTGTTCCCCTTTATTTAGATTTATCCTTCTTTTTGCAAAGAATTCGACCAAGTAGGCAGACAGGAATTTCCTCTTGTTTGAATCGTGTTGTTTTCCCATTAATAGGGACTGTTTGAATTTATAACCAACTATTAAAAAATGAGTAGAAGATAGGGTTTAGATAGATCATCTGCGGATGTGGAATTGTGATATTAAGAGCTTTGTTAAGATACTAAAAGTCATTCCCAGGTAGGTGTTCAGTTTCTCACACATACACACACTCGCCTCTGAGCACAGAGCTCAGTGAACACAGTGAACACAGTTCACTTACTATAACCTGTTACCATAGGCATCATAGTTACCATAACATGTTATCATAACAGCTCTTAGTTACCATAGTTACTTCAGAATGACCGACTGTCTTTTATAAAGTAGTAGCTATGTTTGGCATTGAATGGAATGACTCCAAGAAAGGCTGTGTGGGGTACTCTTTGATATAAGATCCAGAAATCTTGTACTAGTATCTTTAAAAAAAAAAAAAAAAAAAAGAAAGCATGATCACTTAGTACTTTATTGATGGTTTCCTTCCTGCCTGCCTCTCCAGAGTCCGTCTAGTCTAAGTGAGATGTACTTACCAGTTCTGCCCCAGGGGAGATCCCATTAGCTGGGTTCTCTCCCTATACTCGAGTCTTCCAGAATGAACACACTTGATGTTACTGTCAGAGTCCACTGTAGAAGTTGTCTTTACCATTTTCTTAGAGTAACTGCCAGGCTCTCCTCCCAGTTCTCATCTTCACTCTGTCCCAACCTGTATTCCAGTTGCTTCTAACTGGCCCTTAGCATTCACTCAATTGCTGACTCACTCTGACGGTAAGGACTGTAGACAGTTGTAATGGCAACCTAGTCTTTTAAGGGTTTCTGAAGCATTTCGGCTCACAGGGGTTCAGGTCCTCTTTGTTCCAGGCTCCACCAGCCATTTCTCCAGATCTACCTTGGAGTTCTTCTTATGAATAAGGGATTGCATTCTCAGTAAATGAGTCTTTAGAATTGGTGGCCATTTATATAGGAGTAGGTTACATATTTTTGGCCAGTTTGATTCTTGAATTCCTTCAGAGCTCTTGGGTAAGTGCCATTTCATTCTGACCATTAACCGATACTTATTTTGTAAATTTCGCTTTGTGGCATACTTGCCTATGTACTAGCCATAGGACCACCCCTTCCCTGCCAACAGATCCCAGATTCTGTTCCCACGAGATAGAGGTCCTCTGACAGCCTTGGGGGATGAGTCAGGATTGACTGAGCCAGTCAGGGTCATCCCATTCTGCTCCATCAGATACTGCTGTTCCCAGATTTCCATGCATCTGGGAGTGCCCATGGAAAGGAGGATAGGAGCTGATCAGAGAAAAGGAACAGTCTTCTGGGAACCTCTGGGAAGGATTTTGGTTCCAGAGGAAAGGCGAGAGCCGACGAGAAGAGAACATTTCTTCCTCGGCCCCTTCCTACCTGCTTGAAATGCTGGTCCATAGGGATGACGTCTCCGGTAGCTCTGGCTGCCGTGCCCATGAGATGGAATGGTTGAGAGGAGCACAAAATGCTGACCCAGCATCCTAAAACGTTTCTTGAGCTCCTGCACTGACTCTGTAACAACCCATGCCCAGGCTTACTATTAGGTAGGAGAATTAAACAATTTCTCACACCTCGGATTTTCTGTTGCTTGCAGCCGGTCACACACTTAACTAATTTGGGCTTAAACAGTACTTTAACCACTTTTTCCATCTGGGATTTAGGTTTGGTTCTGCTTTTTAGATGTCGTTGTGAGTAAGAATCCAGCCTTTCAGAGGACATTTTGGGGAGCTAAACAGCATGTAATCCTTGTTGGTGGGATAAAAAATGATGATTTGGTGATGATTTCGAGCTTCAAGGGCAGCCAGCAAGGGAAACATTAATGATTATGGGCAGTTTGGCCAAAAAGCCTCACAGAAGGGAAATAATACATGAATGGAACTTCTCTGGGAGGAGAGACAAGAAAAAGTTAAGGAGGCATTAAACCAGGAAAGGTGTGATGCTTGCTATGGACATTTTCTTTGGTTGTGTGTCCTAGGAAGAATCTATTTCAAGGAGGTGATACTGGGTGGGTGTTGTGAACACTGACCTGGATCTGAGACACCACCTCACAGGCCATGGGACACAGTGACCTCTCTGCTCCTCATTGCTCTCCCAGGGATGTGGCAGAACAAGGCACCACAGGGTGGTTTGTCTCTGCCCTCCCTCGGGGGAGCAGGGAGTAGATAAATGACCACACTGGAGTGTTTAAATAACTTTGAGAATATACTGGCTTCTCAGTACATTCCCCCCCCAAAACAGTTTTACTTTCGAAACAGAAAAATCTTCAATTTTTCTTTTCTTTTTCTTTTTCTTTCTTTTTTTTTTTTTTTTTTTTTTTTTTGTAAGATTTGGAGAGATCCAGAGAGAGAAAGAGGCAGGTCAAGGAGCAGGGAGAGGGAGAGAATCTCAAGCAGGCTCTCCGCTGAGTGCAGAGCCTGATGCGAGGCTCAGGAACCTGAGATCATGACTTGAGCCCAAATCAGGGGTCTGCCACTTAACCGATGGAGCCACCCAGGTGCCCCAGTTTTTCTGTATCTCCGGCACATTTTGGGGAGAAGAGAACAAGAACAAATAGCTTCAGCCGAGCTTGCAAGACTGTCCCACGGGTTCTGCCCTGGTGAGATGCGCATTGTTTGACCTCTTTGCTTTACGGTGCTTAAAAAAAAATTGGTTGTCCACATTGAAAGATGAGGAGATTTTACATACAAATCCACGTTTCTGGCCTCAGAAAGCCAGGCATGGTGGCGACAGCAGGTGTGTGTTTCTGCATGCCTCTCTGGTCGGAGCCGCATACCCGTTGCCCCGTTGCGGGTTTTCTGGTTCACCAGTCGTCCTTGCCTTGTTGTTTCCATGACACTGGGGCTGGGTGTTAATTTATCATCCTTCTTGCAGTGCTTTTTGTCCCCATAATAGAGACTGTCTCTCTCAAGAGCAGGAAAACAAAAGAATAGATAGAGTAGGCTGTGTGTTTCTTATACCCGGCCCACTTCGTCATTAAAATTAGCTGCCTCCCAGCACCTGTAGGTCTCAGAATTTGCCAACCAACTGTACCTGCGGCACAGACCGCAAATGGAAATTTGCCTTTGTGCCACTTCCAAACTCACCCTTCCTGGAGGAGGGGAGGGGAGGAGGTTGATTGTTCTTACAAGGCAAAGCATCTTCAGTGCATGGCGGAATTAATTAATTAATTCCATTTTCTAGACCCCTCTGCTGCAAGACAGCTAGTCTGACAAACGCCATTGCTAATTAGTACACCATGTCACAAGAGGGAACCCATTATCCAGTGATCACAATTAACGCTTTTCTGTGGGTCCTGCAAATTAAGACATGATGTGCCGTCTTCGTCTGACATGGTGGGGTTCCTCCTGGGGGTCTGTACAGGACCGGTACTGTCCAGGGGCAAGGAGCATTCCCACCAGGGCCATTTGCTGGGGAAAAGACCACAATTCCGGTGCCAGGTAATAAACATAGGACACTGTAGTTGTGCCAAAGCAGACCTTTTTTGGCTTTGAAGTGTACGGACAAGTTGCTTGCCCGCCCGATCGTCTCTCCTGCTTCAGAGTAAAATGCTGTCCCCTTGGCACCTACAACTTATGGTTTCCTCTTCAGTTCTCTCCTAAGTGTGAAAGCCTCACATGTGTACAATTTTTTGAAAACACCTGTTAATTTGCCAGACTATTAATTTGTCCACTGAAAGAAAAGCGCTCGTGATACAGGGAGGTTGAAATAATTTTCTGATTGAAATGTCAAGTCGCAGCGTCAGGACCCTTGGACACGGGCGGTTGGCTCTGGAGATCAGGGAATACTCATTTGGGCATTTGGTGCTTCCAGGTGTTGGACCTTGAGGCCGAAAGACTGGCCGCCAGCCTGGCTTCTGAATTCCCCAACTCCGCCAGGCAGGAATGCAACAGGCAGTTGGAAAGTTACAGAAAAGGGAAGGAAATGGCCCATGCTGTAGCCTTCCCTCCTTCAGCCACCAGCAGATGCTGGTGTGGGGGGTGGGGGGGAGGACAAGGCAACGATGTGCCTAGCCATCTGCAGAAACCCTGGTGAAGTCAGATCTGTGGCAAAGAGGGACATTTTTTGAGCACACAGAGCAAGGGCTGAGAAGGTGAAAGTGAGTCTGTCTGTCGGAACAGGTCAGGCCAAGGGTTTCCATGCCAGTGGGTCTGGAGAACTGGCAGGGCAGGAAATGTAGGGGAGAGAAATCATCACAGAAGTCTCCAGTGCTTAAGACAGAGTATCTCATTAATGTTTGGAAAAAGAGTGAACGCATCTTAATATGAGTCAGAATACTGTGGCTCATGAATGGGGCTGGTGTGACACCTTCGGGGTTTGCGTTTGCAGGCTAGTAAACAGCTAGGAATTCCTTTAGGATCTAGAGGTCAAGAGTCCGATTACTTAGAGCAAAATGCATTGTACATTGTCTTCCCTGGGTCTGTTCGTCTATCTTTTGACTGGCCAGTTATTCTGGGATTTATAACTTAGTCCACTAAGTGAGGCCACTAAGTGGCCTTAGAGGCACCCCACTTCCCACCCCTGGCCATTAACCCCTTGGAGTTGACAGGAGTGGTTGAATTTTCAGGGGTGGGACACTGAAGATCAGCAAAGTGATTGGCCAAGGTCATTCTAGTAAGTGGGGGACCGGGCTGTGCACCCAGTCCTCTGACTCTCAGCCCAGGGCTATTTCCCCTCTACAGGCTGTCCCGTCCCCCCCCCCCCACCCCGCAAGAGCTCCTGCTGACTCCCCTTTGTGTGCCCGGGTGGGAAAGAGTTCTGCAGAAGTTAGAACTCTCTTTGTTGGTCATTTGAGATAAAGTGCTGTCCCAAATAAAGATAAGCTCGAGGCCTGGAGGGCATGCGAGGCTGCGGTCTCCCTCTTGATGTCTGTTTATGTCTTTATCATCCATGAATGTGTGTAAATTATTTTGGGATCTAGTTAGAGCTTTATATCTTCTGGAAGAAATGGATTTATATACTTTCTGCCTACAGTGACGACTGTGACAGGGGGTGTGACCTTGGCAAAGGCTGAGGACAGTTTCTTGTCTGTAAAACGAGGCAGGCAAGCCTGAAGGCCTTGGTTCCTGCTCTGACCTGATGTGAGGGGAGTCAGAGCTTTTTGTGGGGCTCCCCAATGGCTGCAGAAGTTGGGGCACATGCCCTTAACCCCTCAGAACCTCATCTGCATGGTCTACAAAATGGAATTAATGACGATCCCTGGCCCTACAGGAATGTTCGGGCTCAGAGAAGATCCTACAGGCAGTTGTGGGCATGGTGTGCTAAAGAGATGCCGCCATTAGGTTTCTGTTTTACGCTGAAGTTTTACTGACATAATGTCAGCTTTTTTCCTTCACTCACAGTGGACATCGCTGCCCACGGAAGTGGAATGTGTTGAAGAGAATCCAGAGACATGGGGAGAGATTTTGGTGCTAGGGAGACGCTAATGTTGAGCGATGGGGCCTCCGTGATGTGAGCCGACTGAGGTGGTGGGTGGCCTGGGAGAGGAGAGGATGCAGGAGTGGCCTGTGGGCCAGGTGGCCGGTGGGCGAGGCGAGAAGCATCACTCGCAGAGCATTAGGAAATCGTGGGTGGGATGGTCTTGGGGACAAGAATGACAGCCACCCCCACAGCGACGCCCTAGTGACTGTGGTGGTTTCTTGACCTGCTAGATGAGCCCCCCCCGCCCAGACCCTTGCCTGAGACAGGAGGTTGATTCTCACACTTGGGGAGGCTAGAAGTCCAAGGTCAAGGTGTTGGCAGGGCTGCATTCTTTTTCCTGACTTCAGGGGGTGCTGGCATTCCTTGGCATTCCTGGGCTTACAGCTGCATCACTGTGACCTCTGCTGCTGTCACCGCATGGTTGTCTTCTCTCTGTGTGCCTGTGTGTTCAGATGAAATGCTTCTCCCTATGTGTGTCTCTGTGAATCGTCTCTTCCTATAAAGATACCAGTCCTGGTGGACAAAGGGCCCACCCTACTCTAGGGTAGCCTCTAATTAAGTTATACCTTAATTATGTCTGCGAAGACCCTATTTCCAATTCCAAATAAGGTCACATTCTCAGGTAACAGGGATTAAGACTTGAGCCTGTCTTTCTGGAAAACACAGTTCCACCTACAGCAACGACCTTGGGCAAAGTCTTTAGCCCTCAGAATGGTACTTCTGTATTTTGTCAAAGGGAGATGCTGCCTCATCCACCTCCCAGAGCTGTTTGGAAGACCCAGTGCAATAATGGTGGGGGAAACCTGTCTGTAGAGCGGAGCACTTTGTAACTGCACAGTGTTTTGTTATCACCCTGGAAGGGATGTGGTGAGGTCAGAGCTGATGAGTGTCGGGCACGTGCATGCCTCTGGAGCTACCATAAAGATAAAAGCTGGTAATATTTATTATTAATGACCTGCTTACTGGATCCCTGGAGGCCAGAGAGCCCACTGATGGAATCCTTTGACAGTCTTCTCGTTCTTCTCCTGACCACTCCCTCTCCTTCCTGCACACAGCGAAGGTGCACCCGTGAGTTCCAGCCCGAGAGGGAAATGATTATATTGTTTCCTCCATATCCGCTTGAAAATAGACTCCACACAAGGATCACGGCAAATGTGCCTTAAGGTATTTTGCTTTTGAAATCCATGCTGACTCTGACGCAATTGCGCGTTACCTAATCTGTAGGATTTAACAAACTGCACATCCGTATGAGTCCAGAGTTCCCTTGTTTTGAAGAAGGGAAGAGGGCACAGATATCGTGGCATCTCAACCCCTCCAGTCTTTGAGCCCCACTGTCCCTCCCCTGCCCCCCCGATCTATTTCCATTTATTTGCCACCATTTTGTTTGGCTTTTCACCAGTTCTCTTTAACTCCCTTCCCTCTCCATGTTTTCTCTCTCATTTCTCTAATTTTTCCTTTCCTTTTCCTACTCTGCTTCTGCTCCCCTTCCAGAACAGAGGTTCCCTCCCCTTCTCCCACTCACTCTCTTTATCAGATTGGCTGAGCTCCTTGGCTCACCTCTGCTTTATTCTCATTCTTGAGACCTCATAGATTGTCCAGCCCGTAATACACTCTGCCACTCTCCTGTGACAGTTTATAATCTGTTTTATGGACCTTAAAACCGTTTAGTCTCCTTTCTCCCAGAAGCGGGTGGCTGATGCCGAATTGAATCCAAAAGGGTTTGCAGGTGGGGCTGCTCCTTCATAGTCTGCTGCTTATTTATGCCCCTTTCTGGTTGGCTGCTCTGTGCTGCTGTGCGTCCGACAGGAGGGGCTCTCAGGATGGCGGAGGGCAGAGCAAAGGCTCCTAGCCCTGCTGAGATGGCAGCACCCCCAAGACGAATTCCTGGATTGGAAGCAGAAGAGGCAGTCACTCTGCCCTGTACTGAAGGCCTGAACTAATTTTTCTTCTTCTTCTTCTTCTTCTTCTTCTTCTTTTTTAAGATTTATTTATTTATTTTTTGACAGAGAGATCACAAGCAGGCAGAGAGGCAGGTAGAGAGAGGGGAGGAAGCAGGCTCCCCGCTGAGCAGTGAGCCCAATGTGGGGCTCAATCCCAGGACCCTGAGATCATGACCTGAGCCGAAGGCAGAGGCTTAACCCACTGAGCCACCCAGGCGCCCCAAGGGTTGAACTTCTTTTACAAACCAATTATTTGATAACAAGATGGAAGTGTTCTTCATTCATCCATCCAACAAATACGTTTTTGAGCTCTTATAGGGACCAGGCATCATGTTGGGGAAAATCTTCTCTTAAAATCAGAAGATCTTATTGGTCAATGCATAGATAATCCCAGAAATAATACATATTGACGGGTTGTGTGAGCACTAACCAGGAGTCTAACCTGACCCCATCTGGTGGGAGGTGGAGGGAAGGGAGAGAAGGCTTTCTTGTGAGGCAATGACCTTGAGCTAATACCCGAAGGATGAACAGGGGTTAACTGAGGGAAGGGGTGGGAATGAGGCAGGGAGTTGCGGGGAGAGGGCAGAGCGGGTGGGCCTGCAGACAGAGGAGCCCACTGATGCAAAGGTCCTTAGGGCAGGTAGACCTCTGAGCATCCGTAGACCTAAAGACCAGCAGAATGCGAGGACATGAATGGCCCAAGGCCAGGTGAGAGAGAGAGGCAAGAGGTTGTGTTCAGCCTGGAAAGGCAGGGAAATGTTGAAAAATATAAAAAGGTGAAATGATATGAAATACTACTAGCTACTCTTCTGAGTGTGTATCATACTCTCTGTACACATTTTAAACTTTTTTGACATAGAACGTACATAAAGTGCATTAAAGTGTATACTTCTCTTAAGGATGTATCTCACTGAATGTGTTCTTGAACAGAGGATGCTTATAAACTTGTGATCTGGCTTTTCATTGCTACTTTGTATGGCAGAAATTTACACTGTTGAAGGTTTTTGGAGGATATGATACTTACAGACTGAACACCATTCTGACCTTGTGTATCAGACTGTGTCCCTTCTGCAGTGTGTCCCTGTCTCTTGTTTGAGTTTCTCGTACTGTTCTGTGCGCGGACCACGACTTCATAGACCCAGTGGTGTGTGTCTGGTTATCTCCATAGCGATCCTAGAGGGCAGTGGGTGTGAACATAGGTGAGGCTCTTGAGACATGTTGCCAGATTGTAGAGAGAGGATTTTTACTCCAAGATTTCTAACGGAGTTGGAAACATCCCCAGACTCCCTCTGCATGGCTGTCTCCTTCTCGACCTAGCTCTCTCCTGGGGGGACCGTGCTGTTCCTGCTGTGTTCCCCCTCAGCTCAGTCTGAGCAAAGAAAATCCCTCATGTTGGATATCATTGGTGAGTAAGTGACATGACAGCAAAGACCCCATTTCCTTCATGGTGGGAAAACGAAGCTACAAGGCCGGGGATCCCTCCCAAAGATGAGGCCGGGGGACCCTACTTGCTGCCCTGTGCCCCTCACATAGCCGTTGAACAGGCTTTCAGGCTGTAGGAACAGTAAGCATCCCTTCAGCCTCAGCTTGCCTTCTCGGGTGTGCTCCCTCCGCTGTTTTCTTCCCCTGTGGCTTTACTCATTCCCCACAAGGTACAGATACTCAGGATTTGTTTGTTGATGTGATGTCTTAAAGTGACACTGTCTAGCCATTATGTCCTTTTTAAATGTTTATTTATTTATTTAACCTCTGTGTGTGTGTGTAAAGGGGAATAAATATCACTAAATATCACAGAGGAGGTGAAATTTGCTGGTGTTTCTGGCACTGACTTTGTCTCAAAGCAGTGATTCCTTGTGGAGTTTCTGGGCTTCTCCAGCTGTTTAAAATGGCTGACTTCCTGTTTACTTCCTTGTTTGTGTGTCGGAGCAAAACGGAAAATTCAAAGGTAGGTATTTGGCTTTTTCCCTGAGCGAGAATGCTGAGCAGGGAAGCAGCCCTCCCCCACCGACCCCAGTACTAATGGAGCTTGCTCTCTGCAGACTGGCTGTGAGCCCAGGTTTATAGAAATTCACCTCAGACAGATACTTTCTGCCACTTTCTCTCTTGGGAACAGACAGGGCAGAATCCCAGTGGGTCATTCCATCTGTTCCCTGGAGCCAGGATTACTTCCTACCTCTTATCCACAACGGCTTTTTCAACACGGCTTTTAAATAAACCATAGAATGGAAATACGCCCCGCAAGTGGAAAAATATTCTACTGGTTGAAGAGGTTCATGGGATCTTACAGCTTGTAGAAGAACAAAACAATAGGAAAGCAAAAACAAGAGACAGGCCTCTGTTTATTTGATCCCTGCTTCTCCCAGAACAAGGCAGACTCCACCATTGTCCCAGATGACAATGTGTACTGTGAGGGTTTGCACTTCCTGGCCCTAGGTGAGCTCAGGAGGCTCTGCCCCAGGTAGGAGGGTCTCGGAGCCAGAAGGGACTGTGAGGGGAGTCCCCAGGCATATCACTGCAATTCAGAGATAGAGCAAGTGTAGCAGGAGTGGCAGAAGAAAGAAAAGGAAACCTGTGGAGGGATTCCCTCAAAGGAAAAATCTTAAGATATCCAACCTTAGGATAACAAGAGTGGTGGCCATGGGGCCCAAGAGAAGGGATTGACACTGGTTAAATGGGACTTGACTGAACTGGGCTCATGCTCCCAGGTGACCAACCCTGGAACGTTGCTGAGCTTTGAGGAACAGGAGCTAAATTCCTAGTGCATGACTTCTGCCCTCAGGAGCTCTTAATGCAGGTAAGGAGACTAATGCGTCAACAGATGGTTGTATGATGCAATGTCTGATAAGGCGTCCCAGTGTAGGAACAGGCACGAGGTTCCGTCTGTGCCCAGCAGGAGGAAAAACTCTTTTAGCCTGAAATAGTTGAGGAAGATTTGCTGGAGAGGAAGAGAACCTGTTTTGGGTCTTGGAGGGTGAGTGAGATTTGGACAAGAGGGATAAGACATTTTGGACTCCGGCTCTGTGACATTTGCTAATATTTAATAGGACTTGTTTTTGCCAGGCCAACCCCATCGAGGTTGGTTAATTGCTCCCAAGTATTGGGAAAGAAGAGCCTTCCTCTTTGTACGCAACGTATGTAGAAGACACACATCTGTCTGGAGTTGGGCTGCGGCATCTGTTACTTGGCCACTGGACACTGCTCTCAGTCCTGCGGCTCAGAAGCATGATGGCTCTGGCATTTTGAGAATGGATCCGTCTTCCCTGACAGGATGCACAATGACCAAGTTCAGAGGACCAGTGCAGATAACCCAAAAGCTGATCTGTGAACTCACGTGGACAGATGAATGGTGGCATGGGTAGGAGTACCCAGTAGCGTGTGACCGCCTCTTGTTTTTTCCCACGTGGGCATATCCATGACCAAGGCAGAACCCAAGTCAACAGGAGTTGCCATATGATCATAGAATAAGTAGGACTAGATGGGACGGGGCATTATGGTGTCAGGCTCAAACAAACTGGACGTCTTCATCTCTCTTCCGTGAGACCAAGATACACGAGACCGGAAAACTCCAGGTCTCAAGGCCATGACCCCCCCAGCATACATCCCCGTATGAGAGCAGACTTGCCAGTGGGGCTAGAGATACTCATCGTGCCCTGGCTAAGGCCTCCTCAGCCCATCTGCCCACCTCTACAACCTAATTTCCCCATCCTCCCACGGAAAACCCGTCCCTCTGTCCCACCAGACCCCCTCTCCTCTCCACGACTCCCAACACTGCTCTGCCACTTCTCCACCAATCTCTGATCCCCTCCTTCTTTCTTCCCCATTGGACTGACCTCAGAAGCATACACATGTCTGCTACTTTTTTCATCTTAAAAAAGCCTCCTCTTGAACCCATGTTTCCCTGCCAGCCAGCTATCCGCATCTTTTCTCCTCTTTGCAGCAGAGCTTTCCAGAAGGGTCGTCCAATTCCTCTCCTTCCCTGTCTCTCAAACACACACGAATCTGGCTACACTGCCCACGGAGTGTTCTAGTGGCCCTTCAGAGTGAAGTCTCACTTGAGACAAGGGGATGATGCCGTCTCTCCCCTCCTCGCCCCCCGCATCGACTGGTCACCGGCTGCAGGCTGCCCCCAGGACCAGTATAACCTGGGACGAGCGCAGCGCAACTCCAGGAGAGGGCTCGGCCGTGAGCCTCCAGCAGCCCCCACTCTCAACAGCTGTGGGAGGTGACGGCTTGGGCTTGAAGGGCAGTTGGGCCCCATACCACAGGATGTCCTGCAGACCTGCTTGCCACCTTCCCACCTGATTCCAGAGGTTGGGGACTGAGTTTGCAACCTCTGCTTGGCAGCCGGAATGTGAACCTGAAATTTGGGAGAAGGGGTCCCCTGGTTGCACCACTGGGTTCCTCCCGGGGGTGAACAGTTGAGTAGCAAACCCATCTCTGTGGGATGGACTTGCCGATGAGGAAGGACGTGGCCATGATGTTTAGAGGATCCTCCCTGCCTCATGCTGTCTCGTCCATACTTACTGAGTGGCAGTCAGCATTTAAACAGGACCCCACCAGCTGGCCTCTGGCGTCTCCTGGGACTCCCCTGGTGCTCCAGCATGCCAGACACCTAGTTTGGCTGCCCACTTTTTAAAATCATCATCTCTTACAGGCTTACAGGTGCGGTTCTGCAGTGTAGACCGCTCTCCCAGACTCGCCTCTGCACGAAACCTTCTTGCAATTCTTCCTTGCTATCTCCATCGGAGCGTGGAGGTAGACGAGGAAAAGTGGTCATTCTCGGGAGGGAGTGGGCCGAGGGGGCACAGGGTGAGCACGGCTCCGCGGGACCTGCTCGGGACCCCTCTCGGGCACCTGGTGGGAGAGTCTCTCCGGCTTGTGTCCTGGCCATTTCCAGAGAACTCCCCTGTGTCGCCTCACGTGGTGCACACTTCAGCACTCCTGGGACTTCCTTTCCCAGACGGGCAACTTGTCATTTGATTTTATGTGGTGTTTACTTTCGCAGGCCATTCTCTCTGTGTGCCTGTATATTCACCTCTGGCATTTAAACAACATTTGTGAAAATTTAATCTGAGAGACCAGATCATTACGAGGGAACTTGCCCTCCTAAGACTCCACGGATGCTGAATGTAATGAGGCAGCGTACCGACTGCATTTACAAAATCCCGGAGTCCATCCCACCTGTGCATTCTCTGCAGTATGCACTTTGTCCTTATGTGCCTGTCCCCATAGCCCGTATCTGGGATTTGAGTTTGTCTTCCTATTTCCATATGCTGCTTGTTCATGATTTAACGTATGCTTGGATACAGGCAGATGCTTTCCCTTTCCATATTTGATGGACCGATCGCCACCGCAATTTCTATATTGGATGATGAGTATTAGTGTTTGCTTTCATTTGCTCCTGTGTACCTTGTTAGTATCAGTCCATCTCCCTGTGACTTGAATAATTAACATGAGAAAATTATGCCTATGATTATATAACCGTGATAGACTCTGACACAATGGAGAGTTTTTGATGTGGCCCATATTTGAGACTGCTTGCAGTCTGAAAATAGTGGCCCCGTCCTTTCAGGGTCATTGTGATGTGCCATGTGAATTGCAAAAAGCAAACCCTTCCATTACATCCATCTTGACTGCACCTGCACAGAAGTTGTCAAAGTTAGATCCTTATTTTTAAATGAAAAAGACATGGGAGTTAAAAATATAGTAGAAACCTTTTATGATGCTGATTTTAGCAGACAGGACTACTGTCTGTGTTACAAGCAAACTGTATTCTATCCTGTTTCTTATTACAGCAGGTAATAGTTGTGTTCCAGGGGAAATAATTTGACTCTAGGAGTACTTCCACCATTTTCTGTTAAGGAAGCCACAGAGAAATGAACCCCCTGTTAGTCGGTGTAATTCTTGGTTTTCCAGAGTTGTGGTTCTTGCAGCGTATTTAGGAGGTCATGGTGGTGGCCATATGTTTAGAAATGGCCATACTGATGGGTCTGTAAGAATTTAATAGGCAACCATATTGAGTAGGAGGTGGGGAGGTCTCACTTAAAGGAAGAGATCATTCTTGGGGAAGAGGCCAGACTCTTAGACATAAAAGAAAAATAGAACAAGCCTTGGTGAGCGACTGAAGGGGACATTCCTCTAGGCCATCAGCCTGGAGGTATTTAGATGGGACCACCCACATGGGGACCCTGAAGTTGTGCCAGTCTTCTGGGCACATATTTAGTCTTTGTAAACCAAAGCAAGTTTCTGTGTTACCGTTATAATACTTGCAGCATTTATCTCCCTTTCATTCTTCCTTAATGCTTAGTAGAATTTTCTAGAAGCTTCAGCCAGCATCCCTCCTGTCTTTTCTGTAGGAACTGTATTTAAGGGTAATTACATAGATCCACATGATTAGGGAATGTTCTATTTTTCAGAAGAAAGCCAACTAATAATTATATAAATAATTTTTTAACTCATTTCACGAATCCCAATAAACGTATTGATTCAAGCAAGTATCACTAATTAGAATGAAAATCACTGCATATGTAGCTATTAGGGAAAGGGTATTAGGGAAATGGGTATCTGGCTATACTGCCAGAATCACACTGACTACCAGATTACTTTCTGGTCTCAAGAGGAAAGCATAATTGTTCAATAGGAAAAAGATTATCCTCCTCTAATCTGGTATACCATCGTAACATCACTAATGGCAACAACCTGATGCTATGTGTCTTTGGATGTCATTGAGCACAACTCCACAACCTCATTTACAGTGTTTTCTAGGGAAAAAAAAAAGTTTAACATTAATCTATTGGGACTTTAGAGAGCTCTTTCAGTTTCTATGAGATATGAAGGATAGAAGAACAAGTCAAGCATCACCAGAAGGAAATGATCACATAAATCTAGAGGCTAAGACATTCTGCAGGACCACTGGCCTGGGGTCTTCCCAAATCAGGGTCAAAAGGGGAAATTCCTAGATTTAAAAATATTTAAATGATCCTATAATCAGATGCCATCGTGCTGGACTAGATACTGATTTGAACAAAGAAGCTATAATGGCATTTGGGGGAAAAGTTGACTTTGGTGAATGTATTAGATGATATGAAATTTACTGAAATAGAGGCAAAGAAATCATTGACTAAAAAAGCTACCAGATGGTTTCTGTACCATAAGATCTCATATTGATAAATATACATGTGTATAAATATGCTAGGGAGAGCCAGAAAGAGACTACGTGCTAAGGTAGTAGCAGTTGATTTCTAGCTGGTTGAAATGTGACATTTAGGTTTTTAGTTCTTACTTGTGTATATTCTATAATTTTCTATAATGCATGGGGGCTGTTTCTGTTATTTTAGGAAATCACCATTTAGAAAACATTACCAAGAAGGAATTAAGATTTCATTTTGTATTAAGATCTGTTGAGTCTTTTGGAGTGCAGATATCTTTTTAAACAGCCTTTTTGTTTTAGGTCTAAAGAAAAGCTGCAAAGTTAGTACAGAGAGTTCTTGTATAACCTACGTTCATTTCCCCTAATGTGAACTCCTTACATTATCATAGTTCATTTGTCAAAACTAAGATATTAACATTGGTGCGTTACTATTAACGAAGCCCCAGACTTCATTCAGATTTTTTCCACTTCTTCTCCTGATGTCCCTTTCCTGCTGCGTGATGCCACATTGCATTTAATCATCAGGTCTGTGTGGTCTCTTGAGTCTGAGCCCGATTCTCAGTCTTTCCTTATTTTCGTGACCTTGACAGTTCTGAAGAATATGGCTCACGTATTTTGTAGGCTGTCGCTCATTCTGGGTTTTTCTGCTGTGTTTCTCATCATTAGAAAGGGGTTGTGGGCTTGAGGGAAGAATTCCACAGAGGTCAAGTGCCCTTCTCGCTGCATTGTAGGACGGGGTGCATGAAGGCAACACGGATTATCCCTGGTTAATTTGATCTTGGTCACTTGGTTAAGGTAGGATCTGAAAGGTCTCTACTATTTTTCTAGTTACTGTTTTTGACTTTCCCCTTTCCATACTATTTTTCCTTTCCCATACTGTATTCTCTGGAGTGAGTCATTGAGTCCAGCCCATATGGTTTTTAATTTTTACAAAATGCAGCTCTGTACTGCCCTCACCCCAAAATACCCAGAGCACTAGTTAATTTTAGCTGAGCTGAGGGACCCTTATTTTTTCCACTTTTGAAAGAGCATCATTGGATAAGAGCACACAGTAGGGTCGTGGTTTTGGTAGAGCTAGTATCCAAGTGAGAGGACGGTAAGGGAAAGCTGACACTCAGAGTCACGGCTCCCTGGGGCCTGTGGTGAGCCCCTTCTCCTCCACACTGTGCTGTGACAAACCTGGACATCCTCCTTCCCATGCTTAACTTGCAAAACTTCTGGTTTTGTTTTAATTTAAATTCAGTTAGCGGACAAATAGTACCTCATTAGTTTCAGATGTCGTGTTCAGCGCTTCATTGGGCTCATGTACCACATCACGTCACGTCACGTCATGTCACATGCCCTTCCTCGTGCCCATCTCCTAACTTGTTTTGTTAGAGAAGTGGTCTTTCCTTACAGGAGGTACTTTTGATTTGTGGATCCTTGATTGCTGCTACAAAATGGGTGGCAGAAAATAGATACCAGCCAGCTGAGCCCTCCTCCCTGGTGGACATCCCATCCCTTGTGGCTGCAGACGGGGACTGACCCCACGCATCCAAGGTGAGGGCCTCTCCTATTTGTGTCCCCGCCGCTTTCAAAGTGGTCCGCGTGGGTTCCCCATCACGGGTGTCGTTCCATGAGAAAGAAAATTTTCCAGTTCAGACTAACACTGAGAAAGTTCTTAGGAGATTTTTATCAAATTGGGAGATTGTTCAGGTGTGTTATAATTCTTCCAGAAAATTCTTTTACATTCGGGGAATTTGGAAATGGGTGTAAATGTATAGAACTTCACTTTGGATATCTTTTTCTGCCCATCTATTCTTCCTACTCTAGATGTAGACTAAGAAGTTACTGAGTGCTCTACCGCCTAAGTGTGAATTTGAAAACAAATCTAGTTGAATATTATAAATGTGTATTTCAGTGACAAAATTTTCAGGCCTAGATGTATGTTTTGGGGGGGCTACTTGATTAAAGTCTTCATGCATTTGTGTTAATCACCTCAGTAAAGTAGGACGGATTGTAGTTCCACAATGTTTAATGGGGGAGGTGCAGCAAAAAGGTCAATTATGTTGCTATATCTTGTCTATACACAAAAATCTGAACATACAAAATATCTGAATGTTTTAGATTGATAGCAAAACACTTGGAATAACTGAATCTTTCAGTCATATTCTGTGTGTGTGTGTGTAGACCTTTATAAAGCAACTGAAAAGGAGACACATCTCACTGATATTCAATTGTAG
Organism: Lutra lutra; assembly: GCF_902655055.1. Classification (NCBI taxonomy): domain Eukaryota; kingdom Metazoa; phylum Chordata; class Mammalia; order Carnivora; family Mustelidae; genus Lutra; species Lutra lutra. The sequence continues at coordinate 95,706,013 of NC_062288.1, forward strand.
GAACCTTCCTGCAACTTTAGAAAATATCTAATATCTAAACTGGTGGGTTTTGTATAAAATTTTCTTAGGTTATTAGTATTTTTGCCTTTCTGACCAGGATATACCTTTTACCAAGTGTCTCCCTTGAATAGAATGTTATGTACTACTAAGATAATTTTGGGCTCTGTACAGTCCTAGTATTTTGATTAAATTTAAAAAAAAAGAATTACATGTTCCCTTCCCTGCTAACAGTAAGGATCCAACTCTGTGGTTTTTGTTGTTCTGTGCATGTGTGTGTGGGGGGGAGGCTTCTGTGCCTTTCTACAAGCAAGTATTAATAGAAAATCTATCATCCCCATCTTTAAGGTAAATTATTCCCATACATTGTAATCCTCCTTGCGGTGTTAGATCTTTTCAGCTGACCATACGTTGTGGGTGAAGTAGTCTCAGCATATTACCAGCATGACATTTTAGAGGCAGGGTATCATCTCAGGAAAGAAACTCCTACCTCTCTGTTAGGAAATTTCGGACTTCAATCTGTATCTCGAAGCCAACAGACCTCTAATGGGTATTAGGGAGGCTAATATGTAGCTATAGAGCCCTGAGTGACAGACCCGTCACTGTCTCCCCACCCGTGTCTAGCACAATCCACGTCTGACCTGTGGACACAGCATATTTCTTTTGTACACTTACTTCACTCCAGCGATATTACAGCCAGTGAGGTGAGGGGAATGGAAGTGTTCCAGATTCCAGCATTTGGGGCAAGCGGAGCCAGCGACAACATGACGATGATTGTTAGGTGTAATTCAGCTCTGTTCCCTTCGCCCACCCAGTCTGGGTTTTGTAGTTAATTAGTAGTGGCTTCTCCTGTGGCCTTTTCTCTTGTGGCCTTTCTCAGATTTCTTAAATTGTTCTACATCCTTAAGCCAGTACCGGACAATGTCAGCCTCCCATTCTGAGTAAATATGTTGGCTCATTCTTAGTAGTAGTAGTCCTAGTAGTAATAGTAGTCGTAGTAGTAGTAGGGGAGATCATTTCCATTTGATTTTCTTGTACCACACTTGATTTGTTAGAGAGCTAAGTGTTGTGTGGGAATTTTTCCTTCCTTAGAAGAAGCAACTTTCACTTTTCATATTTTTTTCCTTGACTTGCCCGAGTGCCAAATACTTCTGTCTATAAGTTATTTAAAAAACCTGCTTCTATTTCCCTTCTTTCCAGATATCCCCCAACCTTGTCTTATTGGCGAGTCTCAAGTATATATAAATGAATCAAGAAAATGGAGGCCTCAGTAGCTAATGTTAAAAAAAAAAAACAAACCTTAACCCCTTCTTTGAGGTTTTGGGTTATTAGAATAGTTTGACAAGTGTAGGAAGGACTTTCCTGTCTCAGGACAATGACAATTCATATTCCCTTTTTTTGCCCATGAGGATAATATGGTTTTTTGTAGCTGAGGGGAATTGAATGTGTGTATACCCTTGTGGCTAGACCATTTTCCATTTTTAATTCAGAGTGGGCCTCAGGCACTGATTTATTCATCCCAAATTTAAATCTCCAGTCCTATTTACCTCTCAGAGTTTCAGGATCAGACACCTTCTACTATCCAATTGATGTCTAGTTGACATCTCCACACAGTGTCTAATACTAATCTCGAACTTTGCGTGCCCCAGCAGAACTGGATTCTCCCCCTTCAAACCAGTTCCTTCCTCTGCCTTGCCTCTCTCAGTTAATGGCACCATGTTGCTCAAATGATGCTTGATTTCTCTTTCCTCAGTGCCACACCCAGTCCATGAGTACATCTGTTGCTCTGGTCTCCAGTGCATCTTGAACCATCTGACAGCCCCCAAATCTAGGCCACAGTGGTCCCTTGCTTGGTCTATTCCAGGAGCCTTCTCTGTAGGGATATCTGGTCTACCTTCTTCTACCAATGCTCTTCCTATCTTATCATGTGTTCTCTATGTAGCAGTCAGAGTGACTGTTTAAAACAAATCATATCCTATTTTTCCCCTGTGTAAAAATGTCCAAATTCTCCTATTGCACTTCGATCAATATCCAAATTCCTCATTATGAACCACTAGGCTCTACATTTCTTGGCTGCTGCCTTTCTCCCAACCTCCTTCATGTCAGACACTGCTTTCAGAATCAGAATTCTGTGAAATACCAAAGTCTGCCTCCTAGAGCTGACAATCTAGTGAGATTCTGAAGGGCTAGGCCCCAAGATGTATGAGAACCTACCAATTTGTGAATATTAGCAATCATTAAAAATTCCCCTGTAAATTATAGCCTTTGCCCTGGCTGGAACATTCAAATTATATTTTCTAATTTCCCTAGTCCCAGTAAGCAAACTTGTTTATTTCACGTGTCCGATCTGCCAAATTTAGCATTCTGCTTTTTATTATATACAAAATACTGTTTTCTGAGACCTCTTCTCATCTATTATCAGCATTAGCAGTTGGCTTCCTTTAATGGACTATTTTTTTTCACAAGAAAGGCAATTTAAAAGAATAATCACTTTATGAGTGTTAATGCATGTGTGACAGCAGAGAAAACAGCACTAATGCATTGAGTTGGGTAGGCCAGGTAGTAGACTCACTTTTCTCCCTGGCTCAGTGATTCAGTCCTACAAACAAGCCCCGTGACACCCCCAATTCAAAGTTGTGCCTCAGAAAATAGTGAGTTCTTCTGTGTCCCTAGAGTCTCTTGAGCAGATGCAGAAATCATAGTAACACCTGCCAGTGTGAATGCATAGAAGCTCCCTTACCTCCTTCCTGGTACCTTTCCCTGCCATGTCCTCCCACCCCACTTCCTTTGGGAACCTGGAGAACAAACCCATCTCTGTCCCAAGCGGTGCCCATGCACAACCTTAATTCCTTAGCTGCCACTGATGTCTCCACTTGGTTTGAGGTTACCTGGTGTTGAACCATTGCTCTTAGAAGTGCTTTTGTTTTTAACACGTGGAGGAGACTATTCACTGCCAGAGTTACTCAGCTTCCTATATTTTTTTGTCATCACCCCAGCTGTACTGAGATATCATTGATTAATAAGATTGTAAGACATTTAAAATATACAACATGATGCTTTTTATACACATTGTGAAGGGATTGCTCCCATTGAATTAATCAACACATCAATCACCTCCCATAATTCCCTGTGTGTGTATGTGTGTGGGAGAGAGAATATGTAAGTTCTAATCTCTTAGCAGATTTCAGTTGTACACTATAGTATTGTTAACTGTAGTCACCATGTTCTGTTAGATCCTCAGACTTTATTCATCTTATAACTGGAAGTTTGTACCCTTTTACTGACCTCTCCCTATTTCCCCAGCCCCTGGCAAACCAGTTTTCTACTCCATTCCTATGAGTTCAACTTTACTTATTTATTTAGACTCCACATATAAGGAATACCATGCAGTATTTGTCTTTCTTTGTCTGGCTTATTTCACTTATTCATCCTCCAGTTTCATCCATGTCATCAGACATGAGAGGATTTCCTTCTCTAAAACTGAATGATGTTCCATTGTATACATGCACTACGTTTTCTTTATCCATGTATCCATTGATGAACACTTCGGTTGTTTCCATGTCTTGGCTGTTGTGAATAATGTTGCAGTGAGCCTGGGAGTACAGGTATCTCTTTGAGATAATGATTTTGTCTCTTTTGAATATATACCCAGAAGTGGAATTGATCCATCATGTGGTGGTTCTGTTTTTAAGTTCTTGAGGATCTGCCATATTGCCTTCCATAGTAGCCCTACAGTTTGCATTCCCACCACCACTGCATGAGGGTTCCCTTACCTCCACGTCCTCACCAGCAATTCTCTCTTGTCTTTTTTATAATAGCCATTCTAACACGTATAAGGTGATATCTCCTTGTGGTTTTGATTTGCATTTCCCTGATGATTGGTGATGTCGAGCACCTTTTCATATATCTGTTGGCCATGTGTCTTCTTTGGAAATATGTCTTTTAGGTCCTTTGCCCATTTTTAATAGGGTTTTATAGGTTTATTTAGGTTTATATAGATTTAATAGAGTTATTTTCTTCTGAGTTGTATATTTATATGTTTTGAAATGTGTTCTCACCACTTTCTGTAGGTCAAGTTCTACTCCAGATTTCACTGATCATCTACTATTTTGATAGTCTTTTCTGGTGTGGGACGCCATTGTACATAATTAGTCTTCTTACCATGACAGAGAACACTGGTATTCTTACATCACCCTTTCCACACTCCTTTGTTCCCAGATAAACCTTCCTTCTAAGTTTGTTATGAATCCCTGAATTCAAAATTAAACCCAACACATTCTTGACTGCAAGTGACCATCTAACTTAAATTTATATGAATTTTTGAAAAGGTCCCCTCGTTTGTTGTTGTTGTTTTTTCCCACCAAGAAGAGAATCCTTTCCCAGCTTTTCACATTTTCTAAATAATTCTCATGCCTCTGTACCTGATGTTTTGGGGTCCTTAATTATGCTACATCTTGAGCTCATGCAATGTGTCGATTACTGAAATAGAAAAACATGTTGCAAGACCAGCCCTTAAAGTTGAGCCAGATCCCTTGAGTTCTATATACATAAATAATTAGGCCTCACCTAGGCTTTGTTGAGCTACAAAGAGATCACCAGACTCTATATTCTAGGGCCTCTTTTTAAACTCATTACATAACAATGATAGGATTTTCCTTGGGTCTTTGAACTTGGCACTGTAGTCTTCTACTTTTCTGCATGCATTCATTGCAATCACAGAACCCGGAAACCCAGGGGTCCCATGGGCAGATGGCCTCTAGAAGACTTAGGGGGTTTTGAAATTTTGCTTCCATCTTCTAGGCTTTCAATTGTTGCAGATATAATTAGTCTTTTCTGTTTCCTCCTTCAGCTCTTTCTTCTCCTGGGAAGACTTGTGACTTAAAAATCATATTACTTATTGGTGGCATTCTAGTGCAGAGGGTTGTTTGGGGACTTGGCAGAAATTTCAGCACTGTTCCCTGGACTCTGAAGTATGGGAGAAGTCAAAAGTATTAAAATTCACTCTTGGGAACTTTGCTTTTCAGTGAGTCAAATGGCATGCTACTTCTGCTCTCTGTTGAGCTATTACCTGCCTTCATGAGGGTCTTGTATCTTGGGTTTTAGTCATGCAGAGTAAAGTCAAGAAGACCCTGTAACTCTTATGAAAACTGTGGATCTTTTTTCTAAGTAATGCGATCATGGATGTACGTACATGTGCGCATCGTTGGCTGGTAAGCAGTGGAAATCAACTCCAGCCAATGTAAACAAAAAAAGAACGATGCTGGGGTAGCTCACGGAATAGAGTAAGAGGTAAGCAATGTAGATGAGAGCAGGGCAGGAACCAGAGCAGCCCGGGGTTCAGCAGCTGGAGTTTGGGCGGGGGGGGGGGGGGCTCTTCTTTCTGACTCAGCTCCAAGAAGCACCCATGTCCACATCAGCCTCCAAACTTCAGAAATCTGCAAGCGAAAGAAGTTCATTGTCCTAGCTTGAGTCCAGTCAGCTACACCAGAAGGGTGGCGTGCTCATTAAGATCCATTTTGTGTAGCATGAGGCCATTCCCAGAAATAGGGAGAACATCGTGAGCGAGGCAGGCGAGTCTCCTACAGTCTCCACTTTGCATGCAATTTCGGGGCATTCACAGTCCTCCTACTTTGGAGGAAGATAAAACTAGTTTTGACATGATTTCATAGAACCTCAGAATATTAGAGTGCATGGAACCCTACATAATATTTACTTTGTTCATTGAGCATTTACAGCGTGTCAGACAGTAGGCTAAACACCTCACATGTGGCGTCCTGTATTTTCATGGTAACTCCATGTTGCAAGTACCTAGTGCATTGTCTGCAGAGGAGGAGCTGTCAGAAGAAGATAGTGCGGAATCCCTTTAGTTCCTTATAATGGTCCTCTTAATTTCTAGTCAGGGGCAGAAATTCTCCTCCTGCTTCTGAGTTCCTAGGGCTGCAGACTTTCTTTCTGGTTAATCTAAATAGGTCAGAAGTAAATTACAGGACAGCATTTGTCCCGGCCTAAAATGGATTTGGGGACAGATGTATCCCTCCTCCTGGCCATCTTCCCTTATTCCACTGTTGACCAGGACCTTGAGGAGTTTTTAGGGAGGAGACGCTCCTTTGAAGCAGACCCCTTTTTAATAAAGGAGAAGCGTGAGACGTCCACGCATTCACCCATTTCTGCCACCCAGTGGCGTGGACTCCCTCTGCCCTCCCACCGCCTCCTGCCACCGTTCCCCGTGGCCTGACACTTGTCTCCTGTCACCACATGGCTCACCCACAGCTGTTCCATTTCTGGGCCTCGCATCCACCCACGCCTGCTCTGTTCTTCTGTCGCACAACCTGAAATTCACGCTGTCGTCTCCCCTCCTGCACGGTCACCCCGCTGGTCGCCCCTTCTTCACCCTCAGCCCATCCGCCTTCTGAGCAACCCTTCCACTCATCTGTACTTACTTGCCGAAGTTGCCAGGCAACACCCCCTTTTAGCCTTCCTGACTCTTTGGGGTGTGTGGTTTCAATGTTGTCAGATTGTGTCCATTTTGGCATTTGAGTACATCTCGATGGCTTACGTAAGATCTCTCTGCCTGCGCTCCTGCGGTCCTTACTCGGAAATTACTGTTTCAGCTTGCATGTCTGTCAGGTGACCTAAGGGTTCCCAGGGAGCAGCAGGGAGCAGCTCAGGTGTGTCTCTGGTTCCTCCAGACCTAGTCACACCCCAGGCTCATCGTAAGGTGCTCCCAGTGCACCTTGACTTGCCTCCATCGTGTCCCCCAAACAGTCAGGCTCCGACGGGAGACGTGTGTCTGCCGTAAATGATTAGCCTCCATTCCTGCTTGCAAAAGTGTGTCAGTCATGTGACCGCCCGGTTTGCGGTGGGTGTAACTGAACCCACTAAGTGTGGAGCTGCTTTTCTCCAGGTGGAATATAGTCCTGTCACTTTAATTGATTCGTGCTAATTTCTTCCGAGCCACAAGGAAGACAATTCATCATCGTTTCTTCCTCCTGAGCTCTGATGCTCCCTGCCTAAACCTCTTCCTGCCAGTCAGAAGGACCCTCCTGTGATACCCAGAAACCTAATCCTAGAAGAGGTTGAGGAGTTCATTTGAAAGGACTAGAGTAATAACTACCTCAGGTTGACAGGAACTCTTCCCACTGGCCAAGGCAGCCTGCTGAGCAGCCCCACGCCCAGCTCCATCGAGGTTCTGAAATTTTTACAACGCTGGAAATTTTATACAGCATGGGGCTGACTTAGGTAGCAGTCAGCAAGGCTTTCGCTCATTTCCAAAGATCTGCGCAAACCGAGCCTGGGTAAAATCAAACACCTCCGTGTCCTGGAAACTCTGCAAGAATGGCAGACGTGTTCGTTGGTGCCGCCTTTACGGGCAGCGGCATGGGGTTTCCTCAGCAAATTAAAGGCAGGACTGCTCTGTGATCCAGCAATCCCGCTTCTGGGTATGGAGCCAAAAGAAATGAAATCAGTATTTCAAAGAGAGGTCTGCAACTCCCCTGTTCATTTCAACACTTTTCACCATGGCCAAGATACGGAAACAACCCAGATGTTGGTCAAAAGATGAGTGGATGAAGGACACACATGTGTATATATGTATATGTCTGTGTGTGTATTTACATGTATGATGTATAACATATATATCTTCTTCCATTTTAAAGCTGGATGATATTCCTCTGTGTGTGTGTGTGTGTGTGTGTGTGTTACACATAAAAGAAAATCCTGCCGTTTGTGACAATGTGGGGGACCTGGGGAACATTATGCTGACTGAAGGAAGCCAGAGGCAGAAAGACAAACACTGCATGATCTCACTTATTTGTGGAATCTAAAAATGTCAAATTCCTACAAACGGAAAGTAGAAGGGTGGTTACCAGGGGCTGGGCGGGGTGGAGGGTGATGTGGGGAAATAAAATAGTCAAGTGATACAAATTTTCAGTTATGTAAAATAAATAAGTTCTGGAGACCCGATGTATAGTGATACGACTACGACTGTAGTTAACAATATTGTATCGTACACTTGAAATTTGCGGAAAGGGTAGATCTTAACTGTTCTCACCACAAACCAGTAAACAAGAGGGGTGATTATGTGAGGTGATGGATGTATGAATTAGTCTGTGGTATTTCACAATGTGTAAGTCTATCAGATCATACATGTTAAATATATACGATGCTAAATTGTCAACTATAACTCAATACACTTAAAAAAATTTTAAATTTGAGGTGGTAAGTAGAATAGCAGCCAATGCATCTACCAATACTAACTTGTATGCTAATTATTGGACATTTTGTAGATGTTAAATCTTTTCTTGTCTCCCCCCAACTCCCCCCCACCCCAAGTGGCAGGAATTTTAAAAGCACCATTTTTGCAAATGTACCCGCATTCGTGTCTTGTGATGGTCCCAACGCTGAGCTGCGGTAACCTTGCTCCCGGCAGTAGTAAAGAGTCAATAGATCTTTCTAGGTTCTGGAGCCCAGCCGAGTCTGGTGTAATGTCTTCGCAACCTGATTAACTGGGTCTGGGAAGTGGGCCTTCCTGGGTTTCTTTATGTTGGCAGAAACAAAATCCTAGCTCTGGACTGCAGTCAGCAGGAACATGCCAGCAAGTTCATCACTCTTTCCTGATACCACTATTCTTATTAGTTCCAGGAGGTATAAATGGAAAATTCATAGTACGAAATGTGTAGCTCTTCTGTCAATTACCCACATAACATACGACGTAACAGGGAAAGCGTGTCTATGTTTCTGTTGCCAGCTTGCCATAACGAGCATGTCATTTTGCCCTCCTAATGGCCCCTTCTGGACCCATGGAGTGGTCTCTCTAGTAAATTGATTTTGATACTGGGTCATATTCTGGCCTGGACTTCCATTTATACAGCCTAATGGAAAAAAGGGTATATCTGTACACAACTTAGTATATATAGTAAAAGAGAGTTTATGTGGGAGTTCTTATATCTTCATCATTTAGAGCTGGGACGGGTGGTGCGTGTAGGAGTTCCCGACATTCCTAGATCCTTGAGACCTCTGATTGTCCAGGAGTGACACCCATTAGTACACCAACTACACCGGCCATCGCTAGGCAGCACCATGCCGTCAAAGATGTCAATAGAGTGACAATCCCCTTTATTTCCAGGACTTCCTTCGGACAGTGTGAAAGACACTGTTAATTGTTGAGAGATGTCTAAATAAATCTGAATGGAGACATTTGTGTGGGGTCTACAGTTCGACAAGAAACTTCTGGGTCTGAACAAGGACTCATTTAAAAAATGGGGGAGAAAGGATGTTTCCAGAGACCTGTCTTTCAGCAGGGATGGCTTCTGATCTACTTGCCTGGAATCTCTGGAAAGTAACGAGAGATTCTCTTTTTCCTTTAAAAATTATAGCTGCTTTGGGAACGAAGCAGTATCTGGCAGAGGTAGCCTTCAGGGACCCAGCACGTGGCTGGCGAACACCTTGTTCTAGGCCCAAGCAATTACTACTAAGAGACATTTAAGCTTCTCACCTAGAAATGCTTCAAGCACTAACATCCATTTCCTTTCAAGTTCGAATTCCCTCTAAGAAAAGAAAAGAAAATCATTTAGGCTTAAAGGAGAGAATGAGAACAGGACAAGCCGAGATTGAGTTAGAGGGTGAATCGTCACTTCTCTCTGCAGCTTTCCCCCTCTCTTCTCCCCCGTGTTTTGGGGGCAGCCCTCCTCCTTTGGAGTCAGGAAGTGGTTCCAATGTTATTGTTTCTCACGTGCACTGTGGGCTCCAAGTCTAGCCCACACTTTGATGCCGTAAACGAGCTTTGGCGGCTCAGTGACCATTTCTTGCTTGCTTGTGTTTTTGTATACTATCTGCTGTTCACAAAAAATGCCTTACCGTGGTTTTGGAGGGATTAGCTCCCGCTCAGAATCAAGTAATCTTTACTTGTTAGGGAAATCAGAACTCTCTGCCCACATCTCTCTGTCTCCAAAGGGATCAGCCTCATGGCCAGGTCGGACAGGCTGGCAAGGTTTTAAGGACGTTTGCTACCTTCTCTCCCTGACTTACCTTGCCTTTAGGTTTTCAGAAGCAGAAATTCTGAGACTGCCTGATCCACCCTGAGATGACATTTGGTTAGAAATGTTAGACAAAGCTTGGGATTGAGGTAGGGATCATAATTGCCCAGCTATGACCTTTCGCTCTCAATCCCATGTTAACCATAACCTTTCTAATGGGCATCTAATGGGCAAGAAAATTTATGCACCTGCACATCTGCAGGGACTTTCAAATGAGCTATAGACGCAGTATGCTCAGCCTTGGCCAGTATCTAAGCATTGATTTTTGTTTTTAAGAGCAAATGAGAATTTGCAGAGAAATAAATAATAATGCAGCGGGAATCAGAGAAGGAAAGGATTGCTCCAGTCAGGAGGTTTGGTTTTTTTTTTTTAAAGATGCTGTCTGAGCTTGACTCTCAGAAGGGGGAGATTTGACAATGGACAAGGGGGACAGAGTTCAAATGGCAGGACAAGCAAGAAGAAAGGCCCAAGGAGGCTGGGTGCTGTGAGGTGTGCACAGGGCCTGGCGCTGGGTGGGAACGCTTGGCAGAGCCAGATGGCCTTGAAGATCGGGCCGAGGAAGCTTCCTGTGAGTGCACCTAGTTTCTTTCTTTCAGCTCTGTACTATGAAACCTTGTTATTGTGGAGAATTACATGCATAATTTGAAATTTACCATTTCAGCCTTTTTTTTCATGATTTTATTTATTTTAGCGAGCACTCGCCAGCATGTGAGTGGTGGGCAGCGTACAGCAGGGGAAGAACAGAGGGAGAGGGAGGAGGAGAGAATCTCAAGCAGAGTGCAGAGTCCAGAACACGAGGTTCAGTCTCACCATCCTGAGCTCCTGGCCTGAGCCAAAACCAAGGGTTGGACGCTTAACCAACTGGGCCACCCACCGTCCCCCATGTTAATCATTCCAAGTGTACAGTTTTTGTAGCATTTAATAAATGAACATTAAGTGCAGCCAACACCGCCATCCGTCCAGAGCTCTTTCATTTTCCCCACCTGAAACTCTGCACCCGGTGGACACCAGCTCCCCATTACCCCATTCCCCCTCCTCGGTGGCTGGTAACCACCGTCCTGCTCTCGTGTGAATTGGTTATTCCAGATGTCTCACAGGAGTGGAGTCCTACAGTATTCGCTGTTCTGTGGCTGCCTTATTTCACGGAGCATCGTGTCCTTAAGGCTCACCCATGATGCTGAAGCACGTGACAGGATTTCCTTCCCTTTTTTAAGGCCAGATAACGTTCCATTGTGTGGAAATACCGCTTCCATTCATCCGCTCATCTTTCTCTGGACATTCGGGTTGCTTCTGCCTTTGGACTGTTGTGAACAGAGCTGCTAGGAACCAGGGTGTACAGACACCTGCTCGACTTTCCACTCTCACCTCTTGTGTACAGACAGAAGTGGAATTGCTAGATCATATGATAATTTTTTTTTTAGGGATTGACATAATTCTGAATCCCCATTAGAGCTGCGTAGAGTTGTCACTCAATAAATATCCTGCTTGTAATGGTGTATTGGACCCATTTAATGGGAACATATACGGGAGATGGTTAGGATAGTGAGCAGTAACTCATTTTTACCAGTATCTATGCCATCTCTAAGACCATCTCTGTAACATGGCAGTAATACGTATCTACTTCCAGAGTGGGAAGATAAAGTGATTTTTTGAGGTAGGGATTTTAAACATGCACATAAGTTTAAAAAAAAAAAAAAAAAAGCGGGAGTGGGCAGTGAATACCCAGATAGCCATGTCTCAGTTTCCAAACGAAAGTCTCAAGCTGCCTGGCCTAGGAGGCCCAAATGTACAGTTTGGGATTGAGAGGCAAGGAGCATCATTTCCTAGTTCTGTCCTTAGATCTCAGTCTCTGGTCACACATAAACTTCTGCTGTGTATTTCCTCGAAGAACATTTTCACTTCTGTACTTGAGGGCAACAGAGCCATACGGAGATCCACAAAACCGATCTAATAAATGCTAATATTTTATGGCATTTACTTCCTCTTTCTTCTTCACTGTCTATCTAACAAAAATGTTTTGATCGTTAGTGAACCGGTTCAGTATACATGGAGGGCTTGGGGACCCTGAGTAAGTCAGTGTACCCCCAGACCCACATGGTGAGGACCACATCCAACAAAGTGGACAGTCCTTTCTCGACACCACCTATGCCTCATTCATATTCTGATGCCCACAGTTGTCCTCTAATGGCTTTTGCGGTTGGATTTCTTTTTCCAAACTGGGCTTGAGTAACCAAGGACCATACACGGCAGGCTTTCGACCCTATCCAGCAGCTGAGAAGGACATCTGGGAGTTGGGAGCCTGAGCGGGGGGAGAGAAGATCCACACTGAAATCTGGTGATGTGGGCAGCAGCATTTTGGGGGCCCTGTTGGGAGTGGATTTAAGAACAAGACTGAGGAGTGCGTTCCCGACTCCAAGGCAAACCAGATCTAATTTCCAGTGGGGTTTGCATCGGGCATGTCCTCTTGCCAAACCTGCAGGACGTCTGAGAAAAAGACTTCCCGTGAGTCATTACCAAGCTCCCAGAAGTTCTGTGCACACCATCTCCAAGTCCTGTTGTTTAAGATAAATAACTCACCATCCTCAGCAGTTGGATCCTCTGCGCTTGTGGTGCATTTCGATGCTGGGAATTCACAATGCATATAATAACACCTTTTCTCCTGCAAGACTTTTCCTCTACTCTTGGAGAAAGAGAGCTTGTCACCGGGGAAGGAGGCCCTCGGGGTGCTTCACGGGGGTTCCTCTCCCTCAGGGCAACTCCATCTTCATCCTCTTCTCCTTCTCTCTGTCTTGAAGTACCTTGACACCCAGGAATTCCTTAATCTTTTACTGAATCAGCAGGGTATTTATTGAGTGACAACTCGACACAGCGCTAATGGGGATTCAGAGGAAGTGTAAAGCATTTGAAACCAGGAGAGAAAGAGAACTAATAGAGGGGTGAAAATTCCAGAATCAGTGCTTTTCAACCCAGAGTGTAACATGTAGTAGATGTTCTGATCCAGGAGGAATGAAAGAGCCAGAGGACTTCCATGTGAAGACGGAAGTTGAAGGGTCTTGAAGGATTTGCGGGATGTGACTAAGGGGTCAGGAGAGGGCACGCATTCATCCCCTCAGCCTGATGGGGTCAGAACTCAGTTCTAGCCCTGCCTCCCCTTTTACAGGCAAACACTTGCCTCATGACGTGATGGACCTACAGGTAACTGGTGGTCCAATGAGTAAGGTCCCTGAGCCAGAAATGTCAGAAATCTGCAAAGATGCCCTCCTGCCCTCAAGAAGACCTTTATCTTCTTCTCCCTGGTTTTTGTGCATGTGATTACAACAGGCCACACATACGCTTTTCTCCTATGGGAACCATGTTTGGGTTGGAGGAGGCTGACTGGACAAGGGACTTTTGGGTTCGCAGCACTCCATTTGGCAGAGTTAGTACAAAGACAAAGCTTTTCACTTTAATATGGGAAGAATTTATTAGCCTGGATTTTTTTCCTTTTTTCTTTAGACAAAGGGATGGCTTCCTTTTTGGAGTTTATCCTCTGTTTAAGTTGTGTTATCGTACCTCCTAAAGTCTGGACACACTGAAGGAAACCACCCCCCGCCCTTTCCTTTGGTCTCAATAAGTTACCAGTGAGCTTCGTGCCTTGGACTCTCCTTGACTTGCAGTTGCATTTCTGGGGTTTTGCTTGAAGATTGAGTCTGCACAGGTTAGTCAAGGGTTTTACCTCTAACAACCACAGAGCATCCTCCGTACCTTGCGGAAGTCCCTGGGAAGATTGGAAAGAAAGCAGCAGCTCCATGAGGGTCAGCCTGTAGCCCAACTCTTGCCAGTTTTGGTACTTTTCTTCCAAATTTGCATGATTAACCTAGGCTGAGCTTTTCTTTGGGGAAATAAATGGAGGGTGATGGCAAGCACTTTGACTTTGGGCCTGAGAGAATTTTGTTCAGACATGGCCTCCCACGTCAGATCTGTCTGGGCCTACTAGAAAGTAGGGACCCTCTGGTCTATCAGGAGCAGCAGCCCAGTGTAGCGACTCAGGAGTTGGGTGTGAGTTTGAATCCTAGCTCTACCACCTACGGGCTGTGAGGCCTTGGGCAAAATACCTACTTTTTTCTAGCTTCGGTTTCCTGATCAGTAATAATATCTCACTGTGAGAGTTGTTTGGGGGATTATAAATTATAAAATGCCTCCCCCTCTACGATGCCTGATAACAAAAGCCAAATTGTGGCCCCTCTGTAGAATAATAATGCCTTGGGCACCTCCATCCCAAGGATACGGCCCAGTGTTAATGTAGATCTACAATATTTTGAGCAAATTCTGTTATTTTCCATTTTTCTTCTATGCCTGGTTCGTTTACATATTTTCAGATTCAGATGAAGTGAATTACATAAATAGTTCTTTTGTACATATATTTTTTATATATCTTATGTAATATATATATTTATATATATTTTTTTCTCCTTAGCCATATATCACCCCAATCCTCCTTTGCCTTTCTGCTCTGAATTTCATTAAAAATGAAGCCCAATTTTTAAGTAAGCGTTCCCCACAAATTCTGTACCCACCGGGGAGGTCTCTGACCTTCCATTAGCTTGAACCTCCTCTTTGTCTACCCACAGTCAGCCTCCTGCTGCATATATGCACCCAAAGGAGTCCCCTCACTCCCACCAGCCCCCACCACCAACTTATTATTTGTCTCCAGTAATTCTGATTCTGGTTCCTTAGTTAGGTTTCCTAAGAAACCTGGCTACGGATACCTCCAGAAGAATCTCCAGAGGGATTCTGCAGAGGCCGGGAGCAGTTAGGAAGAATTCAACTGCCCGTCTGGAGGGCACAGCCGGCCGAGTTTCATCATTTTCATCCTCCTGGTGAGCTTGGAGCCTGAACGGGGCTGGTTTGTTATTCCTGTTCGAGGACAGGGAGGCTGGGGCCCAGAGGCCGAGGTTTCCCCAAGACCTCTCTGCTAGGCTGTGCCGGGTCCCGAGGCAGACCCGTGACTTCCACGTCAGGGCCTGGTCCCCGGTGCTCTGGCCACCCCCCTCCTCCGCCAGCAGGGAACGAGCACTGCGTATTTACTCTGCTTATTTATACATCTGTGGCTTTCTATACAAGGGGAATGGGAGAAAAGGACGGAGGTGGGGTTGAAAACGGGTTGGAACCAGAGAGCTATAATTAATTCTTTCTCCCACGCAAACCACTGAAATACCGCATGTAATAAACAGTATCATCCGCAAAATGCCATGATTATACAGCGTTGCTTCATATTTGGGAGGAAAGGGGGGTTGGTGCTAATTAACAAGTGAGGATGGAATGTTTACAACATGCTATTACTGGTAATAGAATTATCTTCACCCACCTAATCACAATGGAGACACAGAGACCCTCCCAGCCGTGCCCTGTGAGATGGAACAGAGAGAGGTTTGGGGGCCTGTGTTGGATCCTGGTGTGCTCCCCTGCCCCCGACCCCGTAGCACCCCCCCCCCACCACCGTGTGAGGAGCAGGGCGGCAGGGAGGGGGGAGGCGGGGTACATCACCACGCCAGGGAAGTGTCACCTGCTTGTCATCCCAGATTGTCTCTGGCCTTCTTGCGTGTGTAGCTGCCCTAATTCTAAAGGAAGGGGACAGAGAATCTGTCCTTCCAGCAAGCCCTCTGACACACCTTAGACAGATCTGGTGGCCTCTAGTGTAGAATGAGCCGTGTTCCAAATTTTCCTGTAATAGGGCAATTTGGATCTAAGAACACAGTTGACAGATACATGCCAAAACCAGTAGGCAGGTTTCCTAGCCAGTGGGTCAGTGTCCAGTTAGCCCACATGTAGCTGAGCTGGGAGTTGGGAACCCTGCCCTGGGTTTCAGCTCTGTCACTAGCTGCCTGTGCGACCGTGGACAAGCCATTTGGTCGCTGCACCTGAGTTTTTTCACTTGAAAACTGATGACCTCTCTATTTAAATAATAGAGTTATATCACCATTATGAGTCCATTGTGAGCAGTTTTTTTTTTAACATTTTTATTGTTTCTTTTTTTTTTTTTAATTTAAATTCAATTAGCCAAGGTATAGTATAGGGTTTTTTTTGTTTGTTTATTTTTTTAAAATGTTCTGTGAGAAGTTCTATTCCAGTTTCTAATGTGCAAGACGGGAGTGCATCTTCCCAGTTGGGGTGGAAGTGGGGATGCCCTGTCTGCGGTGCCTTGTGCCAGCTTATGGGCAGAATAGAGCTGGAGTTGTAACACCGGCCGCATGGCCCAGGAGAAACGGGAGAAGCCCGATTCCAGCTCTACTAGGAGCTGAGTGGAAGTCATCTGCAGGGTCCGGAGATTGGTGGAGGGGGAGGAGAGTGGGTAGGTAGGAGGCCACTAAGGCAGGGTGGAGGGAGGAAGACCACACAGGTAGACTTCTATTTATTTTTTTTTTAAAGATTTTAATTTTTTTGACAGAGCACAAGCAGGGGGAATGGCAGGCAGAAGGAGAGGGAGAAGCAGGCTCCCCACTGAGCAGGGAGCCCAATGTGGGGCTCCATCCCAGGACCCTGGGATCATGGCCTGAGCCACAGGCAGCCGCCCAGGTGCCCCCACAGGTGGACTTTCTAACACACTGGGGACTCAGGACAGAGCCTCTGATGGGGGCTGAGGGCAGTATCAAGGACAGACTGCAGGATGTTTGAGACCTTTGCTTGGCTCTGCACCCTAGAACTTTCTAGCAACTCTTGGAGTCTCATCGGAAGGATACATTTAAGTTCTGGATCCCCATTTTGTAAAGGAGGGGTCCACTTCATGCTTCTGAATGATCTTTGCCCTCCGGATACATTGAAGATGAAGGCATCTTGGTTTTGCTGCCGTGCTTGGGGAGCAGCTGTGACCCAGAGCCTACGGCCCAGAGCCGGCCACAGCCAAGGAGGGGTGGGTGCTGGCGAGCAGCCGCCGCTCCTGCCTCCTCCTCCACGTCTCCCCACTCTTGCCCACCGCAGCGGGCTGTCTTCTGTCCCCAAGGCTTGGAGCCTCAGACACCCAGGTGGTCTTTTTGCCGGGCCATCTGCAAGAGCACGTGGGAGGCAAATTAGACTGTGAGGCAGGGAGCAGAAAATACGATTTGCTAGAACGGCTTGATAAGGATCCCGGGCGTTCTGGAAGCTGCGGGAGCTATGCGGAAGCTTCCTCGAGCTGCATTCCTGTGGCCTCTGGTGTGAGCGCCCAGAGCTGGCAGGTGAGGCAGTAACCCAGGTCCAGCCCCCTCAGTGGACACGTGAGGGATCTGAGACCCAGAGAGGGGAGCTGACTTCTCCGGGGTCACCGAGCTCGGTGGCATCTGAGGCAGGACCGTGACTCTGTTGTGTGTCATGGAGAAGCTCCTCTTTCATTTCCAGGCAAAGGGCATAGAGCAGAGAGGCCTAAAAGGGCATTTTATTTCCATCAGTAGGAAGGCACACCATCTCCCCATTTGTCATCTCAAATTAGAAAGCATCAAGCTGGGGACACCTGACTGGCTCTGTTAAGGGCGAGCGTGCAACTCTCGATCTCAGGGTTGTGAGTTCGAGCCCTGTGTTAGGTGTAGAGATTCCTAAACAAACAAACAAACAAACAAACAAATACAGTTTTTTAAACAAGGCACCGAGCTGTAATCCGTGTTTTCAGCACAGATTCAACACCTGCTTGCATTCTTTGCTTTTCTTTTTTTTTGATTTTGGAAAGGTTTCACATCAGCTCACACTCCAACAGATTTCTTTCCCTGTCCTGACTTTCCTATGATTTTTTTACTTCTTTATCTTCAGGTGCCTAGCCTGCATCCCCGTTCAGCCCTTGCCTTCATCTCCAAGTCAGCACTGGCCAGTTTAAGGGTTTTTCTCATGATTCCTGGATTTGGGCATCAGCCACCTTACTATCCCCCTGGCCTTGAGTCTGCCCCTGGCGTGGACCATGCCACGTTCCTTCACCTGCCAGGATAAGCGTTTAGGGGATGTAGTGGGAAATAATGGTATGTGGTAGAATCCCATTTCAGTATACGAGCTGATACGTGGTCAAGATAGAATCATGGCAGGAACTCGGGCCTTCTGGCTTCTCTTTCCAGTTTATGGTAATGAAATGTTCCCTATAAGGACAAATGTCCTAGGAAGGTAACTTGTCTTACCCCGGTTTGCCAGACACCTCTGGGCCTCTGGCTGCGAGATTAGTTTCACACCTGTTTTCTAGGTCTGTGTCTTTGCCATTTCTTGGAAGATGGTTTACAGATGTCATTCTGTTAAGTTCCTTTGCCTCCACGTTGAGCCCCATTCAGGGGAGAATCAGATGATTTCTGTTCTGCTCATGATTAAGAGAAGTTCTACACCACTGTGAATCCTTTTCTTCCTTTTGCTGGCCCCAGAGCTTTTCTGTTTCACTTTCCTTTTTAAAGTTACGTATTACTTTGGGTTTGGGGATTTTTCATTGCTGTGCTCTGTCTGAAAATAAATGCACAGGTATTCTCTATTTGAAAGGAGAGCTTAGTGGGCAGCAAAATACATATTCAGGGACTTTGAAAACAGTCTCCTATCTGTCAAAGTCTGTGTTGCCTTCTGGGAACACAAAGATGATTAGACACCGGTATCTGGTCCCCAGGAGTCCATTGTCAAGGGAAAGCTACAGGCGTGGACACAGCTAACTATAACGTGACATTATATGTGCCACTGGTGGGGGTTCTCCCCTGGCAGACGCTCCCGATAATGCAGGGAGTTCTGAAGTTTTGGACCAAGCTTAGTAGAGTTCACTGCCCCCCCCCCTTTTTTTTTGCCTTCCATCTGTTCCCAGAGGATGAGAACAAAGATCTGTCCAAATTAAGACTGAGTTTCAGAAGTACAGAGAAGTTTCTACATCTCCTTGGAGTTGACTCCACCCTGAGCCCCAGAAGGTCTTGCCTCAGGCTCCTTCTCTAGAACATACCTGCGTTTTCATGCCTTATCCCACTGCTTCAGCTAGGGCCCTGAGATGCACACGTGGCCTTAGCTTGGATCAGTGATGCCCTTCCTTTTCCAAGACCGTTTCATCTTTCCTAGAATCTCCTTTCTTCTCTTTGTTCCAAGCTAGGGATGTACCCACACATGCCCAGAATAGGGTATTCTAGCCATACTCCTGTTGAAGGCAGCTGGCAGCTTTCCACTGGAGGTAGTCTTTCACGCAGTTCTGAGAAGAGATGTTTAAGTTCTCTTGTAAAGGGAGGGCCTACACAACACTGTCACAAAGGAGGCCACAGCATCTCTTCCTCGGGGCTCAAAGCGAGTGGTCAGGGAGACTTCAGGGGGAAGGAGCCCTTGAGCTAGGCCTTGAGGTATGAGTAGTTGAGTAGGTATTTGAGTATTTGAAGGTATTCGAGTCACTGGTGGGACAGCGCAGAAGCATGAGGTGTGGAAGGACGTGGTATAGCTCGTCATTGCCTCTGGCCTGTCTTCTTTGTCCCAGCTTACATGGTGACAGTTGTCCTGATGTCCTATTTTTCTTTTCCTCTCTAAAACTTTCTCCAAAGGCCCGAAGATCTCTTCCTCCTGAAAGATCTCCTAGAAGCAGTATTAGGGGAAACAAAAGTGCAAGCCAGTGAACATTAACACCCCAGGTCTCAGATGTCTAATGGATTGCCCAGGGTAGCTATATGCTGGGAGCGTACCACTCCTGATTCTAACCAGTGCTGGAGAGTCATTTGCCAGAAGTTAAAGACATGACTCTCTTATAGAATAGAATGAGCATGTTTCAAAATTGTATCCATCTATTAATGAGGAAACCAGTAAGATGGCATGTGGCTCATGGACAGTTAATTAAAGAACAGCTGATATGGGGGCGCCTGGGTGGCTCAGTCAGACATCTGCCTTTGGCTGAGTTCATGATCCAGGGACCCTGGGATCGAGTCCCACATTGGGATCCTTGCTCAGTGGGGAGGCTCCTTCTCCCTCTGCCTCCTGCTCCCCCTGCTTGGGCACACTCTCTCTCTCTCTCTCTCTCATTCTCTGTCAAATAAATAAATAAAATCTTTTTTAAAAAAATGGAAGATTGTGAGGTTAGATACAAAGCTGGCACATGGACCACAAGGCAGTAACAGGAGCACTGGGCCTATCTTTTCTCCAGGCCAGAAAGCATCTGTATCTCCTGACAGTACTCACTTGGGTCACCATTGGGTAGAAGTGGGTTTTTTTGCTATCAGTTTTCTAAACATTAACATCTACCCCGACAGAGCTGTAAGTGTCCTCATCCATAGCAGGCCGAACCCCATTATCCCTCTGGGCAGCTGGACACCTGCCTCTCGATGCTACAGTAGAAGGACCCACACCTGTTCCATCTCCAAATCTTGGACAGTTTTTTCCCTAAGGCGGCCTTAGGAAGATGCTCGGGTTTGCTGTTTTTGTTTTGCATTAATGAACACACACCCAGCGTCTTCCACATATGAGGTGCTCTGCTGAGCCGCGGCCGGCAGCAGGAGGCGTGAGTGCGAGGCTTGTTCCTGCACCCCGGGACCTCACCGCACAAGCAGGCTCTGCAGAAAGGGCTGAAAAGAGGAGTAGGCACCAGCCGTAGATACTGTTCAAGTTCTGGGGACAGGAAAATCCATTCCGGCGTGGAAGGGCAAGGAGGCTTCTCAAGGGGGTTTGGAACACCTCTGGGTTCTGCTAACCTGGTTTCCCCCCGTCTGGCACGTGAGTGTCTGCCTGTCTGCCCGTGTGGGTATGGGCTCCCTTCTTTGCATGTTCTGCAGAGCTGGGAGTTGGCTTTTCAGCAATTTGTTTCCCCCTCCCTCCCCATGCCTGTCCTTACCACTCACATTTCAGCTGTCAGGTCGGGTGCCACCTCGCTCTGGAGATCAATGCTGCGTGCTGCGCGCTGCGCCGTGACTACGGGGCCCGCTGCTGGTGGCCTGGGATCCAGCACCTCGGTGCTCCCGGGCGACAGCATAGTCCAGACAGGGGAGGACAAGAGAGATAAAAAAAAATGGGAGGAAAGTGCATCCATGAGCAGTTGCGTGGAGACAGGTGGACAGACATGGAGTGAGCTGGATGGACAGACTTGAGACAGATGTCACCACCTTGGCTAGTTTGGGCCTGTAATTATCCGAGTTCCAACCAACTTGTTATTATAGGCACTTAGCAATGACAAGGGGAGGCCTGAGGTGGCCCTGGCACTCTAAGGCTTGCGAGTTGACAGCCGCCACCGATCTGGGGCGGGCTCGGGGTTAAAGGGAGGAGGAGGCATAGAATGGGAAATAGGAATCCTTGGTTTCCTTTGTTTCTTATTTAACCCCTACCAAGAGGAACCCACTACCTTTGGCAGAGCTCTGTCGGTGCTGTCTTCTGTCATTGTATGGAGGCAGGTGCCCTGCGGGGCTGGCATGCCTTGCACTTGCCCTCGGCTTGTGCCTCTTTGAAAGTGTGGTGGAAATTCTCACACCTGTGCATGGTGTGGGCGGGGCATGGCCTCAAGCAGCCAGGTCCAAGAGTAATACAGAGTGAGGAAAATCAGTAACTTTTCATTTTCTTGTTGCCAAGTTAAAGCCTAAAAGCAAATAGTGAAATGAATTTTAATATATTATCTTTCAGGGTATCCAAAATATTCATCGCGGTATGTGATCAAAATAGGAGAGTGTACACTCTTTGTGCTTTTACAGCACATCCCTGCTTAGACTAGTGACGTTCAAGTACTCAGGGGCCCCATGCGGCTCATGGAGGCTGGACGGATAGCACAGTTCATGGTCTGGTAACATGAGAGCTGTGGTTCAGCTGGGCTCCAGTCAGCTTTAAAGCTAATCACAAGCATATAGAAGCAAAATTCTGGACCTGCTACAACGCAGATGAACCTTGAAGATAGCATGCTAAGTGATTGAGCCAGACACAAAAGGACAAGTGTCGCATGATCCCACTTATGTGAGGTACCTCGAATACTCATTTCAGGGAGACAGAAAGTAGAACATTGGTTGTCAGGGATTCAGGAAGGGTGAATGGGGAGTTAGAGCTTAATGGGGACAGAATCTGTGTTCGGGAAGATGAAAGAGTTCTGGAGACGGGAGGCGGTGACGGTGGCCCAGCAATGTGGGTTCACTTGATGCCACAGAATTCTGCACTTAAAAATGGTTAAGACGGTAAGTTTTATGTCTAATTTACCACAATAAAAATGGAGGAGGGGGCATGTCTGGGCTGGCCTGCTGGTCCCAGGAGAGGAAGAGAGACCACGGGGACAGAGCCTAACCCCAGGTGCCCACACACTCATTGGTGAGAACGGCAGAGCTCTGGAGATAGTTCCCAAAAGGAGGTGACTCTGATCTCTTACCCGATAAGCCCGCAGCAGACCTGCCCCATCACCAGGGGAGATGTGCCTCATCCCCCCATTACCTGGCCCAGAGGCCGTGGCCTGCTGCCACCAGGAGCCATACCATGGTCATTGGAAAACCTGCTGCAAAAGGATCTTTTCTCTGAGATGTGGTCCGTGAGGGGTGTGGGGTCTCTCCTGCCCTCTGTGAAGAGAGGGCATTCGTGCAAAGTGAGCCAGGAGCACGCGTGGGGAGTTGGCTTGGCTCAAGGGGCTGACAGGACCCTGTTCTGAAAGAGCCAGCTGAGTGT
This sequence comes from Lutra lutra, assembly GCF_902655055.1. Classification (NCBI taxonomy): domain Eukaryota; kingdom Metazoa; phylum Chordata; class Mammalia; order Carnivora; family Mustelidae; genus Lutra; species Lutra lutra. Next base: position 95,728,599 of record NC_062288.1, read on the forward strand.
TACGATCGAAACAGCATGAGTCTGCTGTCCTAGGGACCTGGCTGGATCCCTCCTTCTGCCACCTTGATGCCGTGTGATCCCGGAAATTGACTTTATCCGTCTCTGAGTGTCTGTATTCATACCTGCTAGTGGACACGGTAGGGCTGTTTTGTGATTTAATCTGTGCACGTGTCAAGGGTCTTTCCCAGGGCTGGGCACAGTGTGGATTTAGTCAGATGTCAGAGTTCCCACCTGCTGGATTTGAGGGGTGCAGCCCTCCGGGGAGGGGCCTGGTTCTTACACTGCCCTGTGATGGGAAAGAGCTCAGACCGTTGTGGTTGGAATGGTTGGAACCCTGCCTCCACTGCTAACTGAGCTCCTGGGCCAGCTGCTCACTTGCTTTGTGTCTGTTTTCTCATTTGTAAAATGGGAATGATACTGGGCCTGATCTCATGTGGTTGTCAAAGCCTGAGTGAGATCATCCACACCAAAGACACAGTTCCATGCCTAGAGCAGAGGGAGCCTTCCCGCACCGTTAGCTGTTCTAGAACATCCCCCACCTTGACAGCCCCCTAAGCTCCGAGGGAGGAGGAGGTCACGAGTAGTTACTGCAGATGTTTCTCTGGAAGGAGGACCAAAAGTTCTCCCAGAAAATGCCACCCCCTCCCTAGTTTGTCCTTGGCCATATGTCACTGAAGCTCACGGCTGCCCTAGGAGGTAAAAAGCTGTTCTCTTCACTGCCTTGGTTTCCTGAGGCCCCCTTAACAGCTGACCACAGACTAGGGGACTTAAGCCACGGGGATTTATTGTCTCATACCTCTGGAGGCCAAAAGTCCAAAGTCAAGGTGTTGGCAAAGCTCTGCTCCCTCTCAGGGCTCGGGGGAGACTCAGCCCATGCCTCTTGTAGCTTCTGGTGGCTTCGGACACTCCTTGGGCTGGGCCTGCATCCCTCGGTCTCTGCCTGGTCCTCGCATGACCTTTCCTGTGTCTCTGTGTGTGTCTTCCTGTCCCTTCTCTTCCAAGGACACCAGTTGTTCTCAGAACACATACGGCCCATTCTAAACCCAGGGCAATCCCTGGAGACCCTTAATTACATCCGCAAACTCTACTTCACATTAAGGTCAGATTCCCAGATACCAGGCGTTAGGACTTGGACACATCTTTTGGGGGGACATAATTCAACCCACTACACCCATTTTACATATAAAGAAGTTGGGGCTCCTGTCTTTTTCAAGGTCTTATGGCTGCTTAGCAACACGGCTGGGTCTGAAACCCAAGCCTTCTGTGCTGGTCCAGTGCTGTGTCCAGTCCTCTGAACACCCCTCTGACCAGCATCCAACACCCCAAGGGCAAGGCCTCAGGGCAAAGTTCCCCTTTGCAGCCTTGCTGGCAGCATAGGGGGACGTGGTGCTTCTGCTCTGGGCTTTCCAGCCCTGCCTCCCATGCCAGCGCAGGCTTTCCTGTGGGTCCTACTCTAGAGAGCCGCTTTCTACAATTCCTTATAATGAAAATGAACTTGGTTCTATGATCCTCGCTGGTGCCACTGGGACACTTGAGGACAGCTGGATCTGGAGACTTCAAGTCCTAACCCCAGCGAGGGAATTTGGACCCAGGAATGCCGGCTCCTCTGACAAGCTGGTGCCATTACAGCAACTGGGTCTTTGGGCGCCTCGCCTCGTACCCATGGTCAGCCAGACACCCATGTCCAGGCCAGACCTGCGCAGTGCCACTGACCACGTGATCCTGGTTCAGAAGAGGAACCCCACCATTCCAGAGGCCCTGCTGCCCTGATCCAGAGACCAGGTCACAATCTGTCTATACACCTGACCTTGACCTTACCTGACCCTGACCATGGAACACTTCTCCCCAACTGTAGAATGAGAAAAACACACTCCCTATCTATCTTGCAAGCTGAAAAGCAAATGAATAATTTCTCTAAAAGTTCTTTAATGCCAATGTGAAGACTAATTATATTAATATCTCCCCATTCTCCCCCATCCACACGGGAAAACTCAGAGTCTGGAGAAACAGGACTCCTTCGCTGGGGTGCGTCCTGTCCCTGCCCAGAAGCAAGGGCAGCCACCCAAGACCTTTTGGGCTCTGCCCTCCTCTGGGCCTGGGGTCTAGCTTAAAGGAGGAGGCCTTCACCTATGGGCTCCCTCTGTCACTGCACAGAAGCCTCCAGGACTCTTTAGAGAGGGGATTGGGCTTCCTGGTGTCGAGGCAGCTGTGACAGGCTCTACGGATGGATTTCCATTTTAATGGATGTGTCAGGGCGTCAGTTGTCTGTGTTGCATTCAGTCCTCATTAAAATGGAAGCCCATTGCCACCGGGTACAGAGGAGGTGTGCTGCATTATTTATTGTTTTTTATCTGTTTTCCTAAAACTGGGCTGTTCAGGTTCAAATGGCAGATTAAAATTGCCACCCACCTCTCTCCACCCTGTCATTTTCCAGCTCGCATCTGTTTACGGCACATTGTATGTTACATGTTATGTTACCAGAGTGTCAGAAGCCCGGAGCAGTACCCTCTGAAGTCTGATTTGTCTAGCTCCCCGGTAATTTGTAAGGGGTATTTCTGCTCCGTCCTTTCTCAGCAAGGTCCCTGGCTCTGGTTTCCATCTCTCTGCCTTCTGGCGTCTTCTCCATCTTGTGCCCCATCAGATCTCCTGCCCGAAGCTGTTGGACGGTTCCTCCCTCCCTCCATCACCCTGTTCCGCGCCTTCTGTCTTGACCTTATACTTGACCAAGCCCCTGATCCTCGGTCCCAGACTGCGTCAGAGTTGGACAGAAACACGAGAGCTTCACCCTTCACTTGTGAGTCCTAAGGATTCCTAACAGAACTAAACACGCACTAATTGAACCCCACACCACTTGGAGATCTGCATCTAAGCTTACTAAGATTCTTGATCCTTGCACTGATATTCTTACACAGTTACTGTCGAAATATACTGAGTCAAAAGGACCGTGTTTCCATATCTCCCTAACTTTAAGTCCTGGAGAAAGAGAGGAGTTAAAACATATGTGGTGTATGCTAAAATTTTAACGCAACACATTGTATTCTGGTTAGAATGAGAGAGGAGGCACTCGTGTGGACAGACACGAAAATAGTTTTGTTTAATAATACTGGACCTTTCTTCAAATGTCATTTTAAGATAAAAATCTTACAACACAGGACTCAAATTCTGAAGTTGAAGTGGGATTTTGCGGCAATTTGTACATTTCTAGAATTTACACCCCTAGGGTATAGGAACTAGAGATAAAATAGAGTTGATAGCCATCTTCTCTATGATGAATTAGCAAGGAAAACGAAGTGTGTTGAATGGGGTGGGGAACAGGAGCGACCACAATTCTGTCACCTCCCATGCCTCGGTTCTCTGAGCCAGAGCTTGCAAACTGTGGCCCATGGGCCAAACCCAGATATACCCTATTAGTTTACACATGGTCTAATGTATCTTGGACAGTAGCAGCAAAGACTACGGCCTGCAAAGCCTAAAATATATACTGTCTGGTCCTTTCCAGAAGAAGTTTGCCCACCTCTGCTCTGAGCCGTTGGGCACTTCTGTGCTCGTTAGTGCTCCCTGGGTGAACTTCTGAGCAGGGGATGATTGATCCCCGAAATGCTTAACTTGAAGGATGGGAAAGACTACGTGCTTGATGTTTGAACCAAAAAAATAAGACCCAAACAAGCAAAAAACGGATGAATAGTATTCCATAGTCTGGAACACAGCAAACTCTACAATCGGGTGTCACATAATTAGACTGTAGGAATCTCTGTAGATTGCTTACTACGAGGCAATGTCTTATTTTGTGTTCCCCTGAGGAATGAAAATACCTTTAACAGCAGCAGGCAGGCACTGGTAGCAAGGGTCCTCAACCTTCACTGAAGGCTTACAACACACTTTGAATGTCTTAAACGACCCTGGGAGGTGAGTGGTAGTAACGACGCACTGGACAGGTGAGGAACCAGAGTTATGACGGGAGAGTAAGTCACTTTTCCCTGTCGCATACTCGGAAGCATCAGAGCTAGTTAGCACCCAGTCTGATGCCCCGGCCCACAGCACGGCCCACCACTGTCTGCGAGGAGCCCATCTTTTTTTAGTGTTTGTTGCGATGGAGTTTAGCTCGATTTCACAGAATCGTAGAACGTTAGAGCTAAAACGGTGGTATTCACGTAGCCCAGCAGATCTCGTTTTGTCCATATGAATGAATATTTATAGGACGTTTTAAAGCTGAGGAAGCACATTCCCCTAGATTCTCTGGCTTGGCGTTCATGCCAGCCCTGTGATTAGGCAGGCTACCTTTTCGGAAGAGCATCAGAGGGTCAAAGAGCGCACGTGTGTTGCCAATAAGAGCCAGGCCTGGGCCTCATCTTGAGGTTTCTGACTCTGAGAGTTGTTATGCTTCCAAAAGGCCACGTGACCCGAAGGGCTACTGATTCGTGTGTTCCACAGTCACCTAGCTAGCCAAAGTCACCAGGGCCAGAGCGGGCTGGAAATACAGTGAGGCCAGACTCTCCGGGCGAGACCGAGGAGCTAGGGAAGACTGTCCGATCTCCTCCCAGGGGGAGGATGAACAAACACAGGGCTCTCGGGTAGCTGGTTCCTAGGGACAGCTGTGTGTTTATTCATTCTGTGTTCATAGAATACAGTGCCCCAGCATCAGATGGGAGCAGTGGTTCCCAAACTGGATAGCTTGTTAGAGCACAGAATGCTGAGCCCCGTCCCTGTAGTTTCCATCCAGTAGTAGGCCTGGGGTGGGACCCAAGAATGTGCATTTCTCTCGGGTTCCCTGGTCGGTTGTGTCTGCTGCCAGGGACCACATTTGGAGAGCCACTGGATGTGAGGCAGGAGACACAGTGATGGCCAGAGCTGGTCGTGGTTCCTGCTCTGGGCCGAGCTGATGTGCTTGAGTGAAAGGGTAGATGAATGAGTCTCATCAGGGAGGGGAGAAGACACGGAGGAAAGGTGCCATTGCAGTGCAGCACGGGAAGCCCTATAGTCGAGGTAAGTCTGGGAGGTGCAGGAAGCAAAGAAGGGAAGCCAGCTCGATGTGGCTGGGCACAGGAGGCTTTGCAGAGGACGTGGCTGTGGCTGGGCTCTGTGTGTGACATGCAAGTAGAAGGGGGAGGCAGTTCTGTGCCCAAGGAACAGCAGGTGAAAAGGCCCACGGGTAGGAGAGGAGGAGGCAGATGAGCCCTTGATGGGTATGGGGGTGCTGAGAGGTGTGTTCCCAGGCAGGAGATGGGGTGAGGGACTGACGAACGCCCCAGGAACCAGATGACAGAAGGCAGAGCATGACACACGGAAGTGCTGGGATTTCATTCCAAAGGCTACAGGAGCCACCCGAATTTTAAGCTGAGCTGGGTGTGTGTTGGAAAAAGAGGCAGAGGCTAGTAAATTGGATCTGGCTGCCTCATATCAGGGTCACAGGCAATGAAAGGGCCTGTGATGGACGTGCCCAGAAGCACCATAGACGTCCGGCAGGAAGCGGGGAGACATACTTGTCTCGGCTTCGTGTTCTGTGGGACCCTCGCGCCCTTGGCTTTAGACTGTGGGAGAGTGTGGGTAAAACACATCTGGGAACACTGTGAGTGTCCTTCATGGGTTTGGTGTTTGCATTACTGTATTTTAGCTGGCGGTCTCTGCTTTCCCAGGAGAGATGATAAGGTTGGGTGTTTCTGTTTCACCTCTGGTCTCTGTAATTAGCCTGTTTTCTTCAAGAAAGAGAACACGTCTCCCCAGTACACAAACGTAAGCGCTTGTCCTCTTTGGCTGTCTCTGTCATTTTTTTTTTCCCACTCTCTCTCTTTAGAAGTAATTTCATGGCTCATGCACTCGAGATTCCATCTAGAAAGCCGGGCCTCTCTATCGGGCAGATGATCGCCCCTGCTGGGCGTTCATTGGCAAATCACAGTTCTGTTAATTAACACAATGTGGGATTCAAGCTCTGAGTCCTTTCAGAGTCAGCCTTTCTCACTTGGGGTTTGAATTGTGGCCCCTCGCCTCTTCTGAGCCCTGGGGACACGTGTGCCTTTTCGGAACCCCCTTCTGTCCTTGCTCCATCCTGGGCCCAGCAGCCAGAGGATGTGGGCCGCACCCCTCCCTCCTCCTCATGCTCCTGTCTTGGGCATCTGTGGTCCACTCCTTCTTTCCTCACCGGACAGCCTATCCCCTCCTTTTTGGAAAACCTCTTCAGTGCCCCGCAGGGTACCAAGGGTAATGGTTTTCCGTTTCAAGTGCTTTGCTTTGACTTGGCGTGCCTCTGTGGGCTCGGGCCCTGAGCCTGGGTCTGCGTCACGAGCCTCGTTGTGCTGCAGCCGACAGACAGGGGCGCTGCTCTAGCAGACCGAAGCCCCCGAATGGACGCGCTCAGCAGTCAGGCCTCCAGCTGTCTTTTTATTCCTCTCGCTACTTCCCTTGAGACCGTGTCCTTGGGCCTGCTGTCTGTCTCTCTCTCTCTTTTTTTTTTAAGTCAGGTGTGGCTGTGGGTTGTGCCCACACCACACACTGTTGCCCGGGACCAGTCACCGGAGGCCTAGAAATAGCTCAGGAGGTGAGTAGGGCCGGGTCCTTAATCCGGACTGCTCGACCTCAGCTGAGAGACACTGGCTCTGAGAGAACATGTTGAAGTGAGAGGTCTGCCCCTTGCAAGCTGCTGGGGTTGTCACAACGGTCATATTAGCAGTGAGCCACCATGGCCGCTGAACTGTCCCCTTAATAATGGTCGTGCTAGTGGGGGCGACTGGGTGACTCAGTGGGTTAAGGATCTGTCTTCAGCTCAAGTCATGATCCCAGGGTCCTGGGATCGGTCCTGGGATGCCGTCCGCATCAGGCTCCCTGCTCAGTGGTGGGGAGTCTGCTTTTCCCTCTGCCTCCTCTGATCCTCTCGCTCGCTCGCTCTCTCTTTCTCGTACACTCTCTCTCAAAAAAAAAAAAAAATGGTTGAGATGGTAAAGTTTTTATGCATACTTTCCCATTTTTAAAAAGGCATAGGATCCTAATGCATGCTACAACATAGACGAATCTTGGAAATGTCACGCTAAGTAAAATAAGCCAGACACAAAAGGACAGATACCGTGTGATTCCACTTGACATATCTAGATAAGCATATTCACAGAGGCAGAAAGCAGAAGGTGGCTGCCAGCGCCTGGAGGGAGGGAAGAGTGGGGGTTAGTGTTGGACGGGGGCAGAGTCTCAGCTGGGGAAGAGGGGAACGGTCTAGAAATGTTGGCGTGCTTATACGACCGTGTGAAAACGCTGAATACCGTGAACTTGAGACTTAAAAACGGCTCCTAGGGTAAATGGCATAAACACAGTTTGGTCAGCGGGGGGTGGGGGTGCGGCGCACACCGTGCAGACATTTTTAAAGCACAACATGAACATTTGGGGGAAAACAAAAAATATATACATTCCTTTCTTTGGAAGCCCCATTTATTGATTCAGAGTCCTTCTCTTGGCGTTGGGATATAAAAATGTATTATGGATGACTTGGGTTGTTCATAAAATGATCCTGGTTGGGGTAGTCAACGTGAAAGTAGAACTCAGACAACCCAGCCATTCATTCAGTGCGTTTACGGAGCCTCTGTGGGAGGCGCCGTGCTCAGCGCCGAATAAAACAATCAGTGCAGACTCCCTAATTGAATTTAATTTTAAATGCTCGACATTTTTCTTACAAACAGCTCGACAAGCTGCTGAAATGAAGGAATCTGGCATCTCCTGGCTCTTGTGGGTTTTATTGGTGAGTCTTCTTTAGGTTGCTAGGTGGAACGTCTTTAGTGACAGTCTCTGCTGTAAAAAAACGCAAAGGAATAAAGTGTGCAGGGAATGAGGTATGGAGGGCAGCCGCGGCCACATCCGCAGCTCCCGGGGTCCCCAGGCTCGCAGGTCTGCGGGCTACGGAAACGGGACTCAGCATCTCTCGGATTTCAGGCTGAGCTTGAGGGCTCTCTCCATGTCAGATAAGTGAATAAAGTCTTTAAAAAGAGCAATAAAAAATAATAGCAAAAACAAAAACAAAAAACCAACATCTGATCAGTTTGGATGCTGTGTGTGAGACTGACTCCGTACACATCGTCTAGCATCCCGCCGTCCGCGGGCCGGGGGGTTGAGCCCAGGCAAGGGCAGAAGCGGCGACGGCCTTTCGCGTGCCTGCTTGGGAATCCTGGCCCCAAGAGGACTGCTGCAGCGGGACTTTGTTGACAACAAAATTCATGGTGTTTACTGACCAAAAAAACAAACGCTTTCACTTATGTATTCAGGTTCTGGGAAATTGGGGGTTTTATTTTATCGAAGCTGTTTGCTAACGAGTATTTGGACAGACTCAGGGGAGCCAATGGAAGGACAGCCCTCTGCCAGTGACGTGGAGCTCGGTGGGACCCGGAGTCCAGCCTGTCCAGGGCTCAGTTCCCCAACACTGCCCCTGTTGGGGACCCTGATGTGGCCCCTCGTGACCCCCTCCTACCCCACCTTCTGAGTGGCACGTTATGAGCTCTATCTTATTGATGGGGATGCTGGAGGGGACCAAAGTCACACGGCCAGCAAGAGCCGCTGCTCAAACCCAGGCCGTCTGACTCTAGACTCTGCTGATTCTCAAAAATCAGAACATTTTGTTTTAACTGAAACGCACCGCCGTGATTCGTGAACTCCTGGCTCCTCTTTAGCTCTCGGGGAGAGTACTGGGCTTCATAACATCTAGAAGGAGCACAGATGACAGCCTTCACTGCCATGTCGTTCTGATCTTTCACGTTCCAAAAATTGTCAGTCAATGGAGAATGTTTCTCAAGCGCTTTTTTTTTTTTTTAAGATTTTATTTATTTATTTCACAGAGATCACAAGTAGGCAGAGAGAGAGGGAAGCAGGCTCCCTGTGGAGCAGAGAGCCCGATGCGGGGCTTGATCCCAGGACCCTGAGATCACGACCTGAGCTGAAGGCAGAGGCTCAATCCACTGAGCCACCCAGGCACCCCTCTCAAGCGTTCTCTGTATGTCAAGCATGGTGTCAGATCCAAAGCCATTTTCTGCTGCTCCCGCCCTCTGTCCCACACTCTGGATTCTCAGCGGATACACTCGTCAGGGTCCATGTGCATGGTTTGTTTCTACTTGTTGACAGAGAACCAACTTCATGTCACCGCACAGGCCACCGTCACAGCGTATCGGTAAATTCGTTATTGTTTTGAGTCACCCTGATGCTCTCAAGAGATTCCTGTGTCTGTTCCGATTCTTGAGAGAGGCCTACGGGGAGATTGCCTGGTGCTCAAACAGCATAATAGTCTTAAGAATATGAAGCACTAAATAAAATTAAGACTTCTCCCGGTGTGTGTTGGCATCTGTGGGCAGAGATGTCACAGGAGGGAAAGACAATGCTGTGTTCTTCGATAAGACTTTGGTTCCATTTGCCTGGCGTTCTGGGTCATCCTGCCCAGAAGTCCCTGAGGGTACTTCGCATGTGGCTGCTCACAGTATTGGATTCAGAGGCTGATGGGGAGGCAGCCTTCTCGTGATGGGGCTGGGGAAACCAGCCGCCTCCATGCTGTCTCCAGCCTCTGGCTGGAGAAGGCTTAAATGAGCTGTTCGAACTTCCTCTAGCCAGTAGGCCTCACCCAAGCTCAAGGACGATGGTGTGTTGCTGTGTATTTGTTTTCAAACCACGACTTGAATATGCTTCTCTTTGATTATAAAAGCAACACATCCTTATTGTTGAGAATTTGGAAACAACAGAAAAGGATAAAGAAGATAAAAATCACCCATAATCCTCTCCTCCCATTAACCTTTTCCTTCCTTTGTTCCCCCCTTCCTCCCTCCCCCACCTCTTTCTCTCTTTTGACTGACAGCGGTTTATTCACGATGTATGTGCCCTCACAGTCCGGGGAGGAAGACACAGCAGGCCACATTGGGCCACATGTGGATTGTGCTCTGCAGCGGAGTGAGCCCATGGGGGCTGTGGAAGGCTGGCCTTATAGGAACCAGGGGTGGGTGCTCTCTGATCCCCGCAAGAGAATGTGAAGCATCTTTCCTTGGTCTCTTTTTTCTTGCCTATTATTATTCTTATTAGTGTTCATAATCATTATTATTACATAGCTGGGAGCAGACAGAATGTACAATTTCATATCTTACTTTTTTCAACATCATTTAATTTCTTCAAAAACATCATTTTTATGGTTCCATATTAGCCCCTAATGTGAGTATGCAGAATTTATTTAACTATTTTTCCAATTATTGGAACAGTTTAGGTTGTCTGCGGCTTTCACAGAGGGGTTTTGAATGTCTGCGATGGATGTGGAAGGATACGTTTAGTCAACTTATAACCCTTGGAAATTAATACTTCACTAGAGAATATTTGCAAATGGATTTTATTCCTCAAATTAATTTACTGTGTAGAAATATGGAGGCTTCAATATAGGAAGGTAGTGCCTCGCTTTTCGCTTTATCTGTCTACCCCCACATGCCCAGAAATCCTCTAAGCTACTGTAAATTTATATTTATGTACTTAGTAATAACATCCTAACATACATGTTTGTTTAACCATGGCAATTAAATGATGCCTGAAGAGTGCTAAAAGTTGGGTGAATGATATGTATCTGTTATTATTTATTTTGTTTTTTGCCACAAATCAAGTTAACGCGATCATTTATGTGTCATTAAAAAGGTGAGCCTATCTTCTGGTTGAGGATTGGCGGGACTTTCTGAAGGTTCGAGAGCAGAGTAGATGGCGGGGGTGGGGAGCATGGGACCTGGACACACAGGTGGGGAAGGCACCTTCTCCGCAGGATGAGCAGAGACTAGGGAAGCAGAGAGCATCCTCAGAGAAGGTTAGGCCCCTCGGGTGGCCCTGGCACAGAGCACACAAGACAGGGAAGTGAGGAAGGAGATGGCTCTGGCAGTGAGGGTCGGATCCGAAGGCCTGAACCGCGGCTTTCCATGTGGCCTTGCCTCTGACAGAAGTGGGAGCCATTCAGGACTTGGAGCATGAGAGTGAGAGAGTTTTGCTTTTGAAGGATTAATCTGGCAGATTGGAGAGGAGAAGCCCTAGAAGGAAGGACCTGGGGCAGGGGGAGGTGAGTTTCAATAAGGAGGAAGATTACTGGTGCTGATTGGGCTCCACTAAGGGCCTGGCACTGTCCCTGACATTTTATCTCCATCCTCTCACCTCTGCTTAGAGACGGGGAATTGAGGCTTGCCACAGGCCATGTGGGCAGAAAGTTACGGAGCCAGGTGTTGGCCCTAATACCAAAGCTCAGGCTCTTTTGACTACACTAGGGATGAGGTTAGGAGGCTGAGGTTGAGAGAGGGGAGGGTATCCGTGCATTAAGTTATCATGGAGGCAGGATCTGGTGCACTTGGCAACTGGTCAGAAATGAAGAGAGCAAGGAAGGAGGAGGGTTCGAAATGGCACTGAAGTTTGGGTCATGAGGATGGGGATGCCATTGGTGTTGACAGGGGAGGAGTGCTGTGAGAGTAAAGAGGAAGAATTGGGTTTTAGAGGTTCCAAATTCAAGGCAAAAGCAGACCACCACCCTTGTCGATGTGTCGTGAGAAGTCGTGAGACACATGGAGCGCCGGACAAAGTTCTGTGTTACTGACCTAGAGTTATTAGATGTCAGATGAGTAGGAATTTTGCTCTGATTTGTGTAGGTGACAAATATGTTTGAATGCAGCCAAAGTAAAATGTAATATTATAAATTCAGATAAATCTAAACACTCCTCTTTCAATAAAAAGGAATACTTTAAATTCTTTGGTAATCCATCAGGTTCCGGAACCAGAAGGAGCCAGCCTTTCACTTCCTTCCATTTCCAAAACCTGAGTCTTCCTGGCCTGTGTTCTCAGGTTCTTCTGAGCAAGCAGAATGAGTTCCTTGCTTCTAACCTGCTGAAGAACACCTAGACGCCTCTGCCAGTCGAATCCCTTCTACTCAAACAAATGTGGTCCAGCCCAATGTCCAGGAATGTCCCCCCATCCCTGGAGTCTAACTCCTACCAGCCCAGAAGACCTGACTCTTTACCCCTCTCTAGTCATTACGACAGTATTCCCAGAAGGCAGAAAAGAATCTTTAACTTGAGATTTGTTCTGCTGCTGGGGATGAGGACACAGGAAACACAAAGACCTGATGAGCTAACCTTGGATAAACAACTTGGCTACTTTTCCTGCAGACATCATTTGAGATGTGGAAAAGGCTGGGTGTCAACAGATAAGCCTCTTGCCTTAAATATTTTATCCACCATGTTTACCAAAAAAATCCATAATCCATGTACATTTTTCTAACTCAGTAGCAAATCAAGCACACCAGTTCCTTTGGGAGAACCAAAACAAAGTTTTTTCCCAGTGTTTCACGTTTTGTTCTGAATTTTCAGGTACCTGCCAATGATCCTAGCCTCATTAGTGACACCTTGCTGGAAGAGGCTTCCATAGCCTGCCCCAGAACAAAGACAGCACTGAGGTTGGAGGGATGGAAAGGCACCCCTGGGGCCAAAGGTGTGGGCATGCTTGTCTCTTGTAGAACCAGACACAAAGTACATAACAAGCGTTTACTTAACAAGAGACCCAACAGCCAAACACTCGCAAAATTCAAAAGTGACTGACTACACATGAAGCATGAAAAACGTTTCCAGTCACGTGAGATGCTTCAAACCTAGAAAGCAAACCACACAAAATGGAAAACATTTGAAAACATAAGCGTGAAGCCATTAGGCATCACTTTTCAACAAAACCAATAGAAAAGACTTTCCCTTTGACTGGCTCTGAGTGAGTGGTGTAATGTCAGCGGTGCCTGGCACATAACGAGAGATGAATGAAGATCGGGTCCTTTTCTCCTGCTAACTCACCTTCCAGGAGAGACACTGTGCTCCTCCTCCTTTGTGCATTTACCAGATGGAATAGACTCATTCCTTCTTTCTGTGGAGCTTTAGAATCCTCCTATGTATTAGATGTTGGAAGAGACAAAAAGAAGGAATGTCTCGTCTTTCCAAGTGGTTGAATGACTCTACAAGATAGGGCAGATGGTAGGAGGGAAGACAAAGGTTTATGGGTCAGTAGCCTTCTCGAGGGAAGGGCTAATGTCTTACCCATATTTTAAAAACAAGACCTGGGTAAAAGATGGACCTCCACAGGTGATGGCCAGATGATTGAGTCAATGAAAGAACGAGGGTCCAGTAGGGGAGAGATCCAGCCCACAGGTATGCTACATGACGGGCCATTCCTATGGAATGGGTGGTTCTGGGTAGAAGTGCTCAAGAGGACAGGGGCTGGACTGAGCCCTGAGTGACTCTGGAAAGGGAAGGGATGTCTCACTGATACTCATCCTCTTTCGAACCCTCCTCCCCTCTACCAGGCTTCACCTTGTTTCTCAACTCCTTCCCCTGCATGTGCATATGTGGGTTTAAGTGTGTATGGCGTGTCTGTTTCCAGGCTTTACTTTCTGGGCATTTACTTAGCACTTACTTGGTGTCAGCCTCTAAGCAATAGAAAAATATGATCCTCATGGCAATCTTTGAGGTAGCTACTGTCCTTATCCCGTGGAAAAGGACACTGAGGCACAGGGACGGTGAGCTCATGCAGCCAGTAAATGACCTCTCTGGAGTTCAAGTCCAGAGACTCTGAACCCCATATCCCAGTGCTTTGCACGACCGGGCTCTGCTGCCCGCATGTGTCCAGTGGGATCAGGGACCTTCCCGAGTGTGTGTGGGTCTGACTTTTGGATTTGGATAAAATGCAGAGCATGTACAAGGATGTTGTCTCCAGTCTCTTCAGGCTTATTCCGTCTGTTCAATCTTCCTCCTCTGCATAGAAATAGACTCAATCTTGCATATTTCAACAAAAGAAAAGTCCTCACTTTGTGTTCCTCCCCCCGTCACTCCATCTCCCTCCTCTTCTCTACAGTCAGCCTACTTGAAAGCACAGTAAGTGATTTTTATTCCTTATCTCCCATTCATTCCTAGTAACCCAATGAGACTGACTTCCATTAAAGAGCATTTGCCAAGATCAGGAGGGATCTAGTTACAAATCTAGTAAGCTCCACGCCGGACAGACCGTGCCCATTTTATGATCTACCGTGTTCCCTGTGGCAAGCACAATGCCTGCCACACAGTGGGTGCTCAGCAAATCTTTGCTGAATGTCTCATGATGTGATGTCTTATTTGATCTCAGCAGCCTGAGGATGATTGAAACTCTCCCTTCCTTTCACTCCCATGATATCCTTCGTGCTGGATTTTGCCTGACCCATTTGGGCCATCCATTCTCCTCCTCCTCTCCCTCTTCTCATCCCTTCAGTACTGGTGTTCAGATTCTATCCTTAGCCTTCTTCTCATTTTTATACACCTATCCTGGGAGAGCAGGCATTCAGCCTTCGGCTTTACATGATTCTCATACCAGTATCTCAAATAGGAATCTCTTTCCCAGCCACGAGACCCATATGTCCAGAGCCGTAACGGACATTTCCAGTTATGTGTCTGTTAGGCTTTTAACAAACTCAACTTCACATCATTCTCTTCTAAGACCTGTCCTTCCCATCCTTCCTCTCTTACCCCCTCCAAAAAATAAAAAAGAAAATAGAAATAAATCCAAGAACAGAAGCAGTACTCTCTGCCTTTTCTCCTCCTCCTCCTCCTCCTCCTCCTCCTCCTCCTCCTCCTCCTCCTCCTCCTTCTTCTTCTTCTTCTTCTTCTTCAGATTTATTTATTTGATAGAGAGAGCACATGCGAGCAGAGGAGGGGCAGAAGTTGAGAAGGAGAGAATCTCAAGCAGACTCCCCAGTGAGTGTGGAGCCTGACACAGGGCTCAATCTTATGGTCCTGAGATCAGGACGCTGACATCATGATCTGAGCCAAAACCAAGAGTCGGACACTTAACTAGATGAGCCGTCCAGGCGCCCCACCTTTTCTTCCGTTCTGTATCTTAGTCAGTGACATCACCATTTCACATCATCCAAGTCAGAAGCCTGGGAATTACCAGCATCTCACCCCTCTCCATGCCTCTCACACTCAATCACTAATTTCTATCAATTCTACTGCCTTTCCCCGCCTAAGTTCTAAAAGAACTTAGCTGGTATAGAAGTATTACTTTGGGTGCCTGGGTGGCTCAGTGGGTTAAAGCCTCTGCCTTTGGCTCAGGTCATGATCCCAGACTCCTGGGGATCGAGCCCCACATCGGGCTCTCTGCTCAGTGGGGAGCCTGCTTCCTCTTCTCTCTCTGCCTGCCTCTCGGCCTACTTGTGATCTCTGTCAGATAAATAAATAAAATCTTAAAAAAAAAAAGAGAGAAAAAAGAAAGAAAGTACTTCTTTGTTTTCAAGTGATCACCAAGATTTATCATGGTGGCTCTGAGTCACCATGGGGTTATAGTTGTGAAGAGAACATTATAGAGGCTTATACAGAATATGAGGTCTTCTTGTTCCTCAAATACGATACACAGATTCCTCCTTGCCAATTTTGCTGCCGCTGTTCCCTCTTCCTGGAACGCTTTTCCTCCAGATACCCGCTTGTCCGTTCCTTCACTTCCTGGGGGTCCGCTTAAATGTCACATTCTTGAGAGATGTTCCTAATCTCTGTGTGTTGAACACACCCCCCGTGTGTGTTCTTTCCTGCTGCGTCTTGCCCCCCTTACTTACTTTTCCTTCGTAGCATTTAGCTTTGTCATTTAGACATATGTGTTTGTGTATGGGTGTGTAGTTCGGCTTGTGACCTGACATAAATATGTTCGCATCTACATATAAAGTTTGTCTTTCTCCCCAGAATGATGTCATGAAGCCAGGGACTCGGTTTCAGTGACTGAATTCAGTTTTGTTGTTATTCACAGCAGCTGCTTAATGGAAATGCATTGATGAATAAATGAATGCATATGGGATGCCCCCAAAGAGAGGCTTTCTGTGGATGGAATTGTTCTCACATGGAAGGTGGGCTCTCACTTTAGTTTTTTCCTACAGAATTCCTTTTCTTGGCAAGATCTTTATTTGAATGAGCTTGAACCATCTGCCAAAGAAGCCTGGGTCTCAGCCTCCAAAAACAAGTCAGGAGAGCCACAGAGGAAGGCACAAGGGGAAAAGAGGTCAGCCAAGCCCACTCGCTCGTCACTGGCCATGACCAAGCATCCACTTAAGGGAAGAGAACCACAGTGGGGGTGGGGGAGGGCGCTGCTGTCTCGTGCACGGGGAACTCCCAGCCTGTGGGAGGTCCCCAACCCAGAGGGTTGATTTCTTTTAAGATTATTCACTCCTCAAAAATGACTTCATGCTGTATTGTGTATGTATTATTATATATTATTTTTGTTTTAATAATGCTCTTTTTTTTTGAGTCATGTGCTATCTCTTATGAGAGGGGCAGGCTTGGGGCGCCTGGGTGGCTCAGTCGGTTAAGCATCTGCCTTCAGCTCAGGTTGTGACCCCCGCATCGGGCTCCCTGCTCAGCGGGAAACCTGCTTCTCCCTCTGCCTGCCACTCCCCCTGCTTGTGTTTTCTTTCTCTCTGTCAAATAAATAATAAATAAAATCTCAAAAAAAAAAAAAAAGAGAGGGGTGGGCTGACATATTGCAGAGGTGAGGCTGAGAAGCTCAGCCACTGCAGTAAAGTCATCCCTATCCCAGAGCTCCAGACAGGGAAGGTATTACCACCCCCATTTCAGAAAGCAGTCAGGCAGACAGAGAAATAATGTGAGGTAGCTGAGACCCGACAGGATCAAAGGCCAGCTCCGCTCCCAGGTCAGCGCTCACCACTACTACGTGGTTCTTGCTCCTCCCAAAGACCCTTTTCTCTGCCCCCCTGCCCGCTCCTGCCATCCTGTGCGCAGAGGCTGCGGAAGACATCTTTGCTTATATGTGGACAGACGTAAGCATACATCCCTCAGACCCCTTTACCACACTTATAAGTTAGAAAGCAAACCTTCCAGCATTGCAAATTTAAAGACATTTCAGGGTGGCTGCGGCAGGGGGGTGGGTGGGTAGTTATCAGACTCATATTCCCCATGTCGTTTGTAATGACTGCTACACCCCCTGCCACATACCCATTAGATGACACCAGGAATGCCCACTGGGTCCGTTGTGTCTGTTTCTCTGCCGTATAGGCCGGTGGTGAACATAAATGATGGCCGGTGTTCGCGGTAACACATTACAGTTTACAAAGGGCCGTCACGGATCTTGTTTGATCAGCGACTCTAGGGGCCTGGAGGCCACGGCGATTGAGAGCCTGGGTTTTGGAATCTCCCACTTCTAAGCTGCCTGACTCGGGGCAAGTTCCTTATTATCTCATCAGTAAAAGGGGAATGATAAACTCCTCAATTTGTTGGGAAGATTAAATGTCGTCATGTGAGGAAAGTGCTCAGGATGTGCCTGGCATAGGGAAAAAAATGCTCACTTTATTATCATTGTTCTTGGCGCAGATACGTTGTGGATAAGGGTCATCTACAACCACCTCAATGAAAAGGCTGCAGCCTACAAGTCTATCTATTTCTCACTATAACCTTTTAAGGTCATTGTGTCTGATCTCCCATCCCCATTCCAAGATGACCTTTATGGGAGACTGCACAGATTTTGGGGGGGGAAGGGGAGTAACTCTCAGGTTTGAGTAAACTTGCATTTGCAGAAATTAAAATTAGAGTCAGATGTGACAGCAGACTTTCAGCCCTGTGTCTAGTTTAAATCCTCTCCCTTTCCTAGCTTGGAAACCTGCTATGACAGGGGAGATCTGTTCAGACTTTTATTCTCATTGTCCCACCTGCTGTCCCTGAGCCCTGCTAGTTCCAGTTCTTCTAGGGTTGGGGAGGGCAGGGGAGGACAGCTAAGCCACCCACAGGGTCTAGGGCCTGGCGTGACTGCTCTCTGAGTTGGTGGCTTACACGTGGTAAGGCTTGGGTGCCGGCTCCATCTTCCATATGGGGACTTTGTGATTCCTTGGGAGGAGCTTCAGGGGGACTAACATCCCCTGTCATCTCCAGCTGACCTGGCCCCCACTCCCTCCTTGGCCCCCATAGTGGTCGCCATCCCACCATGAAGACCCTGTTGCAGTCATCACACCCCCGCAGGCAATATTAGAGGAGTCTTTCCCAGGGAGCCTTACTCTTCGTTGGCATTCAAGAGGCCCATGCTGGAAGCCCAGGAGTCCCCACTGGGAGCCCTCCCCTACCAGCCTCCAGACGCATGGCTTTGTCATCGCTCTGTGGCCACAGGTAGCCCTTAACCATCTTCTTGCCTCATTTTCTCAGGCCGCATGGAGGTACTATGCACTACACTCTAGGGTACCTATGGGCAGCTCTCCGAGTGGTGCTCTCGAGGCTTAAAGTGGCACTGGCGGAGGAGTGGGAAGCTCCCGTGGCAGTGGGAGATTATATGTAAATCATAGATGCCTAGCGCGGTACAGTTTGCCACATGAGCTCCGGGCTCCTTCTAGCACATTCAGCATGAGGTCCTGCAGCCCGTCTTACAGCGCTGTCCCATAGACATGGGCTGCAAACCACATATCTCATTTGAAGCCTCTTTTAGCCACATTAAATACATAAAAAGAAGCAGATAAAATTAGTTTTAATAACATTTTATCTAAGCCATTCATCAACATGTAATCAATAAAAAAAAATTATTACTGCAGTATTCCCTGCTGAGTCTTTGACAGCTGAGTATTTTCTACTTACACGTGTCTCAGTGCAAGCACTCAGTAGCGATCGCAGGTATGCGTGGGGCTGGTGGCAACTGTACCAACGGGCCAGCTTTAGACGGTGGAGGGAGGGGGCTGGTCCTCTGTCGTTCGCAGCCGTGAGGCCTCAGAACCAAGAGCTCAGCGGGGACCCGCACGGGGCATTCAGCCGGCACAGGGAGAGCCAGGACTCAGACGCAGGTCTTCTCATGTAACTTTCAGTGTTCTGTCTGTCCGTTCTTTGCACCCCCGTGCCGTTCCAACAGATGCTGCTGTGCTTGGTTCATGGGGATCTCCACGGTGGAAGGGGCGTTTGGGGCTCAGGAGATTGCTGTAGACATCTGTGCGAGTTTGCAGAGGTCCTGGGGCCGCCCCGCTGTGGCCAGTGGCAGTTTGGAGGCCGTCCCTGACCGTCTGCTCGTGCGGGCCTGAGGGGGGCTGGAGGGGAGGGGGAGGTTCTGAGGTCCAACGGCTGATGTTTCCACGGTACACACTGTTAGCCAGCAAGGAGCACGGCAGGTCTCCAGTGGTCACTTTTAAAAAGAGACAAGAAGCTATTCCAGGGTGGTGTGTCTTTGAAAAGGCAGTCCTCATCAGGAAGTCTGTGGCCTGGCTGGGCATCCCCGTCTCCTGTCACATTCACATTAGACTTTGAACGTTAAAAACAGTAAAGCTCAAATCTTCTCAAGAACTGGAAATGTGATCATTAAAGCACGCGTTCCCATCATAGAAAAGAACAAGCAAAATCCAAAATATCACACCCCAGGAAGTGTCGGGGGTGGGTGGTCATCAAGGGGACGTGGCCGGTGGTTGACCCAGGAGCTGGACCCCAGCCCTCAGAGGCCTCTGATCATTCCCCATCCTTGCAGATTCCACCCAGGAAGTTCCCAAAGAGGTTGCAGACCTCCGGGGACGCTCTCTGTTAACATCTGGTGTGTTCTTCCTTGCACCATCTGCGTGCTCAATGCACACTCGCCTGCACCGTGGGGGGTCATCAGGAATAAGTGCGCCCGTGTTATGAACTGTCCCTTGTCATTGACATTTTTCAGAAGAAGAATCGTAAGAACCAAATCATGTTCCATTACGTTCTCCTGAATGTTAAGTTGTCTTCTGGGGTCTGAGGTGGCACCGAATCTGGAATGGTCTGAGGCCTGGAAAGGGCACGGGCAGACCGAGGCCCTTTCCCAGACCTGCCTCTTCCCGGCTGGGGACCTTGGTTTCTGGGTCGCTGGCTAAAATTCCGTTTGTCTCACTTTCTAAGTCTACAAAATGAGTACAGTAATGTCTGCTTTACAGAGCCATTCAGAGGCTTCCTGGACAAGTCTGTGTAAATTATCCAACACTACAATGGCCCATAGTCAATACACAATGAAGGTTCGTGCCTGTTTATCTTCCCTTCCCTTGGCTTTTCAGAGTCTTTGCCATCAGCCCATCCTCCAGCACCTGCCGCATTTTTCTGGAAAGATAGCACCCTGTAAGGTGCCTGCATGTGTTAAAGCTCGTATCTTCTCATTGCTTGGTGGGGACTTTCTGGGGACACATGCTTGCCAAGCCATGATGATTTCTGCACGGTGTGCTCAGAGCAGCTGTCCGTGACACATGATCCGGAGGAGACATGGGAGCGTCTCAAGATGGAATAGTGGATTGCACTGGTCTAGCTCCTCACTCCCAGTAGGAAGGCCCCCGAGGAACAGAGGGTGAGGTGCTGAGCTGGGGGTGGGGTGTCCCCAGGTGTGTCTGGTTGGCTAAGTTGAGTTCCCTTTCGTCCTTCCTGTCTACGGTTCCTGCTGTTGGTGTAGCGATGGGGCTACAGGGAGAAGGGAGTCTGGTGAGTCAGTGCTTCTCACTGCTGGGCTTTTCTTCCCTTCTTCCTCCTCTCCAGGCACTTGGTTTAGCTGCTGACCTAGCGCATCAGGCGAGTACGCATTTTGTAATCTGTCTTCCGTTGTTTTGACAATGGGAGTGATCTGTCTATGGCAGCATCACTAATACCCCTATTGATGGCAGATCTCGAAGCCAGAGGTAGGGATGAGGACGGGGAAGCTCAAGTCTGTCTTCTGACCTAGAAACCACTTCTTGTTTCCACTGCAACCATCTTCCCCTCCCCCCATCTCTTCCTGACCTGGGGGGAGGGGCAGGGCAGAAAGGTCTGTTGGGTTCATACTCTGTGGGGTATCTTGTGTCATTAAACTTTGAGGTAAGGAGCCCCACGCCGCATGGCTCTATGTGATCTGGAACCTGGACCTCCAGCGATGTTTTGTTTGGATACAATAAAGCACTATATCGGATTGTTACATGATAGGTACCCCTGGCTTGTAAAAATAGAATCAGATGGGAGGCGAGAGAAATGGGTTTCAAGTCGCCGTGACATTTGCGTCCATGCAGGGTGTCGAATCGGGCAGGTGCACCCCCCTCGCCGTGTTTTACGCTGTGCTGTACACAGTTTTAGTCGCTGCGGCGAGGGTGGGATGGTGAGCTCACTTAGCAAACATTTACTGAGCACCTGCTTCTGCCAGGCAATGTGCCAGGGATGGCAAGGACAAAAAACCCCAGACCTAACTGCAGCCCTGAACACGCTGGCATCTTCTCGAGGGAGGGAGACATAAGGGGTTACATGCAGATAAGTGAGAAGGGCTAGAGGAGACCGAATACTGGACACCAGCGTCTGCTCACATGCCTGGAAGCCTCCCACAGGCTGACTCTGTAGGGATACCTTTTAGGGCGATGAGAAGCTTGTCAGGCAGAGCAGGTGGGCAGAGAGTTCTGTGGCCTTGAGGAAAGAGCAGGGGGTTCTCCGTCCACCAGGACCAGATCCTGGGGGGCTTGGAGAGAGATGGAGGCACAGGGGGTAGACAGAGGACAGTTCTGAAGGAACTTCCAGGGAACAAAGCAAGTCAGACAGCCCTAAGAGCTCTTTTGTTTTCACGTAAAAATGACTTTTTAAATATGACTACATTATGCTGAACCGACTTTCGCTCTACAAGAAAGCTATAGGCAATGTCTCCCATTATCTACTTCCCTGTTTCAGTTTAAGGAATGATCGCGATCGTGGTGGCCCTCGCAGTGAGTCTGCTCCTTCCTCCCTTCTAGTCTGCGCAGAGCTCAGTGCGAGAGCGCGGGGCTCTGACAGCCTCTGGGGTCACCAGCACCTCTGCTGTGAGCTGCGGCAGCCTCCAGTGGCTCGTCCTCGGAGGAGAGGAAGCAGCAACACTCCGAGGTGAACGTCTCAGTCTTAGCAAATAGAAAGATCAAGCCTTCGCGTCAGCTTCTCGAGGTACCTGGAGGCGTAAGGATGGACTCTAGAAGGCTCTTCCTCTGGGTACCCGATCTTTAATTAGGGGCTAACCCTGACTTGTTACTCAGCCCTTTTTATGCTATGGACAGCAGATGCACGAGACGGGAAGACATGAAAAAGAGAGTGACTCTAAGTGACTTCCATTTCTATTCCTACTTCTGTAGCTCTAGTTTTGTCCTAGGCACTGTTCTAAGCAGTTTAGACGTATTAACCGACTTAATCCTCTTAATAACCTTCGAAGCAAGTACTGTCCTAACCCTCTGCCCACAAGTGCAGAGACGGAGATCCAGAGAGGTGGGCTAAATTGCTCGAGGTCACAGAGCCAGTACGAGGCAGGGCCATACTTGGAACCAGGCAGCACGGGTCCAAGAATCCGGGCTTCCACCCCCAACAGTCAAATCTCTATATGGTTACCCAGAACCAGACCCCCGTTTGCTTCAGACGTGGTTGCTGTGCAGTAATTTGGTCCTAGAATATTCCTTCTCATTTGAATCCGTTTGCCCTGAGTTCATCCCACGGCTGGCATGTTCATGGCAACTCTCTCTCTATTTCTTACTTCCCAGACCGATCCCTTGGGGGCAAAAGCACTTGAGTTCTGGCCTTGCCATTTTGTTCTCCCTTCCGGTTCCTGCGACCTTGAACCCCAAGGGACTGATGGACTCGTGAACGAATGTCCAGCTCCTGGGGCAGCCCACGCTCTTCCACCCTCGGAGCCTGGGTGATATGCTTTTATCTCACAGAGTGAGAGCTTGCGGCAAACAAGACTAACCCAGACAGTGCCCCGTGTGGCCAGCGAGAACCGTGCCCTTGCTAGTCACTCCATACTCTTGACTCTGGGGCTATAAATACAGCGACTTCCCCCCATCTCCACTGGGTACCATCTCAGGATGGTCTAACACGTAGTTACCCTCACTGGTTTTTGTGGGGCTTGGGTTTTTTGTTTTTGTTTTTTTTCTCTTTTAAAAAAAAAGAGAGATGAGAGAAAAAATTACAATCATCATCATTTTTCTGTGTAAGGTCTTTAAAGAGCAAATAGAAAGATATTCAGAGCCTATATATATTTTCCTTCTCTAAGTGGTATTTATTTAAATGCAGATACCCTGGTTTCCCGTGTAGAGTTGCAAGCAATACCTTTCAATTTAAATGTTAATAGGACCGTAAACTTCAAAATCAAAATTTTCTGTGAGGGAGAACTGCTTTTTCTGGTTCTATTTAATGGTTCCCCTTGCCTTTCCTCCTTCACCCTCCCTCATTATCCAGCCCCCTTTGCGCACCATTTCCACTGTGCTGAACTAAATGCTTTTTCTAAAAAGTTGAGAATGTACCTTTCTTCTTTCAAAACTTAGAATGTTAAGCGTCTGGGTCCTGGAATACAGATGATGGGCTCCAACCCAAGAGGGTTCATGAGAAGATTTTTCTCTCTCTCAGCTCTATCCCGGGCTCTTTCTAAGGGGATTTGTCTTAGCTCGACCCTGCATGGTATTCTAACAAGGTTTCAGATACATGAGTTGGGTTTTCTTTCTTCTCTAAAAAGGCAGGAAGAAATGGGGAATGAGATAGAAGCTACGTACATTCCTGGGTACAGAGCCCTGCCGTGGGTGCCATGAGCAGTCACAGAGGGAACCAGGAGGTCTCTTACTCCCGAGGAGAGGAAGTAGGCACACAGGGCAGTGCGGATGGGCAGGAACGGGGGCTGTCGTTGGCACCTGGCCCGTTCCACAGGCAGAGTGACACGCGGGATTCACTCAAGTGCAAATGGGAAACAACAAAGATTTTAAGACAGTGGAAACCACGCGTATTGCCTTTCAGCTCAGGTACAGCCAGCATCATTTCCTTTACAAAGATCTCCCACGAGCATGTGAGATCCAGATTCTTCTTCCCTTTCTTTTCTGTTCCCTTCGTTTTCTCATTATTTTTATCCCGTTACACCGTGTGTGTTTTGTAAGCCTCCTTACATCTTTCCTTAGGAACATGATAGTGCTGGTAATACATAAATTAGAATCGATTTTATAATATCAATTTCAGTGACTTTGACTCTGCTATTTTAAGGGGTTACTTTTGTTCTCCAGATGTTTTCAATAGACTCCTGTCCTTATTTCATGGAGACAAAATACATTTCGTGTCTTGCCTCTTTGGGAATATTAATAATAACTTTGAATTATTGCCTCTTCTGTCTGCGGCTTGTTTCCTCAAGTTCTTTGGTTACGGGCGCTGGGTTGTCAGGGGGCGGGGCCAGATCGCTGCAGGGAAGCACTGGGGGGGGGGCGTGGGGGTGTCTATGGGACGCTCTACTGCAGAATGGTGGGAGGGGTGCCTGTGGGGCTCCCCCAGTGCTGGGTGCCTAGGTCTTTCCTCTTGTGCTGGTCATCGCTGGAAAGACTTCTCCTGGCCCCCAGGCTGGATGTCACAGACCAGGCAGCCAGCTTCCACTCGGGGGCTAGGGTCCCAAGGACAAGCCTTCCAACATTCTGTATGTGAACGGCCACTTAATCAGCTACGGGGAATGAGCCTTGCTGAGCTTGTCAATGCCAGTGCTAGGGCCCCCCTCTCTAACCTCTGGGGAGTCCCCCAGCATTGTGGAGTGGATGAGGGGATCTAGTTCCATCCAGACAGCTGCCACCACATCCTGGATGCTCCTCCCCTCTGGGTAACTAACGGCCTGATCCAGAGGATCCTGCAGCTGTGGGTTCGCGAGCCTCCGGGCCCCGGGGTGGTTGGTTTGCAGCTCGCCCGCCACCGCGTCTAATTTGGCTTTAGCCAAGTGCTCTGCCCACCAGCTTTGCCGCTTCCGGTCCTGGGTTGTTCCCTGTCCTGTTTGCCCATCTTTGTGGATGCCTGTCCTTGAAAAAAAAAAAAAAATCTCAGAACAATTGTCCTCAGTGTATTTGGGAGGAAGAAATGCTCGATACATTCGTTCAATCTCCATGACAACGCAGTGGGTCCTTAACTGCGTTATTAATTTTATTTTCCCACACAGCTCACTCTCCCTTTATGTCACTGGTTTGTCGATAAGTTATTTAACTTCTTCGGATCTTGCTTTCCTTGTCCAGAAAATAGGACTATTTCTTGTCCTGTGTCCCTTACAAGCTGTTACCGCAGCTGCTTTGAATTACTATAGAAGTCTGAGGACAAAATACCCAACCACGCGTGCATCACCCTGCAAATTCGTACTCACAGGGTGACGGCAAAAGGCCTCCTGGTCAGTGAAAATATTTGGGCCTGACCTCTGGTCTTCATCCTGCTTTCCAGATCAACAACTTAGCCCGGCCCTCCGCTTTCGCTGGCAGAGCGCCCCTAATCTGTGCTCGAGGGGCCCCAACCCCTCTCAGACCTGGGACACAGGTGACAGTTCCCTGTCTCAGAACTTTTGCAAGAGAAACTACCTTCTTCATGTCCCTACCTCTCTGCCTTTTCCTCGAAGTCCAAGACTTGGCTTTCTTCTTGCAACCATGATGGCCTTTCCGCTTCCTCCGATGGCATTTCCTTTTCCTGTCTAGCCCTGTTTGTCCATTCCAGGCCCAAGGGGACACGCCTTATGGTACACATTGTCTACTTAATCCCCCAGGCAGTACATTTGGTCCCGTGGATGGGCAGAGCCTGAGGACCAGGAAGGCTTCCCATGAGCAAGGCCAGGTGTGGTCGCAGGGTCGGGGTGGGGGGACACGCTGGGGGGGCGGTGCAGGGAGGGGTGCTTTGTGGCTTCAGCAGTGTTGTCTGTCTCCAGTATTGCCAAAGCGGCCAAGACATTAGAAGCCCCTCATGCACCAAAAAGGAAACCGGTGGTCTCATAGGGGCCTAGGACAAAATTTCCTGATCTGTTTAAGGGGGATATGAACCTACTTTTCTCCAAACATACCCGGACCTCTCCTTCCCCACTCCCACTGTCTCCTTGCCCTTGACTGCAGTGGAGAGTGGATGAAGCATTTCCAGGGATCAGCCCAAATGGACTCATGCATCAAGGTGGAGTTTCTTCTCCACCAGGGAGGCAGCTTGGGCCTGGCTCCCTCAAAGGACTGTGGGTGTCCTCGAAGGAAGAAGGGCTGAGCAGGTGGCAGCAGAAGGAGCCAGGTGGGGTGACAGGGGCCAGCACGACCACGGCAGTCAGCTCCCAGGTTAAGGGCCTGTGCACCCAGCAAGACTGCCAGACCTCCTCCTTTCAAGCTGTCCATGGGGGCCTGAGCAGGAGGCCAGGAGCCACCCAGGACGTGCGGCACACATCCGAGCACTGGGATGGAGTGGCACCTGCCCCGGCTTCCTCCAACACATCGGAGATCGTCGCCTTCTGTGTTGTATGGCATGATAATTAGGCAGCTCTGGCAGTTCCCGGCAGTGACTACAATGGGCATTGCTTCTACCTGGCCGGGGCAGGCATTCCAGGCTGGGGAGGGGAGGACCGAAGAGAACAGCTAGAGCAGAAAGCTGGATGGATTCTGTGGATGCAATCCGTGGCAGAAATCCGTGGATGGATTTCTGCCTCTGCCACAGGGTCCTGTCCTGCTTCCCATCCAGGCTGTTCTCCTCTGTCCCTCCCTCCCTATACCCCAGCCAGCTACTCTGGCGGTGGTGGGGTGGGGGTGGGGGGCGGCTCCCAGCATCTCATCTTCTGTGGCAGGTCAGGGGAGAAGGCTGAGCGTTCTCTAGTCTGACTGTGCCAGGATCTGCCATGGCTCCCAATGGGGGTGACTGGAGTGGGAGAGGAACAGAGGGAATGGGACACCCTCATGGTGTGCAGAAACCGGGCACTTGGGGGGGGATACAAGGCGATTGACCTGTGTCTCCCTGGGGGGTGGATGTAGTTTGCTTTTGGGTGCCCTCCCCTACACCCTCACTCTCCCTCCCTTCCTTTGAGAGAGGGAAATGCCCATGGGGTCCTCCAGGCTGCACTGGCAACCCCCTGGGCTCAGAGACTGGGCTGGTGGTTTGCTTCTGTTTGGCCCCGTTGGCGGAACTGGGGCTGGGACTGGGGCTGGGACTGGGGCTGGGGCTGGGACTGGGACTGGCGGATGGGCTCTGCACGGACCAAAGAGATGGACAGGGATCTGCAGGCCGGTGGGCGCTGGGGCAGGGTGGAGGGAGTCAAGGACAAGCAGCGGTTAGAAGGCTGGATGATGGTTAGAAGGCTGGATGACAGGGAGGGCATGGGAGGTGGGGGGGGGGCACGCACTGAGGGCAGTGGAGAGAGTCAAGGGCAAGGTGCTGAGGGAGAGGCTGAGATGTGTGAGCAGCTCTGCCTTCCCCCTTCCTCTGAAAATGCTGCCTCTCCAGACAGCTCTTCTCCTGCCTTTACCCACATTGGCTTTGTACGGCAGAGTCAGTGAGGTGTGGAATGGGAAAAGGCCAGGCCCAGAAAGCTGAGCTGACCTGTGTCCTGGGAGCAGAAGAGGCCTGCCCAGAGGCTCCATGTGAGAGCAGGTCGTGTGGCTCCCCACCCTGCAGACCCACATACAGCGAAAGCTCAGCCCCTGGGAGCTGGCTTGGAGGATAAGGAACAAGACACTAGCAGTAGCTTCCTCCTTCCTCTAGTCAACCTGGGAGGGAAAGGAAGGAGCTCCCAGCAGGAGCAGTCAGCCCCCCAAGACCCCGCCCTCCTCCACAGGAGAGGTGGGTGATGACACAGGGACAACCAGGAGCCATACAGATCTGGACTCGATACCCTGTTCTGCCCCTCTCCATGTGTATGCCTATCAGCAGTTCAATCCATTTTCAAATAGGGATAAAGACAGTACCCGTCCCCCTCCAACGGCTGAGCCAGATGCTCAGGAAGGACAGTGCTATACCTGGCACCAAGGAGGTGCATGAGAAATGACAGCAGTGATGACGACGATCTCTCCCTGTGCTTGCGATCCCGGCTGTCCTGGCCTACTTTCTGCACCCGAGGACAGCTACAACCGGGTGCTCTCTCCTCTACAGAGGGAGCTGGGCGATGCAAACCTGTCTGAGTAGCGTAGGTTGCCTTCCTACTCCCCACTTCGGCCCAGGGCCAGGATGCATCTTGACCCCGAGGTCTAGATTCTGGAGCTAACCGCTGTGCCCCCTGCTTCCCCGCAGATCTGCGCAGGATGACAGCCGGCTTCATGGGCATGGCGGTGGCCATCATCCTCTTCGGCTGGATCATCGGCGTGCTGGGCTGCTGCTGGGACCGGGGCCTTATGCAGTATGTGGCAGGGCTTCTCTTCCTCATGGGAGGTAAGGCTGCGGGCTCAGGGGGGCTCTTGGGGGGCAAAGGTCCTGGCTACAGGGATTCTGGGAGAACGTCTAGGGGACACTCGTTCATTCATCAGATATGTTTTTGAGTTCCTCGTAGCTCTCTGTCCCTGTGCCAGCTTCTGGGGTTGCAGAGGCTAATAAGATCTGGTCCTTCACTCTCTGGAGTCCGACTGCCTGGTGTGGGAAAGATGGTGTGGCCATGGCACAGACAGAGGATCAGACCCAGCAAAAGCACGAACTCAGAAAATGCTCTGGCATTTTATGCACATTCTGGACTTTGGGTGGGAAGCTGGGCAGTTTTCTTTTCAAAAACTTATCCTCACCTTGATTTATGGGTCCTCGATGCTGCTGCCGTTTCAAAGCAGTCTAAGGGTGGTAGGCAGGGCTGGACCTTCTCTCATGTCTGTCTCCCTTACTGTCTGCCAGTGTCACGGCCATGAACTGCTCCAGGGTCCCTAGAAAGCATTATAGGTACAGAGAACTATATGGCTGGGCAGGAACGGGTTCCAGTCCACAGGAAGTCAAGTTGGTCCACACTCCGTGTGCGCCTCCCTTCCCTGCAGTCTCGGCCGGAGCTGCAGCTCACCGTCGGGTCTGCTCCACAAGGAGAAGTGGGTTGATGCACCTCGGGGGGCTGGGCTTAGACACCGGGAATCGGTCGTATTTATGGGAAGAAAGGAAAGCGAGTCTTCCACCTGGAAACAATGTCCATTAGATTCCAGGCGCCACGTGCTTATGGCCAGCTCGGGTCCCCTTTGTGAGGTGTCTGGGCAAAGATGGAAGGCAGAGGGGTGGGCCAGTCTGAGAAACGGCGGCCTCTGTCCCTCCGGGTGTACGAAGAGACGTCTGAGGGCCAGTGAGCGGGCGGCTGGGAGAATTCGTCTTGGGGCCGGCCAGTTTGCCCTCATACTCTGACGCACAGCTGTCATGGGCCCAAGACGAGATGAGGCTTCCCAGGCTGACTGAGCCCTCCGCCCCAGAGAGTCACATGTCCCATGCCTGCAGTCATGAGGGAGCGAGCGGGGCTCTCTGGTGGCCCCTACCATCCCTCTTTCTGGTGTCCCTCAGACACAGGCCCACAAGACCTGCCCGTCCTTTGTCCATGCCCCATGTCCTCAGTGAAGCCAGGCTGGAGCTGGGCCCTGACCTCTGCACTCTATTTAAGGCAACCATGGAGACCTTTCTGTTTCCACCTTCCAGTCAAGGTCTCCCTCAGACCCTGAAAGGTAAAAAGATAAGAGTGGAATGGCTCTGTTTGTCCTGAGCATTCCCTCTAAGACACTTTTGGCGATACAGAGACAGGCTCCCGTCAACCGGTTTTTCTGAGGCTCTAGAAAGGTCTCCCAGGAATCAGAGAAAAGCTGAGTAAACAGGCCTTGGGCAGAGCCAGAATCCTCAAGCTCTGGGAGCTGATATGCTTTCATCCCTGCCCTCTCAAGGTGTTTGCAGCTCCCCGCATGCGCGCCCCTCTCTCTGGGCCCTGAGCAAGGCTCACAGCCTGTCCAGGTGTTAAGTGTCCGGGACCTTTCAACCCCGACAGCTTCTTTCTGGGTGGCTCAAGTCCCCTTCCAGAGAGACTGAAGAAGAATGTGATCGGCCCTTTGATCCTCTCTGGCCGGATCACACACCATCGGGCAGGCCATAAGTGGGCCAGAACAGAGTGACAGTGACTGGGCCCACAGCTGTGGCCGGGGGAGGGGGGTTCAGGGGCCATCCTGCTGACCTGGGACGGTTGGTGGGACTCTCTCCGAGGGGACTGAAAGCTTTGATTGATTCGGAATCGGAGGCCCCCACCCTTCAGGCTGTGTGAGTGGGTGCCTGGCTCCCCTATCCCCTCCTTCATGCTTCTCAGTCACCACACACAGCCCCGTCACTGGAAGAGCTCTTAGAAATACTGACGTGTTCTGGGCCCTTGCCCCAGAGTGATCCCAGCAGGACTTCTGGGGGTGATCGTCAGGAGCAAGAAGGAGCTGAGAGCCCGTGGAACAGCTGAACCGTAACGTTCTCTCCAGTGGTAAAATGTTAGGCTCCTAGGGGTGAACCAGTTGGCCTAGGCCTTTCGTGAGTTGCTTGCTTTCTTCCCTCTGCTCTCCCACCTTGTAGGACTGTTTCTCCAAGCCGCCCCGCCCCCTGCCCCATTTGCAGCAAAAGATAGGCAAGCGCCGTGAGAGGGCTTCGGTGATTACTATGCAGAAGTCCCCAAGCCCTGGTTCCTGAGGGGCTCAATGAAATCTGCTTTCTAGGACATGCACTGTATTTTTTTTCTTAACGGCAAAATCAAAGTTCATGATAAAATGTTAGCATCAAGAAGAGCTTTGGAGAAGTTGCCATTCTAAGAGCTGTTTCTTGCTGCTTGGGGCACTGTCCTGGTTGGAGTTAACCCATTCCGTCCACCGTGAAGCTTTGTTACCTGTGTCCATAAGTAGAGTTCTGTCCTCCCAAAAGAGGCTCGGGAGACAAGAGATGTCCACACCCATCATGGCACCGTCAGGCCAGGCTCTAGCAGGAGGGGATCAAGGACGAAGCCACAAAGGGCTGATCTCTCGAACACGGGTCTTTTTTGGGAAGCTGAACCCCCAAAGGGTGGGAGAACACTTTCTTCCTCCTCAAGTTCATATCCTTTCCAATGAGGCCAGATACAGCCATGGGAGCAGTGCCCAGACCATGTGCCCTCTGCTGACCCTGTGAATTTGGCTCAGTTAGCTGCAGAGAGAGCTGACTCAGAAGCTGTCCTTCCCCATCCCTGCTCAGCAGAGGGAGCTACTGAGAGGCCCAGGGGTCAACCCTGAAGGGATGCTTTGACCTCTAGAACCCCACGTGTCAGCACTGAACCCTCCCAGAACCTGACCAGTCCTTGACCTCTAGAAGTTAACCTTCTAGGGTTGGCCTGTTCCCGTGCTCAGCATGTCTGCCACCAGCAACAGCCACCTCATGCCTAAGGCAAAGCATCATTTATACTACAGGTATTTATGGCAAAATGGGACAAAAAGGCCTCAGAGCTCAAGCTTTCGCCCAGATTGGCATTCCAGGCATCTGCACCCGGGCACAGACGGGCTCAAAGGATTAGACCTAAGCTTCCAGAACAGCTGGGGGGACCCACTGTGGCAGGGGCCCAGGGCTGGCCAGGCAAGGGCATGGCGAGCAGATGGAAGGGTATGCAAGCATGAAAAAGGTAAATTTGGAGTCCAGAGTCCAAGGATGGAATTTCAGTTGCCACTGGTTGAATTTCACCAGGGCCAAAACACAAAACCAAACACAAACCAGCAGAATCCTATGAACAGCCTCTTCTCTGTTCCACCGTGAAAGAGGACGGCCCGTGCCGTGCACCACTCTGGTCCAGATTTAACCAGTGCCCAGGCCGAACAGGGTACGCTGTACCTTTGTGACGTGACTAGCAACAAATTGTTTGATTAGCCTGCCACACAGACCAGGCCGCTAATTACGCGGGGGTGGCTTTGCCTGGCCAGGAGGCTGGCGGTGGTGGTGGGGAGCCCGTTTCCCCTCTGGCAGGGCCTCCAGGAGCCAAGCTAGCCCAGACTGGCGGCGACACCAGCTGGATGCAGGCAAGTGCCAGAGATTAGCATCTGGATGAGTCATCACAGCACTCAGCAGGGCAGGGATGGATGACATGGTGGGGGGGGGGGGGGGGACAGCACAGGACTGGGGGAGGGACGCAGGGGGAGAGCATGGGACCGCTGCGGTTACTTGTAGTTCTCTCGCTGGGGAACCTCCGTGCCCCCCGCACGGATGCAGATCCTCGAGCTGAGTGTGAATGGCCGACCCCCGCCACTCCCCACCGCCCACGCTCCTGGGGGACGCCCATGACCTCTGCCACCACCCGGGTTGCGCTGACCCGGAGCCTCCCGTCTAGACGCCCCGACTGACTCCACTCCGGCACCCAGCCATCCGTCCTTCACAGTTAACGTATTTTTTTAACAACCGTAAGTCAGATAGGTCGCTCATCTGCTACCAGCCCTCCAGAGGCTTCTAGTCAGAGCACAGGTAAAACACAAATTCTTTACCTTTTTTTTAGAAGCTGTCTTAGCCAGCTTGGGCTGCTATGACAAAATACCAGAGATCGGACCAAAATACGCAGAAGAAATGTATTTCTCCCCGTTCCGGAGGCCAGGAGGTCCGAACTCAGTACATGGGCTTGTGCAGCGTCTGGTGGGGGCTGCTCTCTGATGCTTTTATGAGGCCCTAACCCTAACCCTAACCCTAACCGCTGATCCCAGTCACAAGGGCACCATCCTTGTGACTTAATCACCTCCCAAGGGCCCCTCTTCCTAATACCATCACCTTGGGGGTTAGAATCTCAGCACGTGGGGCCTAGGGGTACCCAAACCCTCTGTCCTTAGTGGCAGCGCTGTGTAACCCGGCTTTTGCTACCCGCCCCCCCGCCCTTTTGCTCTGCTGCCCTGACATCCCTCCAGCCACCCCAGCCGCCCTTCCCGCCTGGAGCGTGCAAACCTTCCTGGCAAGGCCCTGGAGCTGGCTGCGCCTTCGTCCATAGGGCTCTCCCCCCACAGGCCTCCTCACGGGCTCCCTCCTCAGACTCACTCCCGCTTAGACGTCACCCCGAGAGAGGGCTTCCTGGACCACCCAAATCCATGAAGGCCCCCCATCACTCTCTACATCTTAATTCAACCTGGTGCCGCCTACTCACCGCTTTCTGAAATGTGTGTTGTGTTTTGGTTTAGTTTTGGTTTTTTTTTTAAGCAGCTTAATTAAAACTAGTATTTATTATCTCACAGTTTCCATGGATCAGAATTCCAGGCACAGCCTAACTGGGGTCTCTGCTCAAGGTTTCACAAAATGGCAGTCGAGCTGTCAGCCGGGGCTGGGGTCCCCTCCGAGCCCAGGTCCTCTTCCGGGGTCACGATGTGGTCAGTGGTGTTCCGTTTCCTACTTGCTGCACTCACGGAAGCTTGCATGTTTGGGGTCAGCAAGAGAGAGCCCCTGACTTCCTTCGTCTCTGACCTTCAGATCTGCTTCTTTTTTTTTTTTTAATCTATTTTTTAGATTTATAATTTTAGATTTACAGAAAAATGGAGCAGGTAGTACAGAGAGTTCCCATGTTACCCTTTGCCCTGCCCACAGGTTTCCATCCTCAACATCTCCCGTTAACAGAGTCTGTGACAATTAATGAATCAATATTGATAGATTCTTAACACAGGTTCATAGTTTATTCCGGTTCTCTTAGCTGATACCTGACATCCAGTGTTCTCTCTGTTCCACGCTCCTGTCCAGGATCGAACGTACATCTAGTTGTCCTGTCCCCTGAGGCTCCGTGCAGCTATGGCCACTTCTCAGACTGTCCTTGTTTTTAATGACCTCCTTAGTTTTGAGGAGCACTGCTCGTCCATACTGCAGAATGCCCCTCTCCTGGACCTTGCCCGATTTCTTTTCTCATGATTAGGCTGGGTAGTGGGGTTGGGGAGGAAAATCGCTCAGGTAAAGTGTCATTTCGTCACACTGTGTTGAGGTATGTCCTGTCCAACTGTGGAGGAGGCTGTCCCTGATCACCTGGCTGAAACGGTGTGGGGGGCTTCTCTCCTGCAGAGTTACTCCGTTTTCCCTGGTTCCATACTGTCCCCTGTGGAGGGATGTCACCAGGCATAGCACATGCCTGAGGAATGGGGACTTTGTCCTTCAGGATGGAGGATGTGCATATGTTATTTGGAATTCTTCTGCAAGGGAGATTTGTCTGTTTCCCCTGTTTATTAATTTATCTGATCATTTATTTATGTCAGTGTGGACTCGTGGCTATCTATTTTTTAATTTGGTTTATAATCCAATACTAGATTTGTTTTCTTACTCCAGTCCCAACTCTGACCATGGGGTGCTCTGTCAGGTGGCCCTGTGCCCCTCTGACCTATTCTTATCCATGTGGGCTTTGGGTTCTGGTTGCTGTTGTTATCTTTGGTTTGGTGTGGGGTTTTTTGTTTGTTTGTTTGTTTGTTTTTAAAGAAAAACAAACAACTTTATTAGTGTGGATCTCATATATACATGACAGAAATGCAGGGATTGGTGTGAAATATGGTGATGTGGGGGTCCAGGAGTGAATGATCAAGAAAGAACTCTTGAAGCATCTTGGGTACAAAAATGGTCGGTTGTTTTTGTTTTTTTTTTTAATTTTATTTTTTATAAACATATAATATATTTTTATCCCCAGGGGTACAGGTCTGTGAATCACCAGGTTTACACACTTCACACCACTCACCATAGCACATACCCTCCCCAATGTCCATAATCCCACCCCCCCTCCCAACCCCCCTTCCCTAATCAACCCTCAGTTTGTTTTGTGAGATTAAGAGTCACTTATGGTTTGTCTCCCTCCCAATTCCATCTTGTTTCATTTACTCTTCTCCTACCCCCTTAACCCCCCATGTTGCATCTCCTCTCCCTCATATCAGGGAGATCATATGATAGTTGTCTTTCTCTGATTGACTTATTTCGCTAAGCATGATACCCTCTAGTTCCATCCATGTCGTCGCAAATGGCAAGATTTCATTTCTTTTGATGGCTGCATAGTATTCCATTGTGTATATATACCACATCTTCTTTATCCATTCGTCTGTTGATGGACATCTAGGTTCTTTCCATAGTTTGGCTATTGTAGACATTGCTGCAATAAACATTCGGGTGCACGTGCCCCTTCGGATCACTACGTTTGTATCTTTAGGGTAAATACCCAACAGTGCAATTGCTGGGTCATAGGGTAGTTCTATTTTCAACATTTTGAGGAACCTCCATGCTGTTTTCCAGAGTGGTTGCACCAGCTTGCATTCCCACCAACAGTGTAGGAGGGTTCCCCTTTCTCCGCATCCTCGCCAGCATCTGTCATTTCCTGACTTGTTAATTTTAGCCATTCTGACTGGTGTGAGGTGGTGTCTCATTGTGGTTTTGATTTGTATTTCCCTGATGCCGAGTGATGTGGAGCACTTTTTCATGTGTCTGTTGGCCATCTGGATGTCTTCTTTGCAGAAATGTCTGTTCATGTCCTCTTCCCATTTCTTGATTGGATTATTTGTTCTTTGGGTGTTGAGTTTGCTAAGTTCTTTTTTTTTTTTTTTAAATCATAAATTCACTGAGGAAAGGGATAGTCTTTCTTCCTTTCTTTTTTTTTTTTTTAAGATTTTATTTATTTGTCAGGGACAGAGGGAGAGAGAGTGAGCGAGCACAGGCAGACAGAGAGGCAGGCAGAGGCAGAGGGAGAAGCAGATTCCCTGCCCAGCAAGGAGCCCGATGTGGGACTCGATCCCAGGACGCTGGGATCATGACCTGAGCCGAAGGCAGCCCCTTAACCAACTGAGCCGCCCAGGCGTCCCGAGTTTGCTAAGTTCTTTATAGATTTTGGACACTAGCCCTTTATCTGATATGTCATTTGCAAATATCTTCTCCCATTCTGTCAGTTGTCTTTGGTTTTGTTAACTGTTTCCTTTGCCACTGTGCAAAAGCCTTTGATCTTGATAAAATCCCAATAGTTCATTTTTGCCCTTGCTTCCCTTGCCTTTGGAGATGTTCCTAGGAAGATGTTGCTGCGGCTGAGGTCGAAGAGGTTGCTGCCTGTGTTCTCCTCGAGGATTTTGATGGATTCCTTTCTCACATTGAGATCCTTCATCCATTTTGAGTCTATTTTCGTGTGTGGTGTAAGGAAATGATCCAGTTTCATTTTTCTGCATGTGGCTGTCCAATTTTCCCAACACCATTTATTGAAGAGGCTGTCTTTTTTCCATTGGACATTCTTTCCTGCTTTGTCGAAGATGAGTTGACCATAGAGTTGAGGGTCTATTTCTGGGCTCTCTATTCTGTTCCATTGATCTATGTGTCTGTTTTTGTGCCAGTACCATGCTGTCTTGATGATGACAGCTTTGTAATAGAGCTTGAAGTCCGGAATTGTGATGCCACCAACTTTGGCTTTCTTTTTCAATATTCCTTTGGCTATTCGAGGTCTTTTCTGGTTCCATATGAATTTTAGGATTATTTGTTCCATTTCTTTGAAAAAAATGGATGGTACTTTGATAGGAATTGCATTAAATGTGTAGATTGCTTTAGGTAGCATAGACATTTTCACAATATTTATTCTTCCAATCCAGGAGCATGGAACATTTTTCCATTTCTTTGTGTCTTCCTCAATTTCTTTCATGAGTACTTTGTAGTTTTCTGTGTATAGATTCTTAGTCTCTTTGGTTAGGTTTATTCCTAGGTATCTTATAGTTTTGGGTGCAATTGTAAATGGGATGGACTCCTTAATTTCTCTTTCTTCTGTCTTGTTGTTGGTGTAGAGAAATGCAACTGATTTCTGTGCATTGATTTTATATCCTGACACTTTACTGAATTCCTGTCCAAGTTCTAGCAGTTTTGGAGTGGAGTCTTTTGGGTTTTCCACATATAGTATCATATCATCTGCAAAGAGTGATAGTTTGACTTCTTCTTTGCCGATTTGGATGCCTTTAATTTCCTTTTGTTGTCTGATTGCTGAGGCTAGGACTTCTAGTACTATGTTGAATAGCAGTGGTGATAACGGACATCCCTGCCGTGTTCCTGACCTTAGTGGAAAAGCTTTCAGTTTTTCTCCATTGAGAATGATATTTGCCGTGGGTTTTTCATAGATGGCTTTGATAATATTGAGGTATGTGCCCTCTATCCCTACACCTTGAAGAGTTTTGATCAGGAAGGGATGCTGTACTTTGTCAAATGCTTTTTCAGCATCTATGGAGAGTATCATATGGTTCTTGTTCTTTCCTTTATTAATGTGCTGTATCACATTGATTGATTTGCGGATGTTGAACCAACCTTGCAGCCCTGGAATAAATCCCACTTGGTCGTGGTGAATAATCCTTTTAATGTACTGTTGAATCCTATTGGCTAGTATTTTGGCGAGAATTTTTGCATCTGTGTTCATCAAGGATATTGGTCTGTAGTTCTCTTTTTTGATGGGATCCTTGTCTGGTTTTGGGATCAAGGTGATGCTGGCCT
Source organism: Lutra lutra (assembly GCF_902655055.1). Classification (NCBI taxonomy): domain Eukaryota; kingdom Metazoa; phylum Chordata; class Mammalia; order Carnivora; family Mustelidae; genus Lutra; species Lutra lutra. Next base: position 95,765,669 of record NC_062288.1, read on the forward strand.
CATAAAATGAGTTTGGAAGTTTTCCTTCCATTTCTATTTTTTGGAACAGTTTCAGGAGAATAGGAATTAGTTCTTCTTTAAATGTTTGGTAGAATTCCCCCGGGAAGCCATCTGGCCCTGGGCTTTTGTTTGTTTGGAGATTTTTGATGACTGTTTCAACCTCCTTATTGGTTATGGGTCTGTTGAGGCTTTCTATTTCTTCCTGGTTCAGTTGTGGTAGTTTATATGTCCTAGGAATGCATCCATTTCTTTCAGATTGTCAAATTTGTTGGCGTAGAGTTGCTCATAGTATGTTCTTATAATTGTATGTCTTTGGTGTTCGTTGTGGTCTCTCCTCTTTCATTCATGATTTTATTTATTTGGGTCCTTTCTCTTTTCTTTTTGATAAGTCTGGCCAGGGGTTTATCAATCTTATTAATTCTTTCAAAGAACCAGCTCCTAGTTTCGTTGATTTGTTCTATTGTTTTTTTGGTTTCTATTTCATTGATTTCTGCTCTGATCTTTATGATTTCTCTTCTCCTGCTGGGTTTAGGGTTTCTTTCTTGTTCTTTCTCCAGCTCCTTTAGGTGTAGGGTTAGGTTGTGTACCTGAGACCTTTCTTGTTTCTTGAGAAAAACTTGTACCGCTATATATTTTCCTCTCAGGACTGCCTTTGTTGTGTCCCACAGATTTTGAACCGTTGTGTTTTCATTATCATTTGTTTCCATGAATTTTTTCAATTCTTCTTTAATTTCCTGGTTGAACCATTCATTCTTTAGAAGGATGCTGTTTAGTCTCCATGTATTTGGGTTCCTTCCAAATTTCCTCTTGTGATTGAGTTCTAGCTTCAGAGCATTGTGGTCTGAAAATATGCAGGGAATGATTCCAATCTTTTGATAATGGTTGAGACCTGATTTAGGAACAAGAATGTGATCTATTCTGGAGAATGTTCCATGTGCACTAGAGAAGAATGTGTATTCTGTTGCTTTGGGATGAAATGTTCTGAATATATCTGTGATGCCCATCTGGTCCAGTGTGTCATTTAAGGCCTTGATTTCCTTGTTGATCTTTTGCTTGGATGATCTGTCCATTTCAGTGAGGGGAGTGTTAAAGTCCCCTACTATTATTGTATTATTGTCGATATGTTTCTTTGATTTTGTTATTAATTGGTTTATATAGTTGGCTGCTCCCACGTTAGGGGCATAGATATTTAAAATTGTTAGATCTTCTTGTTGGACAGATCCTTTGAGTATGATATAGTGTCCTTCCTCATCTCTTATTATAGTCTTTGGCTTAAAATCTAATGATCTGATATAAGGATTGCCATTCCTGCTTTCTTCTGATGTCCATTAGCATGGTAAATTCTTTTCCACCCCCTCACTTTAAATCTGGAGGTGTCTTCGGGTTTAAGATGAGTTTCTTGTAGGCAACATATAGATGGGTTTTGTTTTTTTATCCATTCTGATACCCTGTGTCTTTTGATTGGGGCATTTAGCCCATTAACATTCAGGGTAAGTATTGAGAGATATGAACTTAGTGCCATTGTATTGCCTGTAAGGTGACTGTTATGTATATTGTCTCTGTTTCTTTCTGATCTACTACTTTTAGAGTCTCTCTTTGCTTAGAGGACCCCTTTCAATATTTCCTGTAGATCTGTTTTGGTATTTGCAAATTCTTTCAGTTTTTGTTTGTCCTGGAAGCTTTTAATCTCTCCTTCTATTTTCAATGATAGCCTAGCTGGATATAGTATTCTTGGCTGCATGTTTTTCTCGTTTAGTGCTCTGAATATATCATGCCAGCTCTTTCTGGCCTGCCAGGTCTCTGTGGATAAGTCTGCTGCCAATCTAATATTTTTACCATTGTACGTTACAGACTTCTTTTCCCGGGCTGCTTTCAGGATCTTTTCTTTGTCACTAAGACTTGTAAATTTGACTATTAGGTGACGGGGTGTAGACCTATTCTTATTGATTTTGAGGGGGGTTCTCTGAACCTCCTGGATTTTGATGCTTCTTCCCTTTGCCATATTGGGGAAATTCTCTCCAATAATTCTCTCCAATATACCTTCTGCTCCCCTCTGTTTCCTCTTCTTCTGGAATCCCAATTATTCTAATGTTGTTTCGTCTTATGGTGTCACTTATCTCTCGAATTCTCCCCTCGTGGTCCAGTAGCTGTTTGTCCCTCTTTTGCTCAGCTTCTTTATTCTCTGTCATTTGGTCTTCTATATCGCTAATTCTTTCTTCTGCCTCATTTATCCTAGCAGTCAGAGCCTCCATTTTTTATTGCACCTCATTAATAGCTTTTTAAATTTCAACTTGGTTAGATTTTAGTTCTTTTATTTCTCCAGAAAGGGCTTTTACATCTCCCGAGAGGGTTTCTCTAATATCTTCCATGCCTTTTTCGAGCCCAGCTAGAACCTTGAGAATCGTCATTCTGAACTCTAGATCTGACATATTACCAATGTCTGTATTGATTATGTCCCTAACCTTTGGTACTGCCTCTTGTTCTTTTTTTTTGTGGTGAGTTTTTCCGCCTTGTCATTTTGTCCCGATAAGAGTATATGAAGGAGCAAGTAAAATACTAAAAGGGTGGCAACAACCCCAGGAAAATATGCTTTAGCCAAATCAGAAGAGATCCCAAATCGTGAGGGGGGAGAAAGGGGATAAAAAGAGGTTCAGAAAGAAAAAAAAAAAAAAAGAAACAATTCTAGAGGGTATCATGCTTAGTGAAATAAGTCAATCGGAGAAAGACAACTATCATATGATCTCCCTGATATGAGGGAGAGGAGATGCAACATGGGGGGTTAAGGGGGTAGGAGAAGAGTAAATGAAACAAGATGGAATTGGGAGGGAGACAAACCATAAGTGACTCTTAATCTCACAAAACAAACTGAGGGTTGATGAGGGGAGGGGGTTGGGAGGGGGGGTGGGATTATGGACACTGGGGAGCGTATGTGCTATGGTGAGTGGTGTGAAGTGTGTAAACCTGGTGATTCACAGACCATGAAGATGGCGGCCTCCCGGTCTCCGGCCCGGAGGAGCCAAGAGCCCGGGGTCCCACTCCTCAGTGCGCCCTCAGAGAACAGCACCCAATTACTCCCATCACCCTGGCCTCCGGCCGCGCTCCGAGCTGACTGAGCCTGCAACCGGTTCAAGGTAACCCCGAGCTGGGAGCTCACTCCTCAGCTCTGTCTCTATAGCCGGCTTCCCCATTCTAATACCTGTAAGCTCTGCGACACTCAGACACCCCAGATCCTTCTGTGACCCTGCGGGACCTGAGGCCACGCTGACCCCATGTGGGCTTCACCCCGGTTAAGCCTCTGGAGCGATGTCCCTCAGCGGAACAGACTTTTAAAAGTCCCGATTTTGTGCTCCGTTTCTCCGCTGCTTGCCGGGAGCCGGCCCCTCCCCCCCCGCGGTCTATCTTCCGGTCGCTTTGGAGTTACTTCTTCGCCCATCCTACCTTTCAGAAAGTGGTTGATTTTCTGTTTCTAGAGTTGCTGTTCTTCTTCTCTTCGATCTCCTGTTGGATTTGTAGGTGTTTGCAATCTTTAGATAAGCTATCTAGCTGATCTCCGCTACCTGAAGTAGTCTCAGCCTGCTACTTCTCCGCCATCTTGACTCCTCCCCCTGTTTGTTTTTGAGCTCTTGCTACTTTCTGACATCACAAGGGGCACCAGGCTCCTCTTGTGTATTTCCTGCCATTTCTCCAAAGAGCCCTGGTTTTTATTGGAGAAGGGTGTATAGACACCAAAATCTGGGCACTAGGTGTCTCAGTGTCGTTAATATTCTGTATTTGTTCATTGCCTCTCTACCCCCACTTAGATGTAAGCTCCATGAGCTCCAGAGGTGTCCCCCCTAGTCAGGAACAGTGTCTAAACCCTCAAACACCTGTTGAATGCATGCATGGCAAACGTGAAGTACGTATCATAGAAGGTATTTTGTTTTGTCTCGATGGAACAGGTATCAAGAAAGTACCCTACCTTATCTTCTATCCCTGGCCTGATCTTCTCCCCTTCTGTGGGATTCCTTATCCTCTTTCTCTCTTTATTTGAACAGTCCTAGGGTCTGTGTACTTCTGGTAGAAAATGTCTCAAATTGCCTTTGGAGGAAGGCTATGCATCACACATGAATTCATGAAGACCTCCATCTTTTTTTTTTTTTTAATTTGACAGAGAGAGAGAGAGAGAGATCACAAGTAGGCAGAGAGGCAGGCAGAGAGAGGAGGAAGCAGGCTCACTGCTGAGCAGAGAGCCCGATGCGGGGCTCGATCCCAGGACCCTGAGATCATGACCAGAGGCTTAACCCACTGAGCCACCCAGATGCCCCAAAGACCTCCATCTTTAACAGGAGTTCAAGAGTGTTAGAAATGGAAGGGACCTTAGAGACCATCCAGTTTGATGTCCCTGTGTCTCCAGATCAGAGTGGTTGTGTCAGTTGTCCCAGGCCCTGCAGCTAGTGAGTGGCAGCCCTGGGGACAGAGCTGGCCTGTGACAGCAGCTCCTCCCGCTGCCTGGGTGTTCAGCTCTCCGGGCCATAGGAACATCTTCCCACACTGGCATGCCTCCAGTCTGTGCTCCCGGGCTGTTGCCAAGCCCAGAATTTTGCTCCATTCCCTTTCCCCGCCTCCCTTCTCAAAGCACAAAGAGGCAGACGGAGGAGATCGTGGCCGGAATTGAGGGCACAGGTGGTAATGGGAAAAAGAAATCATTAAAAGTCCTTTTCCTCCCACCTGTGACCAGGGTGGCCTTTTCTCCCTTCCCAGTCAGGCAGGGGGAGCAAAGAGAAAGTCCTGAAGGAGCTCGAGTTATCAGATTTGAGTGATGGCCGTGATTTGCAGACCAGTGATGCCAGATGTCGCCCCCCCATCAGGCTCACCGGAGAGTAGCTCAGCGGAGCTCCGAACCCCCTGAGACCCCTCCTCTGATACACAGAAACCCTGACAAAGGCCCAGCCATTCCAAGAATGTTAAGCCCCAAATGGAAAGTCTGAGGCAATAGGCGTTTGGTCTGGGGGACTCTTTCCGTTAGGCAGTGAGTGATTTTAAGGATGCCCACCAAGCGGAGTAAGATCTAGGGTGGCCTTCAGCCTCTCCGCACGGTCACTCCTACCTCCGGCACTACTTAGAAGCATGGCTAGGACTGCATTTCTCTCTGTCCTGACTTCCACTTCATGACTGTGGTCATTACTTCGTGACTCATGGGTAAGAAGAGGGAGCCCACGTAAGTGAGATATTCTGAGTTGGAGGAGAGGATAAATCAGTAACTCAGTGACTTACCACAGTGCAAAGCTTATAAAACCCTCAGTAAATGGTAGCTGTTACTGATATATTTATGTAAGTAAGTCTCTTCTAGCAGGCAGAGAAGTTTCTATAACCTACCATGAAAAACGAGGACGTAAAATCCATCTATTTACCCTGCTGAACTGCTCTTATAGGTTCGTGGGAGATTTCACTAGAACATCACAACTCTCCTCTTGGCTTTTTGTCTAACAACCTTTCTTACAAAACCCCGAGCAGAGATTCAGAAAGAACTTCATACCCTGGAATATTCCTGTCTCGCCTCTCCGAAGGCGCTTGTTTGAATATTTATTAGCATTGGAAAATTACATTCAAAACAAAGACATTTGGGAGAGGAGACACATGGCCAGGAGGACTGAGAAGCAACATGCACCCTTCCCTAATGTGGGACGAGGGCCCGGGTCAGTCATGTCAGCAACCCAGACCGCAGGAAGGCTTCATTTTCATCTGAAGAGTTGGAGCTCATCGAAAGGAGTTGAGCCCTTTCCACCCTTCAGGACCTGCCTCCATTACAGATTTGCGCTTTAGAGGAGAAGAGTAAGCAGTCTTGGTCCAGGACACCCAAATCTTGTCAGTGAAGGCTGTCTCCCAGTGCCTGTACCCTGCCTGCCCAACACTCAGCAAAGCCACAGTGCTACATGTTCCCCAGAATGGGGGGGGGGGGGTGCTCTGTCACTAAATGTCCAGAGGGAAATGCTAAGTCAGAAAGCAGACCCTAGAAGGAGGTGGAAAGGAGGGTGGATGGGCCACGAGTCACCCTCCATCCCTTGTCATCTCACTGGAGCTTGACGTCCTTGTTCAGGAGCTAGAATCCTCCAACTAAAAAGGGGAATTACAGTTTTACTGCTAAGAGCTAGTCCAGGACGAAAGGAGCCGGGTGACTCAAGAAAGTTACTTAACTACCTTGTATACACTCCTTCAATGTTCTCATCTACAAATAGTACCTTCTAGAAATATGGTTGTGGGAATTATAGAGTTAACTCGTGTGAAGGACTTAGGACAATGCTTAGCATTGTTCTCCAGAAAGTTTTAGGTATTATTTCAGCCACTTCTTTGTGAAAACAACCATCTTCAGTGACACTCTGCTCTCAGCAGCCCCAAACCATCGCTAGACCACGCAAAGACCCTGCCGTGGGATGAGAAAGAGAAAGTTGCTTGAGCAGATAAGGTCTCTCTGGCTAATCACCACCCTCCTTGTCCGTTCATTCAATAACTCGTCATTGTTTATCAAGCACCAGACACTGTTGAAGCACTTGGGCAAGAGTGGGAAGAGGACAGAGTGTCACGAAGCTTACACTCTTGGTGGCACGACAGATAAGCGACAAATAATTGAGTACCGTAAACACCTGATATACTGCCAGGTGACAGAGCTGTGGAGAAAAAAGCTGGAAGGGCAGAAGAGAGTGATGGGGCGCCGCCATACATGAGGGGCAGTGCGTGGGCAGAAAGCCTCTCGGTGGTCACAGCTGGACAGAGCCTTCCACTGAAGGCTTGCGTTGAGTAGAAGTCTTCCTGGGAGGACCTGGCAGGATCAGTCCTTGCAAAAGGAACAGCAGGCGCAAGGGACCTGGGACGGGAATGAGCCTATTGGGTCAGAGGAAGTTGAGCAAGAGGACAGAAACAGAATAAGTTGGAGATACTTCGCAAAACAGAGCAGCCATAAGACCTTGGAGACCATGATGAGGGTTTGACTGATTGAGGTGGCATCATCTCACTCTGGCCTGCCTTCTGTCTATTTCACAGACAGAAAGAACCTGGGGTTCTTGCCTGAGTGATCGCTCGATAGTATGTGGCATTCACTCATCAGTGATCTGGCTTCCTTCTGGGGTGCCGGGAGCTGGAGCTTCTTCCGCTTCCCATGGCAGTTTCTGTGAGTGGGGGCCTGGTCCCTGTGCCCCAGCGTGGCCAGGTCAGGTAGGGGGACTGTCACGTGCCCCTGAGAATGGTACATTGCTGCACACCCGGGAGCATCCCTCCCCTCCAGCCAGGACCAGCTACATCATTTGTGGAGCCCAATGCAAGATGAGAACCTGGGACCCCTTCTTTAAACATTAAGACATTCAAGATGGTGACAGCAGCGCATGAAAGCAGGCGCACATGCCCGTGAAGCCAGCTCTGCCTTCATCACTGTCCCATACGCACACGCCTTGATCCCAGGCTGTGGCAACCTCTCGCTGTGGGGGGTCCAGAGGGTCCTGAGAAATCAGGTCTTCCCTCTTTCTGCTCTCCGTTCCTCTTTGCCCTAACTTGGGCCTAGTCTGCTGTGCTTAAAATCACTCCTTGTCCCTGATAACCAAGTGATCACATAGACATGCATTCCCCTTTCCTTAGAGCAAATGCTGACTCCCCCGACATTGCCCACGTGACTGCGAGTAAGACAAAGCCGAGTGTGTTGCTTACTGCAATGGGGGAGAACATAGCACCTTGCAAAGCTGGCAGGGTCCCAGAGCAGGACGGTCAGATCAGGGTCAACGGGGAATTAGAAGTTTGCTTTAAGGCCTTTATTTCAGTGCAGGTGTTTGATTGAGATTGGTTGAGAATACTGATGATGTCTAGGATTGAAGGAAACAGCAGGATTTGGGAAAATCTTCGAGCACACACTTTCGATGTTGTCAGTGGAAGCTGATGGATCTTTTGTGAAGTTCCTGTAATGAACAATCAAAACCAGTTAACACAGGCAGGACGGACCTAGAAGTGTAAGGAGACAAGGGAATAGCAAAGTTCGGTTACTCCAGACGCTAAGGCATGGTTTTGGGTCAATGTCTAGGCTGAGTGTGGGGTGGGTGCCTGGGAGTCTCGGGATAAGTGGACCTCCACAGCCTGGTGCCTTCCTGGCTTGCCTGCCTCTGCCAACACAGACGTGTCTGAATTTTCCAGGGAATCGAGTCCAGAGTGAGGCCAGGACCCTGTCTTTCCAGGGGTAGAAATAACATCGCTGTACCGAATTGAGGTCCTTGCTTGCAGACAGTGGATTATTGGCAAGGGTGGGATGGGGGAAGGGCAGGCAGGAGAAGAGAGAGAGGGCAGGGCACCTGAAAGACCATTGCCATTACTGGGGGCGCTGTGGGGAAGGGTTGTTGAGAAAGAACAGATTTCTCCAACAGCCTTTTCAGTGGAAACAGACCCCGAATGCGGTAGTGACTCCACAGTGCTTGATTGCCATGGAAACTGAGGTAATTTCTAAAGCAGCTTCAAAAGCTTCCATCCCTATGGTTCTTCTAGGATGTTCTTATAGAGGTGTGCAAGCTTCAGAGAAAGGGAACTTGTCAGGCAAGCCTCTGGCTCTTGAAATGAGTCATAAATCAAAGAAAAATGCTTGTTCCTGAAATAAACGGAGAGACCCCTACTAGTGGGCATAAAAGCGGCTCCTGGGGAAACAAAATGGAGAAGTAGCTATAAATGAGGAGGAATTTCCTCTCTCCTGCCCTGGGGGGCTAAGGACAGGTGAGAAGTGGCTTCAGAAATAGCCAAACCTGAGGAAGGAAGGCAGGGAGCTCTCCCCACACAAAGCATCTTGTCGCCCTCACTACTTAGGTGACTGAGATGCACGATGTGAACACAATAGTTAAGGCCCCTGCTCCCTCTGGGCACCCGAAAGCTGGCTTGAACTGGCCTGGGTTGTTGAGGTGGGGGGCAGGGCCAGGCCACCCCCACAGCGTATAGGCAGGACACCTCCAAGCCCAGGGCAGCACACCTGTGCCTCACTGCCGTGATGCTGGGGGTGGGCAGGAGCTTGGCAAGGGGAGAGCTGAATGGGGGGTTGGTGACAGTCTTGAAGGCCTGGTGGGTACCAGTGGGAGAATGATTCCAGGAAGGCCCTAAAGCATTATTCTGGAGAAGGCTTATAAAGATGGGCCCAGAGAGGTAAAGGAATTCTGCTCTGGGGGACATACCTTTTCAACCTAACAGACCTTGGGCTTTGGGGACAGGTGAGTAATGGTGTGCATTTTTATCCCCCAGTATAAAACAGTTGGAGAACGAGTGCCTGTGAAGCTGTTCAACCTCCTTCACGTTCTAAAGATCTCTTGATTTCAAATATACTTTCCTATTATCAGATCATGTCTCATACCACCAGTCTTGATTTGGAAAAAACTCTCTATCTATAGAAGCCATCAGAAGGTCAGAGATATCCAAGAATTGTCTGTGAAAGAGGCCCACCCATCCCCACTCAGGATACCATTAGATCTGACTCGGTGCTCATTAAATAAACAACCAGTGCCCTCTCAGTCGAAGATAAAACCCAGTGCCTTAGAGTTGCTCACTGTCTTCCAGAAGAATCAGACCCCTAGACCCATTAGTGTGATAAAGAGCAGTTTTCCTTTTAAGGACTGACACCTTGAATATGCAAACAAATGGAAACAAAAGAATTCTGGGTCTGACTTTTCAGCAGGAAAGAGGACAGAAAGGGGATCCCTTGTGACTTGGGTGACAGTTCAGAGACCTCCAAAGGAGGGGGAAGGCACCCCGTGGACCTTCGAACCCCCCCCCCCCCCCCCGTAGGAGGCCCGCCCCCGTGGGAGAGGGGAGCGGAAGGGGAGGCTCACAGTTGGGACCTTCTGTGCTGTATCCGTGGTGGGTGTTGTTCAGACATCAAGGCTTTCATCCTCCCCTCAGCCCTTATTTTGTAGAACACAAGCTAGGCCCAGGGAGCCACAACACAAGCAGTTACATAAAGGCGCCACAGTCTACATTTACGCCCAACCGGACTGGTCCTCCTCACCCCCACGGGGTAAGGGGCAGGTGTTCATTTGGGGAGCAGGGCAGGAGACAGAGGGGTAGAGAGGCCAAGAAGGGAGTCACTTCTGCTACCAGAGTGTCAACAATAGCCGTAGGTCCAGACGTGGTGAAGGTCAGGCACGAGCTGCCTTCTAGGATTGTGCTATGCCATCACTGAGAAGTGGACCGTGCAGAACGCTGTCTGGCATGTCATGAGCCTTTCCTGCGTGTTTGTTCCTCTGCTCGGTTTGTCACTCGCTCTTAACCTTCTCTGTGGTTCCTAGCGCTTGCTGCCAGAGTTCACGGTCACGTGGTTCCCAGACCCAGGATTCCCACACCCATCTATTTGACTCCAAAACCCAGGTCTCTGCTTAATCACACAGTATTCTCTCCCCAATAAAAATAAAGTTGTCGACGTATTTATGAACCTTGAGCCACTCATGACCTGATCTGGTGTGAGACGACCCCACCCAGACCTCTCATCATGGGGGATGAAGACTGTTTGTTGTGCCTGGGGTGGCAGAAAAGATAAGGCTGCTTCTGTTGAAGGGAGGGTCCCCAGAGAGATAGGAAAATGAGCATCTTTGGCTGAAAGCCTTACCTTTTTGTGGGCCCTAGGCAGGAAGACAAAGCTGGGGGTTCAGGGAACAAAAAGATTAATCTTATTACTTCTATAGCCCCGCCACCAACCCCCATGTCTTGAAGTCTGGTGTCTGTTCCCACCACGTCTCAGAAGTTCCTTTCTTATGGACCTACTTCCTCCTGACTGTTCCGCCTGTTGCCTGGCCTCGAGCCAACGCTTCCTGACCTCGCATGGATTTACCTGTTTCTCAGACTCTCATCTCTTGTCTTCCATGACAGCATGCTCATGATTTTGCCTTTCTTCTGTGTCTTTTCTGTTTCCTTTGCTCTTTGCTTTATCTGCAAATGTGGCTTCCGATGCTCTTTTTTCCTTTCTCCCTGCAAACATGTCTCCTTGTCACCAGTATCTACTCTCACAGTGACAGTGACCTCTGCGTGGATGAGTCTGGAACTGCTTTGGAATGGCCTTTTCTGAGCTCTAGCCTCATGTTTTTTACTGTTCTCTGGAACCACAAACATGCCGTGAGCTAGACTCATGCTTTCTTGGTAGATGGTACGTGTCTAATTTATGTTTATGGCATCCGTGCTAAGCACTGGCTTACTGTGGGTGCCTGACAAATGTCAGCTTCTGTCCTTTCCCTTCTCCCCATGAAATGAGCTGCTTTTCTTGCCTTCCTCAGCATAGGAGTCTGCCAGTCACCTCTGAGTCATTGTTCACTTCTCCAGTGTCACCCATAGCTTAGCCAACTGTCAGTGTCTGCCAATATCTCCGTTGCCATACTCTTCGTGGCTCTCTCACTCATGTCCATTCCCTGAGTGCTGCTGAGGCCCTGAGTATGACACTAGTGTTGACCAGTCATTTAGCCCTGGGTGGACATCGGTGTCTCAAAACTCGGAGCATCCGTTTTCTCCTAGAACTGAGGGAGTGCTGCCTACCCCATCTGGTTTTTGTGTGGATAGAATGAAAGGATTCACAGGAAAAGCATCTAGCAAAGGATACGTATCACATAGATGTTCCTCTCCCGACTTTCCACTTAATTCAACCTTTACACCATTCTGTCTTTCTAAAATACACCTCCTGCCATGTCATTTCTCTGATGAAAATATTCTGGGGTTCCATGTGGCTTATTGAGCAAAGGTCAGCATCACCAGCCGGAGTTTAACGTGGGTCACAATCTCACCCCGGACTCACCTCCAGCCACATGTTGTGTTGCCCCCCACCCCCACACCACCTGCCGTTGCCTGCCTCTGGGCCACCCTGCTCGGCCTGGTGAAGGCCTCTGCTTCCTCAAGCCTCAGCATCTTCTAGAAACCTTTTGAACCAGCTTAACTAAAACCAGACTCTGCCTCTGAATGCAGACATCGCTTTGTACCATTTTGATGGCACTTACCTCCTTGCGAGTATCTCCTGGAGCAGAAACTGAGACAATTTCCCATGTCCCCTCTGAGTCAAAGCCTTCATGGTAGCAGAGGGACCTCTTCCTTGCCAGGTCCTCCGGTGGTCAGTTTGCCCCTCTTTATTTTAAACCTTATTATGGTTTCTGGTAACCTCGACTTACTGGACTTGGGCCCTTTCTGCCAAAGTAACATAAATTAAAGTCAGGACCCTCTTCCTCCAACAGTCTTTCAAATATTTGAAGACTGCTCTGTACTACTTCTTAGTTATCTGCTTTATAGACTTAAGTGCAACTCACTACACATTGATTGAGTGCCTACTGCATGCTAGGCGTGGTGCTAGCGCCCAGGGTACACAGATAAACATGTCCCTGTCCTTAAGGGTCACCCGGGCAGTGGTGGAGGTGGAGCGGTGGGTGCGATGACAGGGCTGTCAGAGAAAGAGGACCTTTCTGAGCCAGGGACTGTGGAGCAGCCTCAAGGTAGGGTAGAGATTGAGGCTAAAGGAAGAATCAAGTCAACTTGACCTTACTGTTGCCCTCAATGGGCTTTTACACCATCAATCAGCTGAACCTGCACTGAGACCAAGAGTTGGCCACTATCTAGAAGCAATATGCCAAGACTTTCTTTACTCGTTCTCGTTTAGGATTTCACATGCCATTAATAATTTCCATTTTTATATTTTTCTGTGTAACTAAACTCTGTCGTAAGTGAAGCAAAAAAGAATCCTTTTTATCTAAGAAAAAATGCTTAAGCAGCTTTATGTGGAGGTAAAATGTAAACCTAGTATGCTATTTTACCCCCTAATTTTGATCCTGGGTAGGGAGGAATGGGAGTAGCTGTGTCCTTCCCACTGCTCTCCCTAACAAAACCCTAGGAACTTCTTAAAGATTGCACCACACTTCCAGGATACAATATAGTTAATGAAAATACCCACTGTGGCTTAGCTCGTAACATTGTCAGACAAGTTCAATTGTCATCACATTTCCAGAAGCCTCTGGGTCCAGTTTCTAACAGTGCCTGAGTTAGTATGGCCAAGGGTATGTTGGAGAGTTCTCTCCTGATCTCAGCATTCCCATCAAGGCCTGTAAAGCTGGAAACCTCTTTCTTCAGGAGGACACGCCACCTTTGAAGACTCCATTTCCCAAGGAAGAAGAGGGGACTGACTTCTCTGGTGAGGTTGGCCAAGAGGCTGAGCTCATGGGGCTTCACACCATCTGGGTCCTCTGCCCTGTTTGCTTCTCCACACGGGCAGCCTTCTCAGGTCGAGGCGCCAGGGTTAGGCTGGCGTCAGGAGGCCTGTTTGTCTTTCTTTTCTGGGCCCACCAGTGTGAGTCAACATTTGAGGGTGAGTGTACCTGCTTTGCAAACCTGAATGTTCCCTCCCTCTGGCAATTCATCCTCAAATGTCAGCGGGGGGAAAGTATGGGTGCCCTTGAATGTGGCCAAGGGTCAAGCCACAATTGCTGTGCTAGCCTTATCAGTAATAGAGCTGACGTGTTTTTGCTCCATCAGCCTCCTTCCTGTGATTCTTTTCTCACTAGAGTATGAGTTCAGAAAGCCAAGATGAGTAATTATCATCCCCCAAATCTCCAAGAGAAAAGAGGGGTGAAAAGAGGTACCCAGGTTGAGACCCATTGATGAGCCAGGAGTTGCTGGTAGGAGGAGAGGACCCCTTCCATGGGCTGGAGTCTACACTGAGGTCCTGGGTATCCTCTTCTGACCACCAGCTTACTCTGTCCACTGTTCAGCTTCTGGCCCACTGGGAAGCTACAAAGTCTTCCTGGAAGGAAGTTAATGCTGTGATCTTGATTCATTTCCTTTCTCGACCTCTCCACCCTACATCTGCTGGGAGAATCCTATTCCTCCACAGGAGCTCACCCCTCTCCATGGCACAAATAAGGAGTGACCCTGTGTACACGTTATGAAAAGTCTTCCAAGTTCTCTGAAGAATTCAGCAGTGAGAGTTTTATTACCTGAGCCATGAGTCTGAGTGTTTCCCAGAACCTCCTCGGGGCACTTTTGGTCACTACAGGCCCTTCTCCCAATGTCATCATCTAGTTGATAGGTCTTATAGAAGCACCGCTGCATACAGGGCCCTGCTGGGGAAGAAGAAGGCTTCTCTGCTTATAATGCTTACAGTCCAGCCCCAGAGACAATCCTCATGCATGAGAAATGAGAGCCAACTCAACGAGCGGCAAAGGCGTGAATATGAATCCTGGCTCCCGTACTTGCTACCTGTGTGACCTTGGGTAGTCTCCTTGACCTCTCTGTGCCTCATGTTCCTTAGCCAAACCTCATAAACTTGCTTGGAGGATTAAAAGAGCTAAGTAAAGCACTTGCAACCTTGCCTGCCATGTCGTAAATGCTACATATCAGTGTTTGATCCGTATAAAACTATATGTGTTCTGTGACCCAGTGGTGAGGTGACATCATCTCAGAGAAAGGCCAGCCCAAGCTAACAAATGTGCCAGGCATATGGAGACATAAACCAAACCAGGTGGCAGGCTCGCCTGATCTTCTGGCTACCACCCCAAGCCTCTTCCTCTCCTAATTAACATGGCATTGGCTCAGATCAGATAGGGTAGAAGCCTGAGAGATTTCTTTGAGGAGCCAATTTCTTCCAGACACTTAAACAGCTGGGCCCCCATCCTTCCACCTTTAAAATCAAGGCAATTTAGAGCAGAGCCTCATATGCACACTGATGTCAACTAATGACATCTAATAGTCTCATCCAGCAGCCCCTCTGTGCATGTCGGGAGGTGAGAAGCAGTGTTTTCTCTCCAGGTGGCTCATGTTTGACAAAATGACTGGCAGCCCGTCCTAGAGCAGTTCAGAAAGAATGGAACCGTCTTACCCCCACACCTAGAGTCAGGGCATCACTTAACTGGAAGGACCGTAGAGATCTGGTCCTTCCCTCTGTGTATTGTATGGTTGAGGGATCACGGCCAAAAAGAGGAGGTGCTCTTCCCATGTCATGGGCAGGGATGGGATCAGATTTTCTGATTCTTGCTGGAGTTCTCTATCCACTCTGAACATCTCCGTTGGCTGGAGTTCTCCTACCCGGAAGCAGATAGAGCTGCCTTAGTGTCCCTCTGGGCCAGGAGAGCTTTAGACCACCAAGGCAGGAATTTATATGTAAGGATAGGTCTACCTGTGCTCAGCTTCCTGCTGGTCCTGGGGGCGGGGTTTGGGAGGGGGAGGGGATGTGGCTTGTAAACTCCTTAGGAAGGTCAATGACCAGAGCAACCACAAAGCTGTAGTATCAGAGATGATTGGCGGGAGGTTTAGAATTACATCTAAGCCTTGTCCTGAGCAAGAAACCCAGGACAAGATTGCCCTCCACCCTATAGATGCTCCACATTTGCTCTGGGGACCATTGTCATCCACCAGAAAGGGTTGGCCTAGAAAGAGGAGGAGAGAAAAGAGAAGCAGAGGCAGGAAGATGGCATGCGCTAAGTGGCTTTACTCTTGGAAGCTCACTGTTCACAGCTTGAGAATGTTCCTTTCTGCACAGCTGTAGATGCCACTCTCAGTTTAGTTAGGAAGCCAGTTGGATCCCACCAACTCTCAGCTCTGAACCAAGACCCAGATGGATAGGAAGCTCCAAAGATTCACGTTGAGAAAGATGTGCTGCTGTACTCTTGGTTCATTGTCTTCTGGGACTCTCACGTGTACATAGCTGCCCGCCATATGGAAAGCTCGTAGCTCACCACGGACCACTCATCTCTGATTTTCCCAACTTTTTGTGCCAAGAAGCATGGAATATCCCAGGGCAGGTGGGCAAAATGGTGTGGGCCAGGGGTGGCTTTTTCTGGGGGATTTTTTTAATGGGGGGAGTGGGAAGAAGTATAATGAATAGTTCTCAGATTCTTCTACAATCAAATAGTCTAGGTTTTATGGCAAAATCAGGTATTTGCTCTGTTGTGGATGCTTTGGGACCTCTAGCGAATTATTTAACTGGAGATTACTATGTGGATTATATCATATACATTCCGTGCTGCACGTATACGCACACATATGCGATCACATCTTTAAGAGGTACAGAAGTTACAACCCCTGACATTTGGTTTGAGTCTGAATGAACCCTTGGGATCTCAGAATGGCTTCCCCATGAGAAAGAATGGTGGTAGTGTTTTAACAAAAAAAGGAAACTGGGTAGACTAAAAATGATAAAAAGGTAGCTCTCACAGTCTGCTGTATAGTAGGGGTTGAATGAATGAGTGTGGGAGAATGCTAGGTGCCGCCTCCGTATGCCAGAGGAACAAGGGCACAAGCTCAGTGGCACCTTGGAAAGGTCCCCAGCTCCTGTTTCATGGCGATTCCCCACACCGCCGTTGGGGCTGCTTCCTTTTGCCCACCCTGGTTGAACCACAGGCTTACGAGCTTCTCTGACAATGCTGTCATGTAACCCCTGCTGGTTGCTCTAACCTCTCTGAGCCCAAGGATAAGTTCCGTTACTGGGGCTGGGGTGGGGGGGGGGGGTCTGTCTCAGGATGTACTCTGAGCTCTTCCAAATTCCATGGTTCTGGTTCCACAAAGTCCACAGAATTGAGAGTCCTGAGTGAGTCCTTCCTCTGGTTTCTGTGGAGAGCAGTTGCTTCCTGGTATGGCATTGACCTTGGGGTGGAACCGGGGAGGGGGCAGGTGGAGTGGGTGATGGAGAGGAAAAGTGCAACTTCATTTCTTTCTTGTCCTCCAGAACAATTTTTTCTCACCCTCACTTAAAGCCTTCCATTTCTAATATTATACCTTACATATAGAAAGCAATTTTAACTTCTGTAAGCCTTTTCACATGTATTATCGCTTTTCAGAATAATCCTGCAGAGAGGTATTATTCCAATGCAGAATTTCTGTGAATATAAAAATGCTTCCTAAAACCCAAGGTGCCCAAGGAAACATGGGTAGGTGTGCACCTGCGTGGGCGCACACGCACACACAGGCAGGTGCACAAACCCCTCAGCGATCACAGAACGGTTTAGGAGGAAGAAAAGGATGGGAGGACCAGGCATGGTGTCAGCTTCATTCCCCTCTAGGTTTCAAAGCCCGTAGTTTCACCTGAAAGCCCGATAGCCTTTCTTCTAGTGACGTTCTGGAGAAAGCGACAGTCTAGCCGAACATGAACTAAAACAGAACAGGAAGCATCCCTATAACTGTCAGGTCACCTGTTTTGGACCATAAAAGCTTTATGGATCCAGAAAAAATATGAATAATCTTGAGCTGGGCATACTTAGGGAAGGCTTCTTGAGAGATGAGACTTGGCTTAGACTATCGGTTCTGGCTACATGGACTCTGCTTAGGATGGAAATGTCCAATTCTAGTCAAGGACACCAGGCGAAGTTTCTTTTGACCTTAGTAAGTTCCCATCACAAAAGGCACTTGAACACCACCAGTGCTCTCTTCCATTTGCTCAGCCCTTGAGATGTTTGCACAAGTTTGCAAAGGCTCTTTGTCTTTGGTGGAAAGGCCACAGAGCCATGGATGTTGGGATCAAATCTAAATCTATACCCAAAGAATAAATGGATTGACGGGTATTGAGTGGAAGGAAGTAAGCATAGATACATTGGTGAGGAAGACTAGCTGGAGGAAAAACCCAGAAGGTGCCCAGTAGCTATTGCTTTCTATGGCTGTGTTTGTTTTTTATTTTTTGGAACATAATCATTTTAGTTTTATTTTTTAAGTTTTTATTGTGTCACGTTAGTCACCATACAATAGTTTTTGATGTTGCGTTCCAAGATTCATTGTTTACATATAACACCCAGTGCTCCATGCAATACGTGCCCTCCTTCATACCCACCACCAGCCTCACCCATCCCCCCCACCCCTCTCCCCTCTAAAACCTTCAGTTTGTTTCTTGGAGTCCATAGTCTTGTGGTCCGTCTCCCCCTCCAATTCCCCCCCCTTCACTTTTCCTTTCCTTCTCCTACCGTCCTCCATGTTATTCCTTATGCTCCACAAGTAAGTGAAACCATATGATCATTGACTTTCTCTGCTTGAACTATTTCACTCAGCATAATCTCCTCCAGTCCCGTCCATGTTGATGAAAAAGTTGGGTATTCCTCCTTTCTGACGGCTGAGTAATGTTCCATTGTATGTATGGACCACATCTTCTTTATCCATTTGTCTGTTGAAGGGCATCTCAGCTCCTTCCAGTTTGGCGATTGTGGCCATTGTTGCTATGAACATTGGTGTGCATATGGCCCTTCTTTTCACTGCATGGCTATGTTTAGATACCTGGTGTAGCTACAGCCTGGCTGTGAGGTCTGGAAACAAACATGGTCTTATTTTATCGTGGATTGGAATGTTATGGAAATAAGCCATTTATTATGTATTCACCTGTTGTATTCGATTGCTAGGGTTGCCACAACAAAAAAATCATAGACTGGGTGGCTCAAACAAGAGAAATTTATTATCCCATGGTTCTGGAGGCTGGAAGTCCAAGATCAAGGTGTCATTGGGGTTGTCTCCTCTGAGGCCTCTTTCTCGGCTTGCAGACTGGCCACCCTCTTGTTGCCTCTTCCCTTGGCCTTGCCTCTGTGCTCAGCTGTCTGGTGTCTCATTGTATATCCTCATCTCCTCTTCTTGGAAGGACACCGGTCAGTTTGGATTAGGGACCCCCCCCCAACAGCCTCGTTTTCACTCTGTTAGCTCTGCAACAGTCCTGTGCCATACACGGTCACACTCTGAGGCACAGAGGTTAGGGCTGCACTGTAGGAAGTTTGAGGACCCAATTCCATCCCTGACATCAGTGCTTATGGATTTGCCCAATACCCTGTAGGTATGTGAAAACAAAGGCGTAAGGCTCTAGGTTCTAGGTCGGGAATCTGGAAATGTTGTCTAGAGAACCGATGCCAGGCTGTACGTGTGGGCCAGTCCCTTTCAGCGCCTGAGCTGGGGATGTTGTATTCGGGGGCATAAGCATGCGCAGACATAGAGCAGCCCTGTGGCACGTAGATGCAACCTCGGGAACACACACGCTGCTTCCCCGGGGGTGGGGCTGGGGGGGGTGCGGCACTTCTGCAGTGTCTCTGCCTAGAGTGTTTGCAGAGTTTGCAGAATGATGGATGATTTTGTCCAAACTCAGGGTGCCATGCCTTGCAGGGTGTTCTCCGGAGCCTGTCACTGCTCCCTGCCTCAGCCCAGCAAACCCCTAAGGCACCTTGGATTTGAAAGCCCGTGCGGCCTGCCTGTCGGCCGCTGCTGATGCAATGGTGTATAATTCAACAGTAATTTGTATTCTGTGCAGGTCTGAGCAAAGCTATAAAGTGCTCTTGAGAGCTAAATGCTGCTGAGGCATCTGATCTCCGCAAAGGAAGGGCTTGGTAGACATCGGCTTCCTGGGATGCAGACGCCGGAGCTGGAGGAGGAGGGATCCTCTTTCTGTTTGCCGATCTGCTTCTTTATGGTTTTAAAGATGGGACAGGGGCTCTCGGTGGAGTGGCTGAGGGAGGACTTGGGCTGCTGCTCAGATGTCCCAACCCCTGACGACCCCTGACTCACACGCCCACAGGGGCACGGCTGCCGCCTCCGCTCTGCAGCAGGCTGGTGGACCCGGGTCCAAACGGAGGCCCTTTGGCCACGAAGCAACAAGGGAACGGACGTGCACGGTCTAGGGATACACAGACGTCCCTTCTCATTCCTGGGAGCAGAAAATCGTCACACAGATGGATTTCCTGGCCCAGAAACATGCAGAAATGATACTCCAGTGACATTTCGGGCACCACCTGGTCACATAAGGGATGGGTATTTGGGAAGGTGCCTGTGCACACAATATCTGACTGCCCTGAGTTCCTGCGAGAGCCTTCTCGAGGGCCTTGGTTTCCTGGCTGACGGCTTCTTGAATTAGGAAGAGCATCTCTGCTGCTAGACCTGAGGCCTCAGTGTCGGTGCTGTTTCTACGCAGGGTCCATCTGCATGGCTTCTCTGACAATCCCTGAAGGGGGTGGAGACACGTGTCCCTCCCGCGCCTGCCCCCGTCCCCCCCAACCCCGTGTGTGCTCATCCAGCAGCAGCCACACAGGAGGCTCTGCTCACACCTCACACACCTGCCATCCATGCTCAGGAGTGGGCCGAGCAGGGGGTTAACACCAGAACTCTGAATCCTGCCTCTAAAATTATTGAACTTCAAGGTGGGACTGGGGTGGGATGTTATTGGGCTGCTAGCAGATTAAGTGTATCTTGGTGACATCTCAGGCTGGCAGAAGGGTGAGCTACCCCCAGAGCTATGCAACCCCAGCCTGGTAGGTCTCCACATGAGCTACATTCCAGGCATCCGTGTGGCCCTCCTCACCGGGTGAAGGCACGATGGTTAATTTAATTTACAAGCTGGGATCTGTCAGTCCCTGTGGCAGTACCACCAGTGGGGGCCAGAGTGGAGGGAAGGACATGAAGGAACCCGCAAGGGTCACTGATCTGTCCCCCATAGCCCAGGACTTTCCAGATTCAGGATGAAAATCCCACGTTCCAGGGCCACACTCCCATCCCCACCGCCAACTCCCAGGCAAATGGGGATGGATGGTCCCCCTACCAGGGAGGCAAGATGTTGAAAGAATAAAGAAATCAGGAGCCTAAGGGAATTGGGGTTTGTGGGGAAAGCGCCGGAAAGCTGTGTTTAGCCAGGGATATACCCTGACCATTCTGTGATGCTGGAGGGTTGGGGACACGTAATTACATAGCATAGGAGATCACATCACGTCACATAATGTCACATAGTCTGGTGACGTAATGACATAGTGGGGGCATCTCCAGCCAGAGAAGAGGGTGAGGTTACCCAGAGTGTGTTACATGGGACGAGAGCTTGGGAACAAGTCTGCAAAGAGGAAAGGAGAGTGAGAAGCCTGTGCAGGAGATGCAGCGGGACAGAGAGGTGGCACAGAGCCGGGATCAAGGGGCAGCTCGGAAGCCGAGGGAGGAGATAGCAAGCAGCGGGGAGGTCGTCAAAGAGCGGAGAAACTGAAAGTCCTGAAAGTCGGGGAGGGTTGGTCGGGGGGATGGGAAACTGGAACCTAATATTTGGCAACCTGGGAAGTGCTAATTAGAGATGGCAGCGATGAGGAGGAGGTGGATGGGGAAGCTGTGTGTGGTGTTGGAACGGGAGCTGGCAGGCCGGCGTGGAAACCGTCTCCCCCCCCCCACCCCCGCTCGAGCCTCAGCTGTGGCTGCAGCGAGGGGCCGGGCGATGGGGCAGGCAGCAGCCCGGGGGCCCTGTAGGCCCTGGCCTCTTCCAGCCAGGGGCACAGACGGGTGTGACCAGGGCGGGGCTGTGGGTTGCAGGGTGACTGCATGGTCATGAGTCCCGAAGAGCTTCGGGTGGGAGCGCCATCAAAGGAGGCAGGTGGCGTGTCTGAACACCCAGAAGGAAGCATTATGTTTGCTTAGTTCCCTCCACCCGTGGGCCATCCTTCCCCCGCCGGGTGGGGCTTACAAACAGGGACACTAGAGGGGCCTGGAGGCCACTGTTCTTTTGGAGCTGGAGGATCTCACCGCACAGGCTGTCTTCTGCAGCTACATGGGGGTGGTGCCGTCTCTCCTCGCTGGACTTGCTGGGCTCTAAGTCCCTGCGATGGAGGGTCCTGGCACGGAGAGGGGCTGTTAGATTTCATTCGTCCTCCCAGCCAGCTGGCTGGCGGGGCTGGCTGCCTGGAGGCCCGGGCTGAGCCGAAGTCTGACGCCCCTTCCAGGACCAGCGGCACTGAGAGCTGAGACTGATTAGCGTTTCCTGCCAAAGGCATAGACTTGGAACAAGGGGAGCAGCCGTCAGACTTTGCCGTCCAAAGCTTAGGCCCTGTAATGGCGTACCTTGAGGTCCCCTTGCGAACGGACAAGCCCAGTGCTTTTCAAAACTGTTGAAATCACTGGGCTCCTTTCTTCAAATGAAATTTCACACGGACACAGATCAAAGCAGGGCTCTTCTGGCCAAAGAGAGGAGAGACGACTGGAGCCTCTTCTTCCTCCACCAGGGATAGCTTCTGAGACAACAGCTAGAAAGCCACTGGGGAGGCATATATTAGGAGGAGGCTGGGGAGGCTCTCTGGGAAGATGACATTTGAGGAGTCAAGGTGAGAATGAGGCCAGATAGGGAGGCAGGGTCCACTCAGGTCTCGTACTGAGTGTGATGGGAGGGTTGTAAGCAGGGGAGAGAATTCTGATCTGATTAAATTTTTTAAATATCGCTGGCTACTCTATGGGGGCAAGAACAGAAGGCAGGTTAGCAGGGACTTGTTACAGCAGCTCACGTGGGACGCTGGACTAGGCTGGGACAGTGAGCATCTGGGTACCTAGAGGCACAGGGACGGTGGTGCATGGGTATGCCTTCTCATCTCTGCATAGAGACCTGGGATCGGGGGTGGGCGCTGAGGGTGAAGGAGGGCTGCTCCCCAGACCCAGGGAGGACCCCTTCAGAACCGTCTTTCCCTTGGGAAACCTGCCTGGGCCCAGCCTGATTGTCTCGTCAGAGGGTTGACACTTAGCATGTACTATGGGCTAGCCTTCCTCCTTTCCCTATGACTGCTGGTTGTGGGAGGGCCCTCCCCGCCCCCTGCTCCGTCCCCAGTCTGGTGCTCCTTTCACTTTACCCTCAACTCTTCATTTATGTATGTATGTCTCATAGCCCTAACAAGATGGTAAGCTTTTTAAAAAAAAAAAAAAAATCTTTTTATCTCAGGGCGCCTGGGTGGCTCAGATGGTTAAGCATCTTCCTTTGGCTCAGGTCATGATCCTGGGGTCCTGGGATCGAGCCTCACATCGGGCTCCCTGCTCCTTGGGGAGCCTGCTTCTCCCTCTATCTCTGCCTCTCTCTGTGTGTCTCTTCTGAGTAAATAAGATAAAAAATACATTCTTAGAAAAATATTTTAATTTTAGATTTCTTTCAAGATTTTTAAGAGTGGGGATCATATCTTACTCTCCTTTTTATCTTCCTAGCATCTAGTGTAAACCCAGAAGTCCCATAAATACTGGCTGATGAACTGTTTTGTGTCGTGGAGCCACTGTTCTGTGTCACAGGGATTTCCCCCCTCTCCTCCCCACACCAGACCTGACGTCACTTCAGCGGGACGGCCATATGGGGACTATCCCTGCCTCCCTGGCCTGGATTACACCTGCCACCTCTCACAGCCAGGTCTGGAGCTCACAGCAGAGCCTTGCTTCAGGAGGGGAGGTTGGGGAGGGCTTGGGCAGAGCTCTATTCCCTTAACTGCTAGACTCTGACAGCGGTTAGTCTTGGAGTCTGATTGGAATTAGGCCCAAAGCCCAAGCCATGGGGGGAGTTACTAAGAAGCGGTGACTATGCATTGTTCATTGGACCCTCAGGTAGGTCTCAGTAAGTGCTCGTGGAGAATAACATGACGGATCCTGAACTGGCCGCAGAGGCTGCAGCCTGCTGCTGTCCGGGAGCTGAGGACCTCACACTGTACTCTGGGCGAATGAGAGGAGGCCACTGTCCTTCAGCTGAGAGACGGTTTCCACAGAGGCTCCCAGCATCTGTGTTAGCTCCCTCCCAGAGAGGCCCAGAGAGCTGTGGTGGCGGCAACGGGTGGGGGGCATTCTGTACCCCACACACCCCAGTTAGTCACCAGCTTACAGGCCTGAGAGTTGAGTTCCTCACCTGAGCAAACTCCGTCAGGCGGGGTCCTCACCCACCTTTGTCGCCCATCATCTCTGCTCTCTGGGACTCTCAGCAAAATCTGCTGGGAGGCGGGTTGTCAGAGGGTGCAGCCAGAGAACAGTGGTAACACGTGTCCGTCAGTCCATTTCTCGGGGATCCACCATGTGCCTGCATAGATCTGTGTGTGTGTCTCATTTTTGGTTTTTTTTTTTTTTTTAAGATTTATTTAAAAGAGGGACAGTGAGCATGAGCAAGGGGAGGAGCAGAGGCAGCAGGAGAGAGAGAATCCCAAGCAGACTCCATGCTGAGCGTGGAACCCAACATGGGGCTCTATCCTAAAACCCCAAGATCACGACCTGAGCCAAAATCAAGAGCCGGCCACTGCACCAACTGAGCCACCCAGGCACCCCTGCCTATTTTATTTCTAATTATTAATACACATTTTCAAGTTTGAATTGATAAGTGTGGAAGTATGTAAATGGATCGGTCCTCTATCGTAACAGAAAACAGCAGTGTCATGTGGAAACTAACAGCACGTGGCCCAACTCTTCCCCCTTAGTCACACACAACTTCCAAACAGGGAGCTTAGATGACTGGCTCAAAGGGCCAGCTTTCCAGAGAGCCCCAGTTTTTCCCCATCGAGAGGGAATATTGACAAGAGCCAACAAACAGAAATTTTACAAGGTTCCAAAGTCACAGGACAACTGTCAGGAAGTTAAGGCAGGAAGATCCCCAATTAATCCTATTAACATAACACAACAAGACGGATGCTATCAACAAGCTGGGCCATTTCCCCTCGGTAATTAGGTCCACACGGACCTCATCTCTTTTACTCTCAAATTAATCAACCCCATCTTTTCTGTCCTGTCCCCTCTACTTGCAGAGCACACCATTAAAGTAGTAGAGAGCGAGCTTTTGCAGCTAGGGGCAACTTGGGAAGATCAAAAGTTCTGGAGGTCAACCTTCACCCCCAGAACAAGTCACTGGATTTAATCAGGAGGATAGAGCAGCTTTGGATGGGAAGAAATGTCTCCATTTTTTAAAAGCAAAACGTATTGGAGAGCAAGGAAGCCGTGATCTCTTCACGCTATTCTCCTCTCTCTGAATATTGCCAGATATCAGTCTCGTTTGCAGGTGGCTCGTACCTGGGTCTTCTCATCTTTCCTACTCAAGAGAATTGAAAATGCTGTCAACCTCACTTCTCTCTGTCTTTTTCTCTCTCTCTCTCTCCCTCCCTCTCCTCCCCGCTCTTCCTCACCCTCACCCCAACCTGTATTCCCTCGCTCGCCCTCCAGGAACCTTCTGCATCATTTCACTGTGCACCTGTGTGGCCGGAATCAACTTCGAGCTGTCACGCTACCCGCGCTACCTGTATGGACTCCCTGATGACATCAGCCACGGCTACGGATGGTCCATGTTCTGTGCGTGGGGGGGCCTGGGCCTCACACTCATCTCGGGGTTCTTCTGTACCTTGGCCCCTTCTGTCCAACCTGTCCCGAGGACCAACTGCCCTAAATCCAGACCCGAGAACGGGACAGTGTGCTAAAAAACAAACCCATACCTATATATATATATATATAAATATATATATAATATACATATATAAAACAAAACTAACTCAAGAGGATGCCATCAGGCACCCACATCTCGCTGGACTTTGTGTCA
The DNA here is from genome assembly GCF_902655055.1 of Lutra lutra. NCBI lineage: Eukaryota > Metazoa > Chordata > Mammalia > Carnivora > Mustelidae > Lutra > Lutra lutra. The sequence continues at coordinate 95,790,903 of NC_062288.1, forward strand.
CCTCATCACCGGGATGGGGAAAGCATTCCCATCACGTGGCTCTTCCATCCTTTCTTGACTCTTGGCTCCATGGTTTCTTGAAGACAGAACGAACATCACCCCCCGTGGTAGCGTCCCGAGTCCTGTCCCCCTACAAGGATGGGGTGGTGGGCCGGGAAGGGACATGTCGCCAGGGGTCCGAAGCAGCCCGGATGTAGAGAAGGAGATGCCGTCCATCGGGCCGGCAGGGAGGCACCACCCCAGCACCGACCGTATCGCAGAGAAACAAAGCCTGTAGTTCATAGAAGGTAACCAGATCTTCGAGGCCATGTGCAAAACCACTTCTCCGGATCTTCCTATTCGGATTCCCTTCCTGGCCCACCAGCGACACACAAGAAGTGCAAGAGAAAACAGACCGAGAAGGACATTTTCTCTTTGCTGCCAAACTTTCGGACCAAGTTCTAGAGGTGGGAAGGGGGCGAGAGCAGCATGCTGAGAGGCAAGGCCCTCGTCAATAAAAGGACACTTCCGTGGATGCTCAGAAAACCCAGTCTTACCCCCAGCTGCCTTACACCAGTCAAACAAGAGGCCGCCCTGCCCCTGCCCCCGACCCCACTTTCCGTACTGCACGGGCAGACTGGAGCCTTGGAGTAACGCTGTGATGTGTGCGTGTGTGTGTGTGCGTGTGTGTGTGTGTGTGTGCGTGTGATGACTTCTGGTGGTTTCCTTTTCTCCTTTGCACCTTTTAAAATGGAAATACTGCATCACGACTGTTGTCTCCATCCTTTGTGGTGGTTTCGCGGCCTGGGGCGGAGGCCCGAGACCGAGGGAGAATAATGAAGGGGCAAGCCAACGCGGGTGCCCGTTCCGTAGTTTCAGATCCCTGGAGTGTGTGCGTATGGTGGACGTTCTCTGAGTGTGGGGTTTTAGCGTTTGTGTTGCATTTTTCTATTATGTGTTGTGTGCAGCTGAAAGTCCCCGAGGGCAGAACCGAGAACCAACCCACTGGGTCTCAGAGGGCCCTGTGGTCCTTCACGTCACAGTTCTGGGATGCCGCAGGATTTAGTCCTCTAAATCTGGAAGTTCAAGACAAAGCTGGGCACAAAAGCCATGAGAGAAGAGAGGGAGCACGGTTCAGGCGGGAGAAGGAACGTTTCCTCTGTGGCTGTCGTATACAAGTATGTATACCAAACCAAACCAGACCTTCACTCCCCATCGTGGAAGCTGTCCTTTGTCACTGGACATCTACCCCTCTCCTAGGGGCGACCTCTGTACAGATGAAAGGAAATGGGTCACGTGCAGAGAGAGCATCTCCATGTCCCATGGGCTCGAGTTTGTATGATATTGTGTAAATTAATGGAGAACTCTCGACTCTTCCCATCTTCTTCCTTTTCCTCTTGATATTCAAGGCCATGCATCCCCAAATAGCCTTCTTAGTGGCTAGCCCCCAGACAGGGGTGGCAGAAGTCCCACCCAGTGTCTCAGGCTCATTTGAGCAAACTGGCCCTGCAGGTGTTGGCGAACCACGAAGCCAGCCAGAGTCATGGAAGCTGTAGGGACGAGCGTCCGCTGGGAAGAGTGGGCAGGAGCACCTGACAGTCCCCTTGGAGTCCCCTGTGCGGCCCTGGGGAGGCAAAGAGTGAATCCCTGAGCTGCACAGTCACGGGTCAGCCATGTAGCTGAGAAGTCAGTTGCTTCAGAACTAAGTGTGCTTCAGGCACTTTGCCAACAACAACTCAACAGCCTTCCTTTCCTTCCCATGCAAGCACCTGTTTCATCTACCTGTCTTCTGATCTGTCTTCCTATCAGTCCCACCTTTCCTCACCTGCTAACCACCTCTCCCCTCTTCTATCCACCAGGCTATGAGTCCTACCTATCTCCTCATCTGCTGTGTCTGCGTGTGTGCGTGTATGTATGTGTGTATGTGTGTGTAATTCACATCCAGATGGGACATCCCACGTGCATGAATGGCCTGAATGTGGGTCTCTATATATGTGTAGCTCTCCGGTGCATTTTCTGTGTGTTTGTATCAATATAACCTGGACGTGGGTGTGGGTTTACTACTCAAGGCTTCCTTCCCAGCGGTGCTGGTCAGCTTCTTCAGAAGGTGTCCTGTGTGTGTGCCCCTTGTATGGGTGTGCTGAGAGATGAGGGTGGGATATGGAGCAGAAAATGCTATTACCTTCCGATTGGGCTTCTAAGGATTTTTAAAATAAGGGATTTATTCTATGAGAAGAGAAACCATTTTCAGGAAAAGCCAATTTTTCTATTGTATACGAAATTTTAAAACACTTTTTTCTTGAAAGGTTAGATTTCCCCCTTTGAGGCATACAAGGGCTTGAGAAACAGTGAGAAGCATCCCACACTGAGAGGCCTCGTATCTTCCTTCCAAGTGTCTTGAGTGGGCTCTGCCCAGCAGGGAGAGACAGGTGTCCACCAGCATCTGTTTGGGGACAGAGGGCTTGTCTGTGACCAGACCCAAACTCCAGCTGTTTCCCAGCAGGAAAACGGGGAAAGAATTTCTAAAGGGAGCAACTTGCTATCATTCAAACTTTTCTTAAGTAGCCCTGTTTGAAGATACTGCCTCACTGCCCTGTGACTATTTATACCTTCTTTTTTTAATCCCATGCTTGCCATAGATGGGTCAGCCGCTCTTTCCAGCTCCTCATCTTTATGATCGACCCTTAAAAATGTTTATTGTGCCCCTTTAAAACCTTCCTGAAATATTAAGAGATGCCTGAGAAAGAAGTCAACCACTTGGCCTACCTCACCATCAGGAGAGCAGGAGTGTTGAGCTGCGGCTTTGATAGTGAGGCCGGACAGGAACAGATCCCCTCTGAGGTCCAATTCTGCTTGGGGCCAGTGAAAGGCCTGAGCCAGTGGTCAGGATGGAAGCCCCGTACAGAGAGGGCAAGTCCTTGCCTGGGTGAACTCGATCCCTCCAACACAGGGATCCAGGTTAAGACCTTACCCCCGCCTCCCCACAACCTGAAGCAGTGGCCTGGCTGAGGAAGAAGGAAGGGAGCGGGGAGGGAGAAGGAAGAGGGACCCTCTGCCAACTTCACCTCAAAGTAGAGCCAACCCTTGGATAGGATTTAGGGTTAGCAGCCTCATTAAAGCCCCAGCCCTGACCCCGGGTCAAGTTCAAATTCCTTACAGGTGTGCATGCAAGGTCCCTGATCTTGGATGTATTTTGAGCTCCATGCGAGTCTGCCTTAAGCATGGGGCTCATTTCAGCTTTCATTTCCTTCCTTACCCTATGAGATTGGGGATTTAGGAAAGTGGAATGTCCGCTTGGAAGGAGGTCCTATTTCTTTCTCCCCATCGTGGGAGCTTTGTTTCCTCCACATTTCCTTTTCCTCTCCCTCCACTCATTTCCACCTTCCTTCTGCATTAACTTAAAATAGCTGATCAGTTAAAAGAGTTCAGGCATTTGTCTCCAGAGGGGCTCATCCTCTCTCTCCAGGCAGCCCCCCTTCCTCATCTGTTATGGCTGTAGGCTCCAAAAGGAGATCAGTAGCTTCCTAGCATGGAAATATTACAAATAAAAAATTTAAATGTGCCTATTCCAGCTTCAATCCTCCTGAAAGCCTCAGCCTTTGAATAACTACATCCTTTCAGCTTCAGGGATCACAAATCAGGAAGACTCACCATCTCCACCAAATCAAGACAGAGCCTTCCTTGATCACCTGTCCATACGCAGCACCCTGAGCCCATTCTGGTATCTTCTCTTGTTGGGGGGCGAGTGGTTCCACTTAACAGTGCTTGCCTCTCTTTTGATGAGGGAAGACACATTATCCTGGAACTCTTGAGTACGGGCCCTACCTCGTAACAGTCATCCACAGTCAAGAGAAGAGGTCTACAGTGAACCAGCATAGTTGCTCTGATTGAATGGGGGATGAGATTAGATCCCTAAAATTGCCCACCTCAGTCAGACTCCGCATAACGAAATCAGGTACCTGGAGGCATTGACTCTGGCTTATTCTGGGAGCATTAATTAACTGATTTTCAAGTGTCTGAGGGGAAAGAGTGGGAAGATATACACTCTGGTCATCTTTGGTGTGGTTTGTGCGGGTCGCTTGGTTGATTCTCGCGGCTAAAGGGTAGCTGCCTTTCCTGAAAATGTTCCTGCTGCTCAGGGGTCAACCATCCCAGCGGACAAATCAAGCCCTTTGAAGGGAACTATGATGAGTCATAAGGACAGGTGATTTCCCCATAGTTAGAAATTACTGATGCATCCCAGCCGGGTTGCCTGCTCTGCTGTCTTCTAGGTGGTATCTGACGGAGTAAGGGGACAGGCTTTTAAACAAGCCCACGGGAGTTGATAGACACAAAATCTTCTGGTGTCTCTCAAAGCAATCAGCTTGGTGGGCTGTATCTGCACTCTTCCCATTGATGCCTCCATGGTGCAAAATGTTTCTTAAACATTATTATTAGTCCCTAGATGACATTATTATTGGCTATCGGATTACTTTTTCTGAATAATAGAAAACTCTAGAAAATTAGAAAAATAAAGTACAAAAAAACAAAAAAGACTAAAGGATTGTTTATAATTCCATCACTCAGGGGCATCCTGATGGTCAACAGCCCCAGCAACTTCCACAGTCAGTGGTTGTCTTGGGCTGGAAGTCAGGGCTAGGAGTGGAGTCCCAGACCGCAGAACCACACTGGTCTGCATGGACTTGACCATGACCCTGTGTTCATAGCAGAAGGATCACAGGGCTCTGAGCCCCCAAAGACCACAAAGAGACTTTTTAAAAAAGTCCAGTGTCAGAGCATAGGGATGGGCAGAACGGAATGAAAAGATTCCTTGGGATTTTTTTTTTCATTTTCTTTTTTTTTTTTTTTTTTGAGTGTTATTTCAATCTAATTATAGGTGTAAGAGCACAGAAGCCAGAGTAACTCACTAAGCTATGCTCTATAGCACAGCTACTGTAAAGTCCATGTCAGCTCTGCACTAAAATGATTGGTGACTCTGGGTGCTGGGTCTTCTCCATACTTGAACTTCCTCATCCACAAAATGAGGATAGTGATAACACTTTACCTCATGGTATGTTAAGGGTGACAAAGAAATTGCAAAGTGATTTGCAAACATGATGTGTCACGTGAATTCTGCACCAGTCAAATGATCCTGCAGCAGCAGAGGCCCTGGCCATGTGGAATCTTCCATGGGGTGTCTGGGCCTCACCACTGAAAGGACAAGTGAGAGTGAGCAGTCACCTTGGCCGCCAAACAGGACTGTCCCTATCCACCTTCAGCACGTGGGATTCTATCCTATCACTCGGGTCCCTCACAGAGGTTGGCTCCTTAATTTACCCACCTCAGGCTTCCATCCTTTGGTCCAAAGCCAATTTTGCAAAGGGCACTCTTAATCCTTCTGGATTATTCCCAGAGGTCATGGGATGAGTACACGATATGAAGCAAATAGCATATATGATCTAAAACAGTTAACTATTAAACAAGGGTCAATGCCTTTTTTTTTCTTTCCCACAAACCGATTTGTAGCTGTACGTGCCCTCCTAGTGGGAGCAGATCAGGCTCTGAAACATTTTAATGGTCTTTTAAGTTTAAGATGGGAACAAGTTTCAAAGAACTGGTATCTTCTATCTCTTGTCAGTTGGTGAAGCAGGTGGCTTCATCAAAAGCATATGGGTTCTCATAGGAAGTCCTTCGGGTGGTGCATTCACTAGGAGATGTTCTGGGGGTAATCCTGTTGGGGGGAAACTGAACCCTAGCTTCTAGACAAGAACATATTTCTAAAAGGGTCTGCATGCTTTCTGCTTTGCCGAGGATCCTGTTTCAATGTGTCGATGAGACCTTCTCTGAGGGAAGTCCAAGTCCTCGCTCACTGTAGGGATAGAGCCCAACCAGGAATGGGGCGACTACCCAACTATATGAGGTGTTGTTGACTATTGAAAACGGGCTGAACACCTGTGGGGTGCACAGCAGTAGCTCAGACCTGGCCTCACTTTGACAGATGCTGACTTTAGCAATCACAATCCCATTCTTCATTTCCAAGGATGGGGTGTTGCTCCTTGGGGAGCTCTCTGTGTCCCTCTCTCCCATCTCCCATGATTCCCTCTGGCCAAACCTTTCCCTTCCTTGGTCACCTGGAGACCCTGTTGAGCCTGAATGTGTCAGTGTGTCTGTGTCTTTGTGGATGTAATGGTGCCTTTCCCGTAAGGAGCTCTCACTATTCTCAGACTCCTTTCCCACTTCCACCCATGGTGTGACTGTTGTAGATCCAAGACTATGTGTAAAAATGTACAAATAAAAGTGGAAAATGAAAATAAGGGGGGAGGGAATTGAGGCTGAACAAATGCATTGATGTAGCCCTCAGTTTTTGGAGGACTTACACAGACTGCCCTAAAATCCTGACTCCGGGTGGGATTTGAAGGGAGGGAAGCTATTGGCACAGGAGTTTGTTGTGTGTGTGTCAGGTTTTTTTGTTTTATTTTTTTCTGGTTGCTTCTCTGACAGTCACTAGTGTCTGCCTGGGACCCTCTGTTCTAAAGCTTTTTGCCTTTAAAGTAAAAATATATTTTCCAGAAAGTAAAAGCAAGTCATCAAAGTCTGAAGGGTAAAGGTCATCGTGAAGGTCAACACAAAGACCTGATCCTGGGTTCCTGTTCATAGCTTTGTCACTGGCTCACTCGGAGCCTCAGGCGAGTCTCGTTACCTCACTGTCTCTCTGCATCCTCTCAGCCAAACAGGGAGCAGGGGGCTCCCGGGGCTCCTGGGGACACCACATCTCCTTGGCCATTCTGCTGCTATTCTCAGAGGCTTAAGCCCACGCGGGGGTGCACTTCCCACCTGAAGACCCATTTGGAGAGTTGTACTCCCTAGTCCTCTTGCCCCTCTCATGCCTCAGAAAGTAACCTCAAGCTACCAGCCAGTTTGTGCTCCAGTCCAAAGCCTTCGATCTACTTTTTTGTTCTCAGATGCCTTTTCCCACCCACTTTGCCATTCTCATTTTACTGTCCTTACTGACAATTTTGCCAGCTGGGGTAGGAGAAGAGTCTCGAGGGAGACAGTGCCTGTGCATTACTTTTTCATCTATGACTCTCTCTACAGACATGGCTTGCGGAGGTCAGAAACGGGGAGGCTGGCTAGGGGATGCCTCCAGATCAGAATGAAGCAAGCACCGGTGGGTGGTGGGGTAAGGTCAGTGGGCAGCGGGTGTGAGTTGCCTGTGAGGTAAGATCGAGAAAACTCTTGGAAGGGGAAATGGCAGAGGCACCAGAGCATCCTCAGCCCAGCAGTGGAGACAGATCCCCGAAAGGCAGGGTACCCTGAAGTAAGTGAATGGGTAATCCCATAGCACAAGGAGCTGTCTCCCCTACGACTGAGAAGATGAGAGACCCTTGGGGGCGGGGCGAGGGGTTCACACCAAGCTTCACCTAACCCTCCCATCTATGGCGCCTTCCATCCAAACCTTCCTCCTTTCTGACAGTCCACAGTGATCACCACTCACTCTGGGTCTAGCTTCAGGAAGACAATTTAGACCAGTGCTGTCCAACAGAGACATAATGTGAACCACATATGCAATTTTTAATATCCTAGTAGCCCCCCTTTTAAAGGTCTAGATAAAACAGGTGAAATTAATTTTGGCACCTGTTTCAACCCAACATATCAAAAATACTATTTTAACATGGAATCAATATTAAAAAAAAATCACTGAAATATTTCTCATCCATTGCCTTTTCGTGACGTCTTTGAAATCCAATATGAGTTTTATTCTTAGAAAACGTTGCAGTTTGGACCAGCCACATCTCCAGTCCTCAACAACCACACGTGGCAGCCGGCTACCATATTGGACAACAAAGATTTAGACTCTTTGTTTAAGAGGCTGAGTCGGACCCCCTCCCCCATACGTCACTCAGATCTCCCAGCTGACAGTGGCCAGAGGTTGGTCTTAGCTGAGAGTAGAAAGCACAGAGGGGGCAGCCAGGTGCCATCCTGGCCCCTGAAATTGCTCCTCACCTGCTTAGTTGGAGAAGAGGACCATGATTGTCAAATACATGTCACGTCTGTCCCACAGGGTGACAGCACTGCCCCTGGGCGTGGTGCAGGTGACTCATCAAAGTTCGAGAGGCCAGAGCAGGTCAATTTCTTCAGCTATGGGAGTATCAATTTATCCCTTATGCCCAAGTCCTGTATCTGACAGTGGAGAGGGAGGCCAGTCAGGCCTCCTTGTTCATGTCAAGAATAATGATCGCATTTTGTCATCTAGTCCCAGTCACCTGCTAATAACATTTCACCAATATTGGGAGGCATTTTTTTCAATCCCTTGATTTCCTTACATTTGTATCTTAAAGTCAAGTGCTAAAAGGAGATGTGCTGGAGAGAGCAGTGACCACAGGCGAGGCTGGGTTTTCTGGGAGGTCGTGGTGACAGGTTCTGTCCCCTGCACTGGGACTCAGCGCACCATTGCCTATCTGTCCTCGCTGACTAGAGACCTTCCTTAGATGTGAAGAAACCTCTTTTCTTTGGGGTGGGGGTGGATGGGGAAGAAGACAGGTTGCAAGATCTTAGCACAGAGAACAGAATAAAATGCAAGCAAGCAACCCCTGGGCATTCTCAAAACATTTCAAAGAGCCGGTATGACAAGATTTAACTCACTTAAAATAGAACATTCTGAGCCCTATGTGACCAAGCGAAAGAAAATGAGCTGATTCGGTGAGTATGTTTTATACATGTGGTCATTAGGGACCGTAGCTGACAAAACTCTCGAACACCTGGAGTGTTTATGGTCCACCAGATTATTGCTTGGTTAATATAAATTTATATGAATTTACCTTTAATTTGCATAGTGCTTTCTGATTGGTTAGACAAGGAGTAGTGTGTATTGCAGGATTCCAACACCGCCTCTGCCCTGGGAGGTAGCAATTCCTGTGGTTATTGGTGCTAAAATAAGATTAAATATTATGTTAACTCGTTCTGATACGATGTGAATAAATGTGTTGTTTAATCTTAACAAGAATGCTACATCTTATCAGATCTATTGTACTGTCTGTTCCTTCTCATAATTAATTAATTACAGGAAAGGTGATCCAAACCAGATCTTGAAACTATTTGTGCTATTCAGAGAGGTGAATTTAACAGGGAAGTGGGAGGGGGGGGAATGAAAAGGGAAATTGCCAGGTTCCTGTGGTTTTCCAAGGACTGAGGAAGCAGACAGCACTTGGGGACTTAACTGACACCGACCGCATCTTGCAATTTTCTTTTTCAAATTGGCAGAAATATTGTCTTTCCATCGGTTGAAGAAAAAAAAAAGTGTCTGGTAATAATTAAATGACTTGTTCATGGAAAAAATAAAAATAAATAATCTGTCAGTTGTGGAATGTAAACTGATTAAACAATTAAATAAAGAAGATCATGTTGTGTGTTTTAAGTAATTGTGTCTGCTTGCGGGGGAGGGGGAGAGGCTGCCATGTTTGGTAGAGAGCCATATTTTCCCCTCAGGTTTTGTGTAGAAAAAAAAAAATAGAACAGCTCTTATATAGATAACAGATTGAAGACGAATCCTAGAGGAAATAGACCGTAAACATTTCATGCATGTGTAAGCCAAAGGTACTTGCTTTCAGAGTTGGGTGATAGCGGGTAATGGAGAGCAGTTCAGAAGAGAAAGAAACTCTTGTTCTTTTTCTCCTATTGTTGGCTTTACTAACTTTTTGGAAAAAACTTTGTAAGATGCTGGAATTACTGGTTCCATTCTAACCCCTAAGCCTCTTTCCCAGCTATCAGCAAGGAGAGAAATTTCTCTCTCTCAGTCCTGTCCCTCACTTAGAATCACAGTTCCCATCTGCCCATGTGCCCATGTGCTGGCTCCTGCCAGGGTAGGACAGCTCATGAAGAAGACAGTGGGAGGTACGTGCATGTTAAAGGGCATTACGTGTCAGTCGACATCGCTAGTTTTAAGCAAAAGAAACTGACTCCATCTGGTGCAAGGGGAAAAGTCATTTACTGAAAAGCACAGGTAGCTGGAAGCCCATAGCACTGGCAGGAGGAGCACTGGGTTGTGGTGCATAATCGATGAATCTTGGAACACTGAAAAAATTTTTTTTAAAAAAGGTAAGTGCCTTACAGAATGGGGCAGGGGGAAGATTACAAGTAGAGAAAAACTTGAGGAAATGGGAGGCTAGAATCCTAAGGGCCCCCTCGCCTCCTCGGTAGTCATGGTCCTTGAAAGAGAGAGAGAATGGAAACCCCACTCGTGTTAAGAAATGAGCCATGTCTTTCAGCCGTTGTAAAGTGGGGACTTTACTAGCTACTGTTCCAGCCCGGGGGGTGGAGATTGGGATGATGCTCCCATCGGTGACTGTGAATTTGTGCTGCAGCATTCCGACCTGAGGGGTCAGTGGAGATGCCAATGGCTTCGTGAGGTGCAGTTTCCGGATGTCCCAGAGATAGCCTGGGGTGAGCCACAGACACACGAACTGTCTGGTTCTCCTTTTTCCAATGAAGCACAACTTTGATTTCTGTGTCTGATGAATTATGCGGTCCCTTGGGTTTGTGGGAAACACACCTACTCCCTCCTACCCCAGCACCTGTGCCTCCACGCTCAAAAGTCCCCCCAGGGAGAGCTGCTATGTAATTGGAGAAAGGCAGCTCCAGGAACTGCGACCAAGTCCACCAAATCTCCAGGGTGGTCCACGGAGGGATGCTGTCCTCCAGAAAGCCTTCCTTTCCTGAATGTCCATCCTGCTCGGTCCCCACCCCTGGAACCCCATGGCACCATGCTATGTCCCTGTCATGGCACTTGGCACTTTCAGATGAAATTGTTTTCCTTGGGATCTCCTCAGGACCTGGGTTTTCTTGAAGAGCAGGGATTCTGACTTAACTCATCTTCGTCACCTGGTGGGTAGTAAGTGCTCAGTAAATACATATCTGGACCAAACTGTAAGTCTTCCCAACCACGCACGCAAGTTGGCCCTCAACACTGATGTCAAGTTCTTCTCTAAGTGTCAGCAGGTTCCTCAAGTCCACGGTCAGATTTAGTGATTTGCTGGAAGGGCTCACCGAACTCAGAAAACCTGCTACACTCAGGGTGACGGTCTACAGCACTGAAAGGACACTGATTAAAATCAGCAAAGGGAAAAGGTGCATAGGGCCGAGCTCAAGAGAGACTGGATGCAAGCTTCCAGTCGTCCCCTCCCAGTGGATTTATACAGACGCCACTTCATTCTCCCAGCACTGCTGTGTGACGAAAGGAATATCGCTGACCAGGGAAGCTCACCCAAGCCTTGTGTCCAGGGTCTTGGGGGAGGTCAGCTGTGTCGGCGTCGAGCGCTCATACAGCTAACCTTAGCTGCCCAGCTTCCAGGCCCTCCTGAAAGTCAAACTGACACCCTGGTGACAAGGCCTTCACTGTAAATCACAGCGTCAGCGTAAATTATCTAGCATGGCCCAAAGTAAACCAGGTAAACCAAGGCACACTTACAAAGCAGAATGTTGGTGGGCCTGGAGGTGATCTCCCAGAAGCCAGTCAAAGGCCCCACCTTCTTTGGAATGCCCAGGGTTTGGGCCACCCAGACCCGCAGCGTCAACCCTTCATTGCACACACACTAAGGTCTGTGATAAGCTAAATCCCTCAAGACACGGTTCCTCTCCGTGTTAGTAGAGATCCTCTTCGGGTGTTCTAGGTTCCTTCTTCATCCCCTTGACCCTCTACAGACAAGCCCGACCCTACCCTTCGCAGGTCACCTGCTGAAGCTCTTTGTCCATGGTCTCTTTCCCATCCCAGCTCCTCAAACAGCTCCTTGCCCCCTTCACTGGGTGCTGGGATGGGGGGGTGGGGTGGTTGGGGGAGGGAGCACAGGTGCTTGAGTCTCTGAGCGGATCTGGATTCAAATCTCTCTACATATAAGGTGTGTCACATGGCTTCAGCTGGTGTGTTGGTATGGACGAGGCTGGTGGGCACTCCAGCGCCTATCTCCCAGACCGCTTCAGAAAGTGAGAGAAACTGTAGGAGATGCCTGGCCCAGAGCCGTTAACTCCGTGCCTGTCAGCTGCCCTGCCCCCCGCTGTTCAGGCTCCACATCCTACCCCCTAAGGAAGGCTTTCTGAACTGAGATTTGTGCAGTGTTACAGGCCCACACATAACCCACTCAGCCACCACACCAAAAGCCAGAGGGCAGGGAAAACACTGGTGGCTTAGTGCAAATGCATTCAACCACCATTTATTCAGTATGGCCCCCTACACAGGAAGACAGTTTTGTGCAATAAAATCATCCCTTGAAATATTTTTAACTCAGGAAAGGAGCAAAATCTGGGATCGAAAATACTCTTTCCCTTTGCGGAGGACTTCCCTTCCTAGGAGTGGGAGGAATGCTCTAGAACTTTGCCACTCCCATCAGCATCACCTGGGATCTTGCTAGAAATGCAGAATCTGCCATTTAACCCCAGACCCACTGAATCAGAATCTGCATTTTAACATGCTCTCCAGGCGATTTGGATGCCTGGCTCTGGAACATTCGCTTACCTAGCTACTAGATGTGAAGGTTGTTTTCAACACTTCTGTAACATCTTTTATCTAGGCTAGAGATCCCAGGAGGATTCCAAAAGACAATGAAAAATATTTGTCCCAGTCTGAGGTTTCAAGCCGCATCAGAACAGGTATTGTTTTAAACTAATGCCCCAAGAAAGATCCTTGCTGCTGGCTTTAATCCTGGTTATTTAGGGTAAGCACCTGGGGAGCAAGGCCACATAATTCGGTTTTGTTCTCCCAGTGGGCAGGTGTCAGGCAACACCAGCAGCTGGGGCAGAGCAGGTGTGCGTAAGCCCGCAAGGTTTTCAGCCACCGTGGGAACACAGGCTTGGGGTAGCCCGAGGGGGAGGCTTATGCTCTTCCCTCTTCCCAAGAAAGCCAGACCGTAAGACCAAGTAGATCTGAAGAAAGAGGATTAGAAGCCTATCGAATAGGGATTAGAAGCCCATCCCCCTGATGTCCCTTCTTTTGTGTTCTTTGTGAGCTAGACAGCAAAAACTTAGTTCATGATAGTGTAATTTACAGGAGCCGGACTACTGGCGTTCAAGTTTGGAACCACCTACTGATGGTATAACCTCTGGCAAGACCCTTAGCCACTTCGCACCTCGATCTTTCCCTCAACAAATGAGGATAGTAGGGATACCTACCTTGTACGGTTGTTGTGAGGTTAAAATGGCTTAACATTAGCCGTGTGTTTTAAACAGTGCTTGACATATAGTAGGTACTATCTATGGATTTATTATCACATCATTTCAGATTTTAAATGGCTTAGGTGAAGTCCCACTGGCTAATGAGACCTGAGAAGAAGGTGTGACCATGGGGCTCCCTGTGAGGACAGAGCTATGGGAAAGAGTGGCGGTGGCAGGGGATTTCTGCAGCATTTCCCCATGCAGTTGAGGGGGACAGTGGGTGTGTAAGGGGATGGGAGGGCCTGCCTCCATGGACAGCTGACCGCATCTCCGGCATGTCCATTGCCCTTCCCCGATGTTTCCCCAGATAACTCACCATATTGACGATTATCATAATAGGATCTTCCACAGGCTGTGATATTGACAAGCCACTTCTCATACTTCGTCTCCCCATTGCCCAACTTCTTAGGTGTTGGACCAACCAAGTAAACTAGAGATTCCTTTCGTTCCCTGCAGTCCTGAGAATAAACCACCGAGATGGACAGGCATTCAAAGATATTTTTTTTTAATTTTATTTTTTATAAACATATATTTTTATCCCCAGGGGTACAGGTCTGTGAATCGCCTCAAAGATATTTTTGAATGGGGTTAGCATATCTGTTCCTGAGGATCCTGGGCCAGCAAAGGTTCTCACCATCTGTCCCAGGCCACAGGCCTCTCCCCCGCAGGCGGTATGATTCCAGTGCTATGAACTCAGAGATCACAGAGCAGCTTAGTAGTTTAAAACACTTGGGGACATCACGACCAGTCTCAGATTTTATATGTAGTCATCAGTGACATTCTCAGGATCTCATTCACAAAAAAGAAACGCTTCAAGAGAAGAAAAAAGAAACGTTTCAAGAGACGTCAGAATATCAGCGTTCAATGAGGACACAAAGCTTCTTCTGTTCTGTGTACCCCTTCCCTCCAAAGGAATCTCTGAAGTTGGTTTTCTTAATCTTTCCAACAGTCTCCAAATTCCTTAGGTGTTTACCACCATAATTGGTGGTTTTAATAACCTGATAAATGTTCTAAAATTGTAGGCCTGAAAAGATAATTATCTCTGAGGTTCATAGACTAGAACACGAATGTGTTGGGACAAAAAAAAATCAACTTTGATAATCTGTATCTACAAGGTGAATGGAAGAATCCCCAGAAGGTACTGCTTTGGAATATGAAATCATGTCTATGCAAAGTAGTTCTCATTAATTCTGAACCAAATGGTCATAAAAACAAAATGGCCTTCAGAAAGTACTCTAGCTATCCAAGCTTAAGAATTTGGTTTCTGGCCCCCAGAGGTCTGCCTTTTAATATAACTTTTAAATGCTGAAGGATTGAGCTCCATCTACACTAAAATTAGAACTAAGCAAAAATAAAATCTATCCTTAGCTATTTTGAAGGCCGAGTGTGGATTCATCTTGTTGAATATTGCATATCCTAGCATATGCATTTTCTTCTAGAATAACGCAATTCCTCTGATACCGAAGAGTATTCTGAAACCAATAGGCACAATGGGTTTTTGCCATGTTAGAGGGAAAAATTTGATATGCCATCGTAGCCACACTAAAACTTCAATTAGAGGAACCAAAGGATTCTTACCCAAAAAATTTTTTTTCCATTGGAGAAAGTAAGATGCACACAAGAAGGAGGAGGAGACCAGAAGTAGGAGGGGGGGCACTGCATTCCACCACCCAAAGAAGATAATCGCCAATAACATTTTGACATATTTTCCTTCTAGCTGTTATTTTTTAAACCCTAGTAATCATGCTGGTTATGCAGCACAAACAATATACCAGCTTATAAAAATCAAAAGCGCGCTCTTCCTCGAACTAAAGCTGTGACCTTCAATCTTTCATCATATCTTCTTCCTGCAACATCAAAATGCTTTGGCTTGAAATGAGGCCAGACTCCAAGCACCAGTCCCAGATTCGATCTGGAAACTATCTCAGTTTTCAGCCCTTCACATTTCCTTCAAGTGCAGGACAGGGAAGCTCTGCTTTTAATTTTGCTCCTTTTTATCCCTTGATAATTAGCACAGTTGTTCTGCCAATCGCTACACTGCTAGTTGGCTTCTCCTCCATAATTTAACGGATTGTCTTATTAGAACTACCAGAACTTAAAGTGTTGCTTTTCCTGCTGATAGCCTTTGGAAGGATTATATACAGAATATTCTCTCTTGACCTGTTATGTCCCTCATTTCTCTTCCCTTCCTCCTTCAATACCTCTCGCTCTCTCCTCCTCTCCCTCCCCCGCTTTCTCTCTCTCTGCATGCATACACACCACTGAGTCCCATGAGTAGATCAGACCAGAAGTGAGCCTGAATACATAGCTAGGAGATGGGGAAAAGCAGTTGAGAAGAACAACTAGGGCATAGAGGGTTGGATGTGCATTCAGAATTTCTGCATATTTTTGTACAAAATGACTAAAATGCAAATAGCATCCTCCAGATTTGTGCAGTGTACAACCTGGACAACATGTATGGTGATTGATGCAATACCAAGGCTTCAGAAAGGCCTTCTCTCCTGAGCACCTAATCGAAAGAGAGTCCTTCATAGTACTGTTTCTTTGTGACCACTAATTTGTTGCATCTACACCCCCATATTCACCGCAGCACTGTTCACAATAGCCAAGATGTGGAAACAACCCAAGTGTCCATCCATGGGTGAATGTGGGCTACACATCAAAGGAATATTATTCAGTCTTTAAAAGAAGGAAATCCTGGGCGCCTGGGTGGCTCAGTGGGTTAAAGCCTCTGCCTTCGGCTCAGGTCATGATTCCAGGGTCCTGGGATCAAGCCCCGCATCGGGCTCTCTGCTCATCGGGGAGCCTGCTTCCCTTCCTCTCTCTCTCTCTCTCTGCCTACTTGTGATCTCTGTCAAATAAATAAAATCTTAAAAAAAATAATAAAATAAAAAATAAAAGAAGGAAATCCTTTTGAAGGATTCACCACGATGTGGATGAGTCCAGAGGACGTCACGCTGAGTGAAATAAGCCAGGCACTGGACAGGTGCCGCACGATCCCATTGATGTGGGATTCCTGAAGGATCAGACTCACGGGAGGGGAGCAGAGAATATGATGGCGGTGGCAGGGGCTGGGGCAGGGGAGGAAACGGGGCCGTGCTCTCCTTGGGCGTGAAGTTGCAGTTCTGCAAGATGGATAAATTCTCCCAGCCTGCTGTCCGATGAAGTGGCTCGAGTTAACAGTATGGGACTGTACCTTCAGAATCCGTGTGCTAAGAGGGTAGCTCTCGTGTTAAGTGTTCTTAACACACACACACACACACACACACGGAAACCCTGGAAGGAGCTGGATGTGTTACCGCTTGTAATTGTCTCACAGGTGTTTGCCTGTGTCCAAGCCCATCAAATGGTGAGTGAAGTGTGCACCGCCCGTCCGCAGGTGTCCTTCAGGAACGCTGTGCAGGACACCAGGGGACGCCCGGTGAAGTGGAGGGAAGAATTCAACTCTCCTGCCTCAAAACATTCCAAAATGGAGAATTGAGAAAAACAAAGGCAAGTAAACAAACAATAAATCCTTTCCTAGTAGAATTGGGCTCGGGCCCTCGCTTCGTGCCCATCCTTGTTGGCACCCCCCGCACTCACGTTCTGGTGTCCTCTTACTTTGTGTATCTCCGCACTTTGTTTTCGGCCTCCCGGCCGGGGAGCAGAAGCTGGTCTGTCTGAGCCGTGCGGCCGCAGAGCCCAGCACGGAGCCCGTCAGGGTGGGTGAGCAAAAGGACACCAGGCCAGCAGGTAGGAACCAGGTGGGCAAGGCCCCTGAAGGCAGGTTTCCATACTAGGATCTCCGGAAAGAAGGGAGGGAGGGAGGGAGGGACAGAAAGGAACATGGGAGCCAATACATTCTGTTCATCCCCTCTGCTTTTGTTCCATTTTCATGGTTTCTGGAAACAATGAGCAAATGAACCGCCTGCTGTCCCAGCTTGGCTGCTAAACACCCCCTCTTTCCCTTCACTCTGTCCCCCAGTTGTCTGTCCCCTGTCACCAGTGGGAGGAGGTCAAAGCACGACATTCAAAGACCTCCCATGTGGGCTTAGGAAAGGCTCTCTCTTTCCCCATGTCTTGGATCTGTTCCCCCCCTTTCCCCTCATTTCCTCACACACTGTCTTGTGATCTTAGAGATGCGTTAAAGGGGGAAAGTGTTGTATGTGCTGCCGTGGGAGATGGTGGGTGTGGGGGGAAGGGACAGAGAGTCTATGGAAATTGCCAAGTAACAGTTTTGCCTGCTATCTGGTTGCCAAGGTAATTGTGAATCTTCATCTCACGGTTCTGACCAGTCCTGGCCGGGGAGGACAGGAGTTCTGCGCCTCCACACAGGAGCCAGCTGGGTTCTCCAGGTCAGATCTCTGAAGACCCCTAGCCCGGCTCCCTCTGTGCCATCTCCCTCCCTCCCCGACCTGCCACCTGTCGTGAAGCGGCACACCGTCACCTTTGCTCTTCAAGCAGAAGGGCAGCTTCTCACAGTCTCCTGTATGTTTGGGGGGGCCGTGGGAGGTGCGGGAGTGGGGAAGGTATTACATCTACATTTGTGAGCACTTGTAGTCTGATAAAGGTCAGGGATGGTGACCTGCAGACGTTCAAACAGCAGACATCCGGTCTCTTCAAATCCGAAGCACCGCTGTCTTCGAAAGAGAGAAAAGCTGTCTGCCCCTCATCCTTCCCTAGCTGCCTTTCTGCTAAAGATCCCATTCATTTCAAAGGCAGAGATGCACGCCTTTCCTGGCAGCTGTAACCCCACCTTTTCCGGGGAGGTGTTCTCCATTCTGCGTTCACCAAACGACCATGGGAAACGAAGATTCTTCTTTTGTTCATTTTCCCCTCCCTCCCTTTACACAGCTAGCTCATCACCTCCCCTGCTCCCACCTACACACAGAGCAAGGGGAGAAGGTATTTGCAGTGGTCTTTAAAAAAAAAAACAACTTTCAAGAGTTGTTGGCAGTATTTTCCATTTCCTGCCAATATGTCTTTATTTGACCATTTCCCCCTTCCTTCTCCTGTCTTCCTAGATTTTATAAGGAATACGTTTTCTTCTTGCAAAGAGAAATCTGATTGCTGCTAATAGAAATGCAATGGGGAAAACGCTAGGCATGACTTAGGACCACCTGGAGATCCTCATTTTTCTAATAACAATTTTATGGTGCTTTATAATTTATACATGCATACATTCTCTCCTGGTAACAGAGCAACCAGTGCCATTGCCTGACTTCCAGAATCATTGACAAATCTTTCTTTTCTCTTCCTTTCCCCCAGCCCTATTTCCAGTCTCCTAACATGAGGATATGCTAAAGGAGTAGCTGTGGGTTTTAAACAAATACTACACTAAGATTTTGTGCTTTAAAATGAAAGCAGCTTATTGTATATCTACTACGAACTATAGCTACTTCATTTTGAGAAGCATTTATCTGCCAAGGGAAGATGAGGACCCCCTTACCCTAATGTCTCTCTTTCACAGGGATAAGGAGAAACAGATTTTGTAACTTTTATTGAATTTAGTAGACATTTATTGATCTGGTCACTGTTATATAGAAATGAACTAGGTTCAGTTATTGCAGTGGGGTTCCCCCCCCCCGCTCTTTTTCTTTCTTTATTAGCCTTATCTGGCAATATTTAGATTCATGGGTTTTTTTTTCCCAACCCCCAAATTTCTGTTTCTTAAACAGAGGCAAAAGTGACTCAGAAATTAATGAAAGTCACCAGGAAGAGAGGCATAAACCTGAGACTTGAACTCGGTTCGCCTGGCCCTGATCCTGCTCTTCTAACATTTAAAAATCACATATAAATCCTTTTAGGAGACAATCTGAACAAATTTGAACACTGATTGATCATTTGTATATATTAAAAAATCGCTGCTACCTATTTTTGGTGTGTTAATGGTAATATGAGGACGTCTTCCTAAAAAGACCTTATACTTTGTAGGTAGACCCTGAAATAGTTGCGGCTGAAATGATAAGAAGTCTGGAATTTGCTTCAAAATAATATAGAAGGTGGGGAATTGGCAGGTGTACAGATAAACAAGATGGGTCATGAGTTGATCACTGAAGCTAGGTGCTGGGTATATAGGGATTCACCACACTGTTGTTGTTACTTTTACAGATGTCTGCAATTTCCCATAACAAAAATTTTAAATTAAGTAATAAAAATTAAAAGTGTGTTTTGCCTAGGTACTACCTTCCCAGATGAGTAATAGTGTGTAAGATTCTAATTGGGGGTTTTGTATCCAGTTTCTGCTGGGAAGCAACCCATCAAATCTCAAAATAGTTGGCAGAACAGACATCAGGATTGAGAGAGCAGCTAAATATTCAGCCACAAATGGGTCATTGTTGAGGGAAGCCAAGAATCCCCTGGAAATGCAGGGAGCATGTCACTGAGTTGCCAAATATAAACACAGCTTCTGACAGATGTCCCCTCTGAGAAAAGCACAACTGTGCTCTCTTGGTCTGTGGAGTCAGCACCAAGGACCCCCAAAATAGCACCAACAAGGCTTTGTTGAAGAGCCAAAGAATAACAAAAGACGTTTTTAGTTCCTTCCCCCCACACCTGTTGGCCTTCCTTCATAGAGCCTTCTCTGAAGGAAGCCTTCTTGGGCGCCATTGACTGGATGGTAAGTTGGTGGGATGTTAAGTTGGTAGAGGCTCTTTAGAGGACAATTTAACAGAATCAAAATTTTGAAGCCATTTTCAACAATTTCTTGTGATTTTCCTACACCTATATTCACATGCAGACACTTACACAAGGATATACACTGCAGCATTGTTTGCTATCGCAGACACCATAAACAGGTTCACAACATTCATTCTTGGGGAATGGGAAAGGTGAATATGACCGTATGGTAGAATCCCACACAGCCATTAGAATAATCAAGGTCCATCTCAGTGTGTGAGACAGGGAGATGTACAAGACAGCACATGATGGGAAAGCACTAGGAATGTGGTCTGGTCCTATAGGAGACCAGTCATTTCTGGAAGGTATGGGGGATTATCCTTGGATACAGTTAAGGCTCAACCTGGGCTGAGGGAGGTGAATGGACAGAGAAGATACTCAGTTCTGGGTCTGTCTAATCACAAAGTGTGTTCCTCCAACTTTTGATGGGCTCTTTAGGTTGACACAGGTGGCCTTCTGAAATTCTGGAGGCATGTGCTTGAGGAATTGGCTGCTCTCTGCTAGGTTCCCCACTTTGTTGGTCTTGTGTTTCCCAGTGTGCTTGGTAAAGGAGCCCCTAAATTCCAGGACCAGAAAGAGCAAGCAGAGTTCACGCTCCTCTGGAGAAGCAAGGACCTTCTGGCCACTGTCAGCCACTGGGGATTGGCTTCCTGAGTTCTCCCACTGCAGGTGGGATGCAGTGTCCTCTTACTATATTTTTTCCCAGGGATTTCTTTTGCGGCAAGATGGGAAAAGGCTGCACTAGGACTCTTCCACCTCCATTCCTTGCTCTACAAGAACCTGGTATGTGAGACCTGAGGCTCTTTCTCCTTTGTATGTCTTTCTGCTTTTCTTTTATTCTTTATTTTTCAGGAGAGATTAAATGAAGCTTAAGACCTCTGTAGAAGGTCAAAGAAGACATGCCAGAGAAGAATTGTTGTAAAGTCATCACTGCCTTTCTCCAAAATACAAAATTAATGGGGCGCCTGGGTGGCTCAGTGGGTTAAAGCCTCTGCCTTCGGCTCAGGTCATGATCCCAGGGTCCTGGGATCGAGCCCCGCATCGGGCTCTCTGTTCAGGAGGGAGCCTGCTTCCTCCTCTCTGCCTGCCTCTCTGCCTGCTTGTGATCTCTGTCTGTCAAATAAAAAAAAAAAGATTATTAAAAAAAAAAAAAGAGTTGGATGCTTATCCAAAATACAAAATTATTGCATCAGATTTGTCTAAAATCAGGAGAATCCTATGTTTTTAACTTCTGGAAGTCAGCATGGAGACTCTGAAGTCGAACTCTCTCTACTACCATACTCAACGTTGTTACGTAAGCTGTTCAAGTAGGGAGGTAAGGGAGGAGTGGTTCGGACTCCCTCAGGGATCTGCTGAAGACCGAGGGAGAAAATCTTTCACCTACAGGCTGAAAACAAGTTCAGGATTCAGGAGGAGCCCACCAAGCTGCTGTGGTCAGGGTGGGGGTCCAGCCATGAGCCAGTCTGCTCAGCTGCTTCGCTCTTGAAGCCCCTGTAACCTGGAGGTGGCAACCTACTCAGCAAGAGCCCAGCACAGGTAGAGAAACCATCCTTAATCAAGAAGAATTGATTATGCAAAAAAAAAAAAAAAAAAAGAATTGATTATTCTGGGCTTTCAAGTCTTTGCAGAAAGAGACCGCAAGCAGGGGATCTTAAGCTTGACTGGAAGGAGAGGACAGAGATGGGGCTTCTAAAATTCTGTGCTGAGAGAACAAGAAGGTAAAGGGAAATTTCTAGCTGGAATTCCCTCCCTGTTTGCCCCCTCTTTCCTCCTAGCCGCTCAAGCAATCAGACAGTGGGTGTGGAATCAGTGAAAAGCTTGACTTCAGCTATCCAGATGCCTTAACTTTTACTCTAAGTAATGATTTTCTGTCACTTTGTTCCCTGCTGTGGGCTCTTGCATTTCAAAGTGTGACGAAGGGGGCATCATTCTTGACAGAGAGCTGACTAATGGAGATCATAGACTCATGATTGCTTCCTGGGCTTTGCATGTCATCCTTCTATAAATACAGCCCTGGATCATTTTGGCCTTTCAGCAATAGCCCTTCCTTGCTGCATCCCTTCCTCTGTGGTCAACCGAGACCTCTCTAGTCTCTTTGCATTGCACCTGTGCCTAATCTGTCCTCCCCAACCCCACCTGTCCATCACTGGTTTCTCTATCTCTAAATTTACCATCTTTCAGATTCCACCCTTAGACAATATGGCATGAGATTAGCAGGAGCCAGAACTACTCAAACTGTTCTCTTTCACTATTGTCTAGAAAGAAAAAACATCCTCAAATTGGGAAGAGTATTAAGTAAGTGCAGGGTGGTGGAGAAAAAAACCATGTACAAACGGCAGCACACGTTCCAGGGAAGGGGACCCATGTGACAGAGCCCTGGGGTCAGAGGCCAGCTCCACTTTTCGGTAACCATGTGACTTTGGACAAGTCATTGAACCTCTTTGAACTTGTTTCCCTACCTCTAAAAGGGCACACTTTGACTCTTTCATCTCTAAGCTACCTCTTAAAGACTCAAACTTCAGTAATCTACCACCGAATGAGCTTGTTACTTGGTCCCTTTTTGAAAACATATGGCTTTTTGGAGTTCCAGAGTTAGGTGGAAAAGACAAAGCCTGGCTTCATGCTCTAGACCTTAGAATGTTCTATTGATCTCGTTATGTAGGACACATTATGGAAACAAAAGTGTGGAGGTATTCCACCTACTTCCAAAGCTTATGTTCTGGAAAAAGGTAATAAGAGTGAGAAGAAAACTCCCATTGGGACATCTTCATTATCTCTTGGTTCTAGCACTTTCTACTCATGAGAGTGACTTGGGGTAGTATCAGGGAAAAGTGAGGTTGCCCTGTGGCCTTCATCTCGAATCCTACCATGGCTGACTGGAAGGTCTTCTCAGTTCATAGCATCTTGTGACAATTGGCTTGGCCTCTTGGTACTATAGGTATCATGCAGGGCCTTCATATCTTCAGTATCCAAAGATCAGAAGAATCCCAGCTTGTATAATTCTTTATATCAACTTGGGAAAAGATTTAGAATCCAGAGAAGAGCCATTCTGAGATGGTTGAGAAGCTTCTCACCAAGTGGCTGTGTTTAATAGTGGAAGATGTTCAGGGTGACAAAGTCCTGTTCCATTGTTTCATCCTAAAGAGTTCAGCAAGAATCAGAAGAAACAATAATTGACCTCTTTGACTGCAGACCTTTGCCACTTAAGAGTCCACAATGGCTCCCTGGTGCTTCTGAAGAACACCTTCCACAAAGCTTGTTTGATGTCTTAATAACTTTGTCCTGGGGTGTGTCGAGAAGTGGTCCTATGATCTCACAGTCATGGTGGGTAATTTTTGAGGAATCATGAAAGAGATAAATAAAATTGGATAAACCATCAGATGGGATTCCAACCATGGAAAATCAGCTCAATGTCAATGCCAGGCAATAAACCAAGATTTCTTTAAAGAGGCAGGGGACCATGAGGTCTAGAAGGCCACAGGGGCCCTAGGGCTGGCAAGTGCCTGCTGGGAAGTTGTACCATACAAGCTGTTTTTAAATATTTTAATGAATTATTTGGCTGGCAAATTTTAGGGGCTACTATAGATGGAAGTGTGTGTATACTGTAGAAAATTTTTAAAAATGTCATCTATAAGAGCTTTGTGGATAAGATGGAGAAATAAGGAATAAGTATTTTGGACTGCATTTTCAGCTTATGGTTGATTACCCTAAGTTTTATGAATGGTTCTGGGTCAACACGGAAGTGGGTGGTTACTATGAGAGCTTCTCTCTCAGTCTCAATGCTTCCAACATCATTGTCAAAAACTAGGAGAAGAATGGAACAGATAAGCATGTCAAATTTGGCAGTGACCTGGAGCCAGGAAGCATTGCTAATGTAGTCACTGACGGCATCAGATGCCAGGTGATTTTGATTGGATTTAACCTTGAGCTGAAACAAAAGATATAAAGTCCTATGTTTCACGTTCAAGATCAGTTGTACACATGCAGAATGGGGAAGATGCAGCTTGGCAGAGGCCCATCTGAAAACATCTTAGTATTTCAGGGTATGGGGCTGGCTCAGTCAGAGGAGCATGCGACTCTTGATCTCAGGATCATGAATTCAAGCCCCATGCTAGGTGTAGAAATTACTTAAATAAACTTAAGAAGAAAAGAAAACATCTAGTATTTCAGTTGACCACAAGCTTAATGGGATGTAGCTTTAAAACGAAGCCAGTACAGTCTTTAGTTTCTCTTACCAGAAGTAAACTGTCCAGGCACAAAGTATTTTTTTCGCCCAATATATTATGCTGGTCAAAGATCTGGTGAACTATGTGTAATTGTTGACCTTCACAATTTCAAGGGAGTCGCTGAACTAGGCTGTGCATAGAGGAGAGTGTCTAGGGTGAGAATAACCATAATACATGAGAAAAATGGGTTTCTTTTTATCACTATTCAACCAAAATGAAAAAAATGGGATTTCTTTTTATCACTATTTAACCAAAATGTATTGATCATTAAGTATGTGCCAGGCATGGTAAAAGTCCTCGAAAATGCTCATAGACACACAGCATGGTCCTACTGTCAAGGTGCTGATAGTTTAGACGGGCATCAGAGGTAAACAGCATGAGGCAGAGGAAGGAATAGCTACCGAGTGGTGAGCATCAGAGGGGCAGGTGCGAAGAATTCTGGTGAGAAGGACCAGGAAGAGGATCATGAAAGCTCAGAGGAAGTGAACTTTGAGAACCATAACCTTTTGAAGTTAGAAGAAACATGCTTTTTTTTTTTTTCCTTTTTCTGATGCTTATAAAACAGGAGGATGACTTCTCAGTGGTTGTTTGGGTCCAAAACTCTTCAGCATGTCACAGTGCCCTCTTCTATCTGTGGACTGGTCCATGTGCGACCAGGTCACACAACTAGTTGCAGTCTTAGAATTCCATGGCCATGGAGTCCTCCTGAATTTCATCCAATTGTCTTTTCCTGCAGGCCAATTTTTTTTTTCCCAATTGCTCAACCGTATTTTGCATGATTTTCTGGTAGAATTCAGCTGGCCTGCCAAATTTAGTATTGCGTGACAATTTGACAGGCACACACTCAATTCCTTTGTCCAGATCACAAAGCCTATGACCAGAATAGATCCACCCTCAAACCAGAGCAGGTGGCTCCTGACTAGGTGTGTCCCAGGCCACTCTCCAAGGACTCTTGCCAAGGACAGGATGGATGTGAAAGGGCCTCAGGCTTGTGAGTAAAGGGAAAATGAGCTGGACTGGAAATTCCATGACAGTGAGAAAAGGCAGGCTTGACAATAAAGTAAATAATCATACTGACCTCAATGAGATAAGTGCATATGCCTTTGACCCTGTTGAAAATAAAGGAAGGAGAAAGAATCAAAAGATAAATTCTACAGTTTGTTACCTTGAAAGCACCTGTGCCCTGCTGTTTGCTCAGCTGGAGGGTCCCCAGAAGTTATAGACTAGGGCTTCACAGTCAGAATTTGCATCCAGAAGCTTCATTTTCATTAGCTCTGTCTTTCTATGCTGAGATGATGACTCTCCTTGAAGGTAGGGTGGGTTCCCATGGGGGGGTTCCCCCCCCCCGAGCCCGCCCCAGCTCTTCCCTATTGTCTTCATTAGCTCTGGCTCCATGAGAATCCTTGTGGTCCAAAGAGCACTTAATTCCAGTTGGAACCTTCTGGAACCCAGAAGATTCTCTCCACATCCTATAGACGTCTCTTTATCTACATCATCTCATGTTTTTGCTATTGATACAAACGAGATCATTAACACTCCTTACAACGGTTAATTTTATGGGTCAGCTTGGTGGGCCACAGTACCTAGATATTTGGTCAAACATCCAGTCTGGATGTTGCTGTGAAGGTGTTTTTTTTAGGTGGGATGAACATTTAAAGCAGTGGACTTTGAGTAAAGCCAATTACCCTCCATAATGTGGGTGGGCCTCATCCAATCATTTGAAGGCCTAGATAGAAAACAGAGTGAAGATCTCAGATGGAACACGGAATTCTACCTTAGACTGCCTTGGAGTTGAGCTACAACATCAGCATTCCCTGGACGGCCAGCCTGCAGGCCTACCCTGTGGGTTTTGGACTTGCTAACCTCCACAATCATATGAGTGAACTCCTTATTATCTCTCTCTCCCTGTCTCTCTCTTGCTCACTTGCCGGTTCTATTTCTCTCTCAATAGGATAGAGACACATACATCTTATCCATTCTGGCTCTCTACCGTCATCCACTCTTTCAAGTAGAGAACCCATAGTTTAAGCCCCTGCTCAGTTTTTCTCGAGACCCCAGAAATAATGTCAGCCTCTACTTGACCGGAAAATCTGCCTCCAGATATGAACTTCCTCACTTTCAAGATGTTATCTGGGCATGTACATGCCCGCACCTGTTACCTTCAAACTAAGAAAAGATGACCTTTCTCCTCTTTTGGGTTGGTCCCTCTCCCTGTGCCCTTGATCTGAATGAACACTTCACTTCTCCCCTCAAACCAGGACCTGGCTCTATCTATCATCCTCTCTCTCTGATACGTAGAGACTCATATCCATCTCCTTCCCCAGAACCTAAAAGTGTGTTCATCTGTCTCTGCTGTTTTATAAAAGGAGGCAAAACAATATCTCCCTGAACCTCAAATGACACCTCTTCTCTCTCCTTGCCTTCACAGCCAAGTGCTTCCTCCCACTCACTCTCCAGCTGTCGCATTCTGCCTTCCGCCCCTCACTGTGCCATGAAATCCACACCACCAAAGACATGGTGGTCCCTGGCTGCCAAGTTCAGGGGGGAGCTTTTTGGTCCTGACTTTGGCCCTTCTTCAGCTTCTGACACTGGCCACGGCCTTTCCTGGGCCTCCCAACCCCCAGATGCCATGACTTCATTCCTCCTGGCATTCCCAAAGTGAAGGATTCAAACCACTGATGACAGAAGGGGTAATTTTAGATGCTGTAAGAGCACAACCAGGGCTGGGTATACTGTGTAAAATCTTCTCTGCTTTTCAGCCCTGCCTTGATGAAGGAAAAAATGGGAGTGGCATAGTGAGAAGAGAAATTCTCTAATTCTCTTTCACTTCTTCTGATTGGAACAAAGAAAAGTCTCCATTTGCAGTTAGTGTGGCTTTGAAATTTTTGTAATGCTTGCTGATCTTCCCTTTCTAAAGTAAAATAGGAGAGCAGTCTTGGAGCCCTCTCTGGGTAGTTGTCACCACCTGGAATGTAGAAACAGGGTTTTCTTTATTTCCCTTTGTGGTTATTTTTTAGGAGAACTATCTGTAGGTGGGAAGGGATAGTATTTTCTCATTTATTATATTGATAATACATTTCCTTTCAAATAGTCTCATAAAAATTAATCAAAGTCAAGGTGAACTGAGAAAAAGCCTAAGAAAAACAATAGTCCAGGTGAGACAAATGGCCCAGGTCTGGGAAACTCTGGCTTGCCTGCTGGTGTTTCTCAGGACTCTGAACTTGGCCCTCATCTCTCACCCAACACATTTGCTATTTCTCATCTGGTCCCATTGATTTGAAATAAAGTTGACTCTAGTGTCGTTCTCTTTAGCTCTCTCCTGAGCTGTTAATACAGATTTAACCACTATGGGATAGCCTCACTAGATAACTCACAGGCTGACCACTTTCAGCATTTTCTAAACTAAAGCCATCATCATCCTTTCCATCCCATATGAACTACCCCCAAAGAATGGCACCAGCTTGTCATCTAAGCAGGAAAACTGGGAGTCGCCCTTAGGACCTCCCTCACCCCCCTAACACCCAGCTGCGGGGTGAGTGGTAGAATCCTCTTTTACTTGACCTGAGTGGCTCCTTCCTTTCCGTCCTCTCCACCTGCTCTCAGACGCCTCATCTCTTGGAAGGGTCTAACTGAGCTCCCTGCCTCCCATGTCATGCCCATCCACGAGGCCTTGGAGTCTGATGGTACCATCCCCTCCCTAGCCTCAGGCTGCCATTTTCAGGCACATACAAATGGGCTGTTTGAGGACCATGTCTTAACTGAAGGTCCACAAATGAGCCATGGGGGTGACTGAACCCACCGAGATTCATCGTAAACCTTTGTGCATATGGCTATAAATGCATTTTTTTCTAGGACATGAGCCCACGACTGTTGTCAGCTCCTCAGAGGGTTCTTTAAGGCTAAGAGGGGTACCCCTTCTCGCCAAACTAGAGAACCATCATGAAGATTAGTAAGTAGATCGAGTAAGACTGGATAGCCTTTGAGGTTCTCTTCTTCAGCTTCAACCAGTCTTTCCCTGGGAGCCTCTCTACCCTCAGTACCCCTTCTCCCACAAATGCACACCTCCTGAAGCCCTTGGCTTCTACAGAGGCAAACTGCTTAGGTAATAACCTTCACTCTTGGGGGTGCTTCCATCTTATATGTGCAAAGAAGATAAGGTGGATAGATTTGTGCCTCCAGGAAGGAAAAATGTGGAGCTACAATGCCACACATAACTTTCAAATAATACTTTTTGAAACTCCAGGGAGGGTACACGTGGTTTTGGCAGGGAGGAGCATATGTGCCTCAATGGTACAGAGTAAGAAATATGGGGGTTTGGTGTGATCATTATTATAACAAAAATAACTGCCACTTACCAAATTTACTATTGCCAGGTGCTGGGCAAACACACTGTGACAGTCCTATTGCTGTCATTTATCAGATGGAGATGCTAAGGCTTAGAGCAATGAACTTTCCCACAGTCGCGAGGCTAGAAAGACGGGGAGGCTGGAATTCAAAGGCAGATCTGTTTGACCCTTACCACAGTGCCATGCCAACAAGAGCTTGATAGATTTTTTCAGAGATTCTGCTCTTTGCTACGTAAACTGCAAAACAAGAGTCACAGTCACACTTGTTCTGTGCCATGAGAATTACAAATATTTTATCAAGGTAGAAGATAAATATCTACACTTCTCTATCCGAAGGCTCTGTACCCCACCCCCCCATACCCAAACATTTCATTCAGACCATGTCTGTGGGCTTTTTGAGGGTAGCAGGTGGGGAGATGAAGTTGCTTGCTTAATTAGTAATTATATGATTGCACAGAGACAAACTTTGAAGCATGGGCTTTCATGCAGAAGTTTTTGCAGTGGTCTCCTTAGCCTTCAGGAGGAGCATCCTGGGAATTTAGGAGCAGCTCTACCATGCAAGCCTGCAGGGGGCTGCAGGAGGCGGTCCAGACCCAGCTGCCCTCTCCCTCGCATTCCCCTGGCAGTACAGGGACCCAGGGTTCCGGTGAAGATGCTGGGATTGGGGTCCACAGAACAGAGCCAGCCTTAATGCCCGAAGGTTGCCAAGATTTTCAGGGAGAAGAACCCCCACAGCATCACAAATGTTGGGCTAAATCGGAGGGAACTCTGAAGTGAAAGAGGAAGCTAATTGGGACACAGGCATCAGAAAGATACTGGAGGAATAGAGGCAGAGCTAGGGCAACAGAAGGGGTAATCATCGCCCACCACTTACTGAGCATTAACTAGGTGCCAGGAATTTACATCTAATCCTCACAACCCCGGGAGACACCAAATCCATTTCTATTTCTTCCTGGACACACAGACCCCATGTCCCAGCCTGACTAGGTTCTGGGAACTGTGGGACATAGCATCGCTTCTCCCGCATAGCCCACCCCCAAGTCATCTCTCTGGCCTTGCAGTTAGCAGAATCACAAAACAGAAGGAACACAGGCCCTTACTTGTCCACGTGGAAGGCCGCCCATCCAATACCTACTTGGACCGTTACACGTGTGAGGCGAACCTTTAGATGTTAAGCCTTTCAGATTTGAAGGGTTATCTGTTATAGCAGCTGGGGTCCCCTATGAAATTGCACAAGCCCATGAGCAGTGCTATTCCTATCATCATTTCCAAATGAGGATCTTCAAGCAGAAAGCTCTCCCGTGGCCACGACGGTAAGTAATGGTGCCAGGACTCAGACCCAAGCCGTCAGCCCCAGAGCCCGTGCTGGCAGCGGCTAGTTCTTTCCTATAAAGGGTTGCGGGGATGGGATGAGACAACGCATGCACAGTGCTAGCTCCGTGACTGACCTTAATGCCGTTCTCGTTCACGGTTGTGTCCTCTGGGCCTTCACAGACCCCTTACAATCCCGCCCTATTACTTTCCTACTGCCCACCTCCCATGCTGACCCTAACTCACCCATCTTTAGGGTATGCACTTACTGTCTTCCTGCCTTCTTTTTGTGGAGCAATTGTAGGTGTAGATTGGGGTTCCACACGCAGGCTGGGGCGCACATGCGTTGTCTGTGCAACGAGGCTGATGGCACCAGAGCGAGGTTATTGGCTTTTCTTGCCGGTTTAAAACCTCTCACAGGTATGTGAACCAGACTGGAGGATGAAGCCAAGTTGGGGGGAAACAGTTAATCTGATCCAAGACTAAACCGAGACTGTTCTTAACAGGCTGGAAGGATGGGGCCAACGCAGAGAAGAAATCTAATAGAGAAAAACAAATGGCAGATTCTTCAAGGAAAAGGACCCGAGAGGTCATTGGCTGAAGCTTCCGATTAAATCCTTGACTAGATGGATTCCCTGCCTCCCGAATTTTACTATTCTAGTCACACCTGTTTCTATCTGATTATCTCCAGGCATGTGAAGAAATTACTGTATCTGTTTTAAAATCTTGTTAAACTCCAATTAAGTGCGCTGGGCCGGCTTAGATTTTTAAACCCCAAGCTTTTAAAGCAGATGTCTCTGAAGCAGACTGGTATATAATCCCGAGTGTGTGATCTGTGCTTTGGAAAGTGTTTAGTGAGTCAAGTTCAGCACTGTTTGGTATTGATTAGAACCATGGTCCTGATGGGGTGGGGGAGGGGCTGGATCTACAGGGGCACTGATCATTCTGTTTGTTCCAGTCACCCGAAGGAAAAGGGCCACACAAAGGGCAAATACATACTCTTCTAGTAAACTAGAAGGCAGGTAATTCGGACCAATGTACTAGTTTTCCACTAGAGAAGCATTAAGAGGTTTGATATCTGGCTAAGTTGCTAAAATCTCAGCCCCTCCAAAATGTTCTAGCTTTGAAAGACTCAGAGTAAACTATTCCCACTGCATTTCATGGGAAACAAAGGGACAGACTGAGTGAGTGGCAATGTGATCACTAAGAATTAAAATACAAAATCAGGGTGCCTGGGTGGCTCAGTGGGTTAAAGCCTCTGCCTTTGGCTCAGGTCATGGTCCCAGGGTCCTGGGATAAAGCCCCTCGTCGGGCTCTCTGCTTAGCAGGGAGCCTGCTTCCTCCTCTCTTTCTCTCTCTCTGCCTGCCTCTCTGCCTACTTGTGATCTCTGTCAAATAAATAAATAAAATCTTAAAAAAAATAAAATACAAAAATCAGTCTTTCTTATGTTGAGCTAGGCATCAGAGTCTGGTCTTGCCTCCTAAACCACAGTCTCTGAGGACATGGCCTGGGAACTTGCTTATTAGCAAGGTCCTAAGACCATTATGTGAGCCCCTGGAATAGAAAGAAAATACCTATAAATATTCCCACTTCTTTTTTTTTTTTAAGATTTTATTTACTTATTTGACAGACAGAGATAACATGTAGGCAGAGAGGCAGGCAGAGGACAGAGAGAGAGGGGGAAACAGGCTCCCTGCTGAGCAGAGACCCCCCGATGTGAGGCTCAATCCCAGGACCCTAGGATCATGACCTGAGCCAAAGGCAGACGCTATAACCCACTGAGCCACCCAGGTGCCCCTTCCCACTTCTTTATAGAAATAGAGAACTCACCATTTTAGGCAATAATTTATGTTGTGCTAACACTAGCTTATGCCGCTCTATTTTATTCAAGATTCCTGTTTTCATACAAAAAGTATAATTGAGCAGAAAAAAACCATGCTATTCAATGCTCTATAGAAAGCCTAGCGGCTTGGATTCTAAACCCATGACCAAGTCACCTGTCCGCCCCCCTGCTTCACCGGATGGCAGAGTATGGAACAGAAAATGTGTACCCAGAAGAGAAAGGATTCACGGCAGCTGGGTGTGTGAGCACAGCCTCAAGTCCTAAGAAACATTCACAGTAGGAATGACCAAATCAAAATACAAAGTGCACGTCCTTCCCAATTATTTTTACTGCAGGTCGATTCATGTTTGGATACATCCTTATCTGCTTAGCTGTCCTCATTGTGTGCGGGCCAATATGTGTGCTCATTATATTGGATGAGAGGGCTTCCTTTCTCCTGCGTCTCTTTGCTCTGTGGCCTAGTTTTTGCCTTGGGGAAAATCCTGGGCAGATCTTAAGATTTCCCTGGTGCTTGCAATCACAAGAACTGATTTCTTTTCATAGTTAATATGTCCAGTCCCGTGTAATAAGGGACTCGCCTTCGAGCTCTGCCCCTCTTCCAGCTCCTTTGCCTCCCGGACAGGACTGGGACAGGGTGGCTGCTCCTGTCTTTTCTCCATGGGCTCTGCCCCACTAGCCAGCAGCTGTTTCTGGCCCTGGTGAGGGTGGGGGAAGGGATGAGGGAGAAGGTACTGTTTCTGGGGCCGTCATGGTGGTGGTCTTCGGCCTTGGTAGAATTTCAGAGCTGACTCCTCACTCTGAGGTTTTCTACCCTGCTTTCTCTGAGATTCCCCACTAGAACCTTCCAATGCCCTTCCAATGACCCAGGCGATGGCTCTTCCCAATGGCCCCTTAAACCTTCAGCACTCAGGCTTTCAACATCAGGGGTCTGCCCTTCTGCTGGGTCTGTCAGTCCTCCCAGGGAGCGCTCCCTGGCCAGGTCCCTTGGAAGATGGCTCCAGGTCATCTCCTTCTAGCATGTCACACATATATTCCACCAGGAAACATCATTGCCCTATTATTTGTGCAAGTGTATGTTGTTTCCAGGGAAGTCCCCTCTCTTTCTCTCTCTCTCTCTCCCCCTCTCTCTCTCCCCTGCCAATCAAACCTTTTGCCTTTATGTTTTTCAGGCTTGTATCATGTACTAGTTCCCAATATGCCCCCAGAAAGAGGCCAGGCTGCCAGGCAATCCCTAGCAAAGCATCTTGAGAGGAGGGCAAAGCATCACAATTCTCTGCTAGGGAACAGTGTCCTCCTTGGTTCTCCAAGGCCTTCTCTTTCATAGGACGGAGGGTGGACTAACACTGGCGATGCTGGTTTAATCTCATAAGGGGTCCCGCCTGTGGTCTAATAGCTACTAGGATGTGGGGGGCAGGACATGTATCATACTGCTGTCTACCTTTGGGGAGTCAGTGCAAACAAGCAGACCTCAGGAAGGGCAGGATTAAACATTTTGTTACGTGTGTATTAGCAGAACGTGTGCATGGGTGCCGACTGGGCCCAGGGTAGCTGAAAAAAGGATCATGATGTTTTCTTGAGGAAATGGCATGAATGAGAATGGATAGAAAGGCATGCAGTAAATGTAAAGTGATGAAAATGTCCATGCTATTCTCCGGTATTTGTGTGGGACTCAAACTGGTGGGTGGAAAAGCCAAGAAATAGGGAAGAGAAAACCACTGGAGTGGTAGAGGGGATGGAAAATTTCACAGGAACAAATGGACAAAGAATTTCAAGAAATTAAATGAACCCTTTAGAAAGGCCCAGTAGCCCAGCAGAACCGTTCTGGTCCAGCTCCCCTGTGGTCCTGGCGATCAGCCTGGCTTGGAGCCATTCTCTTAAGCGACCTGCCCGGTACATGACAGATGCTTGGGTACACTGTTTCCTATCACTGGTGTGATGCAGTTCTATCAGTCCTCCCCATCACTTTTGAAAACCACAGGACTAGGTGATCTCAAAGGTCCAATCCACCTCTGAGAGTCTAGGAGGCACTTTATGATGCAAAGACATCCCAGTTATGGGACCTAACTCCAAAACCTTCTTCCACAGTGGCTCTATCCTGAGTGCCATCTGAGATTGAGCTCAGAAATGAGGCAGTTGTCTCCTGGAAAGCAGAAAGACTTAATTTCTTAAGAACATTTATTTATAAGGCAGAACCCCGCTGGGACTTGCCATCATCAGGAGCCTACTGAGCAGTACCGGTCAAGGTAACAAGGGCAACCAGCATTGGCCAGTATTGCCAGGGCCAAGGGCTGGAGCTGTGGCAAGCTAAAGGCACTTTCTAGTGTAGTTATTCCAGAAAGCAGGCTAGAGAACCACTAAAATAAGCTGAATCCCTATGAAGGGAGTGCCAGAAAACCCTGGAAGCAAGGACAGGAGAACATACAGCACGAACTAAAAGGAAGAACAGATCTCTAAGAACAGAGTCGGGAAGGTGCTGGGTAGACCTGCACAGCTCAGAGAACTTCAGGGCGTGGGGTGGAAGCCTTGGAGAGGCAGACAGGAGTCAAGCAGGGGCGATGGCAACCACTCATTGCCCTCCCCTACCCTCCATCCTGGGAACCTGGCCAAAGGGACCCAAAATGGGGTAGTAACTCAGGGTACCTGGAAAGGGCCTTCGACCCATAGAGATATTTGTGGGACATGCGCACAACATTACCACCGCTGTTCAGATGTAGCTAATGGGATGATGTGTTTTCTCTGTGTGGCTGGTCCCATCCAACTCATTACTTTAAAACTACTCTGTGTATGTCTGTGGCTCCTTTCCGTTTCTTTAAACAGCTGAAAGGTATATTGTGCATTTTAACTGACAAGCTTGGCGGTGAGGAGGCTTGATGGTAGTAGAAGAAAGTTCCGTAAGGTTCCTGAAGAAAAAGGCCTTCAACTTGGATGGCCTTGGAGGTATCCTAGTCATAAACGCCCTGCAGGCCCTGTAACTTCCAGAGAAGTCTCAGCTGTGGCCCCGACAGAAGACAAACAAGGGAGAAGAAACGCAAAGAGCCAACGAATGGAAGAGAGACAAAACAAAACCGAGGGGACCTGATGGAAGAGTGAACTCGCCCTTGGGGTCGGAGGCCTAGGATGGGGAGAGGGGCAGTTGCCCTGAACGGAGTGACCCTCAGCAGGGCCCGGCCTCACCTGTGCGTGGACTTGATTCCCCGCCCCAGCACTTGCCTAAGCGGCCCGGTGTCCTGCAAATGCTCTGTCTGCTAATAGCCAGCAAGCTGGAAAGTGTTGCCTGGCATGCCGAGGAGAAAACCAGAAAGCGGGGTTGAGCTTTTGTGGCCGGTTCCTGGGCCACTGCTGCTCCCAGGCAGCCCTTTCCCGAGCGGCCGAGTGACAGCTCCTGCGCACCCCCCCTCCCCGCACTCCGTGGCCTCTGGCTTCCAGCGCCGGGATTTTCTGGCACAGCGGGACGGAGTCCCGGGCGGGGGCGGGGGGTGCAGCCTGCGGGGCCGAGACCAGCAGCAGGTGCGACCAGGTAAGCCCAGGTGTGCTCGGGACGCCCAGCCTGCGGGGCGAGGGAGCGGAGCAGCTCACGAGAAGGAGGACCAGGCTCGCTCCCGTCGTCTCTCCGTGGGCGAGTGTGTTTATTCCAAACGGAGGCTGAAAAGCGAGAGCTTGGGGCGGCTTCAGGGGGTCAAAACCTCGCGTGCCAAGCACAAAGGGGCTTGCTCATTCCTTCCTGCACTGGCAGTTGGCGCAGCCCTCCGTGTGTGAGTCTCCGCTTTCCCCTCCTTCCTCCTGCCCGTCCAGTTCCCCTTCACCCTTCCCTCCTCGGCTCCCCCTGCTCTGCTGGGATGGGGAGTGCGGGGGGGGGGGGGGGGCGGGGAGACAGCGCGGCGGCGGGGGGGGGTCCTGCTCCCCCAATGGGGGCGCTCCGGCTCCGGGCGCCCAATGAGCTTCGCGAGCCGGCGTAGTAACAGCTCCGCTCCCTTTCCCAGGCTGCCCCGCCCCCCCCCCCCCCCCCGGCTCTTAAAGGCACCCGCCCCCTTTCTGCGCAGCCGTCTCTCCTCCCCCACCCCACCTTTGTGGCCGCGCTCCGCGTTTGGCTCCTCCACCCCTTTCTCTCCTGTGTGACTTTCACCTTGAGCTCCTCTTCTTTCCTTTCATTCACGGGCTTTTCTCTTCTCTGCTAGCCTTTCCTTCTCTTTACTTTCCTTGTTCTTTCTTGAATCCCACCTCAGCTATCTCCCTAGCCAGGGGCCGCCTGTGACAGCCCCGGAAACCTAGCTGAACTGGGGAATTCGGGTGAGATGCTAGAAATTAGTAAATTTCACTGATGTCTCAGGTGGGCAGATCCGGAGAGGTGGTTGGAGGAACCCTCCCCGGGTTGACTGCCCTTTGGCAAGGGTCAGCATGGTTTGGTCCCCCACTTTGCAGATTCAGAAACTTGTCTTTTTGGTTCACTACTCATTGAAAAGTAGATTCACACTGTGCCGCTCACAAGAGAATAAGGACAATGTATGAGTTTACTGGCAGGGATAAGCCTTTGGTGTCAGGGATGGGCTGGATGCTTGTCAATCCTGCAACTTGTCCCTGGGCGCTTAGGAAGGATACATCCGCTCAGCCTAGCTTGCCCATAGGTGGAACCGCCTGATTGAATTTCAGTCAACAGAATGTGGGCAGAAATGATATATATGCCACTTCCAGACCCGGCCATAAATGCCCCAGGTGCTGGAAGTGAAAGGTTCTTCACAGGAGAACCTTCACAGGAGAACAGGAGACACAATGGAAGGCTCTTGGATCTTTGAGTCACCATATGGAAGAGAACTACCAGGAGAGATGTCTGACCCCCCGTGGACTGTGATATGGACAAGCAAACTTTTACTATATGAAGACACTGAGCTTTAAAGATTGTTTATTTTATATGATAGCATCAGGGTATCTAGGGAAAAATAACTTGTTTCCACTGTTCTGAACACTCTCTTTCCATACAAGGTGGTGCTATGGAAACCTGTATGGGAGAGGCTTTCTGGGTTAGCCAGAAGTGGACCAG
The DNA here is from genome assembly GCF_902655055.1 of Lutra lutra. NCBI lineage: Eukaryota > Metazoa > Chordata > Mammalia > Carnivora > Mustelidae > Lutra > Lutra lutra. The sequence continues at coordinate 95,827,480 of NC_062288.1, forward strand.
AGCCCTGAGAGGTGTTTATTTAAGCTGCGGTGCATTTCTGCCTTAGCTCAGGAGACCCTGGAAAGGAACTGATGGAAGTAAGGTTGATGAAGGCATTCAAATGGTCATGTAGCATAGGCTACTTCCTAGTCACCTGTTCATCTTTTGATAGGAATAGGGAGAGAAGAATGAGGACCAAGGAAAAAAAAAAAGGTACCAGCTCAGGAGGTCGGGGAGAGGATGGGAGTATCCAGATTTAAGGACATCGTACAGTTTCATGCCAAGATAGAGAAGACTCTGGGCTGGGCAAGAGATTGGCCAACACCGTGGGTCACGGAGTCATATGTTATGTAACATAACATACCCCACATGTCCCACTGCCTAATCCACATCTCCACTTGGATATCTTCCACTTGGGGGGCATTCCAAATATGGCAGGTCCAAAGTTCTTCCTGAAGCCCACTCCCATCTCAGTCAGTGTCTGTTCTGGTTTCTCCATTTCTCAGACCAGGAACCATAGTCTTTATTTTTTTAAAGATTTTATTTATTTGACAGAGAGAGACACAGCGAGACAGGGAACACAAGCAGGGAGAGTGGGAGAGGGAGAAGCAGGCTCCCTGCTGAGCAGGGAGCCTGATTCGGGGCTCAATCCCAGGACGCTGGGATCATGGCCTAAGCCAAAGGCAGAAGCTTAACCCACTGAGCCTCCCAGGTGCCCTGACCACTGGAAACCATAGTCTTTACTAGCTCTTCTCTTTCTCTCATGCTCCACATTTAATCCATTAGCTATTCTCTGTGCTCTACCTTCCAAATACATGGAGGGGCACCTGGGTGTCTCAGTCAGTTAAGCATCCGAATCTCGATTTTGGCATAGGTCATTCTCAAGATTGTGAGATCAAGCCCTACACTGGGCTTTGTGATGGGCTTGGAGCCTGTTTAAGATTCTCTCTCTCCTTCTGCTACTGACACTCCCCCCTCTAAAAATAAAAAATAAAAATGCATGGAGAAATGAGTTACCTCTTACCATCAGGCTGCTACCATCCTATATCCGGCTGCCATCATGTCTTACTTACATACATTATTGCAAAGGCCTTCCAACTGGTCTCCTTGCATTCATCCTTGCTCTCCTCCTGTCTGTTCTTCCTACAATATTCAGACTGCTTTTATTTAAAAATGGAAATCAGATCATACTGCTTGAACTCTCCAAATGCTTACCAGCTTGCTGAAAAGAAAATCAAAAGTTCTTATGGTGGTCTACCAAGCTGGCATTGTTGGGGCCCCCACCTCCTCTCTGATCTCACCTCTGCCCTTCCCTCCTGCAGAAACTGTCAATGCCACCCAAATCCCCAGGGTTCCCTGAGGTTACTGTGGACACTGCCTTAGGCTCTGGTGGCCTGCCTGCTTCTGCCTGGAGGCATTCTGTGGCCTCAGGAGCAGGTTCCAAAAGCCATCATCAGTGAAAGGGGAACTGGATACACACCCAGCTTCCTGACTCCTCTCTGGGGCAGTTCTGAGGCACATTCCTGATGGTCTCCGAGCTCCCCAGCAGGCTGAGCATCAGAAGCCCACAGTGGCAACCCACTCATTAATGTCCCACTTACTCAATTACGTTCCTTTCCTCTTTCACTTCCCCATTCTCTCTCAGTGCTTTGCAAGATCACTTCCACTTGCATCCAAACTTTTGTCTTAGGAAGTTCACAAGCTAAGGTACCTCTGGGTCTAGCCCGGCAACACCACTGTCCTGTTTCTAGAACACATCAAACACTGCACCGCCTCAGAGTCTTTGCATCTTCTGTTCCCTCTGCCTGAAATACTCTTCCCTCCTGTCCTTCAGGTCTCTGCCCATATAGCATCTTCATCTCTGTGTTATGTAGGAAACCTGACCCCCACGAATCGTTCTCTGTCCCCTTCTCTGTTTTATTTCTCTTCTTCATGTATCATCTAAGGCCAACAAACCTACTGTGTGTTGGTTTACTGTTTCACCCAGGCAAAAGATAAGCTTTGTAAGAGGGACTTGGTATGTTCTGTTCTGTCCTGTTCTGGCAGAGTCCAGAGTGGTGTGTGGCACAAAGTTTAGGTGGTTCAGTGAATATTCGCTGAGCAAATGGGCATTGAGATAGAAAATAGGAAGAAAATAATGTTTGTGACCCCAGTCCCAGACATGCTGTGTGGCTTTAATGACCTTTGTTCATAAAAGCTTGAAGTCTACAGGATGAAAAATGTACCACTCTATGAGAAAGATCTTAGGGCGTCCACAATTTCCTATTTTCTATGTTCTGTAAAAGAATTTGAGTCTTTCCCCCTATGAAAATGAAGGGAGTTAATTTCACAAGGATCTCTGCATTCCGACTTTTCTTATGAGAAGTATTTTAGATCCTAATTATAGCACCGTTCACAAATTTTTTTTAATTTAGAAAGTTCAAAATTTTTTCTCAAGAATGAACAGACTTGAACAGATGGAAGCTAATGAGTAAAGCCTGACAAAAAGTGTGCAAGGTGCTCCCAAACCTATTCTCTCGGGCCTGAGGGGTTGACCTGAGCTGTCTTCCTCCTCGTCTCATTTTCCTTAGCACCCTGTGCCTGTGGGTGTGATGTGGGTCTCGCCTCCACGTTAGATCCCCCTTGAGGCCCCCACTGAAACGTCACCTTCCCTGACTCCCCTTTAATGTCAGAATCCCCTGCCAGGTGACTCTCCTTCATGGCATGCGTCCGTTTCCCTTTGTGGCACTTTTCATGACCTGTAGTCTCATCATACTTATTCCTTGCCATTTCCTTAGTTATTGCCTTCTTAGAGCCTGAGCTCTCTGAGGGCAGGCCCACATCCGCTTTGTCACAACTGCATGCCAAGTGTCTGGCACACGGTAGGGCCTCTATGAAGATTCGATGGACACAGGAATGATAGGGCACAAGAAGGCGGGTTGGCACCCAGGAGCTGAGCAGCGGCGTGCTCAGGTGGGATCAGCAGTCCAGTGCAGGACCTAAGCCTCCCGATGACCCTCTGAGCCCTCCCCCTCATCCCTGCCTCTTCCTGCTTCACTAAAGCTGTGAATCACCTCACTGACAGGCAGGGTCATCTAAGAAAGTAGAAAGAGGAAAAGAAAAATGAGACACGGGAGGGTAGAGCGGAGAATCTAGGCTCTTTTAACAGCCACTATTCCTTATTTCTTGCTAAAGTATTGGCACCTTTAAAAGCCTTGGCTGTCCTCCCCAACCTCCCCACTCAATCACAAACCACAGAGCCTCGAGAAAATAAAGGCGGGGGGGGGGGGGGGGGAATCAATGTGCTAAATCTTCCCTGGGCTCAGGAATGACTCCCCGTGTGGCTTCCCCCTGCTGGCTGTCCAGCTAAACTCCCGGGTCCTCCTTCTGAACCTGATTCCAAGTTCAGATGAGGGGGGAAAGGGCTTGCATGTTAAAAATGTTTAAAAATCATTATCTGAGTTGTAGGTGGTTGAGAACAGAATCCTATTTTGAAAATATTAAGAAAATATTAAGAATGACCGATTTTTATTTCTCCTTTGAGTCTTCTTTCTTTCAGCCCCACCCCCAACCCCACATCTGAGGGATTTTATTGCCCCAGAGTGGGAGAAGGTAGGTTCAACTGAGGGGTAACTAACTTTGGGAATCAAATCTCTCTTAAGAGCTAGGCCTGGAAAGCTGGCCGTTGTGGAAAGAGAACAGGGATTTCTAAATTCCCAAACTCCTCCTCTAGCGTGTGGAGAGCCATGCCCACTTGGTAGATGAATGGATTCTGGAAAAAGGTCCATGTCAGAGAGAAGACCTATCCCAGTGGGTGCTAGAAAGGAGGGTATGAAGGGCAAGGGGAGACTGAGCTAGGACCCGAGATCACATAGTTCTTGGTGCCCCTGCCTAGGGACAGGACCCTGATGTGTATATGAGAGTGCGTGTGTGTGTGTGTGTGTGTGTGTGTAGGTGGAGGACAGGGGAGAGAAACATCGAGAAACAAGTAGTTATGGGGGAAGCTGAGAATGTTGAAGTGAGGGGCTTTGGTCACCCTGGTCTTCTTGGCCCATCTTAGAGGCTGCCAGTTCCCACATGAAGTCCCACCTGTGCGGGATGACTATGTTGCTAGGCATCGGCCGAGGAGGCACCTGGAGGAAGGGTCCAGCTCAGGGAGAGCAGAGTTCTCACCTGGCCAAGAGAGGACTTGGAGAATGCTGGGGCGGGGCCGGGGGCGGGGGGGGGAGGTGTGGGTGGATGGCACAGACAGAAGCCTGGGGATAAGGCTGAAAGAGGCCACTGGGCAAGGACTTTATTTTGTTCGTTGCTGTATATCCAGCCCCGGGAGCACTGCCGGGCACATAGTGTTGACTGATCAATAGTTTCTGAGTGAAATGATTCAGTGAAGGTTCTAGGTCCCCCAACCCCCCGCCCATCTCTGCTACCATAGACCCTGAATACTGTCTACCTTCCCACACACCATCCTATAAGAGAACCGGGCATAGAGGAGAGCTGAGCAACTGAGCTTTACACCAAAGAAGGTGGGCAATATATTTAAAAAGACCATTTACAGCAAAGTAATTTGTGAAATACACACTGATTAAGTTTTAATTTTTTAAAACGATTTTATTTATTTATTTGAGAGAGAGAGAGCATGAGCGGTGGGGAGAGGGACAGGGGAGAGGGAGAAGCAGACTCCCCACTGATCAGAGTCCACCATGGGGCTCGATCCCAAAACCCTGGGACCATGACCTGAGCCGAAGGCAGCCGCTTAACGACTGAGTCACGCAGATGCCTCTAAGTTTTAATTTTGTTTCTATTTGGAGCCACCCATTAGGATGGCCTGCAGGAGGCTGCACACCCCTCCGTGGTGGCCTCTAGGGATCCGACTGAGGGGCCATGGCAGCCAATGGCGGATCTCAGCTACTTGACTGAGTGGGCCAGGCTTGGAGCAGGCGAGGGGAGGTGTGACTTCCCAGAACTCACTCATGTCCCTCGCTTGGGAGGCATTCAAGACCACTGCTCCAAGGAGGGCTTTGGGAACCATCACGGGGCTGAATAGGGAAACACGTAATTGTAGGAAAAGAAGAACTCATTTGAGGTCTCCCAGGAAAGGAACCCATGCACGGGCATGCATTATCTGGATGGTGTAGGCATCTTAGCCAACAGAAGCTTTATCTCTGCCACCAGTGTTGGTGATGGGATGTCTAGATGGGGCTGGTGTGACACACCGTGACTGTTTTCTTCTTTCGTGACTCAGTGATAGTTGCTCTCTGACCAACAAATGTGGATTGTCCACTAAACTTATCCTCAACCGCCGGGGACCAGGAACTGCCTTCAGGGAGCTGACTTTCCACTCAGCAGGACCCTGGCTTTCACGAGGGTTCAGGAACTGCGCGAGTCTGGCCCCTCCCCCACATCTCTGCACACAGGGACCCCTTCTGCATGGTTCCTGTATTGATGACCTATGGCTGAGTAACCAATTATCCTGGAAACGTAGTGACTGAAAAGAGCAAACATCTACCTTTTCACATTCCTGCAGGTAAAGTGCCCGATCCACTCTCTAGCCACGTGATTCCTTTTTGCTGTCGTGGGAAACGAGAAATGAAATTTAGAACATAACCCTCTTGTTCTGTTCATAAAACCATCCTGTGTTATTAAGTCACACAGTTGAGATTTTCTTTAATGTACTATGAGACTTTTTTCTTTTTTATTCTTTTATAAAAAGTAAGCATCGTCAAGCATTGGACTCTTGATGTCGGCTCAGGTCATGATCTCAGGGTCCTGGGATTGAGCCCTGTATCAGCCTCTGCACTCTGTGGGGAGTCTGCTTGTCCCTCTGCCTCTCCCCCTGCTCATGCTGTCTCTCTCTCTTTCTCAAATAAATAAAACCTTTTTTAAAAAATGAGAAAAAGGGGGCGCCTGGGCGGCTCAGTGGGTTAAGCCAATGCCTTTGGCTCGGGTCATGATCTCAGAGTCCTGGGATGGAGCCCTGCATCGGGCTCTCTGCTCAGCAGGGAGCCTGCTTCCTCCTCTCTCTCTGTCTGCCTCTCTGCCTGCTTGTGATCTCTCTGTCAAATAAATAAATAAAATCTTAAAAAAAAATGAGAAAAAGAAGCAGCTTCTAGCCTGTGTATCACAGTAGGGCGGTTTTAGTGAACTTGCAATTCCCCACACACATGCACACACACACATACACGCACACACACACACATGCACGTACACTCACAGAGTTACGAACATGTAAGGGTATTGGACAGCGGAAAGAAATAGGCAGCGAGTATGAAAGTCCCTAGCAAATATTTTTTAAAACGGTAGTCATAATACCAACAGACTATTAGGATGTTATTTATAGGTTAATAATCTCTGCATGAAGTTATTTCACTCACAGGCTCTGTGATGAGTGTATTAGGGCTGGGTATTGATTGTTAGGATCAAAATACACTTTTCTTTAGCTGATATAGCTTCCAAAATAAATCATTCATACAGTCGGTGACTCATACAATCTATTCCGGCGTGCTCTGCTACTTGTTAGGAGATTTTTATTTAATTTAAGCATTTTCATTATTGTGGATTTTTATTGTACACTGTTCAGTTCTGAGTCTTGGGCAATTGTTATAATAAGGTTACTAGTCAGAGGCTGCAGATAAAGAACAGCAATTCAATAATTAAAAGGCAACCAAGAGTGCAATCTGTCAAATAGAAAAAAAACACAGATCTGAAAGTGCATGAAGATAAGCTAAGAGCCAAATCTATTAATGCAAAATATGATTATTTCCAGTGGTGAACCAATATGTGTTGCTGCTTCCACTTTACAGGGGGATTTTGTAAGATAATCAAACCAGCAGTGTTAGCGGGGCAGTCCTGAGTTTCATCTTCCAACCAAGTCTTAGATGATCTCGCAGAATTCCCTCTTAAAACCCACTTTCAGGGTTTTATTAGATCGGGTTCTTCTTCTTCCTCTTCCTATTTATTCCTGTTCTTACCTCCTACCACTCCTACATTCCCCATGCTTTTCCATGCTTAGTAAGAGTAAGGTTTTTGAGTATGCAGATCTGGTTGTTTTCTTTTTTGTCCCTCTTCTTAAGTATCTTTTGGAATTGCCCACTCACCTCTGCTTTCATCCCCCTGGTTCAAGCCACAGTGTCTTAATTTGCCTCCTGTGGACCCCTGGTCTCCATCTTTGCCTCACTCCACCCCATCCCACCTTACAATTTCTGCACAGCAGCTGGAGAAATCTTGTCACACAAAGATGTTCCTGTCATTCCTGCACTTAAAATGGATTACCCTTTTTTCAAACTCCTCGACATGGCCTGAAATGCCACACTGGTCAGGCTCTGGTCCGCCTCACCTGCCTCTTCTAGAACTACTCTCCCTTTTCTACTCTGTGTGCCACCTTTCAAATCCAAAACCGCACAGTGCCCTTACCACCTCAGGGCCTTTGCACATGCTGTTCCTTCTGAGTGTGGAAAGCTTTCTACCACTACCTAACCCCTTCTGCCTGGCCAGTGGCCACCAGTCCTTCAGGCTTCAACCTAAATATCACTTCTTCAGACCAGCCCTCCAAGTTGTCCCAGACTAGGTCAGGTCATGTTACTGTGTGTTCTTAGCAACCTTTATTTGCCCTTCCTGGTACTTACCATGATTGTGAATTTTTAATTGCATAATTCATTCCTCCCTTCACTTTCCTGAGTGCCCACGATATGCCTGTGTGAGATTGTCACAGCTGCCATAAAAAATATCACAGACTAGGGGGCTTCCACACCAGAAATGATCTTCCCACATTTCTGGAGGCTGGAGTCAGAAATTAAGGTGCTGGCAGCTTTGGTTTCTTCTGAGGCCTCTCTCCTTGGTTTGTAGATGACCCTCTTCTCCCTCTGTCCCCGTGTGGTCTTTCCTCTTTTGTTTTTCTAATGTATTGTTTTTCTAATGTATTCTAATGTTTTTCTAATGTAATTTTCTAATGTATTGTTTTTCTAAAGTATTTAAGTGTCTAGATGATTACTTAGCTGAAAGCAGATGCCTCTCTTGGGAATTTTCACTTCCCTCCTCCACCATGTTGAGGAATTCTGGAGGTTTGCATGGTCTCTAGAGGAGTCAGTACAATCTCTATATCCAAGAGAGCAAATGAGGGGTTCTTGTTTTTTTACTGCTATTAATTCTTATAGCCACAAGGTGTCGCTCTTGAAAAAACTTGCTTTGTGTGGTCTACCTGTTGATGTTGATTTGCTCTGGGACCTTGATGTCTCCTGTAAGGCTAAACCCCCCATCTCAAGCTGCTGTGGCTTTTTAAGGAGAGCAATCTCATGTCCTCAGTGTTATATTCTATAAAAATGGCCCCATCTTCTTCTAGCTCATCCTTGTTCTGATGGATTATCTTAAAAGTTGAGAGGAAGCAAAGATTTCAAAAGACACTGAAGGAAAGAATTGGTAGGAAAAAAGTTAAAGATGCTGTTTTACACATGAAATCCTTGTATTACATTGTGTCAAATAGCCATAGACTGAGATCTTGAACTGTGATTTAGTTGTATCTCTGTTGAATTGAACTCCAAAATCTTGGGAGAAAGAAGAAATAATCACTGGGGAATACAGAGGCGTGATACCAATTCTTTGCTTGCAAGTACTTGGGATATAGAGAAAAGCACTCTGGATCTGGAACGAGGAGACATGGGTTCAAGTCCTCGCCCTGATATTAAATTAGCTGCATGAACTTGAGAAGTCACGTGATTCCCTTGCCCTTCATGCTCACATCTATAAACTTGAGACAATACCAGTCTTTTACTTCTTACAGTGCTCTTGTGAGAATCAAGTGGATTGATCTGAAAATTGCAAAGCACTATGTAAATATGAGTTCTTTCCAAACAGACTTAAAAAGATTAACAGTCTGGGTTTTGGGGAGCAGTTTTTAGGCTGACAGCAAAATTTCAGAGAAAGTACTGGGAGTTCCCAGATAGGCTGAGTCCCTCTGCAGTTTCCCCCACTGCTAACATCTTCAATCAATTAGTTACAACTGATATGTCAATACTGATGTATTACTAGTAACTGAAATCTATCGTTTACGTTAGGGTTTATTCTTTGGTTGTATAGTTATATGGATTTTGACAAATGAGTTATGACATGTATCTACGGTTAGAATATCAGACAGAATATTTCTGCTGCCCTGAAAATCCCCTCTGCTCTACCTGTGCATCTCTTCCTCTCTCTCCTCCAACCCCTGATGACCACTGATCTGTTTACTGTCTCCATAGCTTTGTCTTTTCCAGATGTCATAGGGTTGGAATCATATAGTATGTAGCCTTTCCAGATTGGCTTGTTTCCCTTAGTAATATGCATATAAAATTCTTCCATGTTTTTTCATTGATAACTCTTCTTTTTATTGTTGAATACTATTCCGTTATGAATAAATTCCCGAGAGACTTAAAAAAAAAAAAGCCTTGTCTATTTTAAAGCAGTTTTATTAGGTTTGCAACAAAACTGAGATATTTCCAATACATTTCCCACTCCTATGCATGCAGAGCCTCCCCCTTATCAATGCCACTCACTGGAATGGTGCATTTGATACCATTGATAAACCTATATTGATACATTATAATCACCCAATGTCCGTAGTTTACACTAGGGTTTACTTTTGGTGTATATCCAATGGGTTTGGACAAATGTATAATGACCTATTTCTATCATTCATCTATCATACAGAGTATGTTCACTTCCCTAGACTTTTTACTTAGAAAAGCAGCGAAAGACTACCTTGTAATAGGGTTAAACTAAAATAAATAACGAGAAAAAGAAGGTGCTAAGGTCAGCTTGATATGGAGGTAGGTGGGCAGAAAAGCTACATTGCCTTCATGCCAATAGCGTGTGCTAGAGGAGGGAGGTGTTATGAACCAGTTGTAAATAGAAAAACTGTAATATTTCCACCTCCACTCCCTCCTGGAAGTTCAGCCACAGTTCAGCTGCCAGCAATGTTGTTCCCTCAGTGCAGGACCTGAGCCGTACCCCTGATGCCCGATACCTGGGTTGGTGCTGATGGCAGACTTAAAAAAAAAAAAAAAAAAAAAAAAAAAAAGGCTGATGTCCTGGATCTCTCAAACCACATCCTTCCTGGCTGTATGCCTGGTATGTAAGAGCATGCAATAAATGCTTGAATGAATGAATGGCTGAAGAAACAGGATAGGCTCCAGATCTGGGAACTGAGGGAAGGTTCTGGGAGGAGGCAGAAAGATCTGGTTATTAATGATTTGGTAATAAACCCCTGGAGATACTCTTGCCAAGCCCAAGACCCCCCTTTACCAAGGCTGAGCACTGCAGAGGGACTGTTTGCATTAGATTCCAGCCAAGACATCCCCCAAGATTCCTGGCAATAAAGGAAATAGCCTGGTGCCAGCCAATATACCCAGAGGAAATTTACGCTTGTGCGGGTTTATCCCTAGTCTCCTTCTACAGCCGGATCTTTAGCGCCACCCAGTGGTGCTCCCTTAGGCTTACCGCACTGCCAAAGCACCCAACAGGACTTCGTGCCCTGCTTTAAAGTTGGTAGGATTAAAGGCTTCCTCTAAAGGTTCAAGATAAGAGACTGTGTGGGAATAAGGAATAAATGGAGAGCTTTAGAATTAATGTCAGAGAATTTTAAGTCACAGAACTTAATCTCTGCAATTACATACACAATTAGTAGTAGGATTTTGTATTTATACTTATCATTTTGCAGTTTTGGAGACCGAGCATTTTGGGACAATGAGGCCAAGATCAAAGGTTAAATCTGTGCAAAGAAAATGCAGAACTGGGAGGTAGAAAAGAGAATCGGATCTAGCCCTCGACTCCAGACAGGAGACATGTCATTGTCATTTCACAATTAAAGTTTTAGAAAGGCTTCGTTAAATGCCAAAGGTCATCGATCCAATAAATGAGGCAAGAACCCTGATTGGGTGGAGTGTCCTTTTTCTTTTGCTATGCTGCTTCAGAGTGCCCTCTTTCTTTTGATATATTCCTGTTTTGCTACAAATGCTCTGTTATTCTCCTACAAACGGGTCAGTCTTTATTCTATTTTATACTCATAAACTGTTCTCCTAAAGGTTTGGGTTACTCTGTCCTTCACCCAGGAGCTAGAATTCTTGACATTTCTTATAATGTGGAAGGCATTATTACATCTGTTATATACATTAAATATCTTATATATAATGTCAATCCATATCCCTTTTATCGGTTGTAACATTTTAGGTTCATCATTGTATGTAACATTTAAAATCTAATTAATGCGATTCACAATGGATTCTTAAATCTGCATATTCTTGGGGCGCCTGGGTGGCTCAGTGGGTTGGGGTCTCTGCCTTCAGCTCAGGTTGTGATCTCAGAGTCCTGGGATCGAGCCCCGTGTCGGGCTCTCTGCTCAGCGGGGAGCCTGCTTCCCCCTCTCTCTCTGCCTGCCTCTCTGCCTACTTGTGATCTCTGTCTGCCAAATAAATAAAAAATCTTAAAAAAAATAAAAATTTAAATCTGCAAATTCTTTAAGAGCTTGTGGTTTGGAATTGAAAGAACACACATGTATTTGGCATTAGATACTGAATTGGTGATAGCACATTCAATAACCCATTTTATCTTCATGACTAGCCCTATAGGTAAGTTAGAGTATTATCTTTATATTGACAAAGAAACAGAGATTCAGACATTTTAAATAAGCACCCACAATGACATAGCAACTAGACAGAGGAGTTGGACATTGTACCTGAGTTTCTTGCCTTGAAGTCTAGTAGTGTTTCTACCACACCACTTGACTCCAGCAGAACTGAGACCAAGACGGGAAGTTCTATTCCCACCTTAAATAACACCTAAAACACTATCTCCTACATCAACCTTAGACATTTGCATGCTCATTTGTATGTCAGAGGTTCTATTGAATTCTAATATAGACACGTGGTTAGCCTAGTGATTCCCAAGCTCATGGCATAGTTGTTTTGTTGTTGTCGTTGTTTGGTACATGTGTGTAACTCTTTACTTCCTTCTGAAATAGTGCTCTATGAACACATCGTGAGCAGTGCTGGCTGGAGGGTCTCCCTGGGGAGATGTGGACTTGGGAGGTAGCTGTCAACCAAATGCGGATTTTCAGTCTTTCGAGGTAGGGTCTGGGTTTATTTGCCAAAAACAGTTTAAAGCATAATTTTATTTTAAAATTCCTGTTTGTGACCTTCTTAGTGCAAGAAAGAATTAATGTAGGAACGCAGGAGTTTAGTGGCGTGGTGATGATCTCCACGGTTCTCCATGAAAATATATAATGTATCTATGCTATTGTATCATTTCAGTTCCTTTCTGCGGCATCTGTGATATCTATTCCCCCCCCGCTTTTCTTGTACCTCTAGTGGCCTCTCTTAACCTGTCCATCTCCTTGTGTACCAGGCTTCAAAGTGACCTCTGTCACGCCTTCTCATTTCCTCAGCATTTTGTCAGTTTAATGTTGGGGGCGGGGGGGTATCTGATCAAATTCACATGGATTATCTCATCAGTCCTTAGTGCTTCAGGAGTATTTGCAATTGGAATAAATAAATCTCTAACTGGAAAATTTCAATTAGCTTTGGAGAGATCTGGGGAAAAGAATATCAAAGATCATCTGTCTCTCTAATCCCAAACTTGCCTATTTTTCCATGTCATTAAGTGCTTGCCGGTGGATCCAGTGCTGCCCAGTCTGGGACTCTCATCCCAATCGTAAATCTATGACAGGAGGCACAGATAAGTAGATGCAAAAAAAAAAAAAAAATGGGGGGAAGAAAATACAGCAACTCTTCATGACGAAAACTCTCATAAAACTAGGGAATGCCCTTAAATTGGTGAAGAACATTTATGATCAACTTGTAGGTAAGATCATTCTTTTTTTTTTTTTACTTTTTTTTTTAAAGTAAGGTCTACCTGCAACATGGGACTCAAACCTAATGGCCCCAAGATCAAGAGTCACATGCTCCATGGACTAAGCCATCCAGACAACCCTATGATCATTTTTAATGGTGAAATTCTGAATGCTTTTCTCCTTATATCAAAAACTATACAAAAATCCCCATGCTTACCAATTCTATTTCATATTACCTTATTAATTGAGTAGTAAAATAAGGAAATAAAAAGAAACAAAAATATATTCAGATAAAAAGGAAGTAACACTGCCATTAATCATAACTGACATGATTGTATACATAGAAAACCCTTAGACTTCTACCAAAAAACAAAATCCCATAATTACAAAGGAGTTTAGTAAAGTTGCAGGATCTAAATTGTATTTCCACATTTTAGAAACATACCATTAGATACTGAGATTTAAATTGTACCATTTACAGTAATACTAAAAACATGAAAAACACAAGGATATAATGAACAAAATATGTGCATGATGTTTATACTTAAAGCTTAAGAAACATTACTGAGCTAAATTAAAGACACCTAAATAAATGCAGAGAGATATACTGTGCTCATGTATTAAAATATTCAATACTGTACAAAGGTTGTCTCCTCCTCATCAAAATCACAGTAGCCTCTTTTATTTAGAAGTTGACAAGCTGACTTTAAACACCATATAGAAATTCAAAGAACCTAGAATAGCCAAAGTATTTTGGAAAAGAAAAACAAAATTGTAAGATTTACACTACTTGATTTCAAGACTTCCTACAAAGCCTTATTAATCAAGATAGTACTGGCATAAGGATAGACACATAGACCAACAGAACAGAATAAGGAATCCATAAATAGATCTATGTATCTATGGTCAAATGATTTGCAAATGTATTTCAATGGGAAGAAAGATAGTATCTTGAAAAATAATGTTGAAACACCTGGATAATCACATGGAAAAAAAGAAACTTCAACTCTTAAAACAAAACACTCACAAAAATTAACCTAAAGTAGAACATAGACCTAAATATAAAAGTGGAAACTACAAAACTTCTAAGAGGAAAATAGGAGAAAATCTTAATGATCTTGGGTTAAAGATCCTAACAAATTTCTTAAATAGGCCACATAAAAATGAACCATAAAGAAAAAAAATCAAAAGTTGTACTTCACCAAAATCTAAATCCTTTGCTCTTCAAAAAGGCACTGTTACGTCAACAAAACCAACAGACAACTGACAGAATGAGAAGATATTTGCAAATGACATATCAAATAAAGGGCTAGTATCCAAAATCTATAAAGAACTTATCAAACTCAACACCCAAAGAACAAATTATCCAATCAAGAAATGGCAGAAGACATGAACAGATATTCCTGCAAAGAAGACATCCAAATGGCCAACAGACACATGAAAAAGTCCTCAACATCACTCAGCATCGGGGAAATACAAATCAAAACCAGAGTGAGATACCACCTCACAGTAGTCAGAATGGCTAAAATTAACCAGCCAGGAAATGACAGGTGTTGGCGAGGATGCAGAGAAAAGGGAACCCTTCTACACTGCTGGTGGGAATGCAAGCTGGTGCAGCCACTCTGGAAAACAGCATGGGGGTTCCTCAAAAAGTTGAAATAGAGCTACCTTATGACCCAGCAATTGCACTGCTGGGTATTTACCCTAAAGATACAAATGTAGTGATCTGAAGGGGCATGTGCACCCGAATGTTTATAGCAGCAATGTCCACAATAGCCAAACTATGGAAAGAGCCTGGATGTCCATCAACAGATGAATGGATGAAGAAGATGTGATATATATATATATATATATATATATATATATATATGCAATGGAATACTATGCAGCCATCAAAAGAAATTAAATCTTGCCATTTGCAATGATGTGGATGGAACTGGAAGGCATTATGCTGAGTGAAATAAGTCAATCAGAGAAAGACAATTATCATATGATCTCTCTGATATGAGGAATTTGAGAAACAAGATGGAGGATCATAGGGGAAAGGAGGGAAAAATGAAACAAGATGAAACCAGAGAGGGAGACAAACCATAAGAGACTCTTAATCTCAGGAAACAAACTGGAGGTTGCTGGAGAGGAGTGGGGTCGGAGGGGAGAGATGAGGAGGTTGGGTGATGGACATTGCAAAGGGTATGTGCTATGATGAGTGCTGTGAATTGTGTAAGACTGATGAATCACACACCTGTACCCCTGAAACAAGTAATATGTTGTATTATTTTTACATATATATAATTATTTATTTATAATATTATAATAATATATATTATAGACATATATATTATGTAAATTAATTATAATTATATAATTTTAAAAGACACTGTTACAAAAATGAAAAGGTAAAACATAGACTGGGAGAAAATATTTTCAAAACATACCTGAAAAAGGAGTTATATCTAAAATATATAAAGAACTCTTAAAATTCACCTAATTTTTTCACTTAATTTTTCAAAATGAGCAAAATATTTAAATAGATGCTTCACTGGAGAAGATATATGATAGACAATTTGATCCATTAGGATGTCTACAATTTAAAAGCTGATATACCAAGTGTTGGTAAGAATATGGAGCCCCAGGACCTCTCACACACTGTTGGTGGGAATGTGACATGGTACAACCACTTTGGAAAATAGTTTGGTACTTTCTTAAAAAGTTAAATATATACTTATCGTACAACTCAGCCATTCCATTTCTATGCATTTACCCTTAAGAAATGGAAACATAAATAATAATCTACACAAAGACTTGTATACAAATGTTAGATGCAGCTTTATTCATAATAGCCCAAACTTTTAAATGATCTAAAACATCTGTCGATGGATGAGTGGATAAACAAATTACAGTAGATCCTGAAAGTAGGCTACCACTGGCAGGAAGGGAGAAAACTGTTCACATGCCCAATAATATGGATGAATCTTAAAGACACCATGTTGAGAGAAAGAGATCAGGGACAAAAGGGGACTACTGGGTGATTCCATTTATATGAAACTCTAAAAGAGAGAGATGTAATTTATGTTGACAGAAAGCAGAGTCATGGCTTCTTGCTGCTGGGGCAGAGTGGGGGCATGAGGAAGTTGGCTAGGAAAGATGAGACGATACTGGGGCAGTGATGGAAACATTCTATATCTCCATCATGGCCATCACAGGAATATGTACAGTCATCAGAAGTCACCAATCTGTACACTAAAAAGGAGTGCATTTTGTCATATATAAATTATCTGTAGCAGAGACTTGCAAGATCAGAAAGGGTAGGTTTTGGTATATTTCTATGTTGAAGTGGATGGGTTTTGGGTAGCTGTATATGCTAAAAGGGAAGGACAGTGGAGATGGGAGGGAGAAAAGAGTGCAGAGAGAAGATTACTGATGAGGCATTACTGATGAGGAAGAAGGGGTTCTGTGCAAAGTATGGGTGGGTGCATGAGCCTTGGGTGGGAGGAAGGAACATTCTCTCCCAGAGCTTATGGTGGAGAAAGGTGGTGTGTGGTAATGTTTGAGTAAATATGTATGAAATTTAGTATGTAGGAGGGCAGAGAATGAAGAAAGTTCATGATTCATTCAATCCTTAATATTTATTTTGTGCCAGATACTATATATACATATATGGATGTGGGTATTCTTCAGGAAAAAGAAATAGCGTCACTGCCCTTATAAAATTAGAACACTATGGTGGGAAGGTGGGGTCAGGCCATAAATAACCATACAACTAAATATATAATTGCAGATTATTATGAATTTCATAAAGGACATGGGAGCTTTGGGTGAGTATAGCAGGAGGAACCTGATTTAGGCAAGTGATGCAGGGAGGACTGTTTGGTGGAGTAACCATTAGGCTTGGGGGAGGAGAATGAGTGGGAGCAAGGTGATGAGGGGCTGCAGTGGAGATCTTAAAGTTGGAAAGATTTTGGTGCATCTTGATACAGAAACATAGTTATGGGTGAATTTTTTCATTTTATAATAAAATGAAACCATAGAAAATGAGTATGCATGTGAATTTCTAATCATTAGAGGGTTCTCTATGATTAAGATTCATCCACATAAAATTCAACATTTTGTTTTGTTTTTCACATCAAAGATATCATTAACCAAGTACAAAGGCAAATAAACCAGGAAAATATTTGCAACAAACAAAAGGATTACCGTCCTAAAGCTATAAAGAGCATGTATCAAGTTGATGAGAAAAATTAACATTTCACTAGAATCCAGTTACTATAATATCTTTCTAAAATGTGATATTTTGACTATTTAGATGAAGTTAGAGAATTTTAAAAAATAAAAATAAACATGGGGGGCGCCTGGGTGGCTCAGTGGGTTAAGCCGCTGCCTTCGGCTCAGGTCATGATCCCAGGTCCTGGGTTCAAGCCCCGCATCGGGCTTTCTGCTCAGCAGGGAGCCTGCTTCCTCCTCTCTCTCTGCCTGCCTCTCTGCCTACTTGTGATTTCTCTCTGTCAAATAAATAAATAAAATCTTTAAAAAAAAAAACATGGAAGGCATGTTGGGAAAATATAAAAATATAAGTAAAAGACAAGCAAATATTTCATGGAAGAGAAAATAAAAATGGCCTGATGGCTTAAAAAGCACTTTTTACACATAATCAATGAAATGTAAATTGAAAAAAAAAGTGCTATTTCTCCAACAATTAAATAAGTAGAAATTGGGGGAAAACCTTAATGATGGTGAAGGTGCCATCCCAAACAAATAATGAGAATATAAATTGGTTATGTTTTTATTTTATTTAAGATTTTATTTATTTATTTATTTATTTATTTATTTATTTTAGAGAGGGAGAATGCGAGTGTGGGCGGGGAGAAGAAGAAGGAGAGAGAGAATCAAGCAAACTTCCCACTGAGTGTGGAGCCTGATACAGGGCTTGATCTCACAACCCTGAGATCATGACCAGAGTCACAATCAAGTGTCAGACACTTAACCAACTGAGCTGCCCAGGCACCCCATTAAAAAAAGGTTTTAATGAAATAGTTTGGGAATATGCAATATATTTTTTCTGATTGCAAGTGTAAAAAGTAACCCTAGGAATGCAATCATAAATGACTTCAAAGATCTTTCATTTGTTTTTTGCTTATAACCACAAAGCCCCATCTTTTAACAATGAAGGGATGCTAAACAGTGATGTATCCAAATGTTGCAATATCATACATTAATTAAAAAGGATTTTAAAAATATCATGATCTATGGACACCTAGAACTATGCTGTGCCACCACTGAGGATAAGAGATTTTTCCTGCAGCTCTACCCCAAAGACATCATATTGGCTGGTACACTCCTTTAGCGCTAACACAGTGAAGGAAGGGGGTGGGCACTGGGCCCTCCACCACGAGGAGGCACCTATTTTTGAGGCAACGACTATGAGATTTGTGTGTGCTCCAGTGGCCAAATTCACAGGTGAATGAAAAGCGATCAGGTTTGAGTGAGTTCAGAGCATGAGAACCTCCTTGGCTGCTCTAGCACCATTGACTACATGCTTCAGCCCTTAAGTCCTAGCAGATCGAGCGTCTGCTAGGTCTGCCCCCAGTGGACTGGGGGCAGATCGGGATGTTGAATGGAGCTCAGCACAAGACCCCGCGAAGGATCCACAGATTTGTTTTTATTTTCCCCTGACTGTCATGCCTTGCAAGAACCACTGCCTGGGGACATATCAGAGGTCTTAAAAATGGTCATGGTCCCTTGCACAACATTGCTTCTAACCAAGGAATCCAAGTTAGATAATGGGTTCTAGCGCATGAGAATCACTGGTCTTATCATGTCCCCAACACCCAGAAGCAGCTGGTCTTATGGAATCATGGAATGGTCTATTGAAATTCACTCGTGCCCCCAGCTGATTAAGTAAGCATTTTCAATAAGGAGTGCTGCCTGCAAGATTGAGAATACTCTTTGAATCAGTACAATATATGAAGCAATTCTTCCTTTAGCCAGAAGACATGAATCAGGGAATCAAGTAGTAGAATGGAGAGTAGCTCATCTCACAAATACCCAGTGACCTCCTTCCAAAATGTTTACTTCGTGTCCCCATTGTATAAAAAATATCCAAAATAGAAATGCTGGTACCAAGAGGATAATATTTTCACTGGATTTGAAGCTTTGACTACCAACTGGGTGTTGTATCTAATGAGGTCACTGGGTAAACAGGGAAAGATCAGGGTCATACGTTAAGTCGGTGTATCCAACATATCTTATCCATTAGTTCATGCTTAATGACACCACCTGTCTCTTGTTCCAGCTGCCACTGTGCAACCAGCTTTGCATGTGCTCAGACTGACTTTGGAGAGGCGCAGCCAGAATGCACCTATCTTGAATGTGGGCCTCAGGCTCTTGAAAGGTTGAGGTATCCCTGGCTTCCTTGTTGATATTGCTGTGAGAGCCTGCTCCGCACCCATTCCTACGCATTCCCACACCCTGCAGGAAGCTAACAGCTTGACCGTGGAAGGCAAGAGCAGGTGGATAGATCCTTCCCCTACTTCTCCTTCACAGGATGGTCTGAGACTTAGTTGATGTGGATTTTGGAGGACAGTCCCATTGGATGAAGCTATCGGTCACACTTAAAAGTGGCTAGCTTTTGGGGCGCCTGGGTGGCTCAGTGAGTTAAAGCCTCTGCCTTTGGCTCAGGTCATGATCTCAGGGTCCTGGGATCGAGTCCCACATCGGGCTCCCTGCTCAGTGGGGAGCCTGCTTCCCTCTCTCTCTCTCTCTGCCTGCCTCTCTACCTACTTGTGATCTCTGTCAAATAAATAAAATAAAAAATCTTAAAAAAAAAAAAAAAAAGTGGCCAGCTTTTGCTGCCTCGCATCCCCGTTCCTCCTTGTCCTTCTCCATGGGATTCATGTCTTGAAAGGTAACAACACATTAGCTCTCAGCCTGTTTTATAGAACCCAGACTAAGATAGCAGTGTGCACACATGGGCAAACACACCCTGCCTCATGCAAATACAAATATAATTGAAGGTATAAAGGAAGGTCTTGGAGAAAAACTTCAGCAGCAAAAGAAGGGAAGAGAAGGAGAAGGAGAAGGAAAAGAGTGTGTGTGTGTGTGATATGATCCCACAAACTCTCATTATTCTGTATTGAGATGTGCTTGGGTTAGGCACAGCTGGGCATACCATGGGAAGTCCTCCAGCAGCGAAATCCTGTCCCTCCTACTTTCCATATTTTAGGGAAATTGGGAGAGGAACAGGAACATCTGGTCTACTATGTGACAAAGGGAGCATCTTTACTGGGGAAACAACTAGGATCTGGAGCTCAGCTAGCATGGTCTACACCTGATGCCAGGTCTTGCATTCCTCATTGAGCTGGCTGAGTCCCAGTGACTCAGCTTGTAGTCAAGCCTGCATAAACTAGAGATGGAAAAGAGTATTGGGGGCCTTAAGTAAAAGACTGTCTCTCCTGGTGAGGGACTTCTGCCCAATTTTCAAGGGCAAGCAAAGTTGTTGCTAAACAATGAGAGTAGTGAGTTATATGCATGAAACCCAGGAGATCCCTGACCACTTCTTTATGTTGCCACGTCTAATGGCAAAGGTTAATGAGGTACAACTGCATCTCTATCCAGGCAGGACCTTGAACTCAGTTGCCCAGGAATGAATATTTGATTCTCCTCCTCAAATTTTAACCAGCAGAAGCCTGGCCTAAGGTGAGGAAATGTGGAACGGGTAGCAGAGGGGCAGGTTATAATCACGGCTACAGGTTAGAGACTAGTGTCAGAACAAGGATGAAACCTCCACCCTGTTTATACATTTTCATTTAACTTTCTTTGCTTTCCTCTTCCTTTGGGTATTTTTAGGATTTTCCCTTTAGTGTTCTATAGTGTGTCTGCTCCATCTGCCAGTATTTTTGAATACTGCTTCTTCCTATTCTCTATTCTCTCCTTCTGGAGATACCACTAGATGGTTATGGGACCTTCTCATGATCTCTTGCATGCCTGTTAACCCTCTTTTATATTTTGCATCTCTGATGAATGAAATAAAAGAAGAATTAAATAAATGGAGAGATGTTCCATGTTCATGGATAGAAAGACTCAATATTGTCAAGACGTTGGTTCCTCCCAGTTTTATCCATAGATTCATTACAATCCCAATCAGAATTCTAGCAAATCAGTTTGACAAACTGATTCTAAAGTTTAGGTAGAGAGGCAAACAACCCCAAAATAGCCAATGCAATATTGAGGGAAAAGAACAGAGTTAGAGGACAGATGCTACCCAGCCTCAAGATTTACTATGTAACTACTGTAATCAAGACACTGTAGTATTGGGGGAAAAAATAGATCAATGGAACAAAATAGCTCAGAAATAGAGCCACATAACTATAATGGACTGAGCTTTGAAAAGGGGAAACAGCAGTACAGTGAAGAGCAGTTGTCTTTTAAAAAAATGGGGCTGGACCAGCTGGACATCCATGTGCAAAAGAAAAAAAAAAAGAGTCTAGACACAGTCCTTATACTTTTCACAGAGGTTACTTCAGAATGGATCATAGACCTAAATATAAGGTACGAAACTATAAAACTCCTAGAAGGTAACACAGGAGAACACCTAGATGACGTGGGTGTGGTGATGCCTTTTCAGATACCTTTCTTTGCCAGATACCTTTCAGATGCCTTTTCTTTTTGAAAGAAAAAAGTTAATAAGCTGGCCCTTATTAAAATGAAAAAATTATTTTGTGCAAGAGGCCGTATCAAGAGAATTAGAAGGCAAGCCACAAACTGGGAGAAGACATTTGCAAAAGGCACATCTCGTATTGGACAGTTATTCAAAATAATCAATGAACTCTTAAAACTCAACAATAAGAAAACAACCTGATTTTAAAAATAGGCCAAAAACCTTTACAGACACCTCACCAAAAAAATATGCCGAGGGCAAACAAACATGTCAGATGCTCCATGTCACATGTCATCAGGGAAATGCAAATTAAAACAACGAGATACCAGTACACATCTATTAAAATGGTCCCCCTCTGGAGCACAGGGCACCACCAGATGTGGAGCGACAGGAACTCTCATACATTGCCAGTAGGAATGCAAACTAGTACATCCACTTTGGAAGACAGTTTGGTGGTTTCTTACAAAACTAAACCTATTCTTGCCATATGAGCCAGCAATCATGCTTCTTGTATTGACTCAGAGAGGTTGAAGACTTATGTCCACACAAAAACCTGCACATCTGTTTATAGTAGATTTATTCGTAATTGCCCAAACTTGGAAGCAAACAAGAAGTCCTTTATTAAGTGAACAGATTAATAAACTGTGGTACAACCAGACAACAGAGTATTATTTGATGCTAAAAGGAAATGAGCTATCAAGCCATGAAAAGACATGGAGGAACATTAAATGTATATTATAAAGTGAAAGAAACATATCTGAAAAGGCTACAAAATGTATGACTCCAATTAGATGACATTTTGGAAAAGGTAAAACTAGGAATACGGAACAATCAGTGGTTGCCAGGGTGGGAGTGGGGAGAGCTAAAGGGGCAGAACACAGAGGATTTTTAGGGCAGTGGAATGATTCTGCACAATATTATAATGATGGAAATATGTCACTATACTTTCTTTAAACTCATAAAATGTATAGCAGCAAGAGTGAACTGTAGACTAAACTGTGACTTCCGGTGATTAGGGTGGGTCAACATAGGTTTATCAGTTTTAACAAGTGTATCAGGCTGGTCAGAAGTGTTGATATTGTAGGAAGCTGGGCAAGTGTAAGGGCAGAGGCATAGATAGAAAATTATTCTACCTTCCTCCCAATTTAAACTTATAACTGCTCTAAAAAATAAAGTCTTAAAAAATTGACTCAAAATTCATTAGAGATGGAATTACCCCCTTCTTGTTCTGGAATGCTTAGCACTGAGTTACTTTGGGAGACCGGGATTTGCAAAACAAAATTGGAGGCCTTGTTTGATGCCATCAGGGGGACCCCACCTTTGTCACTTTTCACTCCTATATCAAATTAAATAGGCAGCTAGAAAGTGCCAGATGTCGCCAGGAGGAGTAGTTGGCAAAGAATGACAAGGAGACACGTTAATAAGAGAAGTCACATTCAGAAAAAGGTTGGGCCCATATGGGCAAGAATGAGCATTACAGAAGGTCTTATAAAAAAAAAACAACAACCCTGTGTTACATTGGGAAGATATTCTCTCTCCTAGGAACCTGCTGGTTTCTCAAAAGGCCTCATTTACATGTCTCCAATCTGGTTGTAGTAAATGCAGTGGATAGTAAAGGTCACAACAAGGAAGAGATTTTAAGCATAAATACCACAAGAACACCATTTTGTACTTTTTCCTAGGGGAAACAGAGTAGTCTGAAGAGGAGTCTGTAGGCATAAAATAAGTAAACAAACCAGAAATGAATGTTAAAAGAATTCATACATAATTTTCTATGATAGAAGTTCTGACTGGGGAGTACCTATTCCCGCAGGCAGATTTCTTCTGAGATGCTACGTATAAGGCTATTATATGTAGGGACGAGCATTATATCAGTTTTTCTGCATCTTTAACTCTTTTCATGTTAGTGAATCTATCAACAACAAACACAGCACGGGTCCAGGGGAATGGCTGGAGAGTGATTTCAGGAACAATAAAAGGTAAGACATACCATTGATACCAGTAGTATCTGCCATTTACTTTCACCTGTATTCCTCATAAAAACATAACATCTTTTTAAAAATACTGTCCCTACTATGTCTTCTACCCACCCATAGCCTGCGGCTTGCAGTAGATCAGTTCAGTGCTCTTGGCATCAAGAAACAGAAAACCCTGACTCTTAACTGACTTATGCACAGTTAAAGGAATATAATAATATTATTATTATATATTATATAAAGGATAAAATAATATTATATATTATATAAAGGAATATAATATATACTACACAAAGGAATATAATTATATATTATATAAAGAAATATAATATATATTATATAAAGGAATATAATAATAATAAAGGAATTATTTCCTGTAATAGGATGTCCAGAGTTTGAGCAAGGTCCAGGCACAGTACAACCATGTGACTCAATGATGTCATTGAGGACCCAGGTTCTTTCTCTCTTTCCCCTCCCATCCTCTGTGTGTTGGCATTGGCCCAAACTGGTTCCCGTCATGGCTGAACACGGGTTGTGGCAGTGACACGGTCAGGCTGGGTCTGACCCAGCACCCCAAGGAGGGTCCTGCAGGACCAGCCAAGGCTTCACACAGGGTAGAATTCAAACGCAAGCTGGAGAAAGTGAAAACTGAGTTTACTGAAGAGTGTGAGTGACAGGTAAAGGACAGACAGAGTGACTGGGAGACTCAGAAAGCAAAGGAGAATGAGTCTTGTCATCGCTTGGGATTAGGGGTTTATACTGCAAAGGGGTCTAGGGTACACATTCCCGTAGGAATCCAGGGTAGGTCTGATCAAAGGCAGGGGACAGGTGAATGACAGATGTTATAAATTACCAAAGGTAGGGGTATTGATGCCAGCATCATCGAGGTTTGTCTGAGGCTAATGTCCTGGAACATGGGCAGGAACTGGCTCTTCTTAGGTGTTATCAGGTGTTTGGGGCCTAGAGCAGAACTAGAGAATGTTTAACTTTCTTGTTTCCTCCTTGAAGTGGGAACACTACTTCTTTGGCTTGCTCAGAAGCAAATATAGAACATGAGTTTTCTTAGCAGAAAAACAGCAGAGATGGAGACTTTCTCTTCTTTTTTTAGATATTTATTTATTTATTTGACACAGAGGGAACACAAACTGGGGGAGTAGGGGAGGGAGAAGCGGGCTTCCCGCTGAGCAGGGAGCACGATGTGGGGCTCCATCCCAGGACCCTGGGATCATGACCTGAGTGGAAGGCAGCCACTTAACGACTGAGCCACCCAGGCGCCTTCTTTTGTTTTTGTCGCGAGGGAGAGAGAGTACGCCAGCTGGGGGAGGGGCAGAGGGAGAGGGAGTGAGACAATCTCAAGCAGGCTCCACGCCTAGCACGGAGCCCCATGCTGGGTTCAATCCCACAACTCTGAGATTGTGACCTGAGCTGAAATCAAGCGTTGGATGCTTAACCAATGGAACTACTCGGGTGCCCCTAGACAGAGCCTTTCTAAGATGGAGTCCCTTCAGCTTCTCCACTTCAGCAATTTTAGGTGTTATGCACGCGTCTGATCTTGTCTGAGGAAGAAAGACCATCTCTTCTCTGAGGAAAAAAGTCATCCCATACCATGTGATTGTCCCCTTACTGTACTCCTAGAGCCCTGCAGCCGTCACCACAACCAACTGTCGCACATTGCATCCCAAAAAGAAATCTCATCTCCATTAGCAATCATTTTCCATTTCTCCCCAACCACCCCCAAGCCCAGCCCTGGGTAGCCTCTACTCCACTCTCCAGCTCTACGTATCTGCTAATTCTGGATGTTTCGTGGAGTTAGAATCCTATAGTATGTGGTCTTTTGTGACTGCCTTATTTCACTGAGCGTAATGACCATAATGTTTATAAGGCTCATCAGCATCTCTTCCTTGAATCCCCCTTTTAAGGAGAATGAAACCTTTCCTGAGATCTCTCAGCAGACTCGTCCTTAAGACCCTTTGGTCTAAACGGAGCTACATGCTCAATTTTTAATCCAATCACTGGCACTGGAGGAGGAATTACTGTGCATATCTTAAACTGATGTAATCCCACTCCTTGGCAGTATACCCTTCACCCAGATTTCTGAAATATTATCCAAAAACCTATCAATTATTTGCCATTTTCACATTTACTGCCCGCCACTCTGATTTCAGGTCTCCTTCTTAAAAGGACCTTTGTGATTACATTGGACCCACCTGAATAATCCAGGATAATCTTCCCATCTCAAGAACCTTAATTTAATTACCCCTGCAAAGTATTAGTAGATTCCAAGGGTTAAGGACATCTTTGGGGGGGGGGGTGTCATTATTCTCTCTACTACAGTGTTCAGTGTTCAGCATCAACTCTTTTGTTGAAGGACACAAGCTTGGGCAGAGGGAGAAGCTGAGCTGGGTTGTGTCTGAGACAGCCTCAGCTGACCCCGTGAGGAGCTGTGGGGCTCTCAGAGATGTTTGGCTTTGGGCCAAGTGGCCAAGCTTTTGAATTCGCTCCTAGATCAGTCACTGGATGTGGGCCACCTCCAGAAGGGAGTGACATTGGTGAAGATGGTTCACCACATTGGAAGCTGTCCCTGGAGGGGCCGACAGCAGAAGGCTGTCTGCCCAAACCACCCCCAGCAGCTGGGACAACAGGTGTTACATCTCCATGTCCAACACTCAGTGCTGGTAATGATGCCTGAGAAGAGCATTTGAGAAATTTCCATGTTTCAGCATCATTTGTGTCCTGTCCTTACACATTTACAAACCACATGCTTAAGATGTGGCTTTCACTATAATCCCTTATAGGATGGGAGTGAGGGGACAATGTCCCTCCGGAAATGATTTGAGGGACAACTGTTAGCTTCACTGAGGGGCCAATAGTAGCCTTACTACAGGGAAAATATTAGTAGCATGAGTTATATAACTTCAAAATTAAATGGGATACTACAACAATGCATTAAAATGTCAGTAAATACATGTCCTGTAATGGGTACAGTTAACTCCTGGAAGATGAATTTATGACTAATTTATGACTTAGTCCTATTTTGATGCAGATATTTCCCATTTGCTGGTGACATATCTGAGTCATAGGCTCCCCCTGTTTCTATCTATACAAACATGCAATATAGGAAAGAACATAAGTTTTTTTTTAGAGACCTACCATGTCCCTCACCACTGCTCCCCTCTTCTTTTGCATGGATAATTCTGAGGTTTTTACTCCATGGAGATGTCTCATCTTTTCTAGTTTCATTATCCATGAAGAAACCTGGGAGTTATTTCCAGATTTCTCTGCTGGGAACACAAGAGGCTGACATCACCATCCCCATTCACCCCTGTACTGGCCACAGTGAATTGAAGGCTTCATATTAAAGAAAGAATGTAAACGAACAAATATTCCCGTGTGGCCCTGGGAACACTTTTCAATTAGGGATGTTCCTGAGTGAGGCCTTCGATGCTATGCATATCTGTGTTTGGCCTCCTTGGAGGGGCTGCTTCTCTCCAGGGATGTATTTTTCTCCCAGGTGGCAGACACGGGCCACCCTTCTTCACAGGCTTTCTGGGCATCTGACTCATGATGCCTGATCTTTCCAACAGTATATGGTTCCAGCTCAAAATCAAGTTTTCCTCTCCCAAGTTTTAACAAAAAAACTTCGTTCTAGATTTTCTGATTCGAAAATCATGGTATGTGCCTCCAAGCAGAACTTTTCTCATTTTTGGAAACCACTGTTTTGTTGAAGCCCTAAAGCTCAGTCTGCCCATTGGACCATCCCGCCTTAGTCCCAGATTTTTCTAGCCTTACAGCGATGCAGTTCAACAACTCATTTTAAAGCAAATGTTCTAAGAGGTTGGGAAAAGAGAAGCGAAAATAACTATCTCCCATACCTTCAACATCACATTTTATAGCTACAAGATGGGTTTCATGATGATCTTCTCACTTCCCTAATTTACTGACAGAGCCTCGGAAGAGAGGGCATAGCAAATTCCCATGATCTCGTGTGGCCCAGTGAGGATGAGAAGCTGGCAGAGTATGATTTATTTCGCCAAAACCTCGCTGGATGTTCTCATGATTCCTAACACGTACATGGAGTGGAAGACAGAAAGGACTCATGTCTATATGTAGCAAACGGGGAACTTAGAATTCAGGCTCTACGGAGGCAGGAACCATGCGGGGTGTGGACCATGAGCGCATCCCCAGGGCCGTACTCCACACTCGGCAAAGCTGGTTGACGGAAGGAAGAAAGTAAGAAAGAAACGTGGATTGACCGGTTTAGTCCCAACACTAATGTAGGGGTGGGGGAGGAGCCAGGCGCTGGTGGGAGGAGGAGGAATTAGAGCTGCTGCCTGGTGGTCAGCGTGAGCCCTGGCCTCTCTGTAGCTCTCTTGCCTCCGGGATTTACTCACTACACGTGGCCATGGAGAAATGTAAAGTAAACTAGATCACATCATTCCCCTGGCTTAATCCCCTCACTCCTTTCCCTCTCCTACCGTATAACGGGCGAACTCCTTGCGACGGCGGCCCCCGGCCCACCTCCCCAGCGTCCTCGCCCGGCTGACTCCTTGGCCTCGCCCACCCTGGCCCCACCTGCCAAACTGCCTCAGGCTTTAGAGCTTTTGCACCGGCTGTTCCCTCCCCCAGGCGCTCCTTTCCCCCGGTCTTTGCTGGCCCTGCTCCCTCTCCTTCCCATCAGTTGCCCCCCCCCCCCCCCCCCCCAGAAAGGCTAACTCAGGCCGCCCGATTTAGAGTAGTTCTCTCCCACCCACTCCCTTCAGATCACGCCGTCCGTCGTGTGTTTGTCTCGCACTTAGGATGTAACTTTGCCCAGTTCATTCACGGTCCGCGTTAGAGCCGGTCCTAAAGCAGTGTTTGCCGTGGTGGCTCCCGATAAAACACTGCGGAGCGACACCCGGACGGGTGAAGGGATGCACCGATGAATCAAGGCGCGGAGGAAAAATGCAGGCGGCCCCCGGGCGGCGGCCCCCGCACGCAGCGCCGTCCCCGCGCGTCGGGAAGCGCAGCGGAACCCCAGCGCGGCGGCGCGGTTTCCCGTAAAAGCGCGGCGGAAGCTTGAGGGAGCGCACAGGAAGGCAGGGCGTTGAGCGGGAGCGGCCCGGGTGAGTGGCGGGGGGCGGCGGCGGGGGGCGGAGAGCGGGTCGCGAGCACCGGGCCGGGCGGAGGGTTCCGGGGTGCGGGACGGAGCTGCGGGAGCCTGCCCGGGGCGCGGCGGCGGCGGGGGTCCGGCGTGCGGGCCGCGGGAGCCGGCGGGGAGAGGGTGGGAGCCGGAGCCCCGAGGGATGGTGGGGTCCGGGGTGTCACTCCGAGGGCCAGCTGGTCTGGGTTCTGGTACCAGAGCTGTCGCTGCCCTGTGTGACCCTTACTCACTCTTCTTCCCCTTTGGGCTTCGGCTTACTCATTTGCAAAGCGGGGAGAATCGTTTCTGATCGATTGACGGCTTCATTCATTCCCGGTGCTTTTCTAGGTTGTGTTTGCTAGAGATACCTAGACCGCGCCTACCCGGGAGGGGTTCGCCGTCTAGTGAGAAAATCCCCACCGTCCTGGTGAGGAGGCCCCAGTGCAATTAGAATTTGGGCGTTGTTACAAACAAACAAACAACGGGAAAAACCAACCAGCTGGCCAACCTGCTTTACAGAGGAGAGATGTTAATTTGAACATATAAAATTTAGACTTTAACTCAGATCGAGGAATACGAATTCTCTTGGGTGCTTTAGAAGGAATATGCATTCTTGGCTCATATATT
The DNA here is from genome assembly GCF_902655055.1 of Lutra lutra. Taxonomy (NCBI): domain Eukaryota; kingdom Metazoa; phylum Chordata; class Mammalia; order Carnivora; family Mustelidae; genus Lutra; species Lutra lutra. The sequence goes on from NC_062288.1 coordinate 95,856,627, forward strand.
GCACAATTGCCGTGACAACTTAAATCCAGAAAAATTTACAACGTGCATTCACCGTTCTTTGATACGTGATCTTTTTAGCCAAATGACTTAATCAGATAGGTGTAGTATTCTCATTTTTTACTAATGAGTCATGTGCATTCACAGCCCCATCAGAGGTGATTTTTACAGCCCGCTGAGTTAATCAGAGCAGGTGCTGTGTTCTCATTTGACTAACAGGGAAAGACGGGTAGAGGCTAAGTGACTTACCCAGGCTCTCACTGTCATAAAGTGACTCTGGAATCCAGGCCTCAGGATCCTTGCACCACTGCTCGTTTCACTACACTACATTGCCTGCATGTTTCCATGGTTTTGGTCACTATTTTGTGACCAAAAGGGAGTTCCACTGGATCACGGGTGGATAATCATGGATGAAAACAGATGTTTATCAACTCTCAGATTGTTCTCTAACAGTATTGGTGTTTTCCCCTCTTTCTACCCTTGCCTTGAGTGATTTTTATCTGCACTCAAACTTGACCACCTTCACACTGACGAGTCCCAAATCTGTATCTTCTACCTCGTTTCTCCCCGCTTCAGACTGCTAGATCCAGACCTCCACTGATCATTTGAATATCAACTTGGATATCCTCCGGGCATCTCAAACTCACTCTCTCAACAGCACACGCCACCTTTCTACACAAACGTGTACTAAAATCTAATGATTGAAAACTTTATTCATTTAGTCGCCCAAGTACAGCCCTGGCTTGGTTTCTCCTCTCACCTCCTACAAGTGGGCAAGTGAGGTTTATAGCCAAGGAGCAGGCTGATGGTTGGTGGATTGAAAGTTAGGTTTGTTGAAGTGTGGACAGTTGTGAAGGAATATGTTAGGTTGAGTATGAGGAAATCAAAGTAAACGGGAGACTTAGGAAGGCCTATTTGTTAGGATTCTTCTTGGCATCCTTTGTCTTCAGAGATGGTGTTCCTTTCTTCTGGGTTTAGGGAGTGTATTTCATAGATGAGGGTTTTATGACCGGTTTCAGGGAAGAAGGGTCAGGTGAGGAGGTCAGAATGACCTTCCTGCTTCTGTCATTTTCTCAGATTCCCTTAGCTTAAAATATTCAATATGCTAAGTTGCCACATTTTGGGGTAGTATGTCCTGAACCCTATGACATTCACCAGTTAGCTGTTGAATGACTATTATGTGCTGTATCTTATTTTAAGCACTGGGGATACAGCAGTGACCAGAACAAAGTCCTTCCTCTTACAGAGTTGACATTTCAGTGCGATGAGCTCATAAACAAATTAGCAAATAAGGATCATCAAATGATAAGTGCTGTGAAAAAGCAAAACAGAGTAAGGATCTATATTGTCACTTGGTTTTTTAGTAAAGTTGTGTGAATTTACTTTGCTTACAGGAGTACGTGAGTGTGTCTGTCTCCTTTTATTTTGTCATCAGTAAATATGACCATGTAAACATTTATTAGTTTTAGAGGTGAATGGTACTAATTCTTTGTAATTTGCATGTTTTCAATTAACTAGAAGTTGAACATTTTCACACAGCCATTTGCATTTGCCCTGTGAATTTTCTGTGCATGTTCTCTGCTTATTTTCCTTTTGAGGGGCTAGTGTTTTCCTTTATTTTGAATAAGCCCTTCATAGTACTTTTTGTTGAGTCCTTTATATGTAATAGACAAATACTCTTTAACAGTGGTATAGTGACTGTAGGGAGAAAGAAAAAGTGGGAAGCCTGGAATTCGCTTCTCTGTACTTCTCTGCTTGCTTTGAATACGTGAGGTTCAGTTGAGCAGAGAGGGAAGCAGTGAGTTTAGGTGGAAACAAGTGAGGAAAGAAAGAAGAAAGACAGATGGGCAGTGAGAAGATGAAGTTGATGGAAGACTGGAAGGGAGCAGATGGGAGGAGACCAGAGAAGGGGTAAGAAGGAGTAGGAATGAGGGAAGAAAGGTGCATGGAAGGCAGTTAGGGGGCCTCTACACAGTGAGCTGGGGTACTTACTTTTTCTTTTTCTGCCTCTGTTAATATAGCAAATCCTTAGGAGAAGATGACCGTGTTCTTTAAAACACTTAGAAATCATTGGAAGAAAACAACAGCTGGGATCTGCCTGCTGACATGGGGAGGCCATTGGCTGTATGGAAAACACTGGTAAGTAACAGCCCCACCCCACCTTCACCTCCAACAACAAAACCACCCACCAACAAAAGGACTTACGGTCAAAATCTTGTCTCTGTAGCACATTGTGGTGTAAAAGAAAATTAAGTGTTAAAGCCATAAAGACAAGGGCTTCTTGTAAATAGTTCTGGAAAACTCTAACTACAGCGGTGCGGTGTCTTTAACACTGGGTGACAGTAGATATATAGTAGTGAGATCGGAAGCTGAGGAAATTGAGAGGGAAGTCCCCTCCCAGACTCTTAGTAGACAGGGATTGACCTCCTGTGTCTCCTTGTGATTTTATTCTTTCAGTTTCTTACTACTGTCTCTTGATCTGTTACCACTGGTGCTGTTAGACCCTGAGTGAATCCGCTTGCTCCAGCCCCTGTGGCTTTTCCAACATTTATCCCATTAGCCTGGGTTAATAGAAATGAGACAAAGACTTTCACACCTTTTGTTTGAATAAGGAATTCAACAGCCATGGGTTTTATTTGCCTCTAAGTATGAAGGGGGAAGAGAGTGCCAGATCTCCCTTCTGGTTTAACTTGGTAATAAGATTTAAAGAAAGTTTTTGTGTAAAATTATATAAATAATTATGAGAGCCAATTAAATTTTCGTCTTTTGGGGATTAAAGGTGACATCTCAAGTATTTAACAACACTCTGTAATCCATCTAGGTGTCTTAAATGACTGCTTTGTTAAACAGAAAACAGCTTTTGTAAAGAAGTCTCCACAGTAGAAGGGAGATTCATACTGATACTTCTGTAAACTGTCTCAGTTCACCTTTGCATGGGTCAGAGATAATCTTAGGATGCACCATGGTGTCGAGTTTTTTGGCAGCTGTAGATTAAAGGGAATAGATCCCCGCCGCCCAAGTATTCTCAAGGCTCAGTGCTTGAATTCCATTAGCTAGCATGTAAAGGACAGGCTTGAGAAGCTTAAAATTTGTAATACATTTAAAAAAAATAGGTGGAGGAAATGTTTCGACAAATGGAAAATGAAACATAATGTGTGCCTTTTCTCCCTTTTCTAACCATCCTTGAGTCCTTATACCTCCTGCCTCATGGGAAATAGGATTCCCTTTGCAGAAGCCCCCAATCCATGCCACAGTTCATGCAAGCAGGAAATGATCCCTGAGGATCACTGCCGTTTCTGCTACTAGGTGAAGATTTGAGGCAGTATCCATGTACCCTGTCCAGGATGTCTTGTAGATACCCTAGTAATTAGTTAGCTCTGAAACCGCTTGAACCAAAATGCCGTTGGAGTCTGGAGGCCTCATTTTGCTCTGTTTCCACCTTTGACAATCAAGGGTGTGTTCAGGATGCAAGCCCTATTGTTCTGTTGCTTTTCCTTTTCTCAAACTTTTCTCCTATATTCTGTAGTACTATGTGGTCTTTTTGTTTTAAAATTGTAGTAGAAAGCACATGATTTGTCACCTTAGCCGGTTTTAAGTGTGCAGTCAGTAGTGTTAAGTAGATGCGCATTATTGTGCAACAGAGCTCTAGAATTTTTTCATCTTACAAAACTGAAACTCTCTACCTATTAAACACAACTCCCCATTTCCTCTCCCCACCCCCAGCCCCTGGCAAGCACCATTCCACTTTCTGTTTCTTTCAGTTTTACTATCTCAGGTACCTCGGATAAGTGGTATCATACAGTGTTTGTGTTCGGTGATAGGCTTCTTTTACTTAGCATGATGTTCTTACGGTTCATTAACATTGCAGCACATGGCAGGATTTCCTTCTTTTTTAAGACTGGATCCTATTTTGTTCTATGCATGGATATAACCACATTTTCTCTATCCATTCATTGTTAATGAATGTTTGGGTTGCTTCCATCTCTTGGCTATTGTGAGTAATGCTGCTACAGTGAATTTGGGTGTATAGTTATGTCTCCCAGATCTTGTTGTCAGTTCTTTAGGGTACATAGTCTGAAGTGGGATTGCTGGGTCACAGGGTGGCTCTAATTTTTTGAGAAAGCCCTACACTTTTCCATAGTGGCTGCACCATTTTACAGTCCCACCAACGGCAGGAGGCTTCCAGTTTCTCCACATCCTTCCCAACACTTGTTACTTTGTTTTTGTTTTGATAGTGGCCATCCTAATGGGCACAATACAGCATCTTCTGATTTTGATTTGCATTTCCCTAATGATTAGTAATATTGTGCATCTTTTCAAAGGTTTAGACACCATTTGTTTATCTTTGGAGAAATGTCTGTTCAGATCCTTTGCCTGTCTTTAAAAATCAGTTTTTTTTTTAACTGTCTTTAAAAACAGTTCTCTGTTTTTTTTTGTGTGGTTGTTGTTAAATTATAGGGCTTCTTTAGCCCCTTATGAGATACATGATTTGCAGAGATTTTTCTCCTGTTCCATAGGTTGCCTTTTCACTCTGTTGATGGGGTCCTTTGATGCCCAGAAGCTTTTAAGTTTGATGTAATCCCATTTGTTTATTTCTATTTTTGTTGCCTTTATTTTTGGTGTCCTAAGAAATCACTGCCAAATCCAATGTTACGAAGCTTTCCCCCTGTGTTTTCTTCTGGGGGTTTTATAGTTTTAGGTCTTATATTTAGGTCTTTAATCCATTTTGGCCCTTTCCCCATTACGTTGTTTTGGTGTCCTTGTCTAGCATCAGTTGATCATAAATGTATTTGTTTATTTACTCACTTGTTCTCTGTTCTTTTGGTCTGTATGTTTGTGCCAACACCACTAGCTTTTAAGCTTTGTAATATGTTTTGGATATTAGGAAGTATGAGGCCTCCAACTTGGTTCCTTTTCAAGATTATTTTGGCTGATTGGGGTCCCTTGTGTTCCATATGAATTTAAGATTTTTTTTTCTATTTCTGCAAAACATGCCACAGATTTCGATAGGGATTGTGTTAAATCCGTGGCTCATTTGGGGTAGTATGGACATTTTTGTGATATTAAGTCTTCCAGTCCACAAATATGCATTTATTGGTGTCTCTACATTTTTTCAGCAGTGATTTACAGTTTTTAGTGTACAAGTCCTTCACATTCTTGGGTTAAGTTTATTCCAAAATATTTTATATTTTGGTGCTATTGTAAATGGGATTATTTTCCTAATTTCCTTTTTTGGATTGTTCATTGTGAGGGTATAAAAATAATGGATTTTTATGTGCTGATTTTTGTATCCTGCAACTTTGCTAAATTTGTTCCAGTGGTTTGTTGTGTGGAATCTTTAGAGGGTCATTGGCAAGCAGATCATTTCTATTCTTTTCCAGTTTAGATGCTTTGATTTCTTTGTCTTGCCTAATTGCTCTGGCTTTCAAAACCAGGTTGACCAGGAGTGGTGAGATCTTTGCCTTGTTCCTGATCTTTTAGAAGCTTTGTTTTTCACTGTTGAGTATAGGTTTTCCATATGTGGCCTTTGGCTATGTTCAGATACTTTTTTTTTTTTTAATCTTTTCTCCTTTATCTGTATGTTCCCAGCATTTCCACATGATAGTCTTCGCATTCTTCTTTTATTATATTCTAGTTTCTTCCCTGAGAAGAATCTTAACCTGCAGCTCTCTTGAATACCAGCTGCCTTGCCGCGTCAAGCGGGTTGTCAGCTGGGGTTAGCATTCTTTTAGCTCCTCAGTAGCTATTCCAAACCATCAGTCTTCCATCTTCTTATAAACATCTCCTTTCCTCTGAGGCTCGTGTCTGGCTGTGTCATATGACTGTGAACCCCCCCAGCTTCCTGGGATCTCCTCTACTTTAGGCGTCAGTGCCTGGTTTACCAGCGTCCTTTCCCCTCTGTCTTGTTGTCTTGCCGAGTGCTCTGAGGCTACCTGCGGATGACCTGTGTAGCAGCCTGTCCTTCACTTTCCCTGGCTTCATCCACTCCTGGGACTTTCACTGCTACTTCACACACTTGCCACTTCCTCTGCCCTTGGGGGCTGAGGACCTTATTGTCACTTGCCCCTGTTCGGCTCCTGAAATCTGGAGCTTCGGTGTCCCAGTCCCTCATTTCAGTCTGCCATTATTCGTTTCCTAACCTTAGTTCCCTTTTTCAGTGTCACCAAGACTTCCTGTCCCTTGGGCCCTCCTCCAGTTCCGTCCTAATCTGTCACTCTTCTCTACTTTCTTCACTTTTTTCCGATCCTAATTTCTCGATCCAACACATCACACGCTTCTCAGCTGCACGTTTCACACATCCTCCCAGCCTTCTTGGTCTCTCATTCCTTCTCTACACTTAAGCCATTCGAATTGGTTTTGTCCGTTTCCCATCCTCCTACTCCTTCTCTCTCCTACCCAGTCTTTGTTAGAATTATTCTCACCAGTTTTATTCCCCATTCTTTTTAATAGCCCAGCTCCAGACACAGTTGACTGTCCTTGAAGTACTTTTTTTCACCGGCTCCTGTTCTTCCTCCTTGATGTGTGGGTGTTTGTCGCTCTCTTGCTCTCTTGGCGTGCCCTTCCCTTCCACTCATGCATGAGGGAAGTGGTTCTCGAGGACTCTGCCACAGGCCATCTTCTCGCACTATGTCCTCTCCCTCTGTAATCTCTCCTCACAGTGCCTGCAGTTTCCAGCTGTAGTAGGCAAATCCCAGGTTCGTTACCATTTTGACCTCTTCGGAGCTCCAGACCTACATCTGTGCTCAGTCGCTTACTTATCTACTTGCCCGCTTCACCAGTGCCTTAAGCTCAGCGACTTGGAAATCAGGACTTTCTTGCCACTCCCACCCTTCTCAGTGATCAGTACCACTCACCACTTTCTGGCTTCCCAAACTAGAACGTGAACGTCACCCCGTGATTGTCCTTGTTCCTCCTTTCCCACATTCAGGCCATGCGTTCTAAGTGAGTTTTGCCTCTTCTCCATCTCCGAATGTGTTCAGTTTTCTTTTTGGCTACTGTACTGTCACCACCACCGAAATGTCATCCCTGGCCTGGATTCGTATTAAATGTATCCTAACTGTTCTCTCCTCACAGGTGCTCTTGCCTGTTTCTTATCTAATTTCCCCACCCTGCCAGAGTCATCTTTTAAGGAGTGAGGACTGCCAAAAAAAAAATAAATAAAAATAAGTGAGGACTGCTGTTGCTTTTATTTTTTTTTTATTTTTTTTAAAGATTTTATTTATTTATTTGACAGAGAGAGATCACAAGTAGACAGAGAGGCAAGCAGAGAGAGAGGAGGAAGCAGGTTCCCTGCCGAGCAGAGAGCCCGATGCGGGACTCGATCCCAGGACCCTGAGATCATGACCTGAGCCGAGGCAGCCGCTTAACCCACTGAGCCACCCAGGCGCCCCTGCTGTTGCTTTTAGACTCAACTTTACATGACTTGGCCCCAAGTGTGTACGTCTCCAGTCTCGCCACATCTACACTTTAGTGTGTAGAATTATCAGGTCACGCTCTAGAAGAAGTCTCTTTCCATGAAGTTCTATTTCAGGGTTCCTTGGAGGGTCTTTACACATGGAACCCTCCTGGAACACTCTCCCCAACTCTTCTTCCCCAGCCAGCTACCTTTCCTCCAGGTCTCAGACATTCTTTCTTCTCCAGGCCCTGCACACACATGTATAATCTTCCTTTCTGTCTCATTGGGCAAGGTCACCATCCTCCTGCCGGAGGCCAGCCCCGGAGGCCAGCCCCGCCAGTGCTGATCTAAATCCTGTTCTCTCAGTGGTTAGCCCCTCCCTCACTTTATCTTTAATCTCACCCTTCCTGCTTTTCCCTCCTACTTGTCAGACTCCTTGTGGCTTGAACATGTCCTCTCTCAACTTTGTATTTCCATTTACTCACTGCCCTGTGTCTCTTCTTCCATTTTTGCCATTCTTGAAAGCATACACCACCTCTGCAGTCTCTACCTTCACATAAGAATAAGCTTAGTAAAATTTGATTTCTGTTTCATCATTTGATTGAACCTACTGTTGTCAAGGTCATTAATAGCTTCTTGGTTGTCAAGTTCAGTGGATACTTTTCAATCCATTTCTGTCACATTGATTCTTCCTGACTCTCTGTTTTTTAGCTACCTGGAGGTGATTTCTCAATCTGTTCATCCCTTTGACGTTGGACTCTCCTAGGTTCTGATATGCTCTTTCCACACCTGGCTGAGGTGATCAGAACCACACTGCTATTTTCAAGTACAGTATCATAAGGGTATCATAAAGGTCCTTATCTTGCTTCTCTTGACATTGTCTGCAAATAGCGGTCCTGGGGTTATATCATGTGACCAGCCATCAAAATATTCTTTCCAAAAGAGAACTCAGATCATAGCCTCCTTCTGCAGATGACCTGTAAATGACTCTCCAGGGCCTAGAGGACAAAGACCCAATTCTTCAGTCTGGCATAGAGGCCCTTTGTGATTTGGCCCTGGTCTTCCTCTCTAGTCTTTTCCTGGTCCCTTCCTCTCCCACCTCCATTGCCTATCAGCTTGACCTGTGTTCCAGAAGTCTCTAAAAGAAGGCCTGCTCTGTTATCCTTCTCTTTGCCTTTGCATGTGTTCTTCCCACCTCCCAAACACTTCTACTCTTCTTCAGCTGGCCGGTAACTCAAAAAATGTGTCCTAAGGGTGGCATTATTTGATGAAGAGGAAAGAAAAGCAACAGCTATTCAACAGTGTGTTGAATAATTACTCTTTACCTGGGTCTGGGTTGGTTATTTTTATGCGTGCGGTCTCAGAACCCTGAGATCATGACCTGAGTCAAAGGCAGACACTTAACCAACCGAGCCACCCAGGCGCCCCACATGCCTTCTCTTTTGAAAGGCTTCTTCCTCTCTGCACAGTGGCTTTGAGATCCATCTGTGCTGTTGGATTTATCCGTAGTTCATTCCTTTATGTTGCTCAGCAGTATCTACATGATAAGCATATAATAATTGCTAATATCTTGGAGAATTTTAAGTTACCTGTTTTTTGTTTCTAAGATGGGTGAATATAATATCTTACATTATACATTTTCAAAAACAGATTGTTTTATTATGTGCATTTGACTTTTTTCTTCCCTTTGGAAGGAAAATAGTATCTCCTGATGTAGGATTCACATGAGAATAATAACAATTCCCTGTATTTTCACGTTTATTTTAAGATTTTAATAAGGGTCGTGGTTTGTCTAAGGAAAAGTTTTTTTCTGCCACAGAATTGGAAGAGGTTACACGTATTTATTTTTATCCGCCCCATTTTTGGCTGCTGCCTTGAATTTGTCTTTTGACCCAGGTATTATTTATTTGCAGGCTCTTTTCCACTGTTTCTGTAAGTTTTCGTCTCCCTTGGGAATTCCTTTCCTTTTTTTTCCCTCCCTTCCCTTCACGTTCAAGGGAAAAAAAAAAAACCCGTGATGCTTTTCCCTCTGCCTCCTTTCCCTGCAGCTGGTCGCAGGCGTCGGCAGGAGCAGCAGGGACTGCTCTCAGGACTCCATAAGGGCAATTGAAGAGGAGGAAATGACCCTGTTTGCTGAAGTAAAGAGAATCTAAGTATTGCTCGTTCCTCTTCAACTGCTCTTCTCAAGCTTTCTGGGCTCCCTGCGGGAGATTACGTTCCCGGTCCTTCAGTTCACTATGCCAACAGTTACCTGCGGTCATCCTCCCTTGTTTCTCACCCTTTTAGTGGCGAGGAATCTGCTAATAGAAAGCGCAGGAGAAAAGAGGCAGGAGGCAGTGGAGTCTAAAGTTGTCTCTGGAGTCAGACAGAACTGATAGGTCCTGGCGGCGTAACGCTGCTGCCTGGGCCTTAGCGCTCCCCCGCCCTGTAGAGAGGGCTGAGGACTGCACCGGACTGGTTATTGAAGGATCAGGTGGGTAACGGTAACGTTCTTAGCATAGTCCTGATAGACCTAAGGGCTCAATAAATGCTAGCAATTGTGAGTAAATTTGATGTACTATATGTCCAGTACTTTGAGAGTTAAAATGAATTACTTCTGGTAACTGCGCAGCCAATGATTCGAGAGACCGTGAGTGAGGAAGGGAAGCGAAGATCTGCCAGACGGTCCAGTAACATCTCAGCCTTATTTATTTTACCTTACATGTGTGACAAGACAGCTTGGAGGGTGCAGTTTGAAGACAGAACGCAACCACAAGAGAGGCAGGGCGAAGCAGTTCCAGCTAGCTTGGTCTGCGCCGTTCTGCATCTAATTTAAGCTCAGATTGTTCCTTTCACTGGGGATCTTGTCTTCGCTTATCCTGGCTCTGGTTTCTCTCCTAGTGATTTTGGTGGGTGAGCCTTGGCACAGCATCTCAACAAAGATTCTTGCTTCAGTTCACGGTAGCCCCGCTCTTGCTCCGTTCTGGCTCCTGGCATTCAGCTGAGTCCTTTGGCTCCATGCTCTGGTGCTGGGTCTGCCCCCCACCTTGGCCTGTAACCCCTAGCTCCCTCCTGTGGATTTCTGTGGGGCGTCTAGCTTCCCGGCCAGAGTTCTTGGTCCTTGGAGATTTTAAAATCCCATAACCACTATGAATTCCTCCATGTGAAACTTGCAAAGCAAATACGATATTATAGTGATGATCTTGGGTAATGTGTCCCTAGGTTTTTATTAATATTGGAGTTTCCCCCGCCCCCACTGAATATAGAAACACTCATCTTGGTTATTATACATTGACTTTCATAAGTTGGGTGGGAGCCCACCTTTCAAGGTCTGTGGCCAAAAATTCCTTAGAAGAAGTAAAAATAAGTGGTTGTAAGTTGGCCTGGGGTGGGGGGTGGTTGTGTATTTTCAGTGTCATTCAGTTTTATTGAGAACTTAGTAATGATAATAATCATTAACACTTAATCAGTGCTTGTCACATACCAGACACAATTCTAAGCACTTTATGTTTATTAACTCATTTTATCTTCCGAGCAGCTTTGAGATGGTTATTAATCTCATACCGGTGTGAGATTAATAGCCCTGTACAGATGAAGAAACTGAGGGACAGCAAGATTAAGTGATTTCCCTAAGGTCACACAGCTAGTAAGTATTAGAGCAGTGATTCCAAACCAGGTGGTCCTCATGTTAACCGCTTGCAATGGCTTCTGGGTCTAAGGGAGCATGAGAACAATGAAGAACCGTAAGCTGAGGTTGTCTTCTGCCATAGGCCCCATAGGGCATAAGGCAGGTATTAGAAGGTAATGCTTCAAATCTGGGCTTCTGAGCCAGGCCGGTCTGGGTCCGAGCTTTCTGTTTGTCACTTGCTGGATGTGCGACTTTGGGCAGAGTTTGTTAAACTCCACTTTATTCGTGCATATAGTATCCGGCAGCATTACTGGGACACTTAGGACATACATTCACAGCTCCTGGCACAGATTCAAAAAAGCGGTTACTTTTATTTCAGATGTGTGAGGCACTCTGGGCTATGTCCTGTGTGAGGGTACAAAGTGAATGTTAGGGGTGACTAAGGAAAAAAAGGATTACTGTCAAGTTTTTTTTAATTATGGAAATTTTAATCATATAAAAATTAGAAGAGGATAATCAATCCCCATGTGTCATCACCCAGCTTCAATAAATATCAGCATTTTACTAATCTCATTTCATTTCTCTACTTTTTTTTTTGCTGGAATATTTTACATAGATGCCAGAAATTCTAGCTTATATCATTTATACTTCAGTACTTTATCTTTAATAAGTAAGGACTTAAAAAAAATCTTGCCATTATGATGAACCTAACAAAATTAAGTCTTTCATGTCCTCTGATATACAGCCCGTTTATATTTTTACCTATTATCCCTAGATTCTTTGTTTTATGGTTTTGTTCAAATCAGTATCAAAACAAATTTTCACACATTGCATTTAGTGCCTGTTTCTTAAGCCTCACAAACTCTAACCCCTTCCTTCTTCCATAGTATTTATAGCATTTGCCCTGGAGAATTTCTCATACTCAAGATTTGGTGGATAACTTACACTGGCCAGTGCTGTGCAGAGTCCTATAGCCCGAGGCGAGAAGAAAAATCAGTGCTCCTGGTTCTCTCTTCAGTTAAAACTGTGATGTTTTGTTCATTGTGGGTCTTTGCGTTCATATGATTTTTAAAATTATTGTATTAAAATATTTGTCCCCATTGTGTTTTTTTGGCCTAAATTTTGCACCTGAGGCAGATGCATCCCTCTCCTCACTGTAGCCTGGCCCTGAGTTGTTTAATCTGTTCCTGTGTCTTGGAAACTGGTGATCAGACCCAGATGCTAGAGCTTTGCTATCTGAAGTGTGCACTGTGGCCCCGCAACACAGTTTAACTCCTGGGAATGGATCAGAAGTGCAGGATCTTGGGCCCTACCCCACACCTGCTGAGTCAGAATGGGTACTTAACCAGGTCCGCAGGGGATTTGTGTGTATACTGAAGTTGGAGGAGCCCTGCTCCAGAGGCATAATTGGATTCAGGTTTAATTTCTTGGTACGAGAATGCCTCATACATGTGTTATAGATTTTTTTTTTTAATATTTTATTTAGAGAGAGATCTTGCAAGCGGGCTGGGGGAGGGGCAAAGGGAGAGGGAGAGATTGAATCTCAAGAGACTCTGTGCCCAGTGTAGAGGCCAATGCGGGACTCGATCATATGACCCTGAGACCATGACTTGAGCCGAAATCCACAGATGCTTAACCAACTGCACCATCCAGGTGCTCCCTGTGTTGTGGATTTCTTATGGTATCAAGTCAGAAAGTGCACAGCATTGAGTTGTTCTGTTTTGGTGCATTTAGAGGCGATCGGCTTGGCCCACCCATTACAAAGTCAAGACATTCGCTTCTGAGAGTTACTAGAGCCGCGCGGTTAAGAGGAGGAGTGACCATATGGGTTAGAATGTTGACTTTACACCTGCCAGCAATGCACCATGGCGGGCTTCAGTTCTCTGTAAACTGGAGATGATCGGAGAACCCATCTCCTCAGGTTATTGTGCTGATTTTTCTTAGAAAAGGGCCAGCCACAAAGAAAGCACTCCATCAGAAGTAGCCCTTCTTTTTTCTTTTGGCTTTGCATCCTTGTGGGAGAAAGCATCCTAACTAGGATATGTTTTGAGTTGGGCCTTCAGTGAGTGCGACCGTGTGCTAGCTGATACAGAGGCAGAAGATGGAAATGCACAGTGTATTTTTGGAGATTGGCAAAGAGTTTGACTTCACTAGAGACTCCAGTCTCTAGTTGTTGTTTTTTTTTTTTTTTTCAGTAGAATGGGAGGAAAAGCCCGATTCCGGAAGTCTTTGTGTAGGCAGTTTGTACTATTTCGTGAGCAGTGGTGACTCTGACGATGTTTAAGGAGAGGAGCGTGTCGTGAGCAAAGTTGGGCTCAGGAAGCGTAGTACAGACCCCCTGGGCAAGAGACCCTGGAGCGGAGGGCATGGGAAGGCTGCAGGTGTGTGTGTGCGCACTTTGATAGTGTACATAGAAGCTGAGAGAGGCCAGACCAGAGTGGTGGCATTGGGAATGGAAAACTAAATGGGCGCAGTGAGGCTTGACCGTGTGAGTGATATGCGGGCATGAGTTCTGTAGGCAGATAGACATGTGTGGTTTGCATTTCACTACTTAGTAGGTATGCGACCTTTATCAAGCCCCTTAAAGTCCTTAATCTCTTCATTTTGGTCTCATTCTGGGGTAGTGGGGTCTGGAGTAATGAGGTCTGCTTAGCAGGTGAGGTGTAAGGATGAAGTGAGCTGATGCATGTCCTAGTGCCTGGTCCCGTGCCTGGCTCCTGGCTTCCCACCATAAGTGCTCGCTGTTACTAGCATCAGATAGTGGACTGGCTGGTTGGTTGAAGGAGAGGAAGAGAAGTCATTTTTTGGTTTCAAGACTAGGATAATTGGTGATACAGAAAGAGGCAAGTCGCCTGGGAGAATTGGTTTGAGGAGGTATTATTCTATTCCCTTTTAGCTATGTTGGGTTTGAGACCCTGACAGCATATCCAGGGGGAAATGTGTTAGATTCCAGGAATAAATTATGCATGAGCCACACTTGACTGGACCCGTATTATTTCTTTTGGTACAGATTATGGTTTCAGTAATGTCTCGAGCTTCATCTTTCAGTATCTTGGGGGTTCTGACAAAGCAGATGTTTTACCTTGACATCAGTTCGGATTAGCCTCTGACTTTGCAGTTGGTGGTCTAGGCAGGGCTGGTTCAGCACGGGGGGGAAGGTAGGGAGGGTTTTTCCCCTTACAGCTTTTCCTCATTTCACATTCTGTTGTGGTTTTAAGGAAACAGTTCGTATTGCTTTTCAGCCATTTCAAGGTTCTCCCTCTCTTCTCTCTCTGCACAAGCTGATGCTAAAGTTTGGGGTATTAATAGGTGCTATTTAAAGAAGCTCATTTATGGGCAATTAAATAACATGCCTGTCAGCTCAGATTTGATAGGGAATGGGGAACTTTTTTTTTTTTAAGGTGCAATGAAGTTTAATTATATTCCCTTTCCTTTTAGCTCTTTTGTCATTTTATTTAGAAAACGGATTTCTTTCTTCTTCTTCTTTTTTTTTTTTTAAAGAACCTGTATTCTTCCCCATATGTTTATGGTGGAGGGTGGGGTAGGGAGGACTGAGCTGGAAGGGCAGGAGGCATATCTAAATTTTGTTGATTTCACATACTTTTCATGGCTATTTCCGTGACTGGCATTAGCTTCTCCAGGCTGTGCTGAGAGAACTGTCCCCTGACATCTCAGGTAGTGCGTGTCGCGGAACAGCAGAAACACTGACCGTAGCACCTGGCTAGTTTATGATTTGCTAGGTCAAAAGGTCTGCCCTGTATCCTAGAGCCCAGAGTAAATACCCCTTTATGCCCGTGGTTTATAGAAAACAGCCAGTAGGCCTGGCGGGAAAGAAGGGACTCCCCCTTGTGTTTTCTTCTCGAATAGCTGACGTAACCTCTGTGCAATCTGTTTTCTGTCTTCCCTTTATCTGCCTAGTGGAGGAGAGTACCTTGTCTATAATTTACAAGAGTAGCTATTTTCTCTAGATTTTTAATCTCAGTGAATTATCCGTTCTCGTTCACTGTGGACTTGAGGGACTGATGCCCTCCCTCCCTCCTTCTTTTCCTGTCTTAGTAAATACAGTTCTTTGGAGAATGCCCTTGGCTTGCTTTGTATTGTTACTGAAAATGTTAAAAAAAAAAAAAAAAAGAAAAAAATGTTGATCCTTGTATATTGTTGAATATACCACCAAGTAAAGAAATCCATCCAGGGGTACGCTGACCTCAAGATTCCTGACGTAAGTGTGTTGTACTTTTCACTAGCCCTGACTGAAGTGGTGCCATACGTTTGTCTTTTACATTTGCTGGTAGACTTAACTTTGTTTTTCCTTGGCTAAACTTCCCCAGCAGCAACAGGGATGACAAATTTTAATGCCAGTGATTGCTTGTCTGACTCCTTATTTTCCCCCTGTATGTACTTTAAGGGGCATTGAAATGAAGACAGGCACCACTTAATGTATGGTTATCAGTAGGATTTCGTCTTGACCCTTGATACTTTCCTGACATTATGGAACTTCTTTATCTCATTGTGGTTGGGAGAGGTAAGAAGATACAAATTTCTGAAGTAGCAGGTAGCACATCATGTGGAGGCCTGGAGAACAAGAAGGAACGTCATCCTCTGGTTGAGTGGAAAGACCAGACCAAAAGGCCCTAAAATCCTCTTCAAAGTCATCAACGTCTTTATTGTTCTCCTGGAGTTTGTGACCTAGCACTCTAACAATTTACTTGTCTTGACTGAGCATTCTTCAGGCCCAGAATATCCAGCATATTCTTAAGCAGGCTGCATGTCTCCTTGCTTGGTGACAGGTCTTTGTCTCGGGCAGAGATGAGCAGTATCATCCCATGTGTGATGCTCCTCACTGCGGCAGCCTTCATGTGTTTGGGTGGGGAGCAAGGATGTGGGGTGGGAGGGGGCAATGTTTACTTGACAAAGGTCCCCCACTCTGCACCCAAGAGAGTCTCTTCTCTAAGGTTCTTTTCTGTCTATGCTTCCGTTTCCACTCCATCCGGGCTCTTACACAGACAATCCTTGGGCAGTGCCACTGGCAATATCATGATTAATTATTCTAGGAAGCTCAGAGAAGTTGAAGTAGTTGTTATAAACATCTAAGCTTGAAACCTGCTTTGTGTAAAGCAGAAACCGGGTTTGCGTGCACCAAGGGAAAAGCCAGTGGTAGAAATTGCTGTCCAATTTGCCTCTAGACTATAGAAGGAAATATCTTTTTTGGGAAATAGGATGGATCAATGTGATATTTTTTTCTTTCCATGTCAAGTTGTTATTGAAATAATAACTTATCTTATTTTGCAGTCCTAAGGTAATAAATAAAACCTTTATGGCTCAGAATAAATTGTGAGCATCCCATTTCCTGTGGTAGCAGGCACGTTCATGTTCTTCCAAAGCCTCAGGCAGAGTGACATCAGCAAATTTTTTTATTTTCTAATCCAGAAGCTTCTGGTTTCTGTCTATCAAAGAACCTGCGTTTTAGTACTAAGCAGATCTTCAGGGACCTTTTTTGATGTAACTGTTTTAAATTGTGTTAAACTTCAGTTCTCTTGGGAGGCAGCATGATGTAGTAGAAAGAGCATAGGCTTGGAATTTATATACAGTAGTTTGGGTTTTGTTTTTTGTTGTTTTTTTTTGGTAAAAGGGTCTTAGGTTCACTTTCAGATTTTTGCCCTATTAGCAGTCTAGAATTTCTCTGATACCAGACTCAGCTACTGGGACAATTCTTGTGGGCCTTCCTGGTGTACCAAAAGGAGTTCCTCATTCAGCTTTTAGATGGTTCTAGTTCCATTACCCTGTCCCCTGGATGCGCACAGCCGTGCGTCTTGATCTGTCAGGTGTCCATGACTGTTCTACGTCTTCATCCTCTGCTGCACCACAGCGATTTCTCCTCTTGCCCTTTGGTGGTGATCACAGTGAGCAACTACCCCAGGTGATCTGTTGGCTTGAGAATGCCAAGTACTCCCATGAAGAATCACCTTCAGTTTTCCCCTACAGGACAAAGCCTGCCTGTGAGCACTATGAGTCAGTCTTTCCTGTTCAAACATTTGCCACTTACTTATTAAACAGTTATTTATTAAGCACTGTTTATCTGCAAGAGTCTGTGCTGTGTGCTGTGGAAGAGAAAATGGTGAACTGTCCATGAGTTCAAGGCAGTTGTAATGAAGGAAGAGAAGACAAGCAGTTCTGTCTGTGGTGGGGCAAAGGGGTGGGTGGTGTTGTGCTTGGCCGTCTAGTTTCTAAAAGGGAGAGGAGGTAGAACGATCAAATCCCTGCAGGGGTAAAGCTCATTGTGTGCTCTAGGAGGAGGAAAACTTGCTTGCTGAGAGTGGAGGCAGCATCAAGGGCGTGATAGGGATAAGGAAGTGGTTCTTAACCTCTTGCCTCAGTTGTCCATCACGTTTTTCTTTTCCTTTATTTTTAAAAAAAAAATATTGTTTTACAGTAACCTCTGCACCCAGCGTGAGGCTCGAATTCACAGCCCCAGGATCAAGGGTCGAGTGCTGCACTGACTGAGCCAGCCAGGGACCCCTCTTGTACATTCTTCCTTTGGTTTTCAAGTGAGGCTTAGTGTCACTGTAGTTGAGATTCACCTGGCGTTCTCTGTCCTCTGTCGCAGGGCTCAGGGCCTCTCTTCTTGCTGCTTCTCGCCTCCTTGTGTAGACGATCTGCTCCACTCTCCGCCCACTATTACCACCTGTGTCTTTACTCAAGATCAATGTCTGCAGTCTCAGATGTGTATTTCTAGCTTCTAGCTGTCCCCTGGACCCCTCCCCTGCACTGGCCGCTATCCCAGATCCTCAGATCCAGAATGAACCCCAGCTTCCGGCCTCCCGAACCAGTACCTACTGCTGCCTTCCATCTCTGAGCGGTACCGCCTTCTGCCACGGGCTCAGTAAAAATATGTGGACACTGCCCTCGACCCCCTCAATCCCCACAGGCCAGTCGTTAAGTTTGCTTCCTAAATATCAGCTACCCCTGTGCTCTCCTCAATTCTGGTTCCAGGGCTCATCATGTGCTCATCGCTGACCAGTGTTCCTGAACAGCCCACCCTGGTCCCTAGATCCAGACTTGCCTTGATGTGGACTTCACGTTGCAACCAGAATGATCCTTCTAACGTGTAAATCTGGTCACCTCACTTATCTTCCTGAAACCCTCTCATGGCTTCTTATGGCCCTAAAGGTCAAATCCCAATTCCTGAAATAGCTTAAAAGGCTGCTGGGGCCCGGGTGCTGCCTGCCCTCCTCTTCTGGGGCTCCTCCCATGGTGGGCTGCCTCCAGCTGTCCAGAACTACTTTCTGTTTCTGAGATTGGCCAGGCTCGTACTCTGAGGCTTTGACAGGCTCTTGCCTTCGCCTGCGTTCCCCTTCCTGTTTTTGCCCTGCTACTTTTTATTTCTCCCCAGATCTACACTGCAGTGTCACTTCCTGTAAAAAGCCTTTTCTAATTCCCCCAAGCCTAGGTTAGATATTCCTAAACGGGCCCCTGTTGCAGAGCACATAAGAGTCATGTCATGTTATGACTGTTGAACTGCCTCTCTTCCTTTCTATCCTGTGAACTTCGTGAGGATGGGGAGTGCTGGGTTTATGCATCAGTACATCCACACCTAGCACAGTGCCTGGCATGTCCTTTATCAAGAAACACGTCTCTTCCTTTATCACTGATGCTTGCCAAGAGCTGTCCTTTGCCACACGCTCGGAAGCTGCTTCAGGTCAGGACAGGACCTGGGTCGTACGGTGCCCAGCACTTGGTGCTGAGTGAGTGAGTGAGTTAGTTTCACCTGCTGTTTTGGGGAGCTTTATCACACCCGAACTCATGAAAAAACACTATGAATGTAAATTTAAAAATCAGATGAGATTAGAACTACTGTGTGATTCATGAATGTGCTATCAAGTCTATATACTGATGAGTATTATGCATCCAGTATTGTCTGAGGTTAAGAAAAAGCATTAAAGCATTTATTTGGGGTTTGAATTCCAGTCTGCTGTTTAGTCACATGGTGATCTTGGGGAAGTCCATTACTTCTCTGAGCCTTAACGACATCATACATAAAATTGAGAATATAATGCCTGTCTGGCAGGGTTGTTACAAAGGCTAAAGGTTTGTGAAAATGACGGCTGTGGTAGCTGGCACATGGGAGTTGCTCTATGAATTTCAAGTTATTTTCTCTTTATTCCAGTAAAAATGCCTTTCCTGGAACATTTTTGGAATTTCTTTTTTGAAATAGTTTTCAGAGCTGGCTATAGACGATCAGAATAGATCAATGGGAGAAATCTTTTCTCTTTGAGGATATGTTTGATTTTTTAGAAACAGCTTGGTTCAGAGAGCAAAATCAAGATGGTTAATGCCATTTTTGATATTTAAAAAAATTAAGTATGATTATAATGAGATTTTCTTTTGTAGTATTTAAATTGGCACATAGTCTGGCTTTCTCACAGGTGGCATTGACAGCATATTCCATCTGGCACATTAAAATCCAGGGAATTAATTATAAAGAAATCTTTTGATTTTGAATAGCACTCCGATAAATCAAGAAGTATTAGCAAGCTCGAGAGAACTGAGGTCTTTAATCATATACTTAATCACAAGTTAACATTCAAAATTTTACTTCTAGCAAAAAAGAATTTAGGAAACAGTGAACCAAGGTGCTGTATTCTTGTATTTGGGGCCATTCTCTTTTCATCTAGATCCACAGGAGTCCATGTGGCTGAAATGCAGTAAGGAAGATGGCGTCTTATGAAGGACCCCAAGGAGCCTGGCACCTTCAGAGGCCTGGCCCTAGTGGGAGGGGAGGAGCCAGCTGGGGGAAATGGACAGGGATGTACGGGTAGGTATGCAGCCTTTGTAGCCGTAGAGAGGGCTTGTACAGAACAGCCTGTAGGATATGTCCATCACAGAAGAGACTGGAGGTACAGGTTATTCTATCTATAGGAAGAAAAAAGTGTTTGGAGGAGTACAGTTGTGTGTGGTTCTGTGTGGTGGTAGTGGTACCCCCAGGGCCAGTGTGGAAGCTGGACTGAGGATTAGCCTAGACCAGGGGGATCCAGTGACATTGCTCAGGTTACTACAAGGAACCCAGGTTTATTTGGTGATCTAGTGGTTACTAAGGATTTAGTATTTTACCTCAGCATTGTATAGAGGTCATGAATGGGAGGTGTCAGGGTCAACTCTAAAGGGTTGTTGACATGTTAATTATCTTTAAATATTTGACTACTCTGTACATTGAGTTGACTTCATCTTGTATATGTGTAAGATCTATGTAATTGTTGCTGTTGGGGTGATTCACCGAGAGGAGTTGCTGGAGAGCATTTGAGTAGAAGAGTGAAACATGAATATTCGTGAACCTTGAGTGGGGGAAGGGAGAGAAGCCTATGCACCTCCCTTCTGCGCGGGAGTTGAGGGGCGGTATCACTCAAGTACGTGGGACTGACCCTGTCAGCTAAGGTGCTTGTGGACTAGACTTCACAAGGGATTAGTCCCCATAAGATGTTTGTTACGGGACAGAATGCACTTTTGAGGTATGGCTTTATCATTTTAATTGAACATTGTTCTTAGGTTTCAGATGGGCAGTATTTTTTAAATTAAATTTGAATTCCAGTATAGTTAACACAGTGTTATCTTAGTTTCAGCTGTGCCAAATAGTGATTCAGCACTTCCGCACATCACCCCCTGCTCGTCACAGCAAGTGCCCTCCTTCATCCCCATCACCGATTTTACCCCCCAACCCACCTCCCCTCTGGTAGCCATAAATTTGTTCTCTGTAATTAAGACTGTTTCTTGATTTCTCTCTCTCTCCTTTTCCTTTGGTTGTTTTGTTTCTTAAATTCCACATATGAATGAAATCTTACGGTGTTTGTCTTTGACTGACTTATCTCATTTAGCATTTTACTCTCTGGATACATCCATGTCCTTGCAAATGGCAAGATTTCATTCTTTTTTATGGCTGAGTAACACACCACATCTTTGTACATTCATTAGTTGATGGACGCTTGGGCTGCTTCCATAATTTGGCTCTTGTAGAAAATGATACTATAAACATAGGGGTGTACATATTCCTTTGAATTAAGTGTTTTTATATTCTTTTGTATTCTAAATACCCACAGACAGGCATCATTGCTTCTTCCCCTCACATGGTGCTTTCTTGTTAAAGCTGACTGCTGTTGATGTCTAGGGTTTGTTCTTCAACCTGGCTCTGGAAGAAAAATTACTGCGTAGCCTTGGACAGCAGCTGTGGCAAAAAGCGAAAGGTTGTTTATTCTCTTTTAGTTTAGACGTAAATATCAAAATTGGTTTTGGATAACTGTAAAAATGCAAAGTTCGAGGACTTCAATGTTAGAAGGAAGGTCTAGGAAGAGTTTTTTTTTTTTTTTTAAAGAAAGAATTTACGTGAAAGGACCCTTTTTCTTTTTAATTCTTTCATATACATTGTTTATTGGCTGTTTTTAACTGTCGTTAACCAGGTTGAAGTTACTATCTTAGCAATGCCAGCAACATGCATTAGAGTTGACTCTTTCTGGAAAATTCTGGAGCCTGGTGGGCAATCAGCCATTTAAAGTGTTCTTACAGTATAAATGGCATAAACAGATTTTAGGAACCTTTATGTTACATAGCTGAACATTTTTCTGATAGAATGTTTTCATTTTTGCAAGCCAGAGTTTCACCTCATGCCAAAATTTCCCATTTGGGCTGCAATTGAGTGTCTGACAGTGATAGAAAAAATAAGAGATAACATAGTAGCAAAAGTGACTAAACATCAAACTTACTTCTGCCAAAGCACCTGAATAATTTCCATCAGATAAGAAAAATGCAGGATATGTGCATCCAGCTGTGCTAACAAATTACTACAAACTTTGTAGTTCACACAACTCACATCTATTATCTTACAGTTCTGTGGGTCACAAGTCCAACACAGGTCTTACAGGGTCAAAGTCAAGGTGTTGACAAGGACTGCATTCCTTCTGGAGGCTCTAGGGGAGAAGCCATTTCCTTGTTTTTCCAGCTTCTAGAGGGTACCCTCATTCCTTGACTGTGGCCTCCTCCCGTGTTGAGCAACAGCAAGCTTGCACCTTTCTGACACTTCTTCCATAGTCAAATTTGCCACTCATCCCAGCCTAGAAAATTTTCTGTGCTCTTAAGGACCCTTGTGATGAGATTAGGCTCCCCTGCGTAATCCAGGACTATCTTCCTATCTCCAGATCCTAAACTTAATCACATCTGTAAAATCCCCTTTGCCACCTAAGATAACATATTTTCAGGTTCAGGGGATGAGGATGTAGACGTCTTGGAGGGAGGGGATCTTGTGCCCCCCATCCTGTGGAAACACTCAACATAGGATTTCATTCAGAGAAAGTTCTTTTCACATGTGCTCGTTATGTGTCACAGGTTTTGAAGAGACTTTCACTTGGGTGTTTTATAGGGAAGAGTTGGGCATATTTAAAGAAAAAAAAGCAGTTTTGTTTGTTTGGATTGTAACCCTGCTTATTAAAGCTAATGTTTGTTCTTTTGTTTGCTTTGATAGCGACAACCTGCTAAGAAGAGCCGCCTGTCAAGAAGCTCAGGTAATACCACTGAATGTGCTAAAATCAAAACCTGCTTTATCTCTGTTGCGCAGCAAACTCGGGCTATTCTGGGGGACAAGCGCAGTGCCTTGCCTCGGTGCAGTGTGGATTTTTTCCCTACTGTGGGGGGATGAGTCAGGCCGAGAGCCAGCTCTGAACAGAGCGGGAGGAAGTTAACCATCTGGTGTAGAACAGTTCCAGCGCCCACCCCTTTAGACTTGTTTACTTCTGGATTAACCCTAAGAACACATACTTGGGCTGGTTGGAGCCCTGGGAGTTTGTTCATGTCTGTGGTTGTCCTTAAAGATCGGGCTGAGCCCTGAATCTTCCCTGATCCAAGTAACCCCCGAGGATTTCTGTTCGAACACGCGTTACCCCTTAAAGTCAAATGTTCTTTCAAGCCATTGATTCATATTTTTAAAGCCTGTCTGTTTAGCACAGCTGATTCATACCATGTGTGCATTGTTCTCCCAGGTCCATGATACCGCACTGAAATAATCATGTATCTGGCAGTTTTATAGTTGAATTATAAATCTTTTCGAGTTCAAGACCACATTTTTGTTCTTTCCTCCCCTCCAAATTTGTAGGTTGTGCCTTGCAGGTGAATTTCCGTGACTGAGTTGCCTTTTTGTTGTATGTCATTTAAGCTTATGATATCAGAAATACCAAAAAAGAAACTTGAAGTAGAAAATGACAAACGTATGATGTATTTAGTGGAAGGAGGTGGGCGGCAGACCTCATGTTTGTTACCGAAATGTTTTCACGGGTGACAATGACAATAGATACTATTAATACATTGCTCTTTTTGGTGGTGATCTAACTGTTCTAAATCTGTGTTTTAAGAGTTTGATTACTTTTCCGTTATATCTCCTGTGGCTCTGCTGTTTTGAAAACGATCCCCACCCTGAGCTGATTTTCCATTAGCACCTGGGAAAGCTTGGGAGGAGAACCTTTTTTTGGTCTCCCAGAGGAAGAGTGGTCACAGGGTCCTTGCTTTCTTGTTGAAGGAAAATGCCTTCCCCTCTGCACTGAGTGCCTTCTCGTCCTTTCTCAGAGACTCTTCCTCTGGTCACTGCTCACTCTCCCATATTTACCTCTTCCCATGCTGGAGTTCATTCCGTCCCAGCACCCATGGAGCTCCTTCCATCTGGCAAACAGAAGCAAATTCATCCTCGGAGCCGACTCCAGTTACTTTTCCTGTTTATGGCTGCTGTTTACAGTCTAAATTCCTGAAAGAATGATTTTTTAAATCTCACATAATCTCAACTGCCTGTAGTCTTACATAAGCTCCTTAATGCACCATCAACCTGCACCTGGAGTTGCCAGTAGGTAAGAAACCAAGACACAGAATAATCTGGAACTGTAGATCTGGAGTCTGGTAGGCCAGAGAAACTGGCTGACTGAAAAATTTTTGCCCACATTCCAGAAAAACTATGGGTAGGAAAAGAACACATTACAATGTTTGGAGATTTGGCTGCAAAATATTAAGGTCGAATTCAGTAAAAGTGAAGACAGGGTAGAAATTATAATGTACCAGAAACTTTGTACTAATGAAACAGTATTTCTTTCTGAAGCTTTCAGAAAAAGTGTATTTTTTTTCTAAAGGAAGAAATAGATCATGGAGAGAACTGGCGGACTGTCAGGAGGAGTGGTAGTCACTTAATAGAAGAGTCACTTAATAAAAGTCTTGGTTAACTCATTCTCCCCCTGTCTTTACTTTGCGCTTCCATACCCGAATTTTGCCTCCTTGGCCCAGACCTGCTCCCCACCCTCAAAGACTCAACATTCTGACTCTGGCGTTTTCCTCCTTATTTTTGTCGGTGGTCTTCTCCAGGGGTAATAGCAGTAGTTCATGTTAGTTCCTGTTTTGAGTCTGCACAGCTGGTTCTCTGTGCCTCTGAACTCTGCCTCCTTTATCTGCTCTTCAGAGCGGACAGAGTAGAAGTTGGGGTTTGGGAGTTAGGTGTAAGTTCTAGGCTTGTAACTTATTAACTGTGTGACTTTGACTTAATCTTATTGAATCTTGGTTTCTCAACTATTAAAAGGAGAACACTTAGTACCTTCCTAGTTTCTGAGCGTGCAGAATAATGTGTAGAACAGCAGCAAATACTGTGCCAAGTAAATATTTCTTTTCCTTGCCAGTTGATGCTGTGGATTATTATTATTATTTCTATTATTGTTATTGTTTATTTCAAGTTTTTATTTAAAGTCTTGTTAGTTAACGTATATGGAAAAATTGGTTTCAGGAGTAGAATGTCGTGATTCATCACTTACATGCAACACCCAGTGCTCATCGCAAGTGCCTTCCTTCATCCCCTAGTTGCTGCTTTTTAGTTAGCAAGTTATACAAATCGCAAGAGGAGGTGGCAGACTATTAGGATAATTTTTTACATGTATGAAAATATGAAGATTTATTGGTATCACAGTTCTTTATGAATAAGCCTTAGGAATAAATTGAAGAAGAAAAAGATTATTCTCTGAGGCTATGGGCAGGTGGGTTAAACTTCCCTTCTGATGTACTGTGGCCTTGCTGGTTATCTTTATAATAAACTTAGCCACATCTTAGGAAAGAAAAGTTACTTACCTCTTGTAGATGAAGCAAGAGTTTTTTTTTATTATAAAATTTAGCTGATCGTCATTAAATAATGGTAGATTTGGTGGTGGTTCATGGTATTTTTATCAGTATGAATCATGAAAGAACATTTTTCCCCCCCAGAGTAGGTACCATGTCTCCTGGAAGTAAATTCCTTTGGAATGAAAGAATATATATAATTGCTAACTGAATAAAAGAATATTTGCTTAAAACTTTCCTTTTTTCCTTTTTAGGTGTTTGGCAATCAACTCATTCCTCCCAACGCACAAGTGAAGAAGGCGACGGTTTTTCTCAATCCTGCAGCTTGCAGAGGGTAGTTCAGTGTGTGATTTGTCACATGCTCAGTTTTCCTGAGGGGGGAAACGTCACAGAATATTAGGAAGCTAGTTGGACTGTGTGGAGTTGGAAGAAGTAGGTTCCGTACTCATCTAGTGATGAGATTAATTTGTGATGGAGAAATAGTGGTTAGTGAGCTAGAACTGTAAAGCTAATTGATGCTTGGCAAACTTGTCTAATTGAAGTTTGATAAAAATCCCAGAATTAGGGGTGCCTGGGTGGCTCAGGCAGTTGGGCGGCCAGCTCTTGGTTTCGGCTCAGGTTGTGATCTCAGGGTCCTGGGATTGAGCCCTGTTGCTCCCCGCTAAGTAAATTAAAAAAAAAAAAATCCTAGAATTAATACTCTCAAGTAAGTCTTACCTGCTTGGGGATAGCTCCTGCTGTTGTGGTGTAAATGATTGGGCCTTCTCTGTTCCAGGATGTTCCACGATGGCCAAAACATTGTGGGCTTATGAAGTCAGAAACATTCTTTCCAAAAGGAGTCAACCTTGAGCTAGGCCTTAGAGGTCAGCAGAGGAAGAACATTCAATCTTCCTGACTGAGAAAATAGCTCTTGGGGTGTGTGTGTGTGTGTGTGTGTGTGTACACACCAGAGTAACTAGTTATGTCCCTTGCTGTGTTGCAGGCCAGTCTGCGGCCTGGTCTAGCTGGCCTGGAAGAGTTGTGTGAGGAAATTGTGGGAATTCAGGTGTGAAGAACAGTTGGGACTTCGGTTGATAATCATGTAATCCTGTTCATTTATTATAACAGAGGTCCCACCCTGGTGCAGGATGTTGAAAGTGGGGGAGGCTGTGTGTATGTGTAACTGGGCTAAGGGCCCATGGAAATTCTGTGTATTCCGTTCATTTTGGCTTTGAACTTAAAACTGCCCTAAAAAATAAAATCTATAAATTTTAAAGTACCACAGGCAAACAAAAATGTGTTTCAGTGTTTGTTGCAGTTCTCCTTCAGTTGGAAAGGTGAATAAAAAAGACCTTGAAGGCTTTTAGAAGAAATCATTTAAAACTTAAAAAGTATTTTTAAAAAATAGAATGAAAAGGTTGTCTGAGGTGGGGAGGGGAGTAATATCTTTTATTATCCCTAGCAACCAGAACCTTTCTTTTTGTCTTTTTTGAGGATTGGAAAATTAATAACTGTGTATTAGGTTGGATTCTTGGGTGCCTGGGTGGCTCAGCCTGTTTCATATCTACTTTGAGCTCAGGTCATGATCTCAGGGTCCTGGGATTGAGCCCCATGTTGGGCTCCCTGTTCAGCAGGGAGCCTGCCTTTCTCTCTACCTCTGTCGCTCCTCCTGCTTGTGCTCTCTTTCTCTTTTTCTCTCAGTCAAATAAGATCTTTTAAAAAAATACGTATTAGGTTGGATTCTATAAGACCTTCGTCAAATGACATCAAGATATTAAGAACAACACAGCAGAAAGACTAGTTGGGACCAGCCTATAACTGGTGGTCTTGTGTAAGACGCAGGGATTCTGAAAGAAGTTCTCCAATAATTTGAGATAGTGAATATGGCTTTACAGATAATAAGGAGAAATCATGTCTTTTTTTTTTTTCTTTTCTTTTTTGATAGAGTGAGAGCGCGAGCGGGGATGGGGAGAGGGAGGGGAAGAGAGAGAATCCTAAGCAGGCACCACACCCAGTATGGAGCCCCCCACCAGGCTCCATCTCACAGTGACCTGAGCTGAAATCAAGAGTTGGAAGCTTAATCGACTGAGCCACCCAAGCACACCACACCTTACTTTAAATTCTGCAGTTTAAGATATTTACCTACAGATTGTCTGAACTGGCTCTGTGATTCTGCCCAATTGACTGGCTTTGTTAGAGCCACCTCTCCCCACCCTGTAAACACCATTCTTAATGCCTATTGATCATTCTTGTTTAATAAGGAATACCAACAAAAGAACAAGTTCTAACCCAACACAATCAAAATATCCAAGATAACTAAACAATGGTGGCCTGTGGCAGCAGCTACCAGAGAACTGTGGGCTCCAGGGTTTGAAGGACCGGCCTTGGATATTCTTCTGCTCTGTGATATTATGGGAATTACTTAAATGCTCAGTGTCCTTATCTGTAAAATGGGAAAAGTGATGGCTCCTACCTTAAAAAATTACCATATAGAATAGGTGCCTTTGCGATTAAGTGAGATAATGCCTACGATGTGTTTACATTTCCATTTCATGGTGAGCACTGGAGGAAAGGAATATAAGCTACTGTGATTATTACTGACATGTCAGCTAGGTTCAGAACATTCTCTGCTTTGCTTCCCCACCCTTCCCGAAAGTGCTTGTGCCTCTCCCTCTGCCTACTTTAATGTAACCGTTCTAGGTCCTATTCCTTTACAGACCTAGTTAGTTAGGAACCAGCTAATTCTGATAAAAATTTATGGCAGTTTGTTTAAGCTGTACTCTCTTACTTTAAGTTCCTACTTATAAAGGATAATAACACTAAAAGAACAATTTTTTAGAGCAATTTTAGGTTCTGTATATATTTTTACATGTAAATGTTTTGGCATTTTTAAAGGTGGATTACTGTTTAAAAGTACATTTTTATCTTTAAAGGTGAGGCCGGGGAAAGTCTTCTAAAGTTACTGTCCCCTTTAGCAAGGTGAATCCCTCCATGCTTCTGGGTATGAGCCACTCTGAAGCTCTCCAGCATCTTTTTTTTCCCCTAAAGCTTTCACTATTTAATTGTACTATTTTTGTCATCTCGGCTCCACTCTGAAACATAATATATAATTCATCATGTAGCTATTTCATTATGTAGTACTGGTTTAAAACTACATAGGCGCCTTAAGAAATAAGATAACTGTGTGTTTAGCATTAATAAATAATACATTAAGAAGTAATTATTTTTCTGTGTGTACGTGAACCTAGAAATTGCAGTACGTATATAAAGCTTTTATTTAGCTCTGGTGCTATCTCACCTTTAATTATATAATAAATAATGCATTTCTTATTGGTAACACTTGCTTTTCAGTCTTTTATATGGAACGGTAGAATTTTAGAGATTTTCCATAGCGTGGGATCACATAAAGATGTGAATAAAAGCCCAAATGTTCAAATCCTTATTTCTTTAACTTGGAGGAGCTTACAGATGTGTTGTAAATGATTAATATAGCCGATCGAGACTTGTCCAGAGTTTTGTTTCTCAGAATGGATCTACCTCCAACGGATCTTTTCTTATCAATCCAGTAATGGAAACAACCCTGGAAGGAGAAATGTTTGTACTATCATTAGCTCAGCTCTTTCTTGTTGGGTTAAGCCCCACCTGTGGTGAGCTGGAGAGGGGGAATTTTCATTTAGCCTTTTCTGTTCATTCTAGTAAGAATTCAGGTAAGGAGAAAGGGCAGGGGATATTTGTATAATTTCCTTACAACATGCTCAGGTAGACCCTTGGTTTGAGGTACTTTTTTTGAACGGTCTGTGTGAAAATTTGTCCAGTTTGTGCAGTTTTTCCATTTCTATTTAATTCCTAAGAAGAAATGTTGTGTGTTTCTGTCTGTCCTTTGGTGATTGTTTCTTTTTAAAGAATGTTGACTTTGGTTTGTGCGTGACTATACATGCTCCTTATTAGCTACCTTAGTATGTCTTTCTGCTAAACTTCCATCACTGGTTTTAAAAATCTTTGAAAGAGGACTGAGTAAATGTGGATGTGAAAGTTACATGTTCGCTGTGGTTTCAAATGTTCTATTTTTTTGTTTTGTTTTGTTTTCTTATGTGATCGTTGAAAATATTTGGGTGAAAAACAGGCCCACTGATTGGTATGTTCAACTTTGAGACCGTGCCATTGGGGACTTCTTCCAACTTTTGCATCCCCTGATGCCTGGGCCGTGTTTCTGACTCCTGACCTGATTTAGACAAGAGTCACTGTCAGAACAATGTGTACGATGCTTCTAACACACACACACTCTCTCTTTCTCTCTCTCTCTGTCTCTTCAAAGTGCTCTTTAACTGTTTCTCTTCTCACAAGACTTCACAATCCTGTCCTTTCCTTTCTTGCAGAATTTACATGTCTGCATTGGGGCAAGTTCATTTATTCATGCATTAGTGCATTAATTCATCAGACACTTATTAAGTTTTTTCTCAGTGTGCGGACATAATCTCAAGGATTATAAGATTTGGTGTCTGTTTTTGCAAGGCTTCCAGTCTCATCCCAAAGACTGTCCTCCAAATCACTGATTGTCATGCCATGTGGAAATTCCTAACAAAGATGTATACAGAGTGATGGGGCCACAGAGAGAAGGATGCGACTTTGCCTGTGAGCTCAGACAAGCTGCTGATTTTCCTAACATTGCATGAGACACTTTAAAACTTTGCCTTTTGTAGCAGAAATTCTGCCTTCATGGAAAAGAATTTTGCTCCTTCTCCAGGGCTTTCACGACAGGTTTGAAACTCAAGAAATGGAGATACCTCTAGTATATGAAATCGTTAAAAATGTGTTTCTCCCTCGAAGGTTGTATCCACGAGTTAGAATTAATCCGTATTCTGTGGGGTTCAATATATTCCCTCGGGCCACCTGAAAAATGTTAAATACACCCTCCTCCCTCTACCACTGGAATATAAGTTCTCTGAGGACTTAATACTTGCTACTTTAGTTGCAGGTGTTTCTGTCTGCTTTGTCTTGTTGTATCCCTAGCTCCCACCCCTGTGGCTAGCACGTAGTAGGTGCTCGATAAATACTTGCTGAATGACTCAAGCATTGTGTCCTGAGTGGGGCCATATGTACTGTCACGTTCTTCTCTAGAGGAACTAGACTGAACTGCAAGCATCCCAGATGGGTGAGAGTCAACTGTATTAGAAGGTAAACTCCTGGAGGCCCCAGAGTGGTAGCGTCTCCATTTCTCCCCGTAGAACCCAATGACCCATTATTCGCCTTCCTGTGCTTGCAGGAGTGAAGGAAACCCATGTTTCTCAGGCTGTTTCTTGTTCAACTCTAGTGAAGATGGTTGGGCTTTCTCTTCTTCCTCTTGAGAGCTTGTGTCAAAATTTTTGTGTTTTTTCCTTTGTCTACAGCAAAGCAAGGACTCTATTTGAAAAAAATGCTGCCCCGATTTTACACTTATCTGGCATGGATGTGACTGTTGTTAAGGTAAGAATACTCCACAGTGTTGATTTTATCTGAGCTACCACTCCTTATAACTTATTCTCTTCTCTTGACTTTATAGCAGAAATCACTTATAATGTAAGAAGCTGGGAACAGAGAAATCAACGTTGTGTCTTTGTTCTGATAGTTAATAAAAGCGGTTTTTTGGTTTTTTTTTTCAAAGCATTGTCAGCTTTTCATTTTCAGAAGAAGATTAGATGGAGGCATGAACTTGATTCCTTTCATCTGAAAGCTAGGGTGTGGAATTATTGTCTCTTGGAAGATGAAAGTAGTTATGGCTGTAGGAATTCTTTTCCTGAATAAAAAAAATTTCCACTTTGAGTAGTTAATTTAATTTCTTGGTATCTCCACAGACAAGTAAACATTTTCTCTCTGGGGAGGAATTTTCAATGGTAAAGCTCTAGAATTTGCAATATTTAGCTAAGAAAAAAAGGGGACAAAAATAAGTTAGAAGGAAATGTGCTAGATAGAAGACGCTCCAAGACTCCACTTTGTTGACTTTTAAGTGATGAGTGTGGTATATACTCAGGTGTGTGCGTTTGGTGAAAATCACTCTCGTCATGTTTCTAAGTCTGTGGTTTATTTTTAATATTACTCTTTCATGAAATCAGAGATGAAAAGGTAATTTAGTCCAGTTACCATGAAACCTTGAACTCCCTTGTCCAACTGGTCTGTGATGCAGTCTTCCTGTTGTCTGTCTCCAGGCATGGGAGAAAGGGGAAGAGAAATAACATTGATGTGAGTGCTTGTAATACATGTTACAGACTCCACATGTGAGCGATCCCAAGATGGTTACATAAGAGTTCTTCCTTGAATGTTCGTTCACGTGAACTCAGATTGAACCATCTGAACCTGGAGCTGTCTTTGAGGGGAGACTGTTTTGTATATTAAATGTCCTTAATGGTTCTAGAAGTAGTCGGGTTCTATTCTTGAATTAATTTTCATAAGGCAACATTTTCAAGGAATTTGTTGCTTCCATCTAGGTTTCAAATTAATTGGTATCAAGTTCATAATTTCCTCTTTTTAACTTGTAAGTTTCTGTTACATTTGTAGTATCTCATTTTAATTCTTCATATTGTTTATTTGTGCCCTCTCTTTTTCTCTCTATAGCCTCTATAGAGAGATATGTACCTCTATATACCTCCATAGAGAAGTATGTCAATTAATCCTTGCCAAGAATAATTTTTTGGCTTGTTCATCCTCTCATTTATGTTTGTTCCATGAATTTCTAGTCTGTTTTTACTGTTTCCTTCATTCTACTTAATTTGGATTTTTTTCCTGCTGTTCTGTTCTGACATTTTAACTGGGATGCTTTTTTATTTTTCACCCTTCACCTATTTATTGAAAGCTATAAATTTCCCTAATACTGCTTCAGCTACATCTTCTAAGTGTTGATGTATAATATTTTCATTATCATTCATTTAAAAATATTTTCTAAGTCCCATCATGGTTTTTGTTTGACCTATGATTTATTTAGACCCGTTTTTAAATTTCCTGATACAAAGTTTTTCTAGTTATCTCTTTGTTAATGATTTCTTATTTAATTGCATTATGGTCAACAAATACAGTCTCTACGATTCCTGCCTGTGAAACTTTCTTGAGTCCTGTTTTAATGGCCTAGCATGTGTTTTGTTTTCATTATTGGGTACCGTGTTCTGCACATGTCCAGTAAGTCAAGTCTGTCCATTGTGTGGTTCCAGTCTTCTGTGTCCTTAGTGATCTTTTCTTCTGCCTTAACTATATTGAGAGGGGGTTTTTAGAAATCTCCCACTGTTATTGGGGATTTTTCTATTTCTCTCTGTAGTTCATTTTTGCCTCTTACATTTTGAGATGATGTTAGTAGATGCTCTCAGGTTTTACATGGCTTTATTTTTCTCGAGTTTTGACCCTGTTCTAGACTGGTTCTCTTTAGCACCAGTATTGCCTCGGCCACAGTCTATCCTACCTAGTGTTCTTAGTGACTCTACTAGCTTACTTTGGCTGAGTTTTGCTTGGTGTAATATTTTTATCCCTTTACTCTCAGCCTTTTTAATATCTTTATATTTTAGATGCATTATTGGTGAGGCATGAAAACAGTGTATTTAACCGATCCAGTCTTTTTTTGGTCTTTTTATTGGGTCCATGAATCCATTAATATTTATTGTCATTATTGGCTGTATTGATTTCTATACGAGTTATCTACAGCTACATAACTGCCTTGACAGCTCCTTCTCTGCCTCAGATTCTGTTGGTCTGCAGTCTGTTGAGAGTTGCCCTGGTGCTGGTCATACCTGGGCTCCTCAGTGGCATGGCTGAGGAGGGCTGGCTTGCCTCACACGTCTATAGGTCGAGGCTGCTGGTGTCTGGCTCATGGGGGTCCCCAGCAGGCATCTTCACTTGATGGCTGGGTTCTCCAAAGTAAATTACAGACATCATGTCATTTTACCCCTCAGTGCTTCGGTGTGCACTTTAAAAAAAAAAAAAAAAAAGGCTACTTTTCTATGTAACTTCATTATCATTATCACATCTAGCAGAAGTAACAGTTTTATAATGTCATGTTATGCTACCTATTGTCTTCATTCACTTTTCTTTATTCAATATCATAAGGCTCCTATTTTTTTAATCCTTCCTTTGTTGCTGCATTTGGAATTTTCTTCTTCTTCTTCTTCTTTTTTATTTATTTATTTGACACAGAGAGAGAGAGATCACAGGTAGGCAGAGAGGCAGGCAGAGAGAGAGGGGAGGAAGCAGGCTCCCTGCCAAGCAGAGAGCCCGATTCGGGACTTGATCCCAGGACCCCAAGATCATGACCTGAGCCGAAGGCAGAGGCTTAACCCACTGAGTACCCAGGTGACCTGGAATTTTCTTCTTAACACCAGAGCCTCAAATAGGTTATCCCTATAATCTTAAATTATGGCCTATTAAATCTGTCAAAGTATTTTTTAATTTTGGTTCTTTCATTTGTGTACTTACATTTATTAATTTTTTTTTGCTAGTATTTATTGACTGCCTGCTGTGAGCTAAGTCCTGTTCTAGGTATTGGGGATACAATCTGAACAAAATAAACTTTTCATGTCTGTCCCCAAAGAGCTTCTCTTCAAAGTGGGAAAGGGAGAGATGCAGATAAAAGAAATGGATACATAAACATGGTTTGTCAGATGGTGATGAGTGCCGTGAAGAAAGGTCAAGCCGAGTAAGGGGACCAGGAGTAATGGGAGTTACTTTAGTTCAGAAGGTCAGGAGAGACCGGTCTGAGGAGATGGCTGTTCAGCAGAGACCTGAGGCAAATGAGTGAGTCCTGCAGATGTTGGGGGGAAAGGATCTGAGGATGCTGCATGTTTAGGACTCTGAAGCGGGAGTGTACTTGGCATGTTTGAGGAATGGTAAGGAGGCCAGTGTCTGTTTTTTAAAATAGTGTCATTTACATATACACCTTTCACCTCTGTTGTCGATACAGCACTGTATAGAAAAAGGCTTGGGGCCCCTGGGTGGCTCAGTCCATTAAGCATCCGATGCTTGATTTCAGCTCAGCTCTTGCTCTCAGAGTTGTGGGTTCAAGCCTGGAGTTGGGTTCCACTGTGGAATCTACCTGCAATTTGATGTCACCACCCTGAGCTTCTCACTTGCGCACAGACCTTCAGTTGGTAACTAACTAATCTACTTGTATTCTAGCACATTATTTCCATGTTTCTCCATTTGTCCCCATGGATGTCATCAAATAGTTTACCAGGTGCCTTGCTGAAGAGCAGATACAATATCCATCTGGTTTCCTGTATCTACTGATCTAGTAATGTCAAAGAAGTTGAGAATAGTCTGAAATGCCTCTTTCTTAGCAAACCCATACCAAACCCATCACTTATTTCGGGGTACTCACAAACCATCCTTTTAATCTGATTGACATATATTCTTAAAAAAATTTACTATTTGCAAATGTGTAACTATAAAGCCAGCCTTTTCACTTTTAGAATAAAAGTGAGATAATTCCTTGTAAAATTCATGGTGTGTGTTTAGGGACTTCCTTTTTCCTCTGCGTTAACTGTGCTCAGGTGCTTTAGCCCATCTGAAATTCAGATCTTCAATTTTTGTCTATTAGTATGTCTCGTACAGTGTCAGTAGGAGAGGATGTTTCCTATGTTAGTGTCAGCTGCATTACGCGTTCTAGAATCTACTGTTTGGTTATAGAGGCAATGGCTTAGATTCACTGAAGGTTGTATATGTATCTGAGAGGAAATACTCTTAATAAAAATAGTGAGGTTTAGGTAGTATTTTGTCACTACTCTGAGTCACACCTGTACTTTATTGTATAATCATAGCAAAACCCAACCTTTTGTTGAAGTACAGTACCAGTCCTGAACGGTTTCCTTGCGAGTTGCTTCATACACTGCTTTACAACAGTACTATGGGGAAGCTGTTACTACCCCAACCCCAACACACATAATTTCAGTGGTGAGGCAGTTAAGGTCCTGAGAGTTTAAGGCCACTCAGCTGAAAAGTAGCAGAGTTGGGGTTTAGTCTGGGTCTCTTAGGCTCCCAAATCTGTGCTCTTTTCATTACATCTGTGTCTCTCTATTTGCATATACACTTGACTTCCTGCTTTCAGATGAAAGGTGCCGGGTAAATGGTGTAATAGAATCTGCACTGGCCTGGAAATGAGTCCTTTGACTAGTTAGGTGTATAAGTGGACACAGATCACTGGGTTTGGGTTTTATTTTTAAAGGAAGGTTAAAGATGGTTTCTCAGGTCCCTTCCAATTCTAAACAGTACAGAACTGTGTACATGATTGCTTTGATAGCTACTGAGTTTTTGTGTCTATCAATTATGTAGAATTTGAGGAAAGACTGTGTCAGACTCTAAAGAAAATATCCCATATTTTAAAATCTTTGATTTTAGGGCCCTAGGCTGACAACTTTACCAAAGACTTCTTTTGTATTTCAGACCGATTATGAGGGCCAAGCCAAGAAACTCCTGGAACTGATGGAAAACACAGATGTAATCATCGTTGCGGGAGGAGATGGGACATTGCAGGAGGTATGGCTGTTTTTCTATTCGAAATCATTTTGAAGGTGAGGAAAATGGAAATTAGATCTTAGAGCACTGGCATAAAGGGGTTTTAATTTAAGGAAATTCTTTGTAATTTATTTTTTTATGGATTCTTATTCTCTGAAACAGGTGTAGCTTTACATTTCTGTCATGCACTTTTATTCTCTTGTTTTGTATAAACCATATACCCAACATATAGGAGGATTTTTGTTGTATCAAATTTAAGTTGGTTAAAATTGAATAAATAAGGAAAAGAAATGGTGATGGGTATGATAAGCTTTTAATATTTTGGGGACTGATGGAGTAGCCCTGTATGTTAGGGATTTAGGGAATCAGTTTTAATCATGAGGGATGGTTCTTATAAAATAAACTTAGATCCTTCTTTTGAAAAAATGCTTCTATTCTCACATCATTTCCATTGCGTGAAATGTTCTCTCATAATAGTATGGTTAGAGGCAGGGATCTACAAGTTCAGATGTGTGTATCTGCCTTCGTTTTAAAATTTCACGTCCTTAATGCTTATTCTGGTCCAATAAGGACAATAAGTACATTGCCTCAGCTGTGCTTTTTCGAGGGCAGCTAATTGGAAACCCCTGGAAAGCCCTGTGCGGGTGCCCCTCCTACTGCTCCGTCCTCCCCTCCTGTGGGCCGTCGTTCACAACTGGGCCTCATTTCTTTTTTTTTTTTTTTAAAGATTTTTATTTATTTATTTGACAGAGATCACAAGCAGGCAGAGAGAGAGGAGGAAGCAGGCTCCCCACAGAGCAGAGAGTCCGACGTGGGGCTCGATCCCAGAACCCCGAGATCATGACCTGAACCGAAGGCAGAGGCTTTAACCCACCGAGCCACCCAGGGGCCCCTGGGCCTCATTTCTGATGGCCTTCTGCCTCCATCTAATGTTTTCCTCCGTGTCGAGGGATCCAGAGCTAACAGCAGACAGAGCAGTGTCCTATGTTTGACTTAGTAATTATGTGAGCCTTAGTAAGCTGCTTTTAGAAAGGCTGTGCTAATGATCCCGTAATTGTTTATATGGCTTTTTAATGAAGTGTGAAGAATACTGATAGCATGCCAACACAGAACGAAGTAGACCTCATGGCGGCCCAATTTGATGCGGAAATTCACGGAGGCAGGAGGTGAAGGGAGAAGATTGGCGTCCATCCTTACTTCACAAAATGTTTTAAGAAATAGACCAAATTATATATTTGGTATAGGTGTGTATTTGGTATGATCTCAGTCATATACAAATACGCACTGAATGAAAAAAGGATTGGAGGGAAATATGCCAAAACATAAGCAACTGATTCATGGTGGTTAGCTGGCATGTGGGATGATGAGAAAGCATTTCCTCCTTCAGGCATTTTTTTCACCACTAATGCAAAGCATGGATATTATATTTTAAAAATAAAAAAACATCATGTACAAATTGAAATTAAAAATATCTTTTAAAAGAGGGCTGTTGTTCCCCTTGTCTTCGTATTCCTGGATGAGAAATCTTCATAGAGCACAGACTTCTCTGTGTGTAGCAAAGCGTGACTTTTGTTCCTGTGTGTGTGTGTGTGTGTGTGTGTGGGTGTGGGTGTAGTGCGACCCAGGCCGCTCTGTATGATCGCTGTGTACCTCACATTTGTATCCAGTGTAGAGAACGCAGAACAATCTTGCTAATATAATGTGGAGGTTTTGTAATTATTTCATCTTAGCCTTTCTTGGGCTATTGATCTTAGGTCAAGAGTCCAATCTAATTTTGCTCTGATCCCTCTGCAGAACACTGTATGTTTTAAGTGCCAGGACATCTTTTGACACATTTCTAAGAAGAGAACAGACACAAGATTGTGATCCATGAAAATTGAATCCAATTCTTGTTTGATGAGGGAACTACACATTGTTTATAATAATTTTTTTTTAATGTTTGTAGGTTATTACTGGAGTTCTTCGAAGAGCAGATGAGGTGAGCTTTCAAGAAAGAGTGACTGCATTTTAGCTTTTACGTTTCCGTGCTTTTTATATCCTTTTACCTTTTCTTGTCATTTCATATCTTAAGGTGGGCACAAATTGTGCTTCTTTGGGTTTTAGCAAATAAAGTACAGCTGCGTTTGTCCTAGAACACTTTGGTCAGTCCGTGGCGGACTCCTCTGTTTCAGTATTCCAGAGCACCCGAGAGCTTTTACCAGAAAAGCTGTTGTTTGAAATACAAATTTTTCCCATGGGACATTCTCTTCACAGAATTCCTTCATAAATAAATGATGATATATTCATGTACTGGAAGCCATGTAGCAGTAAGAATGAATGAGTTAGATCTATAAATATCTATAAATATTTACAGATTTATAGACCTATATATATATAGATAAATATATCTATATATCTATATCTATAAAATGATTAAGTCTAAAAAATACTGAATACAAAAGGCAGGTTGCCAAAGTACGTTACCGCATTTCTGTAGAGTCTTGCAGTTCAGGAAGCAGCACTGCATACTATTAATGGATGTGTAAATACGTCGTCAAAGAATAATAACGGGGCCGGAAAGGCATCACAGCATTGGCAGGATAGTGGTTTCGGCTGAGGAAGGGAGACGGGGAGGGAGGAAGGACTGCTGCTTGAACTTGCTCGTTCTCTTTGCCTTCTTTACACTTGAGATGGTTTATAAAACACTGTCATTAGTTACTATACAAATGTTAGGTATTTCTAGTTAAATTTTATCTTCAACTTTTTTGAATAGTGTGACAACATAATACGTCTCTGTCACAATAGCACGTTTATCTAAATCCTTTTTTTTTATTTATTTTTTTTTAATACTTTATTTATTTGTTTGACAGAGAGAGACACAGCGAGAGAGGGAACACAAGCAGAGGGAGAGGGAAAAGCAGTCTTCCCACTGAGCAGGGAGCCGAATACAGGGCTTGATCCCAGAACCCTGGGACCATGACCTGAGTGGAAGGCAGACGCTTAACGACTGAGCCACCCAGGGGCCCCTATCTAAAAGCTTTAAGACCCTCCTTTTTGTAACCAAATTTCTTTCAACCAGTTGCTGTTAATGAGTACCCAAATACTTCTTCCAAATTCAGAGAGTCCTGTTGTTTTCCAGGCCTGCCTCATTCTGGCCTTAGTATTATCTGATTGGCTGGGGTCTAGGGACCGGAGAGACCGGGTGGTGCACTGAGGGTCAGTTACTTTGTCATAATGGACACGTCTGTGTCGCTCTGTTCAGTCTGATTCTCTGACCATAACCATAAAAACTTTCCTCTTCTTTTTTCCCTTAGGCTTCCTTCAGTAAAATTCCCATTGGATTTATCCCATTGGGACAGACCAGTAGTTTGAGTCCTACCCTCTTTGCTGAAAGCGGAAACAGAGTCCAGTAGGTTGTCAATGTGGGGTAGTAGCGTTTGTGAGTGAGTGAGCCTGGGAACGGACAGCTCATGTGTGGGTGATATGAATTTTTTGTTTGTTTTTAGTTTGGATAGCATGGAACCACAGATCATTAAGAGGAGGACGTAAATCAAAGTACAACCTTTTAGTTCATTGGGGGTTTCCCTGTTGGGTTCTGGGACTCCGGTGTTCTGATATCAAGTGCCCAGGTCAGGTGTAGAGATGAATACTGATGTCATTCTGTCAGTTTTGAAGATAGCATCCCCAATCCAAACTGTCTTTGTGCCTTTATTTTGGAAGATTCTCTAGTGAAGTCAGATTTGCATTGATTATTTGTTTTCTTTAAAAATATATGATAACAAATAGCAAGTCCCTTGTGAAAACTGAACGGGTAGCCTTGGCTTCATTATCTTGATAACATGAGTAGCTAGAACAGTGAAATAATAGTTAATAGTCCCATCCTTCAGGGAATGCCTAAAGTGGAAGGCAGTATGGATAAAGCAGCTGGGAAAGCACCGTAGCCCTGGCATCTAAATTAAATTGCTGAGTCTGACTGTCTTCAGGAGTAGCCCTGGCATCTAAATTAAATTGCTGAGTCTGACTGTCTTCAGGAGTCATGCAGATTGTTGTTATCGTTCTTTTCTCCTGAAAGTGTTATGTAAACAAAGCTGTAGTCTTTTAAGAAGATAGGAATCTTGAGCTTGAGTCCTGGCTTTGACAGCTGTAAGTAAATAGTATAATCGTTCGCAGGCTCTCATTGTCAGTCGTCTGATCATTCATGCAAGCTTTGTGACGCAGTTGGGGGAGGCCAACAAAGAAATACTTGTTGAAGGTATTAATTAAAATCTTTGCACAACATTTTCGGTTATATAACCTTCTAAAATCATGACAATGGTAATAGGTAATTTTCTGTTGGTTTTTTTTTTTTTTTTTTTACTGTTTTGGGATATCTATTAGGTTGATTTTTGTGGATTTACTTTTGCTGTTAGAATTTTAGGAGTCATTTTATATCTTTTAACAATTCTCTGTCTCTCTCTATATCATAAAAGTCTTGGTCCATATGTCAGGCACAAGGCCTAACTATAGACCTAACCATATCAGTCTTTGTCAAAACGGCTCCTGCTTCAAGCCTTCATCTATTGGGGCTGTCCGCTCTTCACCAGGCATCCTAAAGCCTCATGTGGCATTTCGGTTTGCCAGGCTTTTTATTCTTAGTTTAGAATTTCTGAGGGGCAATGGGTATAACAAATAATGAATTATTCAAACATTTTTGCTTTTGTGAGATAAATTCTATCTGGTTTGGGTCTTGGTTACCTTAGAGAGTTAGTCTTTGGCTTTATGTTAATGTAGATGATTTGAACTGCTTCCCCAATGTTCCCAATATGTCAGCGATCCAGAGGGAGACCATGTTCCTTGGAGAACGCCTTGCCTATCCCAAAGCCAGGTAGGCACAGCGTGGCTGCCCTCAAGGTCTTAATTTCTGGAAGGTCTTTTGTTTTTTGGGGAGCTGATTTTCCCTGGGGTAAGCTAATGTTGTTGCTGCTTCTATTTAAAATTTAAAGATTTATAAAACTTAATTTATAAGCATGCCCCGGGGCTCTGAGGTAATTAGGTAAATCTGCCCTGGGTTCAGAATTTTGTAGACCTCTCAACATGGCAGATGCCTAAGGCCATTTAAGAGTACAAGGCTTTGCTTTTTGCACTGCTGTCAAGATTTGTTGTACCGTAATTACTACAGGAGAAAAAGGAATCTTGCATTTTGAATGTTGCAGGTAAATAATTCTAACAAATAGCTGGTTGGTGCTGCAGTGCTGCTTTGGCTACAACTTTCAGTTACTGCTGGGGAATGATAAATTTGGGGTTGTATTGTAGCTGTGTGCTGCCATATAATTTTGGGAAAAAAATGAATATTAAAAGGCTTTTTCAGTTGCAGCATTTTTTTTTTGTCGTTGTTGTTGTTTTTAAGGTCAGTCTCTCAAAAGTGCTTCCTAAGCCCTCACGGTGCTCAGTACCACTCAGAGGCAGCGCGGAGCTCTTGGATCCTTTCTAATAGCTTCCTTCAGAATTAATGTATTCCTATCAGATTAATCTCAACTTGTGATCATGCCTCTTGCTTTCTCCGAGATTGAATCTCATTTTCTAAACTGCTGCTTACTTCCCAGATAGCATCTGTATTGGAGGGAAAAAATGGGGTAAGGATGTGTTGATAGAGAAATATGGGAAAGTAAAATAGGCTGTTTCTTAACCTTGGTTTTGCTTCCTACGGAGCCCGGAATGTAATCCAAGTGTTTGAGTTGACGTGTATATTTAGGGTCTTAAATTGTACCCAACGTTGTGGGAAGTGCTGATTCCAGTGGCTGCAATTCCTGACTTAGATATTTACATGTTAAGTAAGCCTGGTCACGCCCGAGGGGGAGGCCTGTTTGCTGTGGGGTTGCCCTTTGGTACGACCAGGTGAGAGCCCACCCTTGGAGCAAGGCCTGCAGCTGAATTTCGTTTTGCCACAGGCTTTCTCTGTCGTCTTGAGAATTTTACTGAATCTCTCTGAGCCCCAGTCTCTTTACCTGCCTTTATCAAATGCCCAACAACAGTACTTACTTCAGAAGATTGTTAAGTTAAAATAAGGACTTGTTACGTAAACAGGTAATTATGCTTGGTAACTTACTGGATACGTTGAAGACCTTATGCCTATTTATTGATAATTTCGTATGGAAAACAGTAAATAACAAATAGGGTGGCTGTACAGTTACTGAGACCAATTCTATAATTAAAACAGTATAAGCCAATCGAAGAGAACACTCTATTCTCTTGCTGTTTCACCTAAGGCAAAATACTTTTAAAGGTAAAGACATTTTATAGATATTCCAGTTATGTACTATGGAAAGGTGACTTTTTCTACCAAATTGACATTATTAACCAGAATCTATTCTGTACAGAGCAGAATAGATTAGGAGAATCCATATTAGATGAGAAACTATACTTTTTTGAATGGAGAGTATAGTAATTTCTAATTGACTCATTTTTTTATTTTCTTTTTTAAAGATTTTATCCATTTATTTGACAGAACACAAGCAGGGGGAGCAGCAGGCAGAGGGAGAGGGAAAAGCAGGCTCCCTGGCAAAGCAGGGAGCCCGATGCGGGGCTCTATCCTAGGACCTGGGGCCATGACCTGTGCCGAAGGCAGATGCTTAACCGACTCAGCCACCCAGGCTTCCCTAAGTGACTCCTTTCTTATAGTTGTACTTAAGTGCTAGACACAATAAATATTTTACTTTCTTAGTAATTACTATATTTTCTAAAATACAATAATAAAGACACTCTAGTACAAACAGTGCTTTACAAAAACATGAAATACTTAGGGATAAATCTAGCAAAATACGTGTACGATTTATATGCTGAAACTACAAAACTTTGAAGAGCGAAATCTAGAGAACAGTGAAATAGAGAGATATCTGTGTTCATGGGTTTCAAGACTCAATATTTAGATGTCTGTTATCTCCAAATTGATTTCTAAATTCAACACAATCTCAATAAGAATTTCAGAAGACTTTTTATAGATACTGACATGTAGATTCTAAAATTTATATGGAAAAATTAAGGAACTAGACTACCCAGAATAACTTTGAAGAAGAATAACAAAGTTTGAGGGCTTACCCTGATTCCAAGACTTATTTTCTAAAGGTACAGTAATCAAGACGGTGTGGTGTTAACAAAAGAAGAAATGAATAGATCAATAGAAGGAAATGTCCAGAATTAAGCCCACACATATCTGGACACTTGATTTTTTTTTTTTTTTTTTTTTTTTTTGGACAAAGGTGCCAGGGCAATTCAGTGGAGAAAGGGCAGTTTTTCAACAATTGGTGCTGCAGTAGTTAGCTAAGCACATGCAAGAAAATGAACCATATGTGTAAAAATTAACACGAAATCAGTCATAGACTTAGATGTAAAACCTGAAACTTTAGAGGAAAATCTTTGTGACTTTGAGTTAGGTGATTTTTTTTGTCATTTTTTTTTTTTAAAGATTTTATTCATTTACTTGACAGAGAGTGAGTGAGAGAGCAAACACAGCAAGCAGAACACCAGAGTGGGAGGGAGAAGCAGGCTTCCCACTGAGCAGGGAGCCTAATGCGGGTCTCCATCCCAGAACTCTGAGATCATGACCTGAGCTGAAGGCAGACACTTAACTGATTGAGCCACCCAGATGCCCCAAGGCAATGATTTCTTAGGATACAAAAAGCAGAAACCATAAAAAACAACAAAAAATAATTTTGGCTTTAGCAAAATTTAAAATGTTCTTTGAAAAAAGTGTGTGTGTGTGTTTAAGATTTACATTTGGGAGAACATGTGCATGAGAGACAACACAAGCAGATTGGAGGGGCAGAGGGAGAGGAGAAGCAGGCTCCCTGCTGAGCAGAGATTCCCAGTGACAGGGGGCTCAATCCCAGGACCTTGGGATCATAACCTGAGCCGAAGGCAGACACCTAACCAACTGAGCCACCGAGGCACCCCTGAAAACCATTGTTAAGGAAATGAAAAGATAAGCTGCAGACTGGGAAAAAAAATTTGCAAGGGACATATCTGGTAAAGGACCAATATCCAGAGTATGCAAATAACTCCCTCAACTCAATAATAAGAAAATAAACAGCCAATAAAAGGGCAAAATATTTGAATGACCCTTCACCAAAGGCATAGATGGCATATAAGCCTATGAAAAAATGTTCATCATTAGTCATTAAGGAAGTGCAAATCAAATTCACTATTAGCTGTGTATGTTAGAATGGCTTAAACAAACCAGATGGAAACCTTAGGTCAAGTGCTGACAAATACACAAAGCAATTGAAACTCTCATATTCCTGGTGGAAATGCAAAATGGTACAGCCACTATGGAAAGGAGTTTGGCAGTTTCTTTTAAAATTAAACATTTGAAGGGCACCTGGTTGGCTTAGTGGGTTAAAGCCTCTGCCTTGGGCTCAGGTCATGGTCTCAGGGTCCTGGGATCGAGCCCCGCATCGGGCTCTCTGCTCAGCGGGGAGCCTGCTTCCTCTCTCTCTCTGCCTGCCTCTCTGCCTACTTGTGATCTCTTGTCTGTCAAATAAATAAATAAAATCTTTATAAAAATAAATAAAATTAAACATATGAGCAGCAATCACACTGCTAGGTATTTACCCAAAAGAAATGAAGTCCTATGTCCATACGAAAACCTATACATGAATGTTTATAGTCACTTCATTTGTAACTGCCAAAAACTGGGAATGGTGCCAGCATCCATCACCTGGTGAGTGGATAAGCTGTGGCAAGTCCATACAATGGAATACAACTATGCAATAAAAAAGAAACAGTGTTTAAATCCATTCAGCAGCATGAATGCATCTCATACTCACGCTAGCAGTTCTAAAAAGCTAAACTGCAAAGGCTTCATATGTTTGGTTTCAATTTATGTGACATTCTGGAAAACAGGAAACAGTAGTTGGCCAGGAGCTGGTGGTGGGGCACGTGCGCTGGCCACAAGGGGCCTTGAAGGGACTTTCCGAGATGTCATAAATGTTCTGTATCTTGGTCATGGTGATGGTTACAGGAGTGAAAGCATTTGTCCCAAACTGTAGAACGGTGTGCCTAGCTATGTATAAATTGTATTTATATTAAATTTATTCTTTCAAACATAGATAATTCTACTTACGTTAATACGGGCTGAGGGGCCGGGGGGGCTGTTAGTTGTTCCTCGGCGTGGTTGACATTGATAGGGACCTTCCTTGGCCGCTCTTTCTCATCGTTCCTTCTGATTATCGACTGACCCTCGTACTCCACCCTTGAAACTCATTCATTTGGGACAATTTGAGTATCAGTAAGGCTAATAAATATAATGCACTGAAACATATCAAACATATTTAAAACTATTTATGAGTACGTAGTGATACTTCGGAATAAAGGTGAAAAACTCATTGGTCCTCTTTAGAGGCTCCTGGGATATCAGTTTATTATTTTGAAAATTGGTGAAGTTAAGAAATCCAACATTTATCCT
This sequence comes from Lutra lutra, assembly GCF_902655055.1. Taxonomy (NCBI): domain Eukaryota; kingdom Metazoa; phylum Chordata; class Mammalia; order Carnivora; family Mustelidae; genus Lutra; species Lutra lutra. Next base: position 95,901,603 of record NC_062288.1, read on the forward strand.
GATTTTATCGTATGACCTCTATTTTATGGTACCTAAATCATTGATGAGGGAAGGTTTCTTTTTATGGACCAGATGATAAGTGAGAAGGAATGATAGGATTGAAAGATCACTATTTTGCAACTCTGTTAACTAATGTAGCTATTGATTACCAGTGGTTGCTACTATCACACACACAAAAAAGCAAAGAGATTGCATCTACTTACTGGTAGAAGTACACACCTCTGATGGAAGTACACACCACTACCTTTGGAGTATTTTTGCCAAACACACCAAGCTGAATCAGATAGAGATTTTTAGGAAATGCAGGAATAGGGACACATGTTAATACCATGGGAATGCAATCAGTAAAATCCAGACCCTCAACAACATAGTAAGACAACCCATTTTTTTAAAATTTAATTTAATTTTTTCAGTTTCCAAGCTTCATTGTTTATGCATCACACCCAGTGCTCCATGCAATATGTGCCCTCCATAATACCCACCAGCAGGTTTACCCAACCCCGTCCCCTCCTCCCCTCCAAACCCTCAGTTTGCTTGATCTCAGAGTCCGTAGTGCTAGAGAATTATACGGAAGGGCCTGTAGGCTGGTTAGGGTAAACAGTGACGTTTCAGCGAAGATCTGAAGGATGAGACTAGCCAGCCAAATAAAGAGATGGTGCGTAAGTGACCGGAGGGGTGGACAGGCTGGGCAGGGAAAGTGTTTGATGTGGGTTGACTTGTTCTTTCTGCTGCAAGAGCAAATATTGTCTGGCCACTTGTTGATTTAATATTTCTTTGGCTGACTGTTGTAACTTAATGTGTGTCTGACCTGGGATCTAATTAGAGTATGAACCCTAGAACTGCTTTTAAGCTTAGCATAGTTTTTTCACATGCCCAGTATGATTGTCAGTGGTACCAGGTTTTCTTACCTATAGACTTTTTAACTGACGATCAGAATGTAGGTAGGAATAGTCTTGTGTCTGTGAACAAAAGTATCAGCCATTAAAATTACATCCTTGTAATCCTGGGAAGTCAGAGGAATAGGTCTTGGGTTCCAGATTATATTTTGCTGAGATAGCTCAGATCCTATCCCTTAGTTACCTTTTAGGTTATTAGAGTCAAATAATATTTTTTCAAGTGCTTAAATTTCTTGGAATGAATGAAAGATGCTGTTAATATTAAGTATCATATTTTCCAGTGGTAAGAGTCAGACACAGAGTAGGGATTCAGTAAGTTGTGAAGTAAACAAATGATTGGTGCCTTGTATAAACTTCTCTTTGCCAAAGCCTTCCCTTATATTTGTATTAGTAATTCTTTTATATTCATTTGTTGTGCTGTCCGGGAGTATTTTGAAGGAATAGGTCTTTTTCCCAACCTGTTAGTTCTCTGGACAGGAGTGTGTGTGTGTGTGTGTGTGTGTGTGTGTGTGTGTGTGTGTCTGTTTGTGTGTGTGGTGGGGCAAGGGTTTCTTATTTTCCACACATGATCATCTCCTCCCTTTGTCTTTTTAGACATATTACAGATGCCACCCTTGCCATTGTGAAAGGAGAGACTGTTCCACTTGATGTCTTGCAGATCAAGGTAGAGTCTTTTTTTCAGAGTTTGATAAAATTACTAAAGTAATGCACACATATATGTTAAAGAAAATATGATGTAGCAGTTCAAATGGGGTTACAATGAAAATAATATCCTTTCCTATCCCAAGCATTACTCTCAGAGAAGAAGAATTTTACCTGTTTATTCTAGTTGTTATCACTAGAGAATATGCTTATGATGCTACTTTTTAAAATTTTGTTAAACACCCCCCCCAAACCTAAAAGTTACCATCATAATCATGTTCAGGTGTATAGTGGATCGTTAGTGTTTAGTCTATGAAATTGCTTTTTGATTTATCAGTTTTAGATTCTAAATCTTGACCTCTTTGTTATAATTAAGAATTCCTATAGATCTCCTCTCAGAATAGTGTCACTACTTTTAGTTCCTCCAATGATTACCTTTGGATTGCATAATTTCACTGTCTTGTGTGGTGGTTTGGGATGGTAAAAGAGCCAGCAATGTGAAGCAGTGACCGGGACAGTAACGGTTTCACCTTAACCTATTTGCATGGTGGCCACCTCTTGCTCTCATGTCCCATCCATCCTTTGGAGGGGCTTGTCTTTGGAATTCAGGTTACTTGGCTGTCCTGTAGTCTCAGCTCTTCTCTGGTGGGGTCAAGAAAAATTATGATTTTGTAGGTTATCTGGCTTTTTCTCATTTTTGGGTGAGGATAATGTTCTTTTTTTTTTTTTAAAGATATTATTTATTTATTTGGCAGACAGAGATCACAAGTAGGCAGAGAGGCAGGCAGAGAGAGAGAGAGAGGAGGAAGCAGGCTCCCTGCTGAGCAGAGAGCCAGATGTGGGGCTCAATCCCAGGACCCTGGGATCATGACCTGAGCCTAAGGCAGAGGCTTAACCCACTGAGCCACCCAGGCGCCCTGGCTGGGGATAATGTTCTTTGTAGTGTCCTACATCCTGGATGGGAGCAGAACTTCCCATATTTCTATTGTGTTGTCTAACATTTTATTGATTTGTAGATGAACTCATGAATTGTTTTAAAAAAATATTTGCTGGCTATGCCCACTGAAAGGGCTTAGAAGCAATGAGACCCCATAGTAATGGACACACCTGGCACTTAGATTTTGGGCTCAAAATATTGTTCCCTAGTAAAAGAAACCAGGACTCTGTGAAGAGATGGCTTTCAGAGACAAGGCGAGAACAGAGCCAAGAGCTACTCAAAAACTAATGGAAATAACCTGAAAATACATAGGAGCTCGCCAGATGGTATCCACCTGGCCAACTGTGGGACAGTTTGAACATCCAAAAGAATAATAATGCTAATGGCTTATAATGCAATAAATAAAAATGAAGAATCTGTGGGCCTACAGTTTCATATTAGAGAATTTCCAGCTTGTAAATGCAGAAGAAATGATAGTTATTATTTTGCAATCACTAATGAAATGACTCAGAGATCATCAGTGGATGCTAAAACCATTGCTTAGAAGGTTATTGGGGAACATATATCGACATAGTCTTAAAACATCACAGGTTACTAAATGATTACCTAGGGGAAGGCGTATGGTAGAGAGACCTAGCATATAGCATGTAACCAAGTGATCAAAACTAGCATCACCAGTAATGGGACAGATGGAAAATATCTGCCTCCTCGTGTGATCTGTTGAGAAGGATACAACATCACCTATGGAGTTTCTTGCCTAAAATGTCCACTTCTCTGAATCTAACTGAAACAATGATGAGAAGAAAAATCTATCAAATCCAAATTGTAGGACATTCTAAAAACAACTGTTGGTCTGGCCTCTTCAAAAATGTCAATGTCCTGAAATCCAAGAGAGGATAGAGTCTTTCAAGATTAGGGAAACTAAAGCAATATAGTTAAATCCAGTACAAAATCCTATATTAGAAAAATGTAAAGACCACAAAAGATACTATTGGAACAATCAGATATTTAGTTCAGAATGTATATTAGATATATGTCAACGCTAGATTTCTTGAGAATGACAACAGCGTTACACATGTGTTTTTCCTTGTTCTTGGGAGACGCATGCTGAAATATTTAGGGGTGAGGGTCGTGAAGTCTTCCCATTTATTTGAAAATGATTTAACAAAACTACAAAAAATGTACATACCCAGATAAAGCCAATAGGGGAAAATGTTGGTGGCTGGTGAACGTAGTTGAGGGAGATAAACAGTGTTCATTATATGTTAAAGAATTTCTTGGTTTGACATTTTTCCAAAAGAAAAATTTCAGAAGGAAGGAGACTCAAGAGCCATTCCGGATTCCTGATTGGAATCCTCTCTTTAAAAAGAATTTAATTCCTAGAAACAAAGATACCCTCACTATGTAGTAGTTAAGTAGCTATTCCTCCTTCATCAACCACCCCCCCTGCCCCGCCCACCACAAAAGGGCAGATGCCTGAAAAGGCTGAGCCTTAACACCAAACTAATTTATGAACAGTGAGCCCTGTCATTTACTCAGAGTTGGTCCTAAAATGTACCAGCTACACTCAGGTTGCCCTTCAGAGGCTCCAAACATTTTATATTCACTCAAGTTTCCCTGCTATCTCTGAAAGAAGGTTTCACACTGTGTCACGATTCCGAACTTCAGTCCTGAAATACTGCTGTTAGTTATACAGCACTGGCCAGACACATATTTGCGATTGGTGAACCTATGCGCTTACAGCCTGTTTTCCTTTTGTTTTCTTTTCTTCTTCATGTAGTGATGTCTGGACTCCCCACCCTGACGTCACTGGTCATGATAAAAGTGATTTAAATTGCATTGGGTTCTTTAGCCTATAGTAAATCTAAGTCATTCTCACAAAATGGAAGGGCTGTGTGAAAGAAATTCTAGTCTAGGAAGGCAGCACAGATTGGCATCTATGAAGATATTAAAATGTTATTTACCAGAGGAGGTGAGTCAGGGTGTATCTCCTAATAACTAGGTGACTGATGGCTGTGTGTAAGTGAGTGAGAAGTAATACACTCCAGGGTAATTAGGATTTAATTGAAAACTGTGCCTTGTGCTTATATTTCAAAGTCTTATCTCCTCTTTTTCTTTTCTTCCAAATGTACTGATTTTGTGAATTAATGAAACCAGTATCAAATTGGCCACAGGCTCTGTATGTTGATGACACAGCCCAGGAAGCAGAAAACTGCTCAAGTCAGTTCCTTGGAAGCGCAGCACAGCAGCCTCCACTGTAGCTTCTGAGGCACCATGACGCTGACTTTGTCTTCTCGGTCTTCCTTCCTCCTGGAAATTGTTTTCAGAATATGGAGGGAAGCATTATAGTTAAGGCCCGATATCAGATGCTTCTTCTTTTAAAAAACAAACTCAAAGCCAATTAAACATAAATAACTGGAGCGTCTCGAAGATCCAGTCCTTGGACGTGACCGTGATGCTCTGTGTTTGGCTTCTTGCAGTGTTCAGTGTGCGCTTGTGTCTCGCTTGGACCTCTGGCTTAAGAAGACAAGATGTCTGTTAGTATCTTCATTTGACAGAGTGAAAAAAATGACCAGTCATGCTAGACAGAAGTAGAATCTAGATTTTTCTGTCTTACGGTCCATTGCTTTTTGACGTGACTGTTTTGTCCAGGTGGTATCACTTGTGGCACCTGGTCCTGTGATTTCTGAAGGGTATTTTCCCATATGGACATCGACAAAGCCTAGTATTTGTCTTGAAAGTAATTACTAGAAAGACTTATGGAAGTCTTTCTAGTTCTTTCTTTTTGTTCCGTCAGTTGAATTCTTAGAACCTGTCAACCCAGAACCCAAAGTGGAGGATAGGGTTGCTGGTCGAAGTTAGAATTTCTCCCTTTCTTCTGTCATTCCTGGCTTTCTTCTGTTAAAACCCTGACTGAACAAAACCTCAGGACTTCTGAATTTTTTCTATTTGTTTCTATCTCTTTATTTAGAATTCCTAAAATTCCTGGATTAGGAATTAAGAATTACCTACCTAGTTGACCAAAATGGCTTTCTTTTCACTGTCCCTTAAGCTTTTTTTTTTTTTTAAAGATTTTATTTATTTATTTGACAGAGAGAGATCACAAGTAGGCAGAGAGGCAGGCAGAGAGAGAGGAAGGGAAGCAAAGCAGGCTCCCTGCTGAGCAGAGAGCCAGATGTGGGACTCGATCCCAGGACCCCGAGATCATGACCTGAGCCGAAGGCAGCGGCTTAACCCACTGAGCCACCCAGGCGCCCCTGTCCCTTAAGCTTTTATTCCAACTAGAATTCTGAGTTAGTTTTTTGTTCTGTTTTGTGTTGTTTTGTTTTGTTTTAGCAAACCATTAGGCCATTTTCTCTTTCCAGGAGGTCAGTTACTTGGGACAACATAGCTTCTTTGCTGTTAAAATCTGGCTGTGTGCCTGTCTTCTGTGTCTGCTTTTGTTTACTGACCTGTCCATCTGATACTCTTGTCACCCAGGCCTTCGTTGGGTTAACATCCGGTGGTATTTTGTCTGTCGGCTTCTCTGTCTGCCTGCCCTTGTTCATCTTTCTTCTGCACCCCAACAGGGACCAGTCTCTCCATTACTGACCCCCAGGCCTCTCCTGAACCCTGGGACTCTGCCCATCCGGCTGATAGCTGGGCTTCTCTAGATCTTTCTACACTCATTTCCTATTGTCCAGAGTCCCACTCCTAGCTAGGAGTAGCACCCCAAATCAATGACACCTTGAGCTTACAAGGCTCTGCAGCTAATCTTAACAGAATATTCCTACCCCCCCTGCCCCCCGAAGGAAGAGAAAATATTCTTAGTGCAGCAGTGGGGAAGGCTTGAGTACTAAACCAGGACGTGGTGTGACAGTGCACGCTTTAGCTCAGCCTTTCCCGAGGAATATTAGTTATGCAGAATGCCTCCCAGAGAAGGGGTGAGGTTACAATTCAGGGAAACTGTATTTCTCCTTTTGGAAGTTTATAATGTACATTAACATATTAAAGATCCTAAGAAGATCTGCAGTAAACATGTTTCAAACCAAGGAGTTCTGGTATTTCTCAACTCCTTTCATCACGGAATCCTCTACCATCATTTCTGTCCTTACTAGCTGTGACACTTCCTAGTCCCTCTGGAACACGTGGGGGAAATAGTCCCGTATTTCCTGTAGATACTGCGAACTCACACGGTGCTGCTTCTCTCCCTGACGCTGGGCCACCCTTTCTTCTCTCTTTCTGTCTCTCGATGCTTCTCAGCCTCCCTCAATCTAGGTACTTTATTCTATAAAATTTAAGGTAGTATTAAATTTTTTTATAAAAATTGTTTATAAATTAAATGTTTATAATAATTTATATGTTTATAAATGTTGTTTAAATGTTGTATTTCCCTGGCCATCGGTACAGGATGGTACAGACCTCTCCCCACCAGCCGCATACAGTCACACCTGCTCTGTGTTTTCATAAACCTCGACGCCTGTCTGCATCATGTGAACCCGCTGCATTGTGCTGTCATCATGTGTGTCTGCACACCCCCCCGCACCCGGAGCTCTTTGAGGGCAGATACTTTTTGTATTGCTAGTCCCTAATATGGAATATGTATTCATTAGTGATAATTCCATGAAAAAACTGGTGAGCTTTCTACCATCAGGATGGTTCCAGGCCCTGCTGTGTTCCACAACATCCCCTTGGCCCCAGGACACTAGCATATCCTTGCTGTGCTGGGCCGAGGTGCCTCACCAGCATCTCTGTGCGCCACCGTCTCTCGCCCGAGTTCCCTCCTCCTTGCTTAAGCTGGTGCAGGGACAGAAAAGCACATATGCTGCTTGAGCAGGTACACACTGAGGATGAGAGGCTGGTTTCTTTCCTTGTAAGCTGCCCCTGTTAATGCATGATTCTCCTGCAAATCCTTCACTTTGTTTCGGTGTCGTGGGATCGAAGTGGGATGGAGGGGAAGACTTCACGTCCTTTCTCTAGACCAGCATTTGACAGTGTCAAGGGTCCTCCAATTCCTAATCTTCCACTGATGCTGGTTGTACAATGGCTTGATGGAAATTGAACTGATTCTTCCTCCATTTAGCAAGTTCTGGGGAGTCGTGTGTCTCACATGTGACAGCTGTGTTTAGAATATGGGCAGAGTCTTGGGCCTTGGCTGTAATTCTGAGCTATGGGAAAAGGACCTTTTATGACTTATATATCTGTATCTATATACACACATACACACACATATATTTATACTTTAAGGAAGGTCCATCATGAAGTACAAGCTCTTAAAGACAGTGGCTCAATTGTGCATGTTTTCTATTTCTTAACTCATAGATTTATTAGTAACTCACTGATTGTAATATGTGATATTTTACCATAAAGCATTGGTCTAAATCTGAATCACTTTTTATTCTGACTTGTTATGACAGAGACCTGACTCTAGTTTTAGATATTCAGGTCAAACATTTTAGAGTACCAGGATTTTCCTCTGACTTGAGAGCTCTTGGACCTCTAAAGAGAATGCAGGCTTAAATTAGCTTTGCCCTGGACGTGTCTCTGAGAGAGGAGAAATTCTGGCCGACTCAATGACTGACTGGTCAGAGAGCCAGTGTAGTCAGCCACTTCGTAATTTAAGTCTGAAGTACGGTAACATGTTCCTGGCCAGCAGATTCACGAGGTCTACTACAGAAAAATTAATTTCATTTTATAGTGTGGTTACTCATGTCCTTTTACTGACTACTCAGTTAATTTCTGAGATTCTGAACATCCTTTCTAGAATTTGGTTTGAGGAAAAGTAGGCCCTGAGCATTTGCTGGGTACTTACCTGTAGAGCATTCCAAATAACTGTAATCCTTAACTGAAGATGAATGTACTTAACTTCCAGGGTGAAAAGGAACAGCCCGTGTTCGCAGTGACTGGCCTTCGATGGGGATCCTTCAGAGACGCTGGCGTCAAAGTTAGCAAGTAAAGCATTACTGTACTGATGTGGGATGATTTTTTTTAAAACTATTTTTCTGCTCCCGTCTTTGCTGTTTCAATATACAGTGGTCATCTAGGACGAAGTTCGATGGGCCTGGAGGTGAATTACTTATGAATAAGAGAGACAGAGGTTTAGATCTGACACACAGAAAAGCTAGGAAAGCTTTCCGTTTCCTCCACACTCGCTGGCAGTGAAGCGGCCGCAACGGCGTCTGTGTCTCTGGCCATGGTGTCTGAGCACAGGGCAGGCTCACGCTGGCCTGGAGTCGCCTGGAATCTTGCAGCCTGTGGGGCCGGCCCTGTGGGCGGCCCAGCCTCATGGAGCTTTTCCAGCCCTAGGAGACTGGCCCTGAGAGGTGTTCTTGTTGAAAGCCTAGTGGATCGAGAGACCACAGGCTGCAGACGGAAAGAAAGGCAGACGCCGGGCTGTGTTGTGAGCTGGAAGAAATGGGCCTGTCCGAGGCAGTGAGGAGAGGGCTGTGGCTGGCTTCCATGGGAGTGGACTTCTGTTCGGAGAGTTCGCTGTGCCGAATGAAAATGTTGGCTTGGAAAGCGGCTGTGCGTGTTCTGTTCCTAGTGGAGGGTGGTGCAGGCGCAGGCTTCCCGAGGGGGCACTGACTCCGTGTCTGGTAGGTAGTGCTTTCTCTTTACCTTTTTTTTTTTTTCTGACGTTGGCTTATGATTTTAGTATGGTTTAAATAAACTATGATCAGTCTCACAGCTTTTATCAAGAAGATGCCTCTTGCCCCTCATAAGCTTTCCTGCCACTTTCTTTTTTTTTTTTTTTTTTTTTTAAAGATTTTATTTATTTATTTGACAGAGAGAAATCACAAGTAGGCAGAGAGGCAGGCAGAGAGAGAGGAGGAAGCAGGCTCCCCGCTGAGGAGAAAGCCCGATGTGGGGCTTGAACCCAGGACCTGGGATCATGACCTGAGCCGAAGGCAGCGGCTTAACCCACTGAGCCACCCAGGCGCCCCTCCTGCCACTTTCTTTATGGAAATTTCTCTTACTTGTCTCACTTTGTTATTCCTGCTAATGAGGTTCTCCGAGAGTGGAATGCCAGAGGGGGAGGTCCTGTATTATTTTACATGCTGCGCTGTTGAGCATTTCACATTGTTTTTATTTGTAAGTTGGCCGTGATTACCTTGATTCCACAAATCACCGTATGGTGTTATTTTATTTTATTAAAGATTTTATTCATTTGAGAGAGATAAGAGCGAATGAGAGTGCAGAAGTGGGGAGAGGAGGTAAGGGCAGAGGGAGCAGCAGACTGGGAGCCCACAGCAGGTCTTGATACTAGGACCCTGGGATCATGACCTGAGCCAAAGGCAGATGCGTAACTAACCAACTGAGCCACTCACGCAACCCAACAAATCCCCTCATGTTTTATCTGTGATCTTGAATACCAGCAACTCGCCAAGAGTAATTACTTTGTTTTCCCTGAAAATGTCTGGTGAGAACAAATTGCTTCATGAAATGTGTTAATCAACAACTGAGCACTAGCATAGGTCGGCCCCTTTAGGAGGATCTCACACACTTGCCCCGCTTTTGATTGATTTTTGAACAGTGAATTTTAAAATTTTGGTGGTGATTATCTAACACCTTGACTGGGACCTTCCACGGAGTCCCTCTGTGTGCCGTAGGAGAAACAGTGGGCATGTGAGAAATGATTTCCTAGCTGGCCGTTAGGTACAGGCATAGTGTCATTGGTAGAGATGAGTGGAACTATGGATAGTTAGGAATAAACTGCCTTTCTCTCTGGCTAGCTGGAAAATGAAATTATTATTACGTAAGCTTAGAAAAAAATCAGATGATCAAGGTCCTCATTAGTAGCATCACAGTATGATCCTGAATAATACTTAGAATGGCTCCACATTGCTCATTGGATTCTATCTAACCCCCTTATTCTGGCATTCAAGGCCCAACTTGATCCGTCATCAACCCTAATTCCATAGTTACGTATCTTTACTTCTAAGTCTTTGCTGTGGCTACTGTTCTCAGTGTTTCCTGTGCCTTTGCTATTCCTCTCGCCTAGAATGACTTCTTTCCCTCTTTCGTGGATCTAAATCTAAACCGGTTATCTTTCTAAATTCCGCGCCCTTACTTTGCTCTTATGCAAGCCTGGTTGCCCCATTGATTTTCAGTCCAGTGATTTCTTGTCCCTTGACTCTCCTCACCAATAAATCACGATATATATATATATTTGTATATCATATATATATTTCCATATATTTATATATCAGTTGGCACTGATACACACACACACACACACACACACAGCCATTTATTGTTTTCTGTTACTTTTTGGGGCTTTATTGTCTCAAATTATAAGCCTTCAAAGGCAGGAGTTTTATGCTTTTACTTCTTTTTTCTTCATATACATAGTAAATGCTAAATAAATGCATATTGAGTGGAATCAAATAGGGAGCCCTTAAGATGAGCTGGTAGGAGACAGAGATAAATTTTAAGAGAGGAATCTATTTTATGTCACTTTTCTAATTCCCGTTAGGCATCTTTCTCTCTACACTAGCTTTTATGTATTTAGCAGTATGCAGTAGATAGTCTTTGTTCCCAGATTTAACATTTCGCATTTGGGAGCTGCATAACACGAGTAATGTGAAGTTAGGCTGATTTACAGATTTTAAGTGGTGTGCGCGTCTGTGTGTGAGAGAACATGGTAGATAGGATCCAGTCACTTTAGCATGTGGGTCACACACCAGACCACCCAGCATCTGCGTCTCGTTGTGGCTTCATCATCCTCCACTCACTGCCCTTTTGAATGTAGACTCTGCTGTATTCTGTGGTTGAGAGTATGTATTACAGTGATACCTGTGAATTGAGAGAGGGAGACGCTGATTATGTATTTCTTGTAAATTGCAAGGGTCTTTCCACTGTGTAACTCATTACGCACTACTTGACACGACATTGAAATGTAGATGAAAAACTTAACTGTCCTTCTTTTTTTCTGCTAAAGCATAATCCCCAGGCCTCCAGAGCTGGAAATGGTGTATTCATAGTCCACCCCTCACACTGGAGGTGACTGCAGGGTGTCCGCAGTGGAGGGGCACTTTTAACATACTATTCTTCTTGAATGATGTCTAGCCCTTTCAGAGTTCTCTTAATGTTCTAACCAGGTTTTTGTCTTGATCGTTCTCAGATACTGGTATCTCGGGCCTCTAAAAACCAAAGCAGCTCACTTCTTCAGCACTCTTAAGGTAAATGCAATTTCCAGTGTAGAAAGTTGCCCTGTGTTATTTTGTGATGTGTCAGTTTGGATTTTTAAAAATTCCCTGCTACAGATACATATGACATGTTCCAAATGGGGGATATTTACTCAGAAACGAATGCAGGAAGCGTTCCTGTTACATAAGCCATCACCCCTCATCTACCAGCTCGTTCCTTCCCTTACCAAACCCATAGTTAATTTCTTTTTGATATTCCACTTCCTTTTGCTTATTCACTCACTCTTGCCAGACAAACCTGGAGTAGAATGCCTATATCTTATCAATTATTTGTAAGGGTGTCTGCATTAGTATCTGGAAATGAACTGGAGATTTGCATCCGAATGTATGTAATTGAACAGGCTTGTGTATAATAGAGTAGGTTTCAAACTGTGCTAGCAAAAATATGGGTAGTGGTTCCTGTCTTGAACAGTACAAATAGGGAATATTTCTAGCATCAGAGAACATTCCATCGGGCGCTGCTACTATAGCCTGTCCACTGACAAATGTTGTCATAGAGAAAAGCTGATTGGTGTATATTAATGAAAATGCTAATAGTAAAGTCATCCTTATCTGTGGATGACATCCTGTGTTCAGCTTTTATGCAAATCAAAGCAGTATGTTCAAAAGTTGGCGTCAGTCTGAAAATTGGCAGATCAAGTTTGTTGTGAAAATATTGGTTCTGATGTTAATATTCAGAGCGTCAAGCATTTTTCTAATTGTAAAAGTGATGCATGTCCATTGCAAAACATTTGGAAAACATAGCTCCCTTTACCTTCTAAATAAATTCTTGTTGTGTTAAAGAAATGTAAAAATCAAAACCCCTAAGTACTAGGGGTGGCCAATTTTCATGATTATGAGCATGAACTTGGAGGGCAATGCCTTTCTACACTGAAGGCACACCGTTTTAGTAAAATGCATTGTTACTCTTGCTTAAGTGCATAATTTCAGTGGTGGAGTGGGGGTGCCGTTTGGGAGAGCAGAGTGGCTGTGTGTGTAAGCTGTCACGTCAGGGAGAATGTAAACTCTTCCCAGCATTTCTTCAGCAAATGGTTATTAAATAGTGTGGACAGCCCTGCTATCTACTTGGAATACAAAGTCAGGTAAGGCAGGTTCCTGCCCTCAGGGAGGATCCATGTTTGGGGAGTGTGAGGGACCAGTAAAGCAGGGGCGTGGCAAGTGCTGGGAGAGCCTATGGAAAGATAAGGTGGGAGCAGTTGCATGGGAGGGGGGCATTTGTATCTGCCTCAGGGCAGCAGCCTTCCCAGGGCAGGGAACACTTCTACTCAAGTTTGAATCTACACAGGACTACATAGAGGGCATTCCAGGTGGAGGAGCCAGGACGTGTGAAGTGGCCGTGATGTCACATGGCCAGGACAACAGAAAGGCAGGAAGGGGGGGTTCGAGGGGTGGGACGGGAGGTGGTGGCAGGTTGGGTTGTGGCAGCTGACTTTGACCATGACAGTGTTGGGGAATTACTGAGTTTTAAGCAGGGGAGAGACATGAGCGGATCTGCATTTCAGAAAAGTTATTTGTCAGCAGTGTAGACAAGAGATTGCTTGTGGGTGTTTAAGGCAAGAGCACCAGAGAGAAGATTGTTCAAGTAAGCCAGGGAAGAGGTGATGAGGTCCGGACTAGTTTGCAGTCTAGAGTTTTTCATGAACACTGACAAGATTAGAATAGGATCACGTGTGCGAAGAAAGATGCAATTTTCAGTTTGGCACATGGTGCAGACAGGCCAGGGATAGCCCGGAGGAATGGAAGCATTTGAAGAGCCACAGAGCTGCCCGTGAAGCCTGAGGGGAAGGGCCGGTCCCCGTGAGAGTCCCCGAGAGAGAGACCTGCTAGCCAGCAGGAGCCAGAGCGTCACGAAGCGGCAGCACAGAGTCTAAATCCCGGTGGGAAGGTGCCCGCTGCACTCAGCAGCCTCTGAAGGTTTGCTCACCTCCCAAGTAGAGGGGCTGAGCCCCCTCCACGGAAGTTAGGGAATAAAGGTAGGTTAAGCCTCACAGACAGCAGGGCTGGGGCTCTCCTTCAGGAGGCCTCACTTCGAAAGGAAGGAAATAGAAAAGGCAAAAGCTAGTGAGAAACATGGGGCCAGCCGAGTGTTGTTTTTTTTGATTGGAGAGGGGGCTGTGTCTTTCTACCCTGAAACAAAAGCAAAGAAGAAAGGAAAGAGGTGAGAGACAAGGAGATGCAGAGCAAGACTGAGTCGGCAAAGCCGGGGCGCAGTGGGGAGGGTGTGGGGCCCACAGTGCTGGGTCAGCCTTGGACAGAGGAAGGGCGCCTTTTTTCTTGAGAAAGGAGAAAACTAGAACAGAGGTCCAGGTGCAAACAAATTTATAGAATGTTAGGCAGTTCTCCCTGACATCCTGATGGTCTCACTGAAGCATGGGGAACAAGGTGATCTGTTGAAAATGAGGTGGGTGGTAGTGGTGGGGGATTTGAAGAGAGATGAAAATAGGGAGATTTGGAAGGATTATCGAGTGGTACTGAAGACCCAAGACCAAGAATTTGTCGTGGCACAGGTGTACTGACCCGGAATATTGGTTGCCCTCTAATAACATGGGCCACAATGTGCGATACAGATAGCTAGTGACAGGATTGATCCAGAATAGGGGCTTTTCAGGGCACATGATGCAACACCAAAGACACAGGAGGACCAACAGTGATGGGAAAAAGAATGACTTGAGGTAATCAGCTGTTAATTAGGCACTGAAGGAGAATGGTGTGGTCAGGGACTGGGATTCTCAGTGGGATTGGAAATTTGGTGTGGGGTTGGATCTTCAGGGACCAAAATATAACACCCCTCTCTTACTCTTCTGAGTTTGAATCAAGTTATGAAAAAAAATGCAGGAACCAGGCAGATGGAGATCAAAATACCAGCTTTCTAAATGTCAGCAGGACTAAAGGACATAGCTTAGATAATGCAGTCACAGATTTCCAGATACTCTGAATTGAATTCATCCCTTTAAAACGTCTCCTTTAGGGCAGACACTGCCATAGGAAGCCAACTGCATGAGGAAGTAGTGAGTCCCCAGGACAGCCACTTTGGGGGAAAGAGAGAGGAGCCAGAATTGTTACTCCTTTGTCATTCACCGCATGGAAACCTGAGAACAGGGGAGTGGGTCACCCTGAGAGACCTACTGAACACAAAAGAATCAGAAGAACAGAAGAATATGGGACGTGGCTAGAGAGTAGGGCATCAAGCTTTTAGATTTCCAGGATGGAATAGTTCTGGGTAACAGGAAGGACCAGGATGTGGCCGGGGGGTTAGAGAGCACATCAGGGGCTGAGTGACTAGGGGGTGTTTTAATTATTCCTGTGGATACTAATGAGACTGGATTGGGGTATCAAGAAGTAGAAGACAGACAATCTAGAGTCTGAGAGTGATGGTCTTTGAAGCCTTGGCTCGATCACGAGGCTAGCCTAAGCCATTCTGGGCTCCAAGTGGAATAGGATTCCGGAAGGGAAGAAGGTATTTGATGCATTTCATTTTTGTGTCACCATCTATAAACCAAAGATAAATTTATTGTGGGATGATTCTCTCTTCATTCATACTGATTTTTTTTTTTTTTTTGACAAGTATAAACAGTGGTTAGTCTCCTTGGACTTCTCTGCTCTGTGTGTGTGAGAGCAGTGAAGGCAGCCATCACCCAGTTCCTGGTTTTCAAGACCGGCCTTTAGTAGGAAAAGAAACTGAGGAGTCCGTGCTTCAGAGTAGAGCTAATTCCATTCCATGAGATGATTAATTCGCTTGCAGGCAGGCATAGGTGGATGACTAACCTTTGCAGAGCTCCTCCGAGTTTGGACTTCGGTGCGCATGACAAGTTTTTCTCTCTTCACATTAAAAGGAGTGGCCTCAGACACATCAAGCGTCCATCTCGTACACGGGACCTACAGAGAGACCTCCCAGTGCCGCAGAAGAGAACCCTCCTCGGCCCTCTTTGTACAGGAGAATATTACGCAGGCTCGCGTCCTACTGGGTGCAGCCGCAGGATGGTGAGTCGCATGCTGGGTGCAGAACCCTGGTTGGTTTGGGCCCCCAGATCCGTGTGAGCCACTTGCCTCATGCAGGAGAGGCCTTTCAAGGGCCACTGTACCACAGAGCAGGACCCAAACCAGCACTGTCCGACGCATGGGTCGGTGACATGCGTCACTGGTGACAGATCATGGCTCCCTCTTGCTGGCATTGACCTTTATGTCATCATGTTGGCTTTGGCAGGGATGTTTGGGTATAGAGACTTAACTGGGAGCCTGGCTCCTCCTCCTGTGTGTGAGAAGCTAGGCAATAAATCAAACTGAGGCAGAATCCGCAGGCGGGCTTGGGTGGCCAGGCTGAGCACCGGCAGCTTGCCGTTGGTGGGGGAGTGGGGAAATGTTAGCGGAAGAAACTGACCCGAATCTAATGCCCCCACACAGCCCTTTCCCAAGAGGTGAGCCCCAAGGTCTGGAAAGAAATGCAGCTGTCCACCATCGAACTGTCCATCACGACGCGGAACAGTCACCTTGACCTGACGGTGAGCGGGCCTTTTTTATTAGCAAAGCCTTTGGTATCTGGGAAAAGTGGCAAAGGCCACCTGCCCTTCCACTAATTGGGCATTTTTATTTTAGCCTTTTTGGGGAGAGAAGAAAGGATCAGGGGAAAGAGTGTATGGCAAAAGTAGATTAAAAAAGATAGGGTCAAAGCCCCATACTGAATAATAGCAGTGGGAAGAAACAGTGGAGTGAGGCGGGAGGTTTAAGCTTGGCGGGCTCTGAGCCAGTATCCTGGGCCCTGCTTCGTAGCTGTCAGGCTTTCTGAGACTTGAGGGCAGAAGACCTTTAGAAACAGAAAGTTAGCCTGCTCCCTTTTGTCTCAGGAATAAAAAATTGTGGAACTTTTACTTGAGTGAATACCACTATTTTTGTGACTATATTAAATATATGGATTTAGGTCCCCAGGAGAAAAAAAGATACACTCATATACGTAGAGTCCCCTCTGCTGACACGCACGGTGCAGTACGGTGGCTGCTAGACCCGTGGCTCTTTGAGTCAGATAAAATCTAGCACTCACTTCAGGTGCCCGTTAGCCCTACGTGGCGAGCAGCTGCCGCACTGGAAAACAGTTGCCATCACAGATACAAAATGTTGCCGTCAGTGCAGAAAGTTCTGGATGGGGCGTCTGTTTGACCAGATGCTAAAAAAAGGTTGAAATCCGGCAGAGGCTGACAAAACTGGTCTGCGCCCTGTTTTTGTTGGGCGGCTCGCAAACTAAGAATTGACGTCTCGTTTTTAAATGGTTGTGAGAAAATCAAGAGAGTGTTTTGTGATGCGCAGAGAGAATACGAAATCCGGTTTCAGTATCCATAAGAAAAGCCTTATTGGAACAGCCGCATTCACTCACCGGCGCGCTGTCTGGGGCTGCTTTCGTGCCCTGACGGCAGAGTCGGTCGTTGCCTCCGACTCCGTGGCCGTCCAGAGTTTCCTGACCTGTGCTGTAGGAGAAACCCGAGTAGTTTGTATTCGCGAGAATGCTAATAGGAAAGCTACCCTGACCTGTGGGCGCGGCGCGACGTTGGGTTTTGTGCGGATCCACGTAGCCGCGCACACTTGACCTGGTCTGTCTGGAAGCTGCAGGTGGACTTGAACGTGGTGACGAACGTGCGCATGTGCCCAGGAGTCTGACCCTGGTGTTTAGTGGAGGAGCGAGTCGTTCTCTAATTGGGAAAGTAACACTTGTCCTTCGTAAAACATGTGGATAACACAGCTTCCTTCCCCTCCCAGTTGGACTGAAGAGTTAAATTAGGAAATTCATGAAGCATAGAGTGAAATGGAGGTGATTATCAGTACAAAGGTGGGGAGGACCAGGCCTCTCTAAGCATGGCGTCTAAGGCGACAATCACATTGATGCATTTGTCTACTTAAAATGGAAGAAACTAGAAACAAAAACTTTAATGACAAATTGGGAAAAAGAATGTGCTAGAGCAGGAGTTAATAGCTTTCCTTACGGTAAGCGGGCCTTTATTCTTAGCAAAGCCTTTGGTATCTGGGAAAAGATATACTGGCTCAGAGCCCGCCAAGCCCCCCAACAAACTCTTAAGAAGTAGGCAAAGGACTCCTTTAAGTAACAGGCACGGGCAAAAACAGAAATTCACAAAGAACGTAAACTTGGAAAAATAGCTTCTATTTGCTGAATACGTCCTTTCTGCCAGGCACTGCCCTGAGAATTTTACATAGTGTCAACTCCTGTAATTCTTATAACTACATTACCAGGGAGACATAACTTTTATATGCGTGTAATAGATCAGGATACAGGAAAAGTGTTCAAATCGAAGAAATGCAAATTTAAAAGAACAACGAAAATGTCCTAAATTAAGCATGCTGGGTTGTGCCGTGTTGGTGTGCATGGGGAAATGGACGCTCATGCAGTCCTGCTGAATCTGTAAATCACGATGCCCTTTCTCGGTGTCTTGCTGGTCTCTCCAAAGCATCTAAAACAGATTTACTAGGGCCAAGGGTGTGCTTCTATTTCTAGGAGTTTGTCCTACAGGAATAATCAGATGCATACACATACATAGTGTAGCCATTCCCTTATTTCTTACATAATGGAATTCAGCAAAATGGAGGTATTAAGGTTGAAAACAACAGATTCTATGCTAGAGGAATTTCAAAAAAAAAAGATAAAATTTCGAATTATACGTTGCTTTTATATCTTGTCTCTGATAATAGGTATTTCTAGTATTTTGTTCTTACTGTTTAATGTGGCTCTTTTCTCTGATGACGGAATACCAGTGAACGGACGGAGTTGGGTCCAGGCTGTGATTGTGGCCTCAGATTAGCCACATGCAGTGTGACGAGCGCTTTTAATCTTGGTGCCAATTATGAGAGCGTAAGATTCTGTGCTGCTTATCACAAGGAGCAGCACATTTGTTTTCTGTTTCCACACCTCTTTAAAAATAAAAGCAAATGCAATAAAATATTCAAAGACAATGAAGCTGCCATGTGATAGCTCCAAACTCGTTTATCATTTATAAAAGTACATTCAGAGTCAAAGAGGCTTTAAGTGGTGTGGAATGTGTGAAAATTAGGATCTCTTGTACAGCTCTGTTCACTGTATTTATAATAGCAAAATATGCGAAACAAATGAACCGGGGGACTGATGAAATCCATTCTGGTACATTTATTTAAGACGTTCTCTCTTTAGTGACACGGAAAGATACTCATCATATATTGTTAAAACCCAGGCTGGTATGATATGCATCACATGATTCTCTTTTTCTTTAAAAAGAAACACTTGCACCTATAATTGTGTTTTGTGAACGATGGAGGTAAGGCTCCAATTTTATAATCTTAGCCCAGAGAAAGCCCCTTGTCCAAGCACCGTTTACTGAAGTAAGCCCCTATTCTACAGTGAGAGCTGGTGTCCCTTTGGGCGTGTTTGTAGGTTCTCTCTTCAGTTGCTCTGTTTGTCAAAGCCTGTATTAGTACTGTGCTACTTTTGATTATCTTCGTTTTACAATGAGTCCCCTCCGTTTTTCTTCTTTAAGAGTCTCTTTGGCTATTCTTGGTTCTTTGGCCTCTATAAATCCCTTAGAAGGTTTATTTTATGAAGTTCCATATAAAAATCTGTTATTTGGGGTGCCTGGGTGGCTCCGTGGGTTTAAGCGTCTGCCTTCCACTCAGGTCATGATCTCAGGGTCCTGGGATTGAGCCCCGCATCGGGCTCTCGGCTCACCGGGGAAACTGCTTCCCCCCACTTCCCCGCCTACTTGTGATTTCTGTCAAATAAATAAAATCTTTAAAAAAATCTGTTATATTGATCACAGGATTACACTGAACGTGTAGATCAATTGTAGGAAAAATGACACTTCTCTAATATTGACTCTTCTGTTGTATGAACGTGACATAGCTCTTCATTAGGCTGGTAATGCCTTTCAGGGAGGTTTTATGGATATGCTGGATATGTTCCTGGTTGTTTTAATTTTTGATAGGATTATAGATGGTATCCCTTAAAATTTTGTTTTTAAATATTTGATTTAGATGGACTTTTTTAATTGACTTTTTTAATACTGATACTGAATCAACAACCTTATAACTAAATTCTTACTAATTTATGGATTCCTTTTGATTTTGTATAGATTCAGTCATATCAGCTGCAAATAGTGCAAGTTTTGTCTTTCCTTTCAAATACTTAGCCTTCTAATCTTTTCTCTCACCTTACTGCCTTAGCCAGGACCTCAGTCCAGTGTTCAGAAGGAGTAGCGATAGCAGCATTGTTGACGGACTCCTGCTGGTTTCAGTGTGGGGCCCCCAGGTGGCTCAGTGGGTTAAGCATCTGCCTTTGACTCAGGTCATGATCCCGCATTAGGCTCCTTGCTCAGCGGGGAGCCGGCTTCTCCCACTGCCTGCTGCTCCCCCTGCTTGTGCTCACTTGCTCTCTCTCTCTCTGACAAATAAATAAAACCATATATATATATATATGTGTGTATGTTATATATATATGTAATATATATGTATGTATGTTATATATGTAATATATATATGTATGTATGTTATATATATGTAATATATATGTATATGTATATATATGTGTGGTTTCATTGCTATGTTCTTGAGTTTAGTGGGATTTTTTTACAGATACCATTTATAAGAATAAGGAAGTTTCCTTCTGTTCCTAATCAATGAAGAGTTTTATCACGAATGGATATTTAATTTTATCAAGTTTCTTTCTAGCATCTTTTGAGATAGTCATGTCATGTAAATCGGTCAGTATACGTTGATTTCTGCACTTGGACTATTCACTAGACTTCTATGTACAATTGTCTACTCACCTTCTCCTCTCAGGTGGCTAATACACCTTTCAGTCTCTGAGTGCCCCACCCTGAACGGCCGCCTTCCCTTCCACCCGTCGACAGCCGACAGCCGAGCTCCATCCAGTCTGCCCCTCGGCTGGTGGCTGTAATTCCGTGCATGCATTTATTTGTTCAGGCCAGACCTCTTGGAGCTGCCCTGTCCCGCCTCACGTCTAATCTTGGCTTCTAAATACTGCCCGTGCTTAACACAACGCCCCTGCTAACTGTTCCAAGCCACCGATGTCTTTTAGCTGGGTGACTGCATGGATTCCTGAATGCGGGCCCCCCCGCCCCATTCTCGAACTACAGCAGCCAGAGAGGTCCTGTTGAAATGGAACCAGATCATATTTTCTCTGCTTGGAGTCTTCTCCCGGCTCCTCATTTCACTCAGCCTCACAGCCTTGTAATGGTCTACAGACCCTCGGGTTCGGGCCTCCCCTCTGCTCTGACTTCGTCTCCCAACGTCGCCTCCTCTCACTCTGCTCTGGCCTCCCTGGCTTCCTTTTGCTGTTCATTCCTGTCAGGCGCGCTTCCTCCGCACAGCCCTGCCCTGGCAGTTCCCTCTGTGTGGATCGCCCTTCCCCAGGCCAGTGGTTTTAGTCCTTGGGAACCTGTTAGAAATGGACATTCTTGGGCCTCACTCACCCCAGATCTACTGAACCATCAACTCTGAGCATGGGGCAGGGTTCTGAGTTTTAACAGGCCCTCCAGGTGATACTTGCTCACGTTGGAGAACCACAGTCCTGGGTACCCACCTTGCTCATTCTCTCACCTCCTTCACGTCTGCTCAGAGCTGTTTCTCGATGAGGCTCACCCAGACTGTCTTTAAAAATGTCACTCCTACCACCCACACCATCTGGTGTTTCTTGTGTTTTTTTTTTTTTCCTGTCATTTTTCTAATAAATGCTCATATACTTCTAATATACTTATGTTCTAATATACTTTATAATTTACCAATTGTTCTCTTTATAATTTACTGTTTCTGTGCTTCTAACATGCTTCTAATATATCCTGTAACTCGTTACTTTATGGTTAGATTTTATTTTTTGGTTTACTCCCTCCACTCCCCAGTAGAAGACAAATTCTTGGTAAGCAGAAATACTTGGTTTTTCAGTTCATTGGAGTAACCCAAGCACCTAGAAGAATTTACGGTAGTCGACACTAAGTTGTCGCATAAAAGGTGAGCTGAGAGCCGAGTCATCGTCTCAGTGTTCAGTAATTCCCAGGCAAGAGAGAAAGCTGTGCTTCGGTGATACTCTTTAATCTTAGGTAGAGGCTGTCTGCTCCCAGCAGCTCATGGATTATCCTGGGGCAACAGATTTTGAACCTGTCCAAGAAGAAACAATACCTGTGTTCGAAGCCGGCACAGAAGTGTGGGTTCTGATTTAGAGCCCGGTTCGAACTGCTAGCCACTGACTGGGAGAGAACTGGGGGGAGCGGCCCAAGAGCCAGGTCTGGATTTATAGCCGCTGCCTTGGAGCTCAGTTCTTCCAGACCTTTTGCTGGGTGGTAATGAGAAGTCTTTAAACTATCACCATGGCAGAAAGGGACTGCTGCTCTTCGCCTCTGGTTGCATATCAAAACTGCACATAGCACATTTGAAAACACACACTTGGGGGGCACCAGGGTGACTCCTTGAAGCATCTTACTCTTGGTTTCGGCTCAGGTTTTGATCTCTTGGGTCACGGGATCTAGCCTCACGTCAGGCTCCGCTCAGTGGGGAGTCGGCTTGAAGATTCTATCCCTCTGCCCCTCCCCTCACTTGCACACACTCTCTCTTTTCAAATAAACAGATCTTTAAAAAAACAAAAAACCCACACATACTTGGACTCTGCATAGCAAGAAGCTGATCCCCGCGGGTGTGATGCGATGCTGACGCACAGTGAAGAGGGAGGCCGGCTGGGGTAGATGGGCTGGAACTTGACCCACGGGGAGGGGACCCCAGAGACCACAACAGCTGTGATGGTTAGTGTCGGAACTTCCCAAACCTCCTACTCTGAGTTCTTACAGACCTGAGTTTTTGTTTAGCTTATCTGGGTAGGGATGAGTTTTATGGTATGTAAGTTGTACTTCAGTAAGGGTCTTAATGTTAAAAAAAATACATATACATTTTCAGGATTAAGTTACTAAAAGTGAAGGTCTCTATATAATAAATAGCTTTGAGATATGAACCTCAGAGGCTGAAGGAGGACAACAGGCTGCATTAGCCAAAATGGGGGAGTGTTAATGTCCATCTCCTTGACCTTGCAGAGCCAAGAAGACTTCATGAACATCTGCATTGAGCCCGACACGGTCAGCAAAGGAGACTTCATAACCATAGGGTAAGTGGGCTGTGGTTTGTAGGAAACGTGCGCTGAGTAGTTCATATTCTGGCACCTACTATGCAGATCCCCATGAAGTTGCAGACCCAGCGGAGGACTTGTGTGGGTTGGGGACTGTGTAGCCTCTTTCCTTCAAGTGTTTGGGTTGACATGTAGGACGTACCTCTCCTACTTCAGCCTTCCCTGTTTTGGGAAAATCAGAGTGTAGGGGCAGGCTGCCTTTCCAGGGAGATGAAGGATTCCCGGGAGCACGGCCCAGTGTCCAAAACCTTGGCTCAGGGTCAGAGTTGCTGGCTACAAATCTCGATCCTGCCACATCCTGGCCTCACGACTGGGACAGGTCGGTAAATTCTCTGGCTCCTTTCCTCTGTGGAACAGAATACCGTGATCACCTCTAACTACCTCAGGCTTGTTTTGGAGTCTCAAATGAGAGGACATGTGGGAAAGTCTTTCTCCCAGGGAAGCACCTCACCTAACCTTGTTTCCTTCCAGGGCAGTAATGGAAAACCCGCAGAGGTATGGAGCACTTTGCACAATCTCCCAGCTTTTCCCCTTTTCCACTAAAAAATATCCCCCAGTCCTGTCTGATTTGTGAAGCCCGACCTCTGCCGGAGGTTTATTGGTTAAGAATAGTCTAACCCCCTCCCGGCTACTTCAGCACAGCCTCTGAGCCCACAGGTTGCCATGGCACCTTGGGAATCTGCTCAGCGATGGCGGCGTCCTGCTTTGTCTCCGAGCTCCCTCTTGTGCCCACGGAAGGAGCAGACATCGCTGCCGCCCTAGCCCGGTTTCCACGGCTACTCCATTGTCCGCACCCGCGGCAGAATGTCTTTGTCGTGTTCTTGCCTTTGGTACAAATTCTTCAGATGCTGAAGAGCTGATTCTGTAGCCTTTGATTTCCTCGCTGTATCTGTAGTAGAAGGAAGAAAGGGAAACCTTTCCCTTCTCCTAGAGAGTGTCTAGAAGCCACACACTGACTTAATTGAGAGTCTGGCCCACAGGGCCTGCTGTACTCAAATCTCCTCCATAAAACTGACACCCCAAAATAGAAAACCGATTCTATTGCTCAATGCAGGTGAAGTCAGATGTTCTGCACCACTGCTGTCCTCGTCTTCGGCAGCAGGAACACGGCTTCCTTTGGTCTCTACAGGAAGTGGGATTGAGTACTGTTTCCTCTGGGTATGGGACTAGAACATTGTGAGATTACTCTAGAAAACTCTGAAGCTTTGTATGCTAAATAATTAATGTTATCATTTAATGATAAAGAATGGACTGATTTACTTGGATTAGCTTTTCCTCTTCCCGTTGACCACGACTGGCTCCCAAGGATATGTGTGCATGAGGAGAGAGAGAGAGGGTGTGTGTGTGTGTGTGTGTGTGTGTGTGTGTGTGTGTGTGTAGTCTGATAGGTTTCCTATAAGGCAGAGATAGTAGTATGCTAAGCAGACTGTTAATATGACTATAGAGAATCATATATATGAAATGTCTACTTTAAAAAATGTTTCCTCCTTCAAGTAATGATAGACTCACAAGTACCAGCTAAGACAAGTTTAGTACTTTACCTAAAAAAAATTTCAGTCTAATTTCTAAATTCAGGATTTTTAATGACCCAAGAATTAGGTACAGAATCACTCAGTCTTAACTTCACAGGCATTCTCTACAGCAGGTTAAGCTCTTTACTCGGGAATACCTATCCTAAGCTAAGAATCATCGTGGGAAAGTTATTCACAAAATCCCATGGTTCAGCATAGCATGAGTCCGTCCGTTTAAGCTCAACAAAGGAGCTCGCTACGCTCTTGGGGTCGCGTGCAGTCGCCAGCCTGGTGTCTGAACATGCTTTCTCCTGTATCGACAGAAGTAGAAAGGTGCGGGACCCCGGGCTGCGTGCGGCCGGCACCGAGTGTCTCCAGGCCAGCCAGTGCACTCTGCTGCTTCCCGAGGTGAGCGGGGCCACCCGTCTTCCTTTCTAGAAACAGACCCTCATGTCTGGTTGCTTAGTATGGGCTGAGCACTTGGCCAGGCTCTGGGTGACGTTAGGGGATACTTGAGAGGACGCCCTTTGGAGTCCAGGGCTGAACTGGGAACTCCTGAAGACTTCCCGCATGGGTCAGCACAGTTCTGTAAGGTGATCTTTACACCCCATGGCCTTTATTTTCCTGCATGTCCATTATGCAGGAGTTACTGTGCTTTAAGACACACAGAATTCTCTAGTTGGCAGATACTCATAGCAGAGCCTACCTTCACTTTTCTTTTTTTTTAAATAAAGGACCTGGAAACAGTTTTTAGGATGGCACTGAGGTCTCCTGTATTAGAAAATGCCGAGCTTGGAATACCTTATATAAGTGAGGAAAATGTTAGGAATGTAGTCTAAATTGTGTAGTCATCCTAGAAGTCCTAGCTCAGGAGGAAGTTCCTGCAGATGGCATCTGCACACTCGGGGCCCGTCATCCCACGGTATTCAGAAAGGATTGTAGGTAAAACAGACGCTGTTCCCCACAGTGGGTGGTACTGTCGTTTCAACATAGCCACTGTTGAACTAAATGCATGAATTAGGGAAGGTTTTACAGAATCTGTAACATTAATGTTGCTGTACTTGAGGGATAAAGCCTAGTAAGTCCTAAAGAACCACCATGAAAATAACAAGCGGACATCACGGCGTTCCTAAGCTGAGGGCTGAGAAGGTCCTAGAACATTGTATTTTAGGAATTCCTGGAAGGTGCGGCAGGACCCCTGTATTTTAGTAAATATTTTTAACTCATGGCCTTCTCAAGTCCCCAAATACTCTGGGAGGCGATAGAAGCCGACCCCTGTCTCCTCCTCTCCACAGGGAACGGGGGGCTCTTTCAGCATCGACAGCGAGGAGTATGAGGCGATGCCTGTGGAGGTGAAGCTGCTCCCCAGGAAGCTGCGGTTCTTCTGCGATCCCAGGAAGCGGGAACAGATGCTGCCCAGCGCAGCCCTGTGAGCCACCAAGGTGGGGAGCCGGCCACCCCCACGCTGCACTTTAGGCCTCCGATGGGACCAGAAGCCTCCCCTGTCCCCGCAGTGTTATCCCAGGATCCCAGGGCACCTCCATGGCAAGTACCCTGCCCTCGCAGCGCTTCCCCTACTCCGAGCTTCCCCTACTCCGAGCTTCCCGCTAGCGCATGCTCAGCCTTCGCTGCGCCCCTGCTCCCTCCTCCTGTGGTTTGGCCCAGGGGGTCCGGAGAGGCCCACCTGCGCAGGCTGGGACAGGGCTAGACCTCCTTGGGCCCCATGCGTGCAGCCACAGTCCAGGCCTCCCTGGTCTTGCTCCCGGGACTTGAGGGGTGCGGGTGCCTGCCCTCTCCACTGCCGTCCTTTTTCTAGGCTTCTCCACGGGTGCTGCTACTTCCTGAGCTCAGATTCGAATTAAGCTTGTTTCAGGTCTACACTCAACCCAGCGGCCTGGGAGGGGTTTTGTCTTCAGCCTTCACTAAGAAACTGTAAAAGGCCAGTTTGTATTATTTTTTAAAGTAGTGCTTAACTATGGGTTTGCATGAGAACCACCTGGGATGCATGTTAAAAACGGACAGGCTTGGGGCTCACCCCAAACCTGGTCACTCAGTCTGGGAGTGGAGCCCAGGAATCTGCATTTGTAAAAAGCAGGCACCCTCCCCCAGGTGATTCTACTCCAAGAGGTCCCCCAACCTCACCTGTTCACTGTTGTAAAGCATAACCCCCCACTATTATGCTTACGCACCCCCAAGAGCATTTTGAAAGATCATGTACCCCCTTCTAGATATCAACTTAAGAGTTGGCAAAGTTTGTGTTTCCTGCTGTCATGTAAATATTATTTTAAAATAAAACTCATATCACTCTTTTAAACATATTTGGTGCAATTCAAATGTAGAGCAATTTGATACTTACTCTCCATTAACAAAAATAAACCAATAGGCTCTTTGGTGTTTCCATTCTGTGTTCAGCAAAGAATGCTATCATAATGTAATCTATTTTCAGGCCTGAAATTTTATCACTTATCCTATTTTCTTGCCAACAAAAATATAAGTGGAAATAATTGTTTAGCATTAACTTGGTACAGGATTAACTGTACTGATGAAAACAATACTGCAAATTTTTGATAATTAAAAACTAACACTTTTAGAATGCTCTTTACCTTAATGAGTCCAAGAACATTATTTATAGCTAAGATTAAAACAGGACTCAACATCATTTATATTCCTTGTTTCATTTTTTATAGATCAAAGCACCTAAGTTAGACGAGAGAAAGAATTCTCATGTCATATAGCCCTTTTAACTTAATAGCTTGATTAGATCTTCCTTTTGTTTGTTGAACAAGAACTAGAAAGTACCTGATTTGCTAAGGATTTGTGAGTCCCTTTATCATTCATTTTTAATACCACCATCAGGAATTTTCCTGTGTTTGGTTGCCCCTGAGGTTTCCATACTCCAGAGGGCAGTGCCCGGAATGAATGAGCTGTGAGCCTTTCTTTTTCTAAAGAGGGAGCATGGAGTGAAGGGGGGAAAGGGGAAGCAGAACTCACAGGCCTTGGCCACAAGCTCATTCCCCAGACAGATCAGCTTTCGGACCATATGAACCCCCTGGAGAATGAAGACCAATGCTTAAAAGGATTATAAAGTAGCTACAAAGAGTATATGAAGAAAGATCACTAAAAACAAGGCTCACCTGTTCAGCTCTGTTCTTCAGAGGTGTTAAAAGCTGTGCTTTGCTGCCCAAAAACAGGTGGGTCCCAACCTGCAAAAGGAGCCCCCACTCCCTGGTGCCCACAGAGGGTTGCGGGGACGGTTTCTCCGGGAGCCAGGCGAGTCCCGAACCATCTCGGTTTCCTGACAGATCGTAAAGGACCGGCGCCCAAGCTGGCTGGCTTCTTCCTTGATCAGCGGGCGGCCAGCACGTGTGTGTACTTCATGGTTCTGATCCGTCCAGTGAAACCGCGGGACATAAGAGATTAATATTCTTATTCCTTTTGAAATCCGGGATCCCTGGTGGGAATTTTGCTGTCTTGCTTCAGGCTATTTCCTGTGAGAACATTCTTCCTTCTCGTTTACGGCCTTGTTCTTGCCCTGGTCGTGGCGCACGGCGTCCATGGGAAGGACACGCGCAGTACAGCTCAGAGAGAGCCTTGGCAGCCCGGCCCTGAAGGCAGGCGTGGAGGAGAGCCCTGACCGCCTCCTGTATGCAGAAACCATTGGCTAAGGCTTTACTCAGAAGCTAGGATGATTTCCACTAAAACCCCAGCAGATGTCTTCCAGGACACAAGCCGCTGGCTGAGCCCCATGGCTGGTCCGCACACACAGCCATAGTGACAACGTGCCGGTGCCTTCTTTACACACGCAAGGACTTCCCTCAGTTCTCACCCCAGCCCTAGCAAGTAGGGGACGTCAGATGGGGGATCACAGACCTTGGAAAGGAGGAACCTGGCTTTGAACACAAGTGCCAATGACATTAGGAATCCACCCTGTATTGCCTTAAAAGAACCCCAAAAGGTTAAAAATGAAATAAGCCTTGAGTGTGTGGCTGTGTGTGTGCAGGGCTCCCTCCTGTATGGTGCGGTCAGGCCCAGCTCTGGTTCCCATTACCTGGAGGTGGTTTACGCGGACCGTGGCCTCTCGGACAAAGGGCCCCAGACTCGCCAGCGGGCCACCCCTCCTGCCTACCACAAACCCCTCTCTCAGGCCGGAGAAGGACTGCAGCAGACACGTTCATGTTAAAATCTGAATTTTAATTGTAAAAACTGTATTCTGTAAATATAGTTCTATCAGCCTCTCTGCACGCAGCCTGGTTCAGATATCTACAGATAGGGTACACGCAGATGTCACTGGTACCACAGAACAAAATCAGTTAAACATTTACTCCTAGCTTCAGGCCCTTAAAATTCTTACCATTCGAAACAGAACAACATACTTCTATGCACTAGTATTCAGGGTAAAATGATCAACTGTCTTACTAATTTCATACTATGAGGTAAAGAATTTAAACAAAAATAGATTCAGTGTCTCCTATTGCTCTAAGTCTTACGCTGGGGTATTAATCCAAGTAGGGGTTTGACACTTAAGGCGACAGGGAGGCTGATCCTAACTGGGAAGAAAGAGGAAAACCATTTTTCCAAGGCTACAAGTATTCCTTTTTCAGAAAAGGTTTATATCCCAGACCTACAACAAATAAAAAATTTTAGCCAATAAGCTCGGGTAGATAGGCGGTTAATTTTGCTTTCCTCTACTCTATACCTCTAAAGTCTCCTGCCCAGTCTGTTCGAAAGCACAGACTCTATACTCTTCCTAATGATGGTCTTTGCGGGCATCCTCTACAAACTCTTCCTGATGCCACCTTCAGAATTTTTGTCTACTTTTATCTTCGCTCAATTTGGCCTAAGGAAGTTTTCACTCCAACAGCAACGAAGTATATTTGCAACCAGCTAACTCAGTGACCACTGTGTGGATTTTTCATTTTGTGGATAATCCCTGGCTAATTTCTAAGGCCCTAACCTACCCCTGTGTTCTCTACCTGTCCTCAAAAAAGCAGAGTAAATGTATTGTTAGTCTAAACCTGCATTCTAAAACCAACGTAAGTAATTCACACCTATCCTTCTCCCATGGTAAGTAAATAAATTTTCTGAACTGAGGTGATGTTACCGCTAAAAGCCCATGTTTTGCTGGGCTTCTAGAATAACTCTAAAGGGCTTTATTTCCCCATCTTCATTTATAAGCACTAGGAAATTTTCACTTCCTTTCTAAATGTGCAGTTTCATCCAACTGCCCCTGTATTCCGGCTCCAGAAAAGAATTAAAGTGCCAGGTTATAAAACACCACCACTCTAGTTAGAGGCTCCCTAATCAGCATTATCATGTTTACACACTGTACAAGAATTTTCCCTAAGGTCGGGGACCGTGTCATGCTCCCCCAGACCATCACATTCATCTCCTAGAGAGTACGGTTCAGATTTCACAGTACCATCTCCTTACTCACTCTCGAAAACAAATACTAAAATGTTTATGGGGTCTCAGTTGCTTCCAAATTACAAAACTTCGCATTTTTTCAAGGCTTATAGTTTGGAAATCTCCTTCCACTTCAACATCTGCACGCTCCATTCATCACATAGTAATATCGATAGAAAAATAAACTCCCATTTCTTATAAGAAAAACATGAACTTAATTCACAGTTAGCCTTTCTCCCAACAGTCGGTGCCCTAGCAGCTCCTGGGAACAGAGAGGTATATGAGTCTTACAATGGAATCCCAAAAATCCACGACTCAGGAATAAGGAGCCCTTGACTCCTCCTCTTCCCCTACCTGAATCAGAAAACGGTTTTCCTGAAATGAGAAGGGACAGGTCAGGGAGCCTTGCTGCAGGGCAGGAAGTAGGACCAAGAGGTGCGGCACGAAGATCCTTGGGCTGGCCCTCACGGATTCCGAGCCTGCTAGCAAGGAACTGGACAAGGCAGTGAAAGCCCCCGCGTGATACGTTGGTCCCCATGTTCACTTTCTTGCCTCTTTCAGAATGGATATCCTAACGGAGCCAAGTTCACAGTCTGGCTGACCACTGCCTTGTCATTTATTCAGCACCTTACTGCGTGCGCCCTTACTTCTACAAGTCTGATCTGTCCAGGGACTTGGAGAAAGTATCTTAATCCATTGCTTGGGCTATACAGTTTTAGTAAAAAAGAAAAAGAAAAAAAAAAAGGTCCCTGAGGTCCCTGCCTCTTCCCAGAGGGCTGCTGTCCTACCATTAAGAATTTAATTCATGACTGCCCTTTACAAAAGGTTCCCTAAGGGCCCTGAATAATGTCATCTTTTTATTGTATCGGAAGGGCTTTCAGTGTATCAAGACAAATAGCAAGTTCATCCTCCTAGCCACCAGAATGAAAAACAACCCAGCTATGACTTATCTTTATCTTCTCACTAAAATACCAGGTAGTTACACTGACAAATGAGTCTGCACAGGTCTGTGCTCTGTGCTACTCTGAAAATTCCCATCTTGATGTTCATGGGGAACAAAACAAGGTAAGTTTGAGATGCAGATTCTGGGCTCAATGATTTCGATCACCATCCATGAATTCAGCACCAGGAGCCAAATGGAAGAACTGCCATGCTGGGTGGCAGCTGTGGGGGGCAGGTGCCTTCTAGTTCATGGCTGTCCTGACGGAGGACTGGACGAGGCCCCAGGTGGCGCCCTGGACAGATCCACACCAGGCCCAAGCAGTGCTTCCCGCCAATTAAAGCCATCACTGATGCTAAACTAATTGGCACACACTTTAGTTTCTCGTAAGAGAGAAATCCTACCGTTTCTGAACTCCTGAGGAGACTCCTAAGCCAGAGTACAACTGGACATGTTCTCCAAGGCTGAATATTACCATCTGCCAAGCCTGCAGAATTGGGAAAAAACCCACTTTAAGAGGCCTCTGTCACATTTTGCTAGACATCAGTAAACCCTAAGCCCAGATTCCTGGCCCCATAAGGCATCTTGCCACCCGGCTTTTGTCGGACTCGACTCAGGAATGACAGACAGCAGCCCAGATGTCTCAGGTCAGCCGTGTTTCCAGGTGAGCACATGGCTCACAGCACGGCATCGGATCAGGTTTCAAGGTCTCGGAAGGACCAAGCCCGGGGGGCGGGGGGGGGGGGGGGGGGGGGGGCTGGGGTTCAACAGTTGACAGAGTAGAAGGCGATCATGAGTCAAGCTCCTCCTCCCTAGGCTTCCAGCCCTGTTTCAGGAATCCCTGCCCCTCCAGAGTTTACGGACCTACGAGGCAGGAAAGAAGACTGCTGACCATGTCTTTCGAACAAAAGCAGAAGGGTTTTAAGGAAACTGTTCAGCAACGGCAGAAAAGCAGGTCCGTGTGGCTTCTAGCTCCTGCTTTCACCACGGGGAGTCCCGCCAGGCACCTCACCCCCCAGCTCCCCTCTTAGCAGAGCGGCGGGCGGCAAAGGACGCTGGGTGGGGCTGCTAACCGCACAAGTGGGGAGAAGGCGGGGGTAAGGGAGCAGAGTCAGGAACAATGCCAAAAGGTGACCTCAGAAACAAGAGGCTGCTATCACAGTCCAGGCAGGAGACACTCGGGGGATGGGAACAGTGACCACCAGGGGTGCTGCTCGGCCAGCCAGCCGGGGTGTGCGCCGGACTTCCGGCCCGGAGCAGGCTGCAAGGGAAGGGCGGAGTCCTTGCGTTCCCTCTCAGAAGGGATACAGGGTGGGTGGGGAGTTGTTTCGGGGTCAGCGGGGCCCAGGCTTGCTTGTGCACTCCCCTCGGCGCCCATCCTGCCCCCTGTAGGAGTGTGAGGGGACCGCACAGAGAGGCCCCACTGGCCACCTGGAAGGGTGTGGAGCTGCCAGGAGCCCAGAGCCCCACCCAGCATTCAAAGGAAAATACCAGAACCTCATTTTCACCTTATGACCTTTACATGAACACCGGTGAGCATCAAGTCACAAAGCCACAGAAACACAGGTGTCTGCCTGCAGGAGGGCATGGGCGCCGACATGCTCAAAGACGGCTTCCAACAAAGCCCTCAGGTCCCTAGAAAGAGGGCCCACGTCCACTGAGAGAACCCGACCTTTCCTGTCACCCCTAGCCTGGCTTCTGACACACCACCCCTAACTTTGAAAACCTTGAGCATTCAGACACCACGAAAAGTAACCGTTACTCAACGCAGGTCAGAAAGTCCGCTGCTTCCCAGAGACAAGAGAAGGCTGCTCTTGAAGGAGAGAGGGGGCAAAGCTGCTTTTGTAAACATGTACGTTACTGAAATGATGGCTAAACCCACACTGCAGAGGAGAGAAGAGTGTTAGCTGCACAGTTCACACTTCAACGCCCAAACTTATTGATATATTTACATAAAAGATGCTACTTTGATTAACCAGTACATATTTGCATTTGTACATGTGAATTTCTTTAGTCTTGAGTCCCGTATCAAGGAGCTACAGTGAAAATGTCTCTGAATAAAGCAATGAGCCCTAAAAAGCTAGTCTTGAGATGAGACGTGTGATCCATCCATTCGAAAGTTCTTTCTCTGCTGTGTGTATTAGCCTGGCTGGAACCCGGTCACAGACGTGGACACGTGGATGGCTAGGCTGACGACACAGCCAGACAAGAAGGGCGAAAGGGAAGAAACTGTCACCAACAACCCAGAAGCCCAAGTCAAAATCCTATGGCCAAAAAGACCTAAACTCTACCCATGAGAGCTGGCTTCAAACAACCACTGTCTCCTCGAAGCTGGCATCCCTGGGAAGAGAAGAGGCAGGGACTGACGGGAGTCACTTCAGACCAAAACACGTCAGGGGAATGCAGGTGAACTCATCACGGACACTCAGGGGTTCCAACCACTTCCCCAGGTGAAGGCACTGTCAAATTCACTCTTGACACATGTGTAGTCTCTGGCCCCAAATACTTAGCTCAAGGAATGTCATCTCCACGGAAGAGAAATTTGTGAGGGGCTCCAAACTGGTACAAAGTCTTGCTCCAAAGTCTTGGAGTGACCAGCTCAGATCCTTGTTTGATTACAGAATCCAGTCAATCTCTGTTTTGATCTAGAGGCTCTGCTATGATGTGTCCAGAGAACTCTCAGATGGAGAAACGTCTTCTCTATCCTGTTTGAACCCCAACTGCTCTGCCTTTCCTGGCAACAAACAGTACCCTTGAAAAATACCTAAATTACCCCAAAAGGATAGTTAGCCCTTCAGAGAAACTACATTGTATAATGAATTTGCTTGCAAGCTCCAGGGCCATCGCTAGAGTGGAGTCTAGGGATGTCCCTAGAGGGGGACTCGGGGAAAGGAGGAGTACCGCATGGAGTGGCCACCACCAATTTACTCTGCGGAAAGCTTCAGGCTTCATTCTACAACTTTACTTTTCCAGCTGGCTGGTAGAAAACCTCTTCCTGTCATTCTGTCCTTAGAGAAGCTCCTCCTTAATGACAGAAACATCCTTTTGTTCCTCTTTGAGATCTCTACTCACATGAACAGACAAGACTCAGATTTGCCCCAGTGAACAGGGAAAGGGATTTGATCCTAACACTGGGCTCCCGGAATGGAGAAAAATTGTGAAGGGTCATGAGGTCTAGCTTCCACCTCCAGGAGATGCACGTCCACAGCTGTCCGGGGACAGCGCTCTCATTCTCCAGTACCTCAAGGGATGAAAACCACAGAGACTTTCTGAATAGTCCTCCCCAGTGTTTCCAGAGCTCGGCCCG
The DNA here is from genome assembly GCF_902655055.1 of Lutra lutra. NCBI lineage: Eukaryota > Metazoa > Chordata > Mammalia > Carnivora > Mustelidae > Lutra > Lutra lutra. The sequence continues at coordinate 95,935,582 of NC_062288.1, forward strand.
CTCCTGGTGACAGATGGCCTTCACCACATCCCCTCAAAGTCACTCAACAAGGAGATGAGAGACTCTGCTCTGGGAGAAAGTGGTGGATCCCGGCATCTTACCAAAGCAGGACATAAAACCAAGATGGTCTCGTCTTACCACTAGGGAGGAAGCGAAGAAAGGAGACTGCAAAATTCACATTTGTTGGAAAGTAGAAACCACAATCCTTTGTGTCAACTTAATAAAAAATGAGGTCTTCTGGGGCCCGTTGTGAAATCCCCACGTGAGGGAGGCTCACCAGCCTTGGCTCACTCTTCCTATGGGCAACAGGGGTTGTCGATGACCAACATGACGTCGATGCCGTAGGCCTCCAGCAGGTCCATCAGAAAGCTCCGGTCTCCCTGGGGGTCTAGACCCATGCCGCGGGCATGCTCAGCGGTCAGAGTTTTATCTTGACTGGCGGACACCTCCAGCAAAGTCTGAAATATCCGGTTGTTTTGCTCTAAGAAAAATCTGCATTCGCCAGAGAAGACACAGGGAAGGGAGGGCAGAAAAGCCAAAACAAAACAAGTCACCCAATAATCCCCACATGAGGAACTGGGACTACATGGCTTTAAGATCCTTTTAAATGGTTTCAAACTCAGAAATAGTCCTGAAAATAAGGAAATAGGATCAAAGTTCCAGGGTTGACACAAGGTTTAGCAAAGAAACCATGGACACTAACCACAGTATGATTGGCAAAGTCTTTGAACCAGTGATGGCCCGACTGCCAAAACCCAACTTTCCTGTGGAAGGTTCCTACAGATGCTGTATTGCGTTCCCGTACTCTGTGTTCCTTTGCCTCCTAGTCATAAGGGGAGGAGAAAGAGAAAACAAAATCCCAAACCCACTGATGATGCAGCTCTGAGGTCTAGACAGAACGTGAGAAACTAAAATTCATCTTCAAAGCCTCGGGGACAGGCCACTGGAGCCAGCAGCAGGGGTGAGCCGCGGTGCTAACAGAGCAGGGCCCCGAACCGGTCTAGCCCCCAGCCTGAGCCACTGGGGGCCTGAGACCCCACAGAGCATGCCGGGCAGAGCTAGGGCTCAGGAGCCGGGGCAGGCCCAGGGAGGTCTCACAGCCAGCAAAGCTGGGAGACAGGGGTGACAGGGACATAGAAGGCACCAGGGACATTGATGGGGACATTGATAGGCACCAATACCACCATGGCTCCCTGTATTTGTTTTCGTTTGATTCTTTTTTTTTTTTTTTTTTTTTTTCCTGCTGCTGCTGGTGGTGGTGGGATTATACACAGAACACGATTTGAATGTCATGGGTTTGTGGTACTACATAAATATACAAGTCATATGCAGAAAAGGCATTCACTGTCCTGACTTTTTAGCTGTGTTCCACAGGGGTCTCAGGCTCGGCAAAGGCTCCTCAGGCCCAAAGCGACTCTCAACTCTCAGGAATTTCAGATGTAGCAGAACGTGTCACACCTTGACAACACTGTGGGCTCTTTGCTCAATTCCATACACTGTTACATGTCAACATCATGGGAGGATTGGGAAGTACACTTTATCAGAATTTTTCAAGCCATGGGGCTCCTGGGTGGCTCAGTCAGTTGAATGTCTGCCTTCGGCTCAGATCATGATCTCAGGGTCCTGGGATCGAGCCCCACAATAGGCTCCCTGCTCGGTGGGCAGCCTGCTTCTCCCTCTGCCTGCTGCTCCCCATGCTTGTGCACTCTCTCACTCTCTTTCTCTCAAATAAATAAATAAAATTAAAAGAAAAAAAAGGTCTCCAAGCCAGGCACCGTTCTAGCTGCAAGGGCCCCTTCTTGCCCCCACCCCAGCACACAGGGAAGGAAGACCAACAGGGACCAGGGAGAATGGCTTCTGTTGCAAGCGCTGTTCTGTCCTCCTCCCTGATCCCTGCTTCTCACAGCTGCTCAGACAGGAGACAAATGCCATGAGGTGTACGGACCATGGGTCCTGCCCCAACCACCATCACATACAGGGGAAAGAGCTTTCATTGGGTTCAAAAGTCACAATTTCTGATTCTCCCATAATACTGAATGTGAGGAATGGCTTTATACAAACAAGTGATGGAGGAGAAGCCCTGAGTCCTGAAGGACAGATGCGTCTATGCAGTGGACATCCGGAGGGAATGCTCACAGGAAAGACACACTGGGACTCCCATTTTCTCTGAACTTCCCTGCTTCTCTCCTTAACTTCTCTGGGGGGTCCCCCCGATGGCATCTCAGGGCTTGCGGCAGACTCCATACGGAGCCCAGCTCCCAGCGCACCTGGCAGCAACAAAGGCCGTGCCTGGGCTGCGCAGGGTGACAGGGGAAGGGTTGAGGCCTAAAGCGGTGGGTGCTGCGGAATCCTCAGGAAAACCCCACACGCGCCGGGCTGACTTACAGCACAAAGAGGTCCTCCTCACAAGGGTTATAGTCTTCCTCCACCTCCTGGGAGTACAGCAGCATCTGCCTGTGGGGAGGGAGGGAGGCCACCATCACACTCCGATGCTGTTGCAGGACCCACGACATCAAGCAGGTCCTCGGTCAGGCCCCTGAATGGGCCCCCCCCCGCCCCCCCAGGAAGGGCAGCCCCAGCCCCGGGCCCCAAAGCTGTGGAAGACGGACAGGAAAGGAATCAACGGGGCTTGGAGTCCAACCCCTGGGGTGCGGGGCCAGTTGCGGCCCCATGTGATCTCAGGCAAGCGACCATGTTTCTTAAACGCCCCCCGAACAGGGATGATGGGGACGATATTACAGATCTCGCCACTGACACCGCATGAGGCCACTCACGGCACAGAACCAAAGTCTGAGAATTAGGCGAGAGGACGCATAAGCACGTTGGCAACACCGGGCTCCCTGGGTGCTCATTCCAGGCTGGTGCTGTCCCTGGGGTCCCCCGGGGTCCGAGGCCCACCGGAAAGAAGTCACCCCACGGGTACATGCCACCCCGACGCAGCACGGGGGACCCGCGGGCAGCACGGGCCTCACAGACATACCCCGGGGCCCCCTCTGGCAGGACGTGGGCCGACCCCCCCCGCCCCCCATCCCCCCTCCGCCCCCCGTCCCCCCCCCGCCCCCTCACCTCTGCTCGTTGAGCCGCCGGTACTTCTCGCGGTCGGCGCTGTTGATCTTCAGCAAGGGCTGCAGGTGGTCGTGGTGCGTCTTCACGTTCTGGTTGTCCACGTAGACGTCGTACAGCTCCCGCTTCTCCTCGAAAATCTTCTCCGTGGTGCCTGCGACATCCGAGTTCGGGGTCTGGGAACCTGGAGACTGTCCCCGAAACGCACCCGCCCGGCCCCACTGAGGAAAGGAGGGGTCCGGGAGCCCCGCGTCTGCAGGAGGAGGCCCCCCCCCGGGGAGCCCGAGGGCCGAAGCCCGGCTTCCAGCGGGGCTGCCGGAGGGATTCGGGCGGAGGACGTGTGGGCAGGACGCGGGGAGGGCCCCGTACTCACAGGCCACATAGGACACCTCTACCTCCAGGCTCTCGATGTCAGCCACGTTCACATAGAAGAAAGGCTTGGACTCGGGAATGGTGCCCCCGATGCCAGGCAGGGAGACATTGGCCAGACAGCAGCAGCAGTACACTGAGGGACGGGGAGGGGAGAGAGGAAGAGTGTGTCCCTCCTCCCTCGCAGCCCGCTGGCCGCCCCCTCCGAGCAGTCAGCCTGTCCTAGAACTGGAGTCACCATGGAGCTCTGGCATTCTGAGGGGTTTGGGCGGGGGACGCCAGCCTTTCCGGTCCCACAGCGGAACTCGATCTCAAGGGACACCAAGGAGGCCTCACACAGCCAACAGATGGTTTCCAGTCTTCCATCACGAGGTCTTGCTTACGGTCTGGTGCCGTTGACCCTCCCCTTCCTTGTAACTCCTGGCTGTGGTAACCCCATCTCCTGTTCCCTCCCTGACTGAGCCCCAGCTCAGTCACCTTTGTCGTCCCCATGTGTTGCTTCACCTCCTGTGCCTACATCACCTCCCCTCATCTGGCTCTCCCCGAGGGACACCATCCATCCTGTGGTCACCGGCACTGTGTGCCACTGTCAAATCTCTTTCTCCAGCCTGACTTTCCCCCGAGGTCCTGACCCGACCGCACCGGTGCCTGGTGTCCTCCTCGGGTACAAGGCCAAGGCTACCACCCCACCCCCCTCCTCCTCCTGGGCCCCCATCTGGTGGCCCCACCATCCTTGTCATCCTGGACCCTTCCTCCATTACCTCACACACACATCAGAACCGTACGATCCACATCACACACCAACGTCTGCCAGGTTTACCTCCTCAAAGTATCAGAGTCCACCTTCTCTCACATCCATTCTCTCCCACCGGACTACGGATGCATCGCCCAACCCAACTTCTGCTCTGCCACCAGAGCCCATTCTAGAACACAAGGCCAACCCTGATATTCCCATGCTGGAAAACTGGGACCCCCTGGGACACCCCAAACTTCCGAACTTGGTCAACAATGCGAAGACTCAGGCGGTTTCTGCTCTAGAAAACCGAACACTGGCTTCTAGTTACCTCTGTAGCACACGACACCCACAGGAGGGGGAGAAAATATCAAAATGCGTTTTCGAAGTAAGGCGAATTTCCAAAGGATGAGGATCTGTTCTCCAAAGAACTTGATAAACTGAGACATGCAGCCAGCTGGGTGCGTGATCTGAAAAAAAAAAAGAGGAAGAGACAAGCCCATTCAAGATGTGAAAAATGACTCAGGACAGCTGTGCGCTAAACACCTACCTCCCGCCCCCCACAAACTCCAGAGAACAACCAACAGAGGCACCGAGGGATGGCTACTTCCACACAAAATGGTATTATTCACTTTAGAGCCTCACTTTCAGACGAGATTTCGATCCTCCAACGGCTCCCTTGATACAATGAAATGAGGTCTGAGTTTCGGGATCATGAAGTACTTTACTCAGGAGAGGGGTCGCACAAGAAAAAAGATGAACGTAATTTTTGAAAAGTCAGGAAGAAAAGTTTCTGAATCAATGGTACAGCTTCAAAGAGAACATTCAACTCAAAACCATTACTGAGCCCTGGAAGGGGTGAGGTGATGAGCTCCCCATGTATACGGGCGTGCTACTGTGGGAAGTAAGTGTGCAGGTTACAGGTAGGAGGACCTCAAGGGCCTCCGCGCTCAATAACGCTGCACATGGGGTCCAGACTCTTCCTTCCTGCCAAGAGCAAGGAGCCTGTCGCCGCCGAGGGCTGCTTCTAGGAGCCCTGGGCCAGGAAGTCCCCAGGAGCTCTGACCTCAGAAAAGCTGAATTCCAATCCCAGCTCTGCCATTTACTGATGGGAGGCCTGGGGGAGTAGCCAACATTTCCTGTTCACTCTCCTGATCTGTGAAATCCTGTCCCTCCCATGACTGTCAGGACATCTGAGAAAAAAACCACATGAAATGCTCAGCACGGAGGCGCTGATCAAACAGGAAATCCTCGGGCTCTGTCCCTCAGCAGGGCTTTTGGAAGGTCACTTCCACGCTTGTGTCAGAAGCAATAGCGCCCACCACCCACTGGGGGCGCTGGCGAGAGGACGTCTGAGGAGCTGCGCCCACGCAGAGACCAGAGCTGGGCTTGCTGGCTGGTAGCCCTGGGGACCCACCGCATGAGCCACCCTCTCCTGGGACAGCATCGTCCCCACACCTGTGCCTTTCACTTGCCTCCCACTGGCAGAAAGGCTGCCCTCCGCTGAGGGTCCCTGTCCCGCCCCTGTGCTACGCCTCTCCCAGATCTCCAGCAGGAGAGGCCCCGAACCACCAGGTCTGGTCAGATTGCTCCAACCCCAATCTTTCACAAAATTACGCAGGCAACGGGACAAGAACAGGAGCCCACGCCCCTCCAGGCCCCTCCCAGCCTCCCCTCTGGCGATCCTCAAGCCCTGAGCATGCTCCTCCTCTGTATGAAGGCCCAGCAGTGTTTTGCCTGAACATGTCCTGGGCCCTAGGATCCCAGAATAAATGATCAGTCCTTAATTCTGGTCTCACTTACTCATCCATTCACGGATGCACATACTGATGCACTCAGACAAGAAATGTATCTCACATGCTAACTTTGCGCTAACTGTGCGAAGTAGGCTCAGTCGGACAATGAACCTTGGAAAGGCCCAGCCCTGGCCCCCCATGTAGTGTAGGAACTACAGGCAGAAGCAGGTGCACCTGCGATCCAATCCGAGTCTGAGAGCAGATGGAAGCGGGCAGGGGCTGCGGGAGCTCACAGGAGGCACCCGACCCGATTCTCAGAGAGACAGGTGTGTCTCAGCTTGAACATGGAAGAGGAGCTGGACCAACAGTGTTCTTGGTAGAAGGGCTAGTGTGTGCAAAGGCCCGGAGACAAGAGACAACACGTTACTTCCTGGGAACTTCTAATAGCTGAGGTGCGGGGCCGGGGCTGGGCCCAGGCAATGAGGGAAGGGATTACGTCAAGGGACGTTTCTCCTGCTTTCACCTAAATCTGTTTCCCTGGTCTGGGCCTCATTTTGCTGTTGCTTTTATAGGAAACTCGTCTCCTGCCTCACACAGCTCCCGCCTTCACATTTTCCCTCCGGCCTGCCAAGGCCTGTACTCCAGGCTCTCTCCACTCCCGGCTGTGGCCAGTGACCCCGTGGGCTGTCTCCATCCCTCGCCTCCCCTCCACCCTGTACCCGCCGCCCAGGGACTCCATCTGGTCCTGGGGCGCAGTCCCTACGCTCTCCCCCACTTCCCCACCTCCCGAGGCGGGACATCTACCAGGCACTGCCGGACTCATCAGAGAGGCCTCAAGCCTTCCTTCTTCCCTTGCCAGTGATTTTTGTCTCTGCAACCGTCCCAGATCTGACTCCAACTTTAAACGCTTACTGTAAACCTTTCTTCATAGGGGTGTTCACACTGTAAAAATTCACTGAACTACATATTTATGTTTTTTAACTTGTGACTACAAAATATGTTTCAAGAGAAAGCTTCTAGAGACATTTCTTTATATGTACATACATGCGATATTCCATAAAGGACCACTGGTCATATATGTCATTGTTTCGAGTGCTGTCATTTTTCTCCTGGTCCTTTCCTTTTTTATACTTATCCACACCGTCCCTCCATATCTTCTCTCACCCCCGGGTAATATATGCATTAGTAACCTAGTGCATACTGAAGCCCTGTCCCACGCCGATGTGTGTGTGTAGTATGGATGCCCATACCTGAGGCTGTGATTACTGTACAAAAGCACGTGATTGTATCACATATAGCTTTCTGCACTTTGCTGTTCTCACCCAAAAACACTTCCTGGTAGACCCTCCACATCAACGATGTATGCCCTAATTCATTATTTATGCAGGCTGTCTAATATATGGGGGCATTCTCACGTTCCACCACTCTCTACACTGCTGACTTCAACACGCTTAGAGGGACATCACTGTATTCTGGTGGTTTATAAATACAGGAAAAATCCTAAGGAGCGGGACTGCCAAAGCGAAGGGTACAGGTATTTTTAATGAGTACTTACAAATTGTTTTGTAAAAAGATCACTCACATTTCCATCTGTGACCTACCCCAGTACCCTTGCCCCTGCAGGAAGTAGCGTTTGACATGTGTGCTCATGAGCTGCCCTCAATGGAGCCAAAGCAGAAGGCGATTTTCCTTTCTCTTCCTGCTATCCCTCCTTCATGGCCTATGGGGAGGAGGAATCCGGGGACACCCAGGTCAGATGCTGGTCACCTCCCTGTGGGTTTGAGATAGCCCAGCAGCAATTTGAGAAGGAAAAAGTGGGTCAGAGTTAGAAGTGGCGAGGACAAGATCAGAGTTCAGTCAATACAGATCCAGAATCGCCTAATGACCCTTAAGGAACATTTCTTAATTATTGCCTCTCAGGGCACACTGTGGTGCAGGGAACTCTTTAAGCAACATTCCTTGGACTCCAGTGGCAGCCGTCTTCCTGTTATATTCCTCCCCTGGGATAAAATGACTGGCTGGAAGGGAGAAGGAGCTCTCTTCAGTGTCTCACTCCTGCTAGTATTCCGCCAGCAGCAGAAGACATCTCTGATTCTGGCCTCCAGCTTCTCCCAGCAGCTGCAGCCAAGCCACATCCCCCCTCAGCTCCCCCTACCCTCGAAGGTCCAGCATCATCAGGTGCAGAGAGCCTAAGACACCTGAGCACAGGCTGTGTAGGGCCCTTCCTCAAGCCCCTGTAGTTTTGATAATGTCATCCTGGCCTCTGCTATCCCAGCCTTGGGAGGGTGCACACAGCAGGCAGCCTCTAAGAGGGCCCTCAGTGATCCCCACCTCTTGGTATTTACAGCCTTATGTAATCCTCTCTCCCGAGCAACTTGCTTTAACCAACAGAAGATTGCAACTTTGAGGGGCTTGTCACTTCCAGTTAGGTTACAAAGGATTTTGATGTCCCCCTTGCTAGGAGTCTTTTGCACTTGCTGACTTTGATGAACCAAGCCACCATGTTGGAGAGACATACCTGCTATGGACTAAGGACAACACAGAGGCAGCCGTACTGAAGGCCTCAGTCCACTAGCCCTCAAGGAAACCAATCCTCCAACAACCACCTAAGCTCAGAAGTGGATACTTCCCCAGTCAAGCCTTCAGACAAGACCCTACCCCTGGCTGAAACCTTGACTATGGTCTCATGGGAGACCACAAAGCAGAGGACCCAGCCAAAACATGCCTGAATTCCTGGCTCACAGAAACTGTGGGATAGTAAATATGTATTAATTCAAACCATTAACATTGGGGTAGCTAACAGAAGGTGGGAGCTATCTATAAATACAAATATCTAGATTCCCTTGCCCCCTTTTTGCTCTTTCAGCCTTCAGTGCCTAGATTATGGATTCTCTGTATTAAAATATCTTGGAGGGTGCCTGGGTGGCTCAGTGGGTTAAGCCTCTGCCTTTGGCTCCGGTCATGATCTCAGGGTCCTGGGATCAAGCCCCGCATTGGGCTCTCTGCTCAGTGGGGAGCCTGCTTCCCCCTCTCTCTCTGTCTGCCTCTCTGCCTACTAGGGATCTCTGTCAAATAAATAAATAAAATCTTTAAAAATAAATAAATAAAAATTTTTTGAAAAGATGCTGCATCAGGTGTAGACAAATACTGGCAGAATGCCAACGTTCTGAGAGCACCACAGACCATGGCTCCCAGGAGCCTCCCCTCGGTCTGGAATCCGCATCCCTTCCTTCTCACCCAGCCAAGTACTTCGGGGACCAACTCCTCTTCGAAGATGCTGGAGTTTCCCCTCAAACCCCAGCACAGAATCCCCACCAGGGAGCTCTGTTTCCCCTGACTTAGCTTGTGACCACCTGCAGGGGAGGGAGAAGGAGGTTCACGTTCCTACTCATCTCTGCAGCCTCCCAACACCTCAGGCTGTGAACTGTGAAGGAACACATTCCGGCACCCAGGCAAAGGACTTTGGAACAAAATGTGATAAGGCAGCAGCAGGAAGACGGTAACCACGGAACAGGACATCTGTTCACCATGTTCTTCTTCTTTCGTCTTTTCAGTTCAAGGGTCTGGTTTTAAATGATCTCAGCCAATACCAGGATCAAAGCCCCCTTCCCCCTGCTAGGACTCCGCCACAACTGGCCTAGCCTCCCACGTGGCTTTGCTCCATGGTGACAGCCGCACCTAGAAAGCATACTGTTGACTTGTGTTTTAAAAGAACCCAAATGCTGGGGCGCCTGGGTGGCTCAGTGGGTTAAAGCCTCTGCCTTCGGCTCAGGTCATGATCCCAGGGTCCTGGGATCGAGCCCCACATCGGGCTCTCTGCTTGGCAGGGAGCCTGCTTCCTCCTCTCTCTGCCTGCCTCTCTGCCTACTTGTGATCTCTGTCAGATAAATAAATAAAATCTTTAAAAAAAAAAAATAAAAGAACCCAAATGCTTAGGTCAGAAACCCATCAAAACCAGACTTTGGGCATAGGTCCCAGACATAAATTCCTTATGAATTTAAACAACAACAACCACAGTAGCAGACACAAGTCCAGGACCGTGTGAGCACACGGCTAGTCCTACCTTCATCTCAGGGTACATGTATCGGTGGATGGAAGGCAGCCAGTAGACTGGGGGCAGGCTGCCGCCTCTCCCCGGCCCGGCGTGGAGCACCCCTTTCTTGTCCTCGTAGAACGCAGCCAGATGGGAGTAATGACCCGGCGTCTCCAGCTGGTGTCTGCAAACACACGCACAGTGAGAACAGCTCTGGCCCCAGTGTTTGCCACTCACTCCCCTCGTCCCACGGGCTAGAGCGCTTTAAGGACAAAGTGATAAACAGAAAAGACCCCCATTCTGAGGTTGCCTCGGATGCCTACTTTGGTTACAGAAGATCCTTACGGAAAGCTCGAATGTGGGGTCTGATTCTCCCTGACGCCTTCGATCAATTTCTCCTCCTTGAGGGAAACTCACAGAAGGAACACACTGTGACTACCGTCCATGGTTCTAGGGCAAGGTGTGCTCACGGACGTGTGGCTCTTCCCGGAGAACACGGAGACAGGGACAGCTGGCAAGACCCGAAATCCCCAGCTTAAAGCCGCTCGCTGTAGAGAAACCATGCTTGTTTGCTTTGTTATAGAAGACTTGGAAGAAGCTGACCCCTCAGTGTCTCAAGGGAAAACGATCATTACTGGATGTCACCAGGCCTCATATTTTCTGCATCAAGTAATTAAATAATAAAAAACGCAGAATCTCGTATTTTCCCACCCCAACTGCTCGGGCCTGCAGAGACTGGGCTGAGGGGAGCCCTGTCAACTGTCCCCCAAACCAAGAAAGCCACATTGAATCCCTGGGGCATCTGGACAATGGTGAATCCTGCCTTCAAGTGAAGCATAGGAGCATTGTGGGTACTCTGTGGCGCCACGTTGAATGGGGGTGCTCAGGGACAAGCACAGGAGCACTGTGGGTACTCTGTGGCGCCACGTTGAATGGGGGTGCTCAGGGGTGATTTGTCCCTCTCCACTCTCCTCCAGAAGAAAGATCTGCTGGATCCCTAACTCTCAGTACCAAGGAGCACCGTCTTTGGAGACAGAGTCTTTACAGAGATAATCAAGTTAAAGTGAAGTCACCGGAGTGGATCCTAGTCCAAAGGACCAATGACCTAATCCAAAGGGGGCAATCTGGACACACTGAGATACACATGAGACCACCACATGAAGACAGAGGCAGAGGTCAGGAGTGAGGACCACCAGAGATCACCAGCAGACCAGCAGAAGCCAGGAGAGAGACAAGGAGCAGATTCTCCCTCACGGCCACAGAAGGAGCCGACCCTACCGACGCCCTGACTTCAGGCTTCCCGCCTCCAGAACATGAGAGGATTCCTTCCGCTTTAAAGCCCGCACTTTGGGGTACCTTGTTAGCACAACCTTAGGAGACAAACACAGGGAGGAATACAAGGCATTTCAACCCTTTTAGTCCTATTTTCCCGGCGCCCTACAGCTCCCATCATGTTGCAGCAATCAAGAGGCAAAACAGCCGGTCACGGGGGGTTGGAGCTGTGGGACCACAATGACCGTGACACACTAGGCACGCGCCCCAGTTCGTCGCTGTCGGGCGACCCCAAACTCGGGCATAAACTGCTCAGGATCAAGATTCTCACAGCGCAGCCGGGAGCCAGCTGCCCTCGAACCGCCTCCTCTCCAGAGCAGCCCCCGGCTCCCGACGCCAAGGCGATGCCGCCACCCCCTACGGTGAGATCTCAGGCAAGTTACCACACTTCAAAACCCGCCGTTTCCCCACTCACCTTCGGACAGAGATACCAGTACCTCCTCAAGAGCCTCTGAGGGGAAAATGAAGCAGAAAGAACACCTCACGCAGTTCAGGCCCCACTTTGGTCACTCGCGACGCGCGGCTCCTTCGTCCCCAGCTACCCCGCAACACGTAGCCGGGCGCATGGTGAGGGCCCGACACACAGGGTAAAGGGTAAAGGGGGGAGAGTCAGGCCAAGCCCCTGGAGGAGGTCTTGGGACAAATTCACGTTTAAAAAAGAAAAAAAAATCAACATCAACTACATTTTAGAAACTTCCCGCTCAGGTAAGTTCCTCTGGGGTGAGTTGGGGGAAAGGCTCTCTAATTTGGGGGTTCCTATACATTCCATTCTAAGCTTTGCACAAGAAGGCAATCCCGTGACCTAACAATGCCTGCCGATGGGAGGTGGGGGCTTATAACCCTTTCTTTCACTCTTACTCGTGTGCTCCCTGAAACCCACGGTGCCTCAGCTCTGTTTCATTCTGAGACAATGGCAGATTCCAGATACCCTTTAAGGATGTGTGTCCAACTGAAAAAAATTTGCTTAACACAAAAGAACGCAAAGATGATTAAGTTCAAAGGTGTTTTCACTAGGATGTAATTTCCCTAAAGGAACAGGGAGAATCAGTTCACTGTATTTATTTTCAATACACTGTTTTCTGCACTAAAGGGGGGCTGTATCCAGGGCAATTTCTGTGACACTCTTTATTTCCTAGGTTGTGGATTGGATGCCCGATTGATGGTCTTTTCTGTTTGACTACCTTAAAATGCTATACTTGGGGCGCCTGGGTGGCTCAGTGGGTTAAGCCTCTGCCTTCGGCTCAGGTCATGATCCCAGGTCCTGGGATGAAGCCCCACATCGGGCTCTCTGCTCAGCAGGAAGCCTGCTTCCCTTCCTCCTCTCTCTGCCTGCCTCTCTGCCTACTTGTGATCTCTGTCAAATAAATAAATAAAATCTTTAAAAATAAAAACAATGCTATACTTGAACCGGCTTTCTAAAGAAAAGCTCACTACATTAGAGAACCTTAGAAAGCTAGTTTCCGGAGCCTGTCCTCGGACAGTCTCAGAGATGTCTGACGGGCGGAGCGGAGCAAGGCACTGGTATGGACGACTGCATATGAGCATGGGCATAAACAGAACTGGCAGTTCTAGGTCAATGTTAGAACTGTTGTACGAAAGCCACGAAATGTAAACCCACTGGAGATGTTGCAACAGACAACACTGATGAATGAGCCGCCATACCAAGATAACCCGGAAGGTACTGAAGCAAGGTTGAGAGCTGGGAGGCGTGTTGAGCTTCAGAGATGGGCAAAAGGGGACCTTCCGGGTGATCTTGTCTCTACGGATGCCTAGACAAGGAAGTACCACACCAAAATGCAGGCTGAGCCATCTATGCAGAGAGTCCAAGAGATGGGACCTCGTAAACACTAGAGAACAAGGCACATGGTATATGCTAACTGATCTGAAGCCTCAGGCAGGCGTCCCGGCCAGATGGAGAGCTCCCTGCAGGGCCAGAGACACGGGGCTCTCCTTAAGCCCAAGCCCCTTCGAGGACAGAACATAAGCTCCTGTGACCCCGCAGATGCCCACTGCGGCTAACCCTGCCTTCCCCTACACGCCCCGGTGATGATGCATCCAATGTCAGAGCCAGAAATGCCTCTGTGGGACGGCTACCCCGCGTCGCTCTGTGCACTCGCTCCCGGTCTGAGCCCGTCTGTCTTCTGGTTTCGCAAGTACAGAAAGACAGGCATCCCTTTTACTGCTGGGGTAGGTACAAAAGGTACCACCTCCCTGGAGGGGCACTTGCAATCTGGATCACATTGTACACTACATGTACTGTCTGACTCCGTGACTCCATCTCTAGGAGTGTGGCTCAAACGACTGTATCTGGATATGAAGGATCATTTACCTACAGTGGTGCTCATGTTTCCAGGGGCAAAATATAAGAAATAACTGAAAAGGGGCGCCTGGGTGGCTCAGTCGGTGAAGCAGCTGCCTTCAGCTCAGATCATGATCCCAGGGTTCTGGGACCGAGCCCCATGTTGGGCTCCCTGCTCCGTGGGGAGTCTGCTTCTCCCTCTCCTTCCCGCCCATGCTCTGTCTCGCTATCTCTGCTATTTCTCTCTCCCTAATAAAATCTTTTTTTTTTTTTTTAAGGAAACAACCTAAAAGCCCAATGGCAGTGATATAGTTAAATAAATCATGATACATCTATACACGGAAATGCTTGGAACCACCATGATCCTGAGAACTATTATGCATGATATTCATGGAAAGGTTACCATATCAGCTCAGGCATTTTAGATATTGAATGACCTTGTATTTTTTTATTGTATACGTATTTATTTACATATGGGAAAAAAGACTAGAAGGACATAAATGTTAATAGCAGATATGTCTGGCTGGTGGGATCATGTTCTTTTTATTTTCTTGAGCTTTTCTCTTTTTTTCAGTCTTCTACAATAAGTACTTGGTAATTTTATATTTGGTGTTTTAAACTTCTCATTACAGAAAATTTTAAACTTATACAAAGAGTAGAAAAAAGAATATGAAGCCCCATTACCCATCACTTAGCTTCACGAATGATTAATATTTAATCAACACGGTTATACCTACACCCTATCCCCCTACTGCCATTCTTCTTAGAATACTTTAAAAGCAAATCCCTTATCCTAACATTTTACCCAGAAACACTTTGGTATACATCTCTAACCGATAAAGTCTATTTAAAAAAGAACATAAACACCATGCCATTATCTCACCTAACAAAAATAATAATGAAGCCCGAATATAAATTAATACCAAGCCCATATTCAAATGATACCAACTGTCCCCAAAAGGTTTTACAGCTGGCTGTTTGAATCATGATCTAAGCACAGTCCAGAGATCTGGTAACATGTTCTAAGTCCCTTTAATTCTGTAACACTCCTCCTTCTTTTTCTACTTTTTAAAAATTATAAGGTACTTCTCCAATGTCTTCTGATTAATAAGAGCTAGTCACAGAAAGGACTAACTAGAGAAATATTGAGGCCAGGAGTTGTGGAGGAAGTCTAATAAATAAATTTGGGGTGTGAAAAATAAGAATGGATAGAAAACACAGACTCAGTGTTTTTAGCAATCAAGTCTAGTTAATTTAGACACAAGTCACTGCTGTAGTCCAATACAGCCCCTGCCTGGGCCTGGGCTTACCTCAAATACTCCCCTCCCCCCTCACACCCTCACGTAAGTCCCTCCTCTCATGTCACCTCAAGTCCTCTGTAATCACCAAGCTGGAAAACCTTCCTAGCTGTGACTGGAAATCTAGGAGCCATGAAAAGATAAATGAATTCAATGAAGAAAAACATGATAAAAGGTAATATGGAAAGATGAATGACGGGGCACCTGGGTGGCTCAGTTAGTCAGTTGGGTGTCAGACTCTTGATTTCAGCTCAGGTCATAATCTCAGGGTGATGGGATCGAGCCCCACATTGGGCTCCATGCTCAGCATGGAGTCTGCTTGGGATTATCTCTCTCCCTCTCCTTCTGCCCCTCCCCCTCTTCACACACACACACACACTCTCTCTCTTTCTCTCTAAAATAAATAAAATCTGGGGGACCTGGGTGGCTCAGTCATTAAGCATCTGCCTTCGGCTCAGGTCATGACCCCAGGGCCCTGGGATGGAGCCTCACATCGGGCTCCCTACTCAGCGGGAAGCCTGCTTCTCCCTATCCCACTCCCCCTGCTTGTGTTCCCTCTCTGTGTCTCTCTCTGTCCAATTAATAATAATAATAATAATAATAATAAAACAAAATTTTTAAAAAAGATGAGTGACAAAGTGGAAAAATATTTTCAATTTATTCCACAAAGAACAAATCTCCCTACTACACAAAGAACTCCTAGAAATTAATAAAGCCAATAATCAGAAAAAAGGAAAAAAAAAGAAAACTGGACCAAAGGTTAGACACGGTTCATAGAAGAGGAAAAACAAGTAACTCAAACAAATATAAAGGTGCTCAATCTCACTCACAGGGAAAATGCAGATTAAAACTATACTCATGTACCTTGTTTTACCCATCAGAATGCCAAAACTCTAAACATTTTGTTTTTGTGTTGGCAATGTTGGGAGGAAACAGCATTGTCCTGCATTACTGGGGATATGCAAAATGGCACCATCTTTATGGAAAGCAATTTGACAATATCTATTACAATTATAAATGCCTCATCCTTTTGAACCGCCAATTTCATTTCTGGAAATTTAAGGTATACATAGGCTGTTCATACGTGAAATGATACTTGTGCATAGGTATTCATTATCCATAATAGCAAAAGACCGGAAATGACCAAACGACCATCAATAAAAAAGACTTGATAAAGAAAGTGTGGATCTTCTCTGTAGGGCACATACAAAACCGTGAGACATGATACTCTCTGTACTGATAGGAGAATATGATCTCCTAGATATATTATTGATCATTGAGAATGGCAAGGTACAAAACGACATGGTTAACTTGATGCTCTTTCCATGAAAAGGGGGGGGGGGATACAGAATATCCATTTGTGTTTGCATTTTATAAAGACAGAGGAGAAATTAACAGTAATTACTGGGATTACTGGACAGATATGGGAACTGGGTGAAGGCTGGGTGAAGAAAGTTCCTTTCTTTTTTTAAAAGATTTTATTTATTTGAAAGAGACAGCATGAGCAGGGAGAGGGGGAGGGGCAGAGGGAGAGGGAGAAGCAGGCTAACCAGTGAGCAGGGAGTCCATCTCGGGGCTCGACCCCATGACCCTGGGATCATGACCTGAGCTGAAGGCAGACGCTTAACTGACTGAGCCACCCAGGTGCCCCTAGACGTTTCATTTTATGCCAGTGGTAGAGCCTGCCACTCTCTTCTTCCCTGTGTAACAGACCTTTCTGATTGTAGCTTGTCACACAGTCACCTCATTAAGGACCACAACTGCCAGACTTCTTGCTACCAGGCGTGGCTAGGAACGAAGAACTGGGCGATGGCGTGTAAGGAGAAGGGATATGTTTAACTTGGGGTATTCCTGTGGTTTCTCCTCTTCCTGCACGCCAGAAGTACATGACCCGATAACGGTGGGTCCACTTCTACCACACGGACGAGGACAATGCTCTAGGAGATAGGAGCCGACAGGACGGAAAGCCTTGGGTCCCAGGATGACCAAGCAGAACAGAGCCACCTACTCCCCTGGATGGCTTGTCCCCCTCCAAGACGGTTGTGCTAGAAAAGCCGTGCGTTGGTCTCCTTCGAGTCACTATATGTGGGGTTTCTCTGCTGTCGCGGCTTGCCTGTACTCTAGCGAAAGTAGAAGATGGCACCTGGAAATGAGTTAGCCCGTATCAGAAAAGACACTGTGGGCTTTGGCTCAGCAGCTGGCAAGGGAAGGTGGTGAGAAAAGGTGCTGCAGGCCGGAAAGCTGGGAGCTCTTGGTCCACTGTCGCAAAACTTGCTAGAACTTCAGTAATTTAGAAGACAGGCCCTGTGTCACTGGAACTTGTAACTTCCGTGGAAGTGGTAGAAATAAAACGCTGATTGCTCCTGATGGAGAAGATGCAAACAGGTAAGAACTGGCTGCTTCGCAAGCTGAAATGGAAGGAGATGCAACCTAAGGGCAGTGTGTCCTGAAGAACTCAGGAACTCAGGACTCCAATTATTTTGGGATCCCATAGGACTGGAACAGTCAACGGCTTTTGTACCCCAAAAGCAGAAGAATTTCTCTCAAAGGGACACCTGGGTAACTCTGTCAGTTAAACATCTGCCTTCTGCTCAGGTCATGATCCCAGGGTCCTGGGATCGAGCCCTGCATCGGGCTCCCTGCTCAGCAGGAAGTCTGCTTCTCTCTCCCTCTCCCTTTGCCTGCCGCTCCCCCTGCTTATATGCTCTCTCTGACAAATAAATAGAATCTTTAAAAAAAATTTTTTTTTTTTCTCTCAAAGCTTCTATGAAAGTCTCTAGTTAGGAGTAGAGTCACAGGAGTCACGTCCATTTGCAAAGATCAGATTTCGGGTGCAGCCTCAAGGCAGTTGCCATTCAAATGAGGAAAGGATGGAGACGCCAAGAACAGACACCAGTAACTAGTATGTCGTCCAGTGACTTAAAAAGTAAGACCCCCAAAGAAATCTTTGGCAGTGGATACTTTTATCTGGGATGGACTCGAAGCAAACAGACCAGAAGACCATTCAGTTTTTGAGGGATCTGTATTGTCACATGCCTGGTCTATAAAAGCCCGTGACTTCTCAATCTTTAAAGAAACCACTACATCCACAGACACACATCAGTGGGAAATGTGTTCTCCAGCTATGCGGCCTCGAGAAGATCACGTTGGAGAGCATGCCTGCTTCAGAAGTGGTTACAATGGAAAATGGACAAAGAACCTCCTAGAAGGCAAAGCCAGGAGCCACGGAGGAAAATGGGCAAGGGGGCTGTCAATAACAGAACCAGGGTTTCAGCAAGGAATACACTGCTCTGCCAGGACAAGAAGCCTTTGCAATCCCTGCCCAGCAGACTTTCATTATCATTATGGACTAACAGAGGCTTGGAGTTCTCATCCTTCCTTTTTCCAAATAGGAATCGGTACTGTGGTTCCTAGTCCACCTTTTTATCCCCCGCAAAGATTTATTTATTTGAGAGCGAGAGAGAGTGCACAAGCATGTGCAAATGTGAGCCAGGGAAAGGAGCAGAGGAAGAGAGTCTTAAGCAGATTCCAGCTGAGCAGAGAGCCAGATGTGGGGCTTGACCTCACGACCCTGACTGAGATCATGACTGGAGCAGAAACCAAGTTGGACGCTTAACCAACTGTGCCACCCAGGCACCCCCCACATTCCACTTTTTATATTGCATTTGGGAGGGGGGCAGTAAATGGACTTGTCTACTCTTTTGTAGGTTTTCAGGGTATGAGGAACCATGTGGTGATCTAATGATAGGCCTTATACCACACAGAAATCCTGGATTTTAGACTAGAAGCATTAAATGGATGAGCCTCTATGAGGTCTCACTTGGGGTGTGGGGAATGTCCTCTACATGTGGGAAGAAGAGTGCCAATGGATACTTGACTAGTGAAAAGGGCAAACTGAGGCAGGGGCTGCTAATTTTGCCCCAAAGTCCATCTGTCCCTTTTTCCTGTCTGCAACAGTATCACCAGATTTTTAACTGGTCACAAGGTCACCAACCTAGAGACTACCTCTTCCAGTCTCCTTTCCTGTTAGGTGTGTCTTTTGATGGAGAAGTTGACAATGGTGAGTGAGAAAAGATGATGCAATTTCCAGGGGCTTTCCCTCCTCCCTCCGGGATAGATGCAAATAGTAGTGCTGAACAGCTTTGAATACAAACGTCTTAGAATACAAACATTACTCTTAGGATATGATAGAACAATCTGAGCAAAGAAGTGTGGGTCCCTAAACAACCGTAGGGAACAGCAGGCTTCCCACCTTGAGCACCTGCCTACCACAGACTATCACATCAGAAAGAGTCTTCTACCTTATTTGAACCACTGTATTTTGAGGCCCCTGGTACTGCCATTTAGCTAGGACCCTAACTAATAATAATGCCATCTTCTAATTTTTAACAGTTGAGCCATGAGAAAATATTGTCTACTTGGGGAAATTAGTTTTTTCAAAAGGAAGAATGATTTTTTGAAAAGTGTCAGGATCCCAATAAAAATTTTTTTAACTCCATAATCTTACTTCTGAGACACAAAACTGAGGAAATATTTCAAAAACAGAAAAAGAGATCTAAATGAAGGTGTTCTCTGCAGTTCCAGAGTGCAGAGGAGCAATTAAAAAAAAAATTAGAAACATGCTAAGTGCTCAACCCATAGGGAACAATCGAGAAAATTTATGGAACAACTAGCATTACAGAGTTATTAAAATAATCATCAAAATGACAAATACAGAGGGTGAGGCAGAGAAAACATATGTCTAACCGGTGCATAAAAGAAGGAAAAAAAAACGCAATGGGAAAGTTGAATATTTTCTTACAGATGGAAAGTTCCCGAAATTAAAAATAAAAGGCATATCTCTAGATCAGAAGGGACAAACCATCCCTGGAAAGAAAGTTCAGACACTTCATGAGTTAAGAATCTATATGGATCTAGAAATCAGAGACTTTTCCAGACAACGAGTATCAGAAGATAGAACAGCAATATTTACAGCATCCTGAGAGGAAGAAGGAAAGATTCCAGAACCTTCTACCCATCCAGAGGAAAGGTGACAGACACATGCGATTAAGGGCTCGAGACCTCAAGGAAGGTAGCACCCAAGATCCTCTCATGGGGGACAGAATAAAGCACTGATGGACTTGATGACAAAACCCAACCAGCCAAGAACAAATCCAGTCAGGAGCTGGGGAACAGGGCAAGCCACAGCCAAGCCGTGGCCATGGTGGTACACATGGAACCTAGATCGAAGAACAGTGGGAAGCAGGACTGTCGAACTAAATATAGAGTAAGTCTCACCATATGTAAGAATTGAGATGTGAACTAGGGCAGAGGAGCTGAGAGGCAGTAGATAAGATGGCCGACTACGTCCACAATCGAGACACTGAAAACCACCAGTGATGCTTATGCTGAGAATATATATGTTATTTCTCAACAAAAAAAGGAATGACACACTATTTTTGTGGTTTTCATAATCTTTTTCCTTAACTTTGAAGGAATCCTTCAAGAAATAATGTAAATCATGGCAAAAAACAAAAAAGGAAATAACCAAACATCCACTGGATATTTGAGAATTCATTCAGTTCCACTATTCTTTTCCTTTGAACTCTGTAAGGAAGATTAAATTCAATGGATTTCAAACCAGCCCGCTATGTGATAAAATTAAATCCTCGTAAAGCATTAATCCTATTTTTGTAAAACTACTTCTCTTTTAGACTGGCATTCACTGAATATTCATAATGGAGATCTTGGTGTTAAAATTTAGGAGAATTTTTTTTTAAAAATCATGTGTACTTTTATATATATTTTTAAAAAATAAGCTTTTCCCCATAAACAACAAATTTCATGTTCTTTCAAAGATGACCAAGAAAGATTGTTATATAAGAAAATTAAGAAGATAAATTTTTAAAAATACGAGGTATAAAAACATATGTAGAGTCTGGTGCCAAATATATAATTTTTATAAGTATACATACATATATACCAGAAAAGAGACAAATGTGCCAAAATTTTAATAATGCTTCAGGGATTAGGGATAGATTTCTCTGTTAAAATCTGAAATGAGGAGCTCCTGGGTGGCTCAGTGGGTTAAAGCCTCTGCCTTCGGTTCAGTTCATGATCCCAGAGTCCTGGGATCGAGCCCCGCATCGGACTCTCTGCTCAGCAGGGAGCCTGCTTCCTCCTCTCTCTCTGCCTGCCTCTTTGCCTACTTGTGATCTCTGTCTGTCCAATAAATAAATAAAATCTTTAAAAAAAAATCTGAAATGAAATTATAGTAATAAAAAATGTATAAAATCATGAATGGT
This sequence comes from Lutra lutra, assembly GCF_902655055.1. Taxonomy (NCBI): domain Eukaryota; kingdom Metazoa; phylum Chordata; class Mammalia; order Carnivora; family Mustelidae; genus Lutra; species Lutra lutra. The sequence continues at coordinate 95,956,729 of NC_062288.1, forward strand.
TTCGCTGCTTCTGTTAAAAATTCCTTTCTGTTGGGCGACTGGGTGGCTCAGTGGGTTAAGCCTCTGCCTTCGGCTCAGGTCATGATCTCAGGGTCCTGGGATCGAGGCTCGCATCGGGCTCTCTGCTCATCGGGGAGCCTGCTTTCTCCTCTCTATGCCTGCCTCTCTGCATACTTGTGATCTCTCTCTCTCTGTTTCAAATAAATAAAATCTTAAAAAAAAATTCCTTTCTGTTTACCACAAGTGGTAATAATAACCCCAGATAATAAAGGATTAGGCTTAAGAAGAGTTTATAAAGTCTGTCTGCCCACCAGGGGCAAGCAGGTATTTCCTGTGGTTTAGGGTAAACAAAGATCAGGTAACTGTCAACAGATTATGTCATTAAACAAAACACAAGCTGAAGGCAAACCCATCCGGCTTTCCCTGCAGCCTGAAGAATCTTTAGGACAGAAAGACCCCCCTCTGAGGCATGAAATGTGGCCATGGATGTCCATGGAAGGCCATCTGCTGAGTGGGCACACAGGCTTCCCCTCGGAGCGCTCCTCACACACACCCCCCCACCCCCGGCAGGTGGCACGTCCCTGTGGCCTCCCCACACACGCACGTAAGCCACGTACCGAACCTGGTTCTCCAGGAAGTGCATGTACCGGTAAAGCAGGGTGTAGGACGGAGACAGGATGCCCACGGACTTCATCCGGGCGCCGCGCTCCAGCTCACTCTCCACAGGCATGTTGGCGAAGCAGGCCAGGCCGAAGAAGGGACCCTTTCGGAAATAGCTAGAACGGACCCAGTGTGTAGCGTGGATCACCATTAGAGAAATTTTGTTCAGCTTCGTGTTCTAATTTGAGATGCAGTCCCGAGGAAAACAAGTAATGGTGTCCAGGGCTCTACCTGACGAAGCTCGGCCTGAAGATGATGTTTTTAGAACCACAGGGGAACACTGGTCCAAGCCACTCAACCCCAGAGATGCGACAACCGAGGCACAAGGAGATTATGGAATGCACCGACGGTCATCCACCGGGAGCCAGGACTTGACCTCTGGCAAGCCTGCTGCTCAACAACCCAACCATGGACAGATCCCTCCTCCTTTCTGGCAACACAGCTCAAGCCATGAGAAGGAACCAAAACAATGATCCCTCTTCAGGACCATCTGGAACGGAACTGTTTTATGAGCATAAACCACATTGATTTTTTTTTTCTCACTTCCTGAATCCTGAATTTTAACGGGGCACAGGACCAGAGCTGTCCTTTACTCCTTCCCCTTTCTCACACTTCTATCCAGGTTGCAGCCCAATGAGAAGATTCAAGCTACCTCGTTCTTCATTACCCTGATGTTCTAGCTGTCTGCTCCTTCTCACACCGATCTACATTACCAGGACTATCACTCGGCCTCAATTAAAGCTGGAATTTCAAGTTTGGGGACATAAATGTCTTAAGGTAACCCACACTGAACTGAAAGTCCACTCTTTCAATAAAGCCAAACCTCAAGAGAAGTCTAGTGTTTTCCTAAAAGGGAGAGAACTTCTGATGGTTCTTAACTTTCGGGGGTCATGAAAGCCACTGAGACTCTAATGAAAGCTGGGGACCTTCTTGATAGAAAACAGATATAAACACAAACTACAGGTATACTTTCAGGGCCTTTCCCCACACCTTTGGAAGCCTCTCTGATGAGAGCCCTTACTCTGAAGGGAAATGATGTGAGGAGAGGAAATGGTACACGGAAGACTGACATTCTGAAATACTTACATGAAGTCAGACTGAATTTTATGAGACCCACTGGCCATAGACTTGAACTCAACACCTTCAAGGTCAATATCTTGAGGTAAGCACCATTCCACCATGTTTCCTGTGGGGGAAGGAAGGATCCAAGTTAAAGGGATTTGAAGAAGAGGGCCTTGTGCTGGAGCTGAGGGCGTACAGCTGCCCAGTAAATGTACTGCTGACTCGGACACCAAGATGCTCAAGTGGGTCATCTCATCTGCCACCCACATGCTGGCAGAGTCCCCCGGTTACTCCAAAGTGCCAGGAGACCAGCCTTGAAGAAGCCTTCCATCTCCGCCTTGGGATGGGCACAGACTCCCTTCTAGCGCGGATACGGTCTTTGGTGATGTCATTCTGCTTCATCACTTCCGAACCTCCTTCCTTTCACGGCCTCACTTCCAAGGGCGTGTTTTTACCCTCTCTCCCCCTTTCCTTAACCCCCCGAGATCTGGCTCCATCTTGTCCTTCTACAGCTACTGAATGACAGACCTCAAACTCTGTATTTTGAGTCACATTTTCATTGACCTCTTTGTAGCATTTGAGAGTTCCTCAAAAATTTCTTCCTTGGGTGCCTGCGTGGCTCAGTGGGTTAAGCCTCTGCCTTTGGCTCGGGTTGTGATCTTGGGGTCTTGGGATTGAGCCCTGCATCAGGATCTCTGCTCAGCAGGGAGCATGGACCTCTTTGCCTACTTGTGATCTCTGTCAAATAAATGAATAAAATCTTTAAAAAAAATTTTCTTCCTCTTTTCCCTTGATTCCCATGATAGACTACTACTTTGGTTCTTTCCCTGCCTCTCTGATCTAGGTAGCTGTTTCCTTCCTGAACTCTTTCTCCTCTCTCCCCAGGTGAGGCCCACATCCTAGATTCAGCCACTGGTTCTTTGCTTCCAGAACCTTGGGGCTCATTCACTCTTCATTAATTACTGAGTTTCTACTGAGCTAGATGTTGGAGCTACAAAGTCAAGTAAGACATAGCCCCTGACCTCAAAGAGATTAGAGTCCAGAGAGAAACAAGGAGCCCAAATGATTACACTTCCGGGGGATAAACGCCATGATAGAGGAGAACATGGGATTTAGAATGAAGCGGTCATGAGCATTCATCCGACTGGGGCAATCAGAGACATGCACAGTTAACACTGTTACCTAGAACACTACGGAATATTTACTACTATTTTCTCGCATATTCAGAAATTTTCAAAATAGAATACTAAGCTACGTGTGAGATTTCACTTTTATTTTTTCCTAACAGCCTTACTGAGATACAATTCACATACGGTACAGTGCACTCACTCAAAGCCCACAATTCAAGGGAGAGTTGTGTAATCATCACATTTTCAACTTTCTCCCATTTTTACGTATGAGGAAATGAGACATTAAGGAAACGTGCTTAGTCACCCCTAACTAGCTGAGCTGGCACCCTGAAGGGGCTGTCAGTAGTTAAGGGGCCTGGCCTGGACCCCCTGCACAGGGCTAGACCAGCCCCCTGGTGGCGGACGGTGGTGTAGTAGGTAAACACACACCTGGGCCAGGTGAGACTTGGCTTCAAGGCTTGGTTTTGCTACAAGCTATTGACCCTTGGTAAAACCTCTTGGAGCCTTGGTTTCCTCATTGCAACGGGAGGGCAATTCAGGAATCGAGGAGGCCGACTCACCTGTAAGATCGCTCCCAGCTACTTAATTCCCAACTTAAATGAAGGGAAAAAAATAAAAACAAATTCCCGGGCATCCAGTACAAGAGGGATACGATTTCCCTGAAGACAGAGGTTTCCCTCTTGCTCTGAGCACCTGGCACAGGTCTTGATGTTCCTCATGGACCAGCCTTGGCCAGGTGCAAGAGAAAGTGTGAAATGAGCCGTCCAAAGGCAGAGAAGGGTGGGAAGAGGTAGGGGGCAGGGGCGGGGGCAGCGGAAGCAGCAGGCCTTGGGATGGTCTGCCCAGGAGTGGGTGGTGGGCCTGTGAGGGTAAATGGGGTGGCGGGGATTTTATTTCAGAACAAACTTTCGTAGGCATTAGAACTGCCATCAGGAATGCAGCCAGCAGGCCTTACAGATCACTGCTCGGAGCATCAGAGAGGCTGCACGTCCCGTCTCCAGACAGACGATCCAGTCTCCAAACATGGCAGACATCACAGAGGGTTACCCAATCCCATAGTCACAGCCTCGGAGCTTTCAAATAGTTTACTTTCAAGAGAGGAATCATGAATCTAACAGTGAGCTAAAACAAAAAGCCTGGAAAGGGAAATTAGTATTTTATAAAACAGGCTAGAATGATGTTGTGTGTGTCCAGGTTAAAGACAAGAAAAAGCACAGCGCACTCTGAAAGAGGGGTGAACTTGGGGGATAAAGGTATCCCCATCTTTCCCCCTTACCATCCAGGTCTCCAGTCTCTGGAGTTCAGGGGCTCTTTGCCTGTGGAGTGCCTCAGGACCCCCCAGGGAACTTAAAAAGGGCTGGGGCTGACCCCAGAAATACCAGATCATGGTCCCTACCCTCATGCCATGGAGGTGAGTCTGTTGATGAGCTCCTGCTTTGGCCTCTGTGCCCACGGCCTTAACCCTTCACAATGGCAGCACATGGCTGGCCGAGGAAGGGACAGCCTGGGACAGAGCTGCGATGCCCCTCAGGTAGACTCAGTCCTCTTCCCTCACAGAACCTGCTTCTTCCCATACCTGCTGCCTTCTCTCCCTACACTAACTTCATCTCTTTCCTCCAACTCGAGGAGGAAATGGTCCGTGACTGCTCAGCAACTTGTTAAAACTGTAATTTGACCTATAAACTTTTTTACTGCAAGTACAGGAGCGCATACAAATCAAAACCAGCTCAGAGAATTTTCCCAACAGGCACAGAGCTGTGGAACCACCACCCAATCAAGCAGAAGACCATCACCTGCGCATTAGAAGCCCCTCTCCACGGGAACTATTATCTTGCCCTCTAACACGGTAAATTAGCTGGGCTGTCTTAAAATGTACATGGACACAATCACAGTTTGTATTCTTTTGTGTCTTCTTTTGCACAATACTTTTTTGCAAGATTCACTCACGTTGATACACAAAGCAATGGTCTGTTCATTTCTCCCTCCATTCTGGCAGGTAACACAGTAGCTATTTAACTGCTGGTGCGCACTGAGCTTATTTCCAATCCGAAGCCGTTACAAAGAGACCGCTATAAAAATTCCTACGCTTGTCACCTGGTGAATACATGGGTGGTGGCTTTGTAATGCGTCAGCCCCCCTGGGTTTAACCAGGTTGCTCAGAATTCCCTTCCTCGTATGTTTCCTGGGGAGACAGGGGACACAGAAGGGGAGTAGTAGGCATCTTGTATTCACGCAGACAGCTGGTACAGAAACATCGGGCACCTCACGTGCTCTGTTACTCATCTGCAGGCCACCTCGATTGGGGGCGGGGTCGAGGTGCAGCCAAGCCTGTGAGTGCTGGACCCACCCTCCCCTGGGTCCTCTCTCACCTTCTTTGACTCCTAAGCCAGGTGCATGTTTGGTTCCATAATGAAGGGCATCGGCTTCATCAGGACACCCACAGCATTAAAGCTGGAGGCCGACTGACCTGGGTCTCAAGAGTTCCAGCTTTTCTCCATCTTCCCAACCATACACACTCTCCTCTTCCGTGACTGCCTGCCCAGTAGAGTTCAAGCTCCGTCATTAGGCAGAAAGACCGCAGCCTCACACAGACTGTCCACCCAGCTCCCACGACTGGGTAAGATCAAATTCTTGCAAAAAACCCCTTCAGACATCTCCTAGTGGTTCTGTTTCTTTGATTAGACTTTGACTGACAATACGCGCACATGTCTGTTGACAACACCCCTAGGAGCAGAACTACTGCAAAAATGTCTACATCACTGCAGACTAAGAAACCTTTAATCATCCCCGAAGCGGCATTTTCCAAAGCTTATGCTAATAGGGCTTCTGTGAAAAATAAAACAAATTTTTAAAAAAGGGATTTTGGCCAAGTTATCTTAGGTTAAACAAGGATAGACATATTTCTTTACTGCAAAACTTCTCAGAGGCTTTAATAGGTTACTCTGCATTGTGAATTTCTGAGACCTTAATGTTTCCATTTTTTTTCCCCAATAAACCTATTCTTAAGAAGCATCTTAAGGGACTAATTTTATAGAAGGCTTTTTTTTTTTTTTTTAAAGAAAATATGCTAGTATTCAAGGAGGTGCAAGTTGGCCTCAGTACCCACTCTTCCTTTCTTACAGGGAATAGAATACCCTCTATTTAGCCAGGTATGTGGCCTTGCAAATGACAACTGTTTCTCAGTACCTTCTTGCATCTAGGTAAGGCTACATAGGTTGGTTGTAGCCAGTGGGATCTGGACAGAAGTGAGGGGTCTAGTAGCCAAGATCCTCACAGGGTACTTTCTGTCTGCTCCCCTTCCTCCATCCTGTGCCTGGGATGCAGATGTGGTGACAAGCCATCACGAGTCTAGGTCCCCGGATGAGCCCACGGATCAGAGCCAGCCTGCCAGCCCCAGACCAGCTACCTCCTGTTGCATGACAGAGGAATCAGCTCCTATCTTGATGAAGCTGCTGTTAATTTGGGTCCCCGGGATTCACGGCCAATTCCACATGTTACTCAATACCACTGACCTGTAGAATAAAGCCCCCATCCCTCAGCCTGGTTCTCAAAGCCACTGTCCTTGCTCCACTGTGCCTGTCCAATCCTCACTGCACAGAAACTCAAGAGACTCAGACGGAGGGAAGGACATCCTGGGAGAGACATTCTTAACTTCTAGATGGATGCAAGTCCCTCAGGGGAAAGGTCCATCAGGGGTGGCTGGTGGATCATGGAATGGGCACCAGCTCCACAACATGGCTCTGGGTACAGTTCTCTCTACCTCGTAGGGAGGACGCCTCTGCAGACACACTCCTTGAATGAGAGGAAAGTAGATGAAGCTACTATGGTCCTTACCCCCATCTAGAGAATCACTGTCTAAGATGTCTCTCCATGGGAGACGGGACTTCTTCAAGATAGGAACTTTGCTTGTTTATCTTCAGATCCTAACACAGCACACTGCTTAGTGCAGGACAGGATGGGTTTTAATAATAACAATAATAATAATAATAAAAGAAAGAAAAAGAGCTTTATTGTGGACAAGCATTTTTTTTTTTTAAAGCTCTTTGTTGAGCTAATGTTAATCACCTTAGGGGTAATGATACTGTGGTTATGTAAGAAAATGTTCTTCTTCCTAGGGAGTTTATACTCGAATTTAGGAGTAAAGTATCATTGTGTCTGCATTTACTTCCAAATGGCTCAGGAAAAAAAAAAGTTATCTCTGTATACAGTCTGTTCTGATACGATGCTTGCTGAATTAGAAATGGAGAACAATGATGAATTAGAAGTGGATAACAATCTGACCATAGGAAGCCTCACATTTCCTTATGCTATAGATCCAATGCAATTTCAACCCCAAATCCCAACAAGTTCTTTGTGGATATTAAAAAAAAATTAATCCTAAAATTTATATGGAAAGGCAAAGGCCCCAACACAATACTGAAGAAAACGTCGGGAAGACTGACACTACCCAATTCTAAGACTTAGTATAAAAAACTATAGTAATCAAGATGGTAATTAGACAAGATAAACAGATCAAGGGAACAGAATACAGAGCCCGGAAAAAGACCCATGCAAATACAGTCAGCTGGTCTTTGCCAAGGCAGCAGAGGCAATACAATGGAGAAAGGATAATCTTTTAACAATGGATGTTCACAGGCCAAAAAAAAAAAAAAAAAAAAAAAAAAAATCTAGACACAGAGACACAGACCTTATAACTTTCATAAAAATTAATTGAGTACAAATAGTACACCTAATTGCAAAATACAAAATTATAAAACTTCTGGAAGGTAACACAGGAGATAATCTAAATGACCCTGGGTTCAGCAAGTTTTTAGATACAACACCAGGAGCTCAATCCATAAAGAAAAAATTGATAAGCTGTACTTCATTAAACTTAAAAACTTCTGATCTGTGGAAGACACTATTAAGAGAATAAGAACAAGCCATATACTGAGAGAAAATATTTGTAAAATATTTTTACAAATTTTTACAAAACTTTAAAAATTTTAAAAATTATAAAGATTTTTACAAATATATTTGTAAAATATAAAATATTTGTTAAAATATTTTACCAATATGTTTATAAAATATTTTACAAATACTTTATATTTACAAGTATTTATTTTTTATTTTTTTAAAGATTTTATTTATTTATTTGACAGAGAGAAATCACAAGTAAGCATAGAGGCAGGCAGAGAGAGAGGAGGAAGCAGGCTCCCTGCTGAGCAGAAAGCCCTATGTGGGGCTCGAACCCAGGACCTGGGATCATGACCTGAGCCGAAGGCAGCGGCTTAACCCACTGAGCCACCCAGGCGCCCCTATATTTACAAGTATTTAAAGCCTGATAAAGGCTTAAATCCAAAATAGCCAAAGATTTCCTAAAACATGGGGTAGCTGGGTGTCTCAGTGGGTTAAAGCCTCTGCCTTCGGCTCAGGTCATGATCCCAAGGTCCTGGGATCCAGCCCCACATCCGGCTCTCTGCTTAGCAGGGAGACTGCTTCCCCTTATCTCTCTCTGCCTGCCTCTTTGCCTACTTGTGATCTCTGTCAAATAAATAAAATCTTAAAAAAAAAATCTCCTAAAACACACTGAGAAAATATAAACACCCTATTTTAAAAATGGACAAAAAAAAAATCTTTAACAACATGTGTGTATGTATATATACATACACCTATATATACATATATGCGCCTTCTGTCTCAGGGTCATGAGATTGGAACAGTGATCTCACCAAACAAGATATACAGATGGCAAATGAGTATAAGAAAAACATGCTCAAAATTACAGGTCATCAGGGAATTCCAAATCAAAACAAGATTCTACTACACACCTATTAGAATGGTCAAAATCCAAAACATGGAAAACACCAAATGCTAACAAGGACATAAAGCAATGGGAAATCTCATTCGTTACCGGTGGGAATGCAGAATGATACAACCACTTCGGAGGACAGTGTGGCAGTTTCTTACAAATCTAAACATATTCTTACCATATTCTTGATCAAGCAAGCAGTCACATTCCTTCAGTTATCAGATGAGTGAAAGCTTATATCCACACGGAAGCCGGCAAGTGAATGTTTACCGCAGCTTTATTTATAACTGCCCGAAGAAGCAACCAAGGTGTCCCTCAACAGGTGAACGGATAAACAAACTGTGGGACATCCAGACAATAAAACACTATTCAGCAATGATGAGCCATCAAGCCACAAAGATGAAGGCCACTCAAGTGCATATTGCTAAGTGAAAGCAGTCAGTCTGAAAAGGCTACATACTACAGAACGCCAGCTCTGCGACATTCTGGAGACAGTAAAAGAGATCAGCGAAGAAGGAAGGAGGAACAGGTGGGGCACTAAGGATCTTCAGGGCAGTGAAACTATTTCTCTATGATACTGTTACAGTGGATACGAAACATTGAGCCTTTTTCAAACCCATAGAACGTACTACACAAAGAGTAAATCCTAATGTAGACTACAGGCTTCAGTTAACAATGTATCAATACTGGGTCAGCAACTGTAACAAACATCCCACACGAATGCTAGATGTTAGTAAGGTAGGGAAACTAGATGGGAAGGTAGCATAGGAGCTCTCCCTACCTTCTGCTCAGTTTTCCTGTAAACCTGAAACTGGTCTAAAAAAAAAGTTAAATTCATTAACTAAAAAAATAAACTAAGGGATGAATTAACCTAGGTTAATGACCCTAGGGTTGGTAATGATGTTGTGGTTATATAAGAAGAATATGGCCTTATTCTCAGGAGATTTATCCTAAAGTATTCAGAAATGACATGTTATGATGCCTGGAACGTACTGTCAAATAGTTCGGCAGAAAAAGAGAAGCACCCCTATCTACACGGAGTCAGTTCTGCTAAAATGCTGGCTGAATTTGTTCCAAAGCATTTGATACATTAGGGGACAATCTGATCACAGAGGATTTCCTGTTTGCTGATCCATGATTTTGATCACAAGGGTCACGATGTGAATGCACCCAGCTGAAATGAGCCACACAGAAATACACAGAACTCAGCCCCCTCCACACCTCAAGCCCTCAGGCCTTATCAGAGCCCACCATGTTAGGATATGCCCCTGTCATTTCCAGAGTCACGACTGTCCATCAAATGGCACACAGCCCTGCTTCCACGGCACCATAAATCACAAGCTCGACCCTTCAGACATTCACCTTCATACGCAGACAGGTCTTAAGGTCAAGTGCCATACTTTGAGTATTTATGTATTTCTTAACTAGTTACCAAATATAAAACTGTCCTACCATTTGTATTCGGTTCCCATTTTCTTTTAAACTTGTCACTGACAGTTTTGAGTGCTATGCCCTGACCCCATCTTCTCCATAGACCCTGTGACTTTTGCAGCAAGTCTTTCCTAACACAGTGATTTTTAGGAATGCATGTTTCACATCAGAGCTGAGCAGCGTAAGGATAAAGCAAATGTGGCAAAGTGTCCACAAATGGGGGCAGACTCTAGGTTTGCACTGCATTACTCCTCCAGCTTTTCTGAGGTTTAAAAAATTTTGAACATACAAATTGGGGAGCATAATGTAAATACCAGGGATGGGAAGAAACAGAAGGTAAGCAGAAAGGACTTTGCAAAAGCAAAATTTAATGGAGGCAACGTGTCATAAATAGGGTAATAAAGAGGCACCTTGGCTAAAGGTCATGCTTAACAGAAATGTTACACTATTTGCAAAAGCTGGAAACCAGTTTACATATTGAACTTACAGACGCTTAAAGGTAAGTGATTCTGCAAAACTAAAATTGTTGTGGTGAGGCATTTAATGCCAGGACCCACCCCCCCCCCAACCTCCCCAAATCCTAGCCACCCCAGACTCGGTCTTCCCACTGCAAGCCCTCTGGTTTCCCAAACACTCTCAATGTACTTTAGGGACCCTGCCAGGAAGCGGAGGACCGGAAGGAGGTGACAGGGCTCATCTGGGGGGCCATCCATCGAAAAGAGAGGAGTCAACAATGCCAAGTGCCTCCCCCCCCCTTACTTTTCTCTCCTTCCTCCCTCCTCTTGGCCACCTGCGGACCCACCTCGAGGTCCTGCCTCACCTCTAGCTGCAGAGACAGCTCACAGGGAAGGGCCACTCGGGGCCAAGTGCATTATGTACATCCAGCCAGCCGCTCAATAACTATTGGCAGAGGAGAGCTCGGCAGCAAGTGCCAGGGGCTGGGCTCACGCAAAGGCAAATATGTCCCTGTTGAAAGGCACCAGGACTGTCCAGCTTACTGGGCAGGCAGCTCAGTCACCCTGGGGAAGGAAGCTAGAGGGCAGGGCTGAGGCTGGCTGTGGATGGACAGATGGTTGGAACTTGCCACACCCAAGTGAGGAAGGTCAGCCCGCAGCCGTGTGCACACTGGCGCCCCCAGGGCTGATGCTCGAGGAGCTCCTGGGCTCGCCAAGACATACTCGCTCCTATCCCCGGACAGGGAGGACCGCCTCTGTCTTCTTTCTGTTTCCATGCAAGGGGGCTTTGGCAACCAGTGCTCCTCGGGGAGAGCAGACCTCTGCTGCTGCTGCAGCTGCCTGCTAGAAAGTTCAGCTCAAAATATTTCAAGTAGAACAAGATCTTACCCAAAATGATCTCTAAGGGGAAACACGTGACTTTCCTTCCTCCTCCTCCCTCCTGTTGGGTGGTTCCCAATCAAGCATTTCCTCTTGAACACAGGGGAAGGGAAGGGAAAAGAAAGAAGAAAAGTGAAAGGGAGACAAACCTAAGAGACTCTTAACTCAGAACAAACTGAGGTCGCTGGTGGGGCAGGGGGTGGTGGGATGGGGTCACTGTGTGACGGGCAGTAAGGAGGGCACATGGTGTAATGAGCACTGGGTGTTATATGCAACTGATGAATCACTGAACTCTACCTCCGAAACTAATAATATACTATATGGCAATTAAATTGAATTTAAATGAAAAAAAAAAAAAAAGGATTTCCTCGTGAGGTCCTCACATTAGAAGCAGTGGCTGTGTCAGCTCACACTCCTGTCATGGCTCCTTCTGACCTCAGGAGCTGAGCTTTGCAGCCCTCTTTCCTCCTCAACATATGCTTTGGGTGTTTTTGTTTTTGTTTCTTTACCCGGTCCATCAGCTCCTGCTCATCAGCATACAGACATCTACTAATTCCGGTCAGGAAGTAAAAAGGAATCTTGTCTCCAGAAGAAAGGCAAGAATCCAGGGATACTTGTGTCCCTACACCACATTCCCCTCCTCTCCTTAGGGGGCCGCCAAATGCCAGAGAAGGAAGAAACCTCAAAAGACTCCAAACACCAGAAAAGGAAACAGCCTCTATCGACTTTTGGTCTTAAATGCTTTTAAATAGTTTTAAAACCACCTGGGATGAGAGTAAGCGCCAAGCAAAGAAGAGTCAGTTTAAAGAAACCTAAGGCAGGAAGAAATCAATCCTGGTGATTTCAAGTCATCCGATTTAGGCCGATTCATGGCTAAATTCCAATGCGTTAATTTCAGGCGGTAAAACCATTCCATTTCATGGGCCCTGTACCATGTTACCCTGACAGCAGTGTGTAGAGGGTGGGCAAGGTCCCGGAGACCCGGCTCGCCGCTGGGCTCTGCCCTCTCTGCTCCTTGACTTGAGATGACTGAACGGCTCAGTGCATCTGCTTTTCTCACCATGGCAGTGACGAGCGGTGTTGGAAGGACCAGAGGTCAGGTCGCTGAAACCTCCAGGCCAGCTCCTGGCCACAGTGGGCACCCCATAACTGGTGGGGACGATGGCTCCCACTCCTGCTTTACTCTCTCATCTTTTAAGCAAAGAAACAGAATTCAAAGCAGATAGCCACAAACAGACTCCTCCCCGAAAACCACAAGCAGGTGAATCACCATTAGCCGGGAAGATTCTGCCAACGTGGGATTAATGAAATGAACCACAACTGTATTCCACTGACATCTGAGGGAACTACTGAGAAAGGATGTGGCATGGTTACTCGTTCCAAGGACCTGGCTGGTTGGCAGAACAGGCCTTCTATTTGCCCTTTGAGCTGGCTATTCTCAGGACTGCTCTTTGCATCTCAAAATTATGTTCCAAATCTTCCTTTCTCCTTCTACTTGGTCACTTCCCCAGCCGCGGCTGGAGCCATTTACTATCTGCGCAAGTCAGGTGACCTGGGCAGTGCTCCAACCTTGTGTCTAGGACACCTACCTGGCTCGAATCTGCTGTGTCCCCTCATCTCCACTGTTGTAAAAGAAAATGCTTTGCATCGTGTGGACTTCATGGAGAATGTATGGAGATTAAAATTAGTGGGAGTGATCTTAAACACACTCACTTGACATAAACAGGAGCATTGAGATGAAATTAAACAGGTGTTGAGGTGTAATTTAGGCAGTGGCTAGCAGGTGAGGGAAGAACAGGTAGTAATTCATCCTTCATCAGGAAGAACAAAGGGAAAAGAAGGATCTTAACCTCAGCTACCCACCAAGACTTCCCCAGAGTCCTCCCGGGAGCCCTCCCCAGCAACCCAAGGCAAACACAGAAGGCACAGGAATTCCCCCCCCAGCCTCCCCATGAAATAACTCAGTGTTGGGGGGCGATGTAGCCTTTTAAAGCAGATCTCTTATCAAGAAACACTCCAATGAGTCACTGGTGTCAGACTTTGTGTCCAAAGACTTATCTGCCGCAGGCCCACACACAAGTGGGCAGAAGCACGAAAATTTTTACTAGAAACTCAAAGAACGAAATACAAATGAAAAATCCGGGCTTGAATCATGGGTTGAACACAATGAAAAAACAAGATTCTGGCTGCCAAACCTCTCCCACCTGGCTTGCATAGTTAGCATCTGGGCCTGGCGTCAATAGCATCTTTGTAGCCCAGATGGCCAGCACCACCATCCTAAGGGCTCCCGGCTCCAGGGGGAGGCTGAATGAGGGAGAGGGAGGGAGGGAGAGGAGGAGAGAGTGAATGTGTGCACCTCTACTCCACTCGAACCCAAAGTCCTTAGTCCTTTATAGATTGACCAGCATAATTTTCAAGCCATGAATCCAAAGAAAATCACATTCTTTATGCCCCTTCTTCTCTGATTCTTCCTACAGATGCCTAACCAAAAATCTGTATTCAGAAGTACAAAAGAACTACTGTCTCACTGCCATAGTCTGCAAATCGCGCGGTGTATTCCTGCCAGACGTGTGCGCGCCCGTGTGCACACCCACCCACACCCTAACAAGGCTCCACTCCTCCCTCACACCCTGTCTTCCAACCACTCCCGCAGCAGAGACCACGCCCACCCCACAGATGCACCACAGCTGTGCTTTCTCTCCTGCACCTTCTGTCTCGCCCTCTTGTGTACACAGGTGCCAACAGGGACATATGCCAGGTGGGAAGCTGAATGAAATCGCCACGGGCGGGGCAGTAAATGACTAGGTAGGTCTGGGGAGAAGGGAGGAGCTTCTCGGGAAGGACACAGGACACAGGTGGAAGAAACACGGGGTGGGGGGAATGGAGAGGTAAGCAGGAAAGACAAAGTCTAGACAATTTCTCCCACATGACAAGTTCTGTGATATATTCTGGATATTTGTAAAGAAGCCAGTATTCACTTTATTATTTTTGGTGTCACAGGCTAAGGAAGGACAAACGTCTCAGTGGGCCCAGGTTACTAGCACTATGCTCTAACCCACTGAGCCACCGGGCCACTCTTGGTGGACCAAGATTCAATAGTAACACATGGCAGATCTGCCTCAGCAGAGTCAGGGGAACACCGAACTAAAACCAGGAGACATAGCCTGGTCCCATGACTGTCCCCAGCTCATTGGGCAACGGAGGACTGGCATCTCAGCTCTCTAGACCATGACTTCCTCACCCACCACGCAAGGGACTGTGCAGCTCTGAGTCCTGGTGGACCCCTGGAGGACCCGGAAACTTCCACTTTGGGAGATGTGCCCTGTAATTTTCACTTTACAGAGGACTATCAGAGTACTTCTACAAGATGCCAAGTGCCATCCTGGACTGGGAAAGATGACAAAAGAGAGGTAAGTTAAATGTCAGGGAATAACAATGCTTTCCAAAAAACCAAAAAACCACCAACCAAAGGGAAACACTCATTCTCTTCCCTGACCTCTCCCCCTGCTCCTTCCCTTCCTCTCCACTCCCCGGACACGGTAATGATAAAAAGTTGGGGGACAGAGCATCAGGCAATGCAGTACACCAGAAAGAACACTGGACTTAGAGTCAAGGGTGGACTGGTTAGTAGCTCCGAATTACTTACTCATCCTTGGTCTGCTTGCTCCTGGATGACCTGGGCATCAACGATGCTCACAATTACATGAAACGCCACTAAGAGTAAATGCCTGCACAGTGTCCAACTATCAGTTACAATCCCTTCTTTCCACACTAATCTTAATCTGAAAACCTTGCCATAGACCCACCCTTGTATGTACCTACATCACATCATCACACTTACAAATATTCCATATCCCCAAACCTGGCCAAACCACGGTCACAGCTGGGACCGACAAAGCAGCAGAAGGGTCCCAGCTCTGCTGTGCTCCTTGATGTCATCAACTCCATCTGTGGTTAGTGTAGGATTTTTTTCTCCTTCCCCTCCCTACACTCTGCTGCCGGAGCTACCACTGCTGAATCAGACCCTTCAGTGTTCCCTTGCTGTTTCTTCTAGTGATCCTTCCGCGTTTCCCAGAATGAGTCTCAAGCCTGCATCTATTCACCTGTAGGTGATGGGGTAGGGCTTAGGGAATATTATTAGTTAATACAACGTATCTGTTTTTGTCTAGCAATAAGGATCACTTTGGTCAAAAGAGTACCTTTTCAAATTACTGGTATCTGGGAGTCCTAATCATACCAGCCCAACAGGAGGTGTTAAAAAAAAAAAAAAAGGAAGAAGATACCACTATGTACTACAGGTAGAAGAGATTAGTACTATCTCATGGAATATCAGTCAGTCAAGCGAGTATGAGTGCACTGTGATGTGAAATTAACTTCTAAGAGTGGGTCACCCTCAAAGAAGTTTCAAAGCCCCAGGGCCAAGGAACAAAAAACGGGTCAGAAAGGCCTAGTCCCTCCACCTGCTGGCACTCTTTCTTTCTGAGTCTTGCTGGTTTAGAATCCCTGGCCCTAGTTAGGTGACCCGGCCAGGTTAACTGCGCCTTTGGCACCTGAAGATCCCAACCCTTTCCCCATGGCAGCCCATCCGGGGATTCAGAGCCCATCCCTCGAGCACCAGATCTTGTCCCTCACTAACAGGCACTCTGCATTCCAGGACTCCAATGGGGAGTTAGGGTCAGAAAAATGCCTGGGTTTCCTAAAACCCCATAACAAGGGTTAGCAGCCCTGCTTCCTTCAGTGCTGAGAGCAGATGCGCTGGGGCTTGACGCCCCTCACCTCCGCCTGAGAATTTCCGAGGAAGCATATTCACTCACTTTTGACTCCCCATGAAGTTTCTTACCGTTCACTTGGACACTCTGTGGATGGCTAAATCCAAGATTAATTTAGATAACCCTTTAATTGTCCAAATCAACCAGGAAGCTTCTACTTGAGGAGGCTTCTCCTTTAATCCGTCTCCAGCTTAATCCCTCAATCCCATCCCTTAATGCTCCCTGCACGGATTCCTCAAAATGTGTTGTCAGAGCGAGTGAACTTGGCTGCTTGGAAAGTTACCGTGCGGGGAGCGATGGGGAGCGAGGGCGGGGCAGCAGAGAACCTGGGAGCTCGGTACAACCCGTTACAGGAGTTCACCTGGGGGGCGTTTCTGCTCTTGATGGGGAAAAAAACCTTTCAGCAAAGCAACAAAACAAAAGCCAGCGCGCCCGTGGCCGCACACAGGATCGGCCAGCACTGGAGAAGTGCAAACAAGGCTGTGGGGAGGGGGGCGCGGACCGCGGCTCTGCTGGGAGGCCGCGGGACGGGAGGAGAGGGGTCCGGAGGGCGCAGGGAACAAAGCCCCGCGTCCCGCGCCCAGACCTCGCGGGGGCACTCTGCTCGCTCGGACGGAGCCCGGCGGCGGGGTGGGGGGGTGCAGGTGTGTGGGTGCGGGTGCGCGCGCAACGAGCCCCTCCCCCCGCCGCCCCCAAAGCCCGGGGGTGGACGACCATCTCCCGCCCCCCGCCCCCCTCCGGAGCGGCCCTCACCCGAGCGGGGATCGAAGGTGACCACGAACACGGCCACCACCTGGTCCTCCTCCACGTCGCCGAGCTCCAGGCGCCCGGGCTGCAGCAGCACCTCGGAGGCGCCCAGCTCCTCAGGCTCCCGCCTCCTGGGCGGCTCCGCCGCGGGCCGGCCGCCCCCGCCGCTGCCCCAGCCCAGACCTCCAGCCCGCAGCTCCGGGGCCTGCGGCGGGGACACGGCGGGGCCCTCGGCCCAGCGCAGCAGCGGCGCCGCGTCTCCCCGCTCCACCATGGCGAAGCGAGGAGGAGCCGCGGGCGGCGAGGGGCGGGCGCAGGGGCGGGCTGCGGGAACTCCCCTCGCCGGGCCGGGCCGGGCCGGGCCGCCGCACCGCCCGAGGCCGCACCTGCCCCCGCGCCGCCCCGCCCCGCCCCGCCCGCGCGAGTCCCGCGTCCGCCCCACCCGCTTCGCGGAACTGCGTGCGGAGTTTGGGTTCACGCATGCATGTGTGTGCCCGCGTACAGGAAACGTCCCGTGGCACGGACGCGCGTCCACCTGGCTCCGTCCACCTGCGCTGGGCTGACGTGCCCTCTCACCTAGGATCCCGTCGATAACTGTACCACCGGGCATGTCTACACGCCATCATTATTTTTGTCATTCCCCTGGTCATATGGACCGTGACAAAAATGTGTTACATAATCCTGGAAGTGCGGCTAAAGCTAGCGCTGGGCTGGGAAGTGAAGCAGAAGAGGCAGCCCCGGCCGTTCTGATGGTATTTGGACTTGGGCCTGGCTTCCCGGAGCTGTAGGCTTTGGTATTTGGCCGGAAGTAGTTGTGTCTCTAACCCAGTCTGCTGTGCCCTTGACTGAGCTGGATAGTGCCCAGCCCTGGCCTTCACCGGACCCTGCCCGGGGCTCATCCGTTTGGGTGACCAGGTCTCCAGAGAGAGTGGTGGATGGTCACTTACCTGGCCTTGGGGTTGGGAGGCGGGAGGTGGAGGTAAAAAGATAAACAATGAAAGCAGTCCCCTTTCTTTAAGCTAAATGTTGCATAAATAGATTATTGTTATGTCAAAGACTTTGGCCTGGAAGCGGCAGCCCTGGGCAGTCACTGACCATCTCCTTGGGCAGAGGGGTGCAATTGTGTCATCATTGTATCTCTGGCACATAGGGCACATAGGATGGGGAGTCTTCATCAACACCCCCCAGGGGACAGCCCCTGCATAAATCCCCTGGGCCCTTCTGAGAGCAAGCCAACTGATGGGCCTTCCTGAACCTTGGATGAATCTGGTGTCTGAACAAGTCTCCCTCCTCGCTTCATGCTTTCTTATTCTAATACCTGTTCCTATTATTCCCACCTCCTCTGATTACTTAGCACAGATACACTCAAGGGTTGAGGCATTCGAAATAGTATTTCTCAATATAAAAGTGGGGTTTCCTAGAAAATCCATAGTCAATTTCCAAAACCATCACTTTCGGTTCTGACTTGTCTTTCTCCCCTGAGGAACTTCTTTTTTCTGATCTTTTGTATGAACTCCATCCTGAACCCCATTGTTTAATACCTTCAAGTTGTGTATGTACCAAGAAATAAACTCATAGTCTCTATACTATATTCATCCTATATATATATGTCCTATATATAATTTGCTATGTAAACAGAAGCCTCAGACGTCCCAGCCTTAAACCTAGAGCCTTTCCCAGTCTTCGCTTATATGTGTATAATATAGCTCAACTGCCACCATGTCTACCATCAGATTCCTAAGGCCTTGCATAACAGGTGCACAACAGACATTTGTCAACTAAGCAGGTGAAGAGAAGTGGAGACTCACCCCTCTGTAGCACTGGCTCCTCCTGCCAGGCTTAACCCAGTATCTTGCACTTAACAGGTGCTCAAAAATGTTAATGAGGCTGATGACAGGCCTTTCCACACACATTCACAGTCTGAAAGAGGCTCTATACCTGACCATCAGATTTATCTTCTCAGGATATACTGAATTTCACAAAATGATAGGAAAGAAACTAATTAAAATTAGCTATTAGAGTAGCTCTGGTGGGCAAGGAGTGTGGAAGGCAAGAGGAAGTGCAGGGCAGTCACAGAGACCTTGAATGGTGTTATATTTTAGAACGAGTTCCCCTAGAACCCCATATATTTAAATTTTGAAATAAAATAATTCTATGTTCCCAAATAGTGAATATATCTGCATTCTACAAAATACATTATATAAAACATACTAGGGGCCCCTGGGTGGCTCAGTTAAAGACCTGCCTTTGGCTTAGGTCATGATCCCAGGGTCTTGGGATTGAGCCCTGCATTGTGCTCCCTGCTCAGTGGGAAGACCGTTTCTCCCTCTGCCTCTGCCCTTCCCCCCACCCCCTCCCCCGCAGCCACTCCCTCTCTCAAATAAATGAAATCTTTAAAAAACATATCTACAAGATGTAAATATATCTATAATACATAAAAATGTGTATAAAATACATCATTTACAAGTAATTTTGATCTATAAGCTCACCACTGAGTTGGCCGTTGTTAGGATTTGGCTTATTCTATTTCACCAATTCTAGGGTGAAGCTTTTCACTTGCTAACATCGCTATGGTGACTCAGAAGTGCTGCCAGCCCCACGGAGGAGGTCGAGTTCTCCCGGAGGAGATCTGGGTTTGCTCTTGTCAGCCATCCAGAGGCACCACCGACCCGAGACGACTTTGAGTTAAATTCTCTGCTTGAGGTTCTTTGGACCACGCTGGTAGCGGGAATTCAAAATGCAAGCTAGCGCAAACACCGGTTTGCCGTTCACGTTCTTGGGCCAGATGTTTTCCTTCCCTCCAGCCAACGACAAAGTGGAGATGAGCGCGTTTCTGTCCCCGCCCTCTCTGCGTGGGAGGGTTCTTTGCCACAGCTGCCTCGGGGCTACCTTGCTAGACCCCGCAGCTGGGACATTCTAAAATTCTTAGTGGCATGTAAAAAATAAGGGGATATCTTAAAATAAAAGATGCAATTAAAAGTTTTCTCCATTTATGTTGAAATCATACCATATATCAGTTTTGTGTTCTTTTTTTTCCATAACATCAGACTATGAACATTTTCCCATCCTTAGGAACTTCTTATATGCCTCATTTTAATGGTTCCCGTTGTATGTGTGTTTGAAAATTTACTTAACCATTCTCTCCTTGTTGAATGATCAAGCCCTTCCTCTTTTTGTTATGTTTAAAGTGTTGGCCAAATTTCACTCTGAACTAACACGGCCTGTTATATGTCAAGCCCTGCACGTAGTACTGGGGCAGCTATGAAGAAAGCCGACATCTCTCATCAGGCTTAGAGCCTAGCACGGAAGGCAGCTATCAGGCAAGGAATGAAATCTAGAAGGAGGGGTGACAGACAGGGCAGCTGTAATCAGTTATTCGGGATGTTGGTTTATGACAGAGTGCCAGATGGGGCAATGCTGGGTTGAAATATATTTGTATTTTTAAGGTTTTCGATAATCTTGCCAAATTGTTGATTCACTGGTATATAAGGTCATCAATTTCTTTTCACTCTTGTCCCAGTTAGATATTGCCATTTAAAGTTTTTTCTTGCCAATTTGTCGGATGAACGTGGCATTTTGTTTTTAAATTAATGTTTTATGACTGAATCTAATCATGGTTTCGAAATCTGTGTTGGTGATTTGTGGTCGCTCTTTCTGCTTGTGATGCCTCCTGCTGGGGTCTTCGCACTCTTGCTATCAATTTACATGAGTTCTTTATACAGTAAGAATATTATACATTTGTCTGGCATAATTTTTGTTAATCTTATTTCCGATTTATTGTATGGTTTCAATGCTGCTTAATTGTTTTATGGTATCTAGAAGTTCTAAATCTAATTTTGTCAAACTTATCCATTCTTGGGCGCCTGGGTGGCTCAGTGGGTTGGGCCGCTGCCTTCGGCTCAGGTCATGATCTCAGGGTCCTGGGATCGAGTCCCTCATTGGGCTCTCTGCTCAGCAGGGAGCCTGCTTCCCTTCCCCTCTCTCTGCCTGCCTCTCTGTCTACTTGTGATCTCTCTCTCTGTCAAATAAATAAATAAAATCTTTAAAAAAAAAAAACTTATCCATTCTTTTTGTGATTTCTTATGTTGATTTGACATTTAGAGATTTGGTCCCCACCCAGAAATTGGATCAATATTCACTTTTATTCTTTTAGTTATTTATACATTGGTTTTCCACATATGATCTCTTAATCTAATCAATGTTCATATTGCAAAAGTGATAATGAAATGAGACTCAAATTTTTATTGAATTTGGTAACCAATAATTGCTATACCACGATTGAATAATTCTTCCAATTCCCATGATTTATAATTCCCCTTTAAATTACAATATTGAATTCCTGGTATTTACTAATTTGTGTACTCTTCCCCATGGATGTGTCTATTCTTACAAGTCTTGTAAGCTTTTTATTTCTAGGAGAGGTAGTCTTCTCTTTTTACTCTTTTATAAGTAGATCTCCATGGCAAAATAATCAAATGACACTTAGGACATACAGTGAGCAGCAATTTCCTTCTCCTCTATCCATGTCCCAAGACCCCACTCGATCCTCAGGGACACACACTTTTGGCAGTTTCTATCTTTAGAGTTTCTGGTGGTTACCCTCTGTGGAAGAGCTGTAACTCTTCCTTATCACACTTCCCCCCAGTCATTGAGCATTTGCTTTGCTTTGTTTTAGGAAGGTAAAACTTCAGTGTAGGGATCTTTTAACTGGATCAGAAGCATGAAGAAATGGCTGGCAACGTTTGACCAAGTTACCAGTGACTTCTTGAGCCCCAGCCCTCGGAGCAGAGCTCTCATCTCTGTGGCTGGGGACGGCCTTGGACCAGGTCACGTAGGCAACCCAGTCTGCTCTAATTTTGGAGAATCTGGGAATGGCCAAGTGCCACATAAGTTTTCCTGACCGTGGATAATAGAGATCAGATCAGCAGACTAATGAGTCTAGACCATAGTTTCAAACTATCTGCTCCTTAAAATATGGACAGTACATCAATGGTCTCTAAATTATTGGGATGTCACGTTAGCAATCTGTTCTTGTTCTAAGAAGAATACCACGTATTTGTGAGTGGACAAGCAGTGTGTCTCTACTCTAACCGCTATTTTGACAGACATTCTCTAGTCTTAGCAAATGGGACATCTTGGCAAGAGAAGCAGTGTTTTAGAATCTGATTTCTTCACCAAGTAGGATGGATTTTTACTAAGGGTGCTAAAGCCTTCGTGAGTGAAAAGACATGTTATCAGTGATTTGCTTAAAAAAAAAAAAACCCTCCAGTACCCACCCCCTCCAACAAAATTGCAGATATAAATGAAACATGATTTTACAGCTGCCCATAATTTTTGAAGCTACGTTACTGGTACATGGAGACTCATTATACTGTATTTTCTCTACGTTTGCTATGATTGAACATTTCCACAAGAAAAAGCAAAACAAGAAGAAAAGAATTAATGAGGCTTTAAAATGACCCTCAGGCTTTATCTTACTTAGCCCATAATCTTTCCTTGGAATTCTGTTCTGCTGTCAATGCTACTTAGTACATACAGCTGTGTAAGCACTTGGAAACGAGAAACCTGGTGGCCAGATACAAAGTATTGTTAATGATTTATATAATTATCACTGGATTCACTGCAAGTGACAGGTGTCTGCTTCTGTGTGCTCTCTCTTGGGGGCGTGGAGGAAGGGGGTCAAGAGTAGATCCCCTTCAAGGCTCCTGGCCTCACTGAGCACCCTGGACTGTTAGGGGAGTCAGGAGCACCTGAGATGCCATGCTGCTGTGGGCCCAAGCCCAGGGCAGCCACTCCAGTCTACACCTGCTGTCACGGCTCCTGGTGGATTTTTCCAGGGAGCTGGTGAATGTCTGTTACTGATGAACATAGTCCGCTTTTCTCGAAGTGACTGCAAACTTCCCTCTGTGGGGATGAAGCAACACTTCCAGTTACGATGAGACACTGAACGAGATAAGGACAAGGAAGAATATGGGATGGGGGTGGGCAGGGACCTCCGAGATATTGTCTAGTCCTCTGCTTTCCTCCGTGAGCTGGAGAGAATTTCTCCCTGAGTCCGCAAGGCCCACAGGCCCTAGTCTGAGAATGCTGACAGCCGCACTCCCCAGGGACACCTTCTGGTGACGAAGGCCAGCGTTCCTCTCCACCACCTTAGAGTTCCCTCAGGTTTGTCTCTAGTCTTCAGAGTCCAGGCCCAGCGGTCTGAGGCCCAGAACGTTGCTTGCCGCCTCAGTTCTCTTCGAGTCTTTGCTTCCTGTCTTGGAGCCTGCCAGCCTCCCAGAAAGCCTCAGAAGAAAAATGTACCTTTCTTGCTTGGGAAACCAGACCTTCCAATGGGTCCCAGTGGGCAGTCTCATCAAATATACCATAATCCAACACCAGTATTTTTCAGAGTCTGCAATGAGTCAGTCCTAATTCAGTCTTCAATAAATAATGTGTTAGAGCTTTGCTTTGGCTTGTTCGTGCCCTTTTTTTTTTTTTTCCTTACAATTCTCCCTCCTGAGGGAACATTGAGGCCAGCATGTCCCTCCGTGGAGCCACAGACGCTCAAACAAAGAGCTCATTTTCTGTGGCGTTAGCTTTACTTTTACAAAGGAACGGTCCATCCCAAAGTTGAATATGAGTTTCTACCTCTTCTAAATCGATTTGAATGGATAGACTCTCTTGCTTCCGTTCTTCCCACTGGTGTTTTAAAGGCCTCAACACCAAGGTTGGGTCAGAGTTGGGCTCTGAGTCTAGCTTTCTCTTCACTCAGCTTCCCCCGAGCTCAGGGCTTAGGGATCTCAACCCTGAGATGCAAAGCAGGCTTCCTCCTTCTACATCTTACTGCTTGGGAACATCGCTTTTCTCCACTGCAGCAACCCCTGAACCAATAAGAAAAATATTCAAACTTCTAAAATGCCAAACACTGAGTATTTAAAACAAAACTGAGATATATTAATTTTACTTTCCCAAGTCCATTAAAAAAAGGCCCTAGGGAACACCCACTACGGGTCAGAAATTAAGGGAAAAAATCCCCTTTTCTCTCTTCTTGCCACAGAGTATCTGCATTCCTCTTTGACCTCTGGTCTCATGATGTGAAGCTGTTGGCCTGGGATGGCTGCCTACAGTATTAATTCTTCATAATGTGCAGAAAACTGAGAACAAAGAACAAGAGTGAGGCGTGACACCCCAAATAGTGAGGCTGTGGGCCAGAGGCAAAATGCATGCTTCCAGAGATCCCCTTGGGCCATCAAGGTCAGGAACTGGTCAGTTCCCATCATTCTACTTTCCAAATTGGGAGTATCTTCTTTGTACTTGTTATTCTGCCTTTCTTATTCTGAAGCCTTAGCACTATTGTCCTTTGAGTGACAATATGTAAAAGGTGAATGGTGCCAGTTTCTAACAATCAATGCTGGTGACAAGGGACCCGAACCATCACAACGGCACAGCTGCCTCCCTAGGTAAACAGTGTGGTCATAAATGAGGGTGATTGAGAATTCTAGCAAGGCTGAGAGGAAGGCGGAAGGTCGGGGGGGTGATGGTAAAGAACAACTTGGTCCATCTAGGTACTGCCCCATGAACCAGCCCCTGCAGGCAGGCCCATGATATGCTCAGAGTGTTTCAGGTGACTCTCACCCTGCTTAAGAGCAGAGTCAGCCCAGCCATGGCCTGAGACGGGGACACTGGTCAACACCCAGGCTGTAGCGACAGAATAATATCACATGGCCTGCCGTGATCATTGTGAACAAGGAACTCCCTCCCAACTCCAGAATCTTAGTTCCTACCAATTTCTATACTTGTAACCTGAATCCTCCTTTCCCTGGTGATGACATTCTTATCTCTGACCCCTGTGGGATGGGGAGACCCTGACAGAGGTGGGCAGCGAGCTGCTGCCTGCTGTGGGCAACAGGATGTCCCCATGGAAGGGGAAGGTCAGTGTGCTCGGGATGGGCAGGGAAGGGCGAGGGAAGGATCTGGTGGCGTGCACGCCTATACAAAGCTGGAGTGCGCGAAGGCCTTTAGCTGCAAAAACGCTTTCACATCCTCCCAGTTACTTTTCATTTGGCTTAATGTCCTCAGGAGTACTGGTCAGAGATGGGAAAGGCTGAGAGGAGAAAAGCATGGAGGGATTAATGAAGAGAGAGGAAATGCAAGACGAGTGATGGGCAACAGGCAACCAAAGACTGTAAGAGAAATTAACTTCGTTTCAGCCAGGATCAAACTATCCTCCGTACCTCTCTCATCAGCCCACCTTTGTCATGTAAATAATTCCATGGGTCCAGTACCTCTAGGGTCTCCTCTGAAGGTACAGGAGGGGTCATGTGTATCATTTTCCTTTTCCACGGTTGGACTTTCACGTGGTTTCTCCCATAAAGTGATATTGGTGGCTTTTTTTTTTAATTCGCAGTTTTTTTTTTTTTAAATTCTTCTCAAGAGGCCCCTCCAAGAAAGAAATTAAGTAATTTAAATACTGTAAATACTAAATATTGTATTTTAAACAGTAATTTTAAAATTTATTATTATTATTATTTTTTACAAAATAAGGCATTTCAGGGCAAAGTAATTGCTGTTTTCAAGTGATGCAAACCTGTTTCTGTGTGTTGCTGAACTTCCTAGGTTTTCTTTCGTCAGTTTAGAAATTTGTCCTGTTCCCTAAAAGTTTTAACTGCTGATACCTGGGGGTGGGTGGAGGGCATGAGGTGCCTGGTGGGAATCTAAGGCATCTCTCTGCTAGGGAGATGAATTCCAGCCAAGATAAGTCAGGGGCCATTTAAGGATGATTATGATGTCCCGGTGATGCTGAGTTCTAATTAACTGCTGTTAGCCGCCAGGTGGGTGGGAGAGACAGGCGAGTGTGATATTTCTGAACGGTAGGTAGAAAGGGTAAAAATGATTTCTTTCCAATAATGAGCTTGTCCCCGAATTGGCTAATGGTATTTTTAAAGCCGTGCTAAATTAAAGGGCTCCATCTATCTCGCCAGTATCTCATAGCACATGGGTTCAGGAGACCATGTGGGATATCCAGAAGAGTTCTACATGTAAATTGGACTTAATTGCTCTGAGAGTCGCTGGAGCTTTCTTTAATCAGACTGGAAATAAGGATAAGCTGAGGTTTCACAGACATGTGGTACTTAAGTGGGCAAACGAATGCCTCGCCTCCATGTAGCTGTGAGTGGGCAGAGGGAAAGGCAGGCTACGATTGGGGGCTCTGCCAATTCATTCAATTTGTCTTTTTTCCTCCTCACTTCTGCAGCTCCGGAGTGCTCCCTTCTGATAGGACCTGACTGTGTGGTGAAGCTCTCCGGCTCACATGGATGTCAGCAGTGTTAACAAAGAGCTAAAGCAGAGGCTGAACTTTTCCTGTGAAGAAGAAAGTGAGAGTGAAGGAGAGGAGGAGGCACAGGACAGCAGGGAGGCCCAGGGCCACACCCCAGACAGGGCTGAGGGGCCGCGCTCAGAGGTGAAGTTCACCCCTCCTGAGCCTCCACTTAGTGGCGTCTGTGAAGTTGGCACATTTCAGGAAAAGGACAAGATGAGTCCAGGACAGGTTTTGAGGACTCCAGTGTCAGGCTTTAGCCAATGTCCAGAGACACCCGCCCAGCTGGACAGCGGGAGCAAGCTGCTGCATGGCGAGAGCCCCTTCACTCCCAAAGTAAGTAAGTTGTGGGGCAAGGGGACCTGGGTAGCCACGATCTGCGTCCCTTCAGCTCAGGGGATGGAGAAGCAGGTCATGGCTGCGTGTGCGTATCTGACCCATTTGCCGCACGAGCTATGGATCTCCTCAATTACGTATTTATCGGTGAAAATGAAGAAGAGTTTAAAGTTGCCAGAAAACAGAACTAAACACCTTGCTATCTTCTCCAAATCATTGATGTCAGCCGCTATTTGGTGTAGACCACAAATAAATCTTGGTAGGGAAAAAATATTCCTAGTTAAAGAATATTGGAACTGGAAGGAATACTGAGATCTAGATCCTTATTATGCATTCTGCCTGTGAGAAAACCCAGTTTCACAGATAAATGGGCTTTTGGTTCAGCTGATGGCAGGGGCAGGACTAGAAACCTGGTCTTTCTGGTCTTTCTGGTCTTCGTCTACTGCGGATCTTTCCATTACTCCACCTGGCTCTACGTGTGTATGATGATTTACTAGTATTTCCTCCTAAGAATGTTCACATTCACTGTTGGAACATATTCCCATATCTGCTGCTACTGCTCTCCGAAGGAAGTCCTCCCCAGTCTAGCGAGAGGCAGGCTCTTCTGCTATACGTGGGTGACGAGTTGACTTGTCGAGGCTTCTTTATAAGCTGGGGATGACAAGTAGGCAAAGGTACCACGTAGTTTTCTTAGTCCTTTATTCTTGCTGTGGTTATTCTCCTCCTATAGCTACACATTACGAAAGCCAGGGAAGGGCAGAGTTACTTCTCACAGCCTAGTGCCATGGTATGTGAGCCTCGGGGTTGGTATGAGCTTTGCTTTCTGCTGGCTCAGCTTGGTACTTAAGGCTGTCATAACAGCATTTGTGCTTCTGACTGCAGACAGTCACTGTCAGCAGGCCTCTTTGGTTCCTGCTGTGTATGCACACCACGCCCCCCAGGAAGAACGAACCTTCTTGTCTGTATTGTAGACAAACTACTTTACTATGCTTATGTGTCCACTTGTGGGTTTTCCAATGGTCCCAATGCCAACCAGTCAATCATCCATTTATTTTTTTGAGAACCCAGTGTGGACAAGGGGCAGAAGACATGGTCTTTCCCCTCAAAGCGCTTACCATCAGCAGAGAGAAGAGAGGAGATGCGTCTCCAGACACTGTGATGGGTGCTTCAAGAGTGGTTCTGGGGACGCCTGGGTGGCTCAGTTGGTTGGGCAGCTGCCTTCGGCTCAGGTCATGATTCCAGCGTCCTGGGATCGAGTCCCACATCGGGCTCCTTGCTTGGCGGGGAGCCTGCTTCTCCTTCTGCCTCTGCCTGCCATTCTGTCTGCCTGTGCTCTCTCTCTCTCCCTCTCTCTCTGACAAATAAATAAAATCTAAAAAAAAAAAAAAAAAAAAAAAAAAGAGTGATTCTGAGGGAGAGTGGGCTGAAGGAATGAGGCTCTGAGCCAGAGTAGGCAGGCAAGGAAGCATGACGCGGTAGGTCTATTTCAGACTTTCATTTAAAACTGAGCACCTTGAGATCAGACCTTCTGCTGGCAAATCCTTCACTGTGTCCAAAAGTGCCCATGAAATGAATGAAGATAAACAACTGAGACAATAAAGTTCAGATCAGCTGTGCCAGGGGAGTGTTGCAGCACTTAATTCCCAATAAAGAATTGGGAATTAAGTCTCAAGATCAGGAATGACTTTCCAAGAAAGTCAAGTCTGAGAGCTGTCTTCAAGGAAGATCTACAGGGCGCCTGGGTGGCTCAGTGGGTTAAAGCCTCTGCCTTCAGCTCAGGTCATGGTCCCAGGGTCCTGGGATCGAGGCCCGCATCGGGCTCTCTGCTTGGCAGGGAGCCTGCTTCCTCCTCTCTCTCTGACTGCCTTTCTGCCTACTTGTGATCTCTCTCTCTCTGTCAAATAAATAAATAAATAAATAAATCTTAAAAAAAAAAAAAAGGAAGATCTACAGTGAGCCAGGTGAAGAAGAGAATGAGAACTTGAGCCCAAGGGAAAAGCAGCTATCAGGCTAGGAGGAGGAAGATCATGTCATACCTAGAAATCACATGTTGCTAGTGATGGGGACCTGTAAGCGAGAGGATGCAGGCGCGAGGTCCGAGTAGGTAGGCAGGAGCTAGATCAAGATTTTCTTCTGAAAGCTTTGAGACCTTCATTAAATGATTTTGATCAGAGGGCTTTTGGAAAATTGGCCTTCATGTGAGGACTGCATGGAGTGGGAGAGACCCAGAGACAGCAGATCTGTTGACAAAGGAGAAAGGCCTGAACTATGTCAGTGGTGCACAGTGATAAACTGAGAGTTGTTTGGGATTTGCTAAGTGACTTTGATGTAGGATCCTCAAGCCCAATGGTCAAGAAAGAATTCTAGAGATGTTTTACAGTGCAAAAAGGTATTTTTATTCTAATATGGGGACAGGCCTTTGGGCAGAAAGAGCTGCGTTGTGATTGTGAGGAGTGACTGTGTATACAGGGTTTTCTAGCTTATGTAGCCAATATTGACTTTAGGGCTACGGGAAATAGGGTCTATAGGTTCCTGGAGGTCTATTATTAAGATTGTGTTTTTCCTGTAAATCACTCAGACAGTTACAAAGTCTAGTGGAGTTTCGTGTCCTACATGACTGTGATCTTTATCAACTGACCATTTTTTCTTCCCCTGCCTTTGTTCTTAGGCAGTTTCTAGTGCCCAAGGAATGTTATGTATACATATCCTACCTTAAGGGGAGGGGGCGGTTAGTGGGGTGTCAGGTCATGTTTTGCCCTCAACTTGCCTTTTTTTCCTCTCATCATTTCCGACCCTGAACAATCCTGATCCTTAAATCGTTGAGATTGTTGAAGGCAGAAGATCTCCTCTTCTGTAGTTTCTTCCTGCCAAATAGGAGCATAGAGATGTCCCTGCCTATGGGTCAACATTGTCCAGTTAGGGAACCTATAGGGGAGTTACAAAAGGCGGAAGCAGCTGAGTCCAATGTGGACAAAATAACTCTGTGGGTGGGCCCCCGGGGTGGCTCAGTCGGTTAAGCATCTGCCTTAGGCTCTGGTCTCCGTTCCAGGTCCTGGGATTGAGCCCCGGTTCTGGCTCCCTGCTCAGCAGGGAGCCTGCTTCTCTCTCTCCCTCTGCCTCCTGCTCCCTCTATTTGTGTCCTTGCTCGCTCTCTCTCTGTTGAATAAATAAATAAATAAAATCTCAAAAAAAAAAAAAAGAAAGAAGTAACTCTGTGGGTGGTAAGACCCTTTCAATCCTCTTTTGAAAGAAGAGTTTGAGATCTTCTACAGGTTCAAAGGAGTAAGAAAGCTCATTAGTTTGTTCATGGGTTTCCTGTAAAGGAGGTGCACGAGTCCAGGAAGAGTGTCCCTCTAATATTACTGCAGTGGGAATACATAATATAACCCAGTATGGACCTTTCTGTTTCGGATTGAGGTCCCCTGCTGTATTTGGCTTCCAGTCTTTTAAAACAAACCATGTTTCTGGGGCTTACATGGGATTGACTTTCAGTCATAGTTAAGTCAGGTTTTGGGAGCATGTGATCAGTATACCCATTAAGCAACATGAATTGAACCAGCCTTGAGTGAATAATTTAATAAGGTATTATAATCTTCATCTAATAACAGGTCCACGGTAAGAAATGGTTTTCCATATAGTAACTCAAAAGGGCTTTGTCCTAGAGGTTGTTTTGGAACAGTTCTCGTTCTAAGAAGTCCTCCTGGTAAGAGAGTAACCCAGTTTTTCTGGGGCTCTAGACTAAGTAAGGTGTCATTGTCAAGTATGATTAAGAGAAGGATGACTGTCATTTTGAAGGGATCACGGAGGCACAATCTAGGAATAATGTCTTCAACAAACCTTTGGTTACTTTGGTGGTTCTTCCAGTTTTATATGGAAAGGCCTCGATCTATCCAGTGAAAGTATAAACAGATACTAGTAGGAGCCTGCAGTCTTTGTAAGGAAGCACGTCTATGAAATCAAGCTGCCAATCTCCCCCTGGCTAAGTTCCATGGCTTGGGACTGGTTTCAAAAGTGGTACGGTCGGGGGTATGGACTGTGCCTTCTGGATTTACTTGTGCCCAAACAATACACTTTTGGCAAATCTGTTTTATTATAGCTATTAAATTTACTCCATCAAGTGTCTCTTTAAGTGTTTCAAAGCATTTTTGCCCAAATGAGTAGCCTAGTGTAAACCTTGTATTGCCTTCCATGAGTTATTTTTGGGTATAAAGATTTTCCCCTCATTATTAATAAGCCAGTTCTGTGCATTTTTTGAATTTCTTTGTTCCTGGGCCATGTGAATTTCTTGGTCTGAATAGACTGAAGTTATGGACTTGATTGGAGTTAAGACTGATAAGAGACTTAATATTTGTTTATTTTGTGCTGCCTGCTTGGCTGCATGGTACGCCAAATTGTTTCCTTTAAATTCTTTTTTTTTAAGGTTTTATTTATTTATTTGGCTGACAGAGATCACAAGTAGGCAGAGAGGCAGGCAGAGAGAGAGATGAGGGAAGCAGGGTCCCGGCTGAGCAGAGAGCCCGATGCGGGGCTTGATCCCAGGACCCTGGGATCATGACCTGAGCCGAAGGCAGAGGCTTAACCCACTGAGCCACCCAGGAGCCCCTCCTTTAAATTCTAAGATCCTATCCTTTTGATGTCCTATGAGATGAATTATAGCTACCTCCTTAGGTAGGTGTCCAACCTACCTAATTATTCAGGCTCACATCTGATTGGGGAGTTATGGCTTGATAATAATCATAATCCTCTTTCCTTCCAAATTTCCCCATGGTCATGTAGCACCAGGCAAGCATATTTGGAGTCAGTATTCATTTTTAGGCCTTTTGCCATTGAAGAACATGGGTAAGTGCTATTCATTTAGTCTTTTGAGTGGAAGAATTTATTGGAATTGGAAGGGCTTTTGCCTCAATGGTCTTATCTAACTATGGCGTATCTGGCTTTTCTTTTTTTCCTTACCTATGAAGCTGTTGCCATCAGTAAAGCGATTGTCATCTGCATTTTCAATAGGGGAATCTTTTAAATCCAGATCTGCTAGAATAACCACGATCGGTAATCTCTGAGCAGTTATGTTCTAGCATAGACGTATGATGGTCAGGTCCAGGCATAAAGTATAACAGGCTTTTAGTGTTATTTCAGGTTCATCTGAAAGCATAGTCTGCTATTTCTAAGTCAGCATCCCGTCCTCCATTGGTGGCCTTTGGTCCCTAGGACCCTTTGGACCTGATGCGGAGTCCTCACTGTCAAGAATCGTCCCAGAGCAAGTTCGGAAGCTGCTTCTACCTGGAGAGCAGCCTCTGCTTGAAGACAAGCCAGTCACCCACGTTATCAAGTGACTTTGAAAAATAGCCCACCTACTTTGTTTCACTTCCTAGTTTCTGGGTAAGAACTCCCAGACTTGTCCCTGTTCTTCTGTTACACATAAAGTGAAAGGTTTTTCTAAATTTGGTAAAGCCAAAGCTGGGGTTGATGAAAGCTTAGCTTTAAATGTTTGAAATGCTGTCTGTTGGGCCTTCCACCCAGCGTACAGGTTCTTTATCAGGGCCTTTGACTGAATCACACAATGGTTTGGCTAAGAACCTAAATCCAGGAATCCACAGTGGGCAAAATCCTGCCATACCTAGGAAAGTACAGAGTTGGTTTTTTTTGTAGCTGGGGGTCCAGGATCTAATGATGCCTTTTTTTTTTTTTTTCTGTCAGTAGATGGGGTTCAGTGACTTGGTATTAGCTCATACCCCAAATATTGTACTTTTTGTTTCAATATTTGTGCCTTTTGAGGGAAGACATGATACCTTCTATTTGCCAAGAAATTAAGCAAAGTTATGGAATTACTATCCGATGTTTCTTTTGTGGGACTACAGATTAAAATATTATCCACGTATTGAACTATAGTTCCTTGAAGCAGGGAGATACCAGGGAGGTCTTTGCTAAGTGCAGCCCCAAAGAGTGAGGAAGGTCTCTAAATCCCTGTGGCAAGACAATCCAAGTTCATTGAACAGACTGTGGGCTTAAGGGTGAGGCCCATTCAAAAGCAAATTAGTGGCTGTGTATCTTCACTTAGAGGGATGCAGAAGAAGGTGTCCTTTAAGTCAAATACTGTAAACCAGTTGGCATCAACAGGGTCCTGATTGAGAATCGTATATGGACTTGTCACTATGGGCTAAATAGGCATCACCGCTTCATTGATAGCTCTAGTGTCTTATACTGCCTGATATTCTCCATTCGGTTTCTTTGCTGGTAAAACTGGAGTGTTATAAGGAGATTGATGAGGTTTTAAAATACCATGTTTGAAGAAAGAAAAATGCCATGTTTGAGAGATGTATCAATAAGTGGTTGAAAACCAGCCTTTGCCTCAGGTTTTAAGGGATACTGTTTTTTAGGAGGTATAGTGAGTGGTTGGGTCCTTTAAGGTTGCTTTAATAAGCAATATCAATTAAAAATTTTAAGTCTCATACCAACTGCAGACCTGTGGATTTACTTCCTTCCAGATATCAGAAGGGATATCAGGGCAAGGTTTAAATTCTTCAGGTGTTGAAGAGAACAAGCTGTCCTCTTCAGTAAGAGCAAACTGGCTTCCTAGTTTATACATTAAATCTCCTCCAACTAATGGAGTGGGAACCAGATGGAAGGACTAGGAAAACATGAGTAACCAACTGGTTTTTGTATGGACAGGATAAACTTTCCTCTCCTGTGCCAATAATTCTATGGTTAGAAAGACAAGTAGGGCCGGAGTGCTGAGGAAGAAGAGTAAGTAGCTCCTGTATCAATAAGGAAATTGATAAACTTACCTTCCACAACCAGGGTAACCTGAGGCTCAGTCATCCTGACTTCAGAGGGACCCAGAACACCCTCAGGGCCTGTCATGCCGGAGCCTCCGGTTCTTGCTCTCCAGTGGGGAGGTGCTTCCCTGTCTTCCCCTCTTTGGAGATGAGGACAGTCTCTCTTCCAATGTCCTCCTTTCTTATAAACAGGACATGACTCTGGTGGAGAGACTGTGTTTGGACATTCTTTGCTCCACTGTCTGATTTGGCCACACCTGTAGCATGGGGTCTCACCTGCTCCTTTGTCTGATACTGGCTTTATTTTTGGCCCCTGGTTAGTCAGGTGTTATAGGGAATTTGTAATAGCCTCAGTCAATATTTTACCCTGCATTTTAGCTCTTCAGTCCTTTTCTTGCCTTAAGGCCATATTTCTATTATTAAAGACCCCAGTAGCTACACTCTAGTGGGGGCTTGAGGGCCAAAAATCATTTTAGTCAATTTATAATGGATGTCAGGTGCTGACTGACCTAAAAAAAAAAAAATGCATTTTTAGTACAATTGTTCCTTCAGGGGAGGTTGGGTCCAGATTCGTATATTTAGGGATGGTGTCTATTAGACAGCCCTGAAGTAGAGCTGGATTTCATCAGATCCTTGGGTAACTTCCTGAATTTTATCAATCCTTTAGAGAATCCTTTTTTCATTTCTTCTATTAAGCAAGTGGTCCTATGGTTTTGCCTTTCCTTTCCATATCATCTTGGTAATTCTAGTAAGGTTCAGTATTGGGAACAGTGGTTCCCTCCACTGGTTAATGATGTCTATCTCTGACTGTTACTTCATCAGCAAATTCTTGAGCACCTGCCCAAAGATGGTTCTCTTCTTCAGGGGTGCAACAATATGATGTATATATCTTGGCAGGTCAAATTAAACGTAATAGATTATTGTTGAAATTCCTCAATAAATTGGGAACAGGGTTTTTGGAATATTGTCCTAATTATTTATTAGACCCAGGTCTGCCATGGAGAATGGGACATGACTTTAACCGTGCCCGTTTCTTCAGCAGCAACCTCCCTAAGAGGATGCAATCCAGATTGAGGCAGAAGTCCTAGAAGATAGGGAGTCCTGCTCCTGGTGTGTCCATCTGGGCTGGGAGAAGAGGGGTCTTGAGGTTTATAAGGAGGAGAGATCCTAACAGAGCCAGGGTCATCCTTGTTTGGATTAGTCAGTGATCTCTACAGTAGCTGAGGTTTATTAGGAGAAATGGGCCTATTTACACAATTGTCATCAAGTATGTCCAGAGGGGGTTTTTGGTGGTTAGACACATTTTTCAAGAGGCCCTGGGATCAGGATCCTGATTTAGGGCCAGCAAGGCCTTGACATAGGGTACCTCAGTCCATTTGCCCTGTTTCCTGCAAAAGAGATTGGATAGATCGTATTCAAGTTTAATGTCCATTAATGGGCCATTTTCCCTCAATCCCTGAGGAGTGCTGAGGCCATGCAATGTTACAGAAGATCATTTTTTTTTCTTTCTTAGATCTTGCAATCTGAATTGATTCCAGTGGGTTAAAAGGCATCCCAAGGAAGAATCCTTGGGAACTGAAGATATCCCATGCTCTTAGGAAAGGAGAGAATGTTTATTACCAAAAATCCCCCGTGCCTCCTAGGTGGCATCTATGCAGGATATGTCAGAGGTTCCTAGAATCAAAGTGACCAGAGGCGGCCTTCTAAGAAGCTGCAATGAACGCTGCCTTACCTTGGAGGGATGCTAATGTCCCTCAGCTTCCCCATTGCATTCTAGATGACTGATGGGAGCCAGTGATTGGACCAAAATGCCATGGAGAACCTGTCATTCTTAACCCGTGGAAAACACCAGAAAAGTTTTACAAGGGGAAATTATATACTATTGTAACTTAAGTAGTCAGTAGGGGACATTGATGAAGAATAGTAAAGATAGAAATCCATCCTAGTCTAAGTGACATTCTAACACATGTAAGTCTTTTATAGCTTACTTCACTAGATGGTCCCTGGTTGGGTTTTAATTCAGTTTGGTACTGGTTTCCGCCAGTTCCGAGTGGAGGTCTCATGGTCAAAAGTGGCTCGGCCAGGGATTTGGAGGGGATTGCATTAGATGAATGAGGAAGAAACCTTACATGAGATTCTTAAGATCAGCAGCCATCCTAGTGACTTAGGTGGTGGTCCTGCACCCAAAAAAAAGACAATTGTGTATAAGAATAGGAATGATGAGAGGGCATTGGGTTTCTGGGCCTTATAACCATAAGCTAGCCAACGTACTAGCTTCCAGTCAAAAGGCAGGCTCTCTCATCCCCATAGAGTAGCCATGGGCTAGAGGACTGCAGCCTGAGCTGTTGACATGAAATTATTCCAATAAGCCCATACTCCTTGATGAGCCTCTAAAATGAAAGTAAAAACAGAAGAAAGAGTAACTCACCAAGTTTGCTCTGACATTCAAAGTCCAGATGAAGGAGGATGCAGAATTCCTGTATGGGCCACCAAAATATGATGCAGGATCATTGAGCCCAATGGTCAAGAAAGAATTCTAGAATTCTTGAGATGTTTTGCAGTACAAAAAGGTGTTTTTATTCTAGCATGGGGACAGGACCTGAGGGCAGAAAGAGCTACATTGTGATTGTGAGGAGAGACTGATTATATAGGGTTTATTTAGCATATGGTAGTGAAAGTGATGTTAGGGCTCCAGGAAATAGAGTCTATAGGTTCCTGGATGTCTATTATTAAGATCATGTTTTTCTTGTATATCATTAAGACAGTTACAAAGTCTAGTGGAGTTTCATGTCTTACATGACTGTGATCTTTATCAATTGATCATTTGTTTTTCCCCTGCCTTTGTTCTTAGGCAGTTACTAGTACCTGAGGAATGTTTATATATATATATATGTCTATATATATATATATACATATATATGTATATATATATATATATATATCCCATCTTAAGGGGAGGGGGCTTTGGTGGGGTGTCAGTTCATGTTTTGTGCTCAGCTTGCTTTTTGTTCTCTCATCAACTTGGTGGAGGGGCTGAGGGAAAAGGAGGGATCTAGGGTCCTGTGAGGCTTCTGTCTTGACTGAGTAGATGGTAACTTGAATCAAAAAAGATGATGCTAAAGACATTTACAGGTTTGGAGAAATCAGAGATGTCCTATAAATCACCAGATAAATGGGTCTGGAGTACAGGAAAACAAACTAAATTGGAGATCTATATCTGGATATCATTAGCATTTTGGAAATTGCTGAAGTCTTGGTTGTGGATGAGCTCAAGTAGCCTGAGTGCCAGAGTAAGAAGAGAAGTGGTCCAAATTAGGAATCCTGGAAGTGCCAAGATTGGAGGGGCAGGAAAAGAACAGAGCTTGGGAGGGAAACTGGAAAGGCAACTGAAAAAGTGCATGCTTTGTGAGGAATACAGTTTGGATTAAAAGAGAGAGAGTGGGCAATGATCAGTGGTGACATTATGCTAAACACAAGGATGCAGAGGAATGGAGGACTGACTTAGTTCAGCCTTACCCATGGGAGAGGACAAGAAATCCTGTGAAGTGACTTCAGGTCACCATAAAGACTTCCTAGCACAACGAGCTAGATTAGAAGAGTTTCCCAAGGAGGTAGCAGGTCCCCATGCTAAATGCATTGAGCACTAGTTGATGACCACTTGGTAGGAATGTTGTAAAAGGATTCAAGCATCAGGGGATTAATTGTACCAGCTGGGTCTTTAAAGTCTTTGCACATCCTGAGACACTATGATGTTGTCTTAAAGATGGGAGGTTGCCTACTCCTCTCGTCATCTTCACAACAAAGGAGCTATTCCTGAATTTTCCATTCCCTCGATCATCTGTAAGAGAGCTCTTTCTTACGGAATTAGCTACACTCCCTGGGACATATTTATACTCTCAACCTGGACATCTTTCCAGAACTTTTTAATCTGCTTTACTTTTAGACAGAACTTCCTTTTCATAAGTTGTGTTCCAAACTAAGTTCTTTTGGATTTCCAAAAGGATCACTCACAGTTCCAGCATTCTAGCAATAAAACCCATATTAAATATAATTAATGTCTTTCCCCGTATCGTAAGTGGAACTCACAAAAGCTATCCGCCTTCATATTTCCAGACTAGGAATTCCGATCTTTCTGCCCTGATGTGAATACTTTTCCTACCTTCTATCTGAAAAATTTCCAGGCCTTTTTTGTGGCCCTTGAAGGGTGGCAACCTGTGTGTACATCACTCCAGGTGTGGATGCCCCACTGTTTCATATGTGATCAACACCTTTTACTTTCCATATAATCAGCAGCACAAAAAACTATTTCTCAGGGAATGATTTATTGTAATTCTAAGTTCACTTCGAGTCACATAGACAACTGAGAAATATTATATAGTTGTACTTTGAACAAATATTCAGCCCTATAATACACTTACAGGAAAATTGTGAGTTTATCATTGATGGCTTTGTCTGACAATAGCCCCAGGATTGTTCATCCTGTCAACTCTAAGACATGTAAAACCTTTGTAAAAACTTGGCTCCAGCAATGACCTTTTTCTTCACTTAAAAAAAGGTTAGGTTGGGGTGCTTGGGTGGCTCAGTGGGTTAAGCCTCTGCCTTCAGCTCAGGTTATGATCTCAGGGTCCTGGGATCGAGCCCCACATTGGGCTCTCTGCTCAGCGGGGAGCCTGCTTCGCTCCCCCACCCCTGCCTGCTTCTCTGCCTACCTGTGATCTCTCTCTGTCAAATAAATAAATAAAATCTTAAAAAAAAAAGGTTAGGTTGCTGGGTATACTCTATAGTTTCTTTCATTTCTGCTTCCATCATTTAGGATTTATAATTTCAATATTCATTCTTTTTATCATCACATTCTTAAATTACATTTTTATATAGTGACTCATATTATAGTCTAGCTTCTGCTTCTACACTGAAAAGCCATGGCAGACACTATCAAATAGGGGCATTCTTTTAGAAGAGCCTCACAGTACAATGATTATACTATCAGGTTATATCATGGCCCCTGTGTCTACTGCTGGACTCTTGGAGACCCATAACACAGCTCTCTGGCCCCCAACTTAGTTCATAATGGCATTCTGATGTCTCAAAGGAATTCTTTGTCTTCTACCTGTCCCCTCTGTCCTTTGGTTTAGTTCCGGTTAGGTCATACATGTATGTTCTCCTATCGTACCCGCTTGGAGTGGTAAGTCCTGTACATTTTCCTCCTTATTGATATGCTGGTTATAGCCACTACAAGGCCCTGAATCTTAAGGGCTCAGAGGATTATTTTTCAAATTCTTTACCCTACTTTATGGAACTCTTCTCATTTGGTGCTATATTTTAAGTGGAACTGGAAACTTCTTTTAATGTTTAGATAGATTTCCTGTACAATGTGATTATTTCTGAAAGATTGATGAGCTGTTGACTAATGGACTGTGCATCCCTTAAGAGTTGGAATTCACCTCTGTACACCTTAGCATCTAGTCCAGCATCTGCTCCTTACGAGGCACCAAACAAATATCTGGATGTAAATTGAGGGGGAGTTAAAGTATACACTGAGAACATAAGGACCAGGTCTTCTAGAGTTGTTTTCATTTGTCTAAGCTGAAGTACAGACTTTAAAAAGCTAAAGGTAGGGGTGTCTGGGTGGCTCAGTGGGTTAAAGCCTCTGACTTCAGCTCAAGTCATGATCCCAGGGTCCTGGGATTGAGCCCTGCGTCAGGCTTTCTGCTCATCAGGGTGCCTGCTCCCCTGCCTCTCTGCCTGTTTGTGATCTCTGTCTGTCAAATAAAT
This sequence comes from Lutra lutra, assembly GCF_902655055.1. Lineage (NCBI taxonomy): Eukaryota > Metazoa > Chordata > Mammalia > Carnivora > Mustelidae > Lutra > Lutra lutra. The sequence continues at coordinate 95,995,832 of NC_062288.1, forward strand.
AAACAAAAATCCTTAAAAAACAACAACAAAAAAAGCTAAAGGTAGTAGAAGAGTTGGTGTTTTTCATAGCTGGCCATCAGAATTGCCCAGGGGGAGGCAGTAGAGCTTAACAAAAGTATAGATTCCTGTGTTGATCCTCTCATCAGAATATCCAGAGGAAGACTAGGAATCTGCATTTTTCATAAGAGGACCAGTTATAATGCAACTAGCTTGCATTGAACCAGGCAACCTCTAATTCCTTCGTAGCAGTAACATTCCTTGGTTCAAATATTAACTGGCTGATATGGAACTTTTTTTTTGTACTAACCCCATTCTGTTTTCCCTTTTCGTCATCTTCATTCAGGGTCTGCTAAGCCAGTCGGTGATTTCTTCAACAGAGAAGCTCCCCTCCAGAGGCTCTAAACATTTGAGGCTCACACCTGTTCCCTTAGTGGATGAGATGACCTCATCGGCTCTGGTCAATATAAATCCCTTTACCCCAGAATCCTATAGAAAACAGTTCCTTCAATCCAATGGCAAGAGGAAAACCCGAGGAGATCTGTAAGTGTACTGTTGCATCTAACTTTTGAGAACTGATCTTAGTGTGGTCAAGTAGAAGGGAGAGTGGAAAGTAAGATTAGGAAAAAGAACTCTATTTGAATGCAACTGATACCCTGTTCTCACATAGCTCCTCCCCACATGTTAACGTTGGTCTGCTTTGTCATGGAGATTCTAGTGTGACTCCATTCTGAAATGTACTGTTTGTTGTCTTCTCTCTAAAAGAATAGGGCAGAGTAAGCAATAGACATCTGACTTCCATTAGCAAGTTGAACGAGCTATGGAATTGCATTCAAGTAGTCTCCCCTAAGTAACAGAAGGCTAGTCATTGGGGCAGGTGTAGCTCACACTTCAGGGAGTATACTGCCGTTTCCAGTGTAACTGTGTGTGACTGAGAGCTACAATGCAAGTATTTGAACCTCTCTGCAGGTGACAGGAAATTGGCTGAAGAGAAAAAGATAGTGTTGCTTTTGGAGGTACTAACAATAGAAAGCCAAACTGTACAACTCCACAAGGTCTCAATGGTAGAAATTGTCGAAATGAGGACTGTACATATTACTTAGGGACATTTCTTTACTATGTCTCTTCAATGCTTTTTTTACACAAAGGAAAATAAATAGCAAAATAAATGCACAGCTAACAATCTGAGGTATGCAGAGCATTTAATATTTTAGTTTGAGTTGTTTCATTTGGAATCGATGACTCCGTATTAAGCAGCTTTTGTGGCCAGAATAGGTTTTCTCAATACTATCTCCTGGATTTTAAGTTAACAGAACTTCAGTCCAAGTATACAGGTCCACTCTTTTTTAAACCAAGAATTCTATTCATTTTAGCTCTTCACGAATCTTTGTAAACCACCAGAATTAATTGATTCGCCTCTCATGGAAGCTAGCCAGAAGAGACCATTAATTTGCATTTCCTGCAATGAAAGTGATGACACTTTAGTAAGAGCTCTTGGTGCTTCTGAGTGGGCAATTCCCCCCCTAACTTATTGTGCTGTTGTTTTTTTTTTTGTGGGGTTGTTATTTTAGAAAGTATTGGAATGTCCTATTAAACAAGTCACAAGTGTCCAGCATCAGTTTGTCTCCATGAGTGTAATATCTTCCTCTATTTGCACTTTCTATCCTGTGCTTCTCCAGAAGAAGAATCTATAGCTGGCTGTTCTAGAGCTTGAAATCTGGCTTACACATCCAGAATGCTACTGCTCATGCCAAAGAGGATGTTTGTCGGAGCTTTTTGGAAAGTAACTGAAAATATCTTAGCCAGTGTTAGAGCGTATTCAGCTGTACTGATGGTCTTCCTCTGAACCTAGAGCAAAGCGGGCAGATGAGTTTTGAAGGGGAAGGTGGCAATGGGACAGGAAAGAGCACTCAGTTTCCTGTGTCCTGTGTGATCTCCCCTCCATGGTTCAGCGTTGCTCTGCTTGCCAAGAGCTCTGCTTGCCTACTCCGGCCCCTTAGCTAATTCCTACTCATTCTGGAAACTTAACTTGCCTATCCTCTTTCCCAGAAGACTTTTACTCTTGAAATCATGATTTGGGTGCTGCCTATGGTGTCCCTTGATATCTTGTTCTTATTCTTTTTTATAAAGATTTTTTAAAATATTTTTTAAAGATTTTATTTATTCATCTGACAGAGAGAGAGATCACAAGCAGGCAGAGAGGCAGGCAGAGAGAGAGAGGGAATCAGGGTCCCCACGGAGCAGAGAGCCCGATGCAGGGCTTGATCCCAGAATCCTGGGATCATGACCCGAGCTGAAGGCAGAGGCTTTAACCCATTGAGCCACCCAGGCGCCCCCTTATTCTTGCTTCTTACATTGAAACTTTCTTTTTATCCTTGTCCCCAAATACAGGCTGACGTGGGGAAGGAATTGTCTTATTTACTCTTACAACCTCAGAACCTAGTAGAGTATGAAGCTCAATAGCGTCAGTCACACATTGATATCACTTCTTTTTTTTTTTTTTCCCCTAAGTGAGGAAGCTGGTCCAGGGGAAGGCAATGTAGAACAAGGGCTACCTGCCAAGGTGAGCACAGTTCTTTGTTCCAGCTGCCATAACTTAGTCACCTCATCCTGTTGCCAATCTCTCTCTCTCCTCTTCTCCTTCTCTCTCTCCTTACCACCCCCGCCTCACTTTGTAGATTTGCAAATGTGCTTTGCAGCTAAATTGATCTGGACTCTGGGCAGAGTCTGTATTCTTAGCTAGTTATTACTTTACCCGACAGAGCCTGATCAATATATCACCGAATCATTACCTTGCAGTGTTTTTAAATTAATGGCTATTGCTTCTATCTTGGATTTAAGGGAAAATTCTCTATTCATGGGGTTAGAGAAGTGAAGGGAAAACTCAAGATATTTAAGGTCCAAAAATGGAAGAGCAGAAGAGAGAAAAATGGCATAAAGCCATAACTTTAAATGTAAAATTTTTGCTCTTAAATATATCAGTTATCTATTGATTTTTATATAATGCTCACAGTCTTTGATGTAGCATCCCTCATTTGATAACCTAGCCTAAGAAAATAATGCTGTAAATATTATCACCAGAGTTGTTTATTGCAGCCTTAGCTGTAATGGCCAAGAAGAAGAAGAAGAAAAAAAAAAAGGAATACTAAATGTCCAATAACAAAAGAATGGCCCCCAAAATTGGAATTTACAGCAGAATATTAAATTGCCATTAAGAAGCTTATAATACCATGAAAACATGTTTATGCTCAATATTCAGTTTACGAAAGTGGAGGGGAAGGGCTTAAGGTTGGGGAATAATGTAGATGTAAGCTGGCTTATTCACTGTCTGAGATGAGGATGGGAAGGTAGTGGCTGAGCAACTGGTAAAAGACCTTTAGGTTTCTGAGCAGAAGTTTGGATTCCTTGGGGGAGACAGTTAGGTGTGTCTTATTCTATGGTAACATTTTGCAAAAATAATTTTCATTATTAGAAGAGATGAAGAGAGGGCTTGTAGCTATGACAGCCCCAGACATGGGAGAAACAGAACTTGAGATTGTCTAAGGGCAAAGAAAACTCTAGATCTTGCTAATGAAGACTGGTTGGTATTAGTTGTTGAAATGAGGAGCTAGTAAGAGTCAGGATTCTTTAAAATCCAGTTACATGAAAAATTCTTGCTAACAGGGACATTGGGAAAGAATGACTTCATGGAGATAAAGTGGTTTGGATTGAGATTCATATAAATTCATGGAGATTTTTATCATCTTAGCTATGATTTTTCTGAGAATTTACTGTGTGCTTGGCATTGAGCTAAGTTACACACACACAAACACACACAAACACCTTTTCCCTTGGAAATTTAAAAGTCCCCCAAGGAGTAGTTGCTAGGACGCTCACTTTACTTTAGAAGAGAAAACTAATAAAGGGGTTCAGTGATTTTTTTTAAAGTTATTTTATTTTTTTGCCTAGGGCTACCTACTAGCTGGAAAAAGAGAGATATTGCTAGTTAGCCAGTAGGTGGAAGGATTGCTGTACTTGAACACATAAGCTGAAATAATCAATTTGACAATTTTGTTCTCTGTACTAAAATTTTTGAGGAAGCAAATTGAACAATAAATTCATTTAATTTGAGATGGAAACACCAGCAGCCAGAGTGTGAGGTAGGTAGACAAGAGTCAAAGGGAGTGTCTTTTTTTTTTTTTCTCCTTAACATGTTCTACTTGGATCCTGGCCATTCCTTCAACTGAGGACAGTAGCTGTTGCTGTGAGCAGGTGTTTTCTCCCTAAAAACATATTGAGAATAAGCATATCCCAGAAAGAATAAATAACCTGGAAAAAGACTTAATATATGAAAAAATGCCAGTACAGAGTTGTATAGATGGTTATGAGGATTACAAAAGGTAGTCAGCAACCAGGGAGGTTCTTGGTACCATGAATTACTGACATAGAATCCAACAGATTTGCCTCAAAAGTCTTTTTGAAAACTTTGAGAAATTTTGGAATATGCCTTAAATTTATTGCTCACAATATGTTAGAATTATTTTAACATTTTAATAAAATATTTCAGAGGTGTGTTCTACGAGAAACCAACATGGCTTCCCGCTATGAAAAAGAATTCTTGGAGGTAGAAAAAATTGGAGTTGGGGAATTTGGTACAGTCTACAAGTGTATTAAGAGGCTGGATGGATGTGTTTATGCAATAAAACGTTCCACAAAACCTTTTGCAGGATTATCAAATGAGTAAGTGCCTTTGACATGTACTAGAAGTACAAACTTGGATTTGGAAAGTTGTTTCTCATCAAAACATTTTAAATAATAGTACTGATGTCATTAAAAACATACCCATTGCTATCCCTTCCATTGTATGTAGTCTTACATTCATAATCTTTCTGAGTTTTCCAAATTTTAAGATAAGTTATTTCCTTAAACTAAACCATAATTATTTGGATCCAATTCTGTTACAGTGTTTTTGTTTGTTTGTTTTCTTGCATGGTTCTTGAGGCTATTTCTACTGGTGTTCCTGCTATTGCTTTAATGAATAGATATATGGAATGATCTGCCTGATAGTTCATTAAAAATATTGCCAAGCAGGAAGTTACTGTTAACTCACTGGTTATCTCCACTTTGTATTAATCATGAATTCAATAATGAGTTCAATGTTTCAAAGACTACAAGTGAGGAAAAATAAACAAAATTTAACTTTCATTCCCAGAGCTAATTGTTCACAAGTCTTCCTTTTACAAAGAAAATAATTATTTTTAGACTCAGCCAAAGCTTTTCGTTAACTGTAGGAATGTAATAGTTTGCTGAATCTGAAGTTATGGACCTCAGAATTCTTCATTTTTATACCAAAATTCACTGAGTATTATATTTCACTTTTTTTAATGTGTTGGATTTCCTGTTCCATAATGAAGATCTCTCCCCAAGACTGCCCCTATGACCATGTCATATTGGCTAAGTGTAATATTGACTCTAATGACTGTCCAGCCTTCACAGAGAAGATAGAGGATCCATTACAAAATCCAACTATCAAGTCCACAGTGGCCTTATTAAGCCCATCAAAGTTTTTTTTTTTTTTTTTTTAGATTTTATTTATTTATTTGACAGAGATAGATCACAAGTAGAGAGGCAGGCAGAGAGAGGGAGGGAAGCAGGCTCCCTGCTGAGCAGAGAGCCCAATGTGGGACTCGATCCCAGGACCCTGAGATCATGACCTGAGCCGAAGGCAGCGGCTTAAACCGCTGAGCCACCCAGGCGCCCCCCAATTTTTTTTTTAATTGTGATACAGTGAAATAAAAACTCAAAGCATGTCTGCCACTGAGATACTAACAACCTAATACTCCTCTTTACATATGCCACATTCAATTAAAAAATAACATGGATTTTGGTACCAGGATGATCAGTGTTCTTGTCTTAGGTCTACTACCACTGGCTTGACATTGGGCCAGTTACAGCTTTTCTAAAGCCTTCATCCTTGCCACTATATCTTACTGAGTAGTTATGAAAATTAAATGAATTAAAATACTAAGTAAGCAGTGAGTACTCAGTAAATGTTCTGCCACTGTTAATAATGCCTCATATATTGTCTTTTATTTTTTATCAATATTTTTATTATGTTCAATTAGCCAACATATAGTACATCATTAGTTTTTGAGTGTTCAACAATTCATTAGTTGCTTATAACACCCAGTGCTCATCACAACATATGTCCTCCTTAATACCTATCACCTGGTTACCCCATCCCCTCTCCCAAGCTTCTGTAACTCTCAGTTTGTTCCCCAGAGTCCAGAATCTTGTCTTTAAAAAAAAAAATCTGTATGTATATTATCTTGACTCATTTTTCTTGATGCTTGTCTGTCTTCTAGGAATTTGGCTTTGCATGAAGTTTATGCTCATGCAGTCCTTGGGCACCACCCGCATGTGGTACGTTACTACTCTGCATGGGCAGAAGATGACCACATGATCATTCAGAATGAATACTGCAATGGTAAGTATACAGATAGTATCTATGGAGAAGGGGATGAACATCTGTATCCAGGAAAAACATCTTTGCCTCCTCCTTATAGTTTATGCTAGGCATAGCTGAGTCATACCTAAAAAATTTGTACTATAGTTTTGCTTGGAAGCAGAGCGCTGGGGACACAAGTTGTGTTGAAAAGGAATTTCCATTTTATGCTATGTCGTATATCTTTCAGAGCTGATGTGTGGCTGACACATAGAAACTATAAACCCCTTCACATTTTACTCAATATATAGAAAAATTTTGCTCTAATGGTTTGAATGGTAAATCTTCCTCTTATATTTGCTAGGTATTCTAAAAGATGCAAACCACAGTCCCTATCATTTTCAAGGAGGGAGTGGTAAACTCACACAGCCAACTTTTGATTAATTTTCAAGTGGATTCCTAAATTGAGGCATAGTTCATGTATCTTGATGCTTCTTACCTTTGAGGTTTGGTTTAGTTTAGTTTTTTTTTTTTTTTTTTTAGATTTTATTTATTTATCTGAGACTGTGAGAGAGGGAACACAAACACAGGGAGTATAAGAGGGAGAAGCAGGCTCTCTGCTAAGCAAGGTCCCATCCTGGGACCCTGGGATCATGACCTGAGCCAAAGGCAGACGCTTAATGACTGAGTCACCCAGGCACCCCAAGCTTCAGTGTTCTCACCAGAGTATGCGCGTGGGGTGGGTGCTGGGGATGAAATGCAAGGACTTCAGGCATATTCCTTCAGGACTATACATACACAAACTGGCAGAACTTTTACTGGGCTACTTAAATTAAAAAAAAATAGTCTTTTGTTTTAACCTATTTTGAATTTGTGGTTAAGGGGTTGACATAACAGTACAGTTACATGTGATTATTTGCAGAGATATTTCTCATCAAAATGTTCCCTGGTAAAATAGGAAAGTGCTACCAAATTAAATAGAAGCTTGCTGGCATTTTAGGAGTAGCTATCCATATTCTGGTCACGATTAAGATCAGATAATAGCATCCCTCCCAAACTTCCTCCCCCTAAAAAAATACATGCACACCCACCCTCAGGTTTCTCTGATAGTACAGTTTTGGAGTAATTTTAGTTACCATCAGGTAGCGCTGAGAATGTATGTGCGGCTTGACTTTTGAGGAGAGCGGTCAGTGTTAAAGCTTCATCATTATATATACAAGTAAGTTAAGTATATAATATTATGAAATGCTAGAAACATAGAAAACATCACACATATACTGCACAATAACGACTTGGTGTTTCGTTAGGGTCTGATTTCCTTGCAGTATTAGCTGTGAACTTTGTTGGATTTTTTTCCTCTAGCAAGTTCACCTAAATCCCTTTTTCTCTAATAGTCTCTTTAAGATTAAAAAATGGACCCTTTCCTTGTGATAGAGAAGTTGATACTTTCCTTAATCTTCTCTTCCTAATTCCTTCTTATCACAACCTGAGATTCCCTATTCTTCTCCCTCCCCACCCCAACATTGGTTTTATTTTCATGATTTTTACTACTAACTAAGATAGTATCGGAGAACAAACTTAGCCAAGAAAGTCAAACAAAACAGAATTAATTTAATCTGATTTGGGGCATTGTAAAGATTTCAAATTTTAAAAAGAATAAGGAGGAGTGATTATTCCTATTACAAATCCTCTTCTAATTCTTTTCAACATTTGAATCCCTTCTACAGGTGTGACATTGTATTAAGTTCTAGGGTGAGATACACCATAGATTGAGCCAAGAAGTCCTTCCAGACACTTCCCTCTACTTGCTCTGTTCCAGTGAATACACAAGAGACGATTTGCTTTAAAGCCAGGTAGTACAACTATGGATAAAAAGCATTCAGAGAAGATGCATATGAGTAAGGGGCAGCACAGTGTGGCAGAATGGGCCTGGGCTGAGGCACACCTAGGCAGACCTGGGTGTGGCACACTAGTTGTATGATATCTGGGATGTCAGTCCCACTGAGTAAAGAGATTGTAATATTTACTTAGGGGAGTAGTCTGAGAAATGTATGTCAAAGGCGAGCACAGTGCCAGTACCTGATACATCATAAGAACTCAATACTTGTTATTAGAGCAGCCCAAGAAAATCTCATCAAGGAGGTAAGACTTGAAAGAGGGTTTGCCAAAAGATTAGCAGAGTTTAAGGAAGTAGAGGGAAGAGTTCATTAGAGGAACAACATGCAGACAAAGGGCATGGTTTTGGGAATGGGTCTGACTCCACAAATAGGAGACTGACAGGACCGAGGTGATCCCTATAATAGGAAATAAGATGAGCAAGGTAAAGTGTGGGATGACTACAGAGGACTTTTTGATGTTTCTGGGCAGTTGATTTTGGAGATTTATGAGGAATCATTGTCTGTTTGCCATGGTGGTCTGCTAACCTCACTGCATACTTGCCCATTAAAATGTAACTCTGATTTATCAAAATGTAATTCACATACATTGCTTTCAAATGTGAACTGATCATTGAAAATAAAGCGTGCCCTTCTAGTTGTCTTATTTGTAGTTATGGATAATCCATAACTTTGAGACTTTGCCCTTCAGCTCTAAATCAAGGAGAGTTAAGTCCAAGTATTTGTAAGGTGGCAGAGTAACCAGTGCCCGATTCCTTCTAATGCTTCCCGCCTCCATCATTTCCCTCGCCCTCTTTCTCCTCTCTTCCTCCTCCTGCTTGCCACCTTTACCCTTGTATCCCCAGCCTGTTCTAGCAGTCAGGCTAGAACATTTATAGTTATGGTTCTATTCAGATTATAAATGGCATGACTTAGATAATGTACATCATAATTAGTAGAGGCCAGCAGTTACCTGATTTTCCCAACTGTGCCTTGTGAGCCCTGAACCGATCAAATGTTCCTTCTTCCACTGTCAACCTTGCCAAGATCTCCTATGTGTCACCTTGGGGTCAGCCTCTGAAACCTGAATGTCTTCCAGCAAGCAGATCAATTATGCAGCCGCCAGGATTCCAAACGACTCAGGATGGGATGGTTAACCTCTCCCTAACAGCGGTATTTTCTTGTGATGACTTCTGTCACTGACATTTTTTTTTTAAAGATTTTATTTATTTATTTGACAGAGAGAAATCACAAGTAGGCAGAGAGGCAGGCAGAGAGAGAGGAGGAAGCAGACTCCCTGCTGAGCAGAAAGCCCGATGTGGGGCTTGAACCTAGGACCTGGGATCATGACCTGAGCCGAAGGCAGCGGCTTAACCCACTGAGCCACCCAGGCACCCCTGTCACTGACGTTTTATAGAGCCTGCTCCTCTAGGATGGTGGTTCTTGGATTTGTTCTAGTGATGTGACATCCAGAAGCCTGCATTCTCTGTGGAACACCATGAATACTGGTTATGGTTTTTTTTTTTCCCCTACCAAACAAGGAATTACTTTACTTGCAGAAAAAGATGGTTGTGTTGTAGATAGCAACATAAAATCAAGATTTTGAGAATACACATGTATGAACAAAATATCCTGTTTGAATTATTGTTCTGCCGTTTACATTTCATTGTTGGTAGGCATTTGCTATTTTATTATCTGTCAGTCCTCATAAACAGATGGAAAAACATAGATTTGTCTTTAAATTTCTTTTTTTTTCCTTCCCTGCCAAGTAGGGAAAGCACTTTCATTTTATCTAAAGGAAAGAATTCAGCCAGCAATCTCATAAAGATAGTTTGAGAAGAGCGGTCTAGGAGCTGGTTGTTTCCTCCTAGGGCATAATGATGGCAATTATAGTACCATCTCCAGGTGGTACGTTGGGGTATGGAGTTAAGGCTCCAGTGTAGCTGAGATTAGTAGGGATGAAGCTTATAGTTCATTCAGCATTGCTCTATGAACACCTACTTCCTTAGTACTCTTTAGCAAAGAACAGTTAATAATGCTCTCCAATAAGAGGAAGACAATCAGCTTTAGTTGTGGCAAAATAAAGACCTTCTAACATTTTTGCATAAATGCTTTTCAGTAACTTTTACTGTTGTTAATTATTACTTGGCTACCTTTAATATTACCTACAGAGCTTCTAAGTAATTAAAAGTGCTGCTAGCACTGATCTAGTTACCTTAATACCTGTAGCTCTTCAGGGAACTGGCAATATATCTTTGCTTATTACCTAAAAGACCATCTTAAAGCATTCCTACATACCCCCAGGATGTTTCTCTCTTTTCATACCTTTTATAGGGTCCCTGTCCCAGTCTTTCCTTTCCCTCTGTTGTGAGAATAGACATTCAGATCAGAATACATAGATTATGTGCAAGACCTTGAGAAAGTGAGAAGGAATAAGACAGGGCCCTGTCTTGAAGGAGCACCTAGCCTAGTAGGGAGAGGAGTTCCAGGCGACATGGGGGCCTTAGCTGCAGGTTTCCTTCTCCTCGCCACACCTCACAGCTTCATCTGCAAACTTAGATTCAAGGTAACTTTGTTTCAATTCACTCTTCCTTTCTATCTAATGTCCTCTTCCACACATACCTTGTAAGAAGATTCCCAGAAAAAAAGGCACACCGTTCACTTTAGGCCTCTTTGTGTTTCTGAAAAGGGCTAAAACTCTTCTCCTTTCTGAATTTAATTATTTTTAACATGACTGGTCAATCTGTATATTGAATTTTACAGAGGATACTTGAAGGAATGGATTTCCTAAAAAAAAAATACCATTACCATCTCCAATCCTATTATTCTGGACACATACTTGAGGGCTGGAGCCCTAACTGCCAGGGAGACCCAGGGCTCTATAATTTGACTGAAGAGGCTGACAATGAATGCAAATTAAAGAAATAAAGAGTTCAGAAGCATTCTAGTTCCTTAGGACAGGGGCAGACAAGATCAGGTGGTCAGAGGAATCCAGGCCTTATTTTTCTCTGATAAAGATAAACTGAGGGGCGCCTGGGTGGCTCAGTGGGTTAAAGCCTCTGCTTTCGGCTCAGGTCATGATCCCAGGGTCCTGGGATCGAGCCCCGCATCAGGCTCTCTGCTTGGCGGGGAGCCTGCTTCCTCCTCTCTCTCTCTCTGCCTGCCTCCTGCCTACTTAGGATCTCGCTCTGTCAAATAAATAAATAAAATCTTAAAAAAAAAAAAAAGATAAACCGAGAGTCTATCCATAGCTGATGTGCAAATACTGTGGCTCAGATAGGACTTAGATGTATATTGAAGGTTTATATTTTCCTTGGGTTAGCAGTCATTAAATATTCTTATTTTGTGATATATTTTAATGGAATTAAGTTTAGAATCCATTACATTAAAGTTACTAGTAGCCTGTAATTACTAGCTTGACACTCAATTAATCATCAATGTCAATAGTAGCTATTTGCCCAGGCCTGATTGGGCTTCTGGTAAATGATTAGATAACACTTTTAAAATGTTAGTTGAGGCATACTCAAGGCAATAGAACCACATTGGATACCTGAGGTATGACATTTTATTTTTATTAATAAGTCCTGTAACTCTTCTCCAATGTGTCTGTGGTATAGGCAGTGGCAGATACTCTGTTTTACACTGAAACTGAATAATCTAGACTTGTTGGACTGAACTCATTCACAAGAAATTTCTTGACTGTTTATTATACTTTTACCTATTGAGGTTCATAGTTTTTCTCCATTCTGTGGGGCTGCTGTCTGTTGTTCCTTCCTAGGTGGGAGCTTGCAGACTGTTATATCTGAAAACACAAAGTCTGGCAATCATTTCCAGGAGCGGAAACTCAAGGACATCCTTCTGCAGATTTCCCTTGGGCTTAAGTACATCCACAACTCTGGTGTGGTGCACCTGGACATCAAACCCAGTCAGTATGGCTCCGCTCTGCTCCTCTGGCCAGACTTCCCCGTGTCAGAATTGGTGCCTGTGTGTCTACCAAGTGTTAAAGATGCTGTTAGCTGGCAAAATCTCTTTCATTTGTTTCCCTAAAAAATTTAAACAGCTTTGTCCATTATCCCCTCTGGGACTAGGGGACAGAGAGAAAAGACTCTTTCACGGATAATGAAGCCAAAGTATGAAAATAGGTCTCTAACTCACTGCATAGTTAAGCGATCACATTTTGGCTACCTCCTGAATGTATTGACAACTAGTGCTGTATACACTCTTTGTAATTCAGCACTGACTAAAGTGAACAGAAATGGTTCTGGCACTCAATAATGTGAAACTCAAGGAAACATTACCATGTTTTTCGGGCTTATTTCTTTGTTTTGAGGCTACTAGCCTCTTCAGAGGAGGAGTGTCTGAGATCAGTTTCCCTTCAAGTAGGTATTCTCAATTAGTGAGCTGTTCAGAAGTAGTGTGAGAGATTCCATGGAAGAAAAGAAACATAGATAGTGTTGTTATATGTATACAGAAGAGGAAGAGAGGAGGGTGGCTGAAATGACAGACACAGAAAAGAATCTTTGGCGTGAAAAAGCTAAGGAATCGTGACTTTGTCAATTCAGTATTTTTTGATTGTTGGTTTGTTTTTGTTTCAGGTAACATCTTCATTTGTCATAAGATGCAAAGTGACTCTCCTGTAGTCCCAGAAGAGATTGAAAATGAAGCTGACTGGTTTCTCTCTGCCAATGTGATGTATAAAATCGGTGAGTTTGGGGCACGTGGGTGGCTCAGTTGGTTGAATGACAGCCTTCAACTCAGGTCATGATCCTGGAGTCTAGGGATGGAGTCCCGAATCCGGCTCCCTGCTCAGCAGTGGGTCTGCTTCTCCCTCTGACCTTCCCCCTCTTATGCTCAATCTCTCTCATTCTCGCCTCTTTCTCAAATAAATAAATAAAATTAAAAAAAAAATTGGTGAGTGTGCCTTAAGCTCTGACCTGTATATTATCTTATAAAATTTATAGTAATGACCCCATTTATTCTAGTTTTAAAGACATGCTTTTAAAGGGCTCTATTTTTTTTTCTTTCTCTTTTCAGGTGACTTGGGTCATGTGACATCGATAAGCAAACCAAAAGTGGAGGAGGGAGATAGTCGCTTCCTGGCTAATGAGATTTTACAAGAGGTAAAGATTAGGGAAACAGAGGGTATTTTATAACCCATTGAACTTTTTGATTCTCAAATGAAGGTTCACAGTGCAAGAGATGTTTATAGTTTTTTAAAAAGACTGTATCTTATTTTATTTATTATTTTTTTAGCGCTCTACCACTTCTTTTTTTTTCTTCATATGGTATTTATTTTAGAGAGAGAGCCCTAGTGCATGAGTAGGGGGAAGGACAGAGGGTGGGGAGGGAGAATCTCAAGCAGACGCTGTGCTGAGTGCGGAGCCCAGTGCAGGGCTTTATCTCATGACCCTGAGATCATGACCTGAGCTGAAATCAAGAGTCAGATGGTTAACTAGCCACCCATGTGCCCCAAAAGTTCATATTTATAATTTAAATTGATATTATCCACTTTCCTATTCAGAATTGAGACCAAAGATAAGAAAGTTAAAAAAACAAAACAAAACAAAACAGCATGAGGAGTGCTGGCTCTGTCATGGATTAATCAATATTTTTGCTGTTTTTTTTATAAAGGTCCTTTACTGTTTCTAGTATTTCTTAGAATTCCTAAACTCATGGATTCTCTAGCAGAAAGGAATCCTTTATTGGTTCAGCCCATCTTTATCATGCTATCATCCTTCTGGTAGTACCATCAGCTCTGATGAAATGACCTTCATTTATTGCCTACCTTTTAGGATGTCTGTGGAGTCAGGGTAGGAAGGATTTAACTCCCTCTAGGATGATGATATCTGTGCCCAGCTAGTCTGTGCTTGAAGCCTCTTTGAGCCTGATAGAATAAAACAGTACTAAGACTCTGCCTTAAAAGCTTCTACCAGCCATGGCAGATGTGACCTTGCCCACTGTCCAAGCTCATACGTACTCAAAACAACCTCTCTTACCAGTTGTCTTTACTGTCCTCTCACTAGGCCAACTAACTGGCCTTCCTCTCTTCTGTTTTGAAGGATTATCAGCACCTTCCCAAAGCAGACATATTTGCCTTGGGATTAACAATTGCAGTGGCTGCGGGAGCAGAGTCCTTACCCACCAATGGCGCCGCATGGCATCATATTCGTGAGGGGAACCTTCCCAACATTCCTCAGAAGCTCTCAGAAGAATTTTACAATCTACTCAAGGTGGTATCTCTTATGAGATGAAGAGAAGATAGAAAATGTCTTTTTTTAAAGAAATACAATGGCAAGGAGGTGGGGAAGGGGAAAAGGAGATGCTGGTGGTGCCAATGACAGAAGAAAAAGGAATCATGACCTCGAAGCCCAGAAAAGCCACAGGACAGGCTGAAAGCTTCTCAAGGAAACTTAGAGGACATTATAGAACCTTTTATGTTCCAGTTTAAAATCCTGTTACATTTTTTCCTTTTCCCTTCCCAACATGTGGGCAGTTAAGGAAACCAAGGCTCAGAGCAGTTCCTGGACTTGTATCCTCATCTTTGACAGTTGATTAACTCTAAAATCAAACCTGGTCTTTTGCTCTTGTTTCAGGGTTTTAACTATTGTCATCGGTAATGGTGATATTATGAAAGAGATTTGAATTCTGAGTGTATAGAAGAAAGTATAAGCTATTTTACAGATGGGTAACTGGCAATACCACCAATCAGCTGCACTATTGGAAAAAGGCATAATGTTAGTTTAGAAATTTGTGTGTTACTTGTATTCTGCGATATCTGAGTATGTGTAGGGGCAAGGAAAGGAGGCGCTTCTGTTGAAACAGAGGTGCAAGAAAATGACACTGTTGAGAAGCTTAGAATTATATTAAGAATTCAAAATATCTACGTAAGACTTCATGGTTTAAGGAACAAGACTGGTTAGGACACCTACAAACGCCTTAGAAACATCTACTCTTAGGGATTAAATTTGAGTTTCATAGTTCACCTGAAAACTTCAAATTTAGTTGCAAACTTGTCCTTCTGTGCTTCTGCTTTCCTGAAAGAATAAAGTAAACCCTTGCTCCCAGCAGACTTTCATGCATAGCCTAATCACTTATTTCTATGTGTAAATTACTGTTAGATTTAGTTAATACATACTGAGTACTTCAGTGCTGGTCCAGTGCACTAGTTACACATATATGTCAGTTCATTTAAATCTTGCAATGCTCCAGAAAGGTGAATATTGTTATCCCAAGTATCAGGAAAGGGAAACTGAGTTTCAGCATAGTTAAGTCACTTCCTCAAGCTACTTAGTGAATGGTGGAGCCAGTTCTGAACATTGGTCTTCAAATGGAAGGTCCCGTGTTTTCTCCGTTTTATGACATTGCTAATTGCTGTAGGTAATTAGCTACTTTTTACTGCATTTATATTGCTAAATTAAGGCACTTTCTACCTGAAGATGAGTGTTGTAGGAATGCTGTCATGGGGGGGTACCCTTAGTTTTAAGTGGAAAGGAGCATGTTGGAGTAGAAAGCAAATGGAACTAGGAGTTGGTTGACTTGGGTTTTAGCCTTGGTCCTGTTAATAAGATGGGCAAGTCAATTTTGATTTCAGGACCTCAGTTTTGCCGCATTTAAAATTAAGGCATTAGACTAGGTAATCACACAGCTAGCTCTAAAATATGATAAAGATAAGTCAAAGTTATAGATGACGGATGTCACTGCATACAGATAATGATCCCATCCCTGGTGGAGCTAAGTTTTCATTTATTTCTTCCCCTGCAAAGTTAAAAGCAGAGTTTGACAAAAGTCACCAGCAGTAGCTGAGTTGGAGTTGACTTGGGTGGGGAGATTTTCCCAGCAGTGAAATTTCTGTATCTTTTGCTTTGGTCAAACATCAACAGAGCATGATCCACCCTGACCCAAGGGAGAGACCTTCTGCAGCAGCTCTGGCCAGAAGTCGAGTTCTCTGGCCCTCCCTTGGGAAAGCAGAAGAGCTCCAGCAGCAGCTTAACTTGGAAAAGTTCAAGACAGCCACACTGGAAAGGTAGTTTTTTTGTTTGTTTTCTTTTCTTTTTTTAAAGTAAGCCCTAGGCCCAATGTGGGGCTTGAACTCACAACCCCAAGATCAAGTCACTTATTTAACACGTGCCCCTACCCACCTCCCTTCTGGTAATCCATCAGGTTGTTCTTTATAGTTAAGAGTCTGTTTCTTTTTTCTTTTTTTTTTTTTTTTAAAGATTTTATTTATTTATTTGACAGAGAGAAATCACAAGTAGGCAGAGAGGCAGGCAGAGAGAGAGGAGGAAGCAGGCTCCCTGCTGAGCAGAAAGCCCAATGTGGGGCTCGAACCCAGGACCTGGGATCATGACCTGAGCCGAAGGCAGCGGCTTAACCCACTGAGCCACCCAGGCGCCCCAAGAGTCTGTTTCTTGATTTGTCTTCTTATTTTTCCCCTTTGCGTTTTTTGTTTCTTAAATTCCACATTATAAGTGAAATCATATGGTATTTGTCTTTCTCTGACTCTCTAGTTTCATCAATATCCTTCCAAATGGCAAGATTTCATTCTTTTTTATGGCTGAATAATATTCCATTAAATATATATACCACATCTTTATTTATTTATTTTTATTTTTGTTTTATTTTATTTTTAAAAAGATTTTATTTATTTATTTGACAGACAGAGATCACAAGTAGGTAGAGAGGCAGGCAGAGAGAAGGGGGGACACATGCTCCCTGCTGAGCAGAGAGCCCGATCTGGGGCTTGATCCCAGGACCCTGAGATCATGACCTGAGCAGAAGGCAGAGGCTTAACCGACTGAGCCACCCAGGTGTCCCTAAATTAACATATAATGTATTATTTGTTTCAGGGGTACAGGACTGTGATTCATCAGTCTTACACAGTTCACAGTACTCACCATAGCACATACCCTCTTCAGTGTCCATCGCCCAGCCATCCCATCCCTCCCACCTCCCTCCCATCCAGCAACCTCAGTTTGTTTCCTGAGATCAAGAGTCTCCTATGGTTTGTCTCCCTCTCTGGTTTAATCTTGTTTCATTTTCCTTCTCTTCCCCTATGATTCTGTCTTGTTTCTCAAATTCTTCATATCCATGAGATCATATGATAATTGTCTTTCTCTGATTGACTTATTTCGCTTAGCATAATATCCTCTAGTTCCAACCATGTTGTTGCAAATACCAAGGGTTTTTTTTCTTGATGGCTGCACAATATTCCATTATAGGCATAATGGAATATTGTATTATATATAATTATAATTATATATGATATAATATATAATTATATTAAATAAATATATATATTTATATATAATTAAATATATAAATATATAAAATAATATAATTATATATTGTATTATATATAATTGGATATATATATATATCACATTTTCTTTATCCATTCATCTGTTGATGGATATCTAGGCTCTTTCCATAGTTTGGCTATTGTGGACATTGCTGCTATAAACATTGGGGTTCATGTACCCCTTCAGATGACTTCATTTGTATCTTTAGTATATAACGTCTTCTTTACCTATTCACGTATTGATGAACACTTGGGCTGGTTCCATAATTTAGTCACTGCAGATAATGCTGCTATAAACATTAGGGTGCATGTATCCCTTTGAATTAGTGTTCTTGTATTCTTTGGGTAAATACCCAATTGCTGGATTATAAGGTAGTTCTCTCTTTAACTTTTTGAGGAACCTCCACAACTGTTTCCCACAGTGGCTGTACTAATTTGCATTCCCACCAAAAGTGCAAGAAGGTTCCTTTTTCTCCTCATCCTCTTTAACACCTGTTGTGCCTTGTGTTGTTGATTTTTCCATTCTTTCCCACTCAGGGGTGAGGTGAGTCTCATTGTAGTTTTCATTTCCCTGATAAGTGATGATGACCAAGTTTTCACGCATCTATTTGCCATCTGGATGTCATCTTTGGAGAAATGTTTGTACATGTCTTCTGCAAATTTTCAATTGGATTATTTTTGGGGGGTTGTGTTGTATTAGTTCTTTATATATTTTGAAAACTAACCCTTTATAAGATATTTGTCCAATATCTTCTCCATTCCATAGGTTGCCTTTCAGTTTCATTGATGATTTCCTTCACTGTGCAGAGGGTTTTCATCCTGAGGTCCCAAAAGTTCATTTTGCTTTTGTTTCCCTTGCCCCAGGAGACATATTTAGTAAGAAGTTGCTATGGCCAATGTTGAAGAAGTTACTACCTGTGTTATCTTCTAGGATTTTTATGGTTTCAGGTCTCAAATTTAGGTTTTTAATCCATTTTGAGTTTATTTTTGTGTATGGTATAAGAAAGTGGTCCAGTTTCATTCTTTTGCAGGTAGCTGTCCACTTTTCCCAGAACCATTTGTTGAAGAGACTGTCTTTTCCCCCATTGGATATTCTTCCTGCTTTGTTGAAGAATAATAGACTGTAAAACTGTGGGTTTATTTCTGGATTTTCCATTCTGTTCCACTGATCCCTGTGTCTATTTTTGCATCAGTACCATACTGTTTTAATTACTACAACTTTGTAGTATAACTTGAAGTATGGAATTGTGATGCCTCCACCTTTTCTTTTCTTTTTCAAGATTGCTGTGGCTATTCAGGCTCTTTTGTGGTTCCTTACAAATCTTAGGATTCTTTGTTCTACTTCTGTGAAAAATGCTATTTGTATTTTGATAGGGATTGCATTAAATGTAGATTTCTTTGGGTGGTAGAGACATTTTAACAATATTTGTTCTTCCAATCCATGAGTGTGGAATGTCTTTCCATTTCTTTGTAATGTCTTCAATTTCTTTCATCAGTGTTTTACAGTTTTCAGAGTACAGGTCTTTCACCTCTTTGGTGAGGTTTATTCCCAAGTATCTTATAGTTTTTGGTGTAATTATAAATGGGATCAATTCCTTTGTTTCTCTTTCTGCTGCTTCATTATAGGTACATAGAAATGAAACAGATTTCTACAGATTGATTTCGTATCCTGCAACTTTACTGAATTCGTTGATCAGTTTTAACAGTTTTTTTGTGGAGTGTTTAGGGTTTTCTATATACGGTATCATGTCATCTGCAAATAGTGAAAGTGTGACCTCTTCCTTACTGATTTGGATTCCTTTTATTTTTTTCTTGTCTGCTTGCTGTGGGCTAGGACTTCCACTACTATGTTAAGTAAAAGTGGTGAGAGTGGACATCCTTGTTTTGTTCCTGATCTTAGGGGGAAAAGCTCTATTTTTCCCCATTAAGGATGATGTTAGCTATGGATTTTCATAGATGGCCTTTATTATGTGGAGGTGTGTTTCCTCTAAACTTAAAGGTTTTTTTTTTTTTTAAATCATGAACAGATAATGTACTTTGTCAAAAGCTTTTTCCGCATCTATTGAAATGATTATATGGGTTTTTATCCTTTCTCTTATTGATGTGATATATAACATTGGTTTATGAATACTGAACCACCCTTGCAACCCAGGAATAAATCCCACTTGTGGGAATGATTGTGGTGAATGATTTTTAAATGTATTGTTGAATTCAATTTGCTAGCATCGAGAATTTCTGCATCTATATTCATTCGATGTATTGGCCTGTAGTCCTTTAGTGATATCTTTATCAGGCTTTTATTTTTAAAAATTTTAAACATCCCTTATGCCCCAATCCCATTTAGTAGGATTTAGGAAACCTAATCTGCCATGTGTTATGGCATGTATATGCCAGCCATTTTTAAAGAAAATCATGGAGTTAATTTTCTATTCTGTATATAGCTCAGGCTTATTTCTATAAATGCTGAAATAAAAAGAAAAATCTATGTTAGTTTAGATCAAAAATATCCTCTTTAATTTAGGATCAAGTAATATATTTCTTCCCCTTTAATTGCCAGGGAACTGAGAGAAGCTCAGCAGGCCTGGTCTTCCCAGGAAGAGCATGGTGATGCTGGGGTCTCTGGGACCCCCACAGGATCAAGAAGCACCAAACGCCTGGTGGGAGGAAAAAGTGCAAAATCTTCAGGCTTCAGCTGGGGGAAGTCTTCCCCATAAGAACTCAGTTCACACCAACCCCTCTTTTGCCTTATAGCTTTCAGAAAGAGATATTGACTATGTCAGCCTTCCTCTTGTAAAGGGGAAGATTAAGCAACGAGTGCCCAAAGAATTCAAAAACTACTCCTAATTTAGCATTGACAACCAGGATAGTCAAGCTATTAAGGCCTCGTATTAGCAACGGTCTCAGGTACAATCACTGGCAGCCATTTCTCTTGTTATATTCTTAAGGCTACCTATCAACTGTTTGTTTACTTCTCACACTCACTGATGTACAATGGGAAAGCAGGTATCTCTGAACTCAAAGAAGAGAAAGCAGCACCCGAGGCACAGCCCATGGACTAGGAGGCTGCTGTAGCTGATTGCCTACCAAGGAATAGGGACTCTCCCTGCACATAGAAAGGAATATAATTTTGTTTTGAGTTGAGGTAACTGTACATGTATTTCAATAATGTTTCTTGGGGTGAATGATGGTATTCCTAAAAGAATTCTCAGCCACTCTAAGCAAGTGGTTTTCCTACTATATTCTTTAAGTGAAGACAATCCCTTTATCAGATATTATATTTATTAAATGAGTTTACCATTATGTCAAGTGGGTAGAAATAGCCTATATATAACTTATAATTTCTGAACTGGCTATTAACTTATGGAACAAAACACTGGGTAATGGAGTTCAAGGAAAATTTAATGTGGTGGTTCTTCAGAATATTTGCGCTGACCCTCTTGTAATTGTTATGACTGGTTTTGATTTTGTGGGTGTCACCAATTTCTCCTTGATTTTTATCAGAATTTGGGTTTGTTTCCTGTGATTTTATGATATTTTTATCCAAATTATTTCTTCTGTATATATTTTAAGGGAATAGAACATTTGTAAATAAAGGTTTTTTATCTTGTCCAAAGCCAAATATGGGTAAAGTACTCTTCTTTGTGATATGTAACAAAGAGTGAGAAATTTCTGTTAGAAACCATTTCATGAGTAGATACGTGAGGAAATTCAGTAGGTTGGTAGTACCAGGTCTTGGCTGTAAGGCTCAGCTTTGTGGGCCTAAAAGCTAATAATGGTCAGGCTCTAATACATAAAATAATATTGGTCATAACAGCATTTGATAACTTAGATGTGCCATGTTAATGAAGGTAGCCCGTTAATGGCTTGTAGGCTTATTCGCTCCCTCATATTCTTCTTTACCCTCCATTTAAAAAAGCAAATTAAGAAGTGTTTTTAAATTGAATAAACCATCATACCATTCTTTGTTCTGTCTTGGAGTAGCAATTCTTCCCATGCAGGTAAGTGGGGTAAAGTGCTCTGTGTTGTCCCTCGCCATTTTTAAAACTATTTTTTTTAAAAGATTTTATTTATTTATTTGTCAGAGAGAGAGCGAGAGCGAGCACAGGAAGACAGAGTGGGAGGCAGAGGCAGAGGGAGAAGCAGGCTCCCCACAGAACAAGGAGCCCGATGTGGGACGATCCCAGGACGCTGGGATCATGACCCGAGCCGAAAGCAGCTGCTCAACCAACTGAGCCATCCAGGCATCCCATCCTTGCTATTTTTAAAGAGCTAGTCTTTATTCAAGGTTTTAAAATGGAGTTGATTTACCTCTTGCCTCCCCAACCCCAGCCATATCTTTTGAAGTAGCATATGAGGTCAACCACAATCTGTGATTTAGAAATAGTTATGTTATTAAGCATTTGCAATGAATGTATAGGCCAGAATTCTTGGATTATATTTGTCTTCTCAGGCGCTGACAACTGATACTATTAAGGTCTATGACCTCTTCTCTACCCTGCTTCTCAGAGCCCATGTTGGCATCTGAGTGCCAGACTACTGCTTTCTCTCCCTTTCTTTCTGGTGGCGGGACTCCACAGTAGCACAGTTACTAAACCAGCAGGTAGCTGCATAGACACTATAGAGTGTAGGAGGGACTGGGTCTTTGCTGGGCTGGGGACTTCATTCCTTCCAGGTCAGTTGGAAGTTGAAGTTGACCCCTTGCCTCCATCCTCAGTCTGAAGTTCTATTTCTGCCCAGAGATCACAGGATAACCCAGGAACTAGTTATCCAATGTCAAACTGTCAAATATTAATATCACTGGACTGACAATATTAAACAAGTTGAACTTAAATATTTTAGGATATAAATATGCTGCTTTTTCTATAGATGGATCTTAAACACAGACATTAAGTTGCCAACAGATAATCTTGAGGCTTAAAGGAATGCTATTGTGCTTTACTAAGCTCTAACATATGTATTGGTTTATAGATGCCATTACCTAAAGCTGTATAAAGATGAACATTAAAAGATAAAGGTCACCATTTTAGCTTGAATGGTTAAGATTTTTTTCTTAATCTCTGTATGAACCATAATTTTAGTCCTGAATTACATAAAAATTGTCAGGTTGATTTAAAAAAGAAACTTAGGGCACCTGGGTGGCTCAGTGGGTTAAGCCGCTGCCTTCGGCTCAGGTCATGATCTCAGGGTCCTGGGATCGAGGCCTGCATCGGGCTCTCTGCTCAGCAGGGAGCCTGCTTCCCTCTCTCTCTCTCTCTCTCTGCCTGCCTCTCCATCTGCTTGTGATCTCTCTCTGTCAAATAAATAAATAAATAAAAATCTTTAAAAAAAATAAAAAAGAAACTTAACAAAAAGTAGCCATAATAACTAATAACTATGAAGTGCTGCTAAAATTGCTTTTGAGCCACTTTAAAATAGATGCTGTCATCCATTTAAATAGTAAGTGCTATAATTTTCCAACTGTTATTATGAGGCTTGAGAAAAACTGATTTAGAACCAAAGTGAAAATCTGATTGAAATTTCTAACAAATGTTTTTCTACCACAACAAAATTGTCCAAAGCTTCCTATCTGTGATAAAGCACCGCCATCCCTGGTCTCTACCACTTGATGCCTATAAGTGAGATTTTTTCTAATTTAGAAGGGAAAAAAGGCAAGGCCAAAGATAACTTTGTGTCTCTGGGCATCTATTTTTTTATTATGTTAGTCACCATACAGTACATCATTAGTTTTTGATGTAGTGTTCCATGATTCATTGTTTGTGTATAACACCCAGTGTTCCATGCAATACATGTCTTCCTTAATACCCATCACAGGGTTCACCCATCCCCCCACCACACATCCCTCTATAACTCTCTTATGGTTCATCTCCCCCTCTGATTGCCTTCCCTTCATTTTTCCCTTCCTTCTCCTAATGTCCTCCATGCTCTTCCTTATGTTCCACAAGTAAGTGAAACCCTATGATAATTGACTTTCTCTGCTTGACTTATTTCACTCAGTATAATCTCCTCCAGTTCCATCCATGTTGATGCAAAAGTTGGGTATTCATCCTTTCTGATGGCTCAGTAATATTCCATTATATATATGGACCATGCTCATGGATTGGAAGAATAAACATTGTTAAAATGTCTATGCCACTTGGAGCAATCTATACTTTCAATGCCATTCCAATCAAAATTCCACCAGCATTGTTCAAAGAGCTGGAACAAACCATCCTAAAATTTGTATGGAACCAGAAGAGACCCCGGATTGCTAAGGAAATGTTGAAAAAGAAAAAAA
Organism: Lutra lutra; assembly: GCF_902655055.1. Lineage (NCBI taxonomy): Eukaryota > Metazoa > Chordata > Mammalia > Carnivora > Mustelidae > Lutra > Lutra lutra. The sequence continues at coordinate 96,019,699 of NC_062288.1, forward strand.
ACTGGGGGCATCACATTGCCTGATTTCAAGCTTTACTACAAAGCTGTGATCACCAAGACAGCATGGTACTGGCACAAAAAACCGGCTTGGGGTGTCTATGATAGACACTTCGCTTTCTCAGCTAGCTTTGCAAAGGATGAAAGCCCTGAATGATTCCACTACTGCCAGGGGAAATGGTAGCTGAATAAAGTCACATTGCTATCTGTCACTACTTCTCATCATCGAGAAGGCCCTTTCTGGGTCCATGGATGAACTACAGAGTCTACAGTTATGCAAATTGGAGATTCTTGAAAGAGAGAGGCAGCTCTATTACAAAAATACATTTCAGCCACTCTTCCAGGTCCCTGATTCTTTGTTGTTTTTAGTCTTCTAATTTCAGGCTTATTTGAGTATCCTTCTGGGTTCTTCCTTTTTTTTTTTTTTTTTTTTTTTTTTTGTTCTAGCCTATGACCTGAACCCTTCTAAAGCCTCTCCTTGCTTTAGAGCATAATTTTTGATTCACAAATTCACAAGGTCCCTGTCCTCTAGAGCTCACAGACAATGGGGAAGATGAGGCAACTTCATGGTCAACTACATTATAATACAAGATAAACTGAGTGTGTAAAGAAAGTGAAATTGGAGAAAAAAGTAAGGACTTTTGAGTAGAGAATTCTGAAAGTATGGAAAAGGGCATTTCAGATGCTGAGAACAGTGAGCAAAGCGATGCTGGAGCATTTGTTGTGGGGAAGGAGGATCTAGGTGATAAGAAAATGCTTCAACTCCGTTTTTCCATGACATACATTTACGTATTTTGTATATTTTAATTTTTTTTTGGTCAAGAAAAAGTAAGGTAGCACTTGTGATTTGTTTCAACAGTCTAAGGAGCATGTGTATTAGTAATTCTTGTCTGAGAATTGAGATTAGTTTAAGATGCTATTTATTTAGATTAAGGTGTTATTAAGTTATGAGTTTGTCCAAGGATGTTTTCAATTGGCGTACTTGCTGCTTATTTATTTATTTATTTTTAAAGATTTTATTTATTTAACAGAGACACAGTGAGAGAGGGAACACAAGTAGAGGGTGAGGGAGAAGGAGAAGCAGGCTTCTGCCAACCAGGGAGCCAGATGTGGGATCATCCCACATCTGGGATCATGACCTGAGCTGAAGGCAGACACTCAATAACTGAGCCACCCTAGCACCCCTGCTTTTTTATTTTAAACAATCCTTTCCACACTCCTCACTCAGAAGTATGTGCAAATAGAAAGAGGGAGAGGTCAGTGGCATAATGAAGTAACTTTAGGGCCGAGTGCATATGGACAAATGGATGTAGGTGATGAGGGAGAAGTTTTAAAGATGATTCCAAAGTTCAAGTCTGGGATAATATTGGTACCATTAAACAAATAGCTTAAAAGGGGGAAATTGGTTTTGGAGGACAGGATGAATTTTGCTTTTCATCTGAGTCAACAGCTCAAGTAGAAGGAAGATTTTTTTTAAACATAATTTTTGAAAAAGATTTTGTTTATTTTAGAGGGAGGGAGCTAAGGAGGAGGGAGGGAGAAATGGAGAGAGTCTCCAGCAGACTCTGGGCTGAGCGTGGAGCTTGAGGTGGGGCTGGATCTCAGGATACTGAGCTTACGACCTGAAACTAAACCAAGAGTCAGATGCTTAACGGAGTGAGCCCCTAGAAGTGCGATTTTTAAACAGGAAATCACTGGAGGGCACTGACAGTAATAACAGCTGGTGGGGTGTGGGATGACTGATACCTGTGCAAGGGCTGAAGGCAGTATAACACGCTGTTTCAGGAGCTAAACATGGTGAAGGCAGGGGTGAAACGGGAGATAAGCGTCTAGAATGTACCAAGTAGAAAGCCAGGCTTTTAGGAGCAGGTTAAAGTGTGCACTGGAGACCACGTTAAGTAGTTTGTATTTTTCTCTTTTAACGGCAAAAATGGGCCAATGAAGCCCTGTAAGTAGGGTTTGGAGAAGGCGATGTGCTTGTTAGAATGTGCTGGAGGGTACCCTCCTTTTCTAGATGTTGGACAGGACAAAGACCAGCAGAGGAGGGGCCTGGCGAGGCCGCCTCTGGCCTGTATCCTGAAACCTGTGGGACCCCAATACCCTCTTGCTAAGCAGGGCCAAGATTAGGGTGAATGGGGCAAAATTTAAGGGGTGCCCAGAAACACGGCAATCAAGATCAAGGCCACTTTAATGCAATACTTAAAAAATATTAAAATTAAAGATCCACAAGGAAGAACATATCAGAATTTTTTTTTTTTAAAGATTTTATTTATTTACTTGACAGACAGAGATCACAAGTAGACAGAGAGGCAGGCAGAGAGAGAGAGGGAAGCAGGCTCCCCGCTGAGCAGAGAACCTGATGCGGGACTCGATCCCAGGACCCTGAGATCATGACCTGAGCCGAAGGCAGCGGCTTAACCGCTGATCCACCCAGGCGCCCAGAACATATCAGAATTTTAAATAAAACAAGATCAACAAGCTGAAGTTAGTTAAAACTATGTAAGAGCGCAACTTGGTCAAGAAAAATGGTCAGAAATGGCAATTCCTGCAACTGGAAATAAGCAAAGGTGTTGATTTTTGCAATTATTGATCAATTTACTTCTATTAAAGCCAGGAAAGTAAAACTACAGTGACTTGTTTTTGGTATAAATAAAATATTTAAACTTAATGTGGGGAGTTTTAATATACCCTCTCTTCGAATTTTTGATATTCAAGTATTTCAGTGTTCTGGATTTTTTTTTTTTTTTCCTTTTTCTGTATGTAAAGTTCATTTTTTCCTCGTGCCTCAGGATTCACTACGGCTCAGAATTTACACTTAGTTAAATTTCTTATTTTTTCGTTCCTCACAGATTTTTTTGAATGAATATATTCTTAAAATATTATCCTGATTCTTCCTAAAATATTATTTTGATTGCCAAATGTTTTGGCACCCCCTGAATTTTTCGCTCTCAGCCCTACTTTTTCTGGGAACCCTACTACGTAGGCAGGCCTGGACCTTTCCAGTCTTTCCCCGAGGCCCCGCTATCCTTTGTTTCGTCTACCTCGCCCCCTCCTGGTCCAGGCTGGGAAGCTTGTCAAATAATTTCATTTCATTAGAAACTTGAAACCGGCAGCCCTCACCACTCGGCGGCGTTGCCTTCTCCGCTCCCTCCGGAAAAAAAAGCTCCCGGAACTATCCCATCACGGATGCTTGCTTTTCCCCCGGCGCTAGCCGGAGCATTTCTACGGCGTACGCTGCGGACTTTCCGTTTTCTTATTCCTCTCGCGAGGCTTGCGTCCGATCTCTATCCGGAAGTGCTCGCCTAGCTCGAACCTGAACCGGCTCGAGCGTTCGGCGAGGGAGGGAGTGAGCCGGGAGTTCCTCGCTGCGTGTGCGTGCGGCTCTGAGTGGCTCGGGACGTGGTGCTGTGTTTGTCTTGGTCCTTCTCTTCTCACCTGTGCGGAGGACTTCAGGGTTTTCTGCCACTTCCCAGTCCCTTTACGTTCTGGTTAGGACCGCCACCTTTGAGAAAAGGCGCCCGCCCATCCCGGCGGTGAGGCCGGGGAGTCCTGGGATCTCCGTGGTCTTTGCTAACGGGATTGGAAGCAGTAATTTTTGCAGCAGCAAGTTTCGGATTTAAGTCCCTTGATGATATTGTAATACTTAATCGAATCGTCACCATGTATTAGGAACTAACTTAGGAGTATTGGATGTGGCTGTGAATAAATCAGACGAAAGCCCCAGCTCTAAGGGGGCTTGCATTTTAATAACATTTGAGAAGACTGGAATGCAAATGGGCATAAATCAGAAAGAGTATTTTTTGCATGTGGCAGAGGAAGAGGAAACCAGGGGGAATAAAAAAGATAAACTTTTTTTTTTTTTTTTTTTGAGGGGGAAGTCCTTGTAAAATGTTCAGGAATGTTGGTGTTTATGGTCGTAAGGTGGACTGCGTAAAAATTATGGAATTTAGGGTCAGTGAATTCGTGCTTTTGCTCTAAGAAACACTATTTATCGTGCTTTCTCCCCCTATCTCTCTCTCTCTCTCTTTTTTTTCCCCCCAGGGGAAGACCAAAGACTAGATTGTAGGAAAAGCAAATAGAAGCCATGTTTCGAAGACCTGTATTACAGGTAACCACTTTGACATATTAGTGTTGAGATGCGTTATGATCAACTGTAGTGATCAGATCTCGTCAGGCCTTTGACTGCAGAGGCAAAAGGCGTTTGGGCCCACCTACTTTATGTGTAATCATTTGATAGGATTTGGGACAGATTTTACTTGTGTAAGTGATGTTCACTAAAACAAAATAATTTCCTAGCTTACATGTATAAGGGGAGTCATAGTTTTTAAAAACATGCTACTTGTAGCTACATGCTACTTACTTTAGATCAGTTAGCATTTAATATCTTTAGTGATCTAAAGACTATAAAAATCATTTCCAGTAGTTTTTCTAGGAGGCATGTGGTCAGACTGTCCTCTGTGGTCAGACTTCCACCCCGCTTCTCCCTGTCCTGAAGAGTGCATCTGAAGTCATCATGTCACCACAAACGTACGATGTCCTCAATTCCTTCTCACTCCCACCAGTCTGACTCCTTATTTCTCCGGACACTCTAGCCTACCTTCACCCAGACTTCACCCATTTTCCTCACTTACATTTGGTCACCAAGTTTGTAGTTTTTTCTTTATAACCCCTCTCTCACTCACCAGCCTGTTAAGACTGATGAAGAATCAGTTCCTCTCAGAAACCTGTTCTCCTCTCCCCCCAGTCTGCAGTAGAATCGACCCTGTATTCTTGGATCCCCACTTTAACCTCTACATAGTTCTAGCCTTTCTCGGTGTATTGTGTGTTGGAATTTGGAACACAGAAGAATTACTGCTGTCTTAATACTACAGTGTGAAGATGTATACAAGACTTAAAAGTTTAATTTTAACAATCATCCCAGTTAAAATCTTTCCCTATTTCTGCTTTTCTAGTGGGTCTTAATTTTTATGTCTCCCAAATGAGACCCATTATTCTGCGACTTGGGAGCTGTGGCTCATCTGAGTATTTCAAGTAGGACCTTTTGAGAAGCATGATAGCAGTACTAGTTTGTTTGAGTCTTTTTACCATGTGGCAACTCCATCTTTACTTCTTAACCACCTCGTGTCCCAAAACGTAGGGATAGGATTCCGTAGTCTGCACTGCTCCAGGAACGGGTGTTCATTTGGTTGGTGGACAAGTGCTTTTTATATGAACAGTGCTACCTACTTGACACATGCTTCTCTGATGTACCGAGTAGGTCTCTGAACGCTGGAGGCAGCAGAGGGCAGTGGGAAAAGTGGCAGCCTTGGTGTCAGATGGCCCTGGGTTCTAGGCACAACTTGCCTGTTATTTCTTGTAGGATTTTGGGCTGGTTAATCTGTCTAAACTCTTTTTTTTTTTTTTTGGTCTCCAAAGTAGGGATAATTTTACATAGTTTATTGGTTTCTTCCAAGGACTAATCTGTAAGAGGTAAAGCACTTAGCTGGTGTTCAGTAATGATAGCTATTGTATCATTGCTGCTGTTTTGTGTCACTACTTTCCACTGACAGACGGACTTGAATGGTCCTATTTTTGTAGTTTATCAGAGAACCCGATTTGTCTGAGTCTTTTCCCTTTGGTTTATCTAAAGCATGAATTTTTCCAAAATACATTTGATTTTACCCTTTGTGTGCAGCCACAGAAGCACCATAACCAGGAGGGCTGCCAGAAAAGAAACAAGGATTCTAAATTAACCTTCCTGGGCTTGCCGTCTAGGACATGGTGCCCTCGGGCTTCTGGAGTAGTTGGCCCTCAGGGCCCTCAAGCGTTTGTGTGGTCCTCGTGGTGCTGTGAGGGGGAACACGTGACATGCACTGCTACCCTCTGGGGGTGTGTGCTGTAGGAGTCGCTGACTTGATGGTGACCGAGTGTGAGCAGGTCTTCTGTCGGGTTTACCTTTCCTCCCAAATTAAAGCCACTTTACTCATTTGTTCTACTTTAGGTATTTCATCAGTTTGTAAGACGTGAGTCTGAAGTAGCCACCAGCTTGGTTCTTGAAAGATGTAAGTAGTAGCTAATTTCCTAGTTTAAAGTATGTTATTTGTAGCAACGTACAAATATTCTTAAGTGTGTTGTAGAAGAGGTGCACTAGTTGGGTTGTAATCTGTTAATCCTCAAGCCCTTGGCCCGTGTTTGCCTGTCTGCTCTTGGCCTCATCCCATTAGGCTGAGGGGCCTTGTGAGAATTCCTTGAGTCCTGTTTGGTTATCTCGGTCTTCCAAGGTCATGTGCTATTTGGCTGGGGGAGTGAAAGTTTGTGCAAGCTGTTCTTTCACAGAAATATTCACTCATATTTGTAAAGATTTTCAAATCTCAGATTTGTCCTTTCAACCATTTTTTTTTTTCAAAAAAAGGTATTTTAAAGATTTTAAGGTAAAATAAAGAGCTTAATGTTTGTTTTTTGGGGTACTTTCTTTAAGAATATTTTATCCCTTCTTTAACCTCCTAGCCTCCCCTTATTTGCCTCAACTTAGCTCGGATCTTCTGGAACCTGTTTAAGGCTGAGCTCGAGTTGAAGTAATATTCGTAGCTATTCCCCTTCTGGACCTTTCTCTAAATCTCATTTTATTTACACATTGCATTTCAGCTCTGAACCGTGTGCAGCTGCTGGGGCGAGTGGGTCAGGACCCCGTCATGAGACAGGTAGAAGGGAAAAATCCAGTCACAATATTTTCTCTAGCGACAAATGAGATGTGGCGGTCCGGGGAGAGTGAAGCGTACCAGATGGGTGAGTATGAAAGCCTAGGGTTTTCGTTGTATCAGAAATACAGAGACATTTTTATTCTCAGTTAGTTGACTAGAGATGAGCTACTTTTAGAAAGAATCTTTCTTCTCTAATTCTGTTCCTTTCTCTCAGAAATTGTGACGTTGGTTTTGCTGGGCATGTTGTCTTTTGGCATTTGCTTTGTGTGCTGGCATTTGTAACCATGTTTCCTATTCTTGTGATGTAGGTGATGTCAGTCAAAAGACAACATGGCACAGAATATCCGTATTCCGCCCAGGCCTCAGAGATGTGGCATACCAGTATGTGAAAAAGGGGTAAGTTGAAGAAGAAAGGATTTTATAGATTGAGTGGTTTAAAAAACTGGTCAGAAGTGTTACCAGGGAATGCCTGTCTCCTTTATCCTACTAATTACTCCGTTAACTCGAGATACTTATTCACAGTTTAGTACTGTATGCATGGGGTGTTGCCATGTATGACTAATGCAGAGATCTGTAAAACATGGTTTAGCTTTCTAAGAATTTACAGTTTGGGACAGATAAGGAATGTACATAAATAGAAGCAGATGAGGCAAGAAAGAAGGCAGAGTGTACTGAGTGCCATGTGAGCAAGTGTAACACATGCTTTTAGGAGTTCCCATGTCGCCTCGGCATGTACATGGGGCCCTTAGCACAGGACCTGGAGTGTCTGAAGTCTGACTCCGTGAGGTATGGCAGTGTTCACAGCACTTCTGCTATGTTTGATAATTTTATGTCGGCTTAATAGTTCCCTTTTGGGATGCTGGGATTAATTATAAATAAAAATTGTCTTTTCCAAACCTACAGAAGGACGAAAGGGTGTGTTGAACAACAATTATATTCATAGTTAATATTTTTAGAAATGTACTTGTTTTATAAAAATGACGTATATTTCCTGAAAAACAATTTCAGGAAAAACTAAAATTTGCTTCTTTTTAATAGCTGCATGCCTTTTATTTATATGTATTTCCATTGTCCAGTATGTATGTATGTTTGTATGAATTTGCATTAACGCACACATGAATACAGGAAATTTCAAGAAAAGTATCTGTATGCAATTTCAACCATGGATTGATGAATTTGTGTGTATTCCCTTTGGCCTACAATCATTTCATTAGCTTTGTCTACTTTCTGTTTTTTTGGTGATGGTAGACTCTGAAAATGATGCCAGCGTGCATTTTCTACCCTTTAAAATCAGCTATGGTTGTCTTGTAGTTCAGCCTTCTAAACAGTGCAGAAATAGTCTTAATAATTAACGCTAAGTGAAATACTGAGCCGAATACCTGTTTTGAATTTTAATAATCTAAGCCCCTTGAGAATAAGTTCATGAACCTGACTATGGGAAGGAATTGGACAATAAGTGAAAATCAGCAAGTCTTTTAGGGAGTCCAGAATCAAAGTTGGGGGAAATGTTGGAAATCAGTCCTAGGGATTGATAGGATCCCACGACATTGCTCTTCCAATTCGTGGTCTTAAAGTCACTTTTTTTTTTTTTTAAACTTTTATGAGGACTGCTGGCAGCTCAAGCCTGAGAGCTGTATGTGTCAAGTCTGTGTGGACGTTCTGTTTCAGTACCCTTAGTACTCCTAATGTTGAACTTTGAGATGTGGTAGCAAAAATGAGATTATGCCCGATTCTCTGTTTCATCCTTCGTGTGTGCTTGTTACTGCCTCTCACCGGACTCTGTCTCCTAAAACAGATGACAATCTCCAGGCTGAAAACTGTAAATTTTATTTTTATCAGGTCCCGAATCTATGTAGAAGGGAAAGTAGACTATGGTGAATACACAGATAAAAATAACGTGAGGCGGCAAGCGACAACGATCATAGCTGGTAAGAAGCTTGTGATAATAGCTATTCCCTGCTCCCCCTTCCCTTTTTTAAAAGCTTGGCTTGTTGTCAGTAACTTGAACGGAGGCTTTGAGTACTGATGCTGTGATTGTCAAGCAGCTGGTTTGTGGGTTTGCTCTGAGTGTCTCTGTTCTGGTCGTGCAGAACGTTGTCTCTGTACTCAGTTTCATTTCACAGGTAACTTTTGAGTAGAGTGTCTGTGTCAGTACTTAGCTGTTTGAAGTGAGAAGAACTTTAACGTCTTTAAGGACATGGCCTAAACGGGCAGAAGCCTATGCCAAGATAGAGTTACTCTGCTGTGAGTGGCATTAGACATTTGTGCAGGTTTAGTCACCGCCCGCTTGGTCCTTACAGGATGATTTTAAGTTCCTGTTCTCGTTAGACAAAATGGGAAACACTGTAGAAAACATAGACACACAAAGTTTAAGGAAGGTCAGGAAGATACCTCCAGGAGATAGCTCCCAGAGGTGAGTTTTCAAACTTCTGTGAAAATTCTACAAGAATTTTGAAACAAATGTAGCCCTTTGGACATATTTAAGTTGACATGAAAATTTTTTTCAATACGGGATTGTTACTCTGAAATGTATTAATGGATGTAAATACCATAGCAATTTGATACCCATCATCCTTGAAAAAAATACATGAACAAGCTCTTCAACATTTGGAAGTTTTATGTTGTTTCTTTTTCTTGTTTTTCCATTTTCTCCTAAGAAATGTAACTTAATACATATTGTATAAATAAGAATACTGGGGCACCTGGGTGGCTCAGTGGGTTAAGCCGCTGCCTTCGGCTCAGGTCATGATCTCAGTGTTCTGGGATCGAGCCCCGCATCAGGCTCTCTGCTCAGCAGGGAGCCTGCTTCCTCCTCTCTCTCTGCCTGCCTCTCTGCCTGCTTGTGATCTCTCTCTGTCAAATAAATAAATAAAATCTTTAAAAAAAAAAAAAAGAATATTTTATTATTCATCCTATTATAACACAAATACATACATAAATTAAAAGTTATTTTTATTTAAATTTTATTTGAAATTTTATTTTGAATAAAATTTTATTTAAAAATAAAATTACTTTTAAATTTAAAAATATTTTTAAAAATTCTGTGATAGGGGCGCCTGGGTGGCTCAGTGGGTTAAGCCGCTGCCTTCGGCTCAGGTCATGATCTCAGGGTCCTGGGATTGAGCCCCGCATCGGGCTCTCTGCTCAGCAGGGAGCCTGCTTCCTCCTCTCTCTCTGCCTGCCTCTCTGCCTGCTTGTGATCTCTCTCTGTCAAATAAATAAATAAAATCTTAAAAAAAAAAAATTCTGTGATATTGGGGCGCCTGGGTGGCTCAGTGGGTTAAAGCCTCTGCCTTCAGCTCAGGTCATGATCCCGGGGTCCTGGGATCGAGTCCCGCATCGGGGTCTCTGCTTCAGCGGGGAGCCTGCTTCCTCCTCTCTCTCTCTGCCTGCATCTCTCCTACTTGTGATCTCTGTCTGTCAAATAAATAAATAAAATCTTTAAAAAAAAAAATTCTGTGATATTAAGGCTATAAATGTTACATTTTCTTTTCATTATCATTACAGTTGTTTTTAAAACATAAAATACCAAAGCAATTTTAATATATAAATTTGAAAACTGAAATTGTATTGGAAATGCATCTTTTATGAGAGAAGTGCTCCTTTTTAAACTCTTCAATAAATTGTTAAAATAAGACAACTGTTGGGACGCCTTCGGCTCAGGTCATGATCCCAGGGTCCTGGGATCGAGTCCTGCATCGGGCTCCTTGCTCAGCAGGGAGCCTGCTTCTCCCCCTGCCTCTGCCTGCCACTCTATCTGCCTGTGCTCACTCTCTCTGACAAATAAATAAATAACATCTTAAAAAAAAAAATAAGACAACTGTTAAAAATTTTATTTGAGAGAGAGAGAGAGCGTGTGCAAGCAAGCAAGGGAACACAAGCAGGGCAAGTGGGAAAGGGAGAAGCAGCCTTCCCGCTGAACAGGGAGCCCGATGTTGGGCCTTGATCCCAGGACCCTAGGATCACGACCTGAGCTGAAGGCAGATGCTTAACGCGTTGAGCCACCGAGGTGCCCCAAAATAAAATAGTCGTTAATGGGCGCCTGGGTGGCTCAGTGGGTTAAGCCGCTGCCTTCGGCTCAGGTCATGATCTCAGGGTCCTGGGATCGAGGCCCGCATCGGGCTCTCTGCTCAGCAGGGAGCCTGCTTCCCTCTCTCTCTCTCTGCCTGCCTCTCCGTCTACTTGTGATCTCTCTCTGTCAAATAAATAAATAAAATCTTTAAAAAATAAAAAATAAAAAAATAAAATAGTCGTTAAACATTGATTCTATTATTAGTTTTTATGGATGTAAACACTGAGAAACCTTTTGTATGAGTAAGTACATAGAAATGAAAGAAAGTAATGTCTCAAGTGTTTATGTACTTCTGAGATATGCCAAAATTAGGTATCTTTTAAAAATTAATTTTTTTAATTATTGAAAATGTCAAACATTCACAAACATAGAAAAGTGGAAAAAAAATCTTCTGTCATTTAGCTTCAACAATTATCAACTGATGGCCAATATTATTTCTTCTGTTTCCCCAGCCTACTTTTCCTCCATTTGGATTATTTTCTAGTGAATTCCCAGACATTATATTATTTCATTCATAAATATTTTCAGTAGGTATTTCTGAAAGATAAGGATTCCTATTTAAAGTGTAACTATAGTGCTATTACCACACTTAATATTAGGAGATTATTAATTGTTTTTTCACCAGACATCACAATGTTTAAATTTGTTTGATTGCTTCATAAATACAAGTCCATGGGTTATCTTACATGGTTTATATGTATCTTAAGTCTCTTAATCTTTTTTTTTTTAAGTTTTTATTTATTTATTTGACGGAGAGCTCACAAGTAGACAGAGAGGCAGGCAGAAAGAGGGAGAAGCAGACTCCCTGCTGAGCAGAGAGCCCAATGTGGGGTTCGATCCCAGGACCCCAGGATCATGACCTGAGCTGAAGACAGAGGCTTAACCCACTGAGCCACCCAGGTGCCCCTAAGTCTCTTATTCTTTTTTTTTTTTTAAAGATTCCATTTATTTATTTGACAGACAGAGACCACAAGTAGGCAGAGAGGCAGGCAGAGAGAGACAGAGGAGGAAGCAGGTTCCCCGCTGAGCAGAAAGCCTGATGCGGGGCTCGATCCCAGGACCCTGGGACCATGACCTGAGCCGAAGGCAGAGACTTTAACCCACTGAGCCAGCCAGGTGCCCCCCAAGTCTCTTATTCTTGTGAGAAAATTATTTCCTCACAAATTCTGGAGGCCAGACCTCTGAGAACTTAATAAGTCTCTTAATTGACAGATTTTCCTTTTACCTTTCTTTTTTACCTTGCTCCAGAGTTCGTGTCTTAACCACTCTACCCTATTGATAAACTATAATTTGTTATAAATAATAAAAAATATATTTCTTGTGGTTTCTCTGAGGTATATTGATCTTGAAAACCAACATAGTTATCTTTCTACCCTCATTATCAGATCTTAGATGAGGTCCTATCTGACCATTTTGATTTCATAATTCTTGGGTGTCTTGACAGTATTTCATTTCTGCATGCTCTTCTTCCTTGGGCTATGTCTCCAGAGATCTCTACCTATTCCAAAATTTTTTTTGTAGACCTCTGTGGGGCATAGGACTACACCTATGAGTTCAGCAGTGGAAAGTCAAACTTTCTAATTAAAAAGTTTGCATTTCTGGGGTGCCTGGGTGGCTCAGTGGGTTAAAGCCTCTGCCTTCAGCTCAGGTCATGGTCCCGGGATTGGTCCTGGGATCAGGCCCTGCATCGGGCTCTCTGCTCAGCAGGGAGCCTCCTTCCTCCTCTCTGCCTGCTTCTCTGTCTCCTTGTGATCTCTGTCTGTCGAATAAACAATAAAATCTTTAAAAAAAACAAAAGGTGGCATTTCTAAATCTCTATCAATTAGGTATTTCTGAAGCATTTAACACTTTCATATTCCACTGTAAACCAAAAGTATGGGCAAACTTTGGATTGTATGAATTGTTCTGAACCAAGCCAACACTAAATAGTAGTAGTTCAGTTTATCTGTCATTTTGTTTTCTTCTTGTCACTAGTATTCACAGCATGGATGAGTTAATTGAGTAATTAACAGATTTATGGTCAGTTGTAAAAATGAAGAGATCTTTAGTGACATTTGAATTGAAAGATAGATTTTATTGTTTTTTTCTTCAATCAACCAACATATAGTACATCATTAGTTTTTGATGTAGTGTTCAGTGATTCATTAGTTACATGTAACACCCAGTGCTCAGAAATAGAGTTTAAATTCGGTTGCTTGGTCATTTTTTTCCTCCTAGGGATCCATGTCTTTAATGTAAAAGTAACCACCAGTGGATGGCACTCTTGCCAATACTATGTTTTTAGAAGACTGTATTTGTAAATACTGTAATAACCACTTTTAAAAATAATTCTAAAGTTACAAGAATCTGGATTTTTTTCAAGTTATACAGAAAGTACTTCTTTCCCTTTGCTTCTCCTAAATTAACTCCATCTGGGACAACATTTTAAGTGCAGTGTCTGATCTTGTTTGAAAATGCTTTCTCTATAATATTGATTAGTAAAAAATTTCCCAAGAATGAGTATAAAAAGTCAATCTATTTTAAAATTTAAAAATAGAGTGTCTTCTGTGTGAGTGTTATAGCCTACTTAAAGACATCGGTCGGTTTGTCTTTGCTGACAGGGCCATATGTTGGACCCCATCCTTTCTCCGTACCTCCAGTGCAGGGAGTTTTTTTTTTTGTTTGTTTTGTTTTTTTAAGACTTTATTTTTTTAAAGGACTGTATTTATTTATTTGACAGAGAGAGATCACAGGTAGGCAGAGAGAGGGGGGGAAGCAGGCGCTCCGCTGAGCAGAGAGCCCGATTCGAGGCTCGATCCCTGGACCCTGAGATCATGACCCGAGCCGAAGGCAGAGGCTTAACCCACTGAGCCACCCAGGTGCCCCCAGTGCGGGGAGTTTTAGGCCTGGTCCCTCTTCTGTGCGAGGACGTGCTGCCTGCTTTCATGGCATCTGTCTGAGCACTGCAGGCACTGAAATTTGTGACTCGTTCTTTTGTAGGAAGTTATTGCTGAGCAGTTGTAATTGTTTTCAGGGAAGACAAGAAATACCACACTTTTTCTGCAAGGTCTCAATTGTCACGTCGCTGAAGCCCAACTTTTAGCTCCTTTGGTGCCTCTTGTATATATGCCTCTCATGAACATAGCAGGACTTAGTTCACATTTTGGGAATTTTTCTAAAATCCTGTTAGATAACAGCACGAAAGTATGTGTCATAGGGGAACGATTAAGTGAGAAAGAGTTCTGAAAATAATACTTACGATTTGGTTTCTTTACAGATAACATTATATTTCTGAGTGACCAGACCAAAGAGAAGGCATAGAGTGGACGAGTCTCCTTTGGCCGTTGTTGGTACAGTCTCATTTCCACATCATGTATAGTCTTTATAGGTGCTAAGGACAAGAATTAAAATATTATTTTATATAAAATGAATGATAAGACTTCTCATGACTCTTACTCTCCCTCCCCTTTTTGTCTCATAGGCCTTTGTAGCTAATTGTTTATTCTTTTAAGGATGGTTTCGGTGTATAAGTGTACAAAGCAGTGAGCTGTCAGGTTCATCTGTGTTAGAGCAAAAGGCTAAGTGTCCTTTGGGATGCCCCTTTGTTTTTTGCGTACACTTTTATAGTGTTGATTCAGCCACTGAGTATTTGTTGAGCTTCACTGTGTGGCAGGCATTTATCCCATGGTTGTGAACAACGATTTTCTTACTGTTTGCTCTATAAACGAGGTGGCAGGGACTGTATCTTTTCTGTTTACTTGCCCCTTAACCAGGACTTGGCTCAGAATACTCGATAAATGGTGACAGATGAATGATCCCCATGGGATATTAAGCTTTAGCCCAAACTGGAAGGGGTTGCTGAACAGTGGTTGGTATCTAACCTAGATAGCTTTAAGACTAACCTACCTTCTTCTCCTCTTTTGTTTTTGGACAAATTTCACTAGTAGCATTCATGAAATAGATTTATCAGCAGTAAAAACCTAAAATAATAAGGAGGGTGAAATAGTTCATCTCCAGGTGATGCCTCAGGGGCTCTGGTTCCACTGTTTTCTATCTTTCTAAGCCCCATTGCTATCCTTTAGTCTCATCCAGAACTTGGGGGGTCCCCAAACAACCTTTCACATTGCCTCCCTAGGTTAGAGCCCCAGGAATGACATTTTCCTTTTATTTTTCCACATGGGCCCGTGGTGTACATACACATCATGTACACACAGTTACTTTCATGATAAGATTCTGGAAATTACAGAGTAAGAGTGATTTTCTAATAAATACTACATAAAATGAACTTGAGTTTTTCAGTGTGTCTTGTACTGTTCAGGTCTGCACCAGATCTGCACGGGTCTGCCTGCTGGTTGGCCGCAGTTCAGACTCCGCTGCCGCTGAGCCTGGTGTCCGGGTCTGATGACAGAAGTCCCTCGCTCTGTCTAGGCCACCTGGCCTCCGGCTTTGCCTCCTGTCCAGCCTGTGTACGTGTACCTCAGACGGCGTGTCTTGTCCGCTCTGCCTGAGTTCTGGACTGTCTGGGGTTTCCTAGTTCACATGCTGCTCTACATACCCGCACTGAGCAGTGTTTTGTACTTACAGTGCAGTTGGGTCAAGGAAAGGTGGAGTTCCTTAGCTTTACCTTGTTCCTACCCAGGAACAGTAGAACAGTGGTTGCAGTTCCCTCCTCTCGGCTGTCCTTTTTTTCCTGCCGCTGGGACCATTAATCATTACATTAACTCTGCTCCCTGACGTTCTCCGTTCAAACTGGTGACATGGTCCTCACTCTTTTGTGCCACATTCCTCAAGCAAAATGTAACATAGATAAAATTGACCTTTGGGCCACTCTTTCTTGGAAAATCTACTTTTCTACTCCTTAAAGGTTGTGAGAAGTGATGCAGATTAGTATTCCTGTTAAGTAGTGTGCTTTGGGCAGGTAATATGGTGAACAAGACAGTTCAATGACCAGCCCAAAGCAACTCCGCGTCTAAGGTGCAGGGGCAGAACGGTGCGGCCTGCAGGACCCCCGTGAGCTGCAGGCTTCTGCTCACTCCACTGGAGCTTACCTGACGGGCTCCGAGGTTGGGCAGCGGGGCTTTCAGAGTTGTCTACTCAGTGCGGAGCCTCCGCATGCGCGTGGTGCTGCAGACCTGAGGAGCACAGCTGTGCCCTTCCCATCTGGGCAGCCCCCTGTGCTGAGAAACTGCACCCCTCCCAAGCTGGTCTTGGAGGATGTGTGGGAGGCTGGTGGTGGGAAGAGTTGGTGGGGGTCTCCTAGGTCACGTTTTGTGCCTCGCATTCCCTTTTCACGTTGTTATGGTTTCAGGGAATATACCCGTGGGAAACTGTCCTTCGACTTTGATACTGGGATTCTTTGTTGGGTGGAAAGTTGAGTATGATACGTGGAAGCATGGGAGAAGAAGTATCAAACAGCATGTGGTGTTACCGCACTTTTGAAAAAGAAGTAATTGATAAAAGTATATGTTTAGAAATGTCTGGGAGGAGAAACCTCAAACGGTTGTGATGATCTCTCGGTGGGGGGATTATGTGTGGTTTTCCTTACTTTTTTTGCACTTTTATATATTTTATTTCTTTTAAAGCATTGAACATACATTATTTTTATATTAAGAGAAAACAAAAGTGTTCACTTAGGGGAAAAAAAATCTTTCCATTATTTCCAGGCCAGGCTTGCACTTCTGATCGACCTTCAGCCAGTACTGCCACTTGTCCTGGAGGTGAGCAGGAGAGCAGGAGAGCCTCTCCTGTGTTGATGCCCATCTTCTGCATCTTAGTATTACATGCTTAGATACTTCATTCACCTTTTTTCCTCCTTTTTCTTTTGTGTTTCTCTTAATACATATATGTAACCCAGAATAATGGGCTTTAAAGACCAATCCATATGATATCCACCATTTGATGCCAACACAATTCTCAAAGAGTCCTTCAGTTCTTAAAAATTACTGGACAACGATTCCAGAGACATCCCAAGACACCAAAGATGTGTTTTTGTGGCTGTTTTGGGGATTACTTGTCATTGTCAACTGGGTTACAGCCTAACCTCTGCAATTCAGGAGAAATTACTGGTGGTTTCTCTGTATTCCCAGAAGAGACCAGGCAGTTTTTGAAGGCACGGTTGTCTTTTACTCACAACCACCCGTTCATCCCCATCCCGCTCAGCCTCGCACAGTGCCTTTGCAGGGCTTTCTACATGTCAGCTCGTTGGATTGCACTGAAACACTGACATGAAAGTGAGGGCAGAATCACTTCACTTACTTTTTTGTCAGGGTTTGGATTATATGCTACGAAGCTTGGTGGGAGCAGCAGCGAGCAAATCGTTGTAGAAAAGTTAGAGTTATAGAGACATCTCTTGCAAGGTGGTAATTACCATATTGCCTGACATTTATTCTGTACTCCACAGATGCCAGCCTGAGCTCAGGGCTTCTTATTGTTGTCTCATTTAATTTATCCCTGAGAAGGTGGTATTATCCTGATTTTACAGGTGAGGAAACATGAAACTGAGAGGTTAAGTAACATGTCAGAGTCATGCAGCTTATCAGGCACACTGGGAGTGGGAGTTTAGGTATGTGAAGCTCGTGTTTTGCTTTCTGCCTACTATCTGCTTCCCATTTTCTCCTTCTTCCATTGGCCCTGCTGTTCAGAACCCCCCACAGATAGCTTTTGACCATTCGGGGTGCATCGAAGTCACACCGGGAATTGCAGTGCATAAACGGTTTTGGTTGGGATAGAATTGGGAATGAGGGAGGAATACCTCCAGCTCTTCATTCTTTCTCATTTTTCAGTCTGATGATCCTACAGGAAAGTTTCAGTTAATCTCTTTACCAAGTTATCTTCACATATTCTTCTTGCTTCCTTGTTACCTAGCAGTTTTCTTTACTGGTTAAAATAGGTTCACGGTGTCTGCTCCTCCCGTTGTTTCCTTCCTGCTGAGGGTTGAAATTGTCAGCAAGATTGCTCAGGAATTTGACAGGCTCACTTCTTAGAGAACGAGACTTTCGGCAGGTGTCAGCAGCACTGCATTCCTTTCTCACGACTAAATTTGCTTTTGTGCTGTTCCCACAGCCTGTGCTGGGATGGCGTATAGCTGTTTAGGCTGTCCAAATCATGCAGCCACAATAATGACATTTCTTCTTTTGTCTCTTTATTCTTCATCCATTTGCTCTCTGCCATGCTTTGGGACCTTGGGGTGTTGTTTGTCTGTACAGGTGTACACTGTAATTTTGTAGCTTTCCTGCTACACCTGTTGTTTGGATAAAAAGTGGCTTCTTGTGGTAGTTCAGTTAAGGCTCTGTAGTCAGACAGCCTGGATCTGCTGCACTTACTAGCTGAGGGGCCTCTGCTCAGTTTCTTAACTTTTGCCTGTGTTGAATTTTTTGTCGTTTTGTTTTTCTGTGAATACAGGGAAAATAGTGGCCCTGTGTTATAGGCCTGCTGTGAGCAACGAATAATGTGTATAACGTACATAGGCCATATTATCTGAATCAGGTGCTCGATACTATTGGCCATTATTATTTTGGCTGTAGTTATTTTAAACAAGGTGTTACCTCTTTTGATCCCCATGCCCATCTCCCCAAGTCTCATAGGATACTTACTAACTTTAGGTTATTGTACTTGGCCTTTGTTGTTGTTGTTAATGTCTGTGGGTTACTAAGAACATAGTTTGCGTTAGTGTTTTTTGGTTTGCTTTTAATCTTCTATGGCTATTTACAGATAATCTGGGTATGTTTTTAAATTCAATTTCAGTTGGGCACCTACTTTGTACCATGCATGTGTACAGGCCTAGATACAGGGATAAATAGAACAGGGCTAGAAGGGAGAAAGCCTGCCGGCAATTAGGAAGCTACTGAAGGAGCCTAGAAAGGTCAGCAGAATGGGGACTATAGGTGACACAGGGGAATGTGGTCTTCACGATTCATTCACTGTGCAACAGTTACATGCTAGATCCCGTTATGGACTCTGGGTAAGGAATACTGAGTGGGAGAAGAACACGTAGCTCTGCCCAGGATATGCTAGGGACCGAGTAGGTGCTGGCGGTAAGAGAAAAGGCCATGAAGAGAGAATTCTGAAGCTGCTTGGGCAGGTGTGTGGATATTTTGTTTCTGAGACTAAGGAACATGAATGTGGGAGCCTATTTGAGAAGAGGAAAGATCAGGAGAAGTTTTGAACATAGTTTAATCATAAAGTCCCTAGCTTATATTTGATATCAATGAGTGGAGCTTGGAAGAGCAGTCAAGACAAGAGTGACTCTTTTTTTCTTCTGCCAAACACTTTTGAAGCACATTTTGTGAGACAACATAACAAATGTTGCCAGGATTACAGCTTTCTGTTGTGGAAAACCATATTATGGGAAAGATTTCCGGTTGCTTACCAGTTTTACAGTGTACTAGGGACTTGTGTTAATCTGGTGTGGCAAGATGATGGACATGAAGACAGTTGTCTTGAAAGAAGAGTTTGTTATAGTTCTCAAGAGGAGGTCTCATGCCACACCATTTGAACCACATGGGGATGCACCAGTGTAAGCCAGAAGGCAGAAGGAATGAGGGGAAAGTGTGCACCAGACCTTTTATTGTGGTTTTTGTGGGATAGAATAATTTTCACCAGACTTTGGGAAATAGGGGTGGTCCCTTGTTGTCAGGTACTTGGTGATTTTGGGCAGAGGAATAGTGTTCTGGACTGCAGGATAAAAGGAGGCTAATGGTAGGATGAAATCGGGATTGGTTGGTTTGTGTATTAAAGACTTGCTCATGGGCAAGTGTTTACTATTTCTAGGAATTAGCTAATGTTGGGAGGGGTTAGTTACTCCCAGGGTCTGGGAGGCTCCAAGATGTCAAACATCAAAATACGGAAAATAAGAAACATGATTAATTCACTACCCAGTAGCCATTATCCTTTCTATTGAACCCATTAATTTACAGAGCCCACATTTTATTGGAGGTGACAGTGTGCACAGCTGAAGTACTGCATTCTATTCTCCTTTGCAGTTAACAGTTGCTAAGGGGCTGTAAGCAGAAGTCATTTGGTGGTGCTTCCAGGAAGGCTTCTTAAATGATTAACTCTGTTGGGAGGCTTATCCTTTGTGCTTCTCCGGATCCTCACCTGGCTTTTTCTGGTCTGAAATGTGGACATGATGGCCGAATCTCCAGCAGCCATCTTGGACTATGAGACGATCTTCAGGATGGAAGACAGAAGAAGCTGGGATCTGCGATGACCATGGAACCACCATACCAGTCCTGGATGGTCTATCTCGGGACTTCTTTGGGAGACACAAATAAATCTCTGCCTTGTTTAAGCCACTTCTTTGTGCTTTGCAGTTAAATCTCATTCTTACTAATTCACACATTATCTTCATATTCACAATGAATTCATTATCTAATTCTCTCCTAAGACCTTCCCCTGCTAGCAGAAGTAAAAACCTCTACTGCCACCGTCCTTCAGACTTTATCCTATGTCTCATTCTAAATTTGGAGAGGGACTGGGACATACTATGTACACAAAACCTTAGCAATTATTCTTTAAAAGAGTAAATATAAGCATAATTTTTCAGCAAATAAGTATTACCTAATTTGGCTTGAAGCCTCTAACGAGGATCCTTAACAGTCCCTTATTAAATAAAGTAGTGCTTAAGTTAAGAACACAAGTACCACCCTAATCTTCTCCTGGCAGTATAGCAGACAACGTAATCCGGAGTGAGGAGGTGTCCCACCAGATGCTAATTATGATTTAGTTTCTATCGTATCCTTGGGAATCTTCATTTGGGCTTAACAAAGTACCAGAGACTGGGTGATTTAAACAGCAGATGTTTTGTTGCAATTCCAAGATCATCAGGGTGCCAGCATGGTTGGTTTCTTGTAAGGCTTGTGAGGCCTGTGTTCCTGGCTTGTAAGTGGCCACCATCTCGCTGTGTGCTCACGTGATGATCTATTTTTGCTGGCAGAGAGTGAGTGAGCTCTCTGGTGTCTCTCTTAAGGACAGTAATCCTGTTGTCAGGGCCCCACCCTTATGACCTCATTTCACTTTATCGTCTTAAAGTTCCTATCTCAAAATGTGGTCACATTGGGGAATAGGGTTTCTATATGTGCATTTTGAGTGGACACAGTTTGGTCTGTAGCATCAGCCTTATAAGACAAAAGGGAATTCCTCAAGTGACAAGTTCTAAACTAAGCTGAAACTAGAGCAGTAAGTGGGCAACGCACTGAAGAAAGGGCATTCCCTGATGACATGTTAATCTTGACTGTGGTTTGGACATAAAAACAAAGGGTATGTGTCAAAGGTGTGGCTCAAGCAGTCTTGGAATTAGAAGAGCATTTCTCTTAAAATGAGCAGGCAGTGATGTCTTATCACTACCTCTCTTTGACAACTTACTCGTGCTGAGGCTTTAGCAAGCATAGTTGGGAAGGAAAAAAAAAGTATTAAGATGGAAATGAAGAAATTACACATGCTGTGATTACATAGAAACCAGAAAAGAATCTGTAGATGAATAATTAGAAGTTGCTGGAGATAAGATCAGTATACAAAAGTCAATTGCAAACAACAGCAAAGATGCCCTTATACAAGAGGATCAGAAAATGAAAGGAGTCTTCCAAGTGTGTGGTTTCTATGGAGAACATAAAACCTTATTGAAATACATTCAAAGACTAAATGTATCGGTAAACCATGTTTATTGTAAGCATCAATAATGTAAAGATACCAACTGTCCCCAAATTGATGTTACAGATCAAATAAAAATTCCCAGAAGTTTTGGGCAACTGGACAAGTTGATTCTAAAAATGCATTGATAATCAAAGGTCCAAGATCAGACAACATACTCCTGAAGAGGAAGAATGAGATAGGGGACTTGCTTTGTCCGTTGGCAAGACTTTTCTTTTAATTAAAGCTGCGCTGATAATAGAACTGTACTGTGGATGCAGGAATAAACAGAACAGTGGTATAGAATAGAGAACCCAGAAGCAGACCATGTATAGGTGGACATGATAAATGATAAAAGTGGCATAGATCAGTGGGTAAAATAGAGATTTTTATTCAATAAAGTGTGCTAGGGAGATTTGTTATTCATACAGAAAAAAAATGAAATCAGATCTCTACCTTACACCTTACGCAAAGATCAATTCTTGGTTATTTAAAGACTTGTGAAAGGCAAAACATTAAAAATTTTGGAAGAAAATATGAGACAGTGTCTTTATGCTCTGGTGGCGTGGAAGTCTCTTTTTAAAACAAATGTAGGGGTGCCTGGGCAGCTCAGTGGGTTAAAGTCTCTGCCTTCAGCTCAGGTCATGATCCTAGGGTCCTGTGATGGAGCCGCATTGGGCTGTCTGCTCAGCAGGGAGCCTGCTTCCCCCTCTCTCTCTGCCCGCCTCTGCCTACTTGTCATCTCTGTCAAATAAAATGTAAAAAAGAGGGATACATTTAACTATTAAAAGTAACCTTTTTAAAATCAGAAGTCACCATAAAGAAAGCAAAATGACAAGTCACAAGCTGGGAGAGAAGATATTTGCAATAGTATAACTGAAATACAGGCTAGAGTAAATAAAGGATTACAAAGCAATAAAAATACAATCTAGAATATATGAAGGGCTGCAAAGCAAAGAGGAAATAACAGCTTAGTAGAAAAATGGGGAAAGACATAGACACTGAAATATAAATGATCTGTGGAAAAGTAGTTGACTTCATTAATAATCAAGGAAATGCAAACCAAAAACTGCAATGAGATTTCATTTTAAGCCCTCCACACTAGCAAATTCCGACACATTTGATAGAATGAAGTGTGAAGGAGGATTCTTTACACCAGTGGAAATTACGCACTGGTGGGAGGGTGTAAACGGGCACCTCCTTTTGAGAAACATGTCAGCATGAACTGGTGTTGAAATTTCATCTAGTTATTCCATCTTGAAGGTACACCCTTATAGGAAGTTTTGCCCATGTGGCCCAAGAAACATGTACAAGAGTGTTCTTAGCAATAATGTACATAATAGCACAACCAACAACCCAAGGAAACTACCTAAAGGTTCATCAGCAGAGAATGAGTAAATAAATGTTCACACCATGGCCTACAGCTGTGTAAATGTATTACAACCATTCCAGAAACAGTAATTTTTAGAAACATAATAATGAGTCAATATCAGTTAAAAAATGAATCTGAAACTTGGGTTAAAAACAAAAATCAAGCTTCCTTTAGAAAATTTTTTATTCAGGGTATCTGGGTAGCTCAGTCCACTAAATGTCTGACTCTTGATTTTGGCTCCGGTCTTGATCCCCGGGTTGTGAGATGGAGCCCCACCTGGCATTGGGCTTCACGCTCAGCAGGGAGTCTGCTTGAGATTCTCTCCCTCTCCCCCCGCCGTCCCCCCACCTCCATGCGTGTACTCTCTCAAATAAATCTTTTTTAAAAAAAGACAATTTGTTTATTCAGTATATATTTATTGCGGTTCTGCTGTGTGCTAAAGTCTGAGCCTAGGACCTGAGTGTTTAATGAGTAAAACATCCAAAAGGGGCATTATTAATTAGTTGGCATGACAGGCTGAGCAGGGAGCCTGATGTGGGGCTCGATCCCGGGACCCTGGGATCATGACCTGAGCCGAAGACAGATGCTTAACTGACTAAGCCACTCAGGTGCCCCGATCCTTCTTTTTGTAGGAAATTTGTATTGCAATGAGAAAGGTTGTCTGAAAATAACCCTCCTTCAAACTCAGTTGTCTGGAGAAAACACTAGCTGGGAAAAGAGAGCTTCCTTCACTTCCCCTGCCAGGAAGTGCTCACATAAGCTCAGTTACCACAGAACTGTTGACTCTAATACCAGTGGGAACTATAACATCCTGTGGGTTCCAAGGTCCCCACGTATTGGTCATCTGGTCTTCTCAGACAACTCCTATAATAGCTGGCTTCCCAAATTCGTGTTTTCTGGCACCTAAGACTGTCGTACTACTGACAAAGTTGCTTTCATGCTTTTATTAAAGGAAGTGAGAACGATAGGAAGGGTGAGGCACTTCCATTGGCATACAGAACTGCACTGCTCGCCGAACAGTGCTCTGGTCCCCCGTGTGGAGAGTCCTGCTTTTATTCCTGTTGTTGATACGAGTTTTCTCTTACTCCAATAAAGCCTGTTCTTAACTCAGACTATATGATATGGTAAAATTTATCTTGAATCCTGGTGCATGCAAGAGGACATGCAGAAGAGATTCTTAGTATATAGTATAAGGAGTTTACATTTTGTAGCTGCACTACAACGCCGTCGAAATGTTTTAAGTAGTGGAGTTAAGTGATCATTCTTGTGATTGTATGGCAAATGTATTACAGAAAAGAAGATTAGAAGTAGAGAATGAGTTTGGGGGCTGTTGAGAAGTTCAGATGAGAGGCCATGGTAACTTGGACCAGTATGAAGGTAATGAAAATGGAAAGTTCAGGATACGTTTTGTGACAAAAATGGAGAAGTCATTGATAAATCGATGTGGGATTATAGGAAAGACAGAATCAAGTTAATTCTTAGGTGGTGCTTGATTTGAGCACCTGCATAGATGATGTTGCCATTTGCTGAAATAAGGAAGATTGGGGGAAAGAGTTCTTTTAAAGTGAGATTAGGGGTGCTTGGGTGGTCAGTCATTAAACGTCTGCCTTTGGCTCAGACCATGATCCCAGGGTGCTGGGATCAAACCCCGCATCGGGCTCTCTGCTTGGCAGGGAGTCTGCTTCTCCCTCTTCCACTCCCCCTGCTTGTGTTCCCTCTCTCACTGTATCTTTCTCTGTCAAATAAATACAATCTTTTAAAAAAATAAAATGAGAGAATAAATGGAAAGTTTTGTTTTGAACATGTTAAATTTGAGATGTCCATGATAGAGCCAAGTAAAGAAGTTACATAGGTAGGTGGATATGGGAGCTCTGAAGAGTAGTATGACATGAAAGTGTGCATTTTGGGCTTACCAACATAGGATGATTTAAAATAATGAAAATAATATGTATTAAAAACTTACTGGTGGGAGTTGCAGTATGAAAATGGTATTATAGGTTAAATGAGTTTCTTTTTCCTTTTGGAAATAACCCCAGAACCCCAAGGAGAATGCGAAACAGAGATGTGTGTTATATCTTTTTTGAAATGTAACAACTAAAACTTCAAAAATAGGTGGAAGGACTGTGCATTGTTCAGAGTCCAGTCAGGAAAGAGGAAGCCAGTACAGGTATTTCAGACAGAGGGGATTTAATGGAGAGAATTATTTACAAAAATGTGGGAAGAGGGAAAGAGAGAAGGAAGGGTAGTGTCAGAGTCAGAAACTGATACCATCTCTGGGCCGGCACCGTTGAGCGTGCACCTGTTGCTGCATTGCTGGGGGTGTGGTTACAGTTGTTTCTGGTGTGCTGAAGGGGCTTTGCCTTGGCCAGGCTGGCTAACACTGTATAGATGATTTTATCCTGGTTCATGGGGTCTACAGTCATCATTCTTAACCTAGTCAAAGGAACTTCCACCAAGGGATACCCTGTTGGAGTGAGAGGCCGGATTTTTCTTTTTCCTCCTGCTCACCCGCCAGTTTTCATACTGACAGAGTACCAACAGCAAAGCATCTGGAAAGGGCGTCTGGGAAATGATTTTTAGAATCCCAGACCCCACTGTATGGGGCAGAGTACAGGTGGGGGTTGTGGGTTTAAGGGGGAAAATAACTAGAATAGGCTATGGAAAGCAGTGGTGGTCAAATTGAGGTTGGCTGTGGGTTGGGGATTTGATTTTACCCTGTTGACAGCTAGCCCGTCACTGTTTCGTGGAAGCTGGCAAAAGATACGAAACCTCTGGATCGGAGAAAAGTGTCGGGTTATCAGCAGCACAGGAAGCAGCGTGAACACCAGCATGTTTCTGTCAGTTCCCTCTGTCCCAAGAGTCCCCAAGGGCAACGCACAGGGCCCAGGTGGAGTTTATTATAGAGAGAGACACTGAGCCTGGAGAACATGCAGCTTTTATAGCAAGCAGGAAACAAGCCTGCTCCTTGTCCTGGAGGGGCTCATTACCTCCTCCTTTCTGGTTGCTCACTGCACAATGGCTCCAGTCAAGGGTGGCCAGGCCCTCGTATACTTAGCACATCCAGCAAGGTGTGTGTAGGAGCTGAGAAATCCTGGAGGAATGTCCCTGTCCCCAGTGTCTGTAGGAAAAGACTGGATGAACATTTTTGGGTACCATTATGGCAGGATGGGGCGTCAAGCTGGTGTGTTAGCGTGGTAGCTTGTTATTGAAAGCATCTGGATAATAGACTCTTGTTCTGTTTTTGTAAAACAAAGTTTTATCAGTTTGGGGGATGGAACTGAAGGTGTAAATGAGGCCTATGTTCACTTGGGGTGGGCCGTACGCTGCAGTGTTCCGTAGCGGGGTTGTATGCAGTGTAAGACCAAGGTTGGTAAGGTGCGCTCTCCCAGATGAGGCGCGTAGGGAACGTCCACGTGCACACGTGGTGTGAGGGAGGCCTTCAGACCAGTCCTGTTTACTCAGACTTAGAATTGCTGTTGCCTCACCTCCGGGTGAGGATTTTAAGGGACCCAGAAGCCTGCACTCCACTTATCGTTGTAGGTGGTCTCTGCTATATACACCCAGCTCTGCTGGTTTCCTTCTATATTCTGCAAATTAGTGAGCCTCAGTTGATGGAAAGGGCTATTATTTGTGACTTGTCTTGCTGTCAGTCTGAGTGTCCTGCTGGTGCTTATCAACTCAGTTGTCATGCTAGTGTCAGAGCAGGAATGAGGCGAAGACCTGGACCGTGATACCTCAGTCCCTGCAGAGAAAGTGCCAGAATAATGAAGGGTAGGAAGATGATAGTGCACTGTCTTGTTAGTCTGCTGGCCTGTGTTTTGAGGCTTATTCTCTCAGCGCACTCTCTTTGGGGTCTCCCAACTGAAAAATCTCAGCGACTGTCAGGAGGTCCCCTCTACATAGCTCTCTAGTTTCTGGGTGGTATGGCGATGTGGTGCCCCACTGGTCCGAGCCCTGGGGCACTGCACTAGCTGTTTATGGTTTCCCTATCCTCTGCTCACACTTTTGTAAATAATTCCACTTTAACACCTTTCTGGCATTACCCAGTTTGTACCAGTTGCTTCCTGTGGATGCCCTGACTGATACGCTTCCTTTGGTCTTTTACTCAGAAGAATGGTCGAGAGCAAGAGCGTGATCTCTCAGTAGTCGTTCTAGATGTCTTCAGCCTGGGATGAAAGACGCAAGGATCCAGCACCTTGGCTCTGGCATTGATCCCTAACAAACCGTGTTTAAAGATGCACATTTTGTAGAGTTGGACTTGAGTATATGTGGCTGTTTTAGTGGAGGATGGTGAACGTACATTTTGGAAGCAGACATTACTAATGCTATGATATTAGTTATCGTATGATAGTTGTAGTGTTTATGTTAAAAAATGGGAATGGGGGCCCCTGGGTGGCTCAGTGGGTTAAGCCTCTGCCTTCGGCTCCAGCCATGATCTCAGAGTCCTGGGATCGAGCCCCACATCGAGCTCTCTGCTCAGCAGGGAGCCTGTTTCCCCCTGTCTCTTTGCCTGCCTCTCTGCCTACTTGTGCTCTCTCTTTCTGTCAAATAAATAAATAAAATCTTTAAAAAATTTTAAAAAAAGTGGGAATGGTGTAACTATGGGCTCATAATTCTTATCAGTGGTACCTGATGGAGTAGTAGCAATGATAATGCTGATAACCAACAATGTCTTTTTTCCCCCAATGATCTCTTATTTTTTATTTTTTCTCATTTAACAAATATTTATTTATTTATTTGTTAAAATTTTAAAAATGATGTTATGTTAGTCACCATACAGTACATCATTAGTTTTTGGTGTAGTGTTCCATGATTCCAACGATGTCTTTTAAACTCTGAAATTGAACTCTCACCACCCGCTACTACATTGTTCATGGAAACACTGTCCTGGGAAAGAATCAAAACTGCGAAAGAAAAATTATAGTTAACCCTAGACTGCTCAGTAACGACTTCTAAAAAGGTAAACGTTGTAATTTTGGAAGGGGTAAAAATAATAAGACTTGTAAAGCAGGATGATTAGCCATACATGGTACATGAAATGAATTCTGATATGTTACATATTCTAAAGTTTCTTCTCACTGGATAATTCTAATCCCTGGGTAGAGGAATCTTATTAGCTTGTTGCTTCTTATGAGAGGATGTAGAAGGTGTTACGAGAACAGAAATGTGCATCTATAGATTTGAAGCCATGAGAAAAAACTGAACAGCGTCAGGGGTGGATTGTGGGACCAGCGCTACAACTGGGCTAAGGTCCTGTTAAAGGACTGCCAGAGACAGCTGGGAACTGCCTTACTGTAATTCTGGAGCACAGAGCTCAGGAGCATTTGGCCAGGTTGCAAAGTTAGCCCGAGAAGGCTGAGGGTGATGAAGGAGGGCCGTGCTCATGGCCGAGTATTCTCGGTAATGCCCCGTAACCATATCGTACGCTGCAGAATGCCAAGCCTGATGAGGGTCACTTGGCCGTGTGGCGGGCGTCTAGAAGAGACTCTGTGTTGTTTGTGCAGATTTGTCATCTGCTACCGTGGGAGGTGCTTTTGAGGGGATCCGAAAGTCTATCCTTCTGTTATTTGGATGGTGTTGCTAAACTCTCTGCTTTGTGTCTTGGTGGCCTTGATTTCTCTCTCCATCCTTCAGATCAATGTTTTCAAACCGTATTTATTACAACTCATGCGTAGATTGTAAAATCAAGTTTGTGGTAGGCAAGCAGCAATGAAAGAAATAGAAAGGATAGAAAATATCAGACTGCCACACATCTAGAAAGGGGAAATAATTGTTTTGTGACCTCCTTTGTGTTCCCAGAATAATATGTATATATGGTGATATACATATAAAACGCTATAAAGATTATTACTGTTGGCCATGGTCAAAATTTGTTAAGGCATTGTTTTACATAAATCAGGTTTCTTTGGTTGAAGAGACTGTGTATGATTTCTGTAAGCTTGAACTACTGTTGACATATTGATACAGTGGTCATGCACTCTGAAAATCTACATTTTATTTATTTATTTTTAAATATTTTATTTACTTATTTGACACAGAGAGAGAGATCACAAGTAGGCAGAGAGGCAGGCAGAGAGAGAGGGGGAAGCAGGCTCCCTGCTGAGCAGAGAGCTGGATGCAGGGCTCAAGCCCAGGACCCTGGGATCATGACCTGAGCCAAAGAGGCTTAACCCACTGAGCCACCTAGGTGCCCCTGAAAATCTACATTTTAAGTAGCTTATATGCTATAATTCATTATTGTTATTTAAGTAGTCAGGGAGTTAAGACTTCTGGTGATATGGCTTTCTAGGGAAGAACTTGGAGCCCCCTCATGTAAGGTATACACTAAGAGGCACACCTTTTAATTCTAACCCAGGACGTCTGGCGTTGAACTTTCTTTGTTTCATGCACTTAAACCTCCCTCCAGGTGACTTTGATAGTGCCTTCCTCCTTCTGTGTGTGTCCCTAAGTCCTCCTTCCAGGAAGAAGACTTCTCACTCTTCAGAGCGATTCTGTATGACTTCTGGTCATGCACCTTTCTGTCCTGGCTGGCTTGGAACCTCCCTCCCTTTGGAATCATGTGCAAATCCTCACCTTTGTGAATGACATCTCTTCCTTCTTCGTGTGACATTGAATACTACTCCATTTGCATTTTGGCAAAGAGCTGCTGAGTTTAGATCATAGATGGAATGTGACAGTCCCTGTCATCTGTGAAGAGGACAGACTAATCGGAAAGATCCAGAGAGGGTTCACTAAATTGTGCTCTACAACAGACTAAATTGGGCAGAGACAAGAGACAGGTACAGTGAAGCAACAGGTAGAAGTGACAGGTTCACAGAGCGGAGTTTCAAGTCAGCAAGGAGATTGTACATCAAGAGAAAGAACAAGGTCAGGTCTAGCTGACATGTCAGGGCTGGAGAAATGGATGTTCCTGGTTCTGTCTGCCACCGAGTTCATTCTGGGGATGCTGGGGAATGGGTTCATAGTGTTGGCCAATGGCAGCAGCTGGTTCAAAAACAAGACAGTCTCTCTGTCTGACTTCATCATCACTAACCTTGCTCTCTCTAGGATCGTTCTCCTGTGGATTCTCTTGGTTGACGGTGTTTTAATGGTGTTCTCTTCCAAAGTACGTGATGAAGGGATAGTGATGCAAATTATTGATATTTTCTGGACATTCACAAACCACCTGAGCATTTGGCTCATCACCTGTCTCAGTGTCCTCTACTGCCTGAAAATTGCCAGTTTCTCCCATCCTGCATTCCTCTGGCTCAAGTGGAGAGTTTCCAGGGTGGTTGTATGCATGATTTTGGGTGCCCTGTTCTTATCGTGTGTCAGTGCCCTATCTCTGATCCAGGAATTTAAGATCTATTCCGTTCTCAGGGGGATCAATTTCACAGGGAATATGACCGAGCACTTTAGAAAGAAAAGAAATGAATACAAAGTGTTCCATGTTCTTGGGACTCTGTGGAACCTCCCTCCCCTAATTGTGTCTGTGGCCGCGTACTTTCTGCTCATCCTCTCCCTGGGGAGACACATGCAGCAGCTGCAGCAAAGAAGCATCAGCTCCAGAGATCCAAGCACCGAGGCCCACCAGAGAGCCATCAAAATCATCGTCTCCTTCCTCTTTCTCTTCCTGCTTTACTTTTTGGCCTTTCTGATTACATCCTGCAGTTATTTCATACCAGGAACTGAGATGGTCATTATGATCGGAGAAGCAGTTACAATGTTTTATCCTGCTGGCCACTCATTCATTCTCATTCTGGGAAACAACAAGCTGAAGCAGACGTTTGTGGAGATGCTGTGGTGTGAGCCTGGCCTTCGGAAGCCTGGACTCAAGGGACCTTTTGCCCCCTAGAGTGACCGAGGGCACAGACGAGAGCCTGGGAGTCCTTTAGTCTGGCTCAAGGCTAAGGGCTCCTCCTGATCCTTCCGTGGCACCAATTCTGTGACGCCAGGAGGAGAGAGATGCGACTACATTGTGCTGGCCCACTGGGGACATGTCTTTTGGCTTCTCTTTGTGTGGTGTTTTGGAGAGAATGAAACAGTCTCTGGAAAATGTCAGTATAGTAGGAACACTCACTGTATAGATGTAGAGTTGTATTTTAATAGCTATCAACCTAATGAGCTGATTCCTAGCTTTAACTTCAAGTTTATAGGGACAGTGATGAGCTGATGTAACTAGAACAGTGTAATGGCTCTGCGGGAAAGAGAAGAGGCTTTACAGTTCCACAGACTTGGGTTTGAATTCTGGTTCTATTTCCAAGACTTTTGGCCTTTGGTGAGTTACTTTCATTTACTTTCTGATCCTCTCTTCCATCATTTTAAAATGCGGACGGTGACATGGACTTCACGATTCAGGAGGCAGCGTGTCCCAGCGTGCTGTGTAGAGCCCTCGGTGAAGTGGGCACCTGACAGTGAATTGTACAGCAGGAGCAGTTCCCACAGGAGATGAGTTTCCACACATTCTCTGTGCGAGGACAAAAGCAGTGGAATGAGAATCAAGACCCTTGGCCAGCAGGCTCCTGTCCAGTCCAGTGGTGGTGATTTCCCTTCAGGACTCCTGGCATTCCTTTATCGTTTGGCTGAAGTAAATTGCCAAGTAATTTTTAAAGTTTTTTAGATAGGGCAAAAGTCTAAGCAATTTTTCCTTTTTAAACTAACCACGATGCATGTGAGCTTTGAAAACTTGAGAGTTTTATAAAAAAAAAAATATAAGCAGTTTTTATAAATTCAGTACATCATCTTTTAATACAGTTTTGCAGGCATTGATTAATTTCCTATCACTGAACAGCGTCAAGAAGTCAATGAGAAGATTATTACTTACGATCATGAAGAATTCTTACTCATGGGTATATACAGTTAGGTCCCATGGCAAATCTGAATCCAGCTTTCTGTCACTAATGGGGCTGTCAGGTGTAGAGCATTGTGGCTACGAATATGGGCCCTGAAGGCAGACGGCCTGGGTTCTAGCCCCGGCCCGGCCCCTGTGAACTGGGTGACTTGGGGGAAGTTTCTTCACTTCTGTTTCACCGTCTTCATTTGTAAAATGGGATTAGTGATAGTATGTCGTTGATGGGGTTGCTGGAAGGAGTGAGTGAGCTACCAGATGAAAAGTACTTAGAGTCCCAGGGAGAGTAAACAATAGCTATTGTTATTATTTTTATTATTTTTGTGGAATGAGTGATACTTTGATATAGCATTAAGGATCACCATGCTACTTGGCATTTGGTCGTATGAAACCAGAAATTAATTTGGGGCTTGTTCTGGGATTTCTGTATTCATTTTTAAAGTTACAGAAATAAATGTCTTTTGGTTTGCACTGTTTGTTTTCAGATTGATACTTGCTTCTTGAAGCTGCTGTGTCGAAAACCAATGATGTACTACTATATGTTGGCTAATTGAACATAATAAAAAAAAGGAAAATTCTTAATTCTGACATAAAATTATCTTTCAGAAAGGTATCTGTTGAAACTTAAAATAATTGTTTAATATTCATTCATACCTCACTAAACTATAGGGATTCTGAAATGGGTACTTTTGTACTGAATAAAAATCTGTGCTGCTTTCCAGCACAGGGAAGTTTAGCTATGGAAATCCATGCCATCTTGATTGGTTTCTGTTTCATTAACCCTGATCCCCACCGTTGAATTTATTGTCACCCACTCTCGAAGACTTGCTCCTACTTTCATTACACTGAGGACTTGTCTGCTGAGCTCTGACCTTCTGGTTCTTTCGTCCTTAATCTGAATTCCTGATTCTGCTTTCTAGTTTAGGTATGGGTTTTTTCCCCCTTTTTTTAACTGAATGTAACATTTTACTGGAGATTTTGGCTTAGCTGTTTTTTGGTTCTTGGTGCCTTAGGCTAACTTCTCATTATTAGTGTTCTCTGAACTCGAGCTGAGTTCACAGATCCTGATCCTTAATGAGATTGAGCTGTACTTTGAGTGTAGAAGGATCATACATAAAAATAAGTAAACAACAAAACTAAAAAAAAAAACAAAAACCAAAACCCAAAATGCATTCCAATATTTCTCAGTTTCCATGTTCACCAATGCCCTTTGCCTTAAATAATGTCCGTGATATTTCCGAACAGTTGATGAACAGAGCTGTCTAGATCTTGGGATATGTGGAAGACAGAGTCTGATATTCTGTTGATATTCTGCAAGACGTTGTGTTTTAAGAAAGCAAAAATGACATAAAAATCTCTTGAGAACTGCTAATGACAATCGTATGTTACTTTTTGGTGTTTCTACATTTTGCTGGACTAGAAAAATGTATAGCGTAGGGGCTAAGGGTTTTATTTTCTGGAACCTAACACACTGGATTCAAATCCTGACCTCATCACTTCTCAGATGCATGATCTTCAGCAAGTTACTAAACCTCCTCAGACTTCAGTTCCCTTCACTATAAAGAGGTAATTTTATAAAATACCTCACAGGATTGGTGTGCAGATTAAGCAAGACAATGTATGTAAATTATTTTAGCAACTAAAGCATAATAACTATACAACAGATATCAGCTTCTAGCATTTTAGCTTATCAGGGGTTGAGCCCAGAGACTGTGCCTCATGGAGTTCTAGTCTTATGACAGTGTATCTGTGGAGTTTGCTGTTGCTGGTGGTATAAGAGGACATGGTCTAAGTGAAAGCCTGATCCTTCTGGTCCCCACAGGATGGTGGGAGGAAGTAGAGGGAGACAGAAAGGGGATTGCAAGGACGGCAGGTGAGAGTCCAGATTTCCCCTCTCTTTGAGGACTGGTTCAGAGCTCCCAGGCTATGATCAGTGGAAGCAAAACACAGGCACCGACTCAGCCTTGAATGCGGAGCAAGGAGCAACCAAGGGGCAAGGACCTCTCTCTGGAAGTCTGAGGAGACAAGGATGCCGAGGGAGAGGGAGGACAGGACACTTCTCTGACACCACGAGGTAGCAGTAATCTCCACCCCTTTCCCCCTACACACGGACTCTAAGAGGAGAAACATTTCAAGGGGATACTGTCTCAGATTTTAATTTTTAAATCTAAAGAGATTCAAATTTTTTTCTGAAAAAATTCATTATCTCATTGGATTAAATAAATACTTACCCCCAACCAGCAGATAGGGGCTCAGGAGAAAAACTGTACTACCTTTAGACAAAATTAAGAACTTTTTTTTTTTTCCTGCTCTTATGAGTTTGACAATGGACACATTTTATTGATTTCCCTATAATGAAATTGTTAGTGCGACTTGGTAGAGCTGGCCAGATGACCAGAGTGGTATTTCCAGGTTAACTCTGAAAACTATTTTTTCAGAAGCCCATGAGTGGAGTTTCTCTGTGTGGTCTGTCTAGCCTCAATACCCGTCTGTTGCTAAGTAAGGTACTCATGGCCAGAGAGGGAGAATCCTGAACTTTTTGTGGTTGCTCAGGTTTATACCCTTACAGTCCATCTAGCAGATCTCTTTGAGAGACGGATGGGTTCCAGCTAGCGGCTGGATACTGCTGTGTGTTCTAGGCATACATAAATTCTCACACCATTTTTTTTTAAGATTTTATTTATTTGCCAGAGAGAGGGAGAGAGAGAGAGAGAGAGAACACACACAAGCAGGCAGAGGCAGCGAGAGAAGCAGACTCCCTGCCGAGCAAGGAGCCCGATGCGGGACTCGATCCCAGGACCCCGGGATCATGACCTGAGCCAAAGGCAGCAGCTTAAGCAACTGAGCCACCCAGGCGTCCCTCTCACACCATTTTGATTCTGGCTCATCTTGATTCCAGTTCATTCATTTATACCGCAGGCATTTATCTGACCGTCGCTTTGTACCAAGCACTATATTAGATAGCAGTGGCTGTTCTCAAAAAGATCACACCAAGCGGGCAATAAAGACAAACAAGTATTTCATCTCTGCGTCGCTGAAACAAATGCTTCAGATACGATGAAGGGTTCTGGCCCCCGTGATCTTTGTCTCTAGATTCCTTTCGTGACGGCCACAAACGTGCACTGCTCTGTTCTGCTGCTGGGCTCCACCACTGCGTGGCCATAGTTTGTGCAGGCTGCTTTCAGCAGGGCTGGAGCCCTGTGGAGTGCCAAGACAGCTCCAGTCCTCTGAGACAGGAGGCTCGAGGGCCCCTCCTGAACACCCCCCTTACACCCTTTGTTTTTCCTTCACATAGCACCGGAAACACTGAGCTCTGTTGTTTTGTTTGTTTGTTTGTTTCGTCTGTCTCTCCATGTTCTGTGTGTGTTTAAAATTTATTTGAGAGAGAGCGAGCATGAGCGAGAGGGGCAGAAGGAAAGAGAGAGAGAATCCCAGGCAGACTCCATGATGAGCTCAGGGCCAGAGGTGGGGCTTGATCTCACAATCCTGAGATCACCATCGGAGTTGAAAGCAAGAGTTGGGTCCTTAACTGATTGTGCCACCCAGGTGCCCCGTTTCTGTGTGTGTTTTGAAGGCAGGTTGGGCTGTGGGTGTTTCTTCTGTTTTCCCAGTACCTACCACAGTGCCTGGCTTATGGTAACAGTTTATTGAATGAATGACCCGATGAGGGCAACAGTGGAAAGAGCTCAGTCTCAGAGACACCTTACACCTTAGCCACCGATTTCCTATGCTGGCTCACAGCCACTTACTTTCTCTCATCGTCATTCTCCTCACCTGTAATAGGGATAACCATATCTTCCTTTTAGAACTGTTTTAAGGATTACCTGAGTTTCAAGATACCTGGTGCACTGCCGGCAACAGAGGAAGCCCTAAAAACAGCCTAAGAAGTGGAAGTTTCCTTCTTTCTTCCTCCCGAGCAACATTAGTACTCTGTCAAAAACAGCTCACAGTTTGTAATTCCCATTTATTCATGACTGTAATTCCCATTTATTCAAAGCCTTCATCAAATGAGCTAAGTCGTCCTTTTGCTTGGACTATTGGCCCTAAAGTTTTCCCAACAGATCTGCCAGATGAATCTAGAGCTTGGACACCTGACTACAGTATACCTGCCGCCACTGGGTCTTCTTGGGCTCCAGGAAATAGTAAGACTTACACGGCTGTCTTAGGCCTCTGGCACCTGTCTACTTGGGTGGATATGGTTCAGCGACCTAGCTTATGGGCAGGGGAGTGTTAGGCCTTCTTGTTTTGCAGAGTCCTTGCTGCGGCCATAGAGCCAAGGTGCTAGGAGTAGAGATCCACAGCTGTGCAGGGGTGGGACTTGCCTAAAAAGATTCATGTCCCAAAGGTGCCAGTTTCTCTTGTAATAATTTCATAGATATGGCTGCCAAGGTTGAGTCAAAGGAGACACACATCAGGGATGTCTGGGTGGCTTGGTCAGTTAAGCGTCTGCCTTCGGCTCAGGTCATGATCTCAGGATCCTGGGATTGAGCCCCGCATCAGACTCTGCTCAGTAGGGAGCCTGCTGCTCCCTCTCTCTCTGTCCTTCCTGCCTCCCCTGCTCATGCTCTGTGTCTCGCAAAGAAATAAAAATCTTAAAAAAAAAAAAAAAGGCATACACATCAAAAGAGTCACCACACTCAAGGAAGCCCAAAGCAGCGAGTATCCATAAGACTTATATATTTAACCGAAGGTAAATTCTCATGCAGAGGGGGAAAGGGTTTTGTTAATGCTTTTCTCATACTGACCTTTTCATAAATAACATCTGACAGAACCAGTGTGTTCACTGATGACCCTAGGCGACACGATCACATCTTAATTATAGCGCCTCCTGCTACTGAGAGCCCAACAACCTTTATGTCCCATTTTGGATAGGGTCTCTTGCTGCTAGTATGGGGTTCCCCCACCCCTCTTGGAACACTTACTTCTTATATCTTACTCCATATTATTTATTCTATTTCAATGTGATATTTTTAATATTTTAACTTAATTACTTTAACACAGTGATCTATTTTATAAATAATTCAGTGGAAATATGTGCTATGATATAAACTTCCCTTCCCTTGCCTTGCTCATTCACCCTGTGTTTGCCTGGTTAACCCATCTGGGCACGCTTTCGTCATGTGCCTCTTAGTTTTATACAAATGCTTCTGTAAGCCACTGGGTTCCAGCTCAGAGAATCCCTCCAGGTTGCTTTCCTGTCTTAAAGGGCCCCATGAATGTACTCCCTCTTCTGGACCTAGTCTTCATATCTTAGCCTCTTCTGTTCCTCTGTTCTATTTTATCTGTTTGTATTTCTGTTCCCATACAAAGGAACAGGACTTCGTATGCTTTATTTTGATGCTAGTTTGGTAACCTACATGTGACTGCATAGAGGTTTGCACCTTGGGTCTCCCCAACTGCTAGAGTAGATAAGATATGTCATACTCTCACACTCACTCATAGTCTTCAATACTATAATTTGCCTCTTACTGTGCCCTTCCCTGTCTGAGAAATTACAGAGGAATCAGGCAATGAGATGCAAAACTATAGCTAAAGCATTACTGTGTATTTGGGATCAGAGTACTTTGATTTGCAACTAAATGCCCAAGAAGAAATAGTCTTATGTGATCTAAGCATAAACCCACGTCTGTAAAAGAAACCCATGAAATGGCTGATTTTTTTTCCCAAGCAAAGCATATCACAGCAAATGATTATGGCACACATGTGTGTGACTGGTGGGGGAATGCAAAGTAAAGGAATCATCCTCATAGATGGAATGAATTGCAAAAAGGCTCTCTTGAGGAAGTGTGAAGTCCTTGAACTTGGGTCTGTGTGTGACTGTGAATCACTGTATGTGCTCAGGGATGACAATGTAATGTTGGCCAGAATGAGAGATGGAGAAAGTAGGGCTGCAGCAGATCAGTAGGTTACAGGGAGGAGAGAAGCTGGACTTCGGTCATCCATGGATATATGGAAGAGAGTGGGTGGGTGGGAGTGAAGCCTGGGATTTCCCACTATCTTCTGGGGTTGCTCTGAAGAAGAGCTTTATTCCCTGTGAAACAGGGACAGAGACATTGGTGGACTGGAGTTTTGTCACTTGGATTTGAAATCCCTGGAGCCTTCCATAACCTTTCCCTCTAGCTATTCTCTTGGCGGAGTGGACTCTGTTTTCAGAGTTCACGAGGGCTGTTTTAATTAGGCATTTCTAAGGAAAACAGGATATGAATGAAGAAATAGTAATGCAATCCTGGGAAGATTTGCATCTCAGGAAAAGCAGTTGGCTTTTAGACCATTAATGGCTCATTTGTCACACTGGAGACAATTAGAGAAGCAATGTCCTTACTGGCTGGGTCCTGGTGCCTACTTGCACATCTCAGTATTTCTCCTGCTCCCAGCATCCAGATCACACTGCTAAGTTCTCGATGAGGAAAGATGCTTCAGATATCCTTTTTCCTTGCCATTATTGTCTCAGCAATTTTGAATTTTGCGGGACTCATTGTAAATCTCTTTATTGCAGTGGTCAGTTTTTGGACTTGGCTCAAAAGCCCCAGAATCTCCTCTTCGAATAGGATCCTCTTCAGCTTGGGAGTCACCAGATTTCTGACATTGGGACTGTTTGTACTCAACATCACATACTCCTTCATCTCTCCAAATGTGGAAAGGTCAGTGCACTTATCTACTTTTTTTCCTGTTGTGTTGGATGTTTTTGGACTCGAATAGTCTCTGGCTTGTCACCTTGCTCAATGCCTTGTACTGTGTGAAGATTACGGACATGCAACACGCGGTATTTCTCCTGCTGAAACAAAATCTCTCCCCAAAGATCCCCAGGCTCGTGCTAGCCTGTGCGCTGATTTCTGCCTTCACCACTCTCCTGTATGTGGCACTCAGACAGACATCGTGCTTTCCCGAATTTGTGCCTGGGAGGAATGGTACAGGATGTGACATCAACGAGGGCGTCTTGTCTTTGGTGATCTCTTTGGTCTTGTGCTCGTTTCTCCATCATTAATCATTAATCACAATTATCATTAATCACATCATTAATGTGACTTCTGCTTCCTTGTTAATTCATTCCTTGAGGAGACATATACAGAAGATGCAGAAAAACACCACTGTTTTTTGGACTC
Organism: Lutra lutra; assembly: GCF_902655055.1. Classification (NCBI taxonomy): domain Eukaryota; kingdom Metazoa; phylum Chordata; class Mammalia; order Carnivora; family Mustelidae; genus Lutra; species Lutra lutra. The sequence continues at coordinate 96,058,354 of NC_062288.1, forward strand.
CCCAGACTGAAGCTCCCCAGACTGAAGCTCACGGCGCTATGAAGCTCATGATCTGTTTCCTCATCTTGTACATTCCGTACTTGCTCGCTTCTCTGCTACATTATTTCCCCTTTGTCGGGATGGATTTGGGAGCCAGATCCATCTGCATGGTTATTTCCACCATTTACCCTCCAGGACATTCTGTTCTCATTATTCTCACACATCCTAAACTGAGAACAAAAGCAAAGGCGATTCTTTGTTTCAACAAGTAGTAGAATTTCAGTAGTGAAGAGTCACCTCATGGTTTGGGAGCAAGACTTTCTTTGTTAGTGGTTTTCTTAGCGGACTGTGGACTGTGGACTCCATTTCTGTAATTGCTGAGCTGAACTCCTCAGCCTTTGAGTGCCTGTACTTCAGTTTATTCTGCAATTAAAAAAATTTAAAATATTAGGCATTTTTTTTTTAAAGTTTAAGACATTATTTATCATGTAGTTTGCATCCCTGGCTAGTGGAAGTCACCACATTGTTCCATGAGCTACTAAAGTATAAGGGGGAGTTCCCCCAAGTTAAGCAATACATTATAATTCACATCGTTAGTTAAATTTTTGAGGTTTAGCTGAGGAGCCCTGGGTAAGGGCTTAGCAGTGGATGAGTCATCAGCAGGAACTAGACTGGCTTAAACCATAGCAAGAGGATGCAAAGAGCAATGGGAGAAAAGAAATTTGTAGAGAGAAAAGGGAAGAAAGAGAAAGAAGAGAGAAAACAGGTGTATATTGTGGCAGATGTACACGAAAAGGGTCACAGTCATTGAGCTATTATTATCAAGAAACTCTAGGACTAAATTTCTAGGTTTGTTCTGGAAAGAAGGGAAGGGCTTCCTCCTTAATGGTAATGGAAGGGTAATGGAATGGTAGAAGAAAGGGATTAGTGTGACAGAAGCCCAATCTAGGATAGTTCCAAGGATCTCAAAATCCAGGGAGTCAGCCTGAATTCAAAAGCATGTGCTAGGGGGCACCTGGGTGGCTCAGTGGGTTAAGCGTCTGCTTTCAGCTCAGAACATGATTTTAGGGTCCGGGGATCAAGCCCCACATTGGGCTTCTTGTTCAGCAGAGAGTCTGCTTCTCCCTCTTCCTTTCCCTCTGTGTTTTCTCTCTCTCTCTCTCTCAAATAAATAAATAAAATCTTTAAAAAAAAGGCGAGTGCCAAATAGTGAAATTAACACAATCTGAGTACAACTTTACAAAAGATTATACCCTGTCATGTAATATGGAATTCAGGGGAAAGCCAAGAGTTTATTAAATAGCTTGGTAGTGGGAGCATCAGACTTTTGGTGAATATATGTCATCTGCTTATGAATTTATCTACTAAGTTGTATGAGCACTGCATGGTTCTTCAGGGGAACACTTTTTTTTTGGATGGGAGGGTAGTTGAGACAGCAGGACTGGCTATGGAGGAACAGAAATCTGAAGATGGAATATTGATCAGTTTTAGAATGGAAATTGGGGATAATAATTTATATTTGTACAGTTTTTTTATTTATAAAATACTTACGTGACATTTACACATCTCAAAGTAAATAATCTTATTAAAATAATAATTTTTTTATTAAAATAGAAAAAATAAGAAATCTCCAAATTTTACAAATTACCTGACGTTTCCCATTCTGGACACCAGAATCTTGACTGCATTATTCAGCGAGGATTACCCAAACCAATATTTTTTGCTAAAAAAAAGAGGTTTTCATCATGTTAGGATCTTAAGATTAGGAGATAAAAGGATTAAATGTATACAATGACATAAGAACTCTAAATGAAAAGTAGAAAGCCTCATGGTTCTCCCCAGATCCATTCTCTTTACTTTCTCTTCTATAATAACAGAATTTTTAGCTACCTAGAGCTTTGGCGCAAATTACATTTTATAGCTTTCTCTTATAAGTAGGCATCACACGTGATCACATTCTGCCAGCGGAGTGAGGAGAAAGTGATGTGTTTAATTTCTAGGTGGTGCCCCTAGAACAGGGGTGCCCTCCCTTCCCCTTTTCCCTCTTCTTCCTGTGCTCTGGAATGGCGGGTGTAACAATTGGCCATCTTGGGCCAGCAGTTGAAGGGACTGCCTGGGGATAGTGGAGAAGTCATCCATCCTAGTTGGCTTCACAGTTCCCGACACCGTGGGGCTGCCACCCCAGCTCTGGACTGTTCACATCTTAACTCAGCGACTGGGAAATAAACATCTCCATTCTTTCAGATGCTGTAGTTTTGGGTCTCTGTTGCCTTACTCAACAAATCTCACTATGCCATATTCTTTTGTTGGGACACTTGCCCGTAGTCCTCTTTGGGTAGAGTTTTTAATGATGTCGTAGGTTGGGAGTTTTGCTGCTTCCAGTATGCTCTGCCACTAAATACTTATTAACCAGAACTTTAAAAATTTTAGAGTTTATTTAAGATATGATACCTTGCAGCCTCTCTAATAAACAATCTCCTCCTCCTCCTCCCTATATTCTCTGCCTATCCAGGGAAGGGAGGGATGTTTAAAACTCCCTGTTAAGAAGAGGCATTGGTGGAAATGAAGGGTGGGTGCCGGGGCAGCGTCTGTATGATATCATGAAACACTGTGGAGCTGTAGCTCGGGCACGTTGCCATTTAACTTTGGACTGCTAAATTCCAGTATTGTCTGAGCTACATTTTCACATGTGATTTTGTTGGTTCCTCACAACTTCGTAGAGAATGTTAGTATTGCCTGTCATACCGATGAAAAAATTGAGGCACAAACAGGTATTATAAATGGCTCATTAACTAAGAAGGGGTAGACCTAAGGCTCCAATTTGTCTTCGGAGTCTAAAAGCCAGTTCTTTTTTAACGATATCACCAGGTGGATGGAAAGACTGGGACAGTGTAGAATCATGCCCAGTTATAAAGCTTTATCTCCTAGGACACGAAAAAAATATTCAAGGGGCACCGGAGTAGCTCAGTCAGGTAAGCTTCTGTCTTTGGCTCAGGTCATGATCTCAGGGTCCTAGGACCAAACCCTGTATCGTGTTCCCTGCTGAGCAGGAAGCCTGCCTCTCCTTCTCCCTCACACTTTCCTCTGCTTGTGCTTTTCTTCTCTCATAAAATAAATAAAATCTTAAAAAAAAGGAAGATAATGTTCAAAAGGGTGTCAGAAGCATGGTATGTCCAGCCTGAAAAACCCACCCAGGGCTGCTAATATATACATATATAGACGCACACACACATGCACATATGTACATTTATATATAATTAATATTTCATAATATAAGATTAATGTTGTATAATATAATAATACCATATAGGGGGAGGTATAAAAATTTTATAGGTGCTTAGTTCCTTAGGTGAAATAATTGTCATGATATCATGCAGAGAGATAGTGGGCTTTTAAGCTTGAAATTTAGGTGAGGGGTGTGTGTGTGTGTGTGTGTTTATCAATTTTTAATTTTTTATTATTTTGTGTTTTCATCATGGTAAGTGTTCCCTTTAATTGCCATCACCTATTTTACCCGTTCCCTCACCCACTTCCCCTCTGGTAACCGTCAGTTTGTTCTTTGTAGTTAAGGGTCTCTTGGTTTGTCTCTTTCTCTTTTTTCCCCTTTGCTCCTCTGTATTGTTTCTTAAATTCCACATATGAGTGAAATCATATGGTATTTGCCTTTTCCTGATTTGTTTCACTTAGCATTGTACCCTCTAGATCCATCCATGTTATTGCAAATGGCAAAACTTCATTTTTTTTTTTTTTAAAGATTTTATTTATTTGTCAGAGAGAGAGGAGAGCGAGCGAGCACAGGCAGACAGAATGGCAGGCAGAGGCAGAGGGAGAAGCAGGCTCCCCGCCAAACAAGGAGCCCGATGTGGGACTCGATCCCAGGACGCTGGGATCACGACCTGAGCCGAAGGCAGCTGCCTAACCAACTGAGCCACCCAGGCGTCCCAAAACTTCATTTTTTATGGCTGAATAATATTCCATTGTATGTATATGTATGTGTGTGTGTGTGTGTGTGTGTGTGTGTGCACGCTACATCTTCTTTATCCATTCATATATTGATGGACACATGGGGTGCTTCCATAGTTTGGCTGTTGTAAACAATGCTGCAATAAACATGGGGATGCATGTGTACCCTTGAATTAGTGTTTTTGTATTTTTTGGGGTTAATACCTCGTAGTGAAATTATTGGGTCCTATGGTGATTCAATCTTTAATTTTTTGAGGAACATCCATACTGTTTTCCACAGTGGCTGTACCAGTTTGCATTCCCACCAACAGTGTGAGAGGGTTCCTTTTTCTCCACATCCTCACCAATGCTTGTTGTTTCTTGTGCTTTTGGTTTTAGCCATTCTGTCATGTGTGAGGTGGTATCTCATGGTAATTTTGATTTGCATTTCCATGATGATGATGAGTGATGCCTAGCATCTTTTTATGCGTCTTTTGGCTGTCTGGATGTCTTTGGAGAAATGTCATATATTCTGTCCATTTTTTAATTGGATTATTTGTTTTTGGGGTGTTGAGTTTTATCAGTTTTTTATATATTTTGGATACTAACCCTTTATCAGACATGTTATTTGCAAATATATATTCTCCCATTCCGTAGGTTGCCTTTTAGTTTTGTTGACTGTTTCCTTCCCTTACAGAAGCTTTTTGTTTTAGGTGAGATATATTTTTATTTTTATTTTATTTTTATTTTTTATTTTTAATTTTTTAAAGATTTTATTTATTTGACAGAGAGAGACACAGTGAGAGAGGGAACACTAGCAGGGGGAGTGGAAGAGGGAGAAACAGGCTTCCCGATGAGCAGAGAGCCCAGTGTGGGGCTCGATCCCAGGACCCTGGGATCATGACCTGAGCCGAAGGCAGACGCTTAATGACTAAGCCACGCAGGCGCCCCTAGGTGAGATACATTTTTAAACCCAAAGTGTAGCAATATGAAAGAAAAAACCATTTTTAAATTTATTTTGAATGCTGCAACATGGGAAGGAATAGGCCAATAGAAAGGTGCTGGGAAAGTGTAAGGTTTTATAGGCAAGATAAACACGACACCAGGCGAGGTAGGCACAACGCAAGATTTATTAAAGGCACTCTCCAGCGAAGTTTCAGGGCTTAGGAGAAGGGGAGCCAGGAAAGTCACGTCAGGAGCAGGTGGGCACCCTCTGTCGAGGAAGAGGTTCCTCGACTCCGGAAAGGGGAGTGGGGGAAGTCGCACTGGGAGGGAGGCGGCAGGGGTCTTTTATCGGGCCAAGGCAGGGCATGGGCTCACATCCATATATGGTAGGGTATTTGGTGATTGGAGGGTATGGGGTGGGGGGATCCTGATACTTCTGTTTCCTGCATAGGTATCGGGTTACCTATGGAGACGTGACCTGGGCATACATCCTTTCGGCGGGAGAGTCAAGGGTTAAGGAAAAGTGGTGGGGAGGAGGCTGGAAGATGGTGGCCCCGGGGGTCATTTCTATTGTTCCTCCTGCATTCCCGGAGCCCGTGGACCCAACAGAAAGTATATACAATTCATGGGTGAACTAAATGAAGTTCTTATGCATTCTAAGGATTTTTACTTTTTCATTTCAAAACTACTTTAAAAAATTTTGAGTATAGTTGACACACAATGCTACATTAGTTTCAGGTGTACAACATAGTGATTTGATAAATTAAATATTACGCTGTGCACATCCCAAGCGTAGCTGCCACCTGTCACCGTACAAGCTATTATGATATCACTGACTGTCTTCCCAGGCTGTGCCTTTTATTCTTGTGACGCATTCACTCTGAAGCTGGAAGCCTGTACCTCCCACTCCCCTTCAGCCATTTTTCCCATCCACCAACCACCAGTTTGTTCACAGTATTTATGGGTCATTTCAAGGATTTTAGAAGTTTCTTTTATTGCCTCAATTTTACCTAAACAGGTGTGACTTTGGGCTTCTGCTGTTACTAGCATCCTGTTGATGAGCCATTTTCAGTTGTTTTGAAAAACAAACAAAGGGGAAGAACACATTAGTCTTTTAAAGCATGAATTGAATGTAACTCTTAAGATAGCCTTAAATGGTGGAGTCTTCAGGAGATACTAAAGCTTACTGAAAGCATTTAAAATAAAACTTTTTGGGACGCCTGGGTGGCTCAGTTGGTTAAGCAGCTGCCTTCGGCTCAGGTCATGATCCCAGCGTCCTGGGATCGAGTCCCACATCGGGCTCCTTGCTTGGCGGGGAGCCTGCTTCTCCCTCTGCCTCTGCCTGCCATTCTGTCTGCCTGTGCTCGCTCGCTCTCCTCTCTCTCTCTGACAAATAAATAAAATCTTAAAAAAAAAAATAAAACTTTTTCTTCCTTTTTCGTAAGTTAGAGCTGGAGCTGGAGCCTCTGATCTCACCATTGCTCCTCAAGGAAGGGTGGAGAGGTGAGATGCAAGGAACTCTTTTCAAATTTTGTGTGCCCTGCCTCCCATTGCTCTGGGGTGTGGGAGTCAAGGGGAAAAGGGTAGTTTGACAGAATTCCCCAGGGGTCTGTGTAATTGGCCCATGGTCAGTTTTATTCCCTGAGGAATAAAGTGTGAAAGGGAACTCCTGTGAGAATTTGCCTGGCAAGGAAATTAACAACCAGGAAGTGACAGGAGTTAATGGAGGTTGGGTGGGGAGAGGGAGTCCAAAAAAGATGAGGTACCCTTCTCCTCATGTCACACAGGGGGATACCAGATATCATCATGAACTTCTCACTGGTCATATTACCCTTGATTGCTTGGTTAAGGTGGTGTCTGTTGGGTTTCTCCACTGCCGGGTTATGTTTCCCTTTCCGGAGTCTCTTGTTTAGAAGTCTCAAAGTCCAGCTCACTCTCAGGAGAAGGGAAATTAAGCCTTGCCTTCTAGACTATCTTCCAACTTTTATCTGTTGTACTTAACCTCTCTCCCCCAAATTTTCATGCTTATGGGAGCAGACAAAATTAGCTTCTGTCCTCTTATCTTCCAAGTCACCCCCTGCCCTGGGGTTTTTAATCGTCCTCCCCACAGCCATGCTACTGATTCTTATCATAATCTTCCTCGAAGATTGTGATCCTTGTTACTTATGGGTCACGACTGCACCCCTCCTCCTCCCTCCAGACACCTCCCACCAAGAGGCGGTACTGACCCACCGTATTAGTGCTAGTGAACTAGCACTGTCGTTCCCAGATTTCTCTCCATCTTGACCTCCTCTAGCACATAGTATTCAGCAGTAAATATTTATCTTGTCTCATAGTTGTTTTTACTCATTTTCTCACCCTATTTTTTTTTTTTTTATTTATTTGTTTGACAGACAGAGATCATAAATAGGCAGAGAGACAGAAGGAAGCAGGCTCCCTGCTGAGCAAAGAGCCCAATATGGGGCTCGATCCCAGAACTCTGGAGTCATGACCTGAGCCGAAGGCAGCGGCTTTAACCCACTGAGCCACCCAGGCGCCCCACTCACCCTATTTTTTTATTTGTTTCCCTGGTATTGAAACAAGCCTTTGTGTGTATATAAATACAACTCTAGATTTATATATTCAAGTTACAAGCATGTTAAAACAGCATTAGTTATTTGCCTCTCCCACCAGAATATCAGCTCTGTGACAGTAGGGACTTTGTGTGTGTGTGTGTGTGTGTGGTGATTGTATCCCCAGAGCCTGGAATAGGGGCCTGGCACACGGTAGACATTTAATAAATATTTGCCAAGTTATTCATAAATGTTGTACTTGACCTGTTTATAATATGAGGTGCTTTGCTTTTGCCACTGTTGAGATTCTCAGAATGTCTTATTTTGGTTCTGCAGAGTCAGGGTGGGTGGGAGCAGGGTCCAAGAGCACGGTGGATTTGACTTGCTTCCTTCGGAAGGACAGTCTGTAGCTGTGGCTTGTTCTTCATCTCAGATGCTAGGCCAGCTTCATGCAGATGCAAATGGAAGTGAGGCTCTTACCTTAGAGAACATTACTTGTGTTCACAGCTGTGTCTTCTTTGTCAGAGAATGGATTTCAAAAGGAGAGTGACAGAATCCAAACTCTGAGGAGTGGAATGTTCTACCCTAATTCTGTATCACACTCAGGATCTGAAGCTCAGTGAGGACACACACACACACACACACACACACACACACACACACACGGCTGAAGCAGGGCACCTTCTGGGACAGGCGTGCTGACCGTTGTCTTGGCGCTGCTGATGGTCATGGCTGTGGCTGAATTTCTCATTGACCTGCTTGGAAATAGCATCCTTGTGGTCTAGAGTTTTGAAGAATGGATCTGAAAATGTGAAGAGATCCCCAAACAAACTCATTGTCCTGGCTATGCTGGCTGCTCAGTGTCTTCTACTGCAGGAAGATCATGACCCCTGAACCCTCTCTGCTTGTGGCCGAAGCAGAGGGCCTGGGGTGGGGTTTTTGGTTTCTTCTAGGACCTTTCCAGATACTTTGGTCTTTCCTCTGCATCCATGCTGACTTCCTCAGAAGCTAGCTTCGCCTTCCTCCTTCTTCCCAATTCAGTTCCTCTTTCTCCTTGTTTCCTCATAGTTTCTGGCCTAGTTTGACCATTGTATTGGTTTTCTGTTTGCGGTGTAGCAGCACATACTTAGCAATTTAAAACAACACACACATTTATTGCACAGTTTCTGTGGGTGAAGAGTCCAGGCACAGCCTAAGTGGGCCCTCTGCACAGAGTCCTAAAAGCTGCAGTCACGATGTTGACTGGGTTGTAGTTTTTTGGAGCTTAGGTTCTTTTCTGAGATCACTCGTTATTTGCAGAATTCAGTTCCTTGCAGTTGTTTGACAAAGGTCCCCATTTTCCTGCTGCTGCCTTCTGTGGGCCAATCTCAACACCTCACAGTTCTTATCATGTGTCTCTCTCACAGCCTGGTAGCTGGATTCTTCAAGGTCAGTAGGAGGGCCCAGTTTCTCTTCCAAGACTTTTACTGGTTAAGTGGAACCCACCCAGGGTAATTTTTTGAGTAGTTCAAATGCAACTGGTTCAATTACATTTGCAAAAGCCCTTTATCTTTGCCATAAAACGTAACCTAGTTACAGAAGTGACAACCTGTCTTATTTACAGTCCCATCTTGCTCAAGGATTATTCAAAATCTCTTTGACGCTGTCTTAGAATTCAACCTTCCATAAACATTTGTGTTAGACTGGTCCTAGGGAAGTTGGAATCTGGACAATAAATGAAACACTTTACTATATTTCTTGACAACTGTGCTAGTCTTTTTTCACTTATTTGAGCTCATTTCCTTCCTCTATGATCTTGGTTTGAGATATATGCTGAGTCATGTGTGTGTGGGTACTTGATCATAAATTAGGACAGATTACCTCAAAGACTCAGATTAGCAGTGATGGCTAGATGAGCCTGACTTCCATTTTTTTTTTTTTTTTAATTATTTGGCACTTAAATGTGCTATTTTTGTTCTCTGATTGTTTTCTTCCCCCAAATTTTCCCTACTTCTCTCTTTGATAGTGAAATATATTTTACTTTATTATTATTTTTTGATAATGAAATATATTTTATATTTGAGTTTATTCAGCTTTCATATTTTTATGTTCAGAGTACTTTTTATAAAAATAAAATTTTTTTATAATAAGGAGCTCACATTTGGCACTGTATAAAATCTGAGAGTGTTTTGATTTGATCTTCTTATTGAAAGGTCTTTATATGTGCTAGTGTCTAGATGCTAGCTCATGACCCTTGAGAAGGGGAGCCAGTATCTGTGGTGCTATTTTAAGTCTCTGAGTGTAGGCACAGAGTGCATTCATGTGGATGCAAATACAGAGGGGATCATAATTTCTAAACTCTCTGTGCCTGGTCACAGCTCTTCAGTCTTGAATAGCAGGGCAAGGCCAAATCCAGATTCTGTGGTGTGAAGACTTACCGTGGGTGTTGTCTCACCCTCCGGGGAGCTGAACCTCAGCCACAGCCACACACATTCCTGCTGAAGCAGGACACCTTCTGTAACAGAAGTCAGACTCCTTCCTGTCCCCAGCCATGCTGAGTGCTGCCCTAGCACTGCTGATGGTGGTGGCAGTGGCCGAATTTCTCATTGGCCTCGTTGGAAATGGTGTCCTTGTGGTTTGGAGCTTTGGAGAATGGATTCGAAAATTCAATGGGTCCTCATACAACCTCATTGTCCTGGGCCTGGCTGTCTGCCGATTTCTCCTGCAGTGGCTGATTATGATGGATTTAAGCCTGTTTCCACTTTTCCACAGTAGCCACTGGCTTCGGTATCTCAGTGTCTTCTGGATCTTGGTAAGCCAGGCCAGCCTGTGGTTTGCTGCTTTCCTCAGTGTTTTTTACTGCAGGAAGATCATGACCCTTGAGCACCCTGTCTGCTTGTGGCTGAAGCAGAGGGCCTATTGCCTGAGTCTCTGGTGCCTTCTGGGGTACTTCATGATCAGTTTGTTACTTGTAACCCACATTGGCTTAAAGCCCTATGATCCTTCCCAAGGCAACAGCAGCATTCTGTACCCCTTTGAAAGCTGGCACTACCTGTATGTATTAAAGCTTAATGCAGGAAGTGGGTTGCCTCTGATGGTATTTCTTGTATCTTCCGTGATGCTGATTGTCTCTTTGTACAGACACCACAAGAAGATGAAGGTGTATACAGCTGGTAGGAGAGATGCTCAGGCCAAGGCTCACCTCACTGTCCTGAAGTCCTTGGGCTGCTTCCTTATCCTTCATGTGGTTTACATCCTGGCCAGCCCTTTTTCCATCATCTACAAGTCTTCTGCTAATCTCCTCATTGTCTTCATCTCTGAGACAGTCATGGCTGCCTATCCTTCTCTTCATTCTGTCATATTGATCATGGGGAATTCCAGGGTGAAGGAGACTTGTCAAAGAATTCTCTGGAAGACAGTGTGCGCTTGGAGATCCTAGAGAAACGTATGCTCGGAATACTCTTTTGAGACACTTTTTGGTAGCTCTCTATAAAGGAGCTGACTTTCATATCTTTCAAAATTTTTCTTTTTTGACACCAAATCAACAAATGAGCTACAGGAAATTCAGAATAAAAACTAATGCTATTTCTCTTTTGGCAATATAAAGTATAACCGTTTTATTGTATTATAGACATCGAGACTGGGGCTTTATGTTTGGTAAAGTAGGTGTTATATTCTGTTTATTTGTACTAAATAATTCATTTCTTTTAATATTACATATATAAGTTGTGTTTTACCTATTATAGAGAACAGAGGTTAGGAACAATTAATATAGAGATTGTTGATTTTTATTATATTTTGCCTATCCATTAACGTTTGTCATTTTAGATAAGCTTTTTAAACAAAGAAGTATCAAATAATTTTCCCATTTCTCTACTGTAATAGGTCTAGTTATCTAACTGAAAAATGAAACAACATATCTTTATATTTCTAGAAGTTTCTTTGAGCCCTAGACTTGCTTTTTACTATAAAAGTCAGTTGGCTGTATTCTGTATTAAGCTCCAAAGCCCAGGACCTAGATAGGGACAAGATGGGAATAAGGGGCACTTGCTTCTGCTCTCAAAAAGAACACTGCTCCCTGAAGAGGTGAAACTTCCTCCTTTTTGGTCCATTTTGGTCTTTCCACAGACTGAAATCAGAGTATAGCATACCATGCCTTTGAGCTGGATGGAGATTACCTATGTCAAATCCATGGCTGCAGGAACAGTGTCTGTTTCTGTTTTCTCCTAGGTTCCTGATGCCCGGAACAGTCCCTAGCTTATAATAAATAGTAAATATTTTCTAAATGATCAATTAGCTTCATTAATTAGTCTTTCAGTTCCTCTTTTATGTTATAAAGAAACAGAGGCCTGTAGAGGACAATGGCCTGCCCAGGGTTTCATAGAAAGCCAAGGGAAATGCTGGGACCAGAACTCAGTTTCCTGACTCTGGGGTCCGGGCTCTATCCTTGGACATCATGCTAACCTTCCTGAACAGCTAGCTTTGCCTTTGGCTTCTCTGAATCCCATCCCTCTTCTTATGTGCTTTCTCAGTCATCTTTTTAGCTTTGTTTGAGCACAATTTGTTTTGGTTCAGTTGAGGGGATCTGGAATTCAAAGGACAATACTCGATATACTTAACATTTTTTTTTCACTTCTTAGGAACCATGTTCATCTACTTTCTGGAATCTATTCTCCCCAATGTGTGTCTTTTCCTTACCTAAAGCTGTGAACTGAGGTACGTGCTAGGCATGTGTAGACGTTAGTCATCACGAAGGGCAGAACTGGCTCCTTTGATGTCACCGTGCATTGTATGAAGTCAAGGACTGTCTTTTGTCTTCTGGGAATGATAATATCCATCCATTTCAAGTAGAGAGATGCTTCTCCTGGGTTATATTTTTAGTAGTAGGATGAATTTTCCATTATGCCATGCCTATCTTTATACAGGTGTCCTTTGTGAACAATTGTAAGAATGATAGTAATAGTACCTCCCATTTGGGTTGGGCTTTACATTTTACCATGTATTCTTATATATCACCCATCATCTCATTTGATTTTAATAACAACTCTATGTAGTTAGTATTTCTCTCTTCATTTTATACACCACAAAACTCAGGCTGGATCAGTGATTTGCTCAAGATCATCAGCTGGTAAACGATGCAGGTAAAACAGTCTCAGAGCTTTGGACTGCGGGTCTTGTACATTTTCCAGTAAACCGTAAGTTTCTCTTGTTCATACTTATAAGGCTTTATGCTGGGGTGAGCCTATGGAATACTCCATACTCATAAACTCCAACTTTATGAGTATTTTTCAACAGATGAAATAAACAATTAATCTTTCAAGTTTGTTGCAACTTAAAAGGTTATTAGTGGGTTGCCTGGGAGCCAAGATCCCAGTCACAACTGAAGTATCTATGACTGGCTCTTCTTGGGGACAAACCACTTGCATTTTCCCCAATTTGGGGGATTAGATTTCCTTCCTTTACTAAACATGATTTAGCTCAGGATGGGTGTGAGGCTGCTTTGTGTTTTATCCCAGAAAACAAATCTGGAGGCAAATCTGTGCTCTTGCACTGGTTCTTATGTAAATCTTTTCTAGTTTGCATTCCCAGAGCTGCAGCTGGATCCATGTGCATGTGCGCATGTGCCTGTGTGTGCCTCAATGTGTGTGGATATCACTAGCCTTTCTTTCTGTTACGTAGTATGATTCAGCCTAGGAGAGGACTAAAAAGTTTCAAACGAACATGTTTTCATTCCATTCCCCATTATTAGTCCCACTGTCCAGATGTAGTCATATTTTGCCATTTGCCTTAGTTACTTTCAGAACGCTTAAGATTTTGCCTCTCGGGACGCCTGGGTGGCTCAGTTGGTTAAGCAGCTGCCTTCGGCTCAGGTCATGATCCCAGTGTCCTGGGATCGAGTCCCACATCGGGCTCCTTGCTCATCAGGGAGCCTGCTTCTCCCTCTGCCTCTGCCTGCCATTCTGTCTGCCTGTGCTTGCTCTCTCTCCCTCTCTCTCTCTGACGAATAAATAAATAAAATCTTAAAAAAAAAATCAACTCTCTTAAAAAAAAAAAAAAAGATTTTGCCTCTCTTACTTGGTTTATCAACTTTGAACTGTAACTTTTGAATCCTATCCATCACAGATTATCTCACTTAACCCCAAAACTCTTCTCCTCCCCTAAATTTGATGAGTTTTATTTGTCCTTAATTGTATAACTTTAAGTAATATGTTTTTTTTTTTAAAGATTTTTTATTTATTTATTTGACAGAGAGAGATCACAAGTAGACGGAGAGGCAGGCAGAGAGAGAGAGAGAGGGAAGCAGGCTTCTTGCTGAGCAGAGAGCCCGATGTGGGACTCGATCCCAGGACCCTGAGATCATGACCTGAGCCGAAGGCAGCAGCTTAACCCACTGAGCCACCCAGGCGCCCCAAGTAATATGTTTTTAACTTTACTATTTTGAACAATAACTTGTGATAGTATCAATGGAATCTGAATTATGTAGAAGGAAGAAATTAGTGCTTCATCTGTCTGGTACTTTCCCCATATCCTATCTCATGTTCAACTTCAAATGACTTAAGGAGAAAATACGTTTATTGGGAGGAAATTGGCTATCTCACAGAATCAGTGGGAAGACTGAACAGTCAAGATCAGAATGGGAACCAAGAGAGTTTAAACAACTGAGAACACGACCAAGTCTCTTTCTGGGGGCTGATGCTGGAACCACCACACACATTTCGACTGTCAACATTGTGCCTCTCAACATTGTGACACGGCCACTTCCTCTGTGAATGTGCCCCTGGGTCCTAGCTCCAAAGTCCGCAGTCCTGCTGGTGAGCCTCTCGTTGGCTGATTCTAGGTCACACACCTGCTGTCTGATTTCTTTTTGCATTCTGAAATATGTATTTTTTTTTTAAAGATTTATTTATTTATTTGACAGACAGAGATCACAAGCAGGCTGAGAGGCAGGCAGAGAGAGAGAGGAGAAAGCAGGCTCCCCGAAGAGCAGAGAGCGCGCGATGCGGGGCTCGATCCCAGCATCCTGGGATCATGACCTGAGCCAAAGGCAGAGGCTTTAACCCACTAAGCCACCCAGGCGCCCCTGAAATATGTATTTTTAAATGAAATAAAGTAACTCAATAATTAGATTAAACAGCAGAATTGATGGTGAATTAATGAATACTTAATAAACTAATTAACGAACTGGAAGTTCAGCTCAAAGAACCCTCAGAAGGTAACAGGCAGCTGTAAAAAGATGGAAAATGTAAAAGAAAAGAACAGCTATAGGGCACATAGAAACAACAGAGTAGTTATTGTGTAAGCGGAGTCCCAGAGGAGATGGGAAGGGCCATATATACCCCAAAGTTCGTAGCAGCAATGGCCATAGTTGCCAAACTGTGGAAAGAACCAAGATGCCCTTCAACAGACGAATGGATAAAGATGTGATCTATATATACAATGGGATATTACTCAGCCATCAGAAAGGACGAATACCCACCATTTGCATCAACATGGATGGAACTGGAGGGGATTATGCTAAGTGAAATAAGTCAAACAGAGAAAGACAATTATCATATGGTTTCACTTATGGTTTCACTCATATGTGGAACATAAGGAATGGAGGGGAGGACTACAGGGGAAGAGAGGGAAAACTGAATGGGAAGAAATCAGAGATGGAGACAAACCATGAGAGACTCTGGACTCCAGGAAACAAACTGAGGGTTAGAGAAAGGAGGGGGATGGGGGGATGGGGTAACTGGGTGATGGGAATTGAGGAGGGCCTGTGTTGTGGTGAGCACTGGGTGTTATACACAACTAATGAATTGTTGAACACTACATCAAGAACTAATGATGTACTATATGTTTGCTAACTGAAAATAATACAATAATAATAATGATATGATGATGATAATAATAAAATAAAGCTTCCCTGGCTGATTCTAATGTGCAGCAAGGGTTAGAAAGAGTAGAGCATTAAAATCACTGAAGTTTTCCTAATGTATAATCAATCTAATTAACATAGTATCATGTTGAGGAGGACTTATTGAATATAGGGTAAAACATGACTATGAAACAAGAAAGACTCTTAACTATAGAGAACGAACTGATGATTGCCAGAGGAGAGGTGGGTAGGGGGATGGGTTAACCAACTGAGCCACCCAGGTGCCCCAAGGAGGATGGGTTAAATAGGTGATGGGGATTAAGGAGTGCTTTTGTTGTGATGAGTACCGGGTGATGTATGTTAAGTGTCAAATCATTCTGAAACTAGTATTACACTGTATGTTAACTAACTGGAATTTAAATAAAAACTTAAAAAAAAGGACGCGTATGAATGGTTCAGGCTTTCTTTCCTTTAATAAGGTTTTGTAATTCAGCACTCTGGATATTTGTGAGGAACTAGAAAAAGGGTTGGAGGAATATCTGATATTGTAGTTGATGAACTCCAAGGCCCTTAGCTGTGTATCAGCTGGCTTTGGGTTTTCCCATTGTTCCCACAGGAGCACTTGCCAGTCCGAATCATTGCTTCTTCTCCCTTTTTTTTGATTTTTATTTATTTTTTTAAATTTCTGTTCAGTGTTCCAGAATTCATTGTTTACGCACCACAAATCATTGCTTCTGAGATTCGTGTTCTAGATGTCCCTAGAGAGCTCTCATATCCTTTTCCTTTCTTTTGTTTTTTTGTCCTCAGCATCACATGGGTACACTCAGACATGGAGGCCACCTTTTGTCACACTTTATTATTACACCTTGCCAAAAACATTCCCTACACTCACTCGAACCCTGATGATGGCATTCTCACTACGTCATGTTAATAATAACATCTCTAGGAACACAGATGCCACCTCCCACAACCACCTTCCAACTCCATTTACTGCTTTCCTGGGATTCCCAAGGATTCTTAGAACCCGCTCAGGTTATCCCAGCACTTCCAATTCCGTTTCACTCCCCCACCCCCATAGCACTTATGTGGTATAATCCATCTTTAAATTTATTTAACTGCCTTTATCCTTAAGCTAGAATGTATACTCCAAGAGGACAGGGATCTTTTTGTTAGTTTTCCTCTTGTTCTTCACTGTTTAGATTATTAGGTATTGTTGAGTGAATGAATAGCCATGGGCATAAAACCATGGAGCTATAACACATACACTATTGTATAAACTGAGTTTTATACTTACAGTTTTGATGCCATTACACATTCATCTCTATATCATTGTACTTTTTAATTTTTATTAATATTTTGTATTTGAGTATGGTTGACATGCATTGTTACATTATTTTCAGATGTATGACATACGAATTCAACTTCTCTACATGTTATGCCATGCTCATAGTGACCACCTGTCACCGTAGGGCTGTATTACAATGTCATGGCTATTCCCTTTGTTGTGCCTTTTATCCCCATGATGTATTTATTACATAACTGGAAGCCTGTACTTCCCAGTCCCCTACACCCATTCTGACCATCTCCTTACTCCCTATCTCTCTGGTGACCGTCACTTTGCTCTTTGTATTTATAGGTCAGATTCTGCCTTTTCTACACCATTTTAAATGACCATATATGTTATTGTTTATGATTGTACTGCTTTTTTAAAAAATAAGCAACAGTTTATAGCTGGACATTTTTATTACCATCTGCCCCTGTTTTTTGCTCTTTACCGTGCTACAGCAAACATCCTTGAAAAACCCTAAAAACAGAAGTATAAAAGTGGTGAATAAACATAATTCTAAGGTTTCTCATATGCATGTCATAATATCATAGAAGATTAATACATACTTTCATCAGAGGTGGGGATCCTAATTTTAAACAGGGTAGTCAGATAAGACTTCACTGAGAAACTAATATTTAAGCACAGATTTTTAGGAAGTAAGCCATGCATGTATCCGGGGAAAGTGCAAAAATTTAGAGGTAGGTAAGTGTCTAATGTGTTCAAAGAAGAGCAAGAAGGCCAGTGTGGCTAGAGTAGAGGGTGTAGTGGAGATTAGGTCAAAGGGGCCAGTAGAATTTTTAGGGTCCATATAGACCACTGTGTAGACTTTGTATTTTATTCTGAGTGAGATGGGAAGCCATTGGAGGGTTTTTAGCAGAGGCAAGTGATAAAACTTGACTTATATTTTAAAAGATCACTTTGGTAGTTAGTTGTATTGAGAATAGGTTGAGTTTAATACAACAAAAGTAGAAAAAGGGAGATGAGTTAGGAGGATTTTGTAATAACCAGGCCTACCAGGGTGGTAATAGTGGAGGCAGGGAGAAGTGGTAAGATTGCTGAAATGTTTTGAAGTAGAACTGGTAGAATTTACCTGTAGATTGGATTTGAGGCAGCAGAGAGGAATCAAAAGTGATTCCAAAATTTTTGGCTTGAGTAAATTACAGGGTCATCAGATTATATGGGGAAGACTGTGGGTGGAGGAGGTTGATCTTTGGGTAAGACTTGGAGTTCAATTTGGATATGTTAAGTTTGAGATATAGATTAGATATCAAAGTGAGCTGTTGAGTAGACAGCTGAAGATACGAGATTGGAAGTCAAGGGAGACGTCCAAACTTGAGATACACATTCAGGAGTTTTTAGAGCATGTATGGCATTTAAAATCCCAAGACTGGTATAGACCACTAAGGAAGTGGGTGTATATAGATGGAAGAAGTCTAAGACTGAAACTTGGGCACTCTGATCTTAGGAGATTGGAGAGATGTGGTTGAATCAGTAAAGTAGACTGAAAAGAAGTAGCCGGTGAGGTCAGTAGAAAAAAAGATCATGTTGCCCTGGGCTAAGTCAGGAAACTGTTTCTAAGAAGAGGGAATGACTAACTGTCAGATAATACTGATAATGTCAGGTGAAATGAGAGCCGAGATTTGACCTTGTAGAAATATACAAGTCATCAAAGACTTTAGAAAGAGGAGTTTTTAGAGAGAACACTTTGTGAAAGTCAGATTTGAGTTGGGGCAGGAGACTGGGTTGGAAAGCAATTGGAGAAAGTGAGAAACTTTTCAAGGAGTTTTGTTGTAAATTGGAGAGAAAGAGCAGCAGGGGGTAGGGGACATGAGATCTAGATACTTACTATTAATAGAAGAAATAATGGCTTAGTTGTATATTGATGTGACTGATCCAGGAGAGAGATGGAGGGAAGGGCAGGGAGAAAGGTGGAGGGAAAGGGAGTAGGGAGGGGAAATACTGGAGTGATTTTCTTGACTAGAAGAGAGAGTATGAGATCTCCTGAATAGTGGAGGCTTTGCTTTAGATAAGAGCTATTAAAATCCATACAAAAATCATCAGAAAGCCTATGTCAAAATCCAAGTCATTTATTAGTAATTTTTATATTCTGACCAATGCGAGGTGGTTTCTTGTGGTTTTGATTTGTATTTCCCTGATATGGAGTGATGTGCATTTTTTCACATGTCTGTTAGCCATTTGTATGTCTTCTTTGGAGAAATGTCTGTTCATGTCTTCTGCCCATTTCCTGACTAGATTTTTGTGTGTGTGTTTTTTTGTTTGTTTGTTTGTTTTGGGGGGGGTGTTGAGTTCAATAAGGTTTTTATAGATTTTGGATCCTAATCCTTTATCTGATAAATCATTTTTTGTAGGCTGCCTCTGGGTTTGTTAGCTGTTTCCTTTGCTGTGCAAAAGCTTTTAATCCTGATGAAGTCCTAATAGTTCATTTTTGCTTTTGTATCCCTTGCCTTTGGAGATGTGTCTAGCAAGAAGTTGCTGCGGCTCAGGTCAAAGAGGTTACTGCCCATATCTTCAGAAGCCAGTATCTTTAGAAACCTTCGAAAGGTTACTAAAACAAATGCATAAATGCTTTTTCAAAAGCTCTTCTGCATTGGCTATTCTCTTTCAGTCGAGCATTCACTTTAGCCAAGAATGTGATGTGACACTGATTAGGATGGGTCTAAGTCAGAACATGACTGATGTCTACAGTTGTCCTTTTTACTTAATGTACACATGCAGTAGAATATTCTAAACAGGAGGAGCCTGGTAGATACTCATCCAAAAATCTTAAAGATTTAATGATTATTTCAGCAATTTGTTACTAGATTTTAGAATGAGTATTTAAAAAAATCATGTCAGAGTTAATATCAGTCTACAAGTTAAATTCTTGCACAAAAATTTATGTCCATAAGGTAATTCTATTACATATAGTTAATAGTCTGAATTGAAAATATTTTCACTCTTGGTAATAATTTTCTTTTGAAGCACATGACTGATAGAAATTTCTATATTCTGAAGATGGATAAATTATAGATAAATCTGTGTCAGAAGCATTAGTGGCTAAAATGAAGAGGGTTAAAAATCTGTTTTCCTTGATTATGACTTAAATTGTTTTGAGAAATAATATATTGTTTATTTTAATAACAATGGTAGCACATCCAAGCTGATGTAGTATTTGTTCAACAACTCATTCTTAGCCTCAACTTTATGTTTCAGGCATTTATCTGCAGATTTCTTAAATTTATCTCTGCTAATATTAGTTACTGGCTCATTACAATTTTGAAATTCTTTGTAAAAGGAGAGTGAATTTCTTTCTTTTTTTTTTTTAATTTCTTTTCAGTGTAACAGAATTTATTGTTTATGCACCACATCCAGTGCTCCATGCAGTATGTGCCCTCCATAATACCCACCACCAGGATCCCCCAACCTCCCACCCCCCACCCCTTCAAAACCCTCAGATTGTTTTTCAGAGTCCATAGTCTCTCATGGTTCATCTCCCCTTCCAATTACCCTCAACTCCCTTCTCCTCTCCATCTCCCTATGTCCTCCATGTTATTTGTTATGCTCCACAAATAAGTGATCTAAAATACGACTATTTGGTTTTGTTTCTCAATTTTTAAAAGATTTATTTATTTGTTTGAGAGAGAGAGAGAGAGAGAGAGAATGCATGTGTGAGTGGGTGGAGGGGCAGAGGGAGATGGAGAGAATCTCAAGCAGATTCCCCCCTCTCCCCCGCAGCACAGAGCCTGCTATGGGGCTCTATCTCACGACCGCTGAGATCATGACTTGAGCTGAAATTAAGAGTTGGAGGCTTAACTGACTAAGCCACTCAGGTGCCCCAATTATTTGTTTTTAAAATGTTGTTTTGGCTTTGATTTCTCGTTCAAAGCTATTTACCAAAATACATAAGTTGAAATGATATTGCCAATCACCTATTGATATCAGAGTTTAGTCATTCTCGTTATACCTATATTGGGCTTAAGTCTATCATTTTCTGGAATATAGAACTGGAACATTGTGAAGTGGTTTCCAAAGAGGCCTTAAATTTAAATAGGAATTGCGATGACTCACTATATACAGACCTCGAAGAATTTTTCAGTGGGAGCTAAAATCAGAGATCACGTGAGAAGCCATGAAACTTCTTATGTTATTTAAATAGGGGCTTTTTTGCTGTATTGAGGAAATAAGGAAGTTTAAGTATCTAGGAAACATCTGTGTATTTAGAAATGTAGTTATGGAAGAACATAAAGGAAATGGCACAGGCTTTGGAGTCAATTGGACAAGGTTTGTTATCCTTAGTCTGCTTTTTATTACTCTATGGTCTTGGACAAGTTACTAGATATCTTTTTTTTTTTCTCAGAAACCTCAAGTAAGTGGGGAATATAGCTTAGAAGAAGAGATCTAAGAAAAAAAACGAGAATTGGGTGCCCCTTACTGCATCCTGTTTAAACTGTATTCTTTTTAAAAATTATTTTAATAAAGATTTTATTTATTTATTTGACAGAGAGAGAGATCACAAGTAGGCTGAGAGAGGAGGGGGGAAGCAGGCTCCCTGCTGAGCAGAGAGCCCGATGCGGGGCAGGGCTCAATCCCAGGACCCTGAGATCATGACCTGAGCCAAAGGCAGTGGCTTAACCCACTAAGCCACCCAGATACCCCTAAAACTGTATTCTTATTTTGGAGTAAACTTGCCTCTCTGTCTAAGGCAGAATGCAAACTAAAATCTTTTTGGGGTTTTAAGGGGTTACGATCAGTGAAATAACATTAGTGTAGGACAGCTGGCATCTTCCTCAAGGAGAGAACACAGTACAACCTTGGATGTAGGAGCCAGGAGTAGAGGGAGGACAGAGGGAAAGAGATCTGTGAGCTGCAACATGGCACTCGGGGAAGTCTTGATGGTTTGTAGTCTTGATGGTTTAGCCCTCGAACCATGCTGCTCCTGATTGCTATGCCTGGGAAACTCACTCTAATTAATGGGATTGAAAAAAATTAGTAGAAAAAACCTACACTGAGGAGTTGATTGTTATAGTGATTGATATAATTTGTCTTTGTCTAAATCATAGGCAGTGGGGGGAGAGGAAATACTTTGCCTGGGATAATGCTGCTTTTGCCTTCAACACTAAGAATATTATATTATATTACATTATATCATATTATATATTATGTTATGTTATATTATATTATATTATATTATATTATATTATATTATATTATATTTTATGAGAAAGAGAGAGTGAGCAGGGGTGGGGAGGGGCAGCGGGAGAGGGAGAGAGAATCTTGAGCAGGCTCCATACCCAGTGGAGCCCCCAACTTGGGGCTCGATCTCATGACCCTGAGATCATGACCCAAACCGAAATCAAGAATCCGATGCCAAGTCAAGTGAGCCACTCAGGTGCCCCTTGAGGAATTTTTTGAAATGAATCTAACTTTGTGAAGCTTGGGGTTTTTTTTTTTTTTAAGATTTTATTTATTTATTTGACAGAGATCACAAGTAGGCAGAGAGGCAGGCAGAGAGAGAGAGATGGAGGCAGGCTCCCTGCAGGGCAGAGAGCCCGATGTAGGGCTCGATCCCAGGACCCTGGGATCATGACCTGAACTGATGGCAGAGGCTTAACCCACTGAGCCACCCAGGTGCCCCGTGAAGTTTGGGTCTTGACCAGGTTGCCATCTTAACGGACAGAGGGCATTAGGCTTTTCTTTACATTTTCTTCTGACATTCCTTTTACTCATATTTGCATTTCACAGGGTCAAGTGACAGAAGATGTATTTAGAAATATTTTGGGAGTAGGGTAGGGTGGGTAGGAGGTCTCAAGGAGGTTTGGATGCCATTCTGATGAGTTTAGAGTTTATTTTCAGGGCAATTGACAACCATTGAAGGTTTTTATATCCTATTATAGAAAGCAGTTCTTTTAGGAAATGTGTTTTGAAAGTTGTATTAGTTTTCTATGGCTGCTATAAGAAATTACCACAAATTCCTTAAATTGACACAAATTTGTTATGTTTACAGTACCATAGGTCAGAAGTTTGGAAAAATTTCAATGGGCTAAAATCAAGGTGTTGTTCAGGTTGTGTTTCTTATTGGGGAGAATCCATTTCCTTGCCCATTTTGGTTGTTGTCAGGATTCAGTTCCTTGCAATTACAGCACTAAAGTTCCCATTTCTTTGCTAGTTGAAGCTGAGTTTCATTCTCAGTTTCTAGAGACTACTCACATTTCTTGCCTTATAGTCCCCTTCTTCCATCTACAAAACCTGCGGTCACCAGTCAGATCCTTCTCATGCTTTGAATCTCTGCTACCTCTTCTGTTGTCACATGTCTCTGGCCAAATACTGTCTTTCTCTTCTACTTTTAAGGGCCCAGGTGATTACATTGCTCCCACCCACATAATCCAGGATAATTTTCCTATCCCAAGGTGCATAAACATAATCACAGCTGTAAAGCTGCCTTTTTCATGTACAATAACTTATTTATGGGTTCTGGGGACTAGGGTGTAGATATGTTTAGGGAACCATTATTCTGCCTAACACAAAAATCTCTAAAGTATAGATTGTATTTTAAACTTAGGAAATAGAAAATATTGTCCAAGGATAGCGTGTGGTTCTTTCCTCATTCTACCACTGCGAGGAGATTACTTTACCCATCCTTGTCCTGTATTCCCCAATGTCTTGAATATCCAGAATTTCTCTGTCATTTCCAGATTTGAGACACTTGGGAGTTCTCAGTTCTCAAGTTCTTTTTATTCTTTCTTTATTCTTTTTTTAATTTATTTTTTACCTGTGTGGCTCAGTTGGTTGAACATTGGTTTTGAACCAATTGGTTGGTTCAACCAATGGTTCAAACATTGGTTCAACCAATTGGTTGAACACTTTTTTTTTAAAATTAACATATAATGTATTATTTGTTTCAGGGGTACAGGTCTGTGATTCATTAGTCTTATACAATATGCAGCACTCACCACAACACATACCCTTCCCAATGTCCATCACCCAGCCACTCCATCCCACCCACCTGCCTCCAGGCCAGCAACCCTCAGTTTGTTTCCTGAGATTTAGAGTCTCCTATGGTTTGTCTCCCTCTCTGGTTTCTTCTCGTTTCAGTTCTCAAGTTCTTTACCAAAGTTCTCAACCAGAGGACTGGTACCCCCTTTCTTGGCTTTGTTAATTACATGGTCTGTGGCTAAGCCCAATTTTGCCCTTCCTTCACCTCCTCTCAGCCATATCTGCCTCTGGAATCTTCTACTGCTCTGAGGTTTTATTCTCTTTGGATCCAGATGAATTTTTCACCTTGTTCTGGAGCTGCAAAGCTTCCTGTTGGACTTGATTTATGGTTGTTGACCCTGTCCTGATGTTCTGTTTTTTACTTCTTATATATTTCCTAGCTCTTCTCCTGCAGCACACTGCAGTCAGTACAGCAGTGAGAGAAAGCTTGGCCATTCTTAGGAGATATTATTCCAGAACCCACAATCTTAGCCACAAGTGAAAGCTTCAGACTCTGTGAATAAGAGAAGTAGCAGGAAAATAGAAGCCGCAATCTGTTGTGGTTCCATGGACCACCCCCTATAATTTTGGGGCTTAGAACATGAGACCGAGAATCTGAATTTGGGGGTTCCGTTCCAGTCTGTGATGTCTGTTGGCTTTAGACAATGTTAAGTACTCTTTTTACTCTCAACTTTCTCATTTGTAAGGTGGGGATGAAAGATAACCTCAAGGGTTTGTTATGAGCATTAAATGAGATAATGGATATAACCCTGGTATAGTGTGATAAGCGCTCATTTCATTTTTTGTTCTTGGTTTTTCACGTCATGGTGGGATATGGGCAGAGACACAACCAAGAAAAAATAGGCTAGTGGTGTGATGCATTTCCACTTGGAAATTTTATTTTGAATTTGAGGGAAGTAGTGGCTTGTAGAGTTAATGACAAAGCCAGTGGGATGCAGAGGGATTAGTAGGGTGTCATTTTTCTTTAGTGATGCTCTCAATCCAGGATACATATTTGTGAACATTAGTGTAGATTCCGACATCTCCTCCCATGAAGTGTCCCACCTCGATCCCCTGGAGCTTGTTTTTGCAGATCACGGTAGCGACGGCCACCTCCTACCAGAGAGAGAGAGACACAGAGAGATGGTCAGATCTTGTCACAGGAGCCCTCTCGTCCCCAACCTGGATGAGCTCTGCCCAGGGGTAGCATGCTGGATCATGAAAACAGCCCCAGATCAGGGGACAGGAAGCTTTGGATCTAGATGAGTTCTAGCCTTGTTTCTTCTTGAGAAAGTCAGAGAAAAACCTCTCTAGAACTGTAACTCTCTAGAACTGTAAAATGAATCAAACCCCATTTTTCTCTGGACTGGTGAAGCCAGTTTCCATGGTGAAGTTTGAATTTTTTTTTAAGCCCATTTTGACCTGCAACTATGAGAATAATAAACCTAGCAAAATGGAGGTTTTGCATGACACGCTTTAATGAATAAGGACATCTATAAGGAGGGCCCATTACTGAAGAAACAATGGGGGCTTTGCTGCAGCCTTAGCAAATTCTCAAAAAATTGTGAGAGGATGAGGGCATTCTAATTTTTTTAATGTCATGATTGGTTAACTAGATACATACAGGCAAATAAACAATATAGAGAAAAAGATTACCCCAAAAATTCGGCTGAAGACTTTCACAAATTTGACACATAAGGAGTTCCGGTGGCTTTTTCCTTGTTCAGTGTTCTGGCACTCTTTATCAGACATCACAGGGGCCTCCAGGTTCTGCCTTAAATCAGGGTGTCTGCCTGAGGGAAGACAGGACAGAAGAAGCCTTCCTGGTTGCCTTTCTTATGGAGCCCCTCCAACCACCACCCTCTGTTTCCACTGGTGTTTTCTGTGTATGTCTGAAGAAAAAAGGAATGAGAAAAGGGAATGATCTCATGCATGGTTATGAGAGTTAATCCAGAGGATTTAAAAATAGGCTTTATGTCGCTTTAAGAAACAGAGTTTCCTTTCTATTCTGTTTCCAGTCTTGGAGGAATAAGAGATGACCTGACTCCCATTCTCTGAGGTTCCTCTACATGCAGAATGAACCATATGCAATGGAGGAGCCCAGCCCCTTCTGTGGGAATTGTGCCTGACAGGAATGGTGCGGCCTCTGTGCAGAATCAGATGGCCTGGTGGCTCCAACACCTGAAGTCTCAAGGAGGTAGTGGTGTGTCACCATCCTGGGAAGGGAGGGGCTTTGGACTTCTGGGTGGGTCTCTTTTTGCTAGACCACTCATGATCTCTTCCCATTCTCCTCTCCTCTCTTCCCAGCTGTGTGGACATGGTGCTCCTCTTCCGGGGTAACTAATGACTCTGATTTGCTGTGGGGGGTATACTCACCGTTGTTGTCTTGGCTCCAGTCCAAACCTGAGAGCAGACAGATGGTGCCTGGCCGGACATTGCTGGTGGCAAGGGGAAGGGGCTGGACTTTGTTGTTGAGTCTGGCAGGTTTCTCCAGCTTAATGAGCATGAGGTCATCCTGGGGGTTGCTGTGGCTAAAGTTCCAGTAGCGGATAATCTGGATGGGGTTAATTGCCTGTTCTGTGCCATCTCTGACTCTGATCCTGAAATTTCCCAGCAGCACTTTCAGGTTTCTGGAGGGAGAAGGGGTTGGAAGTAACCCATGTCACCATCACCACCATCATCATGATCATTGTTATCATTATCATTATTGTTGTCAGAGACGATACTGAATGTTACAATGTATCAGGTACTGTATCAGTTGCTTTACCTGGAGTCTGGATTACCTCATTTACGACTCATCACAAAACTGTGAAGTGGATTCTATTTTTAATTCATTTTGCATGTGAAGTAATGGAGACATATAGTAGTAATTCACCTACGGTCACACAGTAAAGGGGGAGCCTTTAACCGCTGTGTTTTCATGCGGCATCCTTAATGTAGTAGTGTTTTCTGCCACTTGTGTGTGGCAGAAAAATATTACTTTCCCTCCACTCCAGCTACAGCCTATCCAACCGGGCATTTCATTCTGGTGGACGTAAGAGAATGGGATGCCCTGAGTGCTGGAGCTCTGTTTGCTTCATCAGATCCACTCACAAGCCTACTTCATCCTGCTCTCTACCTCTGGAAGATGATATATGTAGATTAAATCGATGGATTCTTTTGTCCTCTGGTCTCTGATTAGGTTTTGGTTGATAGCCAGCAGCAGTGTTGGGAGGGAGAATGAGGGGGGAGTACTTATCCTCCCAGCTACCTTCTCACAGGGTTGTCACACCGTGCTTCCTATAGAGCCGTCCCTACACACGGTGCTTCCTCCCTTCCTTCCTCTCTTCCTCCCCAGCCTTCCCCACTGCCTTTCTTGTACCATTCTCTTGTCTTGCCCCCTTAATACCTTTCTAGTACTAATCCTAGGGGTACTGAACTATTCTCAATTTGTCTAATTCGAGTGCACCCTCAGTTACCTGCTGGTCCCTTAACTCAGACACATTCATATTGTCACTAAAAAACTTGAAAAAACTGAGGAGGCATGCTCTGTGGGGCGGGTTTCTTCACTGCTGACATTTGGGGCTGGGTGATTCCTGTGGGGGCTGGCCTGCGCACTGTAGGATGATCAGTGCCCTCCTGGCCAAGGCCTCTGTTTGCTAGATAGGTGCCAAGAACACAGCACGTTCTCAGTGCATTGTGACAAACCGAAAATATCTTCAGACTTTGCCACATGCACCCTGGAAGGGAAAGTTACCTCCCTTTGAGCACCACTGAGGTAGAATGAGGGGGGCTGCTTCAGGGGGTGGGGAGGGGAGGGTTCCCAGCACTCACGGTAAGTAGCAGTGAGCTGGGGCCAGCACCCAGTTGTTTTTGATGAGGACACCCACACAGGGGTTGAAGTGAGACTTGAGGTATACCAGATATGGAGCATCGTCCTCTTTCTGCACAGATGAGTGAGCAGAGAAAACTGTCCCTGGGAAAGTAATCAGTATTCTTAATACACAGAACATTCTTAATAGGTAAGACATGTCTTACCTGTCTTACTTGTCTTAAAACATGTCTTAATCAGCAGTTTCCTAGTTGGGAAGGAAAATGAGCAATTTTATTTAATTTTTAAATTTTTAAATTTTTAAATATTTTAGTTATTTCTTTGACAGACAGAGATCATAAGTGGGCAGAGAGGCAGTCTGGGGGTGGGGGGAAGCAGGCTCCCCGCCGAGCAGAGAGCCCAATGTGGGGCTCGATCCCAGGACCCTGAGATCATGACCTGAGCTGAAGGCAGAGGCTTAACCCACTGAACCACCCAGGCATCCCAACATGAGCAATTTTTTTTTTTAAAGATTTTATTTATTTGACTTAGAGAGAGAGAGATCACAAGTAGGCAGAGAGGCAGGCAGAGAGAGAGAGGGGAGGAAGCAGGCTCCCTGCTGAGCAGAGAGCCCAATGCGGGGCTCGATCCCAGGACCTGGGATCATGACCTGAGCTGAAGGCAGAGGCCTTAACCCACTGAGCCACCCAGGCGCCCCCCAACATGAGCAATTTTAAAGAAGTAATGAATTGGCCAGGAGATGTGAAAGTGTTTGACTCTCTTCTTCTAGTAAAAATCACATACCATTTTATCTAATGTTTATAATAATAATTTTTGGTTTAATGTTGATACTGTTAAAATCTAAGAAAGTACAATGGAAGAGACTCTCTTTCACTGTAGGTAGGGACATGAATTAATTCTGTTTGAAAAACATTTAGAAATAGACATCAAGAGTGTAAATAGTGCATCACCTGTGACCTAATAATTCCAACCCCAAGGATCCATTCCAAAGAAATATTTAAGTGTAGACAAAGATTATGAATGTGTGCTCATTTTAGACTATCTATAATAGCTAAACATTGGAAATTTTAATGTCCAATATAGTAATGTAAGGTGCTGAAATGGAAAAGCACATCAACATATGGAACATTATATACATCTTAAAATTATATTTATAAAGAATATTAAACAAAGGAAATACTGATAAACTTTCATTAAGTTAATAATAATATGAAACATGTACATCAATCCCGTAATCCAATCATCTAAAAACAAGCAAAGAAAAAAAAATAAACCATTGAAATGCAAAAGTAAGTAAAATAAAGCCTTGGAATAAATTTAAAGTGTTAGCATGTGCTGAGTGAAAGGTGGGATTATGAACAATGTTTCTTTTTTTCTACCTTTTAATATTTCCAAATTTTTAATATGAACATGTAACTTAAAAAAATGAATTATTAAAAAAAACACTTGAGACGATAGGGAGGAAGTCTGCTTGTAGTGTCAGAAATAAAGTACTATTCTTGTCTCAGCTGTCCTTGGTTCTTCCATAATCCTTCCCAAGCCATAGCCTATACTGTCCCACACGCTTTTTGATCACACAGAAATCCCAAGGGGGAAAAACGTGGCATATTAATAAGGACAAGAGGCTCTCAGCTCTTGTTCTAAGTGCTTTACATGGATTTATTTAACAGTTTTCACAACATGTCTATAAGGCAGATAGTAATATCCCATTTCGACAAAAGAGACTGCAGCATAGATGGATTAAGTAATTTGTCCAAGCCCACACAGCAAATAGTGATGCAACACGGTATGGTGGGGAATGCCTCACCAGCAAATTCTGCCATCAGAAGGACTTCTTGGAAGTCAGGGAGTGCAGGAGGTAGGGCCCTTGCATTTGATCTTGTTTCTGCCGTCTTCATTCCCTGCATTCTGAGTCTCTTAGCTTTTGAAACAGGAGGATATCAGACTTCGAAATGAGTTCTTCGTCCCTGCGACTACACTGGGACCTGCTCTGTGGGTAATGAGGCCCACATTTTGGAATCATCGCAGGGAACACTCATTGTTGAGCATTCTCTAAGGCAAGTGAGCACCATCGCCCACTCTGTGGCTTAGCACTGGAACAGTGGGCTCAGCCTCCTGCGAGACTTTGCCTGGGGTCTCGTAGGGAGATACCTAGTTCTGTCCGTGACTGGTTTTCTTAGGCTCTTCTTTTGTACCCTCCACATGCCCCAATCCGCCTTACTCCAGCCTACATTAACCTGTGCCTTATAGGATGGAGTAGAAGGTCATGGATACATACCAGCAAGGACACCCAAATAGAAGATAAATTTCATAGCAGTCCAGATCTTTCCCCGTGAGATGCAGAAAATCAGCAGAGTATGAAACGCTCAGGACAGTGTTCTCCTCAGGAATGCCTGGTAGAATCAGTGGATATGGTTAGGTAGGGGGACGTGAAATGGGGTAGGAAAACAGCTCTGGGCATAAAGAGGGGGGTGGAAGAGGGCTCCAGGTACACAATGAAGATGGGCTTCTGCTTGAGGGAAGATGGACTGTTCCTCTCTTGGATCTTTCAGGGAAGGAAAAAAAAAAAAAAAGCCCAGTTCCTTAGACTTCCAGATCCAGGTCCCTCTACCTGCTGTCCCTAAAAGCCCATCTGCCTCAAATCAGCTGTCTGTGGGGAAGGGAGCTCTAGGCTCAGGGCTTATCTTCCACATGGAGTTTCTGAGGTCAGGGCTGTGAGGGACAAGATTCGCCACCTTAGCTCAGGCGGTGTCCCCAAGTTTGCTCCGAAACACCTAATACTTACCCCTTTCCTCAGCCCCTCCCATCTTTATTACACTTCCTTCCTCTTTCCCTGTGATCATGTTTGTTTCATCACTCCGCCATCATCACCAGCTTGGTCTGTTATCCTGGTCCCCAGCTCTGAGCTAAGGACATGTGGGAATGCAAAGCACTCATAGAGCAGTTAGTTTGACAGCTGGGGAAATGGTCTGTATTCTAGGTTATATTAAATTGAGGACCTACTGTGTATTGGTGACAATTCAGAAGGAAGGACCCGTCAGTGCTTTTTATCTAATGAAAAGATTTCTCAGCCAATAATAAACTGCTCGGGTCATCTTTGGAGAAATCAGAGCACCCTCTAACAAGAACACTTTCAGTAACAGCTCTTAAATCCCAGGCTCTGAGCTAAATTCTTTATAGACACTGCCAGTGGTGATTTCATATCAGGGCAGTCTGAGATGTAAAATTATTCTTTGTATCACTCTAGCCCTTCAAAGTCTCATAAGCCCATGATCTCATGCCAATGGGATAATAAGCCTACAAAGAGGAAACAAGGCTGGTACCATTTTTTTTTTCTTGGTCTGTAGATAACAGAACTAAAACAGAATTTACACCAGTGTCTCAAAATCACACATGATTGGAAAGACTAGAAATAGAATCTAGGTCTTATTATTGGAGACACATAGCTTTTCAGCTGCGTTCTCCAGGCTTCAGCTAATCAACTGGCATTCCTACATCTTGAAAGAGATACATTTCCTCACACAAATTCCCTGAAGTGTAAAATGAAAAAGAGACATGGCACATACTTTCCTGACCCTCACAGTGGACACAGAGGTCCACTGGGGAATAGGTCTGGTTTATGAAATGTGCTTGAGGTTCAAAGACAGGATGGATCTGTGCAAAGTTTTCTGTGGGGAGGGTAGGATTAGTTAACAGAGATGAAATTTGAGAGAGAGATATTCTTTACTCTGAGGTGGTTGGGCCTAGATTTTTTTGGAAAGCTTATGGGCCAGGAGGAGAGTTTGAGGCCGTTCCAAAGACAACAGATTTTCTGGAGGAGGCTGGTACTGGGGACTACTACCTGTCTATGAGTTTCAAATCAGTATCTCTAGCCCAGACCTCCTGTCCCACATATAGAACTGCCTCCTTGAAACCATTTTTTTTTTTGCATCTGCTTGAGGTTCTTGAAATTTAGCATGTCAGAATTTTATCCTTTCTTCCTCTAGCTTTTCAAATGCATTCTTTGCCTGTTTTTCTAATTAGAAATTAGGAGATTAGGAGATTACCTACCATTTGTTTGATTTCTTCCTTTTTCTCACCACTCAACCTTAAACAGTTCTACTTCCAGAAGTCTCTTAAATCCACCCTTATCTTTTCATTCTCACAGCTGTCATCCTAATGCAGGCCATAATCTTGTCACGCTTGAACTAATATGTGTGCCCACCTGGTGTTGCTCAACTTGACATTCTCCTTTTTATTTAGAATTGGTTTTTTTCCCCCCCCCTTTAGAATGCATATGAAATCATGTCAGTCTCCTTTTAAAAACTCTTCAGTAGTTCCCTATTGTCTGTAGAGTAAACCCCTAGCATGCTTTAACGGCCTCCCTTGAACCTCTTCCATCTTGTCCTCATAACCCCCTCTCCTTAGCTTCTTTCCCCCACCCTGCCCCCGCCCCCCTGCCCCACATAATTTTTACAGGCTTAGCAAACTACTTTCAGTGTGGGATTTCTTGTTTCAATACGAATACCTTTTTATATTATTTTAGCTGTTGAGTGCTTCTTGTAGTTTGCCAATCCTATTTATTTTTTTCCTTTTTTTCTTAAAGATTTATTTATTTAAGAGAAAGAAAGAGAGAGAAAGAGAGAGAGCAGGGGGAGGGGCAGAGAGAGAGAGAGAGAACCCTTAAGCAGACTCCCCTGCTGTACAAGGAGCCCATCTCAGGGCTGGATTCCATGACCCTGAGACCATGACCTGAGCTGAAATCAAGAGTCAGCCACTCAACAACTGAGCCACCCCGGTGCCCCCACTTTTTTCTCTTTTGTTTTAGGATACTGATAATCTGATACGGACATCATTCGTAAAGCTGTTTGAAAAAATAACTTGAGAATTCTGTGGATGGATGTGTGTATGTGTGTTTGTGTGTGTGTGTTTGATACTCAGTGTTTCCTCATGTTTGTAATTTTTTGTTATTAAGTTCTTTATTAGTATTATTACAAATTCCTTGTGCACATGGAGATGCATCTGCTTCTAGCCTCATTCCACAAACCATCAGGTTTACAGAGACTCTAATTCTGTTATTGTTTCATTCTGCCACCTAACTGATTTTCTATTTAGATAATAATCCTGTCCTACTCCACCACCAAAAATCAATTTGAAAAAGTCAACTTTTGAAAAAGGCAACTTTTGCAAAACTTCAATTCACTTCACCCCCCCGGCAATGTATTCAATGATATATGCTTACATGCATATATGCTCATATACAAGTGAAATGAATGACAGCAATGATGTAAGGGAAAGGAAAGAGAAGTCAGAATTATTTTATTATCATTAGGTACTCAACACTAACCATGAACTGACACAGTGTTTTTGGAAGTGGACAATGGTTAATTGTAAATTTATATTGCAAACTCTAAGGCAACCATATAAAAAACATTAAAAAAAAGTATAATGGATATGCTAAGAAAGGAGAGAGACTAAAATAATATAAAATACTCCATTAAAATCACAAGTGGCAAACCAAAAAAAGTGAAAGACAAAGCCTTTTTGAAAAAGGATAGAATGAGAGAGCAAGAGATCCCTGCATACAGGAGGGCAGTGTGGTAAGAAAGATTTGGAGCTCTGAAAAGAGCCACTCGTGTCGGTGTTGGTTGGGAGCTTTTATTCAAATGGCATCTGCGGTTGTGAGACATGACCTGTACAAGTGAAGTCGTTCTCAGGAGAGGTGGGCTAGGCACTACCTGCATGAAGGGGAGGAGGGCAATGTCACACAGGAGGGTGGGACACAGCTGTGCTTCATCAGAGCAGCCCAGAACAGAAAGGGGTCAATGGGACATGTAGAGGGAGGGGGGCTGGTCACACATTGTGGGGAAGGGACTGGTGAGAAGAACGGAGAGGCTTGTGGGAGGAACTTGGGATGACTTTTAACTCCACAGAAGGGTTACTTGACTCCTGCATTGGAATTCTTTTCTTTAGATGAAGTAGGTAAAGCTCAGACCCGTGAACCTCATCTTCCCATAGGGCAGTGAGACTGAGAAGATCTCTGGCTGTGACGGGTGACTCTGCTTTCACGCCGAGGATCAAGAGTAGAAGGAGAAACCTCTAGATGACAGACTTTTGTCCGTCCGTATCCGTATCCTCTGGTCTCCCACCTGCACCTTCTGCTGTCTCGAATCCCCAGGCAGGATATAAATTCTGTGCTTTCTTTGTGCTTGTTAATTTCTACTACATCCTTGTCCTCAGCACAGGATTCGGGCATCAACATGAATTGTATCCCATTAACCTTGCTGATGGTGACTGGTGAGTGACTCATGGTAACTCTTTGTCAAGTTTATTAGGACTCTGTTGGGGGGTGAGGCTGTGGCGCTGTGTTGGGGAGGGAGAGCTGGTGGATCAGGGACGTGAAAGTTTGGGAAATGGGTGATACATTACTCATTTTCTGCACAGGCTCTGTCACTGGTAGGACCCAAGTAAAACTTTCTATTATGGGCTCAAATCTCCTCCCAATGCTTATGAAGTTCGTGGGCTAAAACATGGGGGTATGCCAGAAGGGATGATGGAGATAGGAGCCTGGAAGGGGGCATAGGAATGTGTAAAAGACATAGGAAACAAAAAAGCGGGAGTTCTGCTGTAAGGGTTGAAAGGAAAAGGTTGATTTTGCTCTTGGGCTTTAAAATGTAACGTACAATAATAAGAATAATAACTATCACCACCACTACCATAAAAGCACATGACTACATAGTGGTTTTATAACAGACACCACTCTCTTCATATCAACTTTGTGAGAAAAGTATTATTATTGTTCTCTCTCTCTCTTTTTTTTTTTTTTTGATGAGGAATGAAGGCATGGAGTAATTAGGTAACTTGCCTGCAATGAAGTTGGTATGGCTCTGTAATTAGGCAGTTATGCTCTTCTACCTAGTTATATGGCCAGGGACAATACTCTAACCTCTCTGAGCCTCAGTTTCCATATGTGCAACATGAGAAAACTCTCTCTTAAGGACATCAGTGCTTCCTAAACTTGTATTAGACTGAGAGGAGTTAGCCAAGTTAAATGGGGTGAGGGGTGGGTAGGTTGTTTCCGACAGAGATGAAGGTTGTTTTAGTAAGTGTGAAGGTCATGAGGTGTGACATGTTAACTAAAAGACCATCTGTGTGGCTGGAGCAGAGAGAAAGGAAGTAGATTAAGAGTCATATAGTAGAGAGTCTTCTAGCCTTAATTTTAGAAATGAACCTGGGTGTAATAGGAATCCTTGCAAGAGTTTTAAATATCTGAGTTCTATTACCACACTTAGGATTTAGAAACATTCACATGACTTTAGTATGGAGAATGATTTTGGGTAGAGATAGGGGTTATGGGTGGGAAAGATCTGGAGATATTTAAGAGACTGTTGCAGCTTTCTGGGCAACTGAATGGACTAGGATGGTAGCCGCGAGTCTGAAATAAAGGAAAAGGATACCGGAGGTAATAGTGAGATAGAAGTCATGATTAGCTGAATGTGAGGAATGAAGGGCAGGAAAAAGTAAAGGCTTGTCATCCAGATTTCTGGTTGAATGAATGGTAGTACAGTTTATGGAAATCAGGGACACTGGACAAGGAGGTATTTGGGGAAGGAGACAGGTTACTTTTTTGACTTACTTAGTTTGAAGTATTTTTAGGCATCTAATGGAGATGTCCACCTGAATATAAAGGTTAGGAACTCATGACGGATCTGAGCTGGGATGCAGATCTTGGAATTTGGGAACTTTGACAGGATTTGAATTCGTGGGAATGAGTGGAAAAGATTACTTGAAAAGAGTTTATGGAAATGTGTAAAAGAACTATGAAGAGTTCTAACTGCTTTTTTAGTTTAAAATTCTCATTTTGGAATAATTATACATTTACAGGAAGTTGCAGGAAATGTGTGGAGTACCACATACCCTTCATCTGGTTTCCACCATGGTAACATCTTTCATAACTATGGCACGAAAATATGACAGACCATGAAACTGACATTGGTGCTGTCCAGTTTGTTCAGCTTTCCTCATTTTTACGTGTGTGTATTTAAACTTCACACCTGTAGGTCTATGCATCCATCACCACTTTGAAGACACAGAAGAGTCCATCACTGCAGAGTCCCTCCTGTTGCCCTTCTTATGGACACACCATTACATTCTCCCTCCTCCACAAAACCCCCCTTCCCTAAGCCATGGCAACTTCTAATGTGCTCTTCACTCCTGTAATATTGTTGTTGCAAGAATGTTACAGAAATGGAATCCTATAGTATGTTATATTTCAGGATTGGCTCTTTTTACTTAGCATAATTCCCTTGGGGTTTGTCCAAGTTGTGTGTATATCAATAGTTTTTTTCTTTTTATTACTATTATTTTGGGGTATGGATGCACGCTGGTTTGTTTAACCATTTACCCACTGAAGCACATCTGTGTGGTTTTCAGGTTTTGGCTTTTACTAATAAAGCTGCTATGTTTTTGTGTGATAGTAAGTTTTTGTTTGTCTGGAATACATGTCCAATAATGCAGTTTCTGGCAATGGTAATTGTATGTTTAGTTTTATACCATACTGCCAAATTGTTTTCCAGATTGGCTGCACCATTTTAGATTCCCACCAACAATGTATGAGTGAGCCATTTTCTCTACTTCTCTGCCAGCATTTGGTGTTTTCGCCGAAGTTCACTATTTTTTATATTAGCCATTCTGTTAGGTGTATAGTAATATCTTATTGAAATTTTAATGTTCGTTTTCCTAGTGACTAATGATGTCAAATATCTTTCATGTGCCTGTTTACCGTATGGATAGTCTTTTTTTTTTTTTTTTTAAGATTATTTATTTATTTATTTGACAGAGAGATCACAAGTAAAGAGGCAGGCAGAGAGAGAGGAAGGGAAGCAGGCTCCCTGCCGAGCAGAGAGCCCAATGTGGGGCTCGATCCCAGGGCCCTGGGACCATGACCTGAGCCAAAGGCAGAGGCTTTAACCCACTGAGCCACCCAGGCGCCCCTGGATGTTCTTTTTTTTTTTTTTAATTTTTAAAATTTATTTTCAGCATAACAGTATTCATTGTTTTTATACCACACCAGTGCTCCATGCAATCCGTGCCCTCTCCAATACCCACCACCTGGTTCCCCCAACCCACCCACCACCCTTCAAACCCCTCAGATTGTTTTTCAGAGTCCATAGTCTCTCATGGTTCACCTCCCCTTCCAATTTCCCTCAACTCCCTTCTCCTCTCCATCTCCCCATGTCCTCCATGTTATTTGTTATGCTCCACAAATAAGTGAAACCATATGAAGATTGACTCTCTCTGCTTGACTTATTTCACTCAGCATAATCTCTTCCAGTCCCGTCCATGTTGCTACAAAAGTTGGGTATTCATCCTTTCTGATGGAGGCATAATACTCCATAGTGTATATGGACCACATCTTCCTTATCCATTCGTCCGTTGAAGGGGATCTTGGTTCTTTCCACAGTTTGGCGACCGTGGCCATTGCTGCTATAAACATTGGGGTACATATGGCCCTGGATGTTCTTTTTAGTGAAGTGTTTGTTCTTGTCTTTTGCCTATTTTCTAATTAGATTGTTTGTTTTATTGACTATTGAGTCTGAGAATAGGTATCCAGTCTGTACAAGTCCTTTATCAGCTATGAGGTTTGAACATATTTTTCCTGGTCTATAACTGGTCTTTAAACTCTCTCCAGAGAGTCTTTTATAAAGCAATTGTTTTTAAATTTGATGAGGTCCAATTTATCATTTGATCCGTAGGTTATTCAGGAGTATGTTTAATCTCCATGTATTTTGGGATTTTCCAGGTATCTTTCTGTTATTCATTTCTAGTTTAATTCATTGTGGCTTAAGTTCAGAAATTGCATGATTCCCTTTTCTTTTACGTTTGTTAAGGTGTGTTATGTGGTCCAGAACGTGGTCTCTCTTGGTGAATGTTCCATGTGGGCCTGCGAAATAATGTGTGTTCTGCTGGTTTTACAAAAGCAGTCTATACTTGTCAACAACATCCAGTTGGTCGAAGGTGCTGTGGACTTAAATGACATCCTGACTGTTTTTCTGCCTTCTAGAACTGTCCATTCCTGATAGAGAAACGTGTTGAAGTCTCCAAGTAGGAGAACGGATTTATCTATTCTTCTCTGTAGTTCTATTAGCTTTTACCTAATGTAGTTTGATGCTCTGTGATTATGCACATGCACACTAAGGATTGTTATGTCTTCTTAGATCATTGATCCCTTTATTATAATATAATAATGCCTGCCTTTATCTCTGATAACTTTCCTTAAAGTCTGTTATGTTTGAAATTAATATAGCTACTCCTGCTTTCTTTTGAGTAGTGTTAGTGGGATATATCTTTCTCTATTCATTTACTTTTGGTCTGTATGTCTTTATGTTTAAAGTGGGTTTAGGGGGCCCTGGCAGGCTCAGTCGGAGGAGCATGCAACTCTTGATCTTAGGGAAACCCCGTGTTGGGTGTAGAGATTACTTAAATAAATAAAACTTAAAAAAATTTAAAGTGGGTTTATTGTAGACAACAGACACTTGGATCTTGTATTTTGATTCATTCTGACAATCTCTGTGTTTTAATTGGTGCATTTAAACTGCTGTATTTATAGTGAATATTGATTTAGTTGGATTACTATCCACCATATTTGCTATTGTTTTCTACTTGTTTTATGCTCCTATTTTTTCTTTCACTTTTTTTGGTTTGCCACTTGTCATTTAAATGGAGCATTTTATATTATTTTAGTCTCTCTCTTTTCTTAGCATATCCATTATACTTCTTCTTTTTTAATATTTTTTTATATGGTTGCCTTAGAGCTTGCAGTATAAATTTACAATTAATCGTGTCCACTTCCAAAAACACTGTGTCAGTTCATGGATAGTGTGAGTACCTAATGATAATAAAATAATTCTGACTTCTCTTTCCTTTCCCTTACATCATTGCTGTCATTCATTTCACTTGTATATGAGCATATATGCATGTAAGCATATATCATTGAATACATTGCCGGGGGGTGGGGGAGCGAATTGAAGTTTTGCATTTACCAGCACATTTCTATGTTGAAGGGTGAGAATTGAAATGCACCTCCCTACTGTGCTCCATTTACCAGGAGATGGAGGAGGCAATGTTCTGAGTAGCTCTACCTTACATAGCCTTGTTCAATATTGTTGTCAAATGACGATGAAGGCTTGGCAACCTGCTGGGTCTTGGGGACATAGGGCCATGTGTGGTGGAGAGAAGGAAGCAGAGTACTGTTAACTTTGCCTCAGACTCCTCCGTCAGCCTCCTGGCCACTGTGCAGAGGCTCAGCTTTCCCCTGAACTCCATTCATACAACCCTGCTTGAGAAATTGGAGTATTGCCTGTTTCCACTGGGAGTGAGGGTGGAATATTAACCCCTTACTCAGCCTTGGGGAACCCATGGCAGGCGGGCATTTTCCCATTGTTTGGGAACATTGCCACTTCCCATTGTTTAGTTAGAGTAGGGTAGGTGTTATCAAAAAGAGTTCTTTTGTGTTCAGCTATCCTTTCTCCTTTCCTCTGGTGAGGAGCATGTTTTTCTTGAAGTTTTTTTTTACATTTGTTTTGTTTTTGTTTTTTGGCTTTGCTTTTTGGTGGTTCTGGATTATAGGCTACTCTGCTTCAGTGCTCTATCTTGGATCTATGAGATGTAAGAATACTGAGGGAAGTTAGTGTTATGTTGTTCCTTAAGTCCCCAGGTTCCTTAGGTAGTCCACTTTCTTCTTTCCATTATTCAGAGTCTTTCTATGTTTGTTGTGTTTATTGTGTGGGGTTTTTAGTTGTAAAAGGGAAAAGCTGGGAGTGGGGAATGGGACTACTCCTTCTTGGATCAAATGGAAAGTTGAGCTCTAATGCTTTAGGGGCTGCTAGAAGATGAGAGCCTGGTAAAGTACCTTGTGAGGCAGGAGAAATTAAAAATGTAATTTACACCAGTCAGAAGAGTTTGTTTCTAGGAGGAGGAAGTGGTTAATGTGTTCTATGCCTGTGACAAATTAAGAAAATTAAAGTGCAGACACAGTGAAGGCATATAGTTGTGTTCATATGGAGTTAAAATTTGCCTAAGGTATTATTCAAGGACATTAGGACAAGGGTCTCTGAAGAGTAATAAGAACATAATTAAAAATTATATGCAAACAAAATCATGGAACACTACATCAAAAACTAATGATGTACTACTGTATGGTGACTAACATAACATAATAAAATAAAAAATAAAATGATGAATAAAGGAATCTAAGTCAGGTAGAGAGGGAAGATAAAACAGGCAGGGACCAGCTGGAATGCAGGGGTAAGGACACAAGGTATAAGTTTCTAATGAGTTCTTAGAATCAGTGACTGTAAAGCTTGGTTAAGTGTGAGTTAGGACATCAGGGCTTTGGTGGGAAGAAATCTGAGCATTTTTAGAGTAAATACCAATATTTAGTTGGCAGCTCAGCTTGGAATATGACTCAGTTTTGATTAGGAGAAATCTGTTCCACAGCTTTCCTTGGAAGGACCAGTGGCTTGAAAGAACTGTGTATTGTTGCTGCAGCTAAGATGGAGCTAGTAGTAGTGCAAACTTCTTAAAGCTAATGAGGGATGGTCTGGAGTCGGGAATAGATTGTGGGAATTAAGTAAGACTGAATTTATGCACTGGATTATCTTAGAGTAAGAAGGAATGTGAAGATTATCTGCATTCTCAACTTTTTTGAGCATGAGAACCTCTTTTAGTCTTAAAGTATTTTGACTCTTTGAATGATAATTCTTTATTGAATTCTTATGTAATGCAAAAAGGTGAACTAACTATCTTTGTTAAAGCAATGCATATTTTATTAAATAATGTTTACTGGATTTCCTGTTAACTTTACTTTTGAAGTAGATCTTCTGTCCATCCACCCACTTACGTGCTCTTTTCCGTCTCCACCACTGCCAGTTTAGTGCAAGTCACATCACTTTGTGCCAGGCCTACTACAGTAAGCCTAACTGTTTCTTCTCTTGCCCTTTTCCAATTCATTTCTTGTTTTTTTTTTTTTTTTTTTTTTTTTGTTTAAGATTATTTATTTATTAGAGAGAGAGAGAGGAGAGCACGCGTGAGAGCAAGCATGTGCAGGGGGAGGGGCAGAGGGAAAGGGAAGAAGCAGACTCCCTGCTGAGCAGGGAGCTCAAGGCAGGGCTGGATCTTGATCCTGGATCAGGACCCTGAGATCATGACCTGGGCTGAAGGCAGACTGAGCCACCCAGGCACTCCTCTACTCCATTTTTAATCAAAGTCCAGTGATGTTTTAAAAAAATAATTGGATCACATAACTTTTATATATTCAAATTCTTTAGTAGATTTTTTTACACTCAGAATAAAATCCAAACTCCTGATCATGGCT
Organism: Lutra lutra; assembly: GCF_902655055.1. NCBI lineage: Eukaryota > Metazoa > Chordata > Mammalia > Carnivora > Mustelidae > Lutra > Lutra lutra. The sequence goes on from NC_062288.1 coordinate 96,099,076, forward strand.
TTCAAGCCCTGCTTGATGAGGTCCCTGCCTCCTCTAAAGGCTCATCCTAGGGCAATCTTTTCCTCAGCTTCTCTGCTTCAGTCTCCTTGGCTCTCTTCAGATTCTTGAGCCCTCCTAGTCCTTTCTCCTCTTTGAACCTTTGTACATGCAGTTCCTCTCCTGAAAAATCTTTCTTTTGCTCTTCCCATAGCTGGTTTTTCTTATCTTTCTGTCTCAGATCACCTATCATTCACCCAGCAAATACTTCTTTGCACACCCAAACTAAATTAGATTCTTCATTTACTCTCCTATTATGTTTTCTCATGGAACACTGTCACTTTCTCATCACAATTTATAGCTGTCCGTTTATGTACTTATTTGCTTGTTGTCTATCCCCTTCATTTCATGGAGGCAAAGTCTACTTCTATCTTGGATATCCTTTTATATTTAATATGCAATATGTTGCCTGGCACACTTTTTTAAATAAATGCATGCATATATGAATTTGAGAAAAAAGTACACACACATAAATACAACATTAACTCTTAGTCGTCTGATGATGCTTGTTTCACATATAGATCAGAAAACCATTTCATTAATTTCAGAGCCTCCCAGTGGACCCCTGCACACAAAGTGAATTTTACTCCAACCTACTAATTCATTTGTATAATACATACATATTGAGTTCCTGCCAGACACTGTCCTAGTTAGTGGGGGATATTGTACAAGTCATTGTTCCTTCACTGCTTATCATCTACAGGTGAAAACCCCATAGACACAGAAACATAAATTGACAAAGCAAGAGAAGCCCAAATTGAAAAAAGTGACAATGACAAGAAAGGATCAGTGAAAATCTCTAGAAACAACAACAAAACAAGTAAAAGAATGGCAATAAATACATATCAATAACTACTTTGAAAGTGAATGGACTAAACACTCTAGTCAAAAGATACAGGGTGACAGAATGGATTAAAAAACAAGACGTATCTATATGCTGCCTACAAGAGACTCATTTTAGATTAAAGTCACAGGCAGACTGAAAGTGAGGTGGTAGAGAAACATTTATCACACAAGTGAATGTCAAAAGAAAGCTGGAGTAGCAATACTTATATCAGACAAACTAGATTTTATCCTCAACTATAGCAAGAGAAGAAGAAGGGCACTATATAATAACAAAAGGGACAATCCAACAAGACAATATAACAATTATAAATATTTATACACCCAACATGGGAGCACCCAGATATATAAAACAATTATTAACAAACAGAAAGGAATGAATTGACAATAACACAATAATAGTAGGGGACTTTAATATCCCACTTAAATTAATGGGAAGATCATCTAAACAGAAAATAAACATTGGACCAGATGGACTTAACAGATATATGCAGAACATTCCATCCTAAAACAGAGTACACATTCTTTTCAAGTGCACATGGGACATTCTCCAGAATAGGTTGCATTTTAGGTCACAAAACAAGCCTCAACAAATACAAAAATATTGAAATCATACTATGCACTTTTTCTGATCACAATGCTATGAAACTAGAAGTTAGCCATAAGAAAAAATTTGGAAAGACCACAAATAAATAGAGGTGAAACAACATGCTACTAAAAAATAAGTGGCCAACCAGGAAATCAAAGAAGAAATAAAAAAATACATGGAAACAAATAAAAATGAAAACACAACAGTCCAAAACCTATGGGATGCAGCAAAAGCAGTCCTAAGAGGGAAGTATATAGCAATACAGGACTACCTCAAGCAATAAGAAAAAAATCTCAAGTACTCTAACCTTACACCTAAAGGAACTACAAAAAGAGCAACAAATGAAGCCTAAAGCCAACAGAAGGAAGAAAATAATAAATATTACAGCAGAAATAAATTATATAGAAACTAAAAAACAAACAAATAATAAAACAGATCAATGAAACCAGGAGCTGGTTCTTTGAAAAAATTAGTAAAATTGATTAACCTCTAGCCAGACTTATCAAGAAGAAAAGAGAAAGGACCCAAATCAATAAAATCACTAATGAGAAAGGAGAAATAACAGCTAATACTACAGAAATACAAATAATTATAAAAAAATTTGAAAAACTATTATGTGAACAAATTAGATAACCTAGAAGAAATGGATAAATTCCTAGAAACATATAAACTACCAAAACTGAAACAGAAAAAAATAGAAAACTTGAACAGACTGATAACTAGAAAGAAATTGAATCAGTAATTAAAAAAAAACAACTCCCAAAAAACAGAAGTCCAGGGACAAATGGCTTCATGAAAGGCAAATCCTACCAAACATTTAAAGAAGAGTTAATACCTATTCTTCTCAAACTATTCCAAAATCTAGAAATGGAAGGAAAACTTCCAAACTCATTAGATGAGGCTATCATTACCCTGAAACCAAAACTAGATGAAAACAATACTGAAAAAGAGAACAATAGGCCAGTATCCCTGATGAACATGGATGCAAAAATTCTCAATAAAATACTAGCAAATTGAATCTGTTAAAATAATCATTCATGACAATCAAGTGAGATTTATTCCTGAGCTGCAAGGGTGGGTTCAATATCTGCAAATCATATGATCCTTTCAGTAGATGCAGAAAAAGCATTTGACAAAGTACAACATCCATTTGTGGTAAAAATCTCGACAAAGTACGGTTGGAGGGAACATTCCTCAGCATCATAAAGGTCATATATGAAAAACCCACAGCTAATATCATCCTCAGTGGGGGGAAAACTGAGAGCTTTTCTTCTATAGTTGGGAGCAAGACAGTGATGTCCACTCTCATCACTGTTAATTCACATACTATTGGAAGTCCTAATTATAGCAGTCAGACAACAAAAAGAAACAAAGGGCATCCAAATTGGCCAGGAAGAAGTCAGACTTTTACTATTTGCAGATGACATGATGCTCTATGTAGAAAACCTGAAAGACTCACCAGAAAATTACTAGAACTGATACATTAATTTAGCAAAGTCACAGGCTGTAAGTCACCATACAGAAACCTGTTGCATTTCTATACACCAATAATAAGGCAGCAGAAAGAGAAATCAAGGAATTGATCCCATTTACAATTTCATCAAAAACCATAAGATACCTAAGATAACACTAACCAAGAAGTGAAAGACCTGTACTCTGAAAACTATGGAACACTTATGACAGAAATTGAAGAGGACATGAAGAAATGGAAAGATATTCCATGTTCAGGGTTTGGAAGAACAAATATTGTCAAAATGTCTGTATTGCCCAAAGCTAGCTACATGTTTAATGCAATTCCTATCCAATTTCCAACATTTTTCACAGAACTAGATGAAAGAATTATAAAATTTGTATGGAATCAGAAAAGACCCTGAATAGCCAAAGCAGCCTTGGAGTGAGGGGGCCAGGAAGCAAAGCTGGAGACATCACAATTCCAGACTTTGAGTTCTATTACAAAGCTATAGTAACCAAAATAGTATGGTACCAGCACAAAAATCGACATAGATCAATAGAACAGAATAGCAGCCCAGAAATGAACTCACAGTATATGGTGGGTTAAATTTTGACAAAGCAGGAAAGAATGTCTAATGGGAAAAGACAGTCTCTTTAACAAATGGTATTGGGAAAATTGGACAGCCACATGCAGAAGAATGAAACTGGACCACTTCCTTACACCATGCACAAGAATAAATTCAAAATGGACTTAAGGCATAAATGTGAGACCTGAAGCCATAAAAATCCTAGAGGAGAACACAGGCAGTAACATCTTTGACATCAGCTGTAGCAACTACACCTGAGGCAAGGGAAACAAAAAGGAAAAAAAAAAACAATTGGGACTACAACAAAATAAAAGGCTTCTACACAGCAAAGGAAACAATCAACAAAACTAAAAGGCAACCTATGGAATGGGAGAATATATTTGCAGATGACACCTGATAAAGGGTTAGTATCCAAAATATATAGAGAACTTATAAAACTCAACATGCAAAAAAGGAATAATCCAATTAAAATATGGGGAAGATAAAGCTAGAGTAGTAGGACTCAAAGAGCCTTAAAAAACATACAGAGAAGTTTGCATTCTTGGGCAATTCCACGAAGAAATAAAAATGGCTAATATAATTTTTAAAGACTTCCTTTACTGGTAGTCAAAGAAATGGAAATTAAGTGGATAATATTTTAACTTATTCAATTACCAAATACTTTTTAATCATAATATTCTCTGATGCCACGGGTATGAAGAGAAAGTTTCTTACACTCTGCTGGTAATAGTGATCTTTCTGAAAAGCTATTTGGCAACATAAATGCAAACTCCCAAAATGTTCAAATCCCTTCCTCCCTTTAATTTTACTTCTCAGATGTTATTTAAGGGAATAATTAGAACTACATTTAAAAAATAATATGAAAACACGTTCCTCATCATAACAATATAAAACATTATCAAACTAGGTACCAAAATAAAAACATAACTAAGTACATGACTGTTTCCATATGATGAAATATTATGCAAGTATTAAAAAGAACATTTACAAGGAATTTTGGAATTTTAATGACATAGGTTATAAATATATATTTATAATCTGTATATTTGTGTCCATGAATGTCTGTAGATAGAACTGACTACATAATTTGCAGAGCCTAGTATAAAATGAAAATGCAAGATCTCTTGTTCAAAAATTTTAATTCCAAGATAGCAGTAGTAGAGCCTTAAACCAAATGTAGGGCCCTTCTGAACATGAGTTCTGTGTGAGTACACAGGTCCCACGCCCTTGAAACCAGCCATCCCTATAGAAAAAATACTGAAAGAAAATATTCCAAAACATTATTAATGATTATCTTTTGGTTTGGGAATTACTGATGATTTTTTTTTTACTGATTATTTTTATTTCATGTCTTTTATAAATTTTCACAATAAATATATATCGCTTTTTAAAAAATAAAATATGGGCAGAAGACATGAACAGACATTTTTCCAAAGAAGACATACAGATGGCCAATAGACTTATGAAAACATGTTCAACATCACTTATCAGGGAAATGCAAATAAAACTACAATATAACATCACCTCATACCTGTCAGAATGGCCAAAATCAGAAACAACAAGTGTTAGAGAGGATGTGGAGCAAAAGGAGCCCTCTTGCACTGTCGCTGGAAATGAAAACTGGTGCAGCCACTGTAAAAAACAGTATGGAGTTTCCTCAAGAAGTTAAAAACCGAACTACTCTATAATCCAGCAATTGTACTACTAGGTATTTACCCAAAGAATACAAATATATTAATCCGAAGGGATACATGCACCCCCATGTTTACAGCAGCATTATCTGCAGTAGCCAAACAATGGAAGCAGCCCAGTGTCCATTGACTGATCAGTGGATAAAGAAGAGGTGGTATATTTATACAAGATGGAATATTACTCAGTCATCAGAAAGGAGGAATACCCAACTTTTGCATCAACATGGATGGGACTGGAGGAGATTTCTCTAAGTGAAATAAGTCAAGCAGAGAAAGTCAATTATCATATGGTTTCACTTGTGGAGCATCAGGAATAGCATGGAGGACATTAGGAGAAGGAAGGGAGAAATGAAGTGGGGGAATCAAAGGAGGAGACGAACCATAAGACTATGGACTCTGGGAAACAAACTGAGGATTTTAGAGGGGAGGGGGCAGGGGCATAGTTTAGCCTGGTGATGGGTATTGAGGAGGGCATGTATTGCATAGAGTATTGGGTGTTATATGCAAACAGTGAATTATGGAACACTACATCAAAAACTAATGATGTACTGTATGGTGACTAACATAACATAATAAAAAAAATAAAGCCATAAGATAGGTGTCAAAAATAAAAAAATAAATATTAAAACTATAAACAAAAAGAATTTCAGTAGAGTTGACACACAATGTTACATTAATATTAGGTGTACAATGTAGTAACTTGTTAAGTTTATATATTATACTATGTTCACTGTAAATGTAGCTACTATCTGTCACCATACAATGCTATTAGAATATTACTGACTGTATTTCCTATGCCATGCCTCTTATTCCCATGACTTACTCATTCCATGACTGGAAGACTGTATCTCCCACTCCACTTCATTCATTTTCCCATCCCTTCATCGCCCTGCCCTCTGGTAACCATTAGGTTGTTCTCTGTATTTTTAGGTCTGTTTCTGCTTTTTGTTTATTTATTCCTTTTTAAAAAATATTTTTTATATAAGGGCACCTGGGTGGCTCAGTGGGTTAAGCCTCTGCCTTCGGCTCAGGTCATGATCTCAGGGTCCTGGGATTGAGCCCTGCATCGGGCTCTCTGCTCAGCGGGGAGCCTACTTCCCTCTCTCTCTGCCTGCCTCTCTGCCTACTTGTGATCTCTGTCTGTCAAATAAATAAATAAAAAATTAAAAAAAATATTTTATATATGACCGAGAGCATATAGTATTTGTCTTTTTCAGTCTGACTTTATTTCACTTAATATAATATCCTCTAGGTCCATCCATATTGTTGCAAATGGCACTATAACATCCTTTATTATGGCTGCATAATATCCATTGTATTGTCTCTCTTGAGAAAGAAAAACAAAACTGAAAAACTGAAAAACAAAGCCTCACAGTTCTGGGTTTCTGGGTTCTGGGTTTCAAGATGTACTATAAGGCTGTAGTAATCAAAACAGTGCATTACTGGCACAAAAACATACACATACATTAATGGAACAGAGTAGAGGACCCACAGATAAACCCACAGTTATATGGTCCATTAATCTATGACAAGGGAGACTAGAATATACAATGTGGAAAACACAGTCTCTCTAATAAATTCTTAATCTGTAAAATGATATAAAATTTATCCATTCCATAGTTTTTTTTTTCTGTGAAGAATAAAAAATCTAAATAAGTACACCAAGTATTTTAGTACAGTGTTTGTACAGTATGGTTCTCTAGTACCATAGAGTTAGGGTATCAGTTAGTTAAGTGATTAATGGGTGGCAAATATTGATATTCTCTGATACTGGCATCCCAAAATCTCCATAAGCACCCTGAGTTCTCTTTAGTCAGCTAGGTTATTTCCCTTGATTCTCTTCTCTCTTTGTTCCAGGTGTTGTTTCATATGTTGGTGAAGACATGGAAGGGTTAAATCATCTTCACTACCTATTTTACCTGAATTCCAATTATCAGTCCTGTGTGGGGACTTTGATTGCCCCTCAGTGGGTATTGACAGCGGCACACTGCTTCTTACCGTAAGTGATGGGGATCTGTCTGCTCTGTTCTAAGGCTCCAAGGCTTCCCAATTACACATGTATGTGTTAGTGTGTATACATGTTGGTGTGTACCTGCAACTGTACCTCTTGGTATATAACTCTAGAGTATATAATTAGGAGTGGAATTGCTGGGTAATAGAGGATGCAAATGTTCACTTTTGTACATCTTCCAGCAATTTATAAGCATTTCCCACATTGAGTATTGTCAGACATTTTTCTCTTTTGCAGATTGTGTCAAATTTCTTGTTATGCTCTTAATTTTTAAATCTTTATTAGCAGTGATGATTAGCATAATTTTTTCTCCTTTTTCCTCTTCATCCTTTTCCTTCTGCTAATAGTGTTTCTTCAGGGAAATTCTCTTTCATGTTTTATGAACATTTCGTGAATTTAAAAAAATTACTTTGTAGGACTTCTATAAAGCTCTAGTTATTACTCTTTTGACAATTACGTATGTTGAAAATACATTCTTCCAGTTCATGGTACCATCTTCTCTTTATGGTGTATTTTGATAAATAAGAGCTCTTAACTTGTGTGTAATTCAATTTAATGCTTAAATTATCATCTTTATTTCTGATTAATTGGGTTTTGTGCCTAGTTGAAATTAACTTTATGATTCAAGATCAGAAAGATATTTCTTCATTTCTAGAGTCTTTAAAGGTTTGATTTAATATTTAAATATTTATATCATTTAGACTTGATGTTTGTGAATGATGTGAAGTAGGGATCCAGTTTCATTTTTTTAAATTATAGTAAGCTAAACATCCAAATATCATTTATCTAATGGTTCCTTTTTTCTCCAGTGACTGCAACACCACTTCCGTCATCTGTGAAAGTTCTTCTATCTGTACATGTTTTTGGACTCTCTATACTGCTCCATTGGTTTATTTATTATAGACCAATACCACAATGCCTTAATAATTATGACTTTCTCATAATTTGTGATGTCTGATAGGGTAGGCAGCCATGTTTTTCTTTATCAGGAACACTTAGGTATTTTTTAAAATAAATTTTAAAATCAATTTGTTAAGTTCTATGAAAAACTCTGTTGGGATTTATTTGGAATTACTTTGACTCTTGTATCAGTTGAGAAGAATTTTTTCTGATAATGATTATTCATAGCCATGGATCTGGTATATCTCTTTACTTATTTTGGTTTCCCTTTGATGAATTTCAAGAGTTTTATCTACATACATATCTTGTACATATCTTATTAAAAAATTTATTCTTAAAGTGCTTTATGTTTTTTTATTATATTTTTAATTGATGTACTTTCAGAAAATCATATTTTCTATTAGTCATGATGGAAATGCAGTTGTTATAATAAACTTGTATCATAAATTTATCTAATGGCATGTTCTCTTGTTATATTCTCTTACTATTTCTAGTAATTTATGCATATGTTCCTGTGTATATTCCACTAACCATCTTTGAAAAGGGCCATTTTCATTATTTTAATTCTAAATAATTTTTATAAATTTCCACATGATTAAACCTTTCATTCCTAAGTTTAGAATTTGGTTGGGTAAATTTTGGAGGATAACTTTCCATATTAAAAGAAAATCTTTGAGTCCTAGTTTAATTGTTTTGTGGTCAGAGAATGTGATCTATGTGATACTAATTCTTTGATGAGAATTGAGACTTGCTTTTTGGACCAGTATAAAGTCAATTTTTATAATTCCTCATGTGTTTGAAAGAATGTACATGCTGTAATTTTAGGATAGAAGTTTCTACGTATATCAAACTTTAATTGTGTAGTTCAAGTCTTTGGTATCCTTACTATTTTTTTTGCTTAATATGAATAATTTAGAGATTGAAATATTCTTCTGTATTTAGATTGATCAAAATAGTCCTATACATTTATTACTTTTTGTTTTTTAAAAATGTTTTTTAGACTATTTTATTAAGTATATGTAAGTTCAGGTACATTTATAAATGTAGGTGCTTTGTGCATTCCTAATAAATCAAAGCTATGACTATATATCATTACTTTCTCTCATATAGTTAATATTTTGGTTTTATAGCCCATTTTTGCAGATATTAATATGCCAATCCTGCTTTTTTTTTTTAATTTCATCATATACTGTTTTTTTTTTTTTTAATTTTATTTTTTATAAACATATATTTTTATCCCCAGGGGTACAGGTCTGTGAATTGCCAGGTTTACATACTTCACAGCACTCACCATAGCACATACCCTCCCCAATGTCCATAACTCCACCCCCCCAACCCCCCTCCCCCCATCAACCCTCAGTTTGTTTTGTGAGATTAAGAGTCACTTATGGTTTGTCTCCCTCCCAATCCCATCTTGTTTCATTTACTCTTCTCCTACCCCCTTAACCCCTCATGTTGTATCTCCTCTCCCTCATATCAGGGAGATCATATGATAGTTGTCTTTCTCTGATTATTTCGCTAAGCATGATACCCTCTAGTTCCATCCACGTCGTCGCAAATGGCAAGATTTCATTTCTTTTGATGGCTGCATAGTATTCCATTGTGTATATATACCACATCTTCTTTATCCATTCGTCTATTGATGGACATCTAGGTTCTTTCCATAGTTTGGCTATTGTAGACATTGCTGCTATAAACATTCGGGTGCACGTGCCCCTTCGGATCACTACGTTTGTATCTTTAGGGTAAATACCCAGCAGTGCAATTGCTGGGTCATAGGGTAGTTCTATTTTCAACATTTTGAGGAACCTCCATGCTGTTTTCCAGAGTGGTTGCACCAGCTTGTGTTCCCACCAACAGTGTAAGAGGGTTCCCCTTTCTCCGCATCCTCGCCAGCATCTGTCATTTCCTGACTTGTTAATTTTAGCCATTCTGACTGGTGTGAGGTGATATCTCATGGTGGTTTTGATTTGTATTTCCCTGATGCCGAGTGATGTGGAGCACTTTTTCATGTGTCTGTTGGCCATCTGGATGTCTTCTTTGCAGAAATGTCTGTTCATGTCCTCTGCCCATTTCTTGATTGGATTATTTGTTCTTTGGGTGTTGAGTTTGCTAAGTTCTTTATAGATTTTGGACACTAGCCCTTTATCTGATATATTATTTGCAAATATCTTCTCCCATTCTGTCAGTCGTCTTTTGGTTTTGTTCACTGTTTCCTTTGCTGTGCAAAAGCTTTTGATCTTGATGAAATCCCAATAGTTCATTTTTGCCCTTGCTTCCCTTGCCTTTGGCGATGTTCCTAGGAATATGTTGCTGCGGCTGAGGTCGAAGAGGTTGCTGCCTGTGTTCTCCTCAAGGATTTTGATGGATTCCTTTCTCACATTGAGATCCTTCATCCATTTTGAGTCTATTTTCGTGTGTGGTGTAAGGAAATGATCCAATTTCATTTTTCTGCATGTGGCTGTCCAATTTTCCCAACACCATTTATTGAAGAGGCTGTCTTTTTTCCATTGGACATTCTTTCCTGCTTTGTCGAAGATGAGTTGACCATAGAGTTGAGGGTCTATTTCTGGGCTCTCTATTCTGTTCCATTGATCTATGTGTCTGTTTTTGTGCCAGTACCATGCTGTCTTGATGATGACAGCTTTGTAATAGAGCTTGAAGTCCGGAATTGTGATGCCACCAACTTTGGCTCTCTTTTTCAATATTCCTTTGGCTATTCAAGGTCTTTTCTGGTTCCATATAAATTTTAGGATTATTTGTTCCATTTCTTTGAAAAAAATGGATGGTACTTTGATAGGAATTGCATTAAATGTGTAGATTGCTTTAGGTAGCATAGACATTTTCACAATATTTATTCTTCCAATCCAGGAGCATGGAACATTTTTCCATTTCTTTGTGTCTTCCTCAATTTCTTTCATGAGTACTTTCTAGTTTTCTGAGTATAGATTCTTAGTCTCTTTGGTTAGGTTTATTCCTAGGCATCTTATAGTTTTGGGTGCAATTGTAAATGGGATGGACTCCTTAATTTCTCTTTCTTCTGTCTTGTTGTTGGTGTAGAGAAATGCAACTGATTTCTGTGCATTGATTTTATATCCTGACACTTTACTGAATTCCTGTCCAAGTTCTAGCAGTTTTGGAGTGGAGTCTTTTGGGTTTTCCACATAGAGTATCATATCATCTGCAAAGAGTGATAGTTTGACTTCTTCTTTGCCAATTTGGATGCCTTTAATTTCCTTTTGTTGTCTGATTGCTGAGGCTAGGACTTCTAGTACTATGTTGAATAGCAGTGGTGATAACGGACATCCCTGCCGTGTTCCTGACCTTAGCGGAAAAGCTTTCAGTTTTTCTCCATTGAGAATGATATTTGCGGTGGGTTTTTCATAGATGGCTTTGATAATATTGAGGAATGTGCCGTCTATCCCTACACTTTGAAGAGTTTTGATCAGGAAGGGATGCTGTACTTTGTCAAATGCTTTTTCAGCATCTATGGAGAGTATCATATGGTTCTTGTTCTTTCTTTTATTAATGTGTTGTATCACATTGATTGATTTGCGGATGTTGAACCAACCTTGCAGCCCTGGAATAAATCCTGCTTGGTCGTGGTGAATAATCCTTTTAATGTACTGTTGAATCCTATTGGCTAGTATTTTGGCGAGAATTTTTGCATCTGTGTTCATCAAGGATATTGGTCTGTAGTTCTCTTTTTTGTTGGGATCCTTGTCTGGTTTTGGGATCAAGGTGATGCTGGCCTCATAAAATGAGTTTGGAAGTTTTCCTTCCATTTCTATTTTTTGGAACAGTTTCAGGAGAATAGGAATTAGTTCTTCTTTAAATGTTTGGTAGAATTCCCCCGGGAAGCCGTCTGGCCCTGGGCTTTTGTTTGTTTGGAGATTTTTGATGACTGTTTCAATCTCCTTACTGGTTATGGGTCTGTTCAGGCTTTCTATTTCTTCCTGGTTCAGTTGTGGTAGTTTATATGTCTCTAGGAATGCATCCATTTCTTCCAGATTGTCAAATTTGTTGGCGTAGAGTTGCTCATAGTATGTTCTTATAATTGTCTGTATTTCTTTGGTGTTCGTTGTGATCTCTCCTCTTTCATTCATGATTTTATTTATTTGGGTCCTTTCTCTTTTCTTTTTGATAAGTCTGGCCAGGGGTTTATCAATCTTATTAATTCTTTCAAAGAACCAGCTCCTAGTTTCGTTGATTTGTTCTATTGCTTTTTTGGTTTCTATTTCATTGATTTCTGCTCTGATCTTTATGATTTCTCTTCTCCTGCTGGGTTTAGGGTTTCTTTCTTGTTCTTTCTCCAGCTCCTTTATGTGTAGGGTTAGGTTGTGTACTTGAGAACCTTCTTGTTTCTTGAGAAAGGCTTGTACCGCTATATATTTTCCTCTCAGGACTGCCTTTGCTGTGTCCCACAAATTTTGAACCATTGTGTTTTCATTATCATTTGTTTCCATGAATTTTTTCAGTTCTTCTTTAATTTCCTGGTTGACCCATTCATTCTTTAGAAGGATGCTGTTTAGTCTCCATGTATTTGGGTTCTCTCCAAATTTCCTCTTGTGATTGAGTTCTAGCTTCAGAGCATTGTGGTCTGAAAATATGCAGGGAATGATCCCAATCTTTTGATACCAGTTGAGACCTGATTTAGGACCCAGGATGTGATCTATTCTGGAGAATGTTCCATGTGCACCAGAGAAGAATGTGTATTCTGTTCCTTTGGGATGAAATGTTCTGAATATATCTATGATGTCAATCTGATCCAGTGTGTCATTTAAGGGCTTTATTTCCTTGTTGATCTTTTGCTTGGATGATCTGTCCATTTCAGTGAGGGGAGTGTTAAAATCCCCTACTATTATTTTATTATTGTTGATGTGTTTCTTTGATTTTGTTATTAATTGGTTTATATAGTTGGCTGTTCCCACGTTAGGGGCATAGATATTTAAAATTGTTAGATCTTCTTGTTGGACAGATCCTTTGAGTATGATATAGTGTCCTTCCTCATCTCTTATTATAGTCTTTGGCTTAAAATCTAATTGATCTGATATAATAAAATCTAATTGATCTGCCACTCCTGCTTTCTTCTGATGTCCATTAGCATGGTAAATTCTTTTCCACCCCCTCACTTTAAACCTGGAGGTGTCTTCGGGTTTAAGGTGAGTTTCTTGTAGGCAACATATAGATGGGTTTTGTTTTTTTATCCATTCTGATACCCTGTGTCTTTTGATTTGGGCATTTAGCCCATTAACATTCTGGGTAAGTATTGAGAGATATGAACTTAGTGCCATTGTATTGCCTGTAAGGTGACTGTTACTGTATATTGTCTCTGTTTCTTTCTGGTCTACTACTTTTAGGGTCTCTCTTTGCTTAGAGGACCCCTTTCAGTATTTCCTGTAGAGCTGTTTTGGTATTTGCAAATTCTTTCAGTTTTTGTTTGTCCTGGAAGCTTTTAATCTCTCCTTCTATTTTCAATGATAGCCTAGCTGGATATAGTATTCTTGGCTGCATGTTTTTCTCATTTAGTGCTCTGAATATATCATGCCAGCTCTTTCTGGCCTGCCAGGTCTCTGTGGATAAGTCTGTAGCCAATCTAATATTTTTACCATTGTATGTTACAGACTTCTTTTCCGGGGCTGCTTTCAGGATCTTCTCTTTGTCACTAATACTTGTAAATTTTACTATTAGGTGACGGGGTGTGGACCTATTATTGATTTTGAGGGGGGGGTTTCTCTGAACTTCCTGGATTTTGATGCTTGTTCACTTTGCCATATTGGGGAAATTCTCTCCAATAATTCTCTCCAATGTACCTTCTGCTCCCCTCTCTGTTTCCTCTTCTTCTGGAATCCCAATTATTCTAATGTTGTTTTGTCTTATGGTGTCACTTATCTCTCGAATTCTCCCCTCATGGTCCAGGAGCTGTTTGTCCCTCTTTTGCTCAGCTTCTTTATTCTCTGTCATTTGGTCTTCTATGTCGCTAATTCTTTCTTCTGCCTCATTTATCCTAGCAGTGAGAGCCTTCATTTTTTATTGCACCTCATTAATAGCTTTTATGATTTCAACTTGGTTAGATTTTAGTTCTTTTATTTCTCCAGAAAGGGCTTTTACATCTCCTGAGAGGGTTTCTCTAATATCTTCCATGCCTTTTTTGAGCCCGGCTAGAACCTTGAGAATCGTCATTCTGAACTCTAGATCTGACATATTACCAATGTCTGTATTGATTAGGTCCCTAGCCTTTGGTACTGCCTCTTGTTCTTTTTTTTGTGGTGAGTTTTTCCGCCTTGTCATTTTGTCCCGATAAGAGTATATGAAGGAGCAAGTAAAATACTAAAAGGGTGGCAACAACCCCAGGAAAATATGATTTAGCCAAATCAGAAGAGATCCCAAATTGTGAGGGGGGAGAAAGGGGATAAAAAGAGGTTCAGAAAGAAAAAAACAAAAAGAAACAATTAAAAAAGATAACCAATAAAGAAAAAATATAAAAAGAGGAAAAAAATATATATATATTAGATAAACTATTTAAAAAACGTTAAAAAAGAAAACGGTAAAAGTTAAAAAAAATTGAAAAAGAAAAAAAAATTAAATTAACTGCAAGGCTAAAAAATCCTGGGGAGAAAGCCATGAGTTCCGTGCTTTGCTTTCTTCTCCTCTGGAATTCTGCCGCTCTCCTTGGTATTGAAACTGCATTCCTTGGTAGGTGAACTTGGTCCTGGCTGGGTTTCCCGTTGATCTTCTGGGGGAGGGGCCTGTTGTAGTGATTCTCAAGCGTCTTTGCCCCAGGCGGAGTTGCACCGCCCTTACCCGGGGCCGCGCTGAGTAATCCGCTCGGGTTTGCTTTCGGGAGCTTTTGTTCCCTGAGCGCTTTCCGTAGAGTTCCGGAGGACGGGAGTGAAGATGGCGGCCTCCCGGTGTCCGGCCCGGAGGAGCCGAGAGCCCGGGGCCCCACTCCTCAGTGCGCCCTCAGAGAACAGCGCCCAATGACTCCCGTCACCCTGGCCTCTGGCCGCGCTCCGAGCTGACTGAGCCTGTTACCGGTTCAAGGTAACCCCGAGCTGAGAGTCACTCCTCGGCTCTGTCTCTGCAGCCGGCTTCCCTGTTCTAATACCTGTGAGCTCTGCGACACTCAGACACCCCCGATCCTTCTGTGACCCTGCGGGACCTGGGGCCACGCTGACCCCGCCTGGGCTTCACCCCGGTTTAGACTCTGGAGTGATGTCCCTCAGCGGAAGAGACTTTTAAAAGTCCTGATTTTGTGCTCCGTTGCTCCACCGCTCGCCGGGAGCCGGCCCCTCCCCCCGCGGTCTATCTTCCCGTCGCTTTGGATTCACTTCTCCGCCTGTCCTACCTTTCAGATAGTGGTTGATTTTCTGTTTCTAGAATTGCTGTTCTTCTTCTCTTCTATCTCCCGTTGGATTTGTAGGTGTTTGCAATCTTTAGATAAGCTGATCTCCCGCTACCTGAAGTAGTCTCAGCTGCTACTTCTCCGCCATCTTGACTCCTCCCTCCTCATCATATTTTTTTTTTTTTTGGTCGGTTGGTATTGTCCTGCTATATCATTTTAGATCTTTTCTACCTTTCTGTATCTTTTTGATTTAAATATGTCTATTAATTTACATATAGTAAGATTAAAAAATACAATTTACAATCTGTCTTTTAACTGGTGAGTTTACGCCATTGTGTTTATATTGATTATTACTATACTCAGTCTTGTTTCTACCTATTTTGAATTCCTACTCTTTTTATATTTCTCTAAAAATGCTTTTGCTCTATTATTTGATTAATATTTTAGATACCTTTTAATTCTTCTTTCATTTTTGTTGTGAGGTATACACATTTTATATTCTTTTAGCCATTGTTTTATAAATTTTAAAAAAATATTTATTTATTTATTTATTTATTTATTTATTTATTTGACAGAGATCACAAGTAGGCAGAGAGGCAAGCAGAGAGAGAGGAGGAAGCAGGCTCCCTGCTGAACAGAGCCTGATGCGGGGCTCGATCCCAGGACCCTGAGATCATGACCTGACCCACAGGCAGAGGCTTAACCCACTGAGCCACCCAGGCGCCCCTGCTTTATAAATTTTAATATGGAGTTTTAATGTAACAGAGTCTAAAGTTACATAATATTCAAATGCCCTTTTTTGATTTCAAGTTTTTATGTAATTCCTAGTTAGTTAATATTTATGGTAAAATTGGTGTCAGATATAGAGTTTAGTGATTCATCAG
Source organism: Lutra lutra (assembly GCF_902655055.1). Classification (NCBI taxonomy): domain Eukaryota; kingdom Metazoa; phylum Chordata; class Mammalia; order Carnivora; family Mustelidae; genus Lutra; species Lutra lutra. Next base: position 96,115,414 of record NC_062288.1, read on the forward strand.
TTAAATTTAGCACTCAGTGCTCATCACAACAAGTGCCCTCTTTAATATCCAAAGCCCATTTAGCCCATTCCCTGCCCAACTCCTTCCATCAAACCTCAGTTTGTTCTCTATAGTTAGGGGCCTCTAATGGTTTGCTTCCCTATCTGTTTTTACCCCCCTTCCCCATGTTCATCTGTTTTGTTTCTTAAATTCCACATATGAGTGAAATCATATGGTATTTATGTATTTATCTTTCTCTGATTTGTTTCGCTTAGCATAATACTGTCTAGCTCTGTCTATTTTGTTGTAAATGGCAAGATTTCATCTTTTTTGATGGCTGAGTAATATTCCATTGTATATATGTACACCAACTCTTCTTTATCTATTCATCAGTCAATGGATACTTGGGCTGCTTCCACAGTTTGGCTATTACAGATAATGAACGTCGGGGTGCATATATCCCTTTGAATTATATATTTGTATCCTTTGGCCAAATCCCTAGTCATAAATTGCTGGATCATAGGTTAGTTCTGTTTTTAATTTTTTGAGGAACATCCATACTGTTTTTAGAGTGGCTGCACCAGTTTGAATTCCCACCAACGGTGTATGAGGGCTCCCCTTCCTTTGCATCCTGCCAATATCTGTTGTTTCCTGTGTTGTTAATTATAGCCATTCTGACAGGTGTGAGGTGTTATCTCATCATGGTATTGATTTGCATTTCTTTTTTATTTTAATATTTTTTTCAGTGTTCCAAGAGTCATTGTTTATGCACCACACCCTGTGCTCCATGCAATAAGTGCCCTCCATAATACCCACCACCAGGTTCACCTATCCCTCCACCCCCCTTCCCTTCCAAAACCCTCAATTTGTTTCTCAGAATCCACAGTCTCCCATGCTTCATCTCCCCCTCTGATTTCCCCCAGTTCACTTTTCCTTTCCTTCTCCTAACATCCACCATGTTATTCCTTATGCTCCACAAGTAAGTGAAACAATATGATAATTGATTTTCTCTGCTTGACTTATTTCACTCAGCATGATCTCCTCCAGACCCATCCATGTTGATACGAAATTGGGTATTCATCCTTTCTGATGCAGGTGTACTATTCCATTATATATATGGACACATCTTCTTTATCCATTTGTCTGTTGAAGGGCATCTTGGCTCTTTCCACAGTTGGGCAATTGTGGCCATTGCTGCTATGAACATTGAGGTACATATGACCCTTCTTTTCACTACATCTGTATCTTTGGGGTAAATACCCAGTAGTGCAATTGCAGGGTCATAGGGAAGCTCTATTTTTAATTTCTTAAGGAATCTCCATGCTGTTTTCCAAAGTGTCTGCACCAACTTGCATTCTTCCCACCAATAGTATGAGTGTTCCCCTTTCTCCACAGCCTCTCCAACACTTGTTTCTTGTCTTGTTAATTTCAGCCATTCTAACTGGCATAAGTTGGTATCTCAATGTGGTTTTGATTTGAATTTCCCTGATGGCTAATGATGATGAACATTTTTTTCACGTGTCTGTTAGCCATTTGTACGTCTTCTTTGGAGAAGTGTCTGTTCATGTCTTCTGCCCATTTTTTGATGTGATTATCTGTTTTCTGGAGTGTTGAGATCAGGAACACGACAAGGATGCCCACTCTCACCACTGTTGTCCAACATAGTACTAGAAGTCCTAGCAACAGCAATCAGACAATAAAGAGAAATAAAAGGCATTCAATTTGGCAGAGAAGAAGTCAAACCCAAAAGACGCCACCCCCAAACTTCTAGAACTCATACAGCAATTCAGTAATGTGGCAAGATACAAAACCAATGTACAGAAATCAGTTGTGTTCTTATACACTAACAATGAAAATATAGAAAGGGAAATTAGAGAGTTGATTCCATTTACTATAGCACCAAGAACCATAAGTTACCTGGGAATAAACCTAACCAAAGAGGTAAAGGATCTGTACTCAAGGAACTACAGAACACTCATGAAAGAAATTGAAGAAGACTCAGAAAGATGGAAAAGCATTCCATGTTCATGGATTGGAAGAATAAACATTGTTAAAATATCTATACTGCCCAGAACAATCTTCACTTTCAATGCCATCCCAATCAAAATTCCACTGGCATTTTTTGAAGTGCTGGAACAAACAATCCTAAAATTTATATGGAACCAGAAAAGACCCTGAATTGCTAAGGAAATGTTGAAAAAGAAAAACAAAGCTGGGGGCATCATGTTCCCTGATTTATTACAAAGCTGTGATCACCAAGACAGCATGGTACTGGCACAAAAACAGACACATAGACCAGTGGAACAGAGTAGAGAGTCCAGATATGGACCTGCAACTCTATGGTCAAATAATCTTTGGCAAAGCAGGAAAAAATATCCAGTGGAAAAAAGACAGTCTCTTCAATAAATGGTGCTGGGAAAATTGGACAGCTATATGTAGAAGAATGAAACTCGACCATTCTCTTACACCATACACAAAGATAAACTTGAAATGGATAAAAGACCTCAACGTGAGGCAGGAATTCATCAGAATCATAGAGGAGAGCATAGGCAGTAACCTCTTCGATACCGGCCACAGCAACTTCTCTCAAGATATGTCTCCAAAGGCAAAGAAAACAAAAGTGAAAGTGAATTTTTGAGACTTCATCAAGATCAAAATCTTCTGCACAGCAAAGGAAACAGTCAACAAAACAAAGAGGCAACCCATGGAATGGGAGAAGATTTTCGCAAATGACACTACAAGGGGTTGATTTGCATTTCTCTGATGCTGACTGATGTTGAGCATCTTCTCATGTGTCTGTTAGCCATCTGGATGTCTTCTTTGGAAAAATGTCTATTCATATCTCCTGCCCATTTTTTTAGCTGGATTCTTTATTTTTTGAGTGTTGAGTTTGATAAGTTCTTTATAGATTTTGGATACTAGCCCTTTATCAGATATGTGATTTACAGATGTCTTCTCCCATTTTGTAGGTTGCTGTTCAGTTTAATTGATTGTTTCCTTTGCTGTGCAGATGCTTTTTATCTTGAGGAAGTCCCAATAGTTAATTTTTGCTTTTGTTTCTTTTGCCTCTGGCGGTGTGTCTAGCAAGAAGTTGCTGTGGCCGAGCTCAAATACATTGTGGCCTGTGTCTCCTCTAGGATTTTGGTGGTTTCCTGCCTCACATATAGGTCTTTCATGTATTTCGAATTTATTTTTGTGTTTGGTATAAGAAAGTGGTCCAGTTTCATTCTTCTGCATGTGGCTGTCCAGTTACCCTAATGCAGTTTATTGAAGTGACTGTCTTTTTTCCATTGGATATTCTTTCCCTTTTTTATGTCAAAGATTAGTTGACCATATAGTTGTGGGTCCATTTTTGGCTTTTCTATTCTGTTCCATTGACCTGTGTGTCTCTTTTTGCACCAGTACCATAATAGCTTGATGACAACAGCTTTGTAATAAAGCTGGATGCCTCTAGCTTTGCTTTTGTTTTTCAAGACTGCTCTGCCTATTTAGGGTCTTTTATGGTTCTATACAAATTTTAGGATTGTTTGTTCTAGCTCTGTGAAAAATGGTGATAATTTGATAGGGTTTGCATTAAATGTGTAGATTGCTTTGGATAATACAGATATTTTACCAATATTTGTTCTTCTAATCCTTAAGCATGGAATGTCTTTCTATTTCTTTGTGTTCTCTTCAGTTTCTTTCATAAGTGTTTTCTAGTTTTCAGAGTACAGATGTTTTACCTCTTTGGTTAAGTTATTATTAGGTATCTTATGGTTAAATGGGACCAATTACTTGATTTCTCTTTCTACTGCTTCATTATTTGTGTATAGAAAAGCAACAGATTTCTGTATGGTGATTTTATAGCCTGTGACTTTGCTGAATTCATGTATCAGTTCTAGTAATATTTTGGTTGAGTCTTTCGGGTGTTCTGTGCAGAGTATCATGTTGTCCATGAATAGAGAAAGTTTGACTTCTTCCTTGCCAGTTTGGATGCCTTTTATTTCTTTTTGTTGTGTGATTGCTGTGGTTGGTACTTTCAGTAATATGTTAGATAACAGTGATGAGAGTGGTCATTTCTGGCTTGTTTCTGACTGTAGAGGAAACGCTCTTAGTTTTTCCCCTCACTGAGGATGATATTAGCTGTGGTTCTTTCATATATGGACTTATGATGTTGAGGAATGTTCCTTCTATCCCTGCTTTCTTGAGCATATTTATCAGGATTAGATGCTGTATTTTGTCAATTGCTTTTTCTGCATCTCTTGAGAGGATCATATGGTTCTTATCCATTCTTTTATTAATGTGGTGTATCACATTGATTGATCTGGGAATCTTGAACCACCCCTGCAGCCCAGGAATAAATCCTACTTGATTGTGGTGAATAATTCTCTTAATGTACTGTTGAATTAGATTTGCTAGTATGTTGAGAATTTTTGCATTCACATTCATCAGGTGTACTGGCCTACAATTCTCCTTTTTAGTGGAGTTTTTGTCTAGTTTTGGAATCAAAGTAATGCTGGCTTTGTAGAATGAATTTGGAAGTTTTAAATAGGTATTTTTATTTATTAGCTTTATTTTTATTTATTTTAGAAAGAAAGAGCATGTGAGTGTGGTGGGGGGGCAGAAGAAGAGAGAGAATCTCAAGCAGACTCTGCATTGAACACAGAGACTGATGTGGGGCTCAGTCTCAAGACCCTGTGATCATAACTTCAGCCAAAATCAAGAGTCAGTTGCTTTGGGGGAAATCAGAGGGGGAGACGAACCATGAGAGACTGTGGACTCAGAGAAACAAACTGAGGGTTTTGGAAGGGAGGGGGATGGGAGGATGGGTAAGCCTGGTGGTGGGTATTAAGGGGGGCACATACTGAATGGAGCACTGGGTGTGGTGCCTAGACAATGAATCTTGGAACACTGAAAAAAATAAAAATATTAAAGAAAAAAAGAGTCAGTTGCTTAACTGACTGAGACACCCAGGCATCATGGTATTAACTCTTCTTTAAATGTCTGGTAGAAGTCCCATGGGAAGCTATCTGTCCCTGGACTTTTGTTTTTTTGGGAGATTTTTGATTACTGAGTCAATTTCTTTGATAGTTATAGGTCTGTTCAAATTTTCTATTTCTTCTTGTTTCAGTTTTGGTAGTTTTTATGCTTCTAGGAATTTATCCATTTCTTCCAGATTGCCCAGTTCATTGGCATATACTTTTTCATAGTATTCTCTTATAATTGCTTGTATTTCTGTGGTGTTGGTTGTGATCTCTCCGCTCATTCATGGTTTTATTTATTTGAGTCCTTCTCTTTTCTTTTTGATAAGTTTGGCTGGGGTTTATTAATTTTATTAATTCTTTGAAAGAACCGGCTCTTAGTTTTGTTGATTTGTTCTACTGTCTTGTTTCTATATTATTTCTGCTGTAGTCTTTATTATTTCCCTTCTTCTTTTTTTTTTCAAGAGTTTATTTATTTATTTGACACACAGAGAGAGAGCACAAGTAGGCAGAGAGGCAGGCAGAGAGAGAGAGGAAGGGAAGCAGGCTCCCTGCTGAGCAGAGAGCCCGATGCGGGGCTCGATCCCAGGACCCCGAGACCATGAACCAAACCGAAGGCAGAGGCCTTAACCCACTGAGCCACCCAGGTGCCCCTATTTCCCTTCTTCTACTGACTTTAGGCTTTACTTGGTGTTCCTTTTCTAGCTCCTTTAGGTGTAAGGTTCGGTTCTCATAGGCATTCTTAGTTATATTCTATCCATATCTCTCAGAGGGAACCACTATTCTCTTGTTCTTCTACCACAGTTCAGTTTTGCATACTATAGAGTTATCTTAAGCTGAAATTCACTCACTCTAACTTGCCTGAATCATCTATTTATCATGAACTCTTTTTTCAATATAAACCTCTCTATTTACTTATAAGCATATTTTATGATATTTTATGATAAGTCATAAAATTAGGGGAAGGAAAAACGAGAAATAGAGGAAGGATAAGAGAAAATATTAGAGGGCACCAGTTTTAGATAGTTATTAAATTAACACTGGAAGAACTAATGACTTCCCTTTAGCAAGACGGGAGAGTAATCTTTACAACAGAAAAAAACAATTTGACAAACACAGATGCACAAGAGTTATTACAGCTGATTTAAACAATAAGTTGGGCCTAACAATTCCATCAAGTTCTATAGCTAAAACACCAGTGCTCGTTAATTCCCAAGGTATGGAAATGGATTTGTGGGGGTCGTTAAGTGATCTCTCATTTCGAAAGGCAAGAGAGAAAGAAACTTAATATCATGGTTTCTTCCTTTTCTGTTCTAATGTATCAGTCCAATGAACAGTCTTGCTCTTGTCAAAATTCCTCCCAGTGGCCACTGCAATTTCATATTTTTCTGAGGAATTATGCCAACTGGAGAGATATCATATGAATTTAAACACAAAGGGAGCATGTGTTTGGTATAGAGAACCAAATAGACTGAGATGATCTAATGAGAGGCACAGCAGTCAGTAAAAAACAACTTGGCCAAAGACCAGTCATCCCTACCTGGGGGCCCAGCAAAATCCTTCACTACAAGCAGATGAAACAAAGTATGACAAACAAAGTATGAAAAAAGGTTCTCAGGAACACAGCAAAACTAAGGAAAGTACTTATAATATCTAATGTCTTGTAAAATTGACTGAAAGCAAAATTTGCCTAAAGGATATTGCTCTGATGAGACCTTTTAAACTTGTCAGTCCTTGGGCTTAGCTCAAGGATGAATTTATCAGGCCTACTCCTGTTCTATCTCTTTGTTTTTATTTTATTAAAAAAATATTTTATTTATTTATTTATTTTGGAGAGAGAGAGAAAGGGAGAGCATAGGTGTGAGCGGGGGAAGGGGGCTATAGGAAGAGGGACAAGCCAACTCTGCTCTGTGTGCAGAGCCCCACACGGGGTTCAGTCTCACAACCCTGAGATCATGACTTGAGCCAAAATCAAGAGTCAGATGTTTAACCAACTGAGACACCCAGGGCACCCCCACCCTGTCCTATCTCTTTAAACTTTACAACTCTCTATAAGGTGTCAAAGACAGACTGAGAGACAAATGGTACTGTTGTTAGGAGACAATATAATCTTAGCATTTGGAAGCTCAACAAAAAATTTGGTACTTAGTACCAGTGTGGTACTTATCTCACTCTTGTGGTTGGAGAAATACCTGAGTGGGAGACTCATGGGCCTCGCTGGAGTGCCCTGTTCTGAATTTAGAGTCTTGAGCCATGCTTGTGAGTGGATCTCAACTGGATCTCAGTGGAACATCCAGGATTTTTGACTCTTGTTTTTCCAAAGGACCACCAGAAAACCCTGCTAAGCCAGCAGTTTTGATGGATGTGAGTAGACCATAGTATATTCAGGCAATCCTTCCTAGCTTTAGAACATTTAAACTCTCAAAGCTGTTACTTACTTCCTCTATACAATTTCACATTTCCTATTCCCCTTAATTGCCAAAGGAGCCTCCCTAACAGAGCCTACTATTTCATAAAAGCCTTGACTATCCATTTGTATTCTTCTTTCTACCATTTCCAGGTCTTGAATTGGAGCTTCTCTCTAGAATTATGCTAAGAACAGAGCCAAGCCATTGCATTGCTTAACTCCTGGCAGGACCATTTACATTATAGTCTATGTGAATGGCAACCCATTGGCTTGTATAATGCATAATCTGTGTGACCGCATGTGGCAGCTGCACTTAAAGAATTAAGTGGACAAAAATGAGAGGAAAAGATTTAATGGGCTACCATAGAAGGAGTGTGTGTGTGTGTGTGTGTATGTGTGTTTGTGTGATTAGCCTTGGGATCTAGGAGCATTAATCTTTTTTCTCTTTTTCACATTTCAGAGATCTTCAGATCATCTTTTATGGCAGTTCCACAAATATTCAAGACTTTACTGGGGAGTTTGTACCTTATGACAGGATCATTATTCACCCAAATTTTACCGTTACCTCTCCGAAAGATGACCTCATGCTGATAAAGCTACCGCTACCTTTTACCTTCTCCACCGTGATTTTTCAGTTGCCTACTCTCAAGAATGCAATTAAAGATTGTTTGATTCACACTTGGTTAGACAACAAATACTTTATTGGTGAGTGACTATCAAAAAGAAGAGTTAGTTCTTGGATATATTCTTATCTTTAGGATCTCTAAGGATTTAATGGAAGGCATTGAAACTTATAGTACTAATGCCAGGTTTCTAGGCACACATATAAAGCTAGACTTGGAACAACAGTATTGGCTCTCTAGAATAGAAGAAGTGATCTTTAGAGTTTTGGGAATCAAATCCTAAATCAAGGTGTTACATAAATGTATCACATTGGCATACACAACAGGGATTAGAATCTGAAGTCTATGTTTGAGTATTGATTATAACATTCTTTATAGGTTTATGAACAAATTCTTTCACTTCTTTGAATCTTAATTTGTGAATTGGTAAGAATCATATTTTCCCTTTACCTAGCAGGAGTATAATATTATTATCGATTACAACAATGGTGGTAACTACCATTTGTCAATCACTAATTATGTACCAGGGACAAAGCATCCTATACATATTATATAGTCATCATCACATATCATGTAGATAAGTTTCCTTGGGATTTATATCTTATAAGACAGGAAACTAAGACTCAGGGAAATTAATTTTCCAAGGAAAATGAAATGAAATGAACTTGGTAATGACAGAGCTTGGATTCAGATCTTGTTTCATGCATGGATTGTCTTCTCAGCAACCACCCTTTGCTGCTAATCGTCTGTCAGAGATGATAAATTGAGCAGGAGGATGTGTTTGATTCATGATCATTTATTTTTACTGAGAGGAAGTCCTGAAGTAGGGGGAGGCAGGATGCCTTATGAAAAGGCAGATAGGAATCAAAGTCTCCATATTTTTTGTGCTTAGGAAATTCAAAGCATAAGCTGCTGCAAAGAGTCAAGATTCAACTGAGCTCTAATATAAACTGCAAAAAATTACTGGGTGAAAAACTCCTTGAAAACATGTTCTGCATAGGACCCATGCTAGGAACCCAAGAGCCCTGCCAGGTAAGTCTTCTTACCTCATTTGCCCCTAAGCTCAGTCTCTACTCTTTGTGTCTCTCGTTCTTGAGGGGCTGGATTTTTTTAGTCAGGCTAGGAGCTCAGAGAGGAAGGGGCTGATGAACAGTGACTCTTTCTTCTCCACCCTGTGATAGAGATGAAAGAAATAGATTTTGGGGTGGAAAGCTATCTTCCAGCTACTGCCTGGAAATATCTGTGTAGGGATGACTGGGAGGTGTAGGGGTCATTAAAGCAATGGAAAGAAGCTTTCATACTGTATTCTTCTGTCTTGGACCCCTTTGCATGGCAAATGTAGTAGCTTTCCTTTTTGTTCAGGTGTTGAGGAAATCTCAGGTGGGAAGGAGTTTCTGATCCCTCTACTCTATCTGGCAGGTGGTCACAGCAGCACCAGCCATCTGTGGCGGTGAATTACAAGGAATTTTATCTTGGGAAACTGGATGTATTCTAACAGGATATGCTGTTGTCTTCACTGACCTACATAACTACGTTCCATGGATCAAGAACGTTATGTCTACAAAATAAGCTGATATAGAGCTTCACTGACACCCTTACCTCCCAGCTGATCCACAGCAACCACATTCTGTATCTCAGTCCCAGTCTCTCCTAGGGTCTAGGCTTGATTGGAGTTCCAAAAGAGATCGTTGATGACTCTTGGGTGTTGGCATGACTCTAATCTCTTTAACTGCTTCTTTGCTTATTCCTAACTCATGACTAAATGTTTATAACATGGAAAACCTGAGTGCTGGTCTCAGGAAGTGGAATTCCCCCAGGAATCTTTTTGGATTCTACCAACTCAGATATTTCCATTAAAATACTCTCTGCCTTATCTTAAGAACACAAAAAACAAGTGGAATGAGGGATAATAGCTACCAGGAGTCTATTTGGGCAAAGTGTAACCATATAGCTGAGCAATAATTTGCCAAAAGTTGGTCAGATAATTAGCAATTTTTCTAATGACAAGTGTCTCCTGTATAAGTGTGTGTGTGTGTTTGTGTGTGTGTGTATAGGTGGTTGTAGTTAGTTCCCATTAGTTACTTAAAGGATCTATAGAATTGCTTAGGTTTACTGAGACCACCCAAAGGTCATTGTAATATTTGGGCTAAATAAGGATTTCTGTATTTTGAACAAAAGCTGCAATGCATATTCATAAGAATGTTTTTTTTTTTCCAGTACATTTTCGTTCTGGTTTTCTGCTTTTTATTTAAAATCACACATACTTGCTTAGAGGGGTACAAAGTGGTGGAGTTCATGAGGATTCTGCCATTCATACATGCCTCTGAATACACATTCTGTACACTGTAGGCACTCATGAGCACACGCTTTCATCCACAAGCATACTCACAAGACGCTTGTCATTCCAAAAATCTGTTTTCCATATACTGTTTTTCATTAATCCGTGAGAGATTAAACTGATTCTAAACTAAAGCCTATCCATTTTCACATAAAATATTCAACATTCAAGAAATTTATCTCTGAAATGTGAAATGCATTTTTGTTTTACCTTTTACCCCATGCTATGAAATATTGGGATTTATTATAATTCAAATTGCTACCCAGTTGATTAAATCACCTGTGTTTATAGGGTCACAAAACCCAAACATTTTTCTTTTCAAGACTCCCATGGGGCTCAGAGATAATGTGGGAAGTGTGTCGTATGCAGAGGAACAGTGTAGGAATTAGCAGCCATTACTAATTTTGACTGTTTCCACCTCTTTCGCCCTTTTGTTGCCTAGTTAATTCCGACTAATTCCTGGTTGCTAACAATCCTTTTCATCCTTGCCATATGCCAGGTTGTGTATTGTCATCAGCAACTGAACTAGTTGCAGGTAAACTTTTTACTGGGATGATCTTCCTAACAACCTGCCCTGAGTCCTGAGTCCTTCCTAACAACCTATCCTGAGGCCTCAGGCTTACAGACCTCACTTTTCCATTCCACTGCCATTGTTCTAGGCTGAGTCAGGTGTTTTAATTACAAGCCTTTTCTTATTGATTGGGTCATAAACTCTTCAATTTTAAGGACTGTTTACTTTATATCTTCTGGACTTGAGTTTTTTATGTATGAATTACCTTCTCTCTTTCTCATCTCATTCCACAATTTGAAAAAGAAAAGGTAAGTCTGTCTATCCAGTTGTCTGTCTTATCTTCTATTTATCATCTATCATCTATCTATCATCTATCTATCATCATCTAGCTACCATCTATCTATCTAATCATCATCTCATCACCATCTGTGTATCTAACTGAGCCAGGACAGTTTATCATACTACTAATTTTTGGATTGTGTGAATATTTTTTTAATTATCCTATCAATTTCACCTAAACTCCAATCCTGTATATGATTGATTCCAAAGTTTTCTCTTTTTTTCCTATTCTCCATTTTAAGTTAGTCTACTAAGAATTTCAGGTATCACATCCACCTTGCTTTCCTGATATGCCCACCAACAACTGCTCACTTTTATTTTGGTTCCTTTTTTTCTTTACATGGGTTAGGGCTAATGTTCCATGACTTTCTCTGTAGTTTAAGTACTTTTCATTTAAATGGATCCCTACAAACAAGCTTCAAATTTCGGTATCATAATTGCAGAACACAACAATGGGAACAGGAATGCTTGCCCTATTTGGTCAAGTGGATGGCTTTTCTCTGCACTCTGGTTCCCCGTCCTGTCTCCAACCTTGTGTTTCAGTCATGTCTCTCCTTCAGATCAGGAGGATAGGGATCACCTCTTGGGTACATAATTTTTTTATATAGTACTTCAAAGGTCTCTTCTAGACTCCTGTGTAGATGTTACATATTTGGCTTTATTTACCCCTCAGTGTGTTTATGGGTCTTCATTTCCATTGGTTCCCTGGGTAAGCTCTTGTAAGCCCACCATATTTATTACCACTTACTTGCCAATGATTTATATGCTTCTGACATCACAGCTTTTCTTCCTCAGTCCACGTCCTTCTTTGGAAATATGTAGGGGGTTAATACTCAGTTTCTATAGACTGTGCTTCAGTTCTTAGCCTAGAATTGACAAACTGTAAATTTGGAAAATCAATGAGCTTTGATTTTTAGATTTGCTTTATCTATAAAACAAGAGTTAGACTTGATAATCTTGGTGGTGGACACTGTGACTGCCCTCCCAGCATCCACTCCACCCCTCCTCTGTAAGGTCACAGTCATTCTCTGGGGTATGGTCTGCATTGATTTAAACTTATCAGTGAACCCCCCCCCCCTTTTGGTTTGGGGATGGATACATGAGGCAGTTTGGCTTATTAAACATCAGTCCCTGTACATTCGGTGTTGAGATAATGTTGTAATGAGCTATTGTTGAAACCTTGTTTTGGGCAGTGTGGCAGGTGAATGAGACTAATCAGAGTTGCTAGTGTCACTTGGCAGCCATCAGGGAAGCTGCCTGAGGATGAAGTGCATCCACAGAGGTGGTCAAAATAAGAGAATTGCCCAGAAATATAACTGAAGTCCTGATAAAACCATTCCAGAATTTAAGTCTTCTCTCTGGATATTTTTAGTTCTATAATCCACTATGCAATTCCTTTCAGTGTTTAAGACAACTTGAATTGGACTTTCTATTGCTATAATTAAAAATATCTCAGTTGATAGCAGTTTCCAAAGTTCTTTCTGTCTCTGCCATCAATCTAGACCAATGTGTGCTAAGTGTTTTATATATTCATTCTTATTAATTTTCGTGGAATATGTGTGGAGTCATTTTTATCAGACATAAACATTCTGCATCTCCTCAGATCTTCTCAACTGCCTCTTTGTTTTCAAAGGCTTTGCCTGTCTCCTTGATCATACTGCTACCACCTTCACAGGGCTCTGCAAACTGGCTAAGAGCCGGGCTGAAGCTCTGAGCATGAATAGCTCTCACGTCCATAAACTGATCCTATCCACACCACGTTGCCACACTACTTTAAAACTTGTATACAAAGGCACACTTTCAGGCCTTAGTTTGGGCTTTCTGAGTGACTGTTGAGAGGAAGATGGTATCCTCATGAATTCTGAGTGGTTGTAAGCTGGGGCATGAGCCTTGACCAAAGAGAAATGAGAAGCGGGAGCCACCCAGATAAACTCCCACTGTTCTCACTCTCCTGTAGGCTGCTCTGAGGTGTGGGTTTGTCTCACATCTCTCCCTGTAGCTTTGCTTCCTGTCTCTCCTTGCCTCACTTCTACTTCACACCCTCACTGCCCTGAAAAAAACTTTTTGTAAAAAGTTTTTACAATTATTTTTTAAGTTTTTAAAATTACATTCAGTTAGCGAGCTTATAGTAGTACAGCATAAGTTTTTGTTGTAGTGTTCAGTGATTCATTAGTTGCATATAATACCCTGTGCTCATCCCAACATGTGCCCTCCTTAATACTCATCACCTGATAACCTCATGCCCCCACCTCCCTCCCTTCTGTGGTTCCCAGTTTGATTCCTAGAGCCTAGAGTCTCTCATGGTTTTTCTCCCTCTCTGATTTCTTCCCATTCAGTTTTCCTTCCCTTCTCCTGTGGTCCTTTCCTCCATTCCTTATGTTCCACATATGAGTAAAACCATATAATTGTCTTTCTCTGCTTGACTTATTTCACTTAGCATAATCCCCTCCAGTTCCATCCATGTTGATGCAAATGGTAGGTATTCATCCTTTCTGATGGCTGAGTAATATTCCGTTGTGTATATGCACCACATCTTCTTTAACCATTTATCTGTTGAAGGGCATCTCATCTCCTTCCACAGTTCGGCTATTGTGGACATTGCTGCTATGAACATTGGGCTGCATGTGCCCCTTTTTTTCACCACATCTGTATCTTTGGGGTAAATACCTAGAAGAACAATCACGGGGTCATAGTGTAGCTCTATTTTTAACTTCTTGAGGAACCTCCATACTCTTTTCCAGAGTGGCTATACCAGCTTGCATTCCCACCAACAGTATAAGAGGGTTCCCCTTTTTCCACATCCTTGCCAACACTTGTTTCCTGCCTTGTTAATTTCAGTCATTCTAACTGGTGTAAGGTGGTATCTCATTGTGGTTGGATTGTTGAACAATACATCAAAAACTTGTGATGTACTATATGCTGGCTAACTGAACATTAAAAAAAAAACAAAAAAGAGAAAAAGAAAAAAATAATTAACCGTTTGCTGGGGTAAATTATTTAAACCTTCTAAACCTCAGTTTTGTCATTCCAAAAAGAGGGATAATAATAACTAGTGACTAAGAGCTCAGGCTATGGAGTTAGGCTGCTGGCATTTGCATCCTGGATTTATTACTTACAACTTATGAGAATCTTGGTTATGTTATATAACCTCTATTTCACTTTCCTTATTTATTAAAATTGAGATAATTCTACTGTTCCCACATAGACTAGTTGCAGATTATATATTACATGTTACATATCTAGTTCTTAAAAGATGGCATAGTACATAGAACTCCATAAATGTTAGATACTATTTTAGGAACAGGATTGTTATAGTGGTTGAATGAGATAACCAATGTAAAACATCTGACACATGATAAGTATACAATAAATTGAAATTATTACTTGATATTAAATCCCTAAGAAGCACATCACCTCTTTTTTTGCTACTCAAATTATGGAAATCAATTTCTATCTTAACTGTATTTTATTTATAAAACTTTTGATGTAACTTAATTTTTTGAGGTGTAATTAACATACAAGTACATTAGTTTCAGGTATACAACATATTGATTCAACAATTCTATGCATTACTCAGTGCTCACCATGATAAGTGTAGTCACTATTATCGTACAATATTATCACAGGATTATTCACTGTATTTCCTATGCTGTACTTTTTTTTAAAATTTTATTTTTTATAAAAATATATTTTTATCCCCAGGGATACAGGTCTGTGAATCACCAGGTTTACACACTTCACAGCACTCACCATAGCACATACCCTCCCCAATGTCCATAATCCCACCCCCCCCAACCCCCCTACCCCCATCAACCCTCAGTGTGTTTTGTGAGATTAAGAGTCACTTATGGTTTGTCTCCCTCCCAATTCCATCTTGTTTCATTTACTCTTCTCCTACCCCCTTAACCCCTCATGTTGCATCTCCTCTCCCTCATATCAGGGAGATCATATGATAGTTGTCTTTCTCCTATTGACTTATTTCGCTAAGCATGATACCCTCTAGTTCCATCCACGTCGTCGCAAATGGCAAGATTTCATTTCTTTTGATGGCTGCATAGTATTCCATTGTGTATATATACCACATCTTCTTTATCCATTCGTCTGTTGATGGACATCTAGGTTCTTTCCATAGTTTGGCTATTGTGGACATTGCTGCTATAAACATTCGGGTGCACGTGCCCCTTCGGATCACTACGTTTGTATCTTTAGGGTAAATACCCAGCAGTGCAATTGCAGGGTCATAGGGTAGTTCTATTTTCAACATTTTGAGGAACCTCCATGCTGTTTTCCAGAGTGGTTGCACCAGCTTGCATTCCCACCAACAGTGTAGGAGGGTTCCCCTTTCTCCGCATCCTCGCCAGCATCTGTCATTTCCTGACTTGTTAATTTTAGCCATTCTGACTGGTGTGAGATGGTATCTCATTGTGGTTTTGATTTGTATTTATTTCCCTGATGCCAAGTGATGTGGAGCACTTTTTTTCATGTGTCTGTTGTCCATCTGGATGTCTTCTTTGCAGAAATGTCTGTTCATGTCCTCTGCCCATTTCTTGATTGGATTATTTGTTCTTTGGGTGTTGAGTTTGATAAGCTCTTTATAGATTTTGGATACCACCCCTTTATCTGATATGTCGTTTGCAAATATCTTCTCCCATTCTGTCAGTCATCTTTTGGTTTTGTTAACCGTTTTCTTTGCTGTGCAAAAGCTTTTGATCTTGATGAAATCCCAATAGTTCATTTTTGCCCTTGCTTCCCTTACCTTTGGCGATGTTCCTAGGAAGATGTTGCTGCGGCTGAGGTCGAAGAGGTTGCTGCCTGTGTTCTCCTCAAGGATTTTGATGGATTCCTTTCTCACATTGAGATCCTTCATCCATTTTGAGTCTATTTTCATGTGTGGTGTAAGGAAATGGTCCAATTTCATTTTTTCTGCATGTGGCTGTCCAATTTTCCCATCACCATTTGTTGAAGGGGTTGTCTCTTTTCCATTGGACATTCTTTCCTGCTTTGTCGAAGATTAGTTGACCATAGAGTTGAGAGTCTATTCCTGGGCTCTCTATTCTGTTCCGTTGATCTATGTGTCTGTTTTTGTGCCAGTACCATGCTGTCTTGATGATGACAGCTTTGTAATAGAGCTTGAAATCCGGAATTGTGATGCCACCAACTTTGGCTTTCTTTTTCAATATTCCTTTGGCTATTCTAGGTCTTTTCTGGTTCCATATAAATTTTAGGATTATTTGTTTCATTTCTTTGAAAAAATGGGATGGGATTTTGATAGGGATTTCATTAATTAATGATTAATTAAATTAATTGATATCATTAATTAATTTCATTAATTGCTTTAGGTAGCATAGACATTTTCACAATATTTGTTCTTCCAATCCAGGAGATTGGAACATTTTTCCATTTCTTTGTGTCTTCCTCCATTTCTTTCATGAGTACTTTATAGTTTTCTGAGTATAGATTCTTTGTATCTTTGGTTAGATTTATTCCTAGGTATCTTATGGTTTTGGGTGCAATTGTAAATTGGATTGACTCCTTAATTTCTCTTTCTTCTGTCTTGTTGTTGTAAAGAAATGCCACTGATTTCTGTGCATTGATTTTATATCCTGACACTTTACTGAATTCCTGTACAAGTTCTAGCAGTTTTGGAGTGGAGTTTTTTGGGTTTTCCACATATCGTATCATATCTGCAAAGAGTGATAATTTGACTTCTTTGCCGATTTGGATGCCTTTAATTTCTTTTTGTTGTCTGATTGCTGAGGCTAGGACTTCTAGTACTATGTTGAATAGCAGTGGTGATAATGGATATCCCCGCCATGTTCCTGACCTTAGCAGAAACGCTTTCAGTTTTTCTCCATTGAGAATGATATTTGAGGTGTGTTTTTCATAGATGGCTTTGATAATATTGAGGTATGGGCCCTCTATCCCTATACTTTGAAGTTTTTTTTTCCTTTTCAGCATAACAAAATTCATTGCTTATGCACCACACCCAGTGCTCCATGCAATACGTGCCCTCCATAATACCCACCACTTGGCTCCCCCAACCTCCCACCCCCGCCCCTTCAAAACCCTCAGATTGTTTTTCAGAGTCCATAGTCTCCCCTTCCAGTTTCCCTCAATTCCCTTCTCCTCTCCATCTCCCTATGTCCTCCATGTTATTTGTTATGCTCCACAAATAAGTGAAACCATATGAAGATTGACTCTCTCTGCTTGACTGATTTCACTCAGCATAATCTCTTCCAAGATGGAAGGGAGCTAGTGGTAAAAAGGAATGCACTGGTCAGGAAGGTGACAGGGTGGCTAGTCACAGCACAGTGGAAGGCTGGAAGACCTGTGGACTGAGAGATGCAGGTGGTACACTGGGCAGGGTGCTAGCTGTCTTGCCTATGTGCCTATATGCCATTAGTAGCTGGGCTCATATTCTTGGCTAGATTTAATTTTCTTCATATATCATGATTATTCTAAAAACAATGAATACTGTTACGCTGAAAAGAAATAATAAATAAATAAATAAATAAAATCTTAAAAAAAAAAGATTAGCAGTGATCATGTAAAGGGTACAATAGAAACTGAACCCTTCCTAGTCATGTTCTGGAGTCTGTGAACAGGAGGGGAATATTTTCTCTGCCTGAGTCTGTTTTTATTTTGGATCAGAAGCACTGTGATCTCTTTTATACCCTTTAGATTTCACAAGGAACAACTGCTCAGAACTAAATGTTGGGGAATCACTCTAGTGAATTCTATCTCTTAGGCTTCCCTGGCTCCCCAGAATTACGCCATACCTTATTTGCTACGTTCTTCCTCTTCTACTCAGTGACAGTCATGGGGAACATGCTCATCATTGTGATTGTCAGTGTTGATAAACGTCTGCAGTCCCCCATGTATTTCTTCCTTGGCTACCTCTCTGTCCTAGAGATCCTGATCACATCAGTTGCTGTCCCCTTGATGCTCTGGGGGTTACTGCTTCCTGGGATGCAGGCAATATCTTTGACAGCAGGTAGTGCACAATTATACTTGTACCTTTCTTTGGGCACATCAGAATTTATATTAATGGGAGCAATGCCTGTGGACCGTTATGTGGCTGTCTGTAACCCCCTGAGGTACAACATCATTATGAACAGCCACACCTGCACCTGGGTGGTCATTGTGTCATGGGTGTTTGGGTTCCTATTTCATATCTGGCCTGTCTGTGCCACATTTCAGCTTACCTTCCTCAAATCAAATGTGTTAGACCATTTTTTATGTGACCGAGGGCAACTGCTCAAACTATCCTGTGATGACAGCCATTTCACACAGTTTATTCTTTTTTTAATGGCTGTTTTTGTTATCAATGGTGCTTTGATCCCTACAATCATCTCCTACCCCTACATCATCTCCACCATTCTCAAGATCCCTTCAGCCTCTGGCCGAAGGAAAGCTTTCTCTACCTGTGCATCCCACTTCACCTTTGTTGTGATTGGCTATGGCACCTGCTTGTTCCTGTATGTGAAACCCAAGCAAACACAGGCAGCTGAGTACAACAGGGTAGCATCACTGATGGTTTTAGTGGTGACCCCTTTTCTGAACCCATTCATCTTCACCCTCTGGAATGACAGATTTATAAAGGCCTTTCAAGACATCATGAAACGCTGCTGGCAACTCCTCAGGGGGTAGCTATGTCCTAAGGACAATCATGGACTCATCATCATGAACTGGAGTAATCTGAAAGCAATAATGCAATCTGAAATGATCATTTTCCACACCAAGTGGTTTGTAATATACAAGGAAATTTTAAGACACTGATTGTGCTCTAATTTATAATCAGATGATTCTTGCATGGGAATCTCATTATTATTTTTCAATCAGATATATTTGTTTATACACTCTTCTGTAGTTATAATACATCTTACGATATAAATTTAACAAATAAAAATATATAAAATATGTTATTTTTTTCTTTTTTAGAACACTCATCTCTTTTTTTTGGCATTCTATGCAATCTTTATTTTTATAGTCTATTTTAAAATCTATGGTTTCTAATTGTTTTATTTTTATTTATTTCTTTGTTTCAAATTTTTATTTAAATTCTAATTAGTTAACATACATTATAATATTGGTTTCAGGGGTAGAATTTAGTGATTCATCACTTACATACAACACCCAGTGCTCATCACAAGTGCCTTCCTTAATGCCCATCACCCATTTAGCTCATCCCCTGCCCACCTCCCTCCGTCAACCCTCCGTTTGTTCTCTATAGTTAAGAATCTCTTATGGTTTGCTTCCCTCTCTCTTTTTTGCCTCCGTACCTTATGTTCATCTGTTTTATTCCTTAAATTCCACATATGAGTGAAATCGTATGGTCTTTGTCTTTCTGTAGCTAACTACTTTGTTTAGCATAATATACTCTAGCTCCATCCACATCAGTGCAAATGGTAAGATTTCATTCTTTTTGATAGCTAAGTAATATTCCATTATATGTATATGTGCTCATATGTGTATTCCTTCCATATATATATATATATATATATATATATATATATATATATCTGTATATATACCTTCCTCGAGGCCCCCTAGCTCCTGTGTCTCTCTCAGAGTTCCTGGCCAAGAGTAGACCAGATGGTTTGTTCTACCTCCCTGCATTAGCTCCCTCAGAACTCCTTTGCCTGCTTCTTGTGCACACCATGACATTTTTAACCTCTTCAAAAGATGTGGCAGAATCCACATGAAACATATATATACACCAAATCTTCTTTATTCGTTCATCAGTCAGTGGACATTTGGGTTCCTTCCATAGTTTGGCTATTTTGATAATGCTGCTATAAACATTGGGGTACATGTGCCTCTTCAAATCAGTATTTTTGTATCATCTGGGTAAATACCTAGTAATGCAATTGCTGGATCATAGGGTAATTCTATTTTTAACCTCCTGAGGAATCTCCATACTGTTCTCTCTCTCTTTTTTTTTAAAGATTTTATTTATTTAATTATTTGACAGAGATCACAAGTAGGCAGAGAGGCAGGCAAAGAGAGAGAGAGAGAGAGAGAGAGGAGGAAGAGGCCCCCTGCAGAGCAGAGAGCCCTATGCGGAGCTCGATTCCAGGACCCTGGGATCATGACCTGAGCCGAAGGCAGAGGCTTAACCTACTGAGCCACCCAGGCACCCCTCCGTACTGTTTTCAACAGTGGCTGTACCAATTTGCATTCCCACCAACAGTGCCAATGTGTTCCTTTTTCTCCACATCCTCGCCAACATCTGTTGTTTCCTGTGTTGTTAATTTTAGCCACTCTGACAGGTGTGAGGTGGTATCTTATTATGGTTTTGATTTGTATTTCCCTGTATTTGTATTTCACTGATGATGAATGATGTTGAGCATCTTGTTAGCCATCTGGATGTCTTTTTTGAAAAAATATCTGTTCATGTCTTCTGCCCATATCTTAACTGGATTATTTATTTTTTTGGGTGTTGAGTTTGATAAGTTCTTCATAGATTTTGGATAGTACCCTTTATCACATATGTCACTTGCAAGTATCTTCTCCCATTTTGTAGGCTGCTTTTAGTTTTGTTGATTTTTTCCTTTGCTATGCAGAAGCTTTTTATATTGATGAAGATCCAGTAGTTCATTTTTGCTTTTGTTTCCCTTGCCTCTGGCAATATGTCTAGTAAGAAGCAATGGCTGAGGTCAAAAAGGTTGCTGCCTGTGTTCTCCTCTAGGATTTTGATGGTTTTCTATCCCACATTTAGGTCTTTCATCCATTTTGAATTTGTTTTTGTGTATGGTGTAAGAAAGTGGTCCTGTTTTATTCTTCTGTGTGTTACTGTCCTGTTTTCCCAATACCACTTGTTGAAGAGACTGTCTTTTTTCCATTGGATATTCTTTTCTGCTTTGTCAAAGATTAGTTGACTGTAAAGCTGAGGGTCCATTTCTAGGTTTTCTTTTCTGTTCCATTGATCTAAGTGTCTGTTTTTGTGCCAGTAGCATACTGTCTTGATGATTACAGCTTTGTAATAGCTTTATAATAGCTTAAAGTCCAGAATTATGATACCTCCACCTTCGTTTTTCTTTTTCAGGATTGTGTTAGCTATTCAGGGTCTTTTGTGGTTCTATACAAGCTTTAGGATTGTTTTTTCTAGCTCTGAAAAAATGCTGGTGGTATTTTGATAAGGATTGCTTCAAATGTATAGATTGCTCTGGGTAGTATAGACATTTTAACAGTATTTGTTCTTCTAATCTGTGAGCATGGAATGTTTTTCCATTTCTTTGTGTCCACTTCAATTTCTTTCATAAGTGTAGAACACTCAGCTCTTTCAATGGGAAAAGCAAGGAAGAGTATAATTCATTCTCTGGCAGTTGACCTCTGTGATTGTTTCTAGGTGCTGAGTCATCTTCCCATATGTTGTTCTGTGATTTCATGATTTTCTCACTCACTAAGGCACCCTTTATTTCTTCTGTGAGTGACCCCACATCCAGCTCAGCCTCCAATCTTTTCTTGAGGTTCATACCCCCCAGTTCCAACAGGGACACTACCTCCCTGTAGGTCTTCTCGACTGGCAGTTGTGAAAACAAACTCATTCCACTACCTTGCCTCCTTCCCAACCTCAGGGCCAGATGTGTGTTAATCCAGGAATGTCTCTAATTGGTGGACTTTCTCAGGGTGAGGAGGGAGGGTCTTGGAAAGAGGCATTTTCTTATGTGGCATGTCTCCCATTATCATGCCAGCCCCAAATGTGGGAGGGCAATGGGCTGAGTTCTAGGACCTGAACTGATGAGGGTGAGCTGACCTTACTGTGCTCCTGGGCTGAGGCAGGAGTGCAGGGAGGGCAGAAAAGAGGTAGATCCTGATTACTTCTCTCCACATTCCTCACGTTGTTTAATCCTGACACAAGGCATTCTATTTTCCTTCTCAACTACATTTCTGGTGAGGTGGCAGCAAGAGGGGGACTAAGGAATAGTGTTGGGAGTGAGGTTCTGTCAGCTAGTCTTTACATGGTTATGAATTCTACTTCATACTCTGCCTTACTGAGTCAAAAATAAAAGAAATCATCCTGTTTCTAATTGCCAAAACCAGTTGCTTGTTTCTACAAATATCTCTCTGTAGCAGGGGAGATATTTTAGCAGAATAATCTTCTGTAAGTCTGGACAGTCTGTAAGGTTTCCTTAGAGCTGAGTAGAGCAAATGGGGGAATAATTGGGGTGCAGCAACAGAGCTTCACATTTCTTATCCAGAGACCTTGGCTACTTTTGTAGGGATGTAGAGATCATCTAAATATTGTAGATATCCATCTTTTATTATCTGATAGGTATGTTGGAAATACCTTTTGTCAATCTGGGTTTTATCTTTTCACTTTTTTAACTGAAATCTTCTGTCATGCAAAAGTGTTAATTTTGCTGTTGTCAAATTTAATTTTTTTCTGTAATTTATATTTATATATATTGCTTTAAGAGTCCCTTTCCATTCAAAGGACTTAATAGTCACAGCTACAGACTCTGACAATGTAGATATAGTACAACTATTTTTAAAATAAGAAATGGGGGGCGCCTGGGTGGCTCAGTGGGTTAAAGCCTCTGCTTTCGGCTCAGGTCATGATCCCAGGGTTCTGGGATCGAGTCCCACGTTGGGCTCTCTGGTCAGAGGGGAGCCTGCTTCCCCCATCCCCCTGCCTGCCTCTCTGCCTACTTATGATCTCTGCCTGTCAAATAAATAAATAAAATCTTAAAAAAAAATAAAATAAGAAATGGGAAGAGCATATGCAAAGTTTTTTTTTTAAGATTTTATTTACTTGTTTGACAGAGAGAGAGAGAGAGAGAGAGAGATCGATCACAAGTAGGCAGAGAGGCAGGCACAGAGAGAGGGGGAAGCAGGCTCCCCATTGAGCAGAGAGCCCAATGCGGGGCTCATTCCCAAGACCCTGAGATCATGACCTGAGCCGAAGGCAGAGGCTTAACCCACCGAGCCACCCAGGCACCCCCAAAGTTCTTTTTTAAGATTATTTGTTTATTTATTTCTCAGAGAGAGAGAGAGAGAGAACACAAGTGCGGGGAGAAGCAGGCAGAGGGAGAAGCAGGCTCCCTGCTGAGCAAAGAGCCCAATGTGGGACTTGATCTCAGGACCCTAGGATCATGACCTAAGCTGAAGGCAGATACTTAATCAACTGAGCTGAAGGCAGACACTTAATCAACTTTGAGGTTTCCCTCAAAGTTTTTTTTTTTTTTTTTTTGAACAGTTTTCAGTAATCATACTGGTGGAGAAAGTATTAGCAGAATCATTCTAGGACTGTTGTATGTGTAATGTAAGTAAGATAAAGGCGATGAATAATTATGCAATATTCTAGTTCTAAAAAATAATATAGAAAAGGTTAGGTAAAGCCTCCAGGGTCTTGAATTTAAATTGTACATATCAAGGTAGACTCATTTTATATAAATAGGCACAGTTTTATATGTCCATATGCTGAGATTATGGTTTTGAAATACTGTTTCCCAATATGAGTAACGAGGACTTCTTGGAGAAAGAGCTCCTTCCTGGTCTGGGGCAAGAAATCTATAAGATGAGCTTGGAATATCTTAACATACTGGATAGAAGAGATTACTAGGGTTATGTTAAAAGGTGTCAGGAGCTGACTGGAGGAGACTTATACTGGCCAAGGATGAGAGAAGGAATACTTCAAAAATATATAATAGTTGTAACCATTAGAAATCCATCAAATATATTTAAATCCATGAGTTCATAATGGTATTTAAAAAGCAGCCACCTTCAAAAGATTACATTCATTATTTATCAGACCCAAGTCTGATCAAGGCACTGTGACCACCTACTAAGTTACAGAAAGATATGCAGAGAACAGAAAGACCAGAAAGACATGTTTAACTGTGCCATGTGGATGGAATCATAATGTAGATGGTGGGAAACTACGGTAAGAAAACCTGATTATTCAACAAATAAACTAGAAGAAAATTAATGAGCTGTAGGGAGAATCTGTAGATTAAGCTAGACTTAAAAACATATCAAATAAAAAGATGTAGAATGCTAACATTTGTTATTAGGTAAATGTAAATTAAAACAACAGTCAGGCAATGCCTGGATGGCTTGGTTGCTTGAGTCTCTGCCTTTGGTTCTGGTTGAGCCTTTGCCTTTGGCTTGGGTCATGATCTCAGGGTCCTGGGATGGAGCCCCACATCAGGCTCCTTGCTCAGTGGGGAGTCTGCTTCTTCCTCTCCCTCGCCCCTACTCATGCTCTTTCTTGCTGTCTCTCTCAAATATATAAATAAAATCTTAAAAAACCCCACAGCAATTGGATACCACTATATACCTACTAGAATAGCTCAAATTATAAAAACTGACATTATCACATCCTGGAAAGGCTATAGATCATCAGAAATGTTTTTCATTTCTGCTTGGAATGCAGAATATTATAACCACTTTGGAAGGCAGCTTGGCAATTTCTTATAAAGTTAAATATAGACTTAGCATACAGCCCAGAAACTGTGCTTCTGAAATGAATGTAAAATTTACTACCATATAAAAACAGGCATGCAAATGTTTATAGAAACTTTATTCATAATTGGAAATATCCAAAATATTCTTCAGTAGGTGAATGGGTGAAGAAACTACAGTCTATACATAGAATATGAATACTATTCAGCAATAAAAAGAGATGAGCTAATAACTCACATAATTACATGAAAAAAATCTCAAATGCATTTTGCCAAGTGAAAGAGGCCAGAACAAAAGGCTACACACTGTATGATTCAATTCTAATGATATTTTGCAATAAAAAAACAAAAACAAAAACAATAAACTAATAGAGATGGAAAACAGGTAAGTGGATACCTATCTCTTTAGGATAAGTAAGGGGACAATGTTTGACTAGGGAAGTACAGGGTGTTTTGGGGCAATGGAACTAATCTGTTTGTCACTATAATGGTGGATACATTATGTATTTGCTAAACTCATAGGACTTTGCAATATAAAAATTGAAGCTTAAAGTATACAAATTGAAAAAAAAAATCAACCAGGAGTTTGGGGGAATCCCAGGATAAGATACAGACAAAAGAACTTACTGTGTTATGAATGTATAATACGGGCTCACTGGAAAGGTTGGTCGAAAAGGACCTAAGAAACTTTGGATATCAGCATAGTTCTCAGCAAGTCCTGTGCAATTTTGGAAAACAGTATTTTGCCTAAAAACTGAAAGGCTAAAGACAAAAGAGCTATATATAATCACTGTACTCTAATTGGCAAAGTTGCTTTTGTAAAATAAATCTCCACATGAATTAACCATAACTAAGACTCTTTTACAAATATGAAACAACACTGGAAATCAGAAAACTTAAAAAAACCCCTCAGAATACAAGTGTGCAGGGAAACAGGTGTGAAAAAATGTTAAGTAAATTCAGTAAATTGAAAAAACAGTCAAAATAATCTCAAGCAAGGAATACTGTTATGCTGAAAATTAAAAAAAATAAAAAAATTTAAAAAAAGAATGAAATGGGAGTACTTCTACACTTTCAACTGGAAAATTTAGTCCAGAAATTATATCATTTTAGGTATTTTTTTAGTAAATACTTCATAGGTGAAGTCAACAATCCCTTGAGGTTATTTGTTGTTGCTATTGTTTTTGTTTGTTTTGTTTTGTTTTCGAAAGGTCTTTAATTATAGTTATAAGGGCTATTCTAGTTATCATTTTTGTCTTAAGGGAACTTTGAGAATTTGTATTTCCCAAATAATTGGCTCCTTTTATATAACTTACTTAATCTAGGAAATAAAGTATTTTATAACAAAAAAAAATAATCTCAAGCAAGGGCCATATTACAGGGTCCTTAAGGAGGACTATATTTTGTGAAAATTTAATAAGTGACACTGAGAAGAGAATGAAAACAGCCAAAAACCCTAAAATGAAAAGCTAGAAATGATCAGAGGAAATGTGATCGATTAAAAGAAAACACAAAATAACCAAAGACAATGCATGAACCTTGACAGATCTTTGATTTTTTAAAAAAGCTATAAATGTATTTGGGGAAAATTTTGGAAAATTTTAATATGGACTATACATTTTATATTACTGGAGTAATGTTAGTTTTCTCATGTGTGATAATGCTATTCTTGTTACATGGGAGAATGTCCTTACTCAACATAAAAGTGTCATCTCAGTACCAGGAACATAGTAGATATCTTTACTAATCAGGATGCAGATGAATGAATATGGGAAACATGGTGATCCACAGGACTAACCCCCTGAAAGCCATTTTAGGTGACTTTTGCAGAGGAGAGTGAATAGATCACATAATTAGTCTCTGCACTGTGCTCACCGTCAGTCAGTCAGATAAAGAACTGAAAAATCAACTCAGATCTTTGGATTTCAAGATACACCGTAAAACTAACCTAAGGACTCCATGTGCCATCTGCTAGATGCCTCATCACAAACCCTGTTCCGGAGTTTCTCATGGTACGTTACATACACCCATGGTCCCCGACAAATCAAGAGCTAGTGTAAGAGGACCGGAGAATCTAAGGGTCAAGTCTCAACAGGACAGATGTTCTCCCAATTTTCAAGACACCCTTTCTTCTTATTCATGAGATTATGGAAGCCGAATGATTTGGTATAGCTTACCTAACAAGTTAATACAAAACTCAGGTTAAGATTCCCGAGGTTCTAACTCTCAGACTCTATCTCCCAAAATGGGATCTGAAAGAATAGTGACCAAGGAAAAAGGCTTTCAGAAATTAATGGCAAATACTTCATTAAATATCCTTTAGAGGATCCTTCATCCTTAAGATTAGGAAATTACCTGCCTAATAATGCCCTGATAAATTTTATTTTATAAATAATTGATTTTCTAATTTAAATTTAATTAGCAAACATTAGTTTTTGATATAATGAAACCCAAGACAGAGTTGGTCCTGTGTGATGCTGCTAAGGATGGGGTAGTTACTTTATCCTAAACCAAGTTCCTGAAACTCAGAAGTCAACAACTTCATCACTTCAGAAGGGGAGAGTAAGAAAAAAAAAGATGTTTTTGTGCTTGATTTGTGATGGGAGGAGGGGCATTATTAAGAGGTTGGAGTTACAGCAGAGAGTCTCCGAAGAGAAAATTCTGAGTGATTGTGTGCCCTGATATATTACTAGGAGCTGAGTGAAGGTAAATGCCATCTAGCAAGGAGATAATTGCTTCCTTACAAAGTTTTCAAGAGAGGAAATAATTAGTCCCTTGTGAGTCAGTGCAAAGAAACTTTTCAGGTGGAGAAAAATGTTTTTCCTATTTTAAAGATGACTTAAAACACCCACAGTTGCTCAAAGACGGAGAGCTTTCTACCTAGTGTCCAGTGGCATTTGGAGAAGACCCTTAATTAAGGATTAAACAATATGTTAACTAGACATGGACATCCATAACTCGTGTTTCTGTGATATACTCGTGTACGCATTCATGCAAGTGTGTTCACACACCTCAGTGTAACCCATCTCTCCACCTCCAGCGCAACACCAGCTGATCCGACTGTAGCCCTGTACGGTAGGTCTGTGTTACAGATTGTGAGGGATGCTTCTTCTCCAATTACTTCTCCAATTAATGTCTGTGGCATTGACGTCACAAGTGATCTAGCTTGCTTCCTTGTGCTATTTAGGGCCCATTCATAACTATTCCTTTTTCTATTTTTCTAATCCCGACCTTTTTGCCATCTAGACCAAGGAAACAGGATGTTTTTCAAGGCTCTGTGACCTGAACTATTTATACAACAGTCCTCCCTATGATTCCCTAAGTGTAAGAGAGAGCTCAGAGAAGGCACCTCTCTCTCTTTTTAAGAAAGATTTATTTACTTATTTCAGAGAGAGGGAGGGAGCGAGTAAGGGGAGGGGCAGAGAGAGAGAATCTCAAGCATCTCTGCTGAGTGCAGAGCCCAACGCCGGGCACAACCCTGAGATCATGACCTGAGCTAAAATCAAGAGTTGGATGCTCAAGCAACTGAGCCACCCAGGTGCCCCAGAGAAAGCATCTCTCTTAAATATGCCCTTTCTTTAGCCCTTCCCCTTCCCTCCTCACCAAAACTAATTCGTTCTCCTTCTGGTCAAGAATGGAGTGCATTCACTCTATATGATTGCCCTAGTAACTCTTATGGGCCCTGAGATGGGCCAAAAGATACGGATAAAGCATCAGGGAGGATCAAGATTCCTGACAAGCAGACAGCTGTCTCTTCCCCTAACATGCTACAGTTGAGTTCCAGGGACAAGAAGAAATAAGCAGCCTGACTTTCTATTTATGATCAACTGATCATTAATTTCCACTTGCTCCCCCAGCCATACTAAGAGGCACTATAAGAATACAAAAGGAGGGTGCCTGGGTGGCTCAGTGGGTTAACCTCTGCCTTCGGCTCAGGTCATGGTCTCAGGGTCCTGGGATCGAGCCCCACATCGGGCTCTCTGCTCAGCAGGGAACCTGCTTCCTCCTCTCTCTCTGCCTGCCTCTCTGCCTACTTGTGATCTCTCTGTCAAATAAATAAATAAAATCTTTAAAAAAAAAAAGAATACAAAAGGAGTTAAATAACAAGGACAAAGAGAATGGTGAAAATGGTACAACAGATGATATTTCACAATTTATTTTTGATGTGGGAAAGCAGAGTCTCCAAGATAATAATAAGATGATGCAATGCAAATGAAATTTCTGCTAAGGGAAAAATGAAAAAACAGAAAAACAAAAAAAGATCCCCCAAAAAACCCAAACAACCCAGTAATTGCATTTACTCAACAGAACTGTTAAAAGCTTCAGCACATGGAAGCATCAGCTACCATTGAAGGTGAGGGGAAGGTTTAGGGGTTAAAATGGGAGCAGTGGTTAAAAGTTGGCATACACAGCAATTGGGCACTGAGAGTCCCTTGTATTTTCTGAGTCGCCAAGGAAATATCTGTTTCACAGGTAGGGTGCTACTTATCTCACTTTGCCAAGGTCTGTCTCAGTTTTAAAAAACAGAAATTCCCACATCCTGGAAACTCCCTCTGTCCACCGTCCAGCCAGGGCACTTGTTCACGCTGTCGACATTTCACCCACCTACCACAACAGCTGGAAGAGACAAGACTTTATTCTCATTAAAAAGAATTAAACTTGGAAAGTTCTAGATTTTAGAACTATAGATATAACATTTAGAGCTTAAAACAAATGACCTTGCAAGTGCTGCTGATAATGATTTTGAAGTTACAAATAAAATTTTGCAAACAGATGAATTTATAAATACAGAATCTGAATAGGGATGAATGACTGTATCATTCTCTGTTTTAATTTTTATTTTGAATTTTGAGTTTATTTAGAGACCAGGGACCCATGTATTCTTCCCTTTCATCACTGCAATCATATATACAAAATTACACATTGTTTTAACATTATCACAACAAACCATAAGTTTTTCCTTACTCTTCATTTTCATAATGTATTCTTTTAATAAATACCTACTATATGATAGGCACTAATGTGAAAGCTACAGACTGAATAATATTTCATAAGTAGTTGTCTAATGTTTATTCAACTTCCACTAAGAATGGACATTTACTTCTTTTCTAATTTTTCCTTTTATAGATTAAAAAAAATCAAGAAAGAACTATTATTCTCTTATTGATGGACTTTTGTTTTGTATCAGTTTCTATAATGAATGAAACCACTGTGAACATTCTAATGGGAGTCTTTTTGAGGACACATGTCATTTTTCTTGGGTGCATACCTGGGAGTGTAATTGCTACAGCGGAGGGGAAGTGTATACTTATTCTGAAGTTTCACTTGTGGTGAGCACAGCATGATGAGTAGAGAAGTTGAATCAGTACACCTAAAGTTAATGTAACATGATGTGTCAACTATACACAAAAAAATTTTTAAACTGACAACATTTTTTCCAATGGGTTTTACTAGTTTTCATTTTTTCCCATGGCTACTGAGCTACTGTGGCTTTAAACAACACTGGGAGGATATCTTAGAGTAACCCAAGTAGAGAAACTGGTTGGGCTGTAAGGGTTTTGAGGGAAAGAGTCCTCTCCTCGGATTTCCTCATTTGCCAGTGACCTTCCTTCACTGTTCCCCAACAGTCCGTACATGAGCCACACAGCCGCTCAGAAGCTAACAGGCACATAGTGGGACGGAGGTGTCATGGGCAGCTATCAGTGCACTCTCCATGGGAGTGAACAGCCTCTGTGATGGGCCTTTATTTCACAGTGTAATTACTGACTCCTGATATGTCAGTGCATTTCTGGGACCTGCACAGGGTTAACACTGAAGTGAAAATTTCAGTGAGCCTCAATTTTCTTAAAATTTATTTATTTGAGAGAGAGAGAGAAAGAGTATTCGAGAAAGAGAGAGAGAGTATGCCCAGGTGGGGAGCAGAGGGAGAGAATCTCAAGTAGACTCCCTACTGAACATAGAGCCCAACATGGGGCTCTATCTCATGACCCTGAGATCATGACTTGAGCCAAAACCAATAGTGGGACGCTCAACTGACTGAGTCACCCAGGTACCCCTGGGCCTCATTTCAAGAGATTTTGACTGATAGATTTTTTTGGAGGATGAT
Source organism: Lutra lutra (assembly GCF_902655055.1). NCBI lineage: Eukaryota > Metazoa > Chordata > Mammalia > Carnivora > Mustelidae > Lutra > Lutra lutra. Next base: position 96,146,087 of record NC_062288.1, read on the forward strand.
TTGATAACAGCTATTAAATTTAATATAGTAATTTAGGAAGTTATAGCTGTACAAATGTACAGGATTACATGTGAAGATTTTTATAGTAGCAGCTTTTTTCTTTACTGGTGAAGAACTGGAAGAGTCAGCCACTTAAAATGTGAGAGTATATTATTGCTAATATGCAAAGGCTTAATGTATGCCCACACATGCATATAACAAAGTAGCAGGACAATAGACTTACTAAAATAGCAAATAAAGACCATATATAGATAAACTTGTATATGCATAGAAAATTCCTGTACGGACACAACAGAAACTAATAGTACTGTTTACTCTAGGAGATAGATCAGGAAAATCAGGCATTGGTGAGAGAGACATTTGCATCCATTTTATATCCCTGTATAAAATTTTATTTTTACCTTGAGTTGTGCTAACTTTATGATAAATGGAAAGTGTTTTATTAATGTAAACATACATATTTCAATGTTACTTTGCTATTTTATTCAGCACCCCAGCCATCCTCACTTTTATACACTACTTTTTCTGTCAGTTCTCTGTGTTGGTTCCTAAGCCCTTACCTCTCACTTCAAGTAGCTCGGGAAGGTGCCCTGGTAGCATTTGAAGACCTAGAAGGGAAAATGTGGCTGAAGAGCCACAGCTGGAATGCATGCATGTTGCAGAGATGGGAACGGGTTGTGGCATTAGCAGAACCTGAGACTGGTTTGCAGGGCAGATCCTATGTCTCTCTCTCTTTTTTAAAATTTAATTTAATTTTTCCAAGATTCATTGTTTATGAGTTCCCATAACTATGATAGCAGAGTATCTTGTAGAGAGGGAGTGCAGAAATCATCTGAATAATATGGGATTCTTAGGGCTTTGAGATGAAAAACTTTTGACAGAGACTATTTGTTGGCCTCTGGATTTTTTTGTTTTGTTTTGTTTTGTTAAAGATTTTAGTGATTTATTTGAGAGTGGGAGAATGTGCAAGAGAGCACCAGTGGGGAGCAGCACAGGGCTGGGGATTGCGGGGAGGGAGCACCAGCAGGCGGAGGGGCAGAAGGAGAGGCAGGCTCCTAGCTGAGCAGGGAGGCCAACTTGGGGCTTGATCCCAGGACCCTGAGATCATCACCTGAGCTGAAGGCAGATGCTTAACTGACTGAGCCACCCAGGCACCCCTGTTGGCCACTGGGTTTTTGATTTTTGGTAAGTGTCTTGGAGCCATTTGTGGTGTCTTCTGCTTATGGGTTGCTAGGGCTCTTGCAGGGTTAATTGGAAACAGAGGCACAGGAGAGAGCAGAGGGGCTGGCTGCTTACAGCACGGACTGTTTGGTGATCATCAGGACTTGGCGACTGGGTCGAAGGCAGCCTGGGCATTGAGAAACCCCTGACGAGGAGACTTCAAGTTTGCCCATGACATAAAACTTCACCATGTTCTAAAACTTGATTAGTCTCAGGAGGGAAAGGTGAAACTTTCTCTGGCTTTTCCTTGACTACATCCCTAGGGTTTCTCTGAACTTGACAAATTTAGTTTCTCAGTGAATAACTCCCATAGGGACAGACAGGAGAAGAAAAGAAGGAGGGGGAGAGACAGAGGGAGACAACTGGACTTCCACAGCATTATTACTACTGGACTTTTCTCTGAGAAATTGTATGAAGACTGTTTTCTCTTGCACTGAGAGCAAGGACAGCATCAGCATGCTCTGGGCCACAGAGTGTGCTCTGTACTAGTCAGGCAGGAGTAGCCAGGGCTGATCCCTGGACAGCCATAGACATTCCAGCTCAGGCTCTTTTTTTGGAGGTGAGTGCCAGGGCTCCCACCTATGAAGGAGAGAGTAAGAGAAGATCGGGATGGGAAGTTCTAGGCTTCACTGCTGTCTAAAATGAAGACATCTTCAGTAGAGTGTGCAGGGTGGGCTAGGAGAGCTGTGCAATGGAGGAACCCAAATGAAATCCTCCCTCCACAGCAGAGAGCAGATTTAGCTCTTCTCAGTGCTGGTGGTAGACATAGCTCTCTGCCATGACCTAAGACCCTGCTCTCTCATTTGTCCTTATTCCTTGTTTATGTAAGCTTGCCATTTTGCAGGGGATCTCTAGGAGGAGAGCCCACAGATTGACCAGACAATGCCTTAGTGAACAGTGAAGAGAAGGTTCTATTTTGTAATAGGAGGAAAAGCAGGTCAGGATGGATACTCTTTACTCATTCACTGACTTGTTTGGAGAAATGTATTGAATAAATACTGAAAGAATACATATGGGCTTACCCTGTGTCAGACTCTGTTCTAGGCACTGGAGATGTGACAGTGAATAAGAAAGACCACGGAACTTCAATTTCAGCTATTGATGAGAACCAATAAGAAGAAAATTCTGCCTCTAAGAGGATAGAATGTGAAGACATACTTGTACTATTTTAGAGAGGGTGACTGGGGAAGACCCATGGTTGGAGACTTCTGAGCAAAGACCTGCATGTGGTGAGGGAAGGAGCCCAGATATACTAAGCAGATCAGTGTGATTCATTTTGGTGTCTTTGACACTTTGACACTTTTCCTTTTTGTCAGGACTCTGGAGAAAATGGGAGGACATAGATAGCAGATAATTGGGGACTTTTCCAAGCTTCTCTTCTATGGGATGCAGACCATAGCTGGTTGGAAATAGAGATAGGCTGCCCATTTTGAGGTCTTATTTCTTCACTGAAACTAGAGATTTGAGACATGAGGATGGCAGAGAATGTTTCCTGGTTTCTTGTCTCCTGGTGCCAGGGTGGAGATTGTATAGGACAGGTGGGAGATGGGGATGAAAATTCCAGCCTCCTTTTCACTGCTCTGGACCTCTACTCCCTGCTGTCTTCTGGTGACAAAAGGAATGATCTCAGAACTAGGGGTTACCAACTGGAAACGAATGAGGTTCTTCCTATGAGGAGGAGGCACAGTCATTGAAATGAGAGATAGAGATGTCTTTCGTGATAAGAATAAGGAGAAACAAAGTAGAATACTCTATTCCAGGGAGCCAGCTCCCCAGAATACAGAGAAAGACTCAATAGTTTGTCTCAGTATAGCTCTTATCTTATGACAGTTTCCCAGGTAGACCCCACCTCTCTGCAAGCTGGCTCTAACAACAGACTGAAGTAATGATTAAGATAACTGAAGTGAGAACTTCAAGTGAACATAAGGCAAATAGAGCGCACATTCAGTGGAGATGAAGGGAAGAAGTTACCCTATCTGGGTGGGATTGTCAGGATTCTGTAGGACATGGACATAAGGGGCAGAGAATATGGTTTAGGGCATTCAGGAGGGAAGCATTGGTGTTATAAATGAGCTCATTGTAGTCAGGGAAGTGGACAGGGTGGCAGGTCAGAGCAGAGTTAGAGGCAGAAAGACCAGTGAGTTGAAAGACGAGGGTGCATATGGGGGGGGGGTTGTTGGTGACTAATGCTCACCTTTTTGCATATGTATATTTATTCTAATATGTATTTTCTTCATAAAACATTTCACATCAACCTTGTACAGAGAATACTAGAAGATGAGCCCATTTGTCATGATATGGAACCCAAGAGCAGAGATAATACTTCCTCGACTTGGGAATAGCTTCAGTCCTTTGAAATTAGAAGCATGTAAGCTCTCCTTTGTTCTCTAGATTTCATAAAGGGCAAGACACAGGACTAAATGTTGAAGAATTATTCTAGTGCCATTGAATTTTATCTACTTGGCTTCCGTGGCTCCAAAGAATTACACAATATTCTTTTTGCCACATTCTTCCTTCTCTACTCAGTGACAGTCATGGGGAACATGCTCATCATTGTGATTGTCAGTGTTGATAAACGCATGCAGTCCCCCATGTATTTCTTCCTTGGCCACCTCTCTGTCCTAGAGATCCTGATCACATCAGTTGCTGTCCCCTTGATGCTCTGGGGGTTACTGCTTCCTGGGATGCAGGCAATATCTTTGACAGCATGTAGTGCACAATTATATTTGTACCTTTTTTTGGGTACGTCAGAGTTGGTATTAATGGGAGCAATGCCTGTGGACTGTTATGTGGCTGTCTGTAACCCCCTGAGGTACAACATCATTATGAAAAGCCACACCTGCATCTGGGTGGTCATTGTGTCATGGGTGTTTGGGTTCCTATTTCGAATCTGGCCTGTCTATGCCACATTTCAGCTTACATTCTGCAAATCAAATGTGTTAGACCATTTTTTATGTGACCGAGGGCAACTGCTCAAACTATCCTGTGATGACAGCCTTTTCACAGAGTTTATTCTTTTTTTAATGGCTGTATTCATTATTGTTGGTTCTTTGATCCCTACAATCATCTCCTACACCTACATCATCTCCACCATCCTCAAGATCCCTTCAGCCTCTGGTCGGAGGAAAGCCTTCTCTACCTGTGCATCCCACTTCACCTTTGTTGTGATTGGCTATGGCACCTGCTTATTCCTGTATGTGAAACCCAAGCAAACACAGGCAGCTGAGTACAACAGGGTAGCATCACTGATGGTTTTAGTGGTGACCCCTTTTCTGAACCCATTCATCTTCACCCTCCGGAATGATAAATTTATAGAGGCCTTTCGAGATTTCATGAAACGCTGCCATCAATTCCTCAAGGGGTAGCTGTGTCCTAAGGACAATCACAGACACATTGTCATGGACCTGAGTAGTCTGAAAGCAATAATGCAATCTGAAATGATAATTTTCAACACTAAGTTGCTTGTGATCTACATGAGAATTCCACAAAATTCTTCAAGAGAATTTTAAGACACTGACAGTGCTCCAATTTATAATCAGATGATTCCTACAATGGGAGATCTCATTATTATTTTTTAATTGGATATATATTCTCATACATACTTCTGTAGTTATAATACATCTTATAGTATAAATTTAGCAGGTGTAAATGTGCAAAATATATGTGATATTTCTTGGAACACTCAGCTCTTTGAATGAGAAAAGCAAGGAGGAGTAGTATTCATTCTGTGGAGTTGACCTCCATGATTGATTCTAGGTGTTGAGTCATCTTCCTATATTTTGTCCTGGGCTTTCATGATTTTCTCACTGCCTAAAGCACCCTCTATTTCTTTTGTGAGTGACCCCAAGTTCAGCCTCAGGGGGTCCAACCTTTACTTGAGGTTCCTGTCCCCAGGTCTTACAGGGATGCTACCTCCCTGTAGATCTTCTCAATTGGCAGTTGTAAGGGTGAACTCATTCCACAATCCTGCCTTCTTTCCAATCTCAGGGAGATGTATGTTAATTCAGGCATGTCTCTAATTGGTGGACTTTCTCATGGTGAGGAGGGAGGGTCTTAGAAAGAGGCATTTTTCTTATCTAGCATGATTCTCATTATCACCCAAGCCCCAGATGTGGGAGGGCATGAATTCTGGGACCTGAACGTACAAGGGCAAGCTGACCTTGGTGTGTCCCTGGGATGAGGCAGGAGTGCAGAAAAGGGGCCACCCCTGGTCGCTTCTCCCTACATTCCTCACATTATCCAATCATGACACAGGGCATTCCATCTCCCTTCTCTCTCAGCTACAGTTCTTTCTTCCTTTCCCCCTCCCCCTACAAAGACAGAGTTTACCAAGCTGTCCTTCAGGTCTATAGGGAGCTTCCTAATCCATATCTCACTTTCTATATTGTCTAGTCCCAGCCCCTTTCCTGTCGACCGCCATTGTCAATATTTCTGCCATTCTTGTGGCTAAGTAGAGGTCAAAAGACTGTGCACATGAGACTGCCTCCCAACACAATACATGTATTTATTCTGGACTCTGTTCTATGTGCATTTGACAAGAATATATATTCTGTTGTTTTAAGATAGGATGTTCTGAATATAGCTGTTAAAATTTACCTGGTCCAATGTGTCATTCAAAGCCACTATTTACTTATTGATTTTCTGTTTGTATGATTTATCCTTTGATGTAAGTGGGGTGTTAAAGTCTCTACTATTATAGTATTAGTATTGATTATGTCAATATGTATGTTTGTTAAAAGCTGCTTTATGAGTTTGGATGCTCCTATGTTGGATAGATAAATATTTACAACTGTATCTTCTTGTTGGATTGTTCCCTTTATGATTATGTAATGTCCTTCTTTGTTTCTTATTACATCTTTGTTTTAAAGTCTCTCTTGTCTGATATACTTATCATTACCCTAGCTTTCTTTTTACTTCCTTTTGCATGAGCAATGCTTTTCCAGCCCTTTCTTTTCAATCTGCCTGTGTGTTTAGGTCTTAAATGAGTCTCTTGTAGGCAGCACATGGGTGGGTCTTGCTTTTTTATTCATTCTGTCACCCTGTGTCTTTTTTTTTTTTTAAAGATTTTATTTATTTGTCAGAGAGAGAGGGAGAGAAAGCGAGCACAGGCAGACAGAATGGCAGGCAGAGGCAGAGGGAGAGGCAGGCTCCCCGCCGAGCAAGGAGCCCGATGTGGGACTCGATCCCAGGACGCTGGGATCATGACCTGAGCTGAAGGCAGCCGCTTAACCAACTGAGCCACCCAAGCGTCCTACCCTGTGTCTTTTGATTAGAGCCATTAGTCCATTTACATTCAAAGTAATTATTTATGGGTGTACTTACTGCCCTTTTGTTACTTATTTTTTTTTATAATTTTTTAATTTTTTCAGCATAACAGTATTCATTAATTTTTGCACCACACCCAGTGCTCCATGCAATCTGTGCCCTCCACAATACCCACCACCTGGTGCCCCCAACCTCCCACCCCCCACCCCTTCAAAATTCTCAGATCGTTTTTCAGAGTCCATAGTCTCTCATGGTTCACCTCCCCTTCCAATTTCCCTCAACTCCCCTCTCCTCTCCATCTCCCCTTGTCCTCCATGCTATTTGTTATGCTCCACAAATAAGTGAAACCATATGATAATTGACTCTCTCTGCTTGACTTATTTCACTCAACATAATCTCTTCCAGTCCCGTACATGTTGCTACAAAACTTGGGTATTCATCCTTTCTTTCTTTTTTCTTTTTTTTTTTTTTACAGCTTTATAAACATATATTTTTATCCCCAGGGGTACAGGTCTGCGAATCGTCAGGTTTACACACTTCACAACACTCACCATAGCACATACCCTCCCCAATATCCATAACCCCCCCCCCTCCCAACCCCCTCCCCCCATCAAACCTCAGTTTGTTTTGTGAGATTAAGAGTCACTTATGGTTTGTCTCCCTCCCAATCCCATCTTGTTTCATTTACTCTTCTCCTACCCCATCAACCCCCCATGTTGCATCTCCTCTCCCTCATATCAGGGAGATCATATGATAGTTGTCTTTCTCCGATTGACTTATTTCGCTAAGCATGATACCCTCTAGTTCCATCCACGTCGTCGCAAATGGCAAGATTTCATTTCTTTTGATGGCTGCATAGTATTCCATTGTGTATATATACCACCTCTTCTTTATCCATTCGTCTGTAGATGGACATCTAGGTTCTTTCCATAGTTTGGCTATTGTAGACATTGCTGCTATAAACATTCGGGTGCATGTGCCCCTTCGGATCACTATGTTTGTATCTTTAGGGTAAATACCCAGCAGTGCAATTGCTGGGTCATAGGGTAGTTCTATTTTCAACATTTTGAGGAACCTCCATGCTGTTTTCCAGAGTGGTTGCACCAGCTTGCATTCCCACCAACAGTGTAGGAGGGTTCCCCTTTCTCCGCATCCTCGCCAGCATCTGTCATTTCCTGACTTGTTAATTTTAGCCATTCTGACCGGTGTGAGGTGATATCTCATTGTGGTTTTGATTTGTATTTCCCTGATGCCGAGTGATATGGAGCACTTTTTCATGTGTCTGTTGGCCATCTGGATGTCTTCTTTGCAGAAATGTCTGTTCATGTCCTCTGCCCATTTCTTGATTGGATTATTTGTTCTTTGGGTGTTGAGTTTGCTAAGTTCTTTATAGATTTTGGACACTAGCCCTTTATCTGATATGTCATTTGCAAATATCTTCTCCCATTCTGTCAGTTGTCTCCACTCCACTCCAAAACTGCTAGAACTTGTACAGGAATTCAGTAAAGTGTCAGGATATAAAATCAATGCACAGAAATCAGTTGCATTTCTCTACACCAACAACAAGACAGAAGAAAGAGAAATTAAGGAGTCCATCCCATTTACAATTGCACCCAAAACTATAAGATGCCTAGGAATAAACCTAACCAAAGAGACTAAGAATCTATACTCAGAAAACTAGAAAGTACTCATGAAAGAAATTGAGGAAGACACAAAGAAATGGAAAAATGTTCCATGCTCCTGGATTGGAAGAATAAATATTGTGAAAATGTCTATGCTCCCTAAAGCAATCTACACATTTAATGCAATTCCTATCAAAGTACCATCCATTTTTTTCAAAGAAATGGAACAAATAATCCTAAAATTTATATGGAACCAGAAAAGACCTCGAATAGCCAAAGGAATATTGAAAAAGAAAGCCAAAGTTGGTGGCATCACAATTCCGGACTTCAAGCTCTATTACAAAGCTGTCATCATCAAGACAGCATGGTACTGGCACAAAAACAGACACATAGATCAATGGAACAGAATAGAGAGCCCAGAAATGGACCCTCAACTCTATGGTCAACTCATCTTCGACAAAGCAGGAAAGAATGTCCAATGGAACAAAGACAGCCTCTTCAATAAATGGTGTTGGGAAAATTGGACAGCCACATGCAGAAAAATGAAATTGGATCATTTCCTTACACCACACACGAAAATAGACTCAAAATGGATGAAGGATCTCAATGTGAGAAAGGAATCCATCAAAATCCTCGAGGAGAACACAGGCAGCAACCTCTTCGACGTCAGCCGCAGCAACATCTTCCTAGGAACATCACCAAAGGCAAGGGAAGCAAGTGCAAAAATGAACTTTTGGGATTTTATCAAGATCAAAAGCTTTTGCACAGCAAAGGAAACAGTGAACAAAACCAAAAGACAACTGACAGAATTGTTACTTATTTTTAAGTTATTTTTATAGTTCTCTGTTTCTTCTCTTGCTTTCTTCTTTCATGGTTTGCTGGCTTTCTTTAATCAGATAGTTGGATTCCTTTCTCTTTATTTCTTGCATATCTATTACTGGTTTTTGATTTGTGGTAACTATTTGGTTTCTATATAACATCTATGCATATAATAGCATATAGTAAGTTATGGTTGCTTAAATTTAATCCCATTATTTACTCCTTTCCCCACCAGCTTAACATTTAGGAATATGACATTGTACTTTACATCCTTTTATTTTGTGAATCCCTTGACTGATTTTTATAGGTGTACTTAATTTTTTTGCTTTTGTGTTTCCTACTTTTCCTACTCCTGCTTATGGCCTTTCCTTTCCATTAAGAGTCCCCTTCTCATTTCTTGTAGGGCTAAGTTAATCGTTACGAATTCCTTTAACTTTTGTTTATCTGAGAAACACTTTATCTTTCCTCTTATTCTGAATTATAGCCTTGCTGGATGCAATATTCTTGGTTGTAGGCTTTTTTCTTTCAGCACTTTGAACATACCATGCCATTTCTTTCCAGCCTGTAATGTTTCTGCTGAAAAATCAGTGGATGGACTTATGGGGCTTCCCTTGTATATAATTGTTTTTCTTTTGCTGCTTTTAAAATTCTCTCTTTATCACTACTTTTTGCCATTTTACATTTTAATTTAATTTAATCTAATCTAATTTTATAGATTTATTTATTTGAGAAGGAGAGAGAGTAAGCAGGGGGAGGAGTAGAGGGAGAGAGAGGAGAGAGAGGAAGAGCATCCTCAGGCTGATTTCCTTCTGAATGTGGAGCTCAACGCAGGGCTCAATCCCATGACCCTAAGATCATGACCTGAGCTGAAGTCAGATGCTTAACCAACTTAGCCACTCGGGCACCCCTTCTTTGTGCCATTTTAAATACTATGTATTTGGGTGTGGACCTTCTTGGTTTGGTTAAATAGGGGGCTCTCTGTGCCTCCTGGATCTGAGTTTCTATTCCTTCCCCAGATTCAAAAGTTTCCGGCTATTATTTCTTCAAATAAGTTTTCTGCCCTGTTTTCTCTTTCTTCTCCTTTTGTGATCTGTATAATGCAAATGTTATTATGCTTGATGGTATTGCTGAGTTCCCTCTATTTTAATTTTTTATTATTATTATTTTTCTGTCTCCTGTTCAGCTTGTTTTCCTTGACTTTGTCCTCCAGGTCATTGACCTATTATTCTGCCTCCTCTAGTCTGCTATATATTCCTTCTAGTATATTTTTAATTCCAGTTATTGAGTTCTTCATGTCTGATAGATTCTTGTTTATGTTTTCTTTCTCTTTGTTAAGGTCCTCCACTCTTTTTAATCAAGTCCAATGAGTATATTTATGACCATTGCTTTAAATTCTTTATCAGGTATATTATTTATCTCTGTTTCAATCAGCACTCTTTGATTTTGTTGTGTTCTTTAATTTGGGACATATTCCTCTGTCTCCTTTTCTCTCTCTGTTTCTGCATGTTAGGAAAGTCAGCTACCTGTGGTGCTCTTGAAAGTAGTGGCCTTATGAAAAAGAGGTCCTGTAGTGTGACCTGCAGAACAATGTGTCTTGTTCAATGGAACCTGGCACTTCAGGGGTGTCTTCTATGTGTGTGGCATGTGCCCTGCTCTTCTGGCTGAGCCACTTTTGCCTTCAGTCCATTTGTCTGCAATGACTCTGCCTGTTGTGGGAAGGGATTTGTCTCTGTGTTGTTATTAGGCTTGTCTGGAGCTGCCATGGCTTGCATTGAGTCAGATCAGGTGTTTGCCCAAGAGGTGATAGCATTGAACTATAGGGCACTTTCTCTGTGTTGTTCCCTGAGGAGTTTTTGTTGGTGGGTGGGGCCTGGAGTCAGAGTAGGTGGTTCCCCCCCATTGCTGGGGCTATAGTCAGATTGGTGTGTGCCATTATCATAGTCTGTTTATTTCAGAATTGGATTACACATATCGGTATGAATCTCTCTTTCTCTCTCTCTCTGTATGTATGCATATACGTGCATATGGATGTGTGTATGTGTGTGTGTATTCTCATTTTTTTTTTTTTTTTGAGTGGTAGTTCAATGACTAACCCAGTAACAATGAGCATGCCCTTTAGGCCCTGATCACAGTGCTAAATGACCATTTAAACAATAAGAAGCAAATCCTCCAGGATGTGTGGCCAACTCCAGGTCTGGGGCCAGAAATAAACAGGATGAGCTTGGAACATTTTGTCACACCAAATATCAAAGCTGACTAGGGACATGTTAAAAGGATTCAGGGTCCAAACTGAAGAGACTTTCACTAGCCAATATGGGACAAGTTGTAATTTGAAAATACAATGATTGCAGTTATTTAAAACCCATCAAACATATTTAGAACCATGAGTTCATAATGATATTTACAAGTTATTCACCTTCAAAAGAGATTAAGGAAACCTATTTATTATTTTGAGATCTGATAAATGGAAAGATTCAAGTATTTATTTTGGGTAAATATACAGTAAATGAAAATATCAAAGTATTGTAGATAATTAATGAAACATGATAGAATTAGAATATCACCATTTAGCAATGCCCAGTGATGTTTATACATCATGCATCAACTGTTTCTAACATCATAGAAAAGAGAAAAATAGATCTTATGTGTCTTTGGGTGAAATACTGTAAAAGACCTTCATTTGTCAAAACTAGAGGAGTTTAGTCTTATCAGTCCTCTGAATTCAGCTGCCAATTTACAGGAAAATATATAGAGAACTTTACTTACTGTATCATGAGGATACCATCACCAAAATCCAGATTATAGACAACTACTGTCAAAACACCTAGTGATTTCAACAGATAGATTATAAAGAAAAGAAAGGGATGCTGAAAGGATCTACAGATTAAAGGGACTAAAAGGATACATGAAATTTAAAAAAAATGGTCAAAACTAAGCTATAGTATGTAGTGATGTAAATTTGGGTGATAAAAGAAACGTGGTGAAGTGATTATTGCAAAGATAGTTACTTTTAGGGAAATAAGGATTATAATTGTAGTGGGGTAGCGCAGGAGGTTCTGAGGTCTCTGTGGATGTTCTTTCTTTTTCTTTGATCTGGCTGGTAGCTATAAGAGTACTTATGTCATTATAAATTAGATATACATTTGCTTTGTGTAGTGATTCTATATCTGTACTTTATATTAAAATCAAACAATTAGAAGGATTTCTGATTTCCAATTAAGGAGCTTGGAAGTTGTCACTGTTGTCCTCACAACAGGAATAAAACCAAAGAAAGTGAAAATCAGCTTACTTTCTTAAATCCATCAGAGAACTAAGGTCACTGGGCAAACCAATATTCTTCAAATTGGAAAGACAGGCAAATACAATGAATCACAGTGTACTGGAGCAGAAAATCTGATGCAGAAGTCCATTGCTGGAGCTAGTTTGAGGTTAGAACGTACTTGACAAATTGTTGTAGGCTCTGTAGGGACAAACTTGGGGGCTAAAACTTTCAGAGAGTCCCAGTGTTAGGAGGGCCCCCATGCATTTGTGAATTGTATGTCCAGGATCCTTGTCAGGATCTCAGAGTGAAGGTCAGAGAATTTAGAGTCCTATCAATTAGGTGAAGGGTGAAAGTAACCATTCTGAAATACACCAAGGAATTTGAAAACATTCTGAAATATGCCTGGCTTTAAGGGACACTATTTTATCAAAGCCTAAATACCTTGGATTTTTACCTAACCAATTTGGGTTATAGCCTAACCAATTTGGGTTATAGCCCAAATTCTCAATCTGGGAAATAGCCAACTCCAGTCTCTCTGTCCTTCTGTTTCACTAAAGTTACAGAGAAGCTGAAAGTCACAACCCAGAGACACAGGTTCACTATAAGTCTGAGACCTAATCATAGGACTGTAGAATGTTGAATGGTTCACTCCTTCCACTCCTTACCTTACCACCACATCAGCAGGGCTGCTGTATGATAGCAGGGGATTACAACAGAAATAACTTTGAGTCTAAGACCTTATTTAAGAAGGAGATTCTAGGGAAACACAAAAACAACAGATGAGACAAAAATAAGAACAAGAGATTTATTTTAGCCTCTCACACCTATGGCTACATTAAACAGTAAACACAGCACAATTCTGAGCCAGATAAACATAAAACCTCACATAGAAGACCTGTTTACCTCAGGGCTTTTTTACCCATTATGTGGTAATGTCCAGCTTCCAGTGAAATATTACAAGGCATACTAAAAAACAAACAAGCAAAAGAAAATATGAAGAAACAGGGCAAACATGAGAATCAGACTCAGATGTGGCAGAAATGTTGAAATGATCAGACTAGGATTTTAACATAACTGTTTAACATGCTAAGGACTCTAGTAGAAGAGTAGACAAAATGCAAGAGCCAATGGATAACATCGGCAGAGCAATGGAAACTAAGGAAGAATAAAAATGAAGTGGTCATGGTTGCCAAACTGTGGAAAGAACCAAGATGCCCTTCAACGGATGAATGGATAAGGAAGATGTGGTCCATATACACTATGGACTATTATGCCTCCATCAGAAAGGATGAATACCCAACTTTTGCGGCAACATGGACGGGACTGGAAGAGATTATGCTGAGTGAAATAAGTCAAGCAGAGAGAGTCAATTATCAAATGGTTTAACTTAGGGCGCCTGGGTGGCTCAGTGGGTTAAAGCCTCTGCCTCCAGCTCAGGTCATGATCCCAGGGTCCTGGGATCGAGCCCTGCATTGGGCTCTCTGCTCAGCGGGGAGCCTGCTTCCTTCTCTGGGGTGCCTGGGTGGCTCAGTGGGTTAAAGCCTCTGCCTTCGGCTCAGGTCATGATCCCAGGGTCCTGGGATCGAGCCCCACATCAGGCTCTCTGCTCCGCAGGGAGCCTGCTTCCTCCTCTCTCTCTCTCTGCCTGCTTGTGATCTCTGTCTGTCAAATAAATAAATAAATAAATCTTAAAAAAAATGGTTTAACTTATTTGTGGAGCATAACAAATAGCATGGAGGACATGGGGAGTTAGGAGAAGGCATTTGGGGGAAATTGGAAGGGGAGGTGAACAATGAGAGACTATGGACTCTGAAAAACAATCTGAAGGGTTTGAAGAGGTGGGGGGGTGGGAGGTTGGGGGAACCAGGTGGTGGGTATTGGAGAGGGCACGGATTGCATGGAACACTGGGTGTGGTACAAAAAACAATGAATACTGTTATGCTGAAAATAAATTTAAAAATGATTTAAAAAAATGAAGTGGTAAGAAAGGCCCAACCTAAATAAAAATAAAGAGTGGCTTTAATGAGCTTGGCAAAAGAGTGTACATAGTTGAGGAAAGAATCAGTGAGCTTAATGATATGTCCTGAGAAACTTCCAGAACTTAAATGCAAAGTGAAAAATGAATGAAAACGTAAAACAGAGTATCTAAGAATTTGGAACAATTACAAAAACAATTATAAATCTTATGTGTCATGAGAATATGAGAAGTAACAGATAAATTATTAGAAGTAATAATAACTGAGAAATTCCTAAAATTAATGAAAACAGATATTAAACCACAGATCCAGGAAGCTCAGAGAATGTGAACAGGATAAATAGCAAACAATTTACTTGTAGGCCTATCATATTTGAAGTGCAGAAAATCAAAGACAAAGACAACATATTGAAAGAAGCCAGAAGGGGGAAAACACTTAACCTACAGAGGAATAACAATGGGAATTACATTAGAGTCCTCTTCAGAAAACATGCAAGCCAAAAGGAAAGCAGAGTAAAGTACTTAATGTGTTGATGAAAGAAATCCACCATTCTAGAATTCTGTATCTTGGGAAATTATTCTTAAAAAGAGAAGAAATACTTTCTCAGACAAATAACATTTTATTTTTCACCAGTAGACCACCCTTGTAAGAGATGTTAGAAGAAGTTGTTTACAGGGGCGCCTGGGTGGCTCTGGGTTAAAGCCTCTGCCTTCGGCTCAGGTCATGATCTCAGGGTTCTGGGGTGGAGCCCCACATTAGGTTCTCTACTCAGCAGGGAGCCTGCTTCTCTGCCTGCCTCTCTGCCTACTTGTGATCTCTGTCAAATAAATAAATTTAAAAAAAAACTAAATAAAAAAAGAAGTTGTTTACAGAGTAGGAAAATAATATTGTTCACAAATTGAATCTGCAGAAAGAAAGGAAGAAATTAGAGAAGGAATAAATTTAGGTAAAATAAAATATTTAATTTTTCTTATTCTTACCTGATCTCACAAATAGTTTGTCAGAATGACAGAGCAGCAACATATCGGATGATTCTAGCTTATGAATAAGTGAAATGAATGACAGCAATGTTTAGGGGATGTGAGAGAGGAGCTGGGGATATTCTGTTATAAGATACTTGCATTACCCATGAAGGGCTATAATGTTACTGAGAAGTGATTATAGCAAGGTCACAGGATATAAAGTTAGTATACAAGTCAATCACTTTCCTATGTACTTGCTTTAATACATATCAACAATGAAAAACTGGGATTTGGAATTAAAAACACCATTTACTTGAGCACCAAAAAATATTTAGGTACAAACCTAACAAAATTTGTGCATGACCTATCTGAGAAAAACTACAAAAACTTAAAAACTCTGATGAAAAATATAAGAAGATATAAATAAATGGAGAAATACCCCATATTCCTGCACAGAAAAACAGTATTAAGATGTCAATTCTTATCAACTTGACTTATAGATTCAATGCAATCTAACCAAAATCCGAGTAAGTTATTTTGTAGATAATGACAAAGTGATGCTAGTATTTATATGGAAAGGTGAAAGGCCCAGAATAGCCAACACAATTCTGAAGAAGAACAGATTTGAAGCTACTAACTCTACTCAACTTCAAAATTTATTATAATATAACTGTAGTTATTAAGACATTGTCTTATTGGTGAAATAACAGAAAAATATATTGGTAGAATAGAATAGAAAGCTCAGAAATAGACCCACACAAACATCATCAACTGATCTTTAATTAAGAACAAAGGAAATTCAGTGGAGAAAGGATAGTTTTTTCAACAAAAGGTGCTGGAATGATTGGATCCACAGGGGAAAAAAAAATCTGGATGCAGATCTTACACCTTTCATAAAAATAAACTCAAATTGGATCAGAGACCTAAATGTAAAATGCAAAAGTACAAAACATCAGAACCTAACAGGAGAAAAGTAGGTGACCTTGGGTTTGATGAATCGTTTTTAGATACAACACCAAAAGGATGATCAATGAAAGAAAAAATTGAAAAGGTGAACTTCTGCTCTGGGAAGGACTGTTATGAGAAAGAAAAGACAAGCCACAGTTTGGGAGAAAGTATGTGGCAAATGACATATGAAATATCGGACATGTACACAAAACATACAAAGAGCTTTTAAAACTCAACAATAAGAACAAATAACTCAATTAAAAATGAGCAAAAGATCTGAACAGTTGCCTCACTAAAAGACATATGCAGATAGTAAATAAACATATAAAAAGATGATCAACATTCTATGTCATTAGGAAATTACAAATTAATACAATAATGAAGAACCACCCCACACCTAGTAGAATGGGTAAAATCCCAAACACCAAATGTTGGTGAGAATGTGGAGCAACAGGAACTATCATTATTGCTGGTGGGAATGCAAAATGGTACAGCCACTTTGAAAGACACTTTGGCAATTTCTTACGAAGCTAAGTATACTCTTACAATACAACCCAGGAATTATATCCCTTAATATATACACAAATGAGTTGATAACATGTATGTACAACCTTGCACATGAATGCTCTTTGTAGCTCTATTCATAATTGCCAAAAATTAGAACCAACCAAGACATCTATTATGGGTTGTATTATGTCCATCAAAATTCATATGTTGAAATTCTAACCTCCTAGTATATCAGAATGTGAACTTGAGTGGAAATGGGGTTGCAGTTGTACTTAGTGAAGATGAGGTCATACTGGAGTAGTGTGGTCCCTAATCCTATTGACTGGTGTCCTTATAAAGAGAACACTTTGTGATGAGACATGAAGAGAGAATTACTTGAGAAGGTGGAATATAAACCAGATAGCAATAGAGAAGTATCAATAAAGCCAAATGCAATGTCTTGGAAAAGAATAATATGATCGATAAATCCCTCACAAGAATGAGCAAGTAAAAAATAGAAACACAAATCACTAATATCAGAAATGGAAACAAGGGATGTCACAATAGTGCTATAAACTGTAAATGTATAAAAATGGATATCATGAACAACTTTATTTTGATAAATTTGACAACTTAAATGAATTAAACAAATCACCTGGAAAACACAAACTGAAGCAGAAGTTTTGAATAGTCCTATAGCTCCTAAAGGGATTTTACCTATAAATAAGTACTTCCTCACAAAGAAAACTCCTGGCCTAGATTTCCTCACTGATGGATTTTTCCAAACAATTTAGGAGGAAATAATACAAACATTTCCCCATAAAATCGGAAAGGAGGGCTTATTTTCCAACTCATTTTATGATAACCAAAATTACTTTGATGCCAAAACCTGACATCATTCTTACCTAAAAGAAAATTATAGGTCAATATCTCTCATTAATAGAGAGGCCAAAATCCTGAATTAAAAAGCTGATCAATATAACCCAATAACTTAAAAAGAATAGCCCACATACCTCAGTATTCCCTCCTAATCTTTCTCTTTAGCACTGAGGCAATCACTGTTGGGGTTTCTTTAACTACAGATTACTTTTATCTATTCTAGAATGTATGGCATCTCACCATATGCAATTTTTTCATATCTAAACTTTTCATTTATTATAATGTACATGAATTCATCCACATTGTGTCCTATCAGCATTTTGTTACTTTTCATTGCTGAGTAGTATTTCCTTGTATGACTATAACATTCTCTTGTTGATGGATATTTGTTTTCTGTCACACAATTAGTTATAATGATTAAAGGCACTATGAACACTGTAACTGAAGTATTGGAGAAGACATACATTTTGATTTATTTTCAGCAACTACCTACAAAGAGAAATGCTAGATCATAGGGAGATATATATTTAAGTTTATAAGAAATGAAACTTTTTCCAAAGGAGTTTTATTACTTTATATTCCTTTCTCCTTCTCCATTTCTACTCTGCCAATGTCTAGTTGATCATACTGGAAAGATATCTAGAGAAATGGAACCATGCCTGGAATTAAGAAAGTTGATTGTTTAATGAAGGCTCTGACACAGAGCATACCCTCCACCCTCCTCATATTTCCTCATTTGACAGCAGCCCTCCTTCACTGTTCCCCAGCAGTCATCACATGACCCCACATGGCCACTCAGAGGTTGACAGGCACATAGTGGGACAGAGGTGTCATGGGTAGCTGTCAGCACAGTTCCCATGGTGGTGAGGCCCTGAGGGATGGGTCTCTACTTCATAGTATGATTGGTGGCTCCTGTTTTGTTAGTGGCATTCTAGGATCTGCATGGGGTAACAACACTAAATAGAAGTACTCTGACCAGAGGATCTGGGCATAGGCCCAATGCAATCTCATTTACGAAACAAAACAAATGAGCAAAGGAGGAAAAAAGGAGAGAGAGAGGCAAACTAAGAATCATACTCAACTGCAGAGAAAAACTGATGGTTTCCAGAGGTGAGGTGGTGGGGGGGATGGGTGAACTAGGTGATGGGGATTAAGTAGTGCCCTTGTTATGTTGAGCACTATGTGATGTATGGAAGTGTGGAATCACTATATTGTACACCAGAAACTAATATTACACTGCATGTTAACTCATTGGAATTTAAGTAAAAAATTAAAAGAGATTATAAATTAATGTAACTTTTTGATGGTGACTTGGTAACAGCTAATAATTTAATACAATTACAAAGTTATAGGAGTGCCTGGGCAGATAGTGTCTGACTCTTAGTTTTGGCTCAGATTGATCTCTGGGTGTAGAGATTGAGCCCTGCATCAGGCTCTGCTCTCTGTGTGGAGTCTGCTTCACATTCTCTCTCTCTCCCTCTGCCCCTCCTGCTCATGTTCTCTCTCCCTCTCTAAAATAAATAAAGGAATCTTTAAAAAAAAAGGTTTACTTGTACGACTTTTCAGACATGAGAATATTTATTGCAACAGCAATGTAGACATGAAAAATTGTAGAAAATGAAATATTCATCAGCACATTAAGTAACCATCAGTGTTTTTGTAAGTGAATATTTGTAAAGCTATCACTTAAAATGTGATTCACATATCATTGTTAGTAAGGAAAATTTATTTATTTTTTCTTTTTATTTTTTAATATAATTTTATTTTTTCTGTGTTCCAAGATTCATTGTTAGGAAAAGTTTAATACAACACAAGCATACATGCACACATATATATATTAAGAAGTAGCCAGACAGTGTATTTATTTATTTATTTATTTATTAACTTTTATTTTGTTTTAACATATAATGTATTATTTGTTTCAGGGGTACAGGTCTGTAATTCGTCAGTCTTACACAATTCATAGCACTCCCCAATGTCTATCACCCAGCCACCTTCTCACCTTCTCAAACCCTTCCCCTCCAGCACAGACAGTATATTTATTAAAATATCATTTAATTTAAAATGGTACATACAAATGTTCTTATAAACACACAGAATACTTCTCTGTGAATACAGTAGAAATGTATAATAATAATTTATAATATTTCTCTCTAGCAGATGGATTCTCAAGAGAGTCAAGCAAGTGGGGAGATGGATATTTGCACTTTACCTTATATCCTTCCATTTGAACTTAGAATTATGACCTGACTAATTTTATGAAAAATGAAATTTGTTTTACAAAGTTTAAGAAGAGATATTTTAAGTGTGATTTTGCTATTTTACCTAAATCCAAGACATCCTCACTTAGTATTTTGTTGTTGTTGATTCTGAATATCTTCACTTTCACTCCTCAATTCAAGCAGTACAGGGAGGTGACCCGAGAGCATTTGAAGTTTGAGAAGGGAAATGTATGGCTGAACAACCACAGTTGGATAAATGTTGGAGGGCCTGGAATGGACTGTAGACTTAACAGAATGTAAATTTGGAGTAGGTGGCAGGTCCTCTCTCTCTCTTACATGCTGTCATAAGTGGACAAAGGGTATGTGGTGGAGAGTGTACAGATCCTCTGGGGAATATGTGTTTCATGAAAACTTGAGGATGATGAAGAAGAGGATTAAGTGGACTCTAGGTTTTGATGTGTGTCTTTTGTAGGGATTAGGGGACTCATCAGCTTGGGGGTAGCTTAGGCTCTGCAGGAATAAATGGAGTCAGGGAGAAGCACAGAGCAGATCAGGGGGCTGACCAGTCACAGCTTGGTGGTTGTGATGAGTAAGGGTCTGGGAGGAAGGCAGCCTGATCATTGAGAAATTTCTGACAGGCAGTTTTTAAGTTTGCCTGATGCACATAACTTTTCCAGGAGGTAAAACTTGATTATCTGGGCACCTGGGTGGCTCAGTCAGTTAACTGGCTGCCTTTGGCTCAGGTCATGATCCCAGGGTCCTGGGATCGAGTCCCACATCATGCTCCCTGCTCAGTTTGCTTGACTCTCTCAGTGGAGAGTTCCCTCTACTCCTCCCTGCTTGTGCTCTCTCTCTCTCTCCCAAATAAATAAATAAAATCTTAAAAAAAAAAAGTAAGACTTGATTATCCTCAGAGGGAAGAGTGAAAGTTTCTTCAGCTTTTCCTTGACTATATCCCTAGTGTGTCTCTGAGCCTGTGCAAATGATTCCTTAGTGTATAATTATCTTTGGCGACAGAAAAGGTAGAGAAAGAAAGAGGCAGAGAGAATGAGGGAGGGGAAGATAGGTGGGTTCCTCTCAGCACTACTTCTGGACTTTTCCTAAGCTCCTCGGTGTGGACGGTGTTCTTTGCCATGAGTGGAGACCTAAGGAGCTGTGTCTGCCTCCCAAGCATGGCTCTTTACTAGCCATGGGTAGTCTGGGTTGATGCCTGAAGAGCAGTAGAACTTTCCAGTCCAGTGCCCATCTCTGGAGGTAAGTGTCTTCCAGGTATTCCCTTCAGTGAAGGACAGAATAGAAGAGCATTATCATGAGAGGGTCTAGGCTTTGTTGCCATATGGAACAAGGACACCTAGAGTCTGAAGAGTGGAGTAGGGGAGCCACAGAGTAGATGACTCTCCATCAGATCATCACTCTGTAGCCAAGGGCAGGTTGATGGTACCTAGTACTGGCAATGGGCATACTCTGTGGCATCACCCAAGTCTGTGTTCTTTCATTTTTCATTCTGTCTTCCTTATATCTGCTTGCCATCTTGTTGGGGATCTCCTGGAAGACAGAATGCAGACTGACTGGGTGGTGCTTTGGAGAAGAGTGAATGGAGGGAAAGGTAGTCCGGTGGATACTCTTTATTTCTTCTTTGATCTATTAATTGATATATTCAAAAATATTTATAGAATATATACTTTGTCAGAGTCTGTTCTTGTCACAGGTGGTAATACAAGAAATGCAAAGAAGTCGCTTCAGGGTACTTTATTCTAATGTGGGGTTTTGATGATAAAGTAAGAAACAAATGCATACTATGATTTGAGGTATTGATGTGAGCCAACAGAAAGAAAAATACAGCCTAAAGAGGTTCGAGAGTGAAACTGTGCATGTATTGTTTGGAGAGGATGAGGGGGTAAGGGTCTGTGGAGATGATACCTTTGGGCAAAATTCTGCATGTGGAGAGGGAAGGAGCCCAGTTCTCCTGAGGAACTGAGTATGATCTATATCGGTGACTTCTATCATTTTTGCATACCCTAAGGCTCTGGAGAAAATGGAAGGTCCTAGATAAGTAGATGTGCTCTTTGGAATTTTCCAAGTTGCTCAATGGGACTGACCCCATGGCAGTTTGGTTAGAGGGATGGGCTGCCCATTTGGAGGTGTTGTGTCCCTGCTGGAAGTAGAGATTTGAGACGTGGGGAATAAGGAGGATTTTGCCTCTATATCACAGGTGTTTTCTTGTCTTCTGGTCATAGGGTGGATACTGGAGTACAGATAGGAGTTTCTTCAGGACCCTTTCCGCCCTGGTGTCAATTACTGACTAGGGAAATCAAGGTATAAGAGTTAGAGGTCACTAATGGAGAGCTGGGAGGCTTTTCCTGTTTGGGGGATATATACATTCACTGAAATGAGAAATGGAGGAAGGCTTTTATCATGAGAATAAGGAGGGAGAAGTGGATAATCCCCTCCAGGGAGCCAGCTCTCCAGAAGTCAGGGAAAGACTCAATATTTTGTCTCAAAATAGTTCTTTCTTATGACAATGTCCTAGAGAGTGCCCACTTGCTAACGACACCACAAAGTTGACAATATAATTGAGGGAGAAACTTAACCTGAATATATGCAAATAGAGCCTATGTTTAGAGGATATAGAGAAGTTAACCTTTCTAGCTGTGATTCGCCAAGATTGGGATTAGCTACATTTATAATGTTGAAATGTAGCAAGATTTTTTCAGGACATGGATATAAGAGGCAGAGAAGACACTTTAGGGCATTCAAGATGGAAGAGTTGGTGGTATAAATGAACATGTTGTGGCCAGGGAAGTAGATACAGTGGTAGGTGAGAGCATAGTTGGAGGCAGGATGACTGGTGAATTGAGAGACAAGGGTAGAGACAGAGGTGCATGAGTTTTCATGCCTAGGGTGTGGCGTTGGTAGGTATTGCTAATTTACTTTGGTATATATATTTACACTCATACATTATATATGTCCTTCATAAAACTTTTAGCACTGATCTTTTTTTTATAAATTTAGATTCAATTAGCCAAGGTATACATTGGTTTTTAGATGTAATGTACAATGATTCATCAGCTCAGTATAATACCTGGCGCTTATCACATCACATGACCTCCTTAATGCCCACCCAGTTACTCCATCCCCCCACCCACGTCTCTTTCCTCAACCCTCAGTTTGTTTCCCAGAGTCAAACATATGGTTTGTGTCCCTCTCTGATTTCTTCCCATTCAGTTATCCCCCGATCCCTGTGGCCCTCTGCACTATTCTTTTATTCCACATATGAATGAAACCATATGATAATTGTGTTTCTTTGATTAACTTATTTCACTTAGCATAATACCCTCCATTTCCATCCATGTTGATGTAAATGGTACTCCTCTTTCTGATGGCTGAGTAACATTCCATTGTATATATGAACCACATCTTCTTTATCCATTCATCCATTGAAGCACCGATCTTGTATTGAATAAAGAGATTATGCTGAGTGAAATAAGTCAAGCAGAGAGAGTCAATTATCATATAGTTTCACTTATTTGTGGAGCATAACAAATAACATGGAGGACATGGGGAGATGGAGAGGAGAAGGGAGTTGAGGGAAATTGGAAGGGGAGGTGAACCACAAGAGACTGTGGACTCTGAAAAACAATCTGAGGGTTTTGATGGGGCGGGGGGTGGGAGGTTGGGGGAACCAGGTGGTGGGTATTAGAGAGGGCACGGATTGCATGGAGCACTGGGTGTGGTGGAAAAACAATGAATACTGTTACGCTGAAAAGAAAAAAATTAAAAAAAAAAGAAAAAGAAATCTGTTAACATTTGAAAATATCATCCTGACATTATGATAAAAATCATGGGAAATAACTACCATTCACTGAGTACTTATGTACCTATAACTGTACCACTAGGGGTACAGGCTTTTTTAACTTCAAAATAGTACTGCAATAAAATACCTGCAACAGGTAAAATACAAAAAAAAAAAAAAAAAAAAAAAGAGAGAAAGAAAATAATACCATTGTGTTGTGGATTTAGAAATAGGATATACTTGCTCAAGTTGGAATTGTCCTTAATCTTTTTGCAATCAAAAGACTGTTTTCTCTCCTTTGTTCTTTAGATTTCACAAGGAACAAGAGCTCAGAACTAAATGTTGGTGAATCACTCTAGTGCCACTGAATTTTATCTCCTTGGCTTCCCTGGGTCCAGAGAACTACACCATCTTCTCTTTGCTACCTTCTTCTTCTTCTACTTAGTGACATTAATGGGAAACACGGTCATTATTGTGATGGTGTGTGTTGATAAACGTCTGCAGTCCCCCATGTATTTCTTCCTTGGTCATCTCTCTGCCTTGGAGATCTTGGTTACCACTATTATCGTGCCTGTGATGCTTTGGGGATTGCTTCTCCCTGGAATGCAGACAATATCTCTGGCTGCATGTGTCACCCAGCTCTTCCTGTACCTTTCTCTGGGAACCACAGAGTTTGCATTGCTGGGAGCGATGGCTGTGGACCGTTATGTGGCTGTCTGTAACCCTTTGAGATACAACATCATTATGAATAACCGAACCTGCATCTGGGTGGTCGTTGTGTCATGGGTGTTTGGGTTGCTTTTTGAAATCTGGCCAGTATATGCCACATTTCAGCTCACCTTCTGTAAATCACACGTGTTGAACAATTTCTTCTGTGACCGAGGGCAATTGCTCAAGCTATCCTGCAATAATACCCTTTTCATAGAGTTTATCCTATTCTTAATGGCTATTTTTGTTCTTTTTGGTTCTTTGATCCCTACAATCATCTCCTACACCTACATCATCTCCACCATTCTCAAGATCCCTTCAGCCTCTGGTCGGAGGAAAGCCTTCTCTACCTGTGCATCCCACTTTACTTGTGTTGTGATCGGCTATGGCACCTGCTTGTTCCTGTATGTGAAACCCAAGCAAACACAGGCAGCTGAGTACAACAGGGTAGCATCACTGATGGTTTTAGTGGTGACCCCTTTTCTGAACCCATTCATCTTTACTCTCCGGAATGACAAATTCATGGAGGCCTTTCGAGATGTCATGAAACACTGCTGTCAACTCCTCAAGGGGTAGCTGTGTCCAGAGGAAAATCATGGACTCATCATCATGGACCTGAGTAATCTGAAAACACTAATTCAAACTGAAATGATCCATTTCATCACCAAGTGGTTTGTAATATACAAGGGAATTCTACAAAATTCTTCAAGGGAATTTTAAAACACTGACAGTGTTCCAATTTATAATCGGATGATTTCCTACATGGGAGATCTCATTATTATTATTTTTTTTTAAATTTTTTTTATTTTTTATAAACATATATTTTTATCCCCAGGGGTACAGGTCTGTGAATCGCCAGGTTTACACAATTCACAGCACTCACCATAGCACATACCCTCCCCAATGTCCATAATCCCACCCCCCTCCCAACCCCCCTACCCCCATCAACCCTCAGTGTGTTTTGTGAGATTAAGAGTCACTTATGGTTTGTCTCCCTCCCAATTCCATCTTGTTTCATTTACTCTTCTCCTACCCCCTTAGCCCCCCATGTTGCATCTCTTCTCCCTCATATCAGGGAGATCATTTGATAGTTGTCTTTCTCCGATTGACTTATTTCGCTAAGCATGATACCCTCTAGTTCCATCCACGTCGTCGCAAATGGCAAGATTTCATTTCTTTTGATGGCTGCATAGTATTCCATTGTGTATATATACCACCTCTTCTTTATCCATTCGTCTGTTGATGGACATCTAGGTTCTTTCCATAGTTTGGCTATTGTAGACATTACTGCTATAAACAATCGGGTGCACGTGCCCCTTCGGATCACTACGTTTGTATCTTTAGGGTAAATACCCAGCAGTGCAATTGCTGGGTCATAGGGTAGTTCTATTTTCAACATTTTGAGGAACCTCCATGCTGTTTTCCAGAGTGGTTGCACCAGCTTGCGTTCCCACCAACAGTATAGGAGGGTTCCCCTTTCTCCGCATCCTTGCCAGCATCTGTCATTTCCTGACTTGTTAATTTTAGCCATTCTGACTGGTGTGAGGTGATATCTCATGGTGGTTTTGATTTGTATTTCCCTGATGCCGAGTGATATGGAGCACTTTTTCATGTGTCTGTTGGCCATCTGGATGTCTTCTTTGCAGAAATGTCTGTTCATGTCCTCTGCCCATTTCTTGATTGGATTATTTGTTCTTTGGGTGTTGAGTTTGCTAAGTTCTTTATAGATTTTGGACACTAGCCCTTTATCTGATATGTCATTTGCAAATATTTTCTCCCATTCTGTCAGTTGTCTTTGGTTTTGTTAACTGTTTCCTTTGCCACTGTGCAAAAGCTTTTGATCTTGATGAAATCCCAATAGTTCATTTTTGCCCTTGCTTCCCTTGCCTTTGGCGATGTTCCTAGGAAGATGTTGCTGCGGCTGAGGTCAAAGAGGTTGCTGCCTGTGTTCTCCTCAAGGATTTTGATGGATTCCTTTCTCACATTGAGATCCTTCATCCATTTTGAGTCTATTTTCGTGTGTGGTGTAAGGAAATGATCCAATTTCATTTTTCTGCATGTGGCTGTCCAATTTTCCCAACACCATTTATTGAAGAGGCTGTCTTTTTTCCATTGGACATTCTTTCCTGCTTTGTCGAAGATGAGTTGACCATAGAGTTGAGGGTCCATTTCTGGGCTCTCTATTCTGTTCCATTGATCTATGTGTCTGTTTTTGTGCCAGTACCATGCTGTCTTGATGATGACAGCTTTGTAATAGAGCTTGAAGTCCGGAATTGTGATGCCACCAACTTTGGCTTTCTTTTTCAATATTCCTTTGGCTATTCGAGGTCTTTTCTGGTTCCATATAAATTTTAGGATTATTTGTTCCATTTCTTTGAAAAAAAATGGATGGTACTTTGATAGGAATTGCATTAAATGTGTAGATTGCTTTAGGTAGCATAGACATTTTCACAATACTTATTCTTCCAATCCAGGAGCATGGAACATTTTTCCATTTCTTTGTGTCTTCCTCAATTTCTTTCATGAGTACTTTCTAGTTTTCTGTGAATAGATTCTTAGTCTCTTTGGTTAGGTTTATTCCTAGGTATCTTATAGTTTTGGGTGCAATTGTAAATGGGATGGACTCCTTAATTTCTCTTTCTTCTGTCTTGTTGTTGGTGTAGAGAAACGCAACTGATTTCTGTGCATTGATTTTATATCCTGACACTTTACTGAATTCCTGTACAAGTTCTAGCAGTTTTGGAGTGGAGTCTTTTGGGTTTTCCACATATAGTATCATATCATCTGCAAAGAGGGATAGTTTGACTTCTTCTTTGCCGATTTGGATGCCTTTAATTTCCTTTTGTTGTCTGATTGCTGAGGCTAGGACTTCTAGTACTATGTTGAATAGCAGTGGTGATAACGGACATCCCTGCCGTGTTCCTGACCTTAGCGGAAAAGCTTTCAGTTTTTCTCCATTGAGAATGATATTTGCCGTGGGTTTTTCATAGATGGCTTTGATAATATTGAGGTATGTGCTGTCTATTCCTACACTTTGAAGAGTTTTGATCAGGAAGGGATGCTGTACTTTGTCAAATGCTTTTTCAGCATCTATGGAGAGTATCATATGGTTCTTGTTCTTTCTTTTATTAATGTGTTGTATCACATTGATTGATTTGCGGATGTTGAACCAACCTTGCAGCCCTGGAATAAATCCCACTTGGTCGTGGTGAATAATCCTTTTAATGTACTGTTGAAGTCTATTGGCTAGTATTTTGGCGAGAATTTTTGCATCTGTGTTCATCAAGGATATTGGTCTGTAGTTCTCTTTTTTGATGGGATCCTTGTCTGGTTTTGGGATCAAGGTGATGCTGGCCTCATAAAATGAGTTTGGAAGTTTTCCTTCCATTTCTATTTTTTGGAACAGTTTCAGGAGAATAGGAATTAGTTCTTCTTTAAAAGTTTGGAAGAATTCCCCCGGGAAGCCATCTGGCCCTGGGCTTTTGTTTGTTTTGAGATTTTTGATGACTGTTTCAATCTCCTTACTGGTTATGGGTCTGTTGAGGCTTTCTATTTCTTCCTGGTTCAGTTGTGGTAGTTTATATGTCTCTAGGAATGCATCCATTTCTTCCAGATTGTCAAATTTGTTGGCGTAGAGTTGCTCATAGTATGTTCTTATAATTGTCTGTATTTCTTTGGTTTTCGTTGTGATCTCTCCTCTTTCATTCATGATTTTATTTATTTGGGTCCTTTCCCTTTTCTTTTTGATAAGTCTGGACAGGGGTTTATCAATCTTATTAATTCTTTCAAAGAACCAGCTCCTAGTTTCGTTGATTTGTTCTATTGCTTTTTTGGTTTCTATTTCATTGATTTCTGCTCTGATCTTTATGATTTCTCTTCTCCTGCTGGGTTTAGGGTTTCTTTCTTGTTCTTTCTCCAGCTCCTTTAGGTGTAGGGTTAGGTTGTGTACCTGAGACCTTTCTTGTTTCTTGAGAAAGGCTTGTACCGCTATATATTTTCCTCTCAGGACTGCCTTTGTTGTGTCCCACAGATTTTGAACGTTGTGTTTTCATTCTCATTTGTTTCCAAGAATTTTTTCAATTCTTCTTTATTTCCTGGTTGACCCATTCATTCTTTAGAAGGATGCTGTTTATTCTCCATGTATTTGGGTTCTTTCCAAATTTCCTCTTGTGATTGAGTTCTAGCTTCAGAGCATTGTGGTCTGAAAATATGCAGGGAATGATTCCAGTCTTTTGATAACGGTTGAGACCTGATTTAGGACCAAGAATGTGATCTATTCTGGAGAATGTCCATGTGCACTAGAGAAGAATGTGTATTCTGTTGCTTTGGGATGAAATGTTCTGAATATATCTGTGATGTCCATCTGGTCCAG
Organism: Lutra lutra; assembly: GCF_902655055.1. Lineage (NCBI taxonomy): Eukaryota > Metazoa > Chordata > Mammalia > Carnivora > Mustelidae > Lutra > Lutra lutra. Next base: position 96,174,622 of record NC_062288.1, read on the forward strand.
TGTGTCATTTAAGACCTTTATTTCCTTGTTGATCTTTTGCTTGGATGATCTGTCCATTTCAGTGAGGGGAGTGTTAAAGTCCCCCACTATTATTGTATTATTGTTGATGTGTTTCTTTGATTTTGTTATTAATTGGTTTATATAGTTGGCTGCTCCCACGTTAGGGGCATAGATATTTAAAATTGTTAGATCTTGTTGGACAGTTCCTTTGAGTATGATATAGTGTCCTTCCTCATCTCTTATTATAGTCTTTGGCTTAAAATCTAATGATCTGATATAAGGATTGCCACTCCTGCTTTCTTCTGATGTCTATTAGCATGGTAAATTCTTTTCCACCCCCTCACTTTAAACCTGGAGGTGTCTTCGGGTTTAAGATGAGTTTCTTGTAGGCAACATATAGATGGGTTTTGTTTTTTTATCCATTCTGATACCCTGTGTCTTTTGATTGGGGCATTTAGCCCATTATCATTCAGGGTAAGTATTGAGAGATATGAACTTAGTGCCATTGTATTGCCTGTAAGGTGACTGTTATTGTATATTGTTTCTGTTTCTTTCTGATCTACTACTTTTAGGGTCTCTCTTTGCTTAGAGGACCCCTTTCAATATTTCCTGCAGAGCTGGTTTGGTATTTGCAAATTCTTTCAGTTTTTGTTTGTCCTGGAAGCTTTTAATCTCTCCTTCTATTTTCAATGATAGCCTAGCTGGATATAGTATTCTTGGCTGCATGTTTTTCTCGTTTAGTGCTCTGAATATATCATGCCAGCTCTTTCTGGCCTGCCAGGTCTCTGTGGATAAGTCTGCTGCCAATCTAATATTTTTACCATTGTATGTTACAGACTTCTCCGGGCTGCTTTCAGGATCTTCTCTTTGTCACTAAGACTTGTAAATTTTACTATTAGGTGACGGGGTGTGGACCTATTCTTATTGATTTTGAGGGGGTTTCTCTGAACCTCCTGGATTTTGATGCTTGTTCCCTTTGCCATATTGGGGACATTCTCTCCAATAATTCTCTCCATTATACCTTCTGCTCCCCTCTCTGTTTCCTCTTCTTCTGGAATCCCAATTATTCTAATGTTGTTTCGTCTTATGGTGTCACTTATCTCTTGAATTCTCCCCTCGTGGTCCAGTAGCTGTTTTTCCCTCTTTTGCTCAGCTTCTTTATTCTCTGTCATTTGGTCTTCTATATCGCTAATTCTTTCTTCTGCCTCATTTATCCTAGTAGTGAGAGCCTCCATTTTTGATTGCACCTCATTAATAGCTTTTTTGATTTCAACTTGGTTAGATTTTAGTTCTTTTATTTCTCCAGAAAGGGCTTTTACATCTCCTGAGAGGGTTTCTCTAATATCTTCCATGCCTTTTTTGAGCCCGGCTAGAACCTTGAGAATCGTCATTCTGAACTCTAGATCTGACATATTATCAATGTATGTATTGATTAGGTCCCTAGCCTTTGGTACTGCCTCTTGTTCTTTTTTTTGTGGTGAGTTTTTCCGCCTTGTCATTTTGTCCCGATAAGAGTATATGAAGGAGCAAGTAAAATACTAAAAGGGTGGCAACAACCCCAGGAAAATATGCTTTAGCCAAATCAGAAGAGATCCCAAATCGTGAGGGGGGAGAAAGGGGATAAAAAGAGGTTCAGAAAGAAAAAAAAAAAAAAAACAATTAAAAAAAGAAAACCAATAAAGAAAAAATATAAAAAGGAAAAAAAATATATATTAGATAAACTAGTTGAAAAACGTTAAAAAAGAAAAGGGTAAAAGTTGGAAAAATTTAGCACAAGAAGAAAAAAAAATTGAAGAAGAAAAAAAAATTAAATTAACTGCAAGGCTAAAGAATCATGGGGAGAAAGCCATGAGTTCCGTGCTTTGCTTTCTTCTCCTCTGGAATTCCGCTGCTCTCCTTGGTATTGAAACTACACTCCTTGGTATGTGAACTTGGTCCTGGCTGGGTTTCTTGTTGATCTTTGGGGGAGGGGCCTGTTGTAGTGATTCTCAAGTGTCTTTGCCCCAGGTGGAGTTGCACCGCCCTTACCCGGGGCCGGGCTGAGTGATCCGCTCGGGTTTGCTTTCGGGAGCTTTTGTTCCCTGAGCTCTTTCCGTAGAGTTCCGGAGGACGGGAATGAAGATGGCAGCCTCCCGGTTTCCGGCCTGGAGGAGCTGAGAGCCCGGGGCCCCACTCCTCAGTGCACCCTCACAGAACAGCGCCCAATTACTCCCGTCACCCTGGCCTCCAGCCGCGCTCCGAGCTGACCGAGCCTGCGACTGGTTCAAGGTAACCCCGAGCTGAGAGCTCACTCCTCGGCTCTGTCTCTGTAGCCGGCTTCCCCACTCTAATACCTGCGAGCTCTGAGACTCTCAGACACCCCCAATCCTTCTGTGACCCTGCGGGACCTGGGGCCACGCTGACCCTGCGTGGGCTTCACCGCGGTTTAGCCTCTGGAGTGATGTCCCTCAGCGGAACAGACTTTTAAAAGTCCCGATTTTGTGCTCTGTTGCTCCGCCGCTTGCCGGGAGCCGGCCCCTCCCCCCGCGGTCTATCTTCCTGTTGCTTTGGAGTCACTTCTCTGCCAGTCCTACCTTTCAGAAAGTGGTTGATTTTCTGTTTCTAGAATTGCTGTTCTTCTTCTCTCCGATCTCCCGTTGGATTTGTAGGTATTTGCAATCTTTAGATAAGCTATCTAGCTGATCTCCCGCTACCTGAAGTAGTCTCAGCCTGCTACTTCTCCGCCATCTTGACTCCTCCCCCTCATTATTATTTTTATCTGGATATATACGTCTATATACTCTTCTGTAGTTATAATCTTACATCTTACAATATAAATTTAACAGGTGTAGATATACAAAATATGTGTGTTTTTTTCCCAGAACACTCAACTTTTTGAGTGGGAAATCAGGAAAACTGTAATTCATTCTGTGGTTGACCTACATTTTGTTTCTAGGTGCTGTGTCATCTTCCCATATGTTGTCCTGTGCTTTCATGATTTTTTCAATGCTTAAAGCACCATCTATTTCTTTTGTGAGTGACCCCACATCCTGCCTCAGATTCCAACCTTTACTTGAGATTCCTGCCCCCAGGTCCTACAGGGATACTACCTCCCTGTAGATCTTCCTGACTGGCAGTTGTGAGAATGAACTCACTCCACAACCTTGCCTCCTTCTCAGCCTCAGGGCCAGATGTGTGTTAATCCAGACATGTCTCTAATTGGTAGACTTTCTCAGGGTGAGAAGGGAGGGTCTTGGAAAGAGGCATTTTCTTATCTGCCATGCCTCCCATTATCATGCCAGCTCCAAATGTGGGAGGGCAATGGGCTAAGTTCTGGGACCTGAACTGACAAGGGCAAGCTGACCTTGCTGTGTCTCTGGGCTGAGGCAGGAGTGCAAGGAGGGTAGAAAAGAGGCAGCCCCTGGCACTTCTCCCCGTAGTCCTCATGTTCAATCCTGACACAGGGCATTTGATTTCAGTTCTCCTCAGCTACATTTCTGTTTTCCCTTCCCTTCCCTGCCCCACAGCGACCAAGTTTACCAAGCTGTATTACAGGTTTACATAGGGCTTCCTAATCCACATCTCAGTTCCTATATTGTCTCCTCTCAGCCCCTTTTCTGTCACACCATGATTGTCCAAATGTTTTCCACTCTCATGTGGCTAAGCAGGGGTCAAAAGACTGTGCACATGAGATTACCTTCCCAATACGTGTATGTCACGACCTCACTGAAGAGGTTGGGGAAAAAGAGATGTGATCTACATAACTGAAAAATAATGTTTTGGCTGGAATGTGTAAGACTATGTTAACCAAGGGAACCATGCCCAATCATAGTTGTATTGTTAATAATGTTTCCAACTGGGGGTATGAGTTAACATTTCTGAAATTCTGTTTATTCAGACAGAAAAAGCAATGAAAAGAATTTCATAGACACATGCTTTAACATACATGATCCTTGAAAACATTGCCAAGTGAAATAAGTCAGACAAAAGAGAACAAATACAGTGTGGTTCCATTTATGCAAGATACCCAGAATAGTGAAGTTGATAGAGACAGAAAGTAGAATAGTGAGTAGTGGGAACTTAGGAAGGGGGAAAATAGGAGGAAGTAATTAATGGGTACTGAGTTTCAGCTTAGTAAAGTGTTCTGGAGACCAATAGTGGTGATAGTTGCACAACAATGTGAATGTACCTAATGCTACTGAATTGTATATTTAAAATGGTTAAAAGTGGTAAATATTTTTTTTACCACAACAAAAAAGAAAAACTATCAAATAATTTTAAATGATTTGTATAGTAAATCATCAGACTGTTGCTCTTCCCCTTCTGATCCATGGTGCTCTTCATACTCTTCAGGGCTAACTCTGTTCAACTGTTTCTTCTGCTAGTATACATTTAAAAAAAAGTCTGGAGAGTCCAGGATGGCAGAGGAATAGGATACCTTACTTTCCTCTGGTCCCAGGAATTCAGCTAGGTAGCTATCAGACCATTCTGAATAGCTGGGAACTCAACTGGAGATCTAAGAAAAGAATGTTTGCAACTCTACAGATGGAGAAGTGACTACTTTTTGCAAATTACAAGGTGTGGAGAAGTGAATCTGAGGCAACCTGTGGGAAGATAAACCACAGGGGGGAGGGAGCCTCTGTAAGCCGGCTACTGGAAAGCAATATAGTAGCAGAGTGCAAAATCGGAATGTAGACGACTGCTCCAGTGAAGGAAGTCCCTACCTGAAAGGTGCTCAGGGGGTAAAATGGGGGCAGATTCCTAGCTGGGACAGTGTGGTCTCAGGATCCTTGGGGTCACAGGAAGACCAGGGTACCTGAGTATGACAGTTCCCAGGCATGGGAATGGAGAAGCTGGCTGCAATCAGGAAGCCCAGGAGCAGATGCTTAGCTTGTGGTTGGCATAAACCATGAATTGTGGCACAGTAGGGTGACTATTCTCTGAGCTGGGGCCCAACAAATGGCAGAACTGGGGAGGCCTCCCTTCCTCCCCTAGGAGGAGCAGCGCTGGAGCACACCAGAGGGTTCTGCAGGGTTTGGAGATTTGAAACAGAGTCACATGCCTGAGATAGAAATGCTCAGTCACAGGCTGGGTTAATACGGAGTAAGGAGGAGACAGGAGTGAATGACTGCTTTTCCCTGAGGGTGCACTGAGGAGTGGGGCCCTGAGCTCTCTGCTCTGGGGCTGCAGTTGGGGAGGCTGCCATTGTCATTCTCTTCCTCTAAAGTTTCTACACATAAAGCCTTCAGTGAACAAAAGCTACAAAGAGCAATCTGGAGCCACTGAGTTAGCCTGGCCCTATGGCAAGGGCAGTGCAATTCTTTTTCTTTTCTTTCTTTTTTCTTTTTTTAAGATTTTTTATTTGTATTGATGGGGAGACAGTGAGAGAGGGAACACAAGCAGGGAGAGAGGAAGAGGGAGAAGCAGGCTCCCTCCTGAGCAGGGAGCCCGATGTAGGACTCAATCCTGGGACTCTGGGATCATAACTGGAGCCAAAGGCAGATGCTTAATGACTGAGCCACCCAGGCACCCAAGGGTGGTGCAATTCTGCTTGGGGCAAATACACTTGAGAATCAAAGCGACAGACCCCCTCCCCCAGGTCAGTAAGGACATCCACCCAAGATGAAGTTTACTGTTCACTGAGAACTATAAAACTCAAACGCTAGGGACAAACAGTAAATAAAATTCACCCCCCCTGATGATTCTTTAGTCTTTCAATTTTAATTTTTTTCTCTTTCCATTTTAACCAATTTCTTATTTTATCAACTCTTAAAAAATCTTTTCTAATTTTTATTTTTACAGTTATACTCTATCCTTTCATTGTATTTAATTTTATTTTTGTATATATATAAGTTTTTCTTTCTTTACAGTTGTGGGATGGAGTTTCTTCTAACTGACCAAAATACACCCAGAATCTATTGTATAGCTTTGTTCTCTTCACCTATCTGATCATACTCTCTCTCTCTATTTTTTTGTTAACATTATTTAAAGTTTTTATCTTTACAGTTACACTGTATCCTTTTTTAAAAGAAGATTTTATTTATTTATTTGACACAGAGAGAGAGAGATCACAAGTAGGCAGAGAGGCAGGCAAAGGTAGAGGGGGAAACAGGCTCTCTGTTGAGTGGAGAGCCCAATGCAGGGCTCATTCCCAAGACCCTGAGATCATGACCTGAGCTGAAGGCAGAGACTTAACCCACTAAGCCACCCAGGCACCCCATATTGTATCCCTTCAATGTATTTAATTTTATTTTGGTATATATATATATTTTTTTCTTAACAAATTTGAGATGTTTTTCTTCTAAGACACTAATCAAAATACACTCAGGATCTAGTGTAATGCTCTCTTCTGTTTACCTGTTTGTTTATATCTCCTTTTCTCTCTCTCTCTCTTTTTATCTTTTAATATTAAATTTGATTTTTGCAATTACATTCTATCCTTTCATTGTATTCAATTTTATTTTTGTACATATATAAGCTTTTCTTTCTTTACAATTTTGGGATCTGATTTTCTAACAAACAGACCAAAATACACTCATGATCCTGTGTATTGCTCTATTCTGTTCACTTGTCTGATTATATGTTCTCGCTCTTTTTAAAAAAAAAAACAAAAAACTCTTTTTAAATTTTTTTTCTGGGTTTGGGTCTCTCCTGATTTGTTTAGTGTACATTTCTCTGGGGTCATTGTTGCCATTTTGTTCTCTTGTTCATCTATTCTTCTCTGGATGGAATGACAAGATGGAAAAATCTGACCTTAAAAAAGAGAACAAGAAGCAGTACTGACTGCTAGGGAACTAACCAATGTGGACATAAGTAAGATGTGGGAACTGGAGTTCAGAATAACTATTAAAAACATATGGTTTCACTTATTTGTGGAGCATAACAAATAGCATGGAGGACAAGGGGAGTTAGAGAGGAGAAGGGAGTTGGGGGAAATTGGAAGGGGAGGTGAACCATGAGAGACTATGGACTCTGAAAAACAATCTGAGGGGTTTGAAGCGGCGGGGGGTGGGAGGTTGGGGGATCCAGGTGGTGGGTATTGGAGAGGGCACAGATTGCATGGAGCACTGGGTGTGGTGCAAAAACAAGGAATACTGTTATGCTGAAAAAAAAATAAAAAAAAAACATACTAGCTGGTCTTGAAAAAACCTAGAAAACCCCTTTATGGGGAAATAAAAGAACTAAAATCTAATCAAGTCAAAATAAAAAAAGCTATTAATGAGATGCAATAAAAAATGGAGGCTCTACCTGCTAGGAAAAAAGATGCAAAAGAGAGAGTTAGTGATATAGAAGACAAAATGAAGGAGAATAAAGAAGCTGAGAAAAAGATAATCAACTACTGGATCATGAGGGGAGGATATGAGAGATAAGTGATACCATAAAGTGAAACAATATTAGAATGATTGGGATCCCAGAAGAGGAGGAAAGGGAGAGAGGGGAAGAAGGTATGTTGGAGCAAATTACAGTAGAGAGCTTCCCTAATCTGGGGGGAGGAAACAGGTATCCAAGTCCAGGAGACACAGAGAAACCCCTTCAAAATCAATGAAAATAAGTCAACACCTAAATATAGATTTGCAATGAAACTTGCAAATCTCAGAGACAAAGAGAAAATCCTGAAAGCAGCTCAGGATGAGAGGTCCATAACCTACAAGGGTAGAAACATTAGACTGACAGTAGACCTATCTACAGAGACTTGGCAGCCAGAAAGGACTGGCATGATATCTTCAGGGTGCTAAAAGAAAAAATATGCTGCCAAGAATATTGTTTCCAGCTAGGATGTCATTCAAAACAGAGGAGAGATAAAAATCTTCCAGGACAAACAGAAACTAAAAGAATTTGTGATCACCAAATGCGCATTACAAGGGATTATATCTATCTATCGATCTATCTATATATTTTATATATATTTTATATATACACACACACACGCACATATATATCTCCTGTAAAATTATATATATATATATATATATATATATATGTATAAAATTTCATGTTCAGTTAGCAAACAAATTGTACATCATTAGGTTTTGAGGTAGCGTTCAACGATTTTTAGTTGTGTATAATACCCAGTGCTCATCAAAACATATACCCTCCTTAATACCCATCAACTGGCAACTGTATCCCCCCACCTCCCCTTCCTTCTGTAATCCTCAGTTTGTTTCCCGGAGTCCTGAGCCTCTCATGGTTTGTCTCCCCCTCTGATTTTTACCCCTTCAGTTTTCCCTCCCTTCCCCTATGGTCCCCCATTCCGTTCCTTATGTTCCATATAAGAGTAAAACCATATGTTAATTGGTTTTCCATTTTTGACTTATTTCACTTAGCATAATTCCCCCCAGCTGCATCCATGTTAATACAAATGGGTATTCATCCTTTCTGATGGCTGAATAATATTCCATTGTATATATGTACCACTAGCTGTCAGGGAAATACAAATCAAAACCACAGTGAGATATTACCTTACACCAGTTGGAATGGCAAAAATTAACAAGGCAGGAAACAACAATTGTTGGCGAGGATGTAGAGAAAGGGGAACTCTCTTACATTGTTGGTAGAAATGCAAGCTTGTATAGCCACCCTGGGAAACAGCATGGAAGTTCCTCAGGATGTTAACAATAGAGCTACATTATGACTCAGCAATTGCACTACTAGGTATTTACGCCAAAGATACAAATGTAGTGATCCAAAGGGGCATCTGCACCCAATGTTTATAGCAGCAATGCCCACAGTAGCCAAACTATGGAAAGTGCCAAGATGTCCTTCAACAGATGAATGGATAAAGAAGATGTGGTGTACATATATATTACTCAGGCATCAAAAAAATGAAATCTTACTATTTGCAATGACATGGATGGAACTAGAGGGGATTATGCTACTCGAAATAAGTCAATCAGAGAAAGGCAATTATATGATCTCACTCATAAATGGAATTTAAGAATCGAAACAGAAGATCATAGGGGAAGAGAGGAAAAAATAGAACAAGATGAAGTGAGAGAGGGAGACAAACTACAAGAGACTCTCAGTCATAGGAAACAAACTGAGGCTTGCTGGAGGGGAAGGGGATATGAGGTAACTGGGTGATTGACATTAAGGAGAGCACATGATGTAATGAACACTGAGTATTATACAAGACTCATGAATGACTGATTCTTCCTCTGAAACCAATAATACATCATATATTAATTAAATTAAATTAAATTAAAAATAATTAAATTAAAAAATAAATAAATAAAAAATGAAAAAAAAAAGTGTGTCCTGTCTGACTAATTACACTGTTGGCTTTCTGAGTGCAAAAACTAGATCTGACACTTCTTTGCAGCCTTCTGGGTCTCAGGCCATTGCTGCATGTTCAGTTGCATCTGCCTCTCCATTCTTCAAACCACTGGAACAGTTAGAATCTTTATGTTAAAATTCAGTAATTATCTTCTTCCAATTGCATTGTAAACAATAACAACAACAAATACAGCTATTTCTTGGCTTATCAAGTAGTTTTTCCTTTAGTTAATAATTGCCTTATTTTGAAATCTGCTTCAGTGGTCTCTCCTTTTTTCCTGCTTGTATGTCTTTACTGATATCATAAACCTAACAATAAATGATTCCTTGTTTTTTATGCTCTGTAGGCCTTCTTACTTGGTTTGCTTCCAAGTTTGGATGAGGCAAACTCTTCAGCATCCCTCTAACAGAGAACTCATCTGAGGTATGCTATTTTGGATGTTTTTATTCCCCCATCATACTTTATTGTCACTTCGGCCAGATAAAAACACCTCCACACCAGCCACTGGGGGTGCTTTTCCTGCAGATCTCCATAACTGTCCCACGGGGACCCCCCAGTACTCAGTATATCTTACCCTGGCCTCCAGAATCAATGCAGTTTGACTGAGCTGTGGCCAAAGGCTAGTGAACATGAATGGAGACTCAGCCCAAAGCTGTAGGCCAAAGAGAATCCACAAACTTGGGCATTAGTTTCTTCCTTTGGGAAAGCAAAAGGGAGGTTGTTAGCACCTTGTGTGGTGCAGTGCATGGTTTAGAAGACAAACAAGCTTAAGCATTTGGCCACAAGAGGGCTCAAGAAGAAAGTGTATCCATACAAGTTCTGAAAAGCCTCTGAATCACTAGAATCACTTGGAATCACTAGCTGGGCTGCTAGAAGGTCTTTTTTTCCTGATGTCAGTCAGTTAGTCATTTATCTAATCCATTAATCCATGAGTGAGAAATGAAATATTATTCCACCATAAAAAAAAGGGAATCTCATCGTTTTTCAACAACATAAATAACAAGATAGTGACATGGATAATCCTTGAGGGCATTACCCCAAGTGAAATGAGTCAGACAGAGAAAGACAAATACTGTACAATCTCACCTACACTTGGAATTTAAAAAGCCAAACTCATGGAATATAGAATAGACTGGTAGTTGTCAGGGGCTGGGGGATGGGGGAAATTTGGAGATGTTGGTCAAAGGGTACAAACCCCTGGTTCTAAGATGCTTGAAGACTGGGATCCAACGTACAGCTTGGTGACTATGGTAAACTACATGGCATTGCATACTTGAAAGTTGCTAATAGAATAGATCTTAAATATTCTCATTAAAAAATAAAAAGTAATTATGTGAGGTCTTGGATGTGTTAACTACTTTATTATGGAAATCGATTCACAGGATACATGTGCATCAAATTATTCATGTTTGCATAATTACACAGAGAAAAATCTGGAAGGCAATGTAGGTAACATTGCTAACTGGGTTGTTAGGAGTAGGAGTGGGAGAAGTATTTTTTATTGCATGGGTTTTTTTTCCCCCTCAAAGATTTATTTATGTATGAAAGAGAGAGAGAGAAAGAGCGAGTGAGCCAGGGACTGAGCAGAGGGAGAGGGACAAGTGGAGTCTGTACTGAGCATGAAGCCAGATGTGGAGCTCATCTCAGGACTACCTGAGCCAAAACCAGGAGTTGGGTGCTTAAGTGACTGAGCCAATCAGGCCCCCTATTGCATAGTGTTTTCTATTGTTTTGGTATGTGCTTCTTGAGAATGTATTGGGAATGAAATTGTGTATTATCAATTTAAAAATAAAGGAAGTAAGAATAATCTATTTCCCAGTGTCTTAGTGTTAACTAAACCCCTCCTTTTAAGTGCCTGGAAGGTTTGATTGCTTGTGCAAATATCTCATTATTTTTAGCAGATGAGTATTTACTTAAGTCCAAATACTCTATAAAATTTCTGTTTAGCTTTATGTAGAAAATGGGATAAAAATAGGGGAGGGTATATGGAGTTTCACATTTTTCTGCCTGTGTCTTTGGTCACTTTGTGATGACATACAGGGATTCTTAGATATTGAGAGGGCTTATCCAATCTTATATGCATGTTGGAAATATCTTTATCAGTCTAGTTTTGTCTTTTATTTTTTAAAAGGCTTTTAAAAATTTTAATTCCAGTATAGTTAACACACAGTGTTATATTAGTTTCAGGTGTACAATATAGTGATTCAGTGCTTCTATACAACAAGTGTACTCATGATCCCCTCCACCTATTTCACTCATCCCCCTACCAGTTTGCTTTCTCTAGTTAAGAGTCCACTTGTTGGGACGCCTGGGTGGCTCAGTTGGTTGGACGACTGTCTTCGGCTCAGGTCATGATCCCGGGGTTCCAGGATCGAGTCCCACATTGGGCTCCTGGCTCCATGGGGAGTCTGCTTCTCCCTCTGACCTTCTCCTTGCTCATGCTCTCTCTCACTGTCTCTCTCTCAAATAAATAAATAAAATCTTTAAAAAAAAAAAAGAGTCCACTTGTTGGTTTATCTCATTTTTTCTTTGTTTTCTTTCTTAAATCCAAATATAAGTGAAATCATATGGTATTATTCTTTCCTTGACTTATTTCACATAGTATTTTACTCTCTAGATCCATACATGCTTGTGCAAATGGCAAGATTTCATTCTTTTTATGACAGTATATTCCATTATATATATATGCTTCTGCACATATATCTATATAAGTATATATATATATATATATATATGCATATATGCTTCTTTGTCTGTATACAGATATCTTTATGTCTCTCTCTATATAATATACATATGCTTCTTTTTTAGTCCCTTCATTTATGGATAGACACATGGGCTGCTTCCAAAATTTGGCTGTTGTAAATAATACTATAATAAACGTAGGGGTGCATATATCTTTTTGAATTAGTGTTTTAGTTTTCTTTAGATTAATACATAGTAGTGAAATTACTGGGTCATATGGTAATTTTATCTTTAATTTTTTTGAGGAACCTCCATACTGTTTTCCACAATGGCTGCACCAGTTTGCATTCCCACCAACATTGCCAGAAGGTTCCTTTTCCTCCACATCCTCACCAACACTTGTTTTTTCTTGTTTCTTATTTTAGCCATTCTGACAAGTGTGAGGTGATATCTCCTTGTAGGTTGATTTCTATTTCCCTGATAATGAGTGATGCTGAGCATCTTTTCATATGTCTGTTGACCATCTGTATATTTTCTTTGGAGAAATGTCTGTTCAAGTTTTCTGTCCATTTTTTATTTTTACTTTTTTATTATTCTGTTCAATTAGCCAACCTATAATACATCATTAGTCTTTGATGTAGTGCTCAATGATTCATTAATTGCATATAACACCCAGTGCTCATCTGGGTGTTATATCACAACTCCTGCCCTCCTTAATACCAATCAACTGGTTACCCCATCCCATCACCCACCTCCCTTGTGTAACCCTTGGTTTGTTTCTCAGAATCCAGAGTCTCTCATGGTTTGTGTCCCTCTGATTTCTTCCCATTTTTCTCTCCCTTCCCCTATGGTCCTCCACACTATTCCTTATGTTTTACATATGAGTGAAACCATATGCTAATTGTCTTTCTTTCTTTGGCTTATTTCACTTAACATAATCCCCTCCAGTTCCATCCATGTCGATGCAATGGATAGGTATTCATCCTTTCTGATGGCTGGTAATATTCCATTATATATATGAACCACATCTTCTTTATCCATTCATCTGTTGAGGCACTTGTTGGCTCATTGCATGGTTTGGCTATTGTGGACATTTCTGCTATGAACACTGGGATGCATGTGCCCCTTCTTTTCGCTACATCTGCATCTTTGGGGATAAATACCTGGTAGTGCAATTGCTGGGTAGTAGGGTAACTCTATTTTTAACTTTTTGAGGAACCTCCATACTGTTTTCCAGGGTCGCTGTACCTGCTTGCATTCCTACCAGCAGTGTAAGAGGTTTCCCCTTTCTCCATACCCTTGACAACATTTGTTGTTTCCTGTCTTGTTAATTCTTCTGCCCATTTTTAATTGGATTATTTGTTCTTTGGGTGTTGAGTTTTAAAATTCTTTGTACATATTGGAAACCCACACTTTGTAGGATATGTAATTTGCTAATATATTCTCCCATTGAGTAGCTTAACTTTTAGTTTTGTTGCCTGTTTCCTTTGCTGTGCAGACACTTTTTATTTTGTTGTTGTCCCAGTAGTGTATTTTTGCTTTTGTTTCCCTTGCCTCAGGAGACGTATCTAGAAAACTGTTGTTACAGTTGATGTCAGAGAAATGACTGTCTATGCTTTCTTCTAGGATTTTTATGGCTTTAGGTTTTACATTTATGTCTTTAATCCATTTTGAGTTTATTTTAATATATGGTGTATGAAAGTGGTCCAGTTTCCTTCATTCTTTCACATGTTGCTGTCCAGTTTTCCCAACACCATTTGTTGAAGATACTGTCTCTCCCTTTGCATAGTAAGCATAGGTTTATTTATTAGGTCCTTATTCTGTTCTTTTGATCTATGAGTCTAGTTTTGTACCAGTACTGTACTGTTTTGATTACTATAGCTTTATAGTATCCCTTGAAATCTGGGATTGTGATTCTTCTACTTTTGTTCTTCCTTTTCAAGATTGCTTTGCCTGTTCAGGGTCTTTTGTGGTTCCATACAAAATCTGGATTAATTTTTTTAGTTCTCTGAAACATATTGTTGTTGTTTTGTTTTTTTTTTTTTTTTTACTGGGATTGCAGTCAGTCTGTAGATGGCTTTGGGTAGTATGGACATTCTAATATTTGTTCTTTGAACCCATGAGCATGGAATATCATTCCATTTGTTTGTGTCCTCATCAATTACTTTCATCAATGTTTTACAGTTTTCAGAGTACAGGCCTTTGACCTCCTGGGTTAAGTTTTTTCCTTGGTATTAATATTTTTGGTGCAAATGTAAATGGGATTGTTTTCTTAATTTATCTCTGCTACTTGATTATGATGTCTAGAAATGCAATGAATTTCTGTATATTGATGTTGTATCTTGCAATCTTACTGAATTCATTTATCAGTTGCTAGTTTTGTGGGGGTCTTTAGGGGTTTGTATATTTAGTATCATGTCATCTGCAAATAGTGAAAGTTTGACTTCTTTCTGACCAGTTTGGATGCCTTTTATTTCTTTTCTTGTCTGATTGCTCTGGCTAGAACTAGTACTATGTTGAATAAAGGTGGTGAGAGTGGACATTGTTGTCTTGTTCCTGACCTTAGGAGTAAATTCTCAGTTTTCCACCATTAAGTCTGATGTGAGTTGTGGTTCTTTCACATATGGCCTTTATTAAATGGAGATACATTCTCTCTAAAGCTACTTTGTTGAGGGTTTTTATCATGAATGGATGTTGTACTTTGTCAAATGCTTTTTCTTTTTTTTTCTTTTTAAAGATTTTATTTATTTATCTGACAGAGAGATCACAAGTAGGCAGAGAGGCAGGTAGAGAGAGAGGGAAGCAGGCTCCCCACTGAGCAGAGAGCCCGATGCAGGGCTCAATCCCAGGACACTAAGATCATAACCTGAGTCGAAGGCAGAGGCTTAACCCGCTGAGCCACCCAGGTGCCCCGTCAAATGCTTTTTCTGCATCTTTTGAAATGACTATATAGTTTTTGTCCTTTCTCATGTAGAAGTGATGTATTATGTTGATGGATTTGCAAAGATTCAACCACTTTGGATCCTAGGAGTAAATCCCACTTGATCATGGTGAGTTTTGTTTTTAAGATACTGTTAGATTTCATTTGCCAATATTTTGCTGAGGATTTTTGAGCCTATGTTCATCAGAGATATTGGCTTGTAGTTCTCTCTTTTTTTGTAGTGTCTATCTGTTTTGGTATCATGGAAATGCTGGCCTCATAGAATGCATTTTGAAGTTTTCCTTTGGCTTCAATTTTTTGGAATATTTTGAGAAGCATAGGTTCTTATCTTGCTTTAAATGTTTGTTAAAATTCACATGTGAAGCTCTCTGGTCCTGGATTTTTGTTTGTTGGGACTTTTTAGATTGCTGATTCAATTTCATTGCTGGTAATCAGTCTGTTCAAATTTTCTACTTCTTCTTAATTCAGTTTTGGGTGGTTATGTTCTAGGTATTTATAATTTCTTCTAGGGGGTCCAATTTGTTGACATATAATTTTCATAATATTCTCTTCTAATGCTTTGTATTTCTGTGCTGTTGGTTATTTCTCTTCTTTCATTTTTGATTTTATTTGAGTTCTCTCTCTCTCTTTCTCTCTCTCTTTCTCTCCACCTGTTTCTCCCTCCCACCCTTTCTCTTTTTCAGTTGGTCTTGGTAAAGATTTATCAATTTTGTTGATCTATTCAAAGGATCAGCTTGTGGTTTCATTGATTTGTTCTATGATTGTTTAGTTTCTATTTCATTTATTTCTGTTCTAATCTTTTTTTCTTTTCCTTCCTTCTTCCCTCTTCCTTCCTTCCTTCCTTCCTTCCTTCCTTCCTTCCTTCCTTCCTTCCTTCCTCCTGTTTTTTGGTTTATTTGGTCTTCATTTTCTAGCTCTTTTAGGTGTAAAGTTAAGTTGTTTGAGATTTTTCTTGCTTTTGAGGTAAACCGGTATTGCTACTAACTGGGTTCTTAGAACAGTCTTTGCTGCTTCCCAGAGATTTTTGGACTATTGTGTTTTTATTTTCATTTGTGTCCATGTATTTTTAAATTTTCTTATTGATTCTTTTCTTGACCCATTCATTGTCTAGGAGCCTCTTATTTAACCCCATGTATTTGTGTCCTTTCTAGATTTTTCCTTGTGATTGATTACTAGTTTCGTAGTATTGTGGTCAGAAAAGATGCATGGTATGACTTCATTCTTTTGAGACTTGTTGTGTGGCCTCATGTGATTCATTCTGGAGAATGTTCCATATGCATTTCAAGGTTTTAAAAAATGTATTTGATGGATAGATGAGAGAGAGAACAGGGGAAAGGCAGATGGAGATGGAGAGGGACAGAGAGAATCTCAAGCAGACCCCCTGTTGAGCATGGAGCCTAAAGCAGGGCTCAATTTCATGACCCCAAGATTATGATCTGAGGTGAAATCAAGAGTCAGATACTTAACTAACTGAGCCACCCAGGTACCCCTCTATATGCACTTTAAAAGAATGTATACTTTGCTGTTTTTGGATGGAATGTTCTGAGTATATCTGTTTAGATTTATCTAGTCTAATGTGTCATTCAAAGTCACTGTTTCCTTGTTGATTTTCTGTTTGGATGTTCTATCCATTGATGTAAGTGAGACGTTAAAGTTCCCTACTATTATTGTATTATTATCAAATGCTTCCTGTATTTTTGTTAATAGCTGCTTATTATATTGGGTGCTCCTATGTTGGATGCATAAATGTTTACAACTGTTATATCTTCTTGTTGAATTTTTCCCTTAATGATTATATATTGTCCTCCTTTGTCTCTTGTTACTGTCTTTGTTTTAAAGTCTATTTTGATCTGATGAGGACTGGGTGTTATGAACTATGAACTATGATTCATTGAACGTTATATCAAAAACTAATGATGTACTATAACTTGGCTAATTGAATTTAAATAAAAAAAGAGGTTTCCTAAAAAAAATAAAGTCTATTGTGTCTGATACAATTATCACTACTCTGGTTTCTTTTCACTTCATTTTGCATGAGCAATGCTTTTCTATCTTTCATTTTCTACCTGCATGTGTCTTTGGGTCTGAAATAAGTTTCTTGAAGCAGCATACAGATGAGTCTTGCTTTTTTATCCATTCCATCACCCTATGTCTTTGGATTAGAGCATTTGTTCCATTTACATTCTAAATGGACTAGTTATTGATGGGTATGTACTTACTGCCATTTTGTTACTTGTTTTGTGTTTGCAGTTTTCTCTGTTTCTTTCTTCTCTTGCTGTCTTCACATATGATTTACTGGCTTTCCGTAATGATATGCTTGGATTCCTTTCTCTTTATTTTTTGCATATCTATTACTGATTATTGAATTGTCATTACCATTAGGTTTATATATAACCTGTTACACATACAGCAACCTGTGGTAAGTTGTGGTTGCTTAAGTTTGTACCCATGCTTTATTCTTATCCCCATTTCCCTCCATTTTAGGTATATGGTGTCATATTTTACATCTTTTTATTTTGTGAATCCCTTGACTACTTTTTGTAGATATACTTAATTTTAGTGCTTTTGTGCTTCCTACCTTTTAACTCCTGTTTATGGTCTTTCCTTCCTAATCAAAGAGTCCCCTTTCACATTTCTTGTAGGTCTGGTTTAGTGGTCATGAATTCCTTTAACTTTTGTTTATCTGGGAAACACTTTATCCCTTCTATTATTCTGAATGATAGCCTTGCTGGATCGAGTATTCTTGGTTGCAGGCTTTTTTCTTTCAGCATTTTGAATATATCTGACACTTCTTTCAGGCCTTCAATATTTCTGTTGAAAAATCAGCAGATAGCCTTGTGGGGTTTTCCCTTTTATGTAATTGTTTTCTTTTCACTTGCTGCTTTTAAAATTCTCTCTTTATCACTACATTTTGCCATTTTAAATACCACATGTAGGGGTGTGGACCTCTTGGGGCTGATTATGTTGGGGGCTCTGTGTGCCTACTCAGTCTAGGTTTCTGGTTCCTTCCCAGATTCAGGAAGTTTTCAGATGTTATTTCTTCAAAGAAATTTTTTTACTCTTTTTCTCTCTCTTCTTCTTTTGTGATCCCTATAATGAGAATGTTATTATGCTTCATCATGTTGCTGAATTCCCTCAGTCTGTTTTTATTTATTATTATTATTATTTTTCTCCTGTTCAGCTTGATTATTTTCCATTACTTTGTCCTCCAGGTCACTGGTCTGTCTTTCTGCTTCCCCTGGTCTGCTTTTTATTGCATCCATATATTCTTTCAACTACTGAGTTCTTCATCACTGATCAGTTATTTTTATATTTTTCACCTCTTTGTTAAGAGTCTCATGGAGGTCCTCTACTCTTTACTCAAGTCCAGTGAGGATCTTTATGACTTTCACTTCAAATTCTCTATCATACATATTACTTACCTATGTTTCATTTAGCTCTCTTGCTGTGATTTTCTCCTGTCCTTTCATTTGGGACACATTCCTGTTTCCTTTGTCTAACTCTTCTGCCTTTCCTTGTTTTAGGAGGGTCCACTATGTCTCCTGTTCTATTTTGTTTGTTTTAAGATTTATTTATTTATTCTATATCTCCTGTTTTTAAAGTACTGGCCTTATGAAGAAGAGGTCTCGTACCGCCCTGTATGACAATGTGTCTTCTTCATCAGAACCTGGCACTTCAGGGGTGTCTTCTATGGGTGTTAGGTACACCTTACTGTTGTGGCTGAGCTGCTTTTGCCTTCAGTCTGTTCATCTACTCTCTTTGGAGAGCGATTTGCAGGAGTGTTTGATCCCTTTTTTGTTACTGGGCCAATCTGGGGCTCTCTTGAGCTTAAGTTGAGAGAGATCACTCATTTGCCCAAATAGTGGTAACACCAAACTGCAAGGTACTTTCCCTCTTTTGTTCTTTGAGAAACTTTTGCTGGTATGTGTGGCCTGCAGTCAGACTAGGTGCTTGCCCCCTTCTCACTGCTGGGGTGTAGTCAGATTGGTGTGTGTGTGTGTGGTTATCCAGATCTCTTTATTGCTGAATTTGAAATGGATTTATCAGTATGAATCTCTCCTCTTTACTCCCTCCCGTCCCACTCTGTGTGTGTGTGTGTGTGTGTGTGTGTGTGTGTGTGTGTGTATGTATTTTCTATGTGTTTATCAGTGTGCTAGTTCAGTAACCAACCCCATAACAATGAGCATGCCCTTTGGGCCCAGATCATGATCCTATGTTATTAAACCATAAGAAACAAATGCTTTTGAAGAAATGTCTGATTCCAGGTCTGAGGAAGGAAATCAATTGGGTGAGCTTGAAAAGTTTTGTCATACCTGATAACAAAGATAACAAAGATTACTAGGGACTTTATTTATTTATTTATTAGCATATAATATATTATTTGCTTTAGGAGTACAGGTCTGTGAATCATCAATCTTACACAATTCCCAGCACTCACCATAGCAATACCCTACCCAGTGTCCATAACCCAGCCCACCCCATCCCCCTCCACCCCTTAGCAACCCTCAGTTAGTTTCCTGAGATGAAGAGTCTCTTATGGTTTGTCTCCCTCCCTGGTCCCATCTTGTTTCATTTTTTCCCTCCCTAACCCCCATAACCCCTGCCCTGCCTCTCAAATTCCTCATATCAGAGAGATCATATGATAATTTTCTTTCTCTGATTGACTTATTTTGCCTAGCATAATACCCTCCAGTTCCATTCACGTCATTGCAAATGGCAAGATTTTGGGGTTTTTTGGATGGCTGCATAATATTCCACTGCATGCATGTATATGTATGTATGTGTGTGTGTATATATATATATATATATATATCACACATCTTCTTTATCTGTTCATCTGTTGATGGACTTCTAGGTTCTTTCCATAGTTTGGCTATTGTGGACATCGCTGCTATAAACATTTTGGTGCACATGCCCCTTTGGATCACTACAGTTGTTCTTTAGGGTAAATACCCAGTAGTGTGATTGCTGGGTTGTAGGGTAGCTCTATTTTCAACTTTCTGAGGAACTCTCATACTGTTTTCCAGAGTGGCTGCACCAGCCCGCATTCTCATCAACAGTGTAGGAGGGTTCTACTAGGGACATTTAAAAAGGATTCAGCATCCAAACTAAAGGGGCTTTCTCTAGCCAGTATAAGACAAGATGTAGTTTGAAAATACATTAATTACAATCATTTTAAACCCATTGAAGATAGTAAAATTTATGGGTTCATAATGATACTTATAGGTTGTTAACTTTCAAAAGTGATTAAGGATTCTTATGCATTATTTTGAGATCTGATCAATGGAAATATCCAAGTAATTATTTTGGGTAAATGTATAGTAAATGAAAATATCAAAGCATTCTAGATACTTATAAAAAAATGTTAGAATTAGAATATCACCATTCAGCTACCCTTAATGAAATACTAGGTTTAGAAGTCATGCATCAATTGTTTCTAATATCATGGATAAGAGAAAACTAGATCTTATGTGTCTTTTGGTGAAAAACTATAATAATCCTTCAATTTTTTTCTTTCTTCTTCTTTTTTTTTTTCCCCAAGAGAGGGTGGGGAAAGGTGGAGGGAGAGGGAGAGACAAAATCTTAAGCAGGCTCCACACCAATGCAGGGGTCTTGGAGGGGCTCAATCTCATAACCCTGAGATCATGTGCTGAGCCAAAATCAAGAATTGGACAGTTAACTCCCTGAGCCCCTCAGGTACCCTTAAAATTCCTTCTTTTTATGAAAACTGGTGGAGCTTAGTCTGATCAAGCCTCTGAATTCAACTGCCAATTTACAGAATATGTGAAGAACAGAAAGATACATTTAACTCTATAATGTGAGGATAGAATCACCAAAATCCAGACTATGGGAAGCTACTGTCAAAACACCTTATGAATTCAACAGATAGATTGTAAGGAAAAGAAAGGGATGCTGAAAGCATCTGCAGATTAAAAGGACTAAAGAATACATGAAATTTTAAGAAATAGGCAAGACTAAGGCATAGCACTGTATATAAATTTAGGTGATAAAACCATTAAGAAATGCAGTGAAGTGATTATTGCAAAGACAGTGACTTTTGGGGAAGTGAGAATTGTAACTGCAGTGGGGCATGTAGATCTAGGGGAAAGGAAACACCCAAGTCCAGCCTCTCTGCCTTTTTTGTCTGACCAAAGATACAGGGATATCTCTCCAAAGGTACAAGCCAGGGGCACAGGCTCACTAAAAGACTGAGACCTAATCATAAGATTTTAGAATGCTAAATGATTCACTCCATCTACTCCTTACCACCACTTTGGTGGGGCTCCTTTATAATAATAGAGGTTTATAACAGAAAGAACTGTGAGTCTAAGACTTTATTTAACAAGGAGATTTTAACAAAATTAACAATCATATTGGACAAAAAGAGGGATAAACCAAGAAATGGACTCTTAATTATAGAGAAAAAACTGTTGGCTATCAGATGGGAGGTGGGTGGGGGGAATGGGTTAAATAGGTGATGGGTTTTAAGGATGCAATTGTGATGGACATGGGGTGTTGTATGTAAGTATTGAATCACTGAATTGTAGAACTGAAACTAATATTACACTATATGTTAACTAGGTGGAATTTTCTTTTTAAAGATTTTATTTATTTATTTGAGAGAGAGACAGTGAGAGAGAGCATGAGTGAGGAGAAGGTCAGAGGGAGAAGCAGACTCCCCATGGAGCTGGGAGCCCGATGCGGGACTCGATCCCCGGACTCCGGGATCATGACCTGAGCCGAAGGCAGTCGTCCAACCAACTGAGCCACCCAGGTGTCCCAACTAGGTGGAATTTAATAAAAACTTAAAAAAAAGGATGAAGGTTCTAGGGAAACTCAAAGACAACAGGTGAGACAAAAATAAGAACAAGAGATTTAATTCATCTGTGACACCCATAGCTACAGTAAACAGTAAACACAGTCCAATTCATTTGCAGATAAACATAAAACCTCACATAGAAGACCTGTTTTCCTCAGTTCTTTTTGTCCATTATGTAATGTCCAGCTTCCATTGAAATATTACAAGGCATAGTAAAACAAACAAAGAAAACAAAGCATGAAGAGACACAGGGCACACGTGAGAACCAGACTCATATGGTAGAAATGTTGAAATGATCAGACTGGGATTCTAAAATAAGTGTATGTTTGAATAGTACATAAAAAATAGTACATAAAAGCTAATGATGTACTGTATGTTGGCTAACGCACTTAATAAAAATAAATAATAAAAAATAAAAAAATAAAATAACTATGTTTAAGAAACTAAGGACTCTAGTAGAAGAGCAGACAAAATGCAGGAGCCAATGGGTAATATCTGCAGAGCAATGGAATCTATGAGAAAGAATAAAAATGAAGTGGTAAAAAAAAATGTAAAGAAAAATTAAGAATGGCTTTAATGAACTCAGCAAACATGTACATAGTTGAGGAAAAAATTAGTGAGCTTTACGATATGTCATTAGAAACTTCCAGAATTAAAATGTAAAGTGAAGAATGAATGAAAAAGATAAAACAGAGTATCTAAGAGTTTTGGAATAATTACAAAAGGCATATCTTATGTGTCATGGGGATATGAGGATGAACAAACAAACAATTAGAATAATGACTGAAAACTTTCTATAGATAATGAGGGGGAAAAAGAGAGAGAGAGAGAGAGGCAAACCAAGAAACAGATGCTTAACTATGAGAACAACAGCTAGATTGGTCTGTGAGGGGGATGGGTGAAGTTGGTTATGGGGATTAAGGAGAACACTTGTTGTTATGATCAGTGGGTGATGTATGGAAGTGTTGAGTCACTATATTGCACAGCTGAAACCAGTATGACACTCTACGTTAAGTAAGTGGTAATTAAATAAAAACTGAAAAACAAGAGATTATAAATTAATGCAACTTTTTGAGAGTGATTTGATAACAGCTAAGAATTTAATACAGTTAAGAGAAATTGGAGGGGGAGATGAACCATGAGAGCCTATGGACTCTGAAAAACAATCTGAGGGTTTTGGAGGGGCAGGGGTGGGAGGTTGGGTGAGCCTGGTGGTGGGTATTATGGAGGGCACGTATTGCATAGAACACTGGGTGTGGTACATAAACAATGAATTCTGGAACACTGAAAAGGAATTTAAAAAAATAAAAAATTTTTAAAAAGTTGGACAACTTTTCAGATATGAGAATATTTATTGCAAAAGCAATGTAGACATGAAAAATTGGAGAAAATGAAACATTCATCAGCATGTTCATTAAATATTGATCAGTATTTTCATAAATGAATATTAAGCCATCACTTATTATGTGATTGACAGATCTTTTTTTTTTTAAGAAGATTTTTATTTATTTGAGAGAGAGTGTGAGAGAGAGCATGAGAGGGGAGAAGGTCAGAGGGAGAAGCAGACTCTCCATGGAGCTGGAAGTCCGATGCAGGACTCCATCCTGGGAGTCCAGGATCATGACCTGAACTGAAGGCAGTTGCTCAACCAAATGAGCCACCCAGGTGCCCAACAGATCATTGTTAAAGTGGAAAAGTTTAATAGCCGCACAAGCATTCATACACACACACACAGACACACACACACACACACACACACACACATGCACATAATAAGAAGAAGGTAGCAGGACAGTATATTTATTAAAATATCATTTACTTTAAAAGAATATATATAGATATTCTTGTAAACACAGAGTAAAGTACTGTATGAATGCATTAGAAATTTATAATAATAATTTATTATCATATTTAGTTCTCGGAGATGGGCCAAGAGAGTAAAAAAAATGGGGAGAGAGATATTTACACTTTACCTTATATCCTTCCATTTGATTTTTAAATTATGACCTGTGCTACTTTTATGAAAAATGCCATGTTTCTTAAATTGTAAAAGTGAATATTTTAAATGTGCTTTTGCTGATTTATTCAGCATCCCAGCCATCCTCGCTTTTATGTAGTATTTTGTTGTTGTTGCTGTTGATTCTGAATATTGTTTCTTCACTTTCACCCCTCAATTCAAGCAACACATGGAAGTGACCTGAGAGCATCTGAATTGAGAAGGGAAATGTATGGCTGAACAACCACAATTGGATAAATGTTGGAGGGCCTGGAATGGGCTGTGGACTTAACAGAATGTGAATTTGGTGTAGGTGGCAAGTCTTCTCTCACTTACCAGGCTCTCGTAACTGTGGACAGAGGGTATGTGGTAGAGAGTATGCAGAGATCCTCTGGGAAAGACGTGCTTCGTGAAACCTTGGTGATGAAGAAGATTTAGTGACCTCTAGGTTTTGATGTGTGTCTTTTGTAGGGATTAGGGGACTCATCAGCTTGGGGGTAGCTTAGGCTCTGCAGGGATAAATGGAGTCAGGGAGAAGCACAGAGCAGATCAGGGGGCTGACCAGTCACAGCTTGGTTGTTGTGATGAGTAAGGGTCTGGGAGGAAGGCAGCCTGATCATTGAGAAATTTCTGACAGGCAGTTTTTAAGTTTGCCTGATGTACATAATTTTCCAGGAGGTAAAACTTGATTATCTGGGCACCTGGGTGGCTCAGTCAGTTAACTGGCTGCCTTTGGCTCAGGTCATGATCCCAGGGTCCTGGGATCGAGTCCCACATCGGGCTCCCTGCTTAGTGGAGAGCCTGCTTCTCCCTTTCCCTCTACTCCTCCTCCCTGCTCGTGCTCTCTCTCTCTCAAATAAATAAGTAAATAAAATCTTAAAAAAAAAGTAAAACTTGATTATCCTCAGAGGGAAGAGTGAAAGTTTCTTCAGCTTTTCCTTGACTACATCCCTAGTGTGTTTCTAAGCCCGTGCAAATGATTCCTTAGTGTATAACTATCCTTGGGGACAGAAAAGGTAGAGAAAGAAAAGGCAGAGAGAATGAGGGAGGGGGAAGATAGGTGGATTCTTAGCACTACTGCTGGACTTTTCCTAAGCTCCTCTGTGTGGACGGTGTTCTTTGCCATGAGTGGAGACAGAAGGAGCTGTGTCTGCCTCCTAAGCATGGCTCTTTACTACCATGGGTAGTCTGGGTTGATGCCTGAAGAGCAGTAGAACTTTCCAGTCCAGTCCCCATCTCTGGAGGTGAGTGTCTTCCAGGTATTCCCTTCAGTGAAGGACAGAGTAGAAGAGCATTATCATGAGAGGGTCTAGGCTTTGTTGCCATATAGAACAAGGATACCTAGAGTCTGAAGAATGGAGTAAGGGAGCCACAGAGTAGATGACTCTCCATCAGATCATCGCTCTGTAGCCAAGGGCAGGTTGATGGTACCTAGTACTGGCAATGGGCACGCTCTGTGGCATCACCCAAGTCTGTGTTCTTTCATTTTTCATTCTGTCTTCCTTATTTCTACTTGCCATCTTGTTGGGGATCTCCTGGAAGACAGAATGCAGACTGACTGGGTGGTGCTTTGGAGAAGAGTGAATGGAGGGAAATGTAGTCAGGTTGGATACTCTGTTTCTTCTTTGATCTATTAATTGATATATTTATTCAAAAATATTTATAGAATATATACTTTGTCAGAGTCTGTTCTTGTCACAGGTGGTAATACAAGAAATGCAAAGTTGCTTCAAGGTACTTCATTCTAATGTGGGAATTTGATGATAAAGTAAGAAGCAAATGCATCCTATATTTGAGGTATTGATGCGAGCCAACAGAAAGAAAAATACAGCCTAAAGAGGTTAGAGAGTGAAACTGTGCATGTATTGTTTTGGAGAGGATGAGGGGGAAAGGGTCTGTGGAGATGATATCTTTTTTTTTTTTATTTGACAGAGAGATCACAAGCAGGCAGAGAGGCAGGCAGAGAGAGAGGAGGAAGCAGGCTCCCCGAGAGAGCAGAGAGCCCGATGCGGGGCTCGATCCCAGGACTCCGAGATCATGACCTGAGCCGAAGGCAGCGGCTTAACCCACTGAGCCACCCAGGTGCCCCTGGAGATGATATCTTTGAGCAAAAATCTGCTTGTGGAGAGGGAAGGAGCCCAGTTCTCCTGAGGTAATGTGTATGATCTATATTGGTGTCTTCCATCATTTTTGCATACCCTACTTCTTCTTCTCCTAGGGCTCTGGAGAAAATGGAAGAGATGTGCTCTTTGTTCCAAGTTGCTCAATGGGACTGACCCCATGGCAGTTTGGTTAGAGGGATGGGCTGCCCATTTTGAGTTCTTGTGTCCCTGCTGGAAGTAGAGATTTGAGACCTGGGGAATATGGAGGATTTTGCCTCTATATCACAGGTGTTTCCTTGTCTTTTGGTTCTAGGTTGGATACTGGAGTACAGACAGGAGTTTCTTCAGGACCCTTCCCCTCCCTGGTGTCAATTACTGACCAGGGAATCAAGATATGAGAATTAGAGGTCACTATTGGAGAGCTGGGAGGCTTTTCCTGCTTAGAGAATATACATTCACTGAAATGAGAAATGGAGGAAGGCTTTTATCACGAGAATAAGGAGGAAGAAGTGGATAATCCCCTCTAGGGAGCCAGCTCTCCAGAAATCAGGGAAAGACTCAATATTTTGTCTCAAAATAGTTTTTTCTTATGACAATATTCTAGAGCGTTCCCACTTCCTCACAACACAGCAAAGTTTATAATATAATTGAGGCAGAACTTCACATGAACGTAATACAGCATCCTCTATGTTAGAAGATACAAAATAACCACATCTGCATGTGATTGGCTAATATTGGGATTTGCTATTCTAATAACTGTTGATATTAGCAGGATTTTGCAGAAATAGATAAAGGAGGCAGAAAAAACACTTTAGGGCATTTGAGATGGAAGTGTTGGTGGTATAATTGTGGTCAGGAAAGGACAGGGTGGCATATCAGAACAGAATTCAAGGGAGGATGGCCTGTGAACTGAGAGACAAGGGTAGAGGGTGGGTGTGGTAAGGGTAGACAAGGTGTACAAGGGTAGACAGAGGTGGGTGTGTTTTCATGCCTAGGGTGTGGTGTTGGTGGCTATTGTTCATCTTCTTGGGCTTTTAATTTACTTTCAAATTTATTCATGTCCTACATAAAACATTTAACACCAAGTTTGTATAGAAAGTAGTAGTAGTATGTTGTAGAGTCTAGGTGTGGCCTATATTTCCTCAATTGGAGTCATCCTTTAACTTTTTGCAATCAAATGCCTGTTTCCTCTCCTTTGCTTTTTAGATTTCACAAGGAACAAGAGCTCAGAACTAAATGTTGGTGAATCACTCTAGTGCCACTGAATTTTATCTCCTTGGCTTCCCTGGGTCCAGAGAACTACACCATCTTCTCTTTGCT
Organism: Lutra lutra; assembly: GCF_902655055.1. Lineage (NCBI taxonomy): Eukaryota > Metazoa > Chordata > Mammalia > Carnivora > Mustelidae > Lutra > Lutra lutra. The sequence continues at coordinate 96,201,739 of NC_062288.1, forward strand.
ACCTTCTTCTTCTTCTACTTAGTGACATTAATGGGAAACACGGTCATTATTGTGATGGTGTGTGTTGATAAACGTCTGCAGTCCCCCATGTATTTCTTCCTTGGTCATCTCTCTGCCTTGGAGATCTTGGTTACCACTATTATCGTGCCTGTGATGCTTTGGGGATTGCTTCTCCCTGGAATGCAGACAATATCTCTGGCTGCATGTGTCACCCAGCTCTTCCTGTACCTTTCTCTGGGAACCACAGAGTTTGCATTGCTGGGAGCGATGGCTGTGGACCGTTATGTGGCTGTCTGTAACCCTTTGAGATACAGCATCATTATGAATAACCGAACCTGCATCTGGGTGGTCGTTGTGTCATGGGTGTTTGGGTTCCTTTTTCAAATCTGGCCGGTGTATGCCACATTTCAGCTCACCTTCTGCAAATCACATGTGGTGAACAATTTCTTCTGTGACCGAGGGCAATTGCTCAAGCTATCCTGCAATAATACCCTTTTCATAGAGTTTATCCTATTCTTAATGGCTATTTTTGTTCTTTTTGGTTCTTTGATCCCTACAGTCGTCTCCTACACCTACATCATCTCCACCATCCTCAAGATCCCTTCAGCCTCTGGACGGAGGAAGGCCTTCTCTACGTGTGCATCTCACTTCACTTGTGTCATTATTGGCTATGGCAGTTGCTTGTTCCTCTATGTGAAACCCAAGCAAACACAGGCTGCAGATTACAATAGGGTAGTTTCATTGATGGTTTCAGTGGTTACTCCTTTCCTCAACCCTTTCATCTTCACCCTCCGAAATGACAAAGTAATAGAAGCCCTTCGGGATGGAGTGAAAAGATGCTCTCAACAGTTTAGTATCTAATCTTGTCTTAAGTATTGTTATGAATTCTAGAATGCTTTGATAAGTACTTACTTATCTTTTAGCTGCATCTTAGTCACCATCAGATAATGTGTGTGCAAAAAAAGCCTTTTAAATTATGGCCATGGTTTTTAACATGCTCAGTTGTTACTAAAAATTTACCTTATGATAAAGTTACATATATGGATACAGATACAGATACACATACCCTTCTGAAATTATAATATATTTCACAATAAAACTTTTAAAAAATTAAATGGAAAAATAATATGTGTGATATTTAAGTTTCTGAATAAGAAAAGGTAGAAAAATTTTCTTCCACTGCAGAATGGGATGACTACTGGATTCTAGGTCATCTAAATCATCTAAAATGTCCTGTGCTTTTGGTCCTCTGTGTAAACTTCCTGTTACTTTCCTGGCTCAAACATATTCTCTCTCTCTCTCAATCTCTTCTCTCTCTTTTTAGCAGACACAACAATACTTTATTCTTTCAAGTTGATGAATATGACATTTCTTTTTTTTTTTTAATTTTTTTTTTTCAGCATAACAGTATTCATTATTTTTGCACCACACCCAGTGCTCCATGCAATCCGTGCCCTCTACAATACCCACCACCTGGTGCCCCCAACCTCCCACCCCCCACCCCTTCAAAATTCTCAGATCGTTTTTCAGAGTCCATAGTCTCTCATGGTTCACCTCCCCTTCCAATTTCCCTCAACTCCCTTCTCCTCTCCATCTCCCCTTGTCCTCCATGCTATTTGTTATGCTCCACAAATAAGTGAAACCATATGATAATTGACTCTCTCTGCTTGACTTATTTCACTCAGCATAATCTCTTCCAGTCCCGTCCATGTTGCTACAAAACTTGGGGATTCATCCTTTCTTTCTTTTCTTTTTTTTTTTTTTTACAGCTTTATAAACATATATTTTTATCCCCAGGGGTACAGGTCTGCGAATCGCCAGGTTTACACACTTCACAACACTCACCATAGCACATACCCTCCCCGATATCCATAACCCCACCCCCTCTCCCAACCCCCTCCCCCCATCGACCCTCAGTTTGTTTTGTGAGATTAAGAGTCACTTATGGTTTGTCTCCCTCCCAATCCCATCTTGTTTCATTTACTCTTCTCCTACCCCCTCGACCCCCCATGTTGCATCTCCTCTCCCTCATATCAGGGAGATCATATGATAGTTGTCTTTCTCCAATTGACTTATTTCGCTAAGCATGATACCCTCTAGTTCCATCCACGTCGTCGCAAATGGCAATATTTCATTTCTTTTGATGGCTGCATAGTATTCCATTGTGTATATATACCACATCTTCTTTATCCATTCGTCTGTAGATGGACATCTAGGTTCTTTCCATAGTTTGGCTATTGTAGACATTGCTGCTATAAACATTCGGGTGCATGTGCCCCTTCGGATCACTATGTTTGTATCTTTAGGGTAAATACCCAGCAGTGCAATTGCAGGGTCATAGGGTAGTTCTATTTTCAACATTTTGAGGAACCTCCATGCTGTTTTCCAGAGTGGTTGCACCAGCTTGCATTCCCACCAACAGTGTAGGAGGGTTCCCCTTTCTCCGCATCCTCGCCAGCATCTGTCATTTCTTGACTTGTTAATTTTAGCCATTCTGACTGGTGTGAGGTGATATCTCATGGTGGTTTTGATTTGTATTTCCCTGATGCCGAGTGATATGGAGCACTTTTTCATGTGTCTGTTGGCCATCTGGATGTCTTCTTTGCAGAAATGTCTGTTCATGTCCTCTGCCCATTTCTTGATTGGATTATTTGTTCTTTGGGTGTTGAGTTTGCTAAGTTCTTTATAGATTTTGGACACTAGCCCTTTATCTGATATGTCATTTGCAAATATCTTCTCCCATTCTGTCAGTTGTCTTTTGGTTTTTTTTAACTGTTTCCTTTGCTGTGCAAAAGCTTTTGATCTTGATAAAATCCCAAAAGTTCATTTTTGCCCTTGCTTCCCTTGCCTTTGGTGATGTTCCTAGGAAGATGTTGCTGCGGCTGACGTCGAAGAGGTTGCTGCCTGTGTTCTCCTCGAGGATTTTGATGGATTCCTTTCTCACATTGAGATCCTTCATCCATTTTGAGTCTATTTTCGTGTGTGGTGTAAGGAAATGATCCAATTTCATTTTTCTGCATGTGGCTGTCCAATTTTCCCAACACCATTTATTGAAGAGGCTGTCTTTGTTCCATTGGACATTCTTTCCTGCTTTGTCGAAGATGAGTTGACCATAGAGTTGAGGGTCCATTTCTGGGCTCTCTATTCTGTTCCATTGATCTATGTGTCTGTTTTTGTGCCAGTACCATGCTGTCTTGATGATGACAGCTTTGTAATAGAGCTTGAAGTCCGGAATTGTGATGCCACCAACTTTGGCTTTCTTTTTCAATATTCCTTTGGCTATTCGAGGTCTTTTCTGGTTCCATATAAATTTTAGGATTATTTGTTCCATTTCTTTGAAAAAAAATGGATGGTACTTTGATAGGAATTGCATTAAATGTGTAGATTGCTTTAGGTAGCATAGACATTTTCACAATATTTATTCTTCCAATCCAGGAGCATGGAACATTTTTCCATTTCTTTGTGTCTTCCTCAATTTCTTTCATGAGTACTTTCTAGTTTTCTGAGTATAGATTCTTAGTCTCTTTGGTTAGGTTTATTCCTAGGTATCTTATAGTTTTGGGTGCAATTGTAAATGGGATGGACTCCTTAATTTCTCTTTCTTCTGTCTTGTTGTTGGTGTAGAGAAATGCAACTGATTTCTGTGCATTGATTTTATATCCTGACACTTTACTGAATTCCTGTCCAAGTTCTAGCAGTTTTGGAGTGGAGTCTTTTGGGTTTTCCACATAGAGTATCATATCATCTGCGAAGAGTGATAGTTTGACTTCTTCTTTGCCGATTTGGATGCCTTTAATTTCCTTTTGTTGTCTGATTGCTGAGGCTAGGACTTCTAGTACTATGTTGAATAGCAGTGGTGATAACGGACATCCCTGCCGTGTTCCTGACCTTAGCGGAAAAGCTTTCAGTTTTTCTCCATTGAGAATGATATTTGCCGTGGGTTTTTCATAGATGGCTTTGATAATATTGAGGTATGTGCGGTCTATCCCTACACTTTGAAGAGTTTTGATCAGGAAGGGATGCTGTACTTTGTCAAATGCTTTTTCAGCATCTATGGAGAGTATCATATGGTTCTTGTTCTTTCTTTTATTAATGTGTTGTATCACATTGATTGATTTGCGGATGTTGAACCAGCCTTGCAGCCCTGGAATAAATCCCACTTGGTCGTGGTGAATAATCCTTTTAACGTACTGTTGAATCCTATTGGCTAGTATTTTGGCGAGAATTTTGCATCTGTGTTCATCAAGGATATTGGTCTGTAGTTCTCTTTTTGTTGGGATCCTTGTCTGGTTTTGGGATCAAGGTGATGCTGGCCTCATAAAATGAGTTTGGAAGTTTTCCTTCTATTGCTATTTTTTGGAACAGTTTCAGGAGAATAGGAATTAGTTCTTCTTTAAATGTTTGGTAGAATTCCCCCGGGAAGCCGTCTGGCCCTGGGCTTTTGTTTGTTTGGAGATTTTTGATGACTGTTTCAATCTCCTTACTGGTTATGGGTCTGTTCAGGCTTTCTATTTCTTCCTGGTTCAGTTGTGGTAGTTTATATGTCTCTAGGAATGCATCCATTTCTTCCAGATTGTCAAATTTGTTGGCGTAGAGTTGCTCATAGTATGTTCTTATAATTGTCTGTATTTCTTTGGTTTTCGTTGTGATCTCTCCTCTTTCATTCATGATTTTATTTATTTGGGTCCTCTCTCTTTTCTTTTTGATAAGTCTGGCCAGGGGTTTATCAATCTTATTAATTCTTTCAAAGAACCAGCTCCTAGTTTCGTTGATTTGTTCTATTGTTTTTTTGGTTTCTATTTCATTGATTTCTGCTCTGATCTTTATGATTTCTCTTCTCCTGCTGGGTTTAGGGTTTCTTTCTTGTTCTTTCTCCAGCTCCTTTAGGTGTAGGGTTAGGTTGTGTACCTGAGACCTTTCTTGTTTCTTGAGAAAGGCTTGTACCGCTATATATTTTCCTCTCAGGACTGCCTTTGTTGTGTCCCACAGATTCTGAACTGTTGTGTTTTCATTATCATTTGTTTCCATAAATTTTTTCAATTCTTCTTTGATTTCCTGGTTGACCCATTCATTCTTTAGAAGGATGCTGTTTCGTCTCCATGTATTTGGGTTCTTTCCAAATTTCCTCTTGTTATTGAGTTCTAGCTTTAGAGCATTGTGGTCTGAAAATATGCAGGGAATGATCCCAATCTTTTGATACCGGTTGAGACTTGATTTAGGACCAAGAATGTGATCTATTCTGGAGAACGTTCCATGTGCACTAGAGAAGAATGTGTATTCTGTTGCTTTGGGATGAAATGTTCTGAATATATCTGTGATGTCCATCTGGTCCAGTGTGTCATTTAAGGCCTTGATTTCCTTGTTGATCTTTTGCTTGGATGATCTGTCCATTTCAGTGAGGGGAGTGTTAAAATCCCCTACTATTATTGTATTCTTGTCGATGTGTTTCTTTGATTTTGTTATTAATTGGTTTATATAGTTGGCTGCTCCCACGTTAGGGGCATAGATATTTAAAATTGTTAGATCTTCTTGTTGGACAGTTCCTTTGAGTATGATATAGTGTCCTTCCTCATCTCTTATTATAATCTTTGGCTTAAAATCTAATTGATCTGATATAAGGATTGCCACTCCTGCTTTCTTCTGATGTCCATTAGCATGGTAAATTCTTTTCCACCCCCTCACTTTAAACCTGGAGGTGTCTTCGGGTGTAAGATGAGTTTCTTGTAGGCAACATATAGATGGTTTTTGTTTTTTTATCCATTCTGATACCCTGTGTCTTTTGATTGGGGCATTTAGCCCATTAACATTCAGGGTAAGTATTGAGAGATATGAATTTAGTGCCATTGTATTGCCTGTAAGGTGACTGTTATTGTATATTGTCTCTGTTTCTTTCTGATCTACTACTTTTAGGGTCTCTCTTTGCTTAGAGGACCCCTTTCAATATTTCCTGTAGAGCTGGTTTGGTATTTGCAAATTCTTTCAGTTTTTGTTTGTCCTGGAAGCTTTTAATCTCTCCTTCTATTTTCAATGATAGCCTAGCTGGATATAGTATTCTTGGCTGCATGTTTTTCTCATTTAGTACTCTGAATATATCATGCCAGCTCTTTCTGGCCTGCCAGGTCTCTGTGGATAAGTCTGCTGCCAATCTAATATTTTTACCATTGTATGTTACAGACTTCTTTTCCCGGGCTGCTTTCAGGATCTTTTCTTTGTCAGTAAGACTTGTCAATTTTACTATTAGGTGACGGGGTGTAGACCTATTCTTATTGATTTTGAGGGGGGTTCTCTGAACCTCCTGGATTTTGATGCTTGTTCCCTTTGCCATATTGGGGAAATTCTCTCCAATAATTCTCTCCAATATACCTTCTGCTCCCCTCTCTGTTTCCTCTTCTTCTGGAATCCCAATGATTCTAATGTTGTTTCGTCTTATGGTGTCACTTATCTCTCGAATTCTCCCCTCGTGGTCCAGTAGCTGTTTGTCCCTCTTTGCTCAGCTTCTTTATTCTCTGTCATTTGGTCTTCTATATCGCTAATTCTTTCTTCTGCCTCATTTATCCTAGCAGTGAGAGCCTCCATTTTTGATTGCACCTCATTAATAGCTTTTTTGATTTCAACTTGGTTAGATTTTAGTTCTTTTATTTCTCCAGAAAGGGCTTTTATATCTCCCGAGAGGGTTGCTTTAATATCTTCCATGCCTTTTTCAAGCCCGGCTAGAACCTTGAGAATCATCATTCTGAACTCTATATCTGACATATTACCAATGTCTGTATTGATTAGGTCCCTAGCCTTTGGTATTGCCTCTTGTTCTTTTTTTTGTTGTGAATTTTTCCGCCTTGTCATTTTGTCCAGATAAGAGTTTATGAAGGAGCAAGTAAAATACTAAAAGGGTGGCAACAACCCCAGGAAAATATGCTTTAGCCAAATCAGAAGAGATCCTGAATTGTGAGGGGGGAGAAAGGGGATAAAAAGGGGTTCAGAAAGAAAGAAAAAAAAAACTATTAAAAAAAGAAAGCCGATAAAGAAAAAATATAAAAAGAGGAAAAAATATATATATATTAGATAAACTATTTAAAAAACGTTAAAAAAAAGAAAATGGTAAAAGTTAAAAAAAAAATTTAGCAGAAGAAGAGAAAAAGAAAAAAAAATTGAAAAAGAAAAAAAAAATTAAATTAACTGCAAGGCTAAAAAATCATGGGGAGAAAGCCATGAGTTCCGTGCTTTGCTTTCTTCTCCTCTGGAATTCCGCCGTTCTCCTTGGTAGGTGAACTTGGTCCTGGCTGGGTTTCCCGTAGATCTTCTGGGGGAGGGGCCCGTTGTAGTGATTCTCAAGCGTCTTTGCCCCAGGCGGAGTTGCACCGCCCTTACCCGGGGCCGCGCTGAGTCATCCGCTCGGGTTCGCTTTCGGGAGCTTTTGTTCCCTGAGCGCTTTCCGTAGAGTCCGGAGGACGGGAATAAAGATGGCGGCCTCCTGGTCTCCGGCCTGGAGGAGCCCAGAGCCCGGGGCCCCACTCCTCAGTGCGCCCTCAGAGAACAGCGCCAAATGACTCCCGTCACCCTGGCCTCCGGCCGCGCTCCGAGCTGACCGAGCCTGCGACCGGTTCAAGGTAACCCCGAGCTGAGAGTCACTCCTCGGCTCTGTCTCTGCAGCCGGCTTCCCCGTTCTAATTCCGGTAAGCTCTGCGACACTGAGACACCCCCGATCCTTCTGCGACCCTGCGGGACCTGAGGCCGCGCTTACCCCGCCTGGGCTTCACCCCAGTTAAGCCTCTGGAGCGATGTCCCTCAGTGGAACAGACTTTTAAAAGTCCTGATTTTGCTCAGTTGCTCCGCCGCTCGCCGGGAGCCGGCCCCTCCCCCCGCGGTCTATCTTCCCGGCGCTTTGGATTCACTTCTCCGCCAGTCCTACCTTGCAGAAAGTGGTTGATTTTCTGTTTCTGGAATTGCTGTTCTTCTTCTCTTCAATCTCCCGTTGGATTTGTAGGTGTTTGCAATCTTTAGATAAGCTATTTAGCTGATCTCCCGCTACCCGAAGTAGTCTCAGCCTGCTACTTCTCCGCCATCTTGACTCCTCCCCCGAATATGACATTTCTAATTTCAGTCATGGAAATGCAGACTTAAGGTGGTGCCTCTCAAACTTTAACATGTATTTCTGTCACATGGGATCTTGTTGAAATGTACATTCTAATTCAGTTGTCTGGACTAAGGCTTGATAGTCTACATTTCTAAACAGCTCCAGCTGATGTTAATGCTGTTGTGGGGGGAAGGATTTCCTCTACCCTTGATTTCCTGTCCCAAAGTTCTCTTGCCTTAGTACTTTGCTGCATATTTTCTTGGCTGGTAGAATTTAGAGAATGACGTCATTCCACAATTTTGGACACCTTTACAATCCTAGGAGTGGTTATCTTTAAATACAGAGACATCTCTAATAGGTGGACTTCCTCAGGGTATGGGAGAAAGAGTTAGGTAAGTTGACATTCTCTCACCTGAAAGTACTCAGATCATGTTGTCTGCAGCCAGAAAGGATGTGGGACAATGGGGCTTCTGTGCCAGGAGCTGATGTGACAAGGGTCCCTGGGATCAGGGGGAGTGCAGAGAGTGCAGAAGAGGAGGAAGCCTCTCATCCCGGTCACATTCTTTAGTCTTTCCAAGGTCCATGTTACCTGGCCCCTGCTTCCTGTCCTTTTCAGTTTTTCATCCTCTCCTGCCCACTTTGTTTCCTGATTCCTCTTTGTAGCTCTCTTCCTGTGGCTTCAGTTCCCCCATTCACTTCTGGGTTCCCTATTACCTTTCTCCCTCGTGGACCCAAGCTTATTATGCTGTCATCCATCTTCCCACCAGGAAGCCTTTGTGCCTCTTTCCTAGTGCCATCAACTTCACTCACGCTTTCCCTAGTCAGCCTGACTTTGGTGTTAATCAGTGATTCCATTTCTTATGTCATAAACCCAGTTTTATCCACGATGGCATTTTTGTAATAATGAATTATTGTTAACCAAATGGGATATCAGGAGGTGACTGGTTAAGTAAATTTTTTTTTTTAAATTTATTTTCAGCATAACAGTATTCATTGTTTTTGTACCACACCCAGTGCTCCATGCAGTCCGTGCCCTCTCTAATACCCACCACCTGGTTCCCCCAACCTCCCACCCCCCCACCTCTTCAACCCTTCAGATTGTTTTTCAGAGTCCATAGTCTCTCATGGTTCACCTCCCCTCCCAATTTCCCCCAACTGCCTTCTCCTAACTCCCCATGTCCTCCATGCTATTTGTTATGCTTCACAAATAAGTGAAACCACATGATAATTGGCTCTCTCTGCTTGACTTATTTCACTCAGCATAATCTCTTCCAGTCCCGTCCATGTTGCTACAAAAGTGGGGTATTCATCCTTTCTGTTGGAGGCATAATACTCCATAGTGTATATGGACCACATCTTCCTTATCCATTCGTCCGTTGAAGGGCATCTTTGTTCTTTCCACAGTTTCGCAACCGTGGCCATGGCTGCTATAAACATTGGGGTACAGATGACCCTTCTTTTCACTACATCTGTATCTTTGGGGTAAATACCCAGTAGTGCAATTGCAGGGTCATAGGGAAGTTCTATTTTTAATTTCTTGAGGAATCTCCACACTGTTCTCCAAAGAAGCTGCACCAGCTTGCATTCCCAACAGTATAAGAGGTTTCCCCTTTCTCCACATCCCCTCCAACACATGTTGTTTCCTGTCTTGCTAATTTTGGCCATTCTAACTGGTGTAAGGTGATATCTCAATGTGGTTTTAATTTGAATCTCCCTGATGGCTAGTGATGATGAACATTTTTTCATGTGTCTGATGGCCATTTGTATGGCCATCTCTTCATTGGAGAAGTGTCTGTTCATATCTTCTGCCCATTTTTTGATATGATTATCTGTTTTGTGTGTGTTGAGTTTGAGGAGTTCTTTATAGATCCTGGATATCAATCTTTTGTCTGTACTGTCATTTGCAAATATCTTCTCCCATTCCGTGGGTTGCCTCTTTGTTTTCTTGACTGTTTCCTTTGCTGTGCAGAAGCTTTTGATTTTGATGAAGTCCCAAAAGTTTATTTTGGCTTTTGTTTCCTTTGCCTTTGGAGACATATCTTGAAAGAAGTTGCTGTGGCTGATATCGAAGAGATTACTGCCTATTTTTTCATTCATAAAATGAAATATTATGCAGCTATAAAAAGAATAATAAAACTCTTTCTGTAATGATAAAAACTGATCCCCAAGCTGTACTTTTAAGTGAGAAAAGCAAAATACATTGAACTTAGTATTTACTTTTGTATAAGAAAGCAGTAGAAATAGGGTATATTTATATTTGCTTGTGGACAGCATCATAAGAAATTAAGACGTGGTTACCTGTGAAATTGTGGTGGTGGGAATGGGCAGACAGGATGGAGAAAGAACAAGATTTTTCACTCTTTGCCTTCTAATAGTCTATTATTTTTGTAACCATATAGGTATTACCTATAAAAATAATCACATTTTGTTTATGTTTTTAAGGGATGTAGTAATTCAACCTCTCATCTTTTTATTTATTCATGTATTTTTTTTCTTATTCAGGAATATCTGGTTATTTATATGAATACATTTCTCTAACTGGAAGATGTTTGGTAAGTGGAGCCTTCTGTTAAATTAAAATATTTTTGGAAATATTATTGGACCATAACATAGAAGCTAGGAACTCAAGAAGAATATCAGGAGAAAGAGGCCTGGGTAGAAGTGACTGTACACTTTCTTGAGCCTAAGGCCTCAGTTAGTATGTCTGAAAGGGAAGAAACATCACTTTCAGAAAAGAGAAGAGGCTGTCCCATTCTAAAGAATCTTGCTCTGAGACAAAATACTTACTTACCTGTGTACTATGTAGTAAGTGTCAGAGAGAACTATCCATTTAGAGTTCCATACCCCAAAGCAGTGTAGCACTGAGGTTAAACACGGAGAAGCCCAGTGCCTACACTCCCTTTCCCCTCAACTTTGCAGACAAAAGCTTTCTGCTATGCTAGATACTTCTCTCTACCTCCAAAAACTGACTATAGAAATGCTTGGTTTTTTGGATAATGTAAACAATAATAGTGATGGTAACAACCAGTATTTCATATTATGCATGTCAGGAGCACCTTTCACATCTAGCTTTAGGGATTCCCTGTTGATTTCAGCAGGCAGACCTACGTGGCATCCGAGTCGGTACATGGACAACCCAGAAGTTCTGAGGAGTTAGTCCCGATTGAATGCAATTGACCGATGAAAGTAGAAACGGGTCCATCAGACGGGAAAAGAGGAAAAATTATCTACCAGTTTCTACTTTCATGAGACACAATTTATACACCTTCTAAGATGAGTTGTTCCAAAGATCAAGCAATTCATTGCACTTAATGGTAGCAAACTTGATAAAACATCCTTTTATTGGTTTTACAGCCTTCCATTTTTTATATCTTTTGTCACTCATACCTGCCCTCAAGGACCATATTCCCCAATGAAAACTCATAAGTCCTTGGCCTCCTGAGGAACCCAAGCTAAGAAATACTGCTTAACTCTGGCACTTAATTCTTATAACTAAATAAAGAAGAACTCATTTAAATCATTAAAGAACTCCCTATGGTAACTACTATTATTACCCAAGGAACTCTGACACAGAGATAGTAATTGACTCATCCAAGGCCACATTCTGAAGGCCCAGGATCTAAACCTGGGTGGTCTGGCTTCTGTTTCTTCTCTTAACCACTATGCTGGATAGACTACACTGCTAAATTATGAAATGCTACGTGTAACTTTATCTGACCTACTTGTTAATTATTCTTGTATCAATCAGGATAGTCTAAGTTACATCATGGTAAGAAGTAATCTCAAAATCGTTGTATCCCGCAACAACAAACGTTTATTTTCTAATTATTTGTCTGTTATGGGTCAGTTGCTCCTCTGCTCCTTATCATCTTTATTATAGTTTAGACTAATGGGATAGTCCCTAACTGGGATTTGGCTGGTCCTGAGATAGTGGGGAAAGATTATGGTAAGTCATGGTCAGATTTCACTCACCTAAGTAAGTTAGAAGGCCAAGCCTGCTCTCAGTAGGAATGCCTAATTTCTTTTTTTTCTTTAGATTTTTAAAATTTTTATTTATTTGACACAGAGAAAGGGATCACAAGTAGGCAGAGAGGCAGGCAGAGAGAGGGGGAAGCAGGCTCCCCGCTGAGCAGAGAGCCTGATGCAGGGCTCGATCCCAAGACCCTGAGATCATGACCTGAGCCAAAGGCAGAGGTTTAACCCACTGAGCCATGCAGGTGCCCCAGGAATGCCTAATTTCAATCCAGAACTATAAAATTATATATATCTGAAAAAAAGTAGCATTATATGTTGTAATTTTCTTTATTATAGTCTTTTTCCTCCATAACCTAGACATATAAGTAGTTTAAAGAAGGGAAAAAATCTCACAGAACATTATTTTCGATCCTAAATGTTTAAAAACGCACCACTCAGGGGGAACTGGACATCTACATGCAAAAGAATGATTTTGAACTCTCACCTCACAGCACATACAAAAATTAACTCAAAATAGAACAAAGACCTACATGTAACAGCTAAAAGTATAAAACTCTTAGAGGAGAAAACACAGGGAAAATTTTCCTGACATTGGATTTGGCACTGACTTCATGGATATGACACCAAAAGCACAGGCAACAATAGGAAAATTTGAGAAATTGGACCTCATGAAAATTGAAATCTTTTGTGCATCAAAGGATACTATCAAGAGAGTGAAAAGGCAGCCTACAGAATGGGAGAAAATGTTTGCAAATCATATATCTGATAGAGGACTTGAGTCCAGGATACATAAAGAACACTTACAACTCAACAACAAAAGGCAACCAATCCAATTTAAAAATGGGGAAATAATCTGAATAGACATTTCTTCAGGGAAGATATACAAATGATGAATAACCACATGAAAAGGTGCTTCACATCATTTATGATTACAGAAATACAAATCAAAACCTCCATGAGATACCACTGCACACACAGTAGGATTGTTGGCAACAAAAGTTTGGAACATAACCAGTGTTAGTGAGAATCCCATATACACCACTTTTGGGAAGGTGTCGTAGTACTGCCACTTTGGAAAAACTTAAGGTTCCTCAAACAATTAAACATAGAGTTATCTTATGATCCAACAGTTTCACTCCTAGGTGTATACCCAAGAGAAGTAAAAACATGCATCCATACAAAAAGTTGTTCATGAATGTTTATAGTAGCGTTATTCATAATAGCCAAAAAATGACAACAACCTACATGCCTATTAGCTGATGAATGAATAAATAAATAATGGGATTTTTTTCCAGCCATACGAAAGAATAACTGATACAATGCTACAACAGGGATGAACCTTACAAACATGTTAAGTAAAAGAAGCCAGTCACAAAAGACTGATATTGTATGATTCTATTCATATGAAAGTCCAGAATAGAGAAATATAGAGAGACAGACAATAGACTAGTGGTTGCTTGGGGCTTGGGGGAATGCAGGGATAGGTCGGTGATAGCTAAAGGGTGCAGGCTTTCTTTTTCAGGTGATGGTTGCAAATATATGTGAATATACCCCAAACCGTTGAATTGTGCCCTTTAAATGGGTGAATTTTGTGGTATGTGAATTATGTCTCAATAAAGTTGTTAAAAAATAGTATGTGAGATGGTGAAAAAGTTCTTTGAAGAAAAGTGAACTAGGAGTGTACAAGACCATCTGTTGAGGGAGTCCTGAAATTTCAAGTAAGTTTGTCAGGGAAAGCTTGAGAGATTGTAGGGAGGCATTTGGCTACCTTTTGCAGAACATTCCAGGCATAGCAAACAACAAATGGAGAGGTCCCAGGGAAGGCATAAGCAAAGATGCTGGAATGGAGTGAGTGAAGGGGAGTGTAAGAGAAAATGAAATCAGAGAGGTAATCAGGATTTAGATCCTGTAAAGCCTTGTAAGCTTTTTATAGACTTTGCCTTTTCCAAGAGTGAGTTGGAAACTACTGCAGGATGTTGAAAAGAGTGACAGAATCTGTCTAATGTTTTAACAAGATTATTCTGAGGCTACATAAGTTGATTAGAGAACAGTAAGAGAGAAGGAAGGAGATCACTTAGGAGGTTATATCGGTTAGCTTCTGCCATATAAGAGCCAAGCATAAACTCCAGTGCCATACAACAATGAACTTTTATTTTTAGTGCATTAAATTTCATTTTATCTAGGCTAGGCTCAGCTCTGCTAATTTTATCTAGGCTAGGCTAGGCTCTGCTAATCTAAGGTGGGCTTGTGTACTAGTCTAGGATTGGATGGCAGTTGGTTGACCTAGGTTGGGCTCACACTGATATCTCAAGTGGGATATCTCTCCTCTTCCTGGCACCAGCAGGCTTGCTTGAGCCCTTCTTGCTATGACAGTGGCAGAACACAAGAAAACACAGATGGAAAAACCAAAGGCCTCTTAAGGCCTGGGCTCAGAACTAGCACACTGAAGTTTTAGTCTCATTCTATTTATCAAAGTCAGTTACATGGAAGAATCCAGAATCAATGTATGGAGAAGTACCGTACTTGAGGAAATGGGGGAAAGAAAGGATTGACCAAGACAGATTTAATGTTTCCCTTTGCTGTCTGAACTTTCAGCAGACTTCTTCTTGATTCTAGACCCTTGACATCCCTTTTCTTAGATTATTTACTTTAGAACACTTAAAATGGCAAATTCTTTTCCTGCATCTTTTTCAGACTCAGGAGTAGCTCAATGTGCTCACCCTGTTGATCAACCTCTCCTCACTAAGGTACACCTAATAATTGACCTGTGGATTTAGCTCTTTGTAGGTTATTGATGACTTGGATTGACAATGCAATGACCTCACAGAGAAATTCTTGTGAAACACTTTTTCTGTCAGTATGGAACTCAGGGAACATTGTCCAAATCTTTTATATCCTCAACTTCTGAATGTTTTGCTGATCCTCATGCTTTTATTTGAAACATACATCCCCTAAGGGCCTCCACAGCACCTCTGATGTCATGACTGTTTTTTCACTGAATGTGGGTTAGATGTCTTTCTTATTTGTTATTACTTGCTCATAACCATTATGCATTCCCCCCGCTTCCCTGCTTTAATTTTGGTCTAGCTTTGAAAACTGTTGCTCTACCCACCTTTTTTTTTTTTTTTTTTTTTTTTTTGCTCGTTGCAGTTATCTGCAAACCTTTGGACCATTTTAACTAAATTTTTTTGAGGATTTTGTAACTAGATCACCATCATTTTCTATACTTCTACTGTTAGCTAATGCTGGTTGCCATCACCTACCACTCTCTTTCTCCTTCATTCTGTTACAAACATACTAGCCTCCTGGTATTTCTTGAACACACTAAGTGCAGTCTTGTTCCAGGACCTTGTATGCTCTTTCCACCAGTTGGAATTATCCAAGATATTTGCATGAAGCAGTCTCTCACTTCCCAAAAATTATTTCTTCAAAGTCTCCTTAAGAAACCTTCCTCTAAACACTAAATGAAAAATAACAAGCTTCCAACTTCACTCTGATAGTCCTTGTCTACCTATCATTCTTCATTTTCCTTAATGGTACTCATTATCACATAATATATGTCAATTAATTAATTTATTATTGTTACATCCCACTAGAATGTATGCTTCATAAGGGCAGATACTTTGTTTTATTTTCTGCTGTACCCTCAGTACCTAAAAACAGTATTTGGCACTAAGTTTTTGAGAGATTAGGTAATTTCTCCAAGGCTTCTAAAACAAAGATTCTACCAACAGGTGTCTAAATAAAAATGTATGTTTTTGACTTGTACACTCTACGTCCTTCTGGCAGTATCACAGTAATGCAAGATAGTTCTAGGTAAATGATGCAGTATTAATCAGAGACCAGCATGCAAGAGTAAGAAGAAGGATATTGAACATCATATCATCTGTTTGTAGCTTCAGGGCTTTGGAACAAAGAAGTGGAGCTTCAGGCAAAACAGTAGCTAACAGGATAAGGGTCAGAGTGAATTATTCTACAGTAAGTGAATTATACATTAGGAGAAACAACTGGTGGCATGCTTGGTTTACTGAAAACCACAAGATAAATCATGTCACATTATCCTAAAGTATCAATTTTATTGATTATATGTAATTAAACCTGGTGCATATGAAAGCAAATATAGATATACTTACTAAACTTTGTAATAGACATTAAAGAAGATCTAAGTAAATTAAGATATATCAAGTTCAAGGATAGAAAGACTTAACATCATAAGGATATAGACTCCACCCCAAAATTGCTAGAACTCATACAGGAATTCAGCAACATGGCAGGATACAAAATCAAGGCACAGAAATCAGTTGCATTTCTATATACTAACAATGATACAGAAGAAAGAGAAATTAAGGAATCAATCCCATTTACAATTGTACCCAAACCGATAAGATACCTAGGAATAAACCAAACCAAAGAGGTAATGGATCATTACTCTAAAAACCACAGAACACTTATGAAAGAAATTGAGGCAGGTGTAAAGAAACGGAAAAACATTCCATGCTCATGGATTGGAAGAATAAACATTGTTAAAATGTCTATGCTATGTGGAGGACAAGGGGAGATGGAGAGGAGAAGGGAGTTGAGGGAAATTGGAAGGGGAGGTGAACCATGAGAGACTATGGACTCTGAAAAACGATCTGAGAATTTTGAAGGGGTGGGTGGTGGGAGGTTGGGGGCACCAGGTGGTGGGTATTGTAGAGGGCACGGATTGCATGGAGCACTGGGTGTGGTGCAAAAATAATGAATACTGTTATGCTGAAAAAATAAAAAAAAAAACTAAAAAAAAATGTCTATGCTATGGAGGACATGGGGAGTTAGGAGAAGGCAGTTGGGGGAAATTGGGAGGGGAGGTGAACAATGAGAGACTATGGACTCTGAAAAACAATCTGAAGGGTTTGAAGAGGTGGGGGGGGGGGGGGGGGGTGGGGGGAACCAGGTGGTGGGTATTAGAGAGGGCACAGACTGCATGGAGCACTGGGTGTGGTACAAAAACAATGAATACTGTTATGCTGAAAATAAATTTAAAAAAATGAAAAAAAAAGAGAAATTCAAAAAAAAAAAAAAAAAGAAAAAGAAAAAAAAATGTCTATGCTATCCAGAGCAATCTACACATTCAAAGCAATCCCTATCAAAATACCATTGACATTTTTCACAGAGCTGGAACAGACAATCCTAAAATTTGTATGGAATCAGAAAGACCCCAAAACCAAAGCTGGGGGCTTCACAATGCCTGATGTCAAGCTATATTACAGAGCTGTGATCATCAAGACAACATGGTATTGGCACAGAAACAGACACGTACATTGTGGACCAGAATAGAGAACTCAGAATTGGACCCTCGGTCCTATGGTCAACTAATCTTCGACAAAGCAGGAAAAAATATCCAATGGAAAAAAGACAGTCTCTTCAACAAATGGTGCTGGGAAAATTGGACAGCCACTTGTGGAAGAATGAACCTGGACCATTTTCTTACACCATACACAAAGATAAACTCAAAATGGATGAAAGACCTCAATATGAGACAGGAATCCATCAAAATCCTAGAGGAGAACATAGGGAGCAACCTCTTTGACCTCATCCGCAACAACTTCTTCCTACACAAATCTCTGAAGGCATGGAAAACAAAGCAAAGCAAAAATGAACTATTGGGACTTCATCAAGATAAAAATCTTTTGAATGGCAAAACTAGTAGTCAACAAAACTAAAAAGGCAACCTACAGAGTGGGAGAAGTTATTTGCAAATGACATAACAGATAAAGGGTTGGTATCCAAGATCTATTAAGAACTTCTCAGACTTAACACCCAAAAAACAAATAATCCAGTCAAGAAATGGGCAGAAGACATGAACAGACACTTCTCCAAAGAAGACATACAAATGGCCAACAGACACATGAAAAGATGCTCAATATTATTTATCATCAGGGAAATAGAAATCAAAACCACATTGGGATACCACCTTACACCAGGCAGAATGGCTAAAATTATCAAAATGGGAAACAACAAATGTTGGCAAGGATGTGGGGAAAGGAGTACCCTCTTATACTGTTTTTGGGAATGCAAGCTGGTACAGCCATTCTGGAAAATGGTTTGGAGGTTCCTCAAAAAATGAAAAATATAGCTACCACATGGTCCAGCAAATTGCACTACTAGGTATTTATGCCAAAGATACAAATGTAGTGATCCAAAGGGACACCTGTACCCCAGTGTTCATAGCAGCAATGTCCACAATAGCCAAGTTGTGGAAGAAGCCCAGATGTGCATTGATAGATCATTGGATAAAGAAAATATTTATATATATATAAATCATATATATATGATTGGATATCCAATTGGATATCCAATTATCCATTGGATAAAGAAGATATTATATATATATATATATATATATATATATATATATATATATATATATATGTATATATATTAGAATATTACTCAGCCATTGGAAAAGATGAATACTAACCATTTACATTGACTTGGATGGAACTGCAGGGTATTATGTTGAGCCAAAGAAGTGAATCAGAGAAAGACAATTATCGTACGGTTTCACTCATATCTAGAATATAAGAAACAGCATAGAGGATCATAGGGTAAGGTAGGGAAAATTGAATGGGAAGTCATCAGAGAGGGAGAAAAACCATGAGAGACTCTTAACTCTAGGAAACAAACTGAGAGTTGCTGGAGAGGAGGTGGGTAGTGGGATGGTGTCATTGGGTGATGGGCATTAAGGAGGGCACATGATGTGATCAGCTGTGGCTGTTATACACAATTGATAAGTTATTGAACACTACATATGAAATTAAGTATGTACTATATGTTGTATTATATATTGAATTTAAATTTAAAAACCCTAGGAACCTATATTCATCAAAAGACAGCTCAGATGTGGTGAAATGGGAAGTTATAGTCTGGGAGAAAAGATTTTCAAATAATGTAACAAATGAAGTATAATATAAAAAACTTCTAAAAATCATTTTTTTTAAAGATTTTATTTATTTATTTGAGAGAGAGACAGTGAGAGAGAAAATGAGCGAGGACAAGGTCAGAGAGAGAAGCAGACTCTCCGCGGAGCCGGGAGCCCGATGCGGGACTCGATCCCGGGACTCCAGGATCATGACCTGAGCCGAAGGCAGTCGTCCAACGAACTGAGCCACCCAGGCGTCCCTAAAAATCATTTTTAAAAGTACAAACAAATCAGTGGAAAAATAGGCAAATTTATTACAGATACACATTTTATAGAAGAGGAAATATATAGCCAATAAACCTATAAAGAAACATCCAACCATAGTAGTTGGGGCCGAGACTACTAGGTGATCACCAAACATTTCTTCTTTTTGTACACATAGGTAAAATAAAATTTCCACTCTCCCCTGAAGGTAGAAGTGGCCATATGAGTGGGTTCTAGCCAATGGTAGGTGAGTAGAAGTGATGTATGTACACAACTTCCACATCTGGTACCAAAGACTTCTTCATGCATAATCTCTCTCTCTTTCACTTATATCCTTGAGGCCATATGTTGAAGACAGAAAACATTCATCAACATAGGTCCCTGAATGATTCTGTGGAGCAGAGTCTGTGCTACCAGCAGGCATAATATGTGACTGTACATTAATGAGAAATAAACTTTTATTATGATCAACTACTGAACATTTGTAGTTTTCTACAGCACCTAACACTACTCTAAATAAATCCTTAATAATTAGGGAAAATAGATGAAGACCATATGTCAATAAATAATAATCTCATATATTTCTATTATATATTTTTGATGGGAATGAAAATTGATGTAATCTCTTTGGAAACTATTTTGCATTATCTTAGAAAATTCAAAATTTACATACCCTATTACCCAACATTTCTCTATTCAGGATATACTCAAGAGAAACTCTTGTATATGAACACCAGAAGAATGTTCTTGGGAGCACAGTTCGTGTTAGCAAAAACCTGTCAACAATCCAACTATACACCAACTAGAACAGTCATGGTTTATATAGTCACACAGCAGAATATTATACAGTAGTCAGCATTAATGAACGTCAACAATATAAATGAATCATTTAACATGAAATGAAAAAACAAGTTCTAAAAGATTCCTTATATCATAATGCCTTTTTATAAGGTTAAAAAGAGTACATAAAAATTAGACAGAAATTAATTTTTAAAAAACTGAATGATGAACACAGGAATCAGAATGGTGGTTGCCTGTGTTGTGGGGAGACAGAAGGGTGGAATAGGAGAAGACCATAGAGGTAGATATAAACTGTTATAAAGATTCTAACTTTCAGGGATGCCTGGATGGCTCAGTAGGTTAAGCGTCTGACTCCTGGTTTTGGTTCAGGTCATGATCTCAGGGTTGTGAGATTGAGCTCTGTGTAGGGCTCCCCCCAGATGTGGAGTCTACTTAAGATTCTTTCTCTCCCTCTGCCCCTTCCTCAACCCTGCTCACATGTGTTCTTTCAAAAAAAAAGAAAAAAGAAAAAACAAGATTCTAGTTTTCATGTTGTGCAGTTTCATGGGTATTATTACCTGTATGTAATATGTATGGTTATATATGGGTGTTTTATATATATATATATACATATACATACATATACATATATATATATACACACATATAAGTATGTATGCATATGTGTATAAATATATATATATGACAAAACAAATGCATAAAAAAGACCCGTTGGCATGTGTCAATTATGGGAATGTCCTATGAATGAAGGATTTTGTTAGTCTAGTCTTTGTATGCGAAGTTGAGCAAGATTGTGGCTTGAGAGATACTCAAATACCTCTGCTACAACAGACTCACTGGGCATTAGTGAGGATACCTAAGGGAATCATGAGGACCCCCTGCAGGAGTTATAGTCTCTATGAGAGTCTACAGTAGGTAAGAGTGGAGGGTAAGACTTTTACTGCATTATTGCTCAGCCTGTGCTAAGGGAGACTCAGGAAGTGCAGCAGGACTATTCAGAAGGCAAGGGTCACCAAAGGATATGGTTTCTGAGGGTGGGAGTTGGCAATAGCAGGGAAAATAGGCAAAGGTTACCTCTACCTGATGTTTTTAGTCATGCATCGGTCCTGATCTATCAACATCTGAGGATGGGGGTCAATGACTTTGGTCATGGGAACAGCAGCTCACACAGACAGGATGGGTAATGTGAATGTAAGCCAGAGCCATGGAAAGTATGGTCTTGACAGTCACAGAATTTTTGATGCACCTTTTCCTGACTTGGGCACAGTTTTATTCGGATATTATAAACGAGTGAACAGAAATTCTGAGAAATTAACTGGCTTTCCTACATTCAGCTTTTAGGAAATTGAAGAGTACTTCTTGGATAAAAATCTCAGCTTCAAATCTTCCACAAAGTGCTTCCCCTATATTTATTGCCATTAAAGTACATAGTGGGCATTTTATTTAATATACACATGAGTTTTGTGAGAGGAGTATTACTGCCTCATTTTATAAAGAAAGAAAGAAAGGGACAGAAAGAGTAAGAAATCCATACAGATTCACATCGCATATTGGAAGCAAAGCCAAAAACTCTAATCAAGGGGTTTACTAAATTTCCATTGCTTTAAAAAAAACCCTCAGACATACCACTGCTGTCCAATAAGGTCACATTTATCTACCCTCTTAAGGATCCAGCAACCCTTCTAGCCCCCAGTAATGAATTTAAAACCAAAGGGCCCATATTCCCTATATGTTCCCTACTCCCACCCCAGCCTGCTGGGCCTCTTTTAGAACTTTCACAGAAGTGTGTCTTCATCTTGGAGGAAATTTGGGCTACTAGGGGAATTACTAGATATCTACATTTCCTGACTATGGAAGTCTGAATTGTATTCTGTCATAAAACAGGAAGTGTGGCAACACACTTCTCCCTTCTCAAAACAGAAAGTTTGTGGTTTTCTTTCTGTTCTCTGGATTCTGGGGCTTCCTTTGTTGTAGAATTCTGTTTTCTTTATCTACCATAGACTCAGTCTCTCCCCCTAATACTCACCTCAACTGCAACATTTATTCTTTGCTAACACCACATCCACTCTACCCCAAACACATATTATTTCTGGTAACCTCCTTCAAGCAACTTCTTCTTCTTCTTTTTCTTTTTTTGGTAATTTTATTTATTTATTTATTTATTTATTTATATTTCTTTTCAGTGTAACAGTATTCATTGTTTTTGTGCCACACTGAGTGCTCCATGCAATATGTGTCCTCCTTAATACCCGCCACCTGCCTCCCCCAACCTCCCACCCCCTCCCCCCTTCAAACCCCTCAGATTGTTTTTCAGAGTCCATAGTCTCTCATGGTTCACCTCCCCTTCCAATTTCCTTCAATTCCCTTCTCCTCTCATCTCTCCATTTCCTCCATGTTATTTGTTATGCTCCACAAATAAATGAAACTATATGATAATTGACTCTCTCTGCTTGACTTATTTCACTCAGCATAATCTCTTCCAGTCCCGTCCATGTTGCTACAAAAGTTGGGTATTCATCCTTTCTGATGGAGGCATCATACTCCATAGTGTATATGGACCACATCTTCCTTATCCATTCATCCGTTGAAGGGCATCTTGGTTCTTTCCACAGTTTGGCGACCGTGGCCGTTGCTGCTATAAACATTGGGGTACAGATGGCCCTCCTTTTCACTACATCTATATCTTTGGGGTAAATACCCAGTAGTGCAATTGCAGGATCATAGAGAAGCTCTATTTTTAATTACTTCAAGGAACTTCTAACACTTAAATGTATTTTCTCATTTTTTAAAAATTATAAGTGGCCATGATAATTGGACAAAAATTATGAGGCCCAGGAATATAAGAACAGAACTTAGTTTTGTAATAAACAATAAAACAATAATTTTCTTTGACATACATCTGATGATATACACAGTAATTGTGGTATGTTGTTATGAGAAACAAATGAACAATTTACTTAGGTGACTATAATTTCCATTAGTTCAATACAGTCTTCCCTTATGGCTTAATTTTTATTACTCCAAACACACACGTGTCTTTTTCCTTTCCATTTACTGAGGAGGGTATGTGGCTGATGTTTTGTTGCAAGTGCAGAGAATTGTCAGGATGCCTCAAGACTTTCTTGTCTTTATCTTGCCTTTATTCCAGTATGGCTAAATGAACTCCATTTCCTTCTGCATATGAGTTCTATTTGTCCCTAGTGTTCCCTCTCTACTATATGCCTACTTCTTGCCTATACACTATGTTTCCTTGAATAGTCCCCCTGTTTTTTACTCCTTGCTCAACTGGACCAGTTCTAAGTTGGTGTGATGCCAATTAGTTTAAGGGTGTGACATCTTTGGGTCATGAGGCTGTACCTGGTAGCAGGGTTTCTCTAAACGGCAGACACTGGAGACGCTATGACCACCGGAGACCAGGAACTATTATAGTTCTTAGAATACACTCAAAAAGCATGGTCAGGTAATAAAAAAATACTAAAATGGAGATTCAAGTCAAGACCAGGAGAATTTAAGCCCGAGTGTCTCTTCAGGGCTTTGTTGAAAAACATTGATTAGTTTGGTTGGTCATCTTGGCTGTCTGGTTATTTTCAAAAGGATTCCCTGGGAAATTCCTGCCCTGGCCAGACCACTGTCCATTCCTGTGAACGATGCTTTCTTTGCTCCAAGGTTGGTTCCAGGAACACTTTCTTAGGCCTGGCCTCAATTCAGACTGAGGAGGGCCTCTGCTATCCCACCTGGGGTTCAGGGGGAACATGGGTCTCTTGGTTCATGAGAATGAGGGTCTCTTGGGAACAGAGGTGAGGTCAGGAATCTGAGTTTCTTTCTCTTCCACCCTTTCTACTCTCTAAATAATGTCTTCACCTGCTTAGTCTGCAGTTTCTCCTTGGTCGTAGGGGCATGTGTTCTGAGGATAAAACAGAGCCTGGCAACAGTCAGAACAGCCTGTTGATCAGTCAGAAATGCTCAGTTCTGTGGAAATAGACTTTGTCACTATATCAGCTAAGTTGTTTCCATAAAATGACCCCGTCTTCTCGAGATGGCTTTCACCCAGTCCCCCAAACCAGAAGATCATTTCCCTACATAGGCAGAGACCTCTCATAGTAGATAGATGGAGAAAGGGATCACTGACTAGATGCCTGGTGCAGATCTAAAAAGAGTCAACGGTGTGACACCCACAGGAAGTGGAGTCTTGGGGATGTTGCAGGCCCAGAATGGGGAGTTTAGCTCTGTTGTGCCTTTGCAAGTATATTTATGGAGGGGCTGTGGAGCCCAAGCCCTGAGGATTTGTTAAGACCTCTTTGTCAGTGACCTGTGGAAGACGATTACACTAATTTGATATTCTACATTTCCCGAATCAATCCCAATTATATTCTTTTTGCTTTTTCCAAAAGTGTATTTGTCATTACTATCAGAGGCCACAGAGAACTGCACTCATTTGGCTGGCTTCTCACAGATCCAGCGGAAGTTGATGTCACACGATGCAGCATCATATGTCCTTGTTAGGCCTATAGTCACACAGTTGAAATTCTCATGCTGACTGCTAATGCTAAATGGGAGAGAAAGTGTGGTAAAGGTACATTGTTTCAGCCATGCCTTTTACTGATTCCAGTCTCCCCCACCCCTATCCCCCAGTCCAGCTCCACACCCACCCTTTCCTGTGAGCTCTCCTGTGAGCGCTCCTGTGAGCATTTATGGACTCACGGTCTTGGATTAACTCACTCTTGTGGTTGGTTAGAAACATCTCATCTGTCTTCTCCTCTCAGAAATAGTGTTGTACATAAACAATGAATCTTGGAACACTACATCGAAACTAATGATGTATTGTATGGTGACTAACATAATAAAAAAAAAGAAATGATGTTTTAAAACTGCATAGGCTAAGTTCACAGCAGGAGGACTGAGAGGCAGAGGAAAGAAGTTGCTCCTCCTTTCGTAGGCCCCGACTGGCTTTAGGAGAAAGTGTGTTGGCTTTCTCCCACCTCTTTTTCTGTCATTGAATCTTATTGGAAAGAGTTTGGTTTCATAAAAAGGTCATGAGTTTTGGAGTCAAGTGGATGTGTGATTAGATTGTGGCTCTACCGTTTCCCAGCTTGGTGATATTCAGTACATTTTTAAGCCTCCCAGCCTCAATTCAGCTGCTAAATGAGGATTAATAAAATCTTTTGTACAACATCTTTGTGAGCACTGTACGAAATGATGTGAGTAAGTGCTTAGCAAGTGCCTGGCATTTAGTAGACTTTGAATGAATCTTAATTTCCTTCTTCCTGTGAGAAGCCCAGGTATAGGCTGGGGAACTGACTTGCTTTCTGTCTGACTCAACACCTTCATATGTACACCAGGAATGTCATGTTCACCACCAGTGTTTTACATAAAGAAGCCTCTTCTGGGGAGTTTATAAGAACTTAGTGATAAAGTATGGTCTGTGGGTTAAAAGACACTTCGGAGATATATCAAACAAATAGCATGTATATGGATTTGTTGAGATCTTGATTTGATCAAAATAACTCATATGAATACTCTTTTCTCTACTTAAAAATGTTTGATATCTTTATTTATAAGTTTACAAAAAATGTGTCTCTGGAAATAGATGAGTTGGAAGAAAGGAGAGGAATAAAACAAAAAACCAAGTCTCAACCTTTGTGCTATTCCAGGACAAACCCACTGAATCTCAGGTCAGGTTTCTTAAGGTGAACTAAGATCCTTAGAAAAATGTGAAATATTCACATACTTGCCATTAAATATGGAGTTGTCAATCCAATGCCATCTGTTCTTTGCTTGCTGGTTTAAGCCAATAAAATACTTCTCAGCACCCGTTTTGTCCTGGAGAAATTTCTAGAAGTTTAAAAAAGTAGTTCAACAAAAAGGTTTTTTTTTTTTTTTTTTTTTTTTTTTTTTTTTTTTTTTTTTTCCTTTTTGCTGCTCTCTCCCTTTGACAGCAGGCCCTGATTATAGCTGATTCTGGGAACATGGAAGGCTGGTAAAGGACTCTGGGGCTGGCTATAGCTGGCACTCACCATAACCCCTAGAGTAGTTTTCAGTAGGCACAGAGCATCAGGATCACTGGGAGGTCTTGTTAAAACAGTTTACTGGGCTTCTGGTTCAGTAGGTCTGGTGTAGGCGACTAAGAATTTACATTCCCAACAAATCTCCAGGTGAGGCTGATGCTGCTTTTCAGGGATCACACTTTGAAAATGAAGAAGAAGGGTACTATATGATCTAAAAGAGCGTGTTTTTGAATACTTCTTCTTTTTCTTTTAAATTTGGAATGCCTCTCTGCATAGGCTTATTTCATTGCCAGAAATTTTACATTCCAAATGACGTTGGATCAAGTGAATCTCTTGAGTACGTAGCAAGGGACTATAGTTAGGGAGATTTAAAAGTGTGTTGAAAAAAAAAGTGTGTTGAGAAAAAAATCAGTGTTTTTTTTTTAAGTATTTGCTAAATTGATACCAATCCATGATATATTAGTTTCTTTATTAAGCTAATGAATCACAAATCACCCCAGTTAGAAGTTGGGGAGTCCCTGGGCTCTTTGCTGTACTCTTCACATACCTCCTGTAATCAGTGGATATCCAAGTTCACTTGGATATTCCCTCCATCCCCAGGGCTATTAACTTTATTCCTCCTTTTCCTATATTCTCCTTCCCTGAAATATCTCATTTCATTATTCTTTAAAATTAGTTACCATACTTCCTCATTTAAAAAAGATTTCTTGAGTGCCCAGTGAGCCATTGTACAAGGCTGAGGAATATGGAAACAAATTGGTTTCTCCCTAAAGAAATTGTGATCTAAGACAAGGGTTGGCAAAGTACAACCAGCAGGTTAGCCCGCTTTTGTAAATAAGGGGAGAAGAGAAGAGGTGAAGTCTCGGAAAACCATCAGCATTTAATGTTGGATAACATGACTGCTTGCCAATACTTGAAACACAAAAAGAGGAACCAGGTGAGGCAAAATATAATTTGACTCAGTTTTGGACATGGTGCATTTGTGGTATGTTTAAAACATCAGTGTGGATTTTGATATACTGTTTGGTTCAGAGACAACTAGCTGGGGATACAGACTTGAGATCACTAGCAAATCTTTGGCGTGATGAGCTTTTTCTGGGGAATGCCAAGGATGACAATTGAGTTGCACCAGAATCTGAGGGCTGAGTAGAGGAAGAGGATGTAAACTTCCTCTCTCAACTCCTATTCTTCTCTTCTCTTTTTCTCTCCTGCCCCCACCCCCACCCTATACTACTCCTGGCTTTCTTCCATAAAACATTTTCCCTTTCCACCTGTACACTTAGCCTCAGAGCTAGCATCCTGACCCCTGCTCTTTGTTGGACACCTGCTACCAAGATTCACAGAGGGCCCTCTTGTGAATTCTCCTCAACCACAGGAGGACTTTATAGAGGAAGGGTGAAAGGTGAAGGGCAGAGAAGCAGGCATATAATATCTCTCACATGCCTAGAACCCAGCAGGTTCTTAGGATTTGAAGGAGAGGCAACTATAAACTAAAATAACTTATGATCTAAAATTGATATAGAGTGTGGGTTTTAGAGTTAGCAAGATCTCAATCCAATCCTGTCCTGTCACTTAGGAGGTGTATGACCTAGGTCAAATTATTTTTCTGTGCCTTAGCCTCCTTATATTTGAGATATGGATAATGATAATACCTCCTTGGAATTGTTAGGAGGATAAAGAGAGATAGTAAAATAAAGATTTTTGCATTGTGTTAGCCATCTTTATTGTCATAATTATACACTGCAACCCAATTCTATGACCTGATCCTTTGTTTTTCATATGGCTAATTTTGTTAAGTTGCATCTTCTTTATTTTTGAGGCCGACTTGGGTGATACATTAAGAGCTCACATATATGAAGTATTCTATAGTTTTAAAACAACTTTTAAACACATTTGGTCATTCCCTGCATTTTAAATATCCTGGCCCCTCCCCAGGATACTAGTGCACTGCTAAGCCTCATAGGAGAGATCATAGATTGTGGATTTCTGTAGCTCAAATGATCCAAGGAGAACACCCCACTGCTACTGAGAAGTCTCTCACCACCAGATTCAGAGCAAGGGGCATGGGGTCTCAGCCAGCCACCTCTCCATTCCTCTCCTCCACCCAGTCCATGTTGCACCAACCAAATTGCCCCACCATCTCCGCTTCCCGAGGTGGCTGTAGGGTGAGCCACTTTACTGTACCATCCTAATATTCTCACCAATTTCTCTGGTGTGTCAACAATGGCCAAAGTGGATCCTTCTGTCTTGCAAAAGTCCCTGCTTTTGTTCCAGGACAGTTCAAAAGGGGACAACAAAAAGCACCTTCTTTGATAAAAATACCACCTTCTGGGGCAGACTAAAGAAATCCAAGAAAAGAGTATAGGATTAGTGGTTTGGAGTGTGAACCCTGGAACTGAGTCAGAACATAGTGGGGCATAAGTTTCTTTATAGCAGTTATATCATTGCAAATCATCCTTAATCCCAGAAGAAATCTCATGCAGTCTAGTCTGAATTTCCCTGTGGACAACATGAAGAAGGTGAATTAGAAGCTCTTTATGGCTCCTTTGAGCAAGAAATTTCCATAAGCAAGGAGGCAATGGGAAAAGTGTCTAAGAAATCATCACATAAGAAGCTGAGATAGAGGAGAGATTATTGTGATGCACTGTACCTGTTCTGGGGCTCTCCGTGGGAACTAAGGTGACATTGCTGTTCCCGATAGTCTGTGGAACTGAAATAAAAAGAAAACCTGAAGGTAACTGTGTTATGAGTACAACACAAACATCAGAGCAGCTGTTTGGTCCTGACAACTCTTTGTGTCTAGACAGTGGCGATGATGAGGCACTCTTGGCCACCACTGGCTAGAAGTTTTCATTTTCTTTCTTTGAACTTTCCATCTAACTACTGCCTTCCTTAGTCATGCCCACACCCCACGTTGTACTTCATATCATTTTTGAAGGGGGAGTCGGAGTGAAATGTTGAGAAATAGAAGAGGAGAAAGGAAGAGGAACGGGTGCATTTAGTACCAGAAAGGAAACCTCTCATTCCTTTCCATATATGCTTCTGATGGTATTGCCCCCTCCTCTCCCACCCGGGTGCTGTTTGGAGCACTCCCTTCCCAGCTGCGCACAGCATCTGTGCTGTTCTCCCCATCTCTGGTGCCCCTAGCCCCACTCTTCTCCCATGGGTGGCTCTTCGCCCCCTCTCATCAGCACCTGCAGGCTCTAAGAATTGAGGCTAATGGGAAATAGTTTCAGGACCAGGGATATTGGCAGACGTGGAGTCAGGTGAACATTCCAGCGATTTCCTGTAGGTAGAGAAGAGTCCATTTATTTCTTTAAGTATAAATAGGGGAATTGATAGGCCTCTAAGAAGCCTCATTTCTTCCTGGGAACACTGGCTCGCCAAGCAGACAGTGTAGTGGCTTTGGAGGCTGGTCAAACCTCTCTGCATCTGCCCAGTTACTTGTCCCGTGTGGCTCAAGACCCCTGTTGTTTACCCAGACACCACATCGGCTACTTCCAATGATATGAATGAATTATATCAGTTAGTATTCAGTTTTTATTTCAGTTCCCAGTTCAAAGGCTCTTTGTATTATAAAATAACCTGGTTTTCAGGAGAAACTGTTTGGGGATTATAACTTCACAGAACTCCATAAATAGTTGATGAATGTTGCTTCCATACAGCTCACTGTACTAAAAACCTCAGTTGATACAAATATGAACAAACAATTAACTTTCTCCTCAAGATGTGTGTAGTAATAGATGTTTTAAGAGGAAGTGAGAGGGAGGTCCTTGAAAAAGCTTTAAGCGTGGAAAGGTTTGATCGGGACAGCCATGTCTCATTCATCTCTTTATGCCCCTTAGCTTCTGGCATGGGACCTTTTGCTTTATCAAGAAGAGCTGGCCAATAGCTCCTATTCTTCTTCTTTTAAAAAAAATTATTTTATTATTTTATTATTTATTATTTATTATTATTTATTTGACAGAGAGAGAGATCACAAGCAGGCAGAGAGGGGGAAACAGGCTCCCCGCTGAGCAGAGAGCCCGATGCGGGGCTCCATCCCAGGACCCTGAGATCATGACCCGAGTTGAAGGCAGAGGCTCAACCCACTGAGCCACCCAGGTGCCCCTCTTCTTCTTCTTCTGTTGTTGGTCTAGCAGAGTGATTGGCACACAACAAGTACTGATGTAGGTTTTGATTTTTTATTTTTTTGTATAACAATTCCTTTAGGTGTACAACATGTCAGAGTTTATAAAGTCCTTTCCCACACCATTACAGTGATTATATACAAATTATCCTCATACTCAGGAGGAAAACTGAGGATCACAAATTTCGATCAGCTTATAGTCTGGGTTTCCCATCTATAAAAACAGGGGAATGAATTAGAATATCTTTTTGTTGGGGCATCTGGGTGGCTCAGTTGGTTAAGTGTCTGCCTCTGGCTCAGGTTAGGATCCCAGGGTCCTAGGACTAAACCCTGTGGTGGGTTCCCTGCTCAGCAGGGAGTCTGCTTCTTCCTCTCTCTCTCTCCCCCTTGGCCCCTCCCCCTTGCTCATATTCTCTTGTTCACTCTCTCTCTCTCTCTCAAAATAAATTTAAAAAAATATCTTTTTTTTCTGGGTGTGTTGCATTTATTTTTCCCACTTTATTGAGATACAATTGACATTAATCATTGTGTAAATTTAAGGCATACAAGGTGATGATTTGATTCATGTATATGTTGCAAAATTATTTAGCACAGTAAGGTTAGTTAACACCTCCAACACCTCACATAATTACCTTTTTTTTTTTTTTGTGAGAGAGAACATTTAAGATCTACTCTCTTAGCAACTTTCAAGTAGTGTATAATACAGTAGTTTTTTTTTTTTTAAGATTTTATTTATTTGAGAGAGAGACAGTGAGAGCACAACCAGTGGGGAGAAGGAGAAGCAGCCTCCCTGCTGAGCAGGAAGCTGATGTGGGCTCCCTGAGCCAAAGGCAGACACCCAATTGACTGAGCCATCTAGGCACCCCTAACATGGTATTGTTAACTATAGTCACCACGCTGTGCATTAAACCCCCAGAACTTATTCCTCCTATAGCAATTAGCATATATCTTTGTGGACCCTCCCTGGAAAGAATTTCTTAGGAGAGGAGGCCTTGAGAAAGGACTATAAGAAGTCAACACACAAAAACCTGGAGGCTGGGAGGAAATCACTGTCGTGTACCGTACCTGTTCCATAGCTCTCTGTGGGAAGGAAGTTGACTTGATTTCCGCCAAAAATCTGTGGGACTACAAAGAAAATCAGCTGTTGGCACAGCCCCACAGGGAGCTGCAGCATGACTATAACAAACCAACATCACCTGGGGCTGCTGGGGCACCTTGATTATTACTATGAGATCTGGAGTTCTCTGACTCAGGTCAATGAGGATGTGTAGGTGTGTTTTTGTGAATGTGTTTACTTATTCATATTGTTTTCCTGCTCTCTTACATGATAGGAATTGCACCTTCAGTTTGGCTCAAAGGGAAGACAACTCTTACCCAATTGCTGTCTTTTACTCACGTCTCCTTCCTCATTTACATTCCCTACTGGTTTCTGGGGCTGGAGTAGATTCTCACAGCGACAGTGAAACCCTTTGATGCAAGGCTTCTTCTAAGCAGCTGGATGAAAGCTTCTGTGAACATAGAGGGAAATTTCACCCCCAGTAAAATCCCATTATCTCATTATGTAGCTCTTATCTCAGCCTCATTACTGGGTTGAACTGGCGCCGATTTTCAAGTTTGAGGAACAAGGACAAGCGCTAATAAGTATTTCACCTCAGACTGTCCAACTAACACTGTAGTGGGAAAAGATTTGTGTGGCCTTCTGTCAGACACTAGTCAGTTCTGTATCTACAAGGAAGACCGAGGGACCTGGCTCATTGTGTGTGCTGGGGAGCTAGACAAGCATTGTCAGTTGTCCCTACACTGGTCATTGCCCTCAGGTGGGAAGACTTAGGTATGCAGCCTTTATATTCAACTTTGTGTTCTGATAGGAAAGTCAAAGAAAAAGACAGTATGAGGTTGGAGTAGGAGGTTGCTCAGATACTCACAATAAAGCAGAAATAAGGTCATTCCAACAATTTTAAGCACCACTATGAAAAGAACAGAGATTATCATGTGCCAGTTCATGTTGAAGGCAATGAGGAGACCTGTGGGAATTAGAGCACAGTATCACTTTAAACATCTGGGAGCACGGCTTCTTTCCAGCAGGACACATGCTTCTTTCTCAGAGCAACCTTGGGGGGCTTGAAAGGCAGGTATGCCAATGACAGCTAGATACAAGAATAAGATACAGCCCATGCCCAGAAAATTCATAGAATCTTGTAGTGATTGGGAGCCTTGGAAGTTGGCATGGTGCCTCTCCTTCACCCATTCCTTAGCTCTAGACTTTAGCCCTGTTTATCAGTTGCCTCCTAAACTCCATCTAATGAAATAAATCTCCTAGACTTTGAGTACTCTTAGCTCTGGAACCTTCTCTGTGGTCTTGGCCATACTGATTTCAACTGTCAGAAGTCTCACTCTCAAAAGACTATGCCAGGACTCTGACAGACAAGACAGTGTCCCCGAAGCTCTTGGCATTGGGGAAAGACCAACAATCTGTGCAGATAGGGCAGACAGACAGACTCACCTGCTCTCTCTTGGGAAGGCTGGCCTGCTTTGCAGGTGGGGATCTTCCTTGTGGCCTTATGCTTGGTGTGGTGGGCAGAGGCACCTTCAGAGAATATGCTTCTTCTGCTCAAGCACCCTGCTTCCTTCTTTACATGGTCTTTCTATCTTCACAGCATCCCTGAGCAAACACTTCTTCCTGTTCAGTGTTTTTGGCAATGGGAGTGGGTGGGGCAAGGAAGGGAAGGGAGTTTATAGCTTTTGCAAGAGGAAGCTTCCTGTCAGAGGGTTTCTAATACAGTGGGACCTTTTTTTTTTTTTAAAGATTTATTTATTTATTTTAGAGAGTGTGAGAGAGAGAGAGAGAGAGTGTGTGTGTGTGTATAAGCAGAGGAAGAGAGAGAATCTTCAAGCAGACTCACTGCTAAGCATGGAGCCCACTACGGGGCTCCATTCCAGGACCCTGAGATCATGACCTGAACCAAAATCAAGTATTCAATGCTTAACCACTAACCTACCCAGGTACCCCTGCAGGGGAACCTTTTTAGGAGAATTTGGAAATCCACCTTGACATAGATTGACCCTTTCTAAGTGTCTAAATCTCCATGAAATACAGTGGGAAGGAAAGGTAGTAAAATGTTAACAAATAGAGAATTTGGGTGAAGGGTATCTGGAAATTATTTGTACTTCCTTTGCAACATTTCTGCATATCTGAAATTATGTCAAAATAGAAATTTTAACAAAAGAAATCCACCCGAAGTCACTAGTGTTAGTGAGCAGGTCCTCCTGTACCCCATCTGCTCCATTCACTGTCATACAGCTCTGCACAACCCTTTGTCATGGACTCCTCCTCTCTGGCTCCAACGGCTTACTTTCCAGACCATGTGCCATGTGAGTCTAGGGACCATTCAGTATTTCTTGAGCATGGCCTCTGCTCAATACAGGAAGTGTAGTGAGGGTGAATAATACTAAAGTCTTATTATCAAGGAATTTGTACTACATATTTAATTTGAAGTTTTCCTTTTATTATATTTCCCCTAATATAAAAGCTATGTGTGCTCATTACAAAAAATGGCTAGAAAATATTTGCAGGGAAAATTGGAAAAACAAAAAAAGTCCATATAAGTTCATATATTTAGCTATAGTCACAGTTAACATCTCTGGGTGTATATCCTTTTAAGATGACTAGGTAGTAAAAGGTTAGATGATAGATAGATATGTGATAGCTAGCTAGATGATAGATACTGGTTCATTTAGAAAAATGGGATCATATTGTATATATTTTGTAATATATACACTATAGATTAAGCTAATGCTATATAAATATCCTTCCATGTTAGAATATAGATTTTGCATTTACAAATGGTCAAGATGGAAAATTTTATGTATATTTTACCACAATAAAAAAATTAAAAAAAAGAGAGAAAAACTGAGATTTAACTTTGGTAATCTTCACATGATATTAAGATGAAAATACAGTCTTTAGCAAGTGTATTTTGCAATATAACAATTATCTTACTAAGACAATGGAATCTTCTCTAAATTGTAATTAGCAAAGGGTTTAGGGAGATAGAAAACCATGCCCATATCTGTTCTTGGAAGAAATTTGAAGGGGACACAATATATAGCTAAACAAGACTCCTGGGTGTACTGTGGATTTGTTTTGGGAGAAAACAGCATGCGTGTGTGTGTGTGTGTGTGTGCGCGCACGCGTGTGTGAGAGAGAGAGAGAGAGAGAGAAAGAGAGACTGATAGAGAATTGAAATGGATAGTCATTAAGAACTCTTCCAAGGAAGAGCAATAATAGGGGCCATGGAGTTTCCCTTCCCTCAGCTTCCAGGATCAACTATTAAAGCTGACAAACTATGGCACCAAAGAGATGGGCTGCCTGTTTGCAGAATCTATACCCTGTAGTGACAATGGCAGCAAAAAATACCAGTGACAGTAGGAACTGTGTGACTATTGTCTTTGGATTGATAAGCAACCATGGGTATCATTGGGGGTGGGTATCTGAGAAGGAAATCTAGAAGAAAGGGCTCCTATGAGTCATTGCTTGGTGTTTTGCAGTCAAATGCTCTACCCCTGAGCTATACCCCATTGCTTGGTGTTTTGGAGTGGTATCAGTCTACCAAAATGACTATACTTATTACTTCACACAGAGAAAAATACTATCTCTTGAGCATTATTATTAGGCACATGTACATTTAAATGTATATATATAGTGTATATAGGAAGTACTATATAGTATATAGGAAGTACTTCCTTCACTATATATTGCAGGAATTCTTTCAAGTAGCCTAATGAGAAAACTTGGCAATTGAAAGAAACCTGATGTTTCCTCTTATCTTTACACTCACAATTCTTGAAAGGATTGTCAGTTTTACTGCCTCCTCTCCCTCCCCTCCCACTTTCTCCTCAGCTCTCTCTGATGGGAATCCCACCATGACTATATCATGAGATAATGACTCCAACTCAGTAATTAAATGCGTACGGTTTAGTCTTCATATTTACTGATCTTGAACAAGGGCCCACATCATTTTATGTTGTATACTTTTTCTTGGCCTCCATAAGTCTACGTTCTGCTGGTTTCTCATCTTTCTTTCTAGCCTCTCCTTTTGCTTTCTTCTCCTCTGCCTATTCCTCAGATTGTATACTTATCCCTCTTCTCTTCTGAGTCTCGTGGTTTCAAGAACCATGCTCAAGAAGATGACTCTTAAATCTTTACTCTGAGTTTCAGATCTGTATATTTTTTGACTGTTTCACTTTTCACTGAGATGCTCTACAGACAACCTGGAGTCAACATGTTCCTAAATGTATTAATTACTACCCTCTGCTAAAACATGTTCATCCTCTTATGCTCTCTCTTTCAGAATGTGAAGACCACCTCTTCAGTTGCCCAAATCATAAAATGTGGGTCTTTTCCTTCCCTTTCCTTCCCTTCTCTCTTTCCTTCCTTTCCCTTCTCCCTTCCCTTCCCCTTTTCCTTCTCCCTTCCCTTTCCTCCCCTTCCACTTTCCCTCTCCTTTTCTCTCCCCTCCCCTCCCCTAGTCTCCTCTCTATTCCTCTCCTCTCATCTCCTTTCCTCTTGTCTTTTCTTCCAGTCAGATGTCATGCCATGATGATTCTGTCTCCTCAAGTCTGTCCAATCTGGGTTCTTTTCTCCTTTCTCATATCTATCTCTTGCTCTCTCACTGGCTCTCTCCTCCATCTTCTCAACAGTTTCCAAAGAAACTTCTTGCTATAATCTTGCTTCATTCTTCATTCTGTAGTCAGAATGATCTTTCTAAAATGCAGACTTGATTGTATCATTCCTGTGATGAAATATTTGAGTAACTTTCCATTGCTATTACAATAAGGTTTGTGTTCCTCAGTGTGGTCTATGAGTCTTTACATGTTCATTCTTTCAGCAAATGTTGCTGAGTGCTTGCCATGTGCCAGATACTCTTCTAGGCACTTGGGATATATGTTCTGGTTTTTCTGTACATCTCAGGATACCACACCTACCCGTGTTCTGCTAGGAACATTAAACTTTTAGCTCTTTATACAGTCTTTTTGATCCAAGTCCTGACATATACTTATTGAGCACATGATATGTACAAAGCAGTAATCTACCTCCTTTCTCCCAGGCATATATATATATCCCTATATATTCTCTTTAACTATATAATTTTGACTCATTCTTTGAGTCTCAGGTTAAATGTTACTTCTTTCAGGAAAATTTTTCTGATTCTCATTCTTTACTCCAATTGGGATTAGGCACCCTTTATCTGTGGACTCATGATATCATGTGCTTTTTCTCAGTGGGCTAAGGGAAATGTGTGATAATGTACTTGTTTTCTTCCCCTGCTAGATGCTATGTCGTCATGAAGGCCCATCTACCGTGTTTGCAACACTGCACAATGGCATTAGGCTTCTAGGCCTGTTGGATTTTTATAATTTACTCATGAGAGTGTGGTAAGGCCTTCAAAATACTTCCAATAAATTAAAAATTTGTGTGTTATTCTTTGTGTGAATTAAGTAGTTTTCAATAAGGATAATTTAAGACCTAGACCATCTCTAAAGGTGTTGATTCCTGATTAGGAATATATTCATATCTTTCTTAAATAACCACCCTGAAGTATGGATGTGACTACAGTATTTCAGATGATACCTAACCACCTCCTAGTTTATATAGAGTTAATTTATGTTCATATATATGATACTAATACTGTGTCATGTTAAAGTAAACTGCCACTCAGGCAAGGTGACAACCCAGAATTCATAGAATGTGCAGAATAAGCCTGCTTTGGGAGCAACTAGAAGAACCCTCCATTAGAACTGTATGATGTATATCCTAACCTGAAAAGTAAGGAGATGAGGTGAGGCATGGCTGTGGAGCCTGGAGAGGGAAAGATTTAGAGTGTCATGTTCTGGATTTAGGGTGTCAGGTTCTGGAGCCTACCAGAAGCAGCATGGAAACACACAGTTGGCTTCCACTTCATGCAGTGACTCACTGAATAAATGAGAAGTCATGCTGCGGGGGACAGTCATCCACTTAGGTAATGAGGACATTACTGTATTTGTAGCAGCTGCTGCAGCGTCAGGGCAAAAAAACCCCACTATGGTCAATAGTCAGACTTCCTGCTCAGGTTGTCTCTGGTTGGGCAAAACAGAACCAGAGGATGGAAAAACTCTCCCCATGTTCTTTCACCATATCCTAGAAGATTTGACACTTTAAAAATCTAAATGGTCCCTTGTGACCTTGAATGTGGGGGAGACTCCCTAATCTCCCACCTCCAGGTTTAACACAGAGGAAAAGAGATCAGTGGATATGTGAGAATGCAATCACTCAAAATAAGGTGAACATTGTGAAGAAAGCAGGCCATGTTTGTGACATAAAGTCATTATCAGACACAGGAGATGCTAGAAAAAAATCTCTTTTATTTTCACTGAGATTTTAGAGAACACTGACTGACTCTATAAGAAGAATGTGTCCTCATATCATGAAATGGACAAACAAATGCTTTGAGATGTAGCTGCTGATGTTTGAGACAGTTAGTGACACGAAGGGTTCTGAATAGCAGATAAGATACCGCAGAAAAAGAATGAGAATATTTGAAGATATCACTAAAATGTCAATTCATAATTCACAGAAAAAGGACAAAAGAAAGAAATGTGATTGGAGGTAGAAGAGAATATGATGCCAGATCCAGCAGAACTTTTATGTACACTGCCCTTTGCAGAGGAGAGAACACAAAACTGAATAAATATCAGAGCTGCAATAGTCAAATAAATTATAAGTAAAAGTGTATGTGAAAAAAAAGCTGAAGTTTAGGCAAAATCAATGAAAAAGGTCCAAACCTACATAAACTGGTGATTTGTTTAAAAAAGAATAAAAATTATTGCATGGAGCCCTGGGTGTGGTGCATACACAGTGAACTCTGGAACACTGAAAAGAAATTAAAAAAAAATAAAAATTTAAAAAAGAATAAAAAGAAAAATATATTCTAGGAGGCTCTGGGTAGAAAAATCTATGATGGAAGTAAATACTAGGTTTGTTTCAGATTTTTGTTTAGAAATTCTAAGTCCCAGAAGACAAGTCGATGTCTAGAGTTTTGATGGAGATGCTCAGGAACTAATAAGTAAAATACACGACAGATTTTAATTTGAATTTGCATCCAGCATGCAGCTATATTTTGTTTGATCTGTTCAGTGTTTTAAGAAATTTGAGTCAACATTTTGAAATTTTGGAGCTTTCAACAGATGTCAAGGTATCTAGAAGTTCTAACACTGCTGAAAACACATTCCCACAAGGAACAGTGGGCTGGAAGCTAGAGCAGGTATCAGGAGTCACCAGGTCTATCTCCAGTGACTCCTCAGTGGAAGGAACCCAGTTGGTAGGTAGTGTCATGCTTGCAAGGCTGTTTTTTTCCCCCTTAGAATAGAGCAAGAGTTTAAAGTCAGGCCTCTACTGAAAGGGGAAAAACAGAATGAGGCCATATGCTTCCAGAAAAATGTGAGAGAGTGCATTTCTATGTGAAAAGTAAACAATATTTTATGTATTTAAAATTCAAAGTATGTCTTTGCCAAGAAATAAAATTTAAGGGGCGCCTGGGTGGCTCTCTGGGTTAAGCCTCTGCCTTCGGCTCAGGTCATGACCTCAGGGTCCTGGGATCAGAGCCTCGCATCAGGCTCTCTGCTCAGCAGGGAGCCTGCTCCCCCCCCCCCCCCCCCGCCTGCTGCTCTGCCTACTTGTGATCTCTCTCTGTGTCAAATAAATAAATAGAATCTTTAAAAAAAATTTTAAGGTGCCAGTACAAAACAAATTAGAACAATTGCTATAGGGAAAAGATATCTGATGAAAATTTAGTTAACTGAAAGAAAGAACCAGAATTTCCATAGGATTAATTTCTGAATGCAAATAGAATAGGTAATGCTTTTGTTAAAAAGTGGCCATAAAGTCTTTTACAGTGCATTTCTGAAAGACTGTCTGTGGAGTGAAGGAGAATTTATATGACTTCAACAGAATCAAACACTCATGAATGCATTATAGCTAAAAATACTGTGGTGTTCAGAATACTGAAGATGGCAGAGAATTTTCTAGAGAAGAATGAAAGAATCTATGATATTTTATTTTATTATTTTTAAGCTACTATAAGCAATTTACTTTCGAAGTCATTCAACTGCCATCAAACATCATTCTAGCTGTACATGTTCAAAAGGCTAAATGTGGTTTAGAGTATTGGATTTTTTAAAAGTTTAAATTCAAGTTAGTTAATATGTAGTGCAGTATTGGTTTTGGGAATAGAATTTAGGATTCATCACTTCCATGTAACACCAGTGCTCATCCCAACAAGCATCCTCCTTAATGTCCATCACCCATGTAGCCCATCCTTCCATCTATCAACCCTCAGTTTGTTCTCTACATGTGATATTTCATAATTGTAACTGATAAAAGCAAACATATACATAATAATTCCAAGCAATAGCTATATTTATCTGTTGCACTGAAAAAAATTTTTGTAATAAACCAAACATAAAACACAGATGTAGGATAACAGAGACAAATTGAAAATACAAATTGAAAATTAGAAATGTTTAATTTTTAGATTATATTCTCGTAATTTTATAATGTTTTTGATTTGGAACTAGACCTAATATTTCTCCTTTTGCACATTACAGTTTTAGATTAATATTGTGCATTGAGATATAATATTGTGCATTGAGATTTTAACTAGAAGCAATATTTAATTGCATCCTGCTTCATAATGAAAAGTAGTTGTTCTCAAGTACAGATTTTTACAAATATGAATAGAATGTTTGCCAAACAATTTTGAAATCAGAGAATATATGTTGGAAAATAATCTTTTTTTACTTTAGAAATTTATTCCATGTCATGTGTTTCACTTCTGAAAAATTTTGGCATAGAAAATAGAAAAAAAAAAAGAAAGAAAATAGGCTATATTATTTAGTATTAAATATGCTTCCCAAAATCAGACTTTGTGTAAGAAAGAGTGAATCTGATTTATACAATTGTGTATCTACACATGAATGTCCCAGCAAAGAAATATCCAAGCCATTAGTCCATTAGGTGGAGGGAGGAAAGAAGGTGTTAGGAAGGCAATAAATAAAAATATGGTCCATTCAAATCATCCTCACTACTTTTTATCAGCTTGCTCCTCCCATAATTTATGTCCTCCAAACTTGCCAATATTTTTTTCCCTACCTATATGACCCAATTGAAGATTTGCATTTTTCAGGAGAGCTTCTCTTTTGATGGCCACAAGTCTACGGTTCTGTCTTCTAATCTGAATTTCACTTCCTCATTTCCAAAAATATGCTGGTGTTTTCCAAATAGATAACCTGATACCAACCCAGTTGCAGGAAATTCCAAACCACACATACCATTTTCCTTAAACTCAACCCCACTTCTCTTCTCAACTTCTTTATTTTTGTTAGTTATTACATCATGTTACAACATACTCACATGCTGGAAACCTCCTCAATTCTTCCGTTCTTGTCAAGCACCTATCAAGATGCTAGTTGATGATTTGCAAATCTCTCTCATATTTATTCCATCTTCTCCATTCCTACTACCCCATTCTAGTCCAAATTTTTCACTGCAGTTGAAGTTTAAATGGTTTAAACCCCTTTCCTCCTCCTCTTCAAACCAATATTAGACAAATCTTTATAAAATTACTGCTCTAATCATATCACTTCCTTATTTAAGTTTCTTTCATAACCATTAACATGAACAAGTCTCAACTTTTGAGTCTGTGAGACGATATTTATAAATTAAATGTATGATAAGGGTTCAATATGCAAAATATAACAAAGGAGCTCATACAACTCAAAAGCAAAATGATTAAAAATGGGCAGGAGGACTTGAATAGACATTTTTCCAAAGAAGACATACAACTAGTTAACAAGTACATGAAAAGTTTCTCAGTATCACTAATCATCAGGAAATGCAAATCAAAACCATAGTCAAATACCATTTCACACCTGTCAGGATAGCTACTATCAAAAAGGCAAGAGCTAACAAATACTGGTGAAGATGTGGAAAATTTGTGCACTGTTGGTGGCAATGTAAATTGGTACAGCCACTGTGGAAAATAGTATGGGGGCTCCTCCAAAAGTTAAAAGTAGAACATCGTATGATCCAGCAATCCCATTTCTGGGTATATGTTTAAAGAAAATGAAAACAGAATATCAAAGAGATATCTACCCTCCCATGTTTATTGAAGCATTATTCACAATAACCAAGGCATGGAAACAACCTAAGTATCTATCGATGGATGAATGGACAAAGAAAATGTGATGTGTTTATTCAGCCATAAAAAAAGGAAACCTTGCAATTTGTCACAAAATGGATGGATCTTCAGGGCCTTATACTAAGTAAAATGAGTCCGACGAAGACAAATGTTGTATGATCTCACTTCTTTTTAAGATCTAAAATAACTGGACTCATAGAAACAGAGGACAATGGTGGTTGCCAAGGGCTGAGTTCGGGGGAGAGAAATGAGGAAATTGTTGGCCAAAGGCTACAGACTTTCAGTTATAAGATAAATAAGTTCTGGATATCTAATGTACAACATGGTGACTATAGTTAACAGTGCTATATAATATACTTGAAAG
Source organism: Lutra lutra (assembly GCF_902655055.1). Classification (NCBI taxonomy): domain Eukaryota; kingdom Metazoa; phylum Chordata; class Mammalia; order Carnivora; family Mustelidae; genus Lutra; species Lutra lutra. The sequence continues at coordinate 96,243,483 of NC_062288.1, forward strand.
TTTCTATGACAGTAATAATTGAATATTTTCACCATAACCAGGAATAGCAACAAAATGGTAATTATGTGAGATGGAGGATGTGTTAACAAACATTATCGCAGTAAACATTTTGCAATATGTATGCATATCAAATCATCACATTGTATACCTTAATTTTATAAATGTTATGTCAATTATATCAATAAAGCTGGGAGGGAATGTAATATATTGAAATTTGTGAGATATGACAAAAACATGTTTAGTGGAAAGCTTAAAAATTTTAATATTTGTGTTAAAGCAGAAAAAAAAAAGATTTAAAATCAATGATCTAATTCTCTGCCTTAAGAAACTAAATCAGATTTCTTTGTGAGATTAAACCTACAAAAGTAGAAGAAAGGAAATAAAAAACAATAGAAAATAATCAATAAAAAATACGAGAAGTAGAGAAAAGTCAAATGAAACAAGAAGTTTATTTCTTGGATATATCAATAAATTGATAAATCTCTACCTAGATGAATTAAAAAGAGAACAGAATTTATCAAACTTGGGAATGAAAGATAGCAAGGCAAGTGCTATAGACATTAAAATGAGAATAAAGGAATATTATGATCAAATTTATGGCAATACATTAAAAACTTTGATAAAGTAGAAAAATTCTTTGAAAAATACAACGTACCAAAATAGACACAAGAAGAAAGTATACTGGACTAATGAATCATTGGGCACTATATAAAAAACTAATAATGTACTACTTTACCTTGGCTAATTGAATTTTAAGAATAAATAAATAAATAAAGGATTGGGATAGCTAGCCATTAAAATAACTTAATAATACTATATTTATTAAGTAAATTGTAATTATAATAATTTGGAAAACCTCCCTGAATAGGAAATTTCAGTCCCGTAAGATTTCTGATTAATGTTATCAAATATTTAGGGAAAGATAATACCAATTTTATACAAAGTCTTAAATAAAATTAAGATGGAAGAAACATTTCCCAACTTGTGTTATGTCAGAATAACCCTGATACCAAATTTGAAAAAGTTATTAAAAATATACAGAGAGGTTAGTATTCTTCATGAACATAGATGCAAAAATTCTTAGCAGTGTATTAGGACATCAAATAGAGCAATATATAAAATGATGATACATCACCAGTAAGTGAGTGCTTACCCCAGGGAGATAAGATTGATTTAACATTTAAAAATTTTCAACGTACATCCTTATGTTAACAAAATAGAGGAAAGAAATTACATAATCATCGCAATAAATACAGAGAAATCTTCAGATAAAATTCAGCCCCCATTGATAATAAAAATTCCTATTGCACTAGGAATAAAAACAGCTTTTCTTAATCTAATAAAACAGATCTATAAGAGATCTGTAGCTAACATTGTACTTAATGACAAAATTACTGAATGTTTCCTCCCTAAGATCAGTAATAAGGCAGTTTGTATATTCACATTAGTACTAATCAATATTGACTAAAGATCTCAGCCAATGAAATAAGGTAATACATAATATAATAAAGGTAATAAATAATATAAAGGACATAAAGATTGGGAAGGAAGAAGTAAAACCGTCTCTGCTCATGACATGATTTTTTGGTTCAGATTTTATTTATTTATTTGACAGAGAGAGAGAGAGGCAATGAGAGAGAGAACACAAGCAGGGGGAGTGGGAGAAGGAGAAGCAGGCTCTGCTGAGCAGAAAGCCTGATGTGGGGCTGGATCCTTGGACCCTGGGATGGTGACCTGAGCCAAAGACAGATGCTTAATGACTGAGCCACCCAGGCGCCTCTCATGACATGATTGTTTAAGTATAAAATTTCAAATAATCTACAACTACTAGAACTAATAATTAAGGAGATTCTCAAGATACATGGTTAGTACACAAGAATCAATTATATTTTTATATACTAGCAGCAAATAATTATAAAATGAAACTTTAAAATAAATTCTGTATATAATAAGGTTATAAAATGTTAAGAACTTAGGGATAATTGTATCAACAGATTTGCAAGACCGCTGTACTAAAAGCTATAAAACATTGCTGAAATAAATTAAAGAGTTAAATAAATGAAGATATATATCATATTCATAGATTATCAGACAGTATTTTAAGAGTCATTTCTCCCCAAATTGATGTCTAGATTTAACATAATTAGAATTCAAAGAGGCTTTTCTTTTTCATTTTTAGAAATAAATGAATAAGCCCCAAATGTGTTGTTTTAGATTAGCTTAAACAAATCTGCAAAAGAAAAATAAACTCTAAAGAATCACAATATTTGGTTTCAGAATTTACTATTAATCTATAGTAATAAAGAAGTGAGGTTTTGGTGAAAGGATAGGCAGATAGATCAATGGAATACAATAGAACCAGAAAACCAGAAAGAGATCCATGAATATACAGTCCTATGTTTTTTGACAAAGACGTTAATTCAATGAAGGGAGGGAAGACTTCAACAAATAGTAATGGAGTACCTGAATAGACATATGGGAAAAATAAAGTTCATCCCTGCTTAACATTAGATACAAAAGTTAATTCAGGATGAATTATAGCTCTAAATATAAAAGTCAAATAATAGAGGAAAGCATAGTAGACCAATTTTGCATTTTAGAGGCAGGCACATATTTCTTATAGAGGACACAAAAAGCACTAAGTATTAAAGGAAAAAATATGATAAATTTGATTTTTCCGAAATTCAAAATTTCTGATCATCAAAAGATACCATTAAGAAAATGAAAGGGAAACCATAGTCTGGGTTAAAATAGTCACAATACATGTATCAGACAAAGGACCTGTATACAAAAAATCAAAAACTATATATATATAAAGCCATATATGTATATATATATGTATATATATATAAAATTTATACACACACTCAAATGCCACCAAGCTCCTACAAATTAATAAAAAACAATATAAAAAGGGCATCAAATATACTTAAATGATACATTTTTTTAGAAGATCAAACAAATCAAAGTCACTTTACAATAGAAGATATACAAATGGCCAAGAAGCACATGTGCTCCATATCACTAGTTATGAGGGAAATGCAAGTTAAAACCATAATGAGACACCATTCACTCCATTAAAAGAGCCAAAATTTCTAAAGACTGGGAATACCAAATGCTGGTAAGAATATGGAACAACTCTGTTACATTGTTGTTGGGAGCATAAAATGCTAGAATAGCTTTGGAAAACCTCTTTGCAGTTTTCTTATGAAGTTAAATATACATCAACTTAATGACAAGTAATTCTACTCCTAGGTGTTTATCTAAAAGAAATGAAAAGATGGATTTAAGAACATTGATTAAAAACTTCATTCGTGGGGCACCTGAGTGGCTCAGTTGGCTAAGGCATCTATCTGACTCTTGGTTTCAGCCTGGGTCAAGATCTCAACGTCGTGGGATCGAGTCGGGTGACCGGCTCCACCCCTGCCCAGGAATCCTCTGGAGTTTCTCTCTCTCTTTCAGTCTCCCTCTGCCCCCTCCCCCACTCATGCTCTCTTTCTCTCTCTAAAATAAATAAATAAATCTTAAAAAAATTCATTATAGCCCCAAACTATGACCAATGCACATGTTCATCAATGGTGAGTGGAAAAACAAGCTGTGGCTCATACACTGTTAAGGATGGATCTCAAAGACATCATGTTGAGCAGAAGTAACAGAAACAAAAGAGTATTTACAGGATTTATACAAGAACAGGTAAAACAAATTTATGGGAAGAAATTAGCATAGCGGTTGCCCGTAGGGGATGGGGATTGACTGGAAGAGAGTACTGGGTCTTTCTGTGCTGATGAAATATTGTACGTCTTATTTGGCATGTTGGTTACACACAAGTGTACGTTTATCAAACTTCACATTGTACATTGTTGTACATTTAGCATCTGTGCGTTTTGCTGTATGTAAATTTTACCTAAACACAAGTAATACTATGAACAAATAGTGAATTCTAGTTAGTCCTTTTTTTGCCTTTTGCAGTGCTGTAGGATGGCAATTTCAAAACCATATTCTCTGTATTCTAGGCGTCAGTAAATGAGCAAATATATTAAGCATAAGTGGAATATATTTCTCATGGTTAGAGAAGGGAGTTACAAGTGTGAAAAAAGGAAAACTAAAGTGAACCATGTATTATTGGATTGGAACTGGAGGTATCTGTGTGGGGGAGTGGAGAGAGAAATGGGGCAAAACATAAATAATGAGTGAGTGTTGGTAAAGGTATATGGGAATTCTGGCAACTATAAATTTAAAATTTTATCAAAATATAATGTTAAAACAAAGCCATGGAGGAGGAGCAAGAGGTAATGAAGACTAGTTCATAGAGAATTTATGCAAAAAGAAAGAAAGCAAAATGCTTTCTTTATGGTCATATTCCTCCAAGTACTCTAGGAGACACTGGGGAAAAAGGCACAATACAGGGTGCCTGGGTGGCTCAGTAGGTTAAGTAGGTTAAGTAGGTTAAGCTTCTTGATTTTGGCTCAGGCCATGATCTCAGGGTCATGAGATCGACCCCCATGTTGGGCTCCTTGTTCAGTTTGGTGTTGGCTTGTCCCTCTCCCTCTCCCTTTCTCCCTCTTCCTGCTCACGTAAGCTCTATCTCTCTTTTTTATTTTATTTCAAAGATTTTATTTATCTCTTTGATAGAGAGAGACACAGTGAGAGAGGGAATGCAAGCAGGGAGAGTGGGAGAGGGAGAAGCAGGCTTCCTGGTGGGCAGGGAGCCTGATGCGGGGCTCAATCCCAGGACTCTGGGATCATGACCTGAGATGAAGGCAGAGGCTCAACGACTGAGTCACCCAGGCGCCCCTCTCTCTCTATCTCTTAAATAAGTAAATAAATAAATAAAATCTTTTTTTTTTTTAAGGGCACAATACAGTTCCACAGGAAGGTCTGACATCATCCAGCTCAAGAAAAAGGGCATCTGGAACAGTGTTTCTCAACACTGACTGTACCCTGGAATCACCTGGGGAGCTTTAAAATGATTCCTGGGTTCTGCCTCTAGAGATCTGATAGAAGTGGCCAGCTATGTGGCCTGGGCCTTGAGATTTTTAAAAGCTACCCAGATGATTTTAGTGTGCAGACAAGAGTGGGGACCCCTGCCTTGGAGGGAAACCTAGGACAACTCCAGTGGCCACCAAGAAAGGAAACCAGATGAAGTTACAAATTGTGTAGCCAGTTTGGAGGTGACAGAAGTTTAGCTGGTTTTGGACAACTGGGGGTAGGTTTTGGATAACTCTGCCGGGGAACAGGAAACAGTTGGTTAGCAGTTCCCACAGCTGGCCAAGCTACGAGCCTCTGTGCATGCCCTGCCGTGATTTGAAGTCTGTCAAGATTTATATGTCTTGTATATCTTTTCCTTTCCTGAGTGTTGTCGGATCTGATTTGAGAAGAGCCTTCCTGGTAGGCCGAGAATGCCAAATCTCTACAAACAGGCTTTTCAGTGAGGCTATTTTGGCAGGTTCCAGTGCTTGATACCAGGCAAACCACGGTGTTCAAGGGCAAATAGAGCAGAGCCAGAAGGCACACACCAGCACTGGTATGCCGGGCACCCACTGAGCAAATGTCTACCTCTCTTTCCTCCTACTGCAAAGCAGGTTGAGTGTACATTTCTGAATCCATGTATTTTCAGACAAGATGACCCCTAGTCTCTGGCTTGTGTAGGAGTTTTAATGGAGTACCTCTTGAAGTTGAAGTGATGACACTTGATCTTTCAAGACTATCTTTTCATATCTTACATTTCCATGAAAATTGTGGAGCTTGAAGAGGGTTATGTGATTGCCATAGTAGTGAATATTTTCTAATATTAAGCTAGTGCCTGTTTTAAGAAACAGGTTTAGAAATCACGTGGAGGGCCAATCATGTTATCTTGGGGTTTAGATAGTATTTGGTAAGAGGTGATTTGTCATGGTTTGGTTCCTACCAAGCACAAATAATCTGTAGTATACAAAGCATTTACACTGAGTACCTCACCTCTCTATTTCATTCTTTTTCAAAACAAACTTGAAGAACCCATGCATGTCATTCTTGCCTAGGCCATAGATAGAGCTTTAATTATTTGATTCTACTATGGATGGGTTCATTGACATAAATTGGAGAGACTCTCACTTATGCCTACAGAAGAAACTGGAATAGGTTTCTGAAGGTTTTATGAACAATCAAAGGCATATTCATGAAGAGCCCATTTCGTGCCTGCTCTCAGCATAGATCTGGAGTCCTGGGATCTGCCCTGTGGTCTGCCCTTACCTTTAGGCTGCTCTGAATCCAGAGTAGAATGGTTTCCACAGCTCTCCTTAGCTTGGCATTGCCTGAGATTAGGATTGCTGCGTGTATCGAGGGACAAGCTGCTAGGATCCCCACACATATCATTACCCCGATCTTGTTGTGCCACAGCATCAGTAAAGGCACTGAAATGAGGGCAGCACAGAATGATACCACGTAGAGGCAGAGAAAGGAGATGAGAGATCTGAGTGCTTTGATATGGGCCTCCAGGCTGGGGTCATGGGAGTCCTTAGTTTTGGCCTTCATTGTCCTCATGTGCCTCCCCAGAGAGACAATCAGCACCCCAGAAGAAACCAGATAAAGCAAGAAAGGAGGGATGGACCCCAGGGTGCAGAAGATGAAGGAATGATAAAAATTGAGTTTTGTAATTTGCAAATTGAGTTCCGTATTATTCATGAAGAGCATAGTTGTGAACCCAAAGCCTGATCTACTAAAAAAATCCCCCAAACAGATGAGAGTGCAGATGGAAGAGAAAACCATGGCACCCAGGAGCATCTGGGGGACCTTCCTGGAGACCCAGCTTGCCAAGCAGAGCAGGATGGTGTGAGAGAAACGGACAATCTTGGAGCAGTAGAGAAGGCTGAGACAGGTGGTGAGCCACAGCCCCGCTTGGTTTGTGATCATCCAGAGCATGACGATGATCTGGTAGCCGAGGCTCAGTGGGTCCTTCATGCGCTGGAAGTATATAAGCTGGAAGGCATCCAGGAACAGCAGCCCATGCAGGAAAAGCCGGGTGAGGCTGAGACTCAGGAGGATAAGATCACAGTTGCTCAGTGGCTGCCTCCTCACCACGTCCCAAAAATTCACCAAGAAAATGAAGGTATTGGTCAGAATCCCCACTGCAAACTCCAGGGCTGAAAGGAATAGAAATGCACTCTTGACTTCATAGGACACAGTTATGACAGGAGTCAGAGTCAACATGATGTCTCTTCTTACTTGGTTAATCTAAGGCTCAATATACCACCCGGCAGAGAAGTGTCAGTGTACATTATAAGCCAGGACCTCTCCTTCACAAGGCATCAGGCTCTTGCCCTGGATCTATCCCAAAGTGAGGACATAAAAATTTCTGACAGCAAACTTAGAAAAGGGATATATTGCTATTTTGGAATATCTCTTGGACACACACAAGGGCTCATTGTAAGAGCAGAGGATTGATGGTTCTTTCTTTTGGGTGATGCAGAAGCTTTTAATAAACCTAGGTGTGTCCAGCCTTCTCAGGGGGCTCTGGCACAGCATCAGAGATGCAAACAAAACAGGGTCTCAGTTTTCCAAGTCTGGTTTTGCATGCCCATCTGGACCTGCATGGGAGAAGGGAGCGGGATTTGCTTATGGGTTTGAAGGGAACTGGCAACAGGCAAAACATATCTTCTTAATGAACTAAGGTTTGAAATGGTGTCTCTTTCCATTTACCTGCCTTCTTCTATCACCTCGGGGGCATGACTCTTATCATAGACTTTGTTTTTCATGTGGTTGAATGTATAGTTCCTCTCCTGGCATCAGCACACATTAGTTAAGACTGCCGTTGCTAAAGATTTCATTCAAGCATCATCATTATGCCAAGCACTGAGCTGGCATGAGGAGCATTACTGTGAACGAGGTCAGCACCTGCCACGAAGGGAGTGGGTAGGGGGTGGTCTGGCCCAGATTATTGCAGAGGACTTTTAACTGCTCACTCTGCTTTCCACTACCCACTTCCTTACCCCATTTTCCTACAAAGCAACGATAGTGATCCTGCTAAAATACAACGAAGATCATGTCATTGCTCTGTTCAAGGCTTTCAGGGCCTCTCATTTCTCTCACCATAAAAACAAAGTCCTTATGGTGGCCTGTGTATGGGTCCTGTGTGCCTAATCAGGTTGTCTGTCCCTTCTCAGATGTTGTCCGTGATACTTGCTTCCTCCTTCATTCCATACCAGCCATATGGGCCTCTTTCATATTCTGTGAACTCCCCACGCATGCTCCCACCTCAAGACTGGTGTGCTTGCCCTTCCCATTGCCCAAATTGCTTTTCCTGCACATAGCCAGGTGTCTGACTTTCTTCTCCAAAGTCACCTTATCAGCGGGACCTTCCTGATCATCCTAAGAATGGCACCCCATATCCACATCTCGGATGCTAGTGAGCATGGTTACCCCATTCTGTGTTCCTGCCTGACCAGAGCATGACGATGCTCTGGTATAAGGGATTAAATCCTAACACATGACATATGCTAACATACTAGGCTGTAATTTTGAAGTCTAGCTCTCTCTTAAACATTTCCAAATATCTGATGTTCTTGGGCTTTCTGGCATCTCTAATTCTCCTTCATCTCTAAAGGAGTTTGAGCTGATTTTACGATCCCTTCTCCAAGCTTTGTAAAAATCCAGGCTAGTTACTCAATGGAGATTTGGAGAGCTGATCATTTAGAGACCAGATGTTGTTTTGTAACATTTCTACCTGATCTGGTGCTTTTTTCCCCCCCACTCTTAAAAATGTTTAAACTTTTCCAGTTCTTTTATTGTTGTCCTTCATGCTTCATCCAGCCACTCACTCACTCTGTGGGGTGAACGATGGGGAAAAGGAAAGGAGAAGTTGAGTGTTGGTTTGCAGTCTGTCCTATGGTAACATTTCCTCTAAGACGTGGAGCTTTCCACCTCTGCGCCTCTGCTTGTTCAGCCTCCTGCCTCATTGGCCATTTTTGCTAATATTTCACAGTCTTGCTTTGGGCAGTATGCCCAGCGAGTGAGTTCTCAGTTCCCTAAAGCACCTAGAGGAAGGGTGTTCTGCGTTGAGAGTCTCTGGAATCAGGTGCCTTTGGAACCAGGGTCTCTAGGGTTGAGGCCTGGCTCCACCACTTCTCTTTGTGACCTTGGCAAATGATTGAATCTTCTATATCTATCTCATATGAATCTTCTATATAGAAGATTCTATCTAATCATGTAGAATCTTCTATATCTATCTCATATGAAGTGGAGATGACACCAAAATAACCCCTACCTCAGAGGATTGGGAAGATTACCTGAACTGACATATACAGCATGAACGGTATTGTGCTTGGTGCATGACATCTGAATGTGAATTATAGGACCACTGCATCATCTAGCACTCTCTCTTCTAGATATATAGCCAATGGAAATGAAGCCAGTACCTCGAGGAGGTATCTGCGCTCCCATGATCATTGCGGCATTATTCCCAAGAGCTGAGATATGGAAACAACCCAAGCCTCTGTCACGGATGAATGGATAAAGAAATTGTGACATATAGATATAATAGAGTATCATTCAGCCTTAAAAAATGAGATCCTGCCATTTGCAACAATATGGATGAACCTGGAGGACATTATGTGAAGTGAAAGAAACCAGTCACAGCAAGAAAAATACTTCATGATCCCACTTATATACGGAATCTGGAAAGAGTTGAATTCATGGAAGCTGAGAGTCGAACGGTGGTTATTAGGGCAGTGGTGGAGGGGGTGATGGGGAGATGCTGGTCAGGGGGTGACTTACTTTCAGGAAGTGCAGAGGCTGAGGATGAGTCCCCATGTCTCCAATGTCCCCAGATAATTGGACAAAGAAATGGGCCCCACCAAACTGGGAAAGTCCTATAATCACTGGCGTTTTCCCAAATGTTCAAACCAGTTTAGGACCCAGAATCCTCCTGTCATTACTCAACAGCCCCCACCAGAGGGCGCCAGACCACTGTGAGACCTGGAATTCCTGACCCGTTTACCCAGCAGGTTCAGCCCAGTCATTTACTTAATCTCAGGAAAATGTGGCCCCATATTCTACAGAATTGAAATTGTAGATTCCACTCACTACTTTATAGTAGGATGAGTATTCCTTAAGCTCACAGTTACCCTCTAAAGACCAGAATGCTACATCCATTTCACTGACAGAGTGGTTTCAAGAAGGTGAGATAGTTCAGTATCTCTACCAGAGGAACTGAAGGGCTAAATGAGAAGTTGCGTTTCTAATTCAAATTCTAATTCTAATATTCTGACTTCATTTTCGATGTTCTTTCTCTAAGTCTAGCTATGGATCTGTAGACTGGGGTGTAATGGATATCCTTATTTGGGCAAAAGGCCTGGTGACATTCTTTCCAACCTGATTCCTATTTGAATGGGTTTATTTTGGGGAATGGCAGTTGAGTCCTTGTGAACTTCCTCAGGGTAGAGGTAGAGGTCAAGGGAGGGATGAACTATCATCCCATTCTCAGGAAAGGTAGAATAGTAAAAAAGTTCATATCTCAGGAAACCATTATTCTGGCAGGGAAAGAGGTGGAGGGATCTCTGTAGGCTTGGTTAAGAGGACTGAAAGAAAATGTCTATCTACCCAGGAGGTTAACATAGCGATTAACAGTGTATAAATAAAAGTATAAGTGAAATTCCTCAGAATTTGTTTGAGTAGATCTGCGTTGAGGCCTTCTTTGATTCCTTCCCATAGACTTCCTACATCTTTTTTGCTACAAAATGGTGATTTTGTCCATAACACTATTGTAGCTCTTACCATATCGATCAAAGTACATATTGGTTTACAAGTGCGCATCCCCCACTTACACTGAATTACTCAAAAGCAGCGATTATATATTATTCATTCTTTGCTCCTCATGGTATATGACATACAACTAGATTTTTGTTCATTTATTTAGTCATTTGCTTTAAATCCAAGGCAGTGATATGATCCCTTGGGCTTTCTTATGAATGTAGTACATAGGCCCCACTTGAATGTAGATGAATTCACTCCTGGAATTCAAATGTGTTTTCCGTGCTAAAGATTAAAGGCTGTAAGTCTCTCATTACCTGCTGTGTAGCCATTCAGGAAAGCACTCATCTTAAAGGTAGAAAGAATTAGGCAGTGAAATTTGACCTGGTAACAACTGGAGCCACCAGAGCATAGACAGGGTTCTGAAGGATATGGTGTTTGTCATTAGATCTTGTTCTCGATCTGGTCCAATGGGCTTCTGTCTGAGTCCAAAGGATATATTAAGCAGCTTCTTTTGGCTGCAAGGAGTAAAGAATCATTTGGGAGATCTCCAGTAATGCAAGTTTACTATAAGTTACACGAGATCAGGGAGATCAGTATCAGCAGAGAACTTGTGGGAGATGCAAACTCTTGGGCCTCACTTAGAGCCATTGAACCAAATCTCTGAAGGTGGAGCCCAGTGGTCTGTGTTTTGACAAAGCCATTCAAGTGATGCCAACGTACACTAACATTTAACCCCCGAGATAAAAGGGCATTAGGGATTTCCAGGATCCCAGCAGTAGCAACGCCTCAATCTGGAACATGGCTCAGGCACTGAACTCTACTCAGAATCCACATCATCTTAGCAGGAAGACTTAATTGCCATTCACTTGACTGCTCATACATAGTGAGATTCAGACTGTCATTACAAGTATTGGGGCACCTGGGTGGCTCAGTCGGTTGGGCAGCTGCCTTCAGCTTGGGTCATGATCCTGTTGTCCTGGGATCGAGTCCCACATTGGGCTCCCTGCACGGCAGGGAGCCTGCTTCTCCCTCTGTCTCTGCCTGACACTCTGCCTGCCTGTGCTCTCTCTCTCTGACAAATAAGTAAAAATAAAATCTTAAAAAAAAGAAGAAGTATTAAGGAGACGTATGTCATGGATCACTGGCTGTTATACACAAACAATGAATCATGGAACACTACATAAAAAATTAATGATGTACTGTGTGGTGACTAACAGAACTTAATAAAAAAGAATAAAATACAACCCCCCCCGAAAAAAGAAGATAAGACTTATTAATACTTTCAGATGGCACATAGCCAAGAGCTCCCAATCCCAGCTCTGCCAGTCACCCCTATTACATGAGAACAGCAGTAGAATGGGGGTGTAGGGTATATATTGGTTTATTAAAAGCTAGACCAGCACCTCAAGAGTCTGAAGGCAGAGCTTTGTGTAGTACAAGTTGATTTGGAGCACACAGTTGACATAGGCAACGTCCACATATCCAACTTGCTGCTCTGCTCATGGTGGATATTGCTAATTACCTACACTCTTCATTACCAGCAGAACCCCTGTGATTTTGGGTTGTCAATATTCCATCTAAAAATAAACTGCATTCCTATCTTTCATATAGATAGGAGCAGCATTTGGAACACATGAAGAAGTTATTAAGTGGACTATTTTAGAGATGCTCGTTGCCTTTTTTTCCTTCTGTGTGGGCATGTTAATGTTACAGTTGGAGCTCTGAGCATGAGGAAAAGCCAAGAGAATTGCAAGGGCCTCACCCTGAATTTTTTGAGTACTTAAAGCCACACCAGCAACTACTCTGCTCCAGGCTTCCCCTTCTGTGAGAAAGGTCATCTCCTTATGGTTTTAAGTCAAAAGGCATGGGCCACCATTACTCTTGCCCACAAGAAGGGCCCTGGGAATCTATTTTCCTGTCTAAGCATGGAAGTGGAATGGAGGCAAGGGCAGCCTGGCCTCTGTCTAGGTGTGCTTGTCACAGAGAGTCAGAAAACAGGAAGTGCAAGAGAAGAAATAAAAGGAAGGATGTCTCCACTTCCTGCATTTTAAAGCCTATTTTGTCCACTCATGATTGTCAAAAGGTTGTGGGAAGAGTGGTACTGGTATGGGGAGAGGAAGTTCAAGATTATCTCACTACAGCTCTTATTTTTGATTCTCTCTCTGTACATTTTACTCTTTCTACTAACTGATCCTGCTGCAAATTCTCTCTGTGTCTCACACTCAGAGAATCTAAGTTGTCTTTTGAACACACAGCAAGCTACTTCATAAGAGGCTGGTCGAAATAAGGACTTGCTGTCTTGGGGTTAGGGGCTCATCCCTGGTGAAGGCATGGAATCTGGTGACTCAAGGACATACATAAGATCACTTCCTTCAGCAGGGAGCTGTGGAAAGGGATTCCTTTAGAGGGATCTCTGGGCCCCTTCTTAGGCTTCATTTTGTCCACTAAAATGAATTAAGGAAGAGGAGGTTTTCAGTAGAAGCCGATAGAGCTGTAAGACATTAGATGAGAACCAGTCCTGTTCTGTTTCTCTGACACGATAAAGTAGGAGAACACTGGGCAGCCTTGGCACCATGAGGGTTCATATCTAGCGGAGACAGGGAGATCCTGTGGACATGCTGATTCCCAGAGAGCGGAATGGAGAGGGAAGCATATAGGGAGAGAGGCTGCGCCAGAGAGAGGGCAGCAGTGAGAGAGAGAGTCTGTGCATGGCTCTAAGGCATTGCCAGTGCCTTTAAGATGATTTCTGTGGCATTCTTTTCACTTGTTTTCCCATGGGGTGGGGGCCAAGGGGGAAGCACACTCACTAGCATCGCATCACAGGTGAAAATTTCTGTAAAACTTAGTATTTCATGTTGAAAAGTATCATGTAAATTTGCACGCTATTACTTTATGCCGTCACATTTTTCATCATTCAAAATATTGATCCCAATTACTCCTTCTCCAATGATCTTAGACTAAAATGGAATTTCCCAAGAAAATGTGTGGTGTTCCTCTCAGCAGGTCACCACATAACCCTGGGTTATGTATATCCCGATCTTAAAAGTACACTTCTATGGGAATGCCAAACGATCCAGAGAGACTCTGTGGGGATTTGAAGGTCCCACGATTATTACAAGGGGTTGTAAAAACTGGCAAAACACAGCAGGAGGATATATTCGAGGGGAGTGTTTAGAGAATTTTGGTGAAGATATTTACTTTGAACAAAGGGAGAAAACTAAGAGCCTGTGGTAGCAGAGACTGGTTGCCAGGCATGGAAATGTACAGAAACTATCTGGAAGAAAGGATGATGGTGGTGGCGGTGGTGGCGCTGGTAAGTAGTAGAAGAGGTGGTGGTAGTAATAGTAGGGAGAGTATCTTGGTGGAGGTGCCGGAGTATCAGATGACATTCAGTTGCACCTTGGTCTTCACAGAAACAGGAAAAATACTGGCAGCAAGTCTCTGCTGTTACTTCTTTGGATGTGAGCAGTCTCTCATTTCTGCTACTTCCTACATGCTTTTCCACCCTCATTTCAGTAAACAAGTATGTTCAGCAAAACTTTAATTTTTCTCTCCCAGGAACATGACATGACCACACAGACATAGCACCCAGTGCAATGTGATTCAGACTCCGTGTCTCAAATCCTAATCTCTGGGAGAGAGAATCGGAGGGAATGAGATTGACTCAGTCGGCTGGGACCTGTTGGTCAGGGCTATGCTGGACTCCCTTATAGGAGTGGGCAGGAGTTCTCCAGGCACAGGCAGGAAAGCTGTGGGGGAGCCCATGGGACTCTCTAGTTCCAGATGTGGGCTGAAAGAGAAGGGGCTAGCTGTAAGGTGAGAGTGGTAGAGGTTGGTAACTGACGGGATCTGAGAGTGTCTACTTTGGGAGATGTGGTAGAGAGTGAATTTGGAATTGGCTGACTGAATGAATGACTATTTCGTCTGGAAGAGAAATTCTGTATTTACTGAATTATTTACTGACTTCAGACTCCGTGAACATACAGAATGCTCTATTGAAATGTCTGTGAGCTCCACTCTGCCACAATTCAAGGGACCTTTAGCAAGTCATCTTTCTTGGTTTGTTTCCTCATTTTTACATGGGGATAAAATACCTGTTTTATGACATGCAACTAAAGAAGTAGTACAGGTTAAAGTGCTCTGAGAGCTATAAGGATGGTACAATTGACGCTTTATGACTGACACGTGAACACTAGGTAATGTATTATTCCCGACAACTCTCTCCCTGGACTCACACCTGTGTGTGCACGTGTTTCTGTCTGCAGGGGTGAGAAGTAGGAAGGGACACCAGCCAGCGTCAGACTGCTGACTAATAGATATTTCCCAAGGGAAGGAAATGCTGTAATGCTCAGTACGGGTTACCCATACTCCCCACCACCTTTCCTCTGAACACTTCTGGGCAGAGAAATTACTCCTTCCCTACACAACTCCTACCCTACCCTACCCTACCCTACAACTACACAACCCTCCTTTCCAGGTAGCCTCTCCAAGAGCTTATACTTGGAACAAAAGAAGGAAAACCAACTCAGCTGCAATAAGAAGGAGGTACAACTTAAAGTTTGTGGGTTGTGGTGAACATGAGAGGTGATTTGTGATAGGAAGGGTGGAGAGGGCATGTAGCCTATGAATGTGAGTGCCTTGGAGTGCGTGTGCGCTTGTGTGCGTGCAGGGGAGGGGATCGTCTTGCAGAACAAAGCTCTGGGCTAGGACTAACTTTCTTCCACTGGCCTGGGGAATCAGTTTGGTGTGGCAGACGTGCACTGGTCTCTGTTGTCTGTCAGTGGTCCGTGGAGGAAAGAGCCCACTGCTTCCGCCCCCTGCCCCATGAGGCTCTTCCTGGTGGTTGATGAACCGAAGGAAGAGTTCTATTAGGATTTAAGCCAGTGCCACTGCTTGCTGGGTTTTATTTGACTTTATTTTCAGAAAAGACCACTTAGGGAGAGACTGGAAAACTGACCCTGGATGTCAGGCATTTACCATCTCGGCTTAGGCTCAAAATAATATTATGTCGTGCACATCATCATCTTTAATTTACAGAAAAGGCAACTAAGCTTGAGAAAGTTTAAATGACTGCCCAAGTCTGCAGCAAGTAAGCAGAAACTCTGATATTCAAGGCCAGGCTAGTTTGATTCCAAAACCATGCTCTTTCTGTGACACCAAATGGGGGATCATTAAACCACCGTCTGAAGATTTCGCATGAAAACACATCTCCAAGAGATGACTTTTCTTATTCCAGCATTGTTTCCAACTGTTTCAGATTAATAGGCTACAGGGACATTGTCAGAGTTATCTTATCCACCCCTAGTCTACTGCCAGTAAAATGCAAGCAGGTGTGTATTTTCTGTTCTATAGAATTTTCTTCCCTGTCAGTGGAAATCTGACAATGCGTTCGGTGCTAGGAGTGGAGACACACACTGGTGCTCAGCCAGCCCCTCTCAGCTCAGCGGTCAGAAGGGGCTCCTCACCTGGGTCTGGCTCTGCTGGAGCCTCTGAGGGAACTCAGCCAGCAGGGACTTTGATGAGTGGCTAGCACTGCTCGGAACTCTTTGGGGTATACACACCTCGTAGAACCCTATCTTCTTGAAAGTACTGTTGCTTTAGTAGCTGAGACAAGGGGAAGCATCCACATGAACTGAGTTAGAGAAATTTCATGGCGAAGTGAGTTTAAACTTGGCTTTGCAATTAGAGAGAGGGGTTCATGTAGGAAGACAGAGGACAGAGACATTTCTGGTGGAATCTGCACCAAATATGCAGAAACAGCAGTGAGCTAAGCTTGTTGGTGAAGGATGAAAAAAAAATATTGGAATGGTAGGATCAAGAATGGTAAAGTGGCTTTAAGGAGAAAGAAGAGCTTGAGATTTATCCTGAAGAACAGGCTGTGACTATTTTGGGGTCTAGAACGGAAGCCAGAATGAAGCGTTGTTTAGGGCAGGTCGGCAGATGTTCTCGTCAGTACTGGCGAGGTGACTCACCGCTCTCTTGATCTTTAGGGCATAGCCCTGGAGATCTCAGGGTGGCCTCCAGTGTGCCACTCCAATGGACAGGCCGCTTGTAGAGCTTCCAGAATTCCCTACTGAGAGGTACTTGCTCTGCGTGGAGGTGTAGGGATACCAAATATCCTGACTAAGGTAGTAAAGGGACAGATAAGCCAGCATTTTGAGTCCTGGGCAGAGAGCTCAGAAATGGATTTCACACTTATGACTGCTCTGGGCAGTTTCTTATCTGTGATGGTTCCCTGTTGGTAACCGGCTAGAGTGGGACTCCACGATGGGACTCCAGTGTGCTCTGCCAATAGTGTCCCTGGCTTTCCCACAACCGTCTTGCCCGTCTCTATCTTTTCATTGCAGTTTCTAAAACCGGTCCCATTCTCTCTAACCTCTGAGGCTTGTGTAGGCTGATCCCTTGGCTCAAAATGTCTTCCCTTCTTCCCTGTTCACTCCCATCTATCCATGCCTTCGGTTTCTTTCTTGTCCCTCCCAGTTGTGGTCTTTGTATTAGTCAGTGCCATATTGTCTTCTGGACCTCTACCTTCTCTTGGCCGTGAGGTTATGGAAGCACTGCTCACGTTCATGTCCAAGTGCAGGTTTGACCACACTGACCAAGTTTGCATTCTGGTTTCAGTCTTCCTAATTACAGAACTTCACTCAGGCAAGTTGCTGTTTGTGTCTAGGGTTTCTAGTCTGTGAAACTGGAGTGACAGCTGCTACCTCACAGTGTAGTGATGAGGAGGAAATGGAATCATGCATGTGAGTCATTTAGCCTAACGCACAAGAACCATGCCATAAATGTTGCTACTGTTGCTTTTCCGACAATGCTTGCTTATATCACACATATACTACGTACTGACCTGACTTGCGTTTAGGAAGGGGTTAGTGTTATGTTTTCAGGGGTTGGAAGCAAGGACAGGGGTCATGAAAGTCTAAGTAAGGGTGATGTCTAAGGAATAGGAAGGAAGAGGTGTCGTCATCACGTTACTGGATGAACGGTCTCCATGGCTCCCAAGTAGACACGAAAGACAGAAAGCCAGTGAACTTGCAGGGGACAATATATATGTATTTTTCGTTGCTAAAATCCAGCTGAAATGTGGCCTGTCTTTTAAGTATAAAGTGAGATCACAAACCTCAGGAGTGTTAGAAGTACCTAAGAATTTGGTTCCAAGAGAAGCCACAGTTACATTTGTATCACATTTTGAAGATAAACTCAAGATACTATTTCCATTTATTACTACTTTGAGATTGCAGTAGCTGTTAGACCTGTTGCTAGATCTGTTAGCTAATACATCACTAAAGAAAAACATGAATTACTATATTGCAATTAAAAATATTCTAGTAAATAATTCATTGGAATTAGTTTCCTCTGTATTCTTTTCAAAATTTTTAAAATTTTTATTTAAATTCAATTAATTAACATGTAATGTATTATTAGTTTCAGAGTCTTTCGTATCCATAGTATTTTGTCTCATTCATTTAAAAATGTAATTCTAGGAGAGGTCCGTAGGAAGCGCGAGACTGCCAAAGGGTCCCCCCCCAAAAAAATGCTTGGGGACAGCTCTCCTAGAGACAAGGAAATAAGAAAACTGCTCTGGAAACATTTTCAGAATTATTTCCTTCAAACACAAGCCAGCAGATTGTGCTAGTAAATGTCAACGGGACCCTGGGATGGTTTAATTTTTGCTCTTAATCATCTACATGTTGAGTCAGTCTGTGTTCCTTTGCTAGGCACCTGAGTGTGATCACTGCTGAAAGTGCATTCGGGACCTGGAGGGGTCAGTGGGGGTCAGGATGATCACCTCTTTCTCCAGGTTCTTAGGGATGTTCTCAGAAGACCATGATTACTAATTAACTAGGAGATAGGATCTGGAGGATGAAATCAGGGCAGTCATTTGCATTTGAAATCCATTAACCTTAACACTGCAAGGGCTTGCCTGCGCTGTTGCTGCGCTCTGTGGACTGCCCTCCTTGCTTTGCTTCCTAGTCCCTCCTTCAGTGAGAGCGGAACAGCGGCAGGAAATGGTGAGGTATGTTTGTGAACTGTGTGTCCGTTTACGGCTGTAGATGTGTGTGTGCAAGGGTGTGTGGGCGGATGCCAATCTCCATTAGGACATCCCTGTAATTGGTCAAACACAAAACTAAACAACAGCACACATAATTACACAAATACACACTTCAAACAAGATTCAACTCGCGCGCGCGCGCGTGCGTGTGTGTGTGTGTGTGTGTGTGTGTGTGCATGCACCCAAGGATGGGTCTATAAGCCCTGCTGTAGCTAAACCTTTGTGTGTGTGTGTGTGTGTGAGGGAGAGGATAATGAAAGAGTTGATATCAGGGTAGCAATTCTTTGTGATCCAGAGGAGAAGTGGGAGAAGCAAGGCAGAGTAGGGTTAGAATAGAACCCATGGGGACGTTCCTTCTGAAAGGACAAGGGGTTGTGATAGCAGGATGGTAACTAGAACATCTATCATGGTCAGGAAATTGAGAAATCTATTACTAGCCCCAAGAACTGGGTACCTTAGTGATCAAATAAAGAATTATTCTAGGAAAGAGTCTCAGGTGTGTGCACGTGTTGGGTGCTGGGGGCTGTGGGGCATCGGAGAGCTTTCAGGTGGAGTCTGGGAAGAGGGCATGGAGGGAAAGGTGCAGGACCTGGACTGGGGGTCATGTGTGAAATAGCACAGAAGTGCCCAGGGGAAGGGGGGAGGCGGTGGCTTGTTGCTGGCCCCTCTCTGGTAAAACTTAAGGAAAGCTGGGTTCTCGCTAGTTGCTAAAGTCTAGCTAGGTACAAATGGGCATTTCCTGGCACTGAGGTTGGAAGGAAAAGTTTCTGTTGGGGAAAGAGAAGGAGGCCAAGATCAATGCCATTGTCTCACTAGAATAGGCTCAAGGGTCCAAATGGAGGCTTTCATGTTCTAAAGGGACCTCCTGCTCTCCAAGCTGGTTATTGCTCTGATGTCATGTTGCCTAACAGTGAGTACCTGTGTGATGGGCAGGCAGGGAGCGAGAGGGAAGGGGTCTTTGGTTTGTTGTGCTGGGCCAAAGTGTATTGGGGACCAAGTGAAGTGGAAGGACAATCTACCCTGTACTCCAGTTTTAAGATGGCTCATCAGGGTTTCACTCACACTTACACACAATGTCTGTGATTTTTTGTTGTGAGCCATTCATTCCCTCACAAATGAGTTTCAATGAGCTAATAAAGTTACTCTACAAACTGCTCCATAAGCATGGGATACTCATGAGTAGATGGACTTAGAAGAAGAAATTTTCCCATTTAAAGTTTTTGGGAGTTAGCTGCAGAAGGGGATGAGGAAGATAAGCCTTTGTTGAGAGTTATCAACAAAGTGATAAGGTGATGAGGAAGATAACACTGGTGTTGGGGTCACAGTCATCCATAGCTGTCTTCTAGAGATGATCCCTTTGTGGTTCAGGGGAGGAAGCAAGGTCTGGAAGGGTTAGACAGGAGCTGGGAGACAATGAACTAACCCAAGAAGTTTGCCCTAGGATTTCTGAGGAGTAGCCATGACTGGCTGGGCTCCTTTTTGCAAGTTATTCCCTGTCTCTGTGAAACTAACTCTTTCTTCTCACTAGTTCTCTTGCCTTGTGTCATCAAAGGATTTTTAGAAGAAAGGCTTAGATCTTCATACACAAGTCAGGCACTGATCATATGATCCTATGCAAATACATTGTATTTAGAAAATATGACAATTGATTATCCAGTTCTTCCAAATTAATTCAGATAGCTATTTCAGTAGTTTGGGGTGCTACCTGATTTACCTATCTACTTTGCCTAAACAGTTAAACAGTACCAGGAAAATGCCCTTTGGCAACTATTCATGTAACCATTTTAATGTACATGAATACTGTTGGAGTCAGCACAGTTTATGTACAGAAATAATTTGAACCTTCCAAGTGAGCTTTGCTCTGACCAGTCTAATTGAAAGTGGTCCCCTCACCCCCACATGCCTCGCCCTCCCACCCCATTTTATTTTTTTTTCCATAGTACTTGCCACATATATGTACTTATTTTATTTATTGTGTCTTTTTTCTAACAACAAGAACATAAGTCCCACGAGGGCAAGAATTTTTATGTTTCGTTTGTTGTAGAACCAGCTCCTGGAAGAGCGCTTGGCACATTGTGGGAGCTTAATTCATAATTGATGAGTAATAAATGATGAGTAATGAATAAACTGATTGCAGTTTATACAGTTTATTCATTACTCTGCCCAAAGACAGAGCACTGATAACTGGAGGATGAATAAACGTGGAAAGTGTGCATCGTCAGCTCACTCCCCTTGGTCTCAGAGAATTTAACACAGTGCCGTGGCCCGTAAACTAAAAATGAGCTGACATCTACGGATGCCTGCAGAAGCACTTTTGAATCCCCCAAGGGCTGTGGGGACTGAACTGTTGCTGACTATTTGTTTCCCCTTCTTTCCAGGAGCCTTCAAACCCCATGATTATCTCTGGAAGGACACAGGCATCTCCCATGCATCCTACCTCGTCTTCATTTAGCAGTCTTAATTATTCATAAGTAGAGAAGTTTCCACATCACAGTGTGGAAACCGACTTTGGATTCACAGTGCCCAGTTGGAAACTTGGCTCTGAGCTCTGGACTGTGGGCACCCCAGTTTCTATTGGGCCCATTTAACTATTTGTAGAATGGGGATAATAACAGTCCCTCCTCACAGGGTGGTTGTGAGGACTAATGGAAATAAAGCAGCTAAGTGCTTAGCTGTGTACCACGCACGTTCTGAGTACTTGGTTAATGACCTAGATACTATCTGATAAAACCACAGTCTCACGAAAAGCCTAAGCTGGTGTGCAAAATGGGACATAATAACTTAGATAGAGAGTCATGGTTGAAAGTTTTGGCTATGGAGTCCAAAGGCCAGGTGTTGAAATTGTGGCTTTGCTTCTTATCAGCTATGTGATACTAGGCAAGTTTTTTGACCTTGCTGAAATTTTAATTTCCTCATCTGAAAGTGGGGTTGTAGCAGTAAGTAACATTGGGTTGTCATGAGGACTGTATGCAACAAATTATGTAACCTCTTAGCATATTCACTCACTCATCATTAAGTATTTTTAGTATTATTATCAGATTGCACAATTTTTGTCATATGAAATAGAATATTCAAAGGTTAATGATGGACTGCCAAGTAGCAGTTTGTTAAAAAATTTCTTAAAAGATTTTATTTATTTATATGACAGAGAGAGATCACAAGTAGGCAGAGAGGCAGGCAGAGAGAGAGAAGGGGGAGGGGAAGCAGGCTCCTTGCTGAGCAGAGAGCCCCATGCGGGACTTGATCCCAGGACCCTGAGATCACGACCTGAGCCAAAGGCAGAGGCTTAACCCACTGAGCCACCCAGGCGCCCAAAAATGTTTTTTCTTTTAAAAGCAATTGAAATTGTTTGTATTTGCCTTTTGCCATCTTTCCTGATTTTGTCTTCCTAAGTGGCATTCCGAAATGAGACTGTAGGTTTCACCATCAAGATCCCTGTGATTCAGAAAGTGAGGTCAGCCAGATGATGCTGATGAGAGGTTTTGTTTTTGTTTTTTCTTAAGGTTTATGGAAATGTTTCTCTTCTATAGCTAGGAAATTATTATTATTTTTCCAGAGAGCAGGTAACTATATCTGAATAAATGAAACAAAAGACTTTGATAAGAGGCAAAAGATTTTTTAAAATGCAAATGACATTCAGAAATCTAATTTACCCACATGTATTAATTATCTCTTAATGCATAACAGATTACCCCGACTATTCACAGCTTGAAACAATAGATATTTTTTAGGTCACAGTTTTTATGCATTAGAAATGCTGGAGCAGCTCAGCTAGGTGGTACTGCATCAGAGTCTCTCCTGACCTCACAACCAAGATGTTGCCAGGAGCTGGAGTCATGTGAAGGCTCGACTGGTGCTGGAGGACCCACTTCTGAGGTGGTGCCCTCACCTGGCTGTTGGCTAAAGGCCTAGTTACTCACAGGTTTTTGGTTTTTTCCATAGGCCTGCTGGAGTGTCGCTATGACATGGCAGCTGGCTTCTCCAAGAAAGGAACCAAGAAAAAGAGCAAGGTAGTGATCCAAGAGCAAAGAAAGGAAGAACTGTCCTGCCTTTTATAACCTAATTTTGGGGGTCATGTGCCAGCATATTCTATTGTTGGAAGTGAGTCCCTGAGTCCAGCCTACTCTCAAGAAGGGAGGGTTGGGGCACTTGGCTCCACCTCTGGTTGGGGGAGTATCAAAAGATTTGTGGACTTTTTTTGTAAACCACCACATCATAATTTTGAATAATAATGAATTTTATTTTATTGCACATTTTACTCAGTCCTCTCTCTGGATATTTACACTATTCTCAGTGTTTTGCTGTTATGTACATTTCACGTCATGCCACAATGAAAAACCTTTATCTGTACATCCAGGAGGGGATTATGCTGACCGAAATAAGTCAATCAGAGAAAGATGATTATCATATGGTTTCATATGTGGAAAATAAGGTGGAAAATAAACAGTTCAGAAGATGATAGGGGAAGGGACGGAAAATGGAATGGGAAGTCATCAGAGTGGGAGAAAAACCGTGAGAGACTCCTAACTATAGGAAACAAACAGGGTTGCTGGAGGGGAGATGGGTGGGGGTTGGGGCAACTGGGTGATGGGCATTAAAGAGGGCACATGATGTGATGAGTACCGGGTGTTATATGCATGGAATACTGGCTGTTATATGCAACTGATAAATTATTGAACACTACATCTGAAACTAATAATATGTTGGCTAATTGAATTTAAGTAAAAACAATAAAGGAATCTCTATATCTACATTGTGGAGCTCAAACTCACAACCCCAAGATCAAGAGTCACATGTTCTACCAACTGAGCCAGACAGACTCCCCAGTACTTAGATATTTCCAGATGAAAAGATATATGAGATTTGCTTCAAGGTTAGGGAGAGAAGTAAATAGAATAAAGAAAAAATGAGATTGATCATGAGTTGATAATTTTTTAATCTTGCTGATGAGTATGTACATGAAGGACTTGTAGTTATTCATTTTACTTATGTGACATTTGAGCTTGTCCATTAGGAAATTACTAGCTATGAATGAAATAAAACTTAAATATAATTTTTTTTTTCAGATGGCAAGAAAGAAGTTGAAAGATTTCACGACTTTGGAGATTATGCTCAGTGTTCTTCTGCTTATGGTATTTATCATCACTATTCCTCTGTTTGTGCTTTCAGCTAAAGAGTCTTCGGAATCAAAAGGTAACAAGGAACTCTAGCATTCCCTCCCCATGTGTTGCTCTTACCAGAGCAGAAACCTCATAAATGGCAGGGACTTGATTCTCTCCTGTCCATTGTTGTGAGCATGTGTGGGGAGGGAGGGGGAAGTTATATGTGTGTCGGTGAGCCCTTGACTGGAACTGTGATAGCTCACTAGGCATTCACTGTAGGCCTAAGCTGATACTTTTATTTCCCAGTTAGCACAGTGCAGGATTTCACAGCTGACCCTTGAAATAAATTTGCTGAATTGCTTTGAATAATTCTCATTTCTTTAATAATATTATTGACATTTATTAACCAATAACCCCTTATATGTAAGGCAATTGAATAAGTATATAATTAAAGTATTTAAGGCCAAAGTTCTGTTTTTTAAAAAGTTAACAACCATCAGAGTTATTTAGTTAAACGTGTATTGAACTGTCTTACTCTGAGAGAGGGGCTGGATTGTGCCAAGTTATCCCTGGTTTCTTCTCTGGTATATTTAGGAACAGTTTCTATGAATCAGGTGATAAGGGGTAAGTCTGTGGCTAGAATACTTCTCTTCTCCCAGTCCCTCTGTCCCAGCCCTGACAATTTCTCCTTTTGTGGGGAGTTACATCAAATAATCTCAAAGATTGTTTAACTCTTAAAATTCCATGACTTTGGACATGGAACTAAAACCCTTGTTCAGGAAGTGGCACAAATATGGAGCTCTCTTAATCTATCACTTTTGAACTGGAATAGAAATGAAAACTAATTAAAAGCCCCATTATTCTGTCTTCATGTCCTTTCAGAGTGCCTTAAAGAAATCTCACTTCCTTATTTTAGAATGCAATAGGTGTGTCTTTAATGTGACTGATTTTAAAATCGAATCAAGGCAGTTGGGCAGATCCTAACTGCCAATTTTTACATCGGTGGCCTTCCTTTACATTTTTGCCATATGAGACTTTATATTACATGAGAACGTCATCACTCAGAAGTGTTCCTTGTTGAGGGAATGCCTGGTAATGGAACAACTGGAACAGAGGTTATGATGATTAGGGAGGTAACATCCACGAAAACATACACTGTGCATGTTCTGTGCACAGACATATTGTGAACCAGTTACTGGGGGTGGAAGTAAAGGACCAGGGCAGTCTGCAAACTTTTCTGTAAAAAAACAGTACCTAATACTTCAAATTTGGCAGACCATATGGTCTCTGTCATAACTAACTAATTTTGTCACTGTAGTACAAAAGCAGCTGTAGATAATACATTAATAAGTGGATGTGTCTGTGTCCCAGCAATCAGACTATGACCTGATTTGGCCCAGGGGCTGTAGTTTGCCTGCCCCCTGGACTAGAGAAAAAGGTAGATTTGGTTCTTACCTTGGTGACCTTTTGATTTAATGGTGGAGCCACACTCCTTGCTCTTATATGAACCATCTCAAAGGGGAGAGCATTGGTGGTAGAAGGAGATGATGTAGTATACACAGAAGTAAATACAATCAGCAGGAACAAAATGAGGCTTTCTAAAGTGAACGTGTACTTTTCAAGGGCATCAGGGTGAAGACAGATCAGTGGTGGAGTTCATATACTTGGAGATGTTGAGAACTATGACAATCATGTTAAATGCTTGTGATATTAGATCTGATGGTCATTTTATGTTTGTTTCTGGGATTATCCCAGATCCTGGGACAACAGTTATGCCAGATGCAAGTACCACCCCTGAATCTGCTGTGTGCCCAGTGGTAAATGAAGTGGAACGGATAAATTGCATCCCTGACCAGCCACCAACAAAGGTTTGAGTTACAGATCTTGTTTCCATTTAAGAGTTTATGCTATTGAATAGTTTTTGTTATTGTTGTTAATTTCTGTTCTGTTTGTTTGTTTCCTGTTTGTAAGTCCCAGAGAACTGTTTGCATTGCAACTATTGGTGGCTTGTGCAAATGAATCCTGTATCCACCCTTGTGAGACAGTGCAGCTTTGGGAGAGAAAGAGTGAGAGAATTCCCTTGGGTTGACAGATTAAATTAAATATGAATTTCTGATAAATCATGAGTACTTTTTTTAGTATAAGAATGTCGCATGCAAGATTTGGGACTGACTTCTATTAAAAATGGATTTATCTTTTATCTGGCAACACTGCTTGGTTACTCATTCTCTCTGACTGTTACTGCCTCTGTTTCTTGCCTTTTCTCTGTCTCTCTCCTTTCATGATTCCCAAAGGCTGTCTAGGATCTACAGTGAAAAGTAATACACGTACATAAAACATTATTTAAAATAAGGACAAAGTTTTAAGAGCCATGTCCTGTAAGGAAGAAGATAATAAATCCCAGACTAAAGATAGTGCAGGCATCTGGGTATTTACAGCAATATTTCTTGATCACCAACTGAAGTTCTGCTGAGTATTATAATTGTGAAGTTCATTACCCACACAGTGTATCAGTCACCTTTCACGCTGAGAATGAATGAAAACAAAATGCAGCCTTCTGAGTGAAGTCCACTGATATGAAATGGCAGATTTATATCAGACACAGATAGGATGCTTGCTGCATGTGCTACCCAGGCACGTGGCACGCTCACATTTATCTCTCTAGCCATCCTGTCATAAGCTGGCTGGAATATCTGTGGTGTTCTTGAGAACTGCTGTTTTGGTTTGTCTGAAGGTCCTAATACCAAAAGACGTTTTGTTTTTCTTTTCTGTTTTTTTTTTTCCCTCTTATAGTTTTGGAGGCTACAAGTCCCAAATCAAGATGTTGGCAAGGTTGATTCCTTTTGAGCACTCTTAGGTAGAAGCTGTTCTTGCTTCTCTCCTAGTCTCTGGTGGTAGCAGTCAGTCCTTCACATTCCTTGGCTTATAGATGCATCACTCCAGTTTCTGTCTGTGTCTTCACATGGCTTCTCCCTGTGTGTGTGTGTCTGTGTTCAAATTTCCCATTTGAATAAGGATACTTGGCATATTGGATTAAAGGCTTACCCTATTTCAATATGACCTCATCTTAACTAATTACCTCTGCAACCATCCTACTTCCAAATAAGATCAAAATCTGAGGTATAAAGATTAAGACTTCAACGTGTCTTTTCTGAGGACATAATTCAATCCAAGTCATAGAGAGGGGAACTGTGGAAAGTGGGAATTGTTACAACTTGAACCTTTGATGTTGACTGACTTGGCGTAGATGCCGAGTCAACGAGAACCAATGCAGCCAAGAGAGAACAGATGAAATCAGCTATAATTTATGATGGACTAGGGTTGGGGGAAGTGGGAAGTTAAGGCAGAGAAGGGAACCAGAGCCAGATAAGTAGCTTGACATAGAGAAGATGTCCAAGACTGCAGCAGAGTGATGGGATAAAACTAATCAGGAAGTCCAGATGCTGTACTGAAGTCAAGAGAGATCCAATCTCTGGATAGAGATGGGTAGTTAAGGATCAGGAAATCTCCTGGACAGGAAACTCAGTGCCATGACTAACTGTTTTGGCACCAAGGGCAGCAGCCTGCACAGCAAGTCCACTAAGGTAAGAAATAATCCCAGTTAGACCAACATACCTTTACCAACGTGGTTGTAGTGTTCAGTTCCCTTTATTTGGCATCTTACCCAGACTGAAATGAACTTGACCTCTTAGAATAGTGAACAGAGTTAGAGTTGCCTACTGGGAGTAGGAAGAAAAAAGATTGAAAAGAAAAGGTGGATTTAAATAGCAGAAGACCTCGGAAGTCACGTAGAGGAAGCTGGTTTTTGATGTGATATGCAGCAGCTAGGAGCAACGATTTAAGGCTGAATGGGATCATGTACTGAGAAACAAAGAAAAGAGAACATCAAAACAGGACTAAGAGAAAAAGAAGATATCAGGGAGAAAAAAAAAAGCAGAATACTTCAGTATGGGGCCAAATGTCAAAGTTCAGCATTTGAGGTGATAGGTTCAATTAAACTAAATAGTTTTCTTCTCATAAATTCTTGTAGAGGAGATAAACCAAGTAAATCAATAACTGGAATATGAAATAAAAAGTCATAAGATATAAAAGAAATATGTTGGAGACCACAGAGAAGAAGACAGTATTATCAAGGGGAAGGTGACAGTATGGAATTAAACATAAGGAGGATTTTGACACAGATGGGAGGAATGGAAAGTGAATTCAAAATAGAATGGATGAGGAAATTGTGGGGCACACACATGACATATCAAATGGTCCCATATGGCCAAGATATGGGGTGAGTGCCAGAGAGAAGATAATGCCAGAGATTGCAAGGTAAATTAGAGCTGGATGAGAGAGAACCATTAATGTTCTGCTTTGTTGATAGGAAAGGGAAGCTGTGGTCTAGATACGCTTCATGTAAGCAGGATGTTTGGCACACTAGGTTTGCAGAAAGTTGATCCACACCCGTTCACTAGCCCCTGTTGCAGTGTGCTAGAAACCTTGTAGCTTAGAAGCACAGCTAGAAGGCTAATGCATCCTAAGTTCACTCTCCTACAACACCTCATCTTGATATTGATTGTTGAACTTCAGATGTCATTATTGGCTCAGCAGTGTTTCTTTGGGGTTTTATTGTAAGACCTTTCATAAAATCTGTGGTATCAAGATTATAGTTCAATAAATGAACTTTGCCTTTTTTTGTATGTTGTACCAACTACATTAAACTATGACCTTGGCATTCATTCATTGACCTGCTCCTCTTTAGCTCAGCCAGAGAGGAATGCTCTGGGAGTTCTTTCAGTGGCCTGTTTTTTCATAGACGTTATGTCTTGGGCATTTTGGTGCATGTTTCAAGTATCCTGGCTGCTATATGCTCCCCCAGACTATTGTTGAGAGGCCGAGTCTATGGATGATAATGTACTTATATAATGTGCATGTTAAAGGGAAGTACATGGCTGTGTGGAGTAGAGAAGTGGGAAGAAATTATGAATATGATACCAGGCTAGTGGAATGTTCCAGTGTTGAGGCCATTACTGTACCATTTTATCACTCCTCTCTCTCTCTCTCCTCCATGATTACTTATAAAGAACTAACAGTATAAATTCCCCTTCAAATAATTCTTTGTTGTAGATCCCACTGTTTTTAACTCCCAATAATGGGAGGGAATCCTATGAATTTGTCAAACCACGTGGTATACTCTTGGAGACATCTTGGGAGAGAATGAGCTCCAAGAGTTTCTTCCATGAATCTCAGGGCAGGGAAAAAAAGGGTGACTCAGTTATCAAATTTCTAGCCTGATCTTTAGTTTTGGGTTGGCGGCTGTTTCAGGGCATCTCCCTTGGGCGTCCCATGAACACCTCGCCTGAACTCATCACTCCTCATCAAATCTGCTTTCCTTCCTCGACCATCAGATTCTGTTCGTACTCCTGTTATGCTTCTTATCTCAGTAGCAGGAACAGCAGAATTCTCGCCTGGCTCTTCCCTTCAAGCCCTTTGAACAATATTTCATGTATTTTAAACACTTTCCTTGACAATGTTTCCCAGAATAAGCACTTAGTTTCCCTTCATACCTGGTCATGCTGGCCCTTCCCCACCTCACACGTGGGCTTATTCCCACAGACTCCTAGCACCTCTTCTGAATTCCATCTCTCCCCTACCTGTGCCATTACACACAGGATTGAAACTACCCTCTTGATTATCCTACTTTCTTTATATTGCTCCCCAGCTGGAGTACTTACAGCCTTCATTACTGTTTATTGTGTTGAGTTCAAATACTCAGTGTGTCATCTTAGACCCTGTTTAACTTTTGTGCCTCTCAAGCTGCACATAGGTCATTCTCCCATGCAGATTTTAGGGACAGCTCTCATACTTACCCAAAACCTGTCCAATCTGAAAGACCATATCACTTTCTACTTCCTTGTGAGGCCTTCTGCCCACAATCCCAGTACCTTTTACCCATAATCCCAGAGTTGAAAGATCCTGTTGATGGTTGGGAGCAGAAAGATGTAGTCAATTCCAGACACCCAGCTAAGGAAAGAGCTGGTAGACAGTAATTTTAAGCTCATTGATTGTCAGGATAGAATGTATTGTATGTTGGCTAGCTGAACATAAAAAAAGAACGTATTGTATAAACAAAGAAGAGCAGGTTTACATGCTTAAAATACCAGCATATCCTAACTATCTTGTAGAATGGGTAAGCTGAGAACTGTTTACAGTAAGTCCTATGGTTAACAATAGTACTAATGATAATCTTTATGATGATGTTTGACAAGTTACCGTCTTTCTTTTTCAGAAGTTGTCATATTTTATAGCAGGCATACTCAGTAATTATCTATTTATTGTTTATTTATTGGCTTGTTTTATATTCTGCAAATTCCATTTTATTATCAATAAGTGTTTAATGGCTCAAGTTTTATGAATATCAGCCAGCAAACTGCATTTTGTGGAGATCGTTAAGAGTCCCCACCTTCAAAATTACTCTGTATTTACACAGCATTAGTTAAGAGCCATTATGTGGTGCTAGGAAGAGCAGTGAGCTGTCAGGTCCTGTGTACAGACTTAAGTTTATGCTCTATGCCTTGAACTGAGAGTGTAGCCCTTGGGCAGTAGGGTGTTAGGGGAGCCCCAGTACAGGTTCTAGTCCTGGCTTTGCTTCTGAAAAACTCTGTGACTTGATCATGAAGTCTTGTTTCCTTGCAGACTATCAAATCTTTGTCAGTGAAATGCAGCAGTGTGCTCAGGCCAATCTGTCTATTAAATGCCTACCAAGCATGAGCCAGGAGCTGTACTACAGCTCTCTGTTTCCTACGATTTTAGTGACCACAAAAGTACTGGCCGATGACATGTGATAATTGACATGATACATTTTCCCCCAAGGTCTTATTTTGTGTTTTCCATTTGTTCTGTTTTGCTATGTGCTGCTCCCTGCCTGTCCCCCACCCTATGCCCATAACTATGTCTTCTTTCCTTATTATTTTTTTAAATTTTCTTTTGCTTTGAGGATTTTTTTCCCCTGGAGTTTTTAATACTGTATTGGAAGTTACATGGACTATATTACTTCAGCAATTCCTCTTAAATTTAAATTCTCAGATGAACTTAAAAGGACATTTGTATCTTGGCTCTAATTCTTCTCTATATGTGCCTTCAGTTCTATTCACATCATCATTTTGTACAGCTTTTCTTTACGACGATTTTCCTAGGTTCCTTTTTACTCTCCTGTTTATGTGCACCAAGCTTCTCTTTTCACTCCTCGTGACTGCTTAGGGCCACTGCAAGAACTGGCATTTCCAAGTTAGCCAACAGAGAACATTCACTTTTCTGGCTTCTTTGAACACTCTTTGATCTTTGCCCCTTCCATTCCAATGAAGAAATTATTAACCTCTGGGCAGTGTGCAGAAACCATTCTGTTTAACACCCTTTTTAACACCTTTCTCTTTGCCTGATGTACTGAGGTTTCAACTGAGTGGGTTTAAAAGGAAAAAAACCACAAAACCCTGCTGATGGGAATTCATGGTGCAGCCAGATCCCACAGCCATATCATCCACAGATGGGCACGGTTTTTCCATCCTTAAATTAAAGTATTCATGTAAAAATAAGCATGTGATCAGATCCAATTGTTCATAAACCTAAACCATTTCTTTGTCTTATCATTTGCAAAGCATGGCCATGTCCTCCTGAAAATGTGCTTAAACAGAAACTCAACCCAGAGTATAGGAAAAAGACAGTAGATAGCAAGAGAACTAAGTTTTTGTGCTTGCCTTCCCAGTAGCTAACTGAGCAAACTTTGGCAGGTCACTGCACATCTGTGAACTTCTGCCTGTCTCAGGTGCTTCATCTGTAAAATATATAGCAGGATGTAGTAGTCATTTATTGCTTGGTGACAGATTATGCCAAAACTTCATGGCTTAACACAACGAACATAATTTTTTTATTATGGTCACAAATCTGACTTTGACATAGTTGGATACTTTTGGCTCAGTCTTTTAGAAAACTGAGGTTGAAGTGTCTTCTGGGACTGGGTGTGACCACTTTCAGGCTCATTTATGGGATTGTTGGCAGGATTGAGATCCTCCAGGATTGTTGGATGAGAGTCTCTGTTCCTAGAAGGCCATTGGCTGGAGACCTCCCTTAGTCCCTTGCCGTGTGCTCCAGAAGAGCAAGGGAAAGAGAGCAAGCCAGACAGGAGACATAATCTTTCTGTAATCTAATCTTAGAAACAACGTCCCATTATTTTTGCTTTATTCTGTTCATTACAAGTCACTAGGTCTAGTCCACATTCAAGAGGAAGAGGTTTCTTTGTACTTTTTTGTAGTTATCCTGGTGCTCCTCCCAAATAAATTAGTTGACGTGAGAGAGGGATTGTATTCATTTTAGTCTCCACTCGATTCTGTTAATTGTGGCATAAAGTGGACACGTTTCTTTTTTATTTCTCTTTTTTTAAAATTTTATTTATTTATTTTTTATTTTCAGCATAAGAGTATTCATTGTTTTTGCACCACACCCAGTGCTCCATGCAATCCGTGCCCTCTCTAATACCCACCACCTGGTTCCCCCAACCTCCCACCCCCCGGCCCTTCAAAACCCTCAGATTGTTTTTCAGAGTCCATAGTCTCTCATGGTTCACCTCCCCTTCCAATTTCCCTCAACTCCCTTCTCCTCTCCATCTCCCCTTGTCCTCCATGCTATTTGTTATGCTCCACAAATAAGTGAAACCATATGATAATTGACTCTTTGCTTGACTTATTTCACTCAGCATAACTAAAAATTAGAATCTCTTTGAGTTTCAAGGAACAATTACTTTTTGCTTTGGGAGAAGTTGAGAGACTACATATGTATGTATGTATATATCTATCACGTATATGTAACACACACAAAATAGACATATTTAAAAGTCAAAAATGATTTGATCTCAAAGCTTCTGAATAAAGCAAAGTCTTTTTTTTTTTTAAACCAAAGCAATATAAGTGAAGCTGCTTTTGTAATTTTAAGATTCTGGTGATATAACTATATTGTAGTTTAAGATATTTAAACAGAGTTACCAGTTTTATTGTGATGGCAGATGTGGGACTGCACTGTGGTCCCTATATTATTTCAAAATAATAATAACAGAGTAGGGCATTGGCAGAAAAATTAATTTTGAGTACAAGCTGTGGATTGACTGGTATACAGCACAATTTCTCTAAATATCATTATAAAATGAGGTTAATGATACCATAAGCTCAAAATACATTTGTAAATGATAATGTTCTACAAATGCATGAAATTATTTGACTAATCTCTTATTTCAGGCCACATGTGATCAGCGTGGGTGCTGCTGGAGACCTCAGGGGACCATAAGTGTGCCCTGGTGCTACTATTCTAGAAGTCATGGTTATCAAATGGAGGGTGACCTTGTAAAAACAAATGCAGGTAAGCCAGACAATGAGATGGGAGCTCCACACCCTCTATTTGCTACAGAGGAAAGCTTTAAAGCTTGCAGAGTATCACCCTGCACAGCCACACTACCGCCTGTGACAGAAGGTAGGCACTGCTCTTAAGCAAGGGCTGGGATCTATTTTGGCATCAAGGGAAAAAAAAATCCAATCTTGGCAGTTAGGATACATGGTCTATTCCTGGCTCTACTTTATGTCCCTTAGTAACCTTGTACAATCATTGTGATATCTTTGATCCCCAAGTTTCAAACTTTTAAAGAGATGGATTTGGACTCAGTAACATCTGAAACTACTCATAACTCTAATACAATGTGATTTTGATGATATGGAAACAATTCCAATTTCATCAATATTTTATGAAAGTTAGCTAGTCAGTATCAGTGTTCATGAACCAAATGTCTCCTCCTGTTTCTCCCACCCCAAAATACAGAGGATAATAATAAACCTTCTGAGAGATAACAGAGGGTGACTACTTTGGGGAAGCTCTTAGCATAAAGGAAGAGGCATGCTGCCCCTCCAAGAGTCTTGGCCTGTGGCCTTTTCTAATACAGTCTCAGTTCTCACTTGGCTTATCATGGAACCTGGAAGATGGCATCAGCATATATGATCACCTGCAATGTAACATGAAAATAACTGAGAAGGAATGATGTAGAGATAGAGATAGAGATATATTCAGATACCTCTGTCTCTATATCCATATAGATCTCTCTCTCTCTTTCTATCTATATATCTATATATATCAAAAGCTAAGAGTGTAAAGGGATGTGATTAACACAGAATGGCTGATGGACTGTTGGAATGAGAATTAGGCCTTTGGGGGGGAAGTTTCAAGCTGATTTTGTAAGCGAGAAGCATGGGTAAGGTAGTGACTGTGCCTAGCTTCACACACTGGTCCACAGTAGTGTTTGATGGGAGACATCTCTCCTCCCTTCTTTTGAGAAATAAAGGCTTTTCACAGCCCCTTTGACTTAAATATGGCTACTTCTTGTGAATTTACACAGCCAGCTATGTAAACCTTTTTCCCTCTATATACTAGGATTCACAGCCCAGTTGAAAAGGTTGCTTTCTCCATCCCTATTTGGAAATGATGTCAACAATGTCCTTCTCACAGCAGAATACCAGACGTCCAATCGTTTTCACTTTAAGGTTGTGGTTTGTTTATTCTTTAAGAATCTTTTGGAAAAGTACTTGTTCTCTACCTGATGGCCGCAGTTACTACAAGACTGACAGTATTGCTAATGGAAGCATTTTTCTCTACTGACATTATTTTTCTTAGTACTATATGTTGAAGTCGTCTGTAGCCTTCCTTCAGTGTGATAACTTCCTGAATGTAGATTTAGAGTCAACTAGTGAAATCTGGCTTTCGTTTATTTGTCCCTAATACCATGTGAAATGTAGTCAGGAGGGAAAAGAAAAAGAATGATCACAGCTGTGAAAATTCTAGAGCTAGTCCATCTCTGTAGACTTACAATGTCTATTTCTACCAAAAGACTAACTTCTGCCCAGGTGTTAAACATTTGAATTTGGTAATATAACGGATAAATCTACCTCAGACATCATGCCATTTGGGTCAGTGCCTGAGTTCAGTACCATGAGCATAGTCACTGGGAAACACTGCTGTTGGTAGGGAGGTTTCTATTTTGAAAACACTGAGGAGTTTTCATTTTGGCTTTCTTTCCCTTCATGTCCCGGGCAGCTAACTGACCAGAGCAAGGACAGGTATGAAGTACCTCATGAACATGTGCAACCTTTCAAAGGAAATGCCGCTTCTCCCTTGACCTATGAAGTTATGGTCTCCCAACAGCCATTTAGCATCAAAATGATCAGAAGAAGTAATAACCGTGTTTTGTAAGTTTTGAAAACCTGTCTGGGGATCCGAGTAGGAAGGACATGGGGAAGGGAGGTCTGCAAGCCCGAGGAAGGGTGCATGCGTTGCAACAATGTTCCTGAAGGTTGTGAGCCCACTTTCGGTGATGAGACTCTTCGAATGTGTACTTTCTTCCACCTTCCTCTTTCCTCCTCCTGCTGCTTCTTCTTCTGTTGTTGTTATAGTTATTACTAAGCATTTATTAGAGGCCAGGCACTGAGCTGGGCCATTTTTTTCCCCTTCATTTTTATTACTGTGGCATCATTTTTTTCCTCTTTATTTTTCCATTCCTCCATCCATGTATCCACCAGTAACTATTTATGGAACATCTATTATAACGTAAGAGTAATATTTTGGCAGTGTCATAGGGCTTCTAAGGGAAAAAGAATTCCTGATCTCTTAGTGTCCATGGGAGGGCAAATGGAGCCAGTTAAACAGGGGATAGGAGTCATTAAGATGTAAGGGACACTTTTCTAAAGGTGTGTCCTCTCCACTCTACTTGCCCACCTGTCCCTGCATTTTGCATCGGCGTCTAGGTTGGACTCAGGCATTGGACCCCTCCTATTTGCCGATCAGTTCCTGCAGCTCTCCATGCGACTGCCCAGTGCTAACGTGTATGGTCTGGGGGAACAGGTGCACCAACAGTACCGGCATGATATGAATTGGAAGACCTGGGCCATGTTTGCCAGGGACACAACCCCCAATGGGGTAAGCTTTTAGGATGGGCCCCCCTGCACTACAGGTCAGCCTCATTTCTGAAGACGACTCCAAGTAGTACAGAATAATAGTTAAGAGTGAGATTCTAGGGTGAGGCTATTTAGGTTTGAATTCTAACACTGACACTCACCAGTTCTGTGATTCTGGGTGAGTTACCTCTATGTGTCTTCAGTTTCTCATCTATAAAACAGGGGGAATATACTTCCCTTGTAGGACTGTGATGGGAATTAGAAGAATTTATCCACATAGAGTATCTAGAAGAGTGTCTGCCACATAGAAAGGGCTCAATAAATGCCAACCACTCTTCATTTTATTTTCCTTTTGAACTAACTAGTTGTGGAGAAGACGTTACTAATATTGACTCTGCACAATAGGTGGGTTATTATCTCCATATATTTTAGGTTGGGCTTTATAGACCATCAGTTTATACCAGGTTTGTCAGCAAAATAGGATAAAATATCAACAAAAATACTGTCTTGCTCATTCCCGTATGAATAGTGTTTGGGGCAGGGAAAGAATAGAAGACACAGAGTTTTGTTGTTGTTGTTTTGTTTGATTTTGTTTTTGTTTTCATTTTTATTTTGCTTTGACTGTGAAAATCCAAATCAGAGTTACTTTGTAGGCTCAGCAATATTACCTACAGATCTTGTTCAGCCACTTGCCTGATTAAGAAGAATGAGTTTCCGAATAAAGGAGATCATTGGAATAATGTATTAAGTGATCCTTTTAACATATGGTCTGTATTTATTAAAAGAACCCTAAAAATTAAGTATAATTGATTCCATTCAACAGGCGAGAAACTGAGGCTCAGAAATAGCCCAATGTTTAAAAATAAGTTTGGAGTAGCAGAGATAGGATCTAACCCCTGGCCTGAGTAATGTAAAGCCCATGCTCCTTACTCTACCATATGCCTATCAGAAAGACAGAAAAGTTGAGTCAGAGCAGCTCTCCTGGGAATCATTTAATAAGGAGCCCGAGATCTTTGCTACTCAAATGGGCATCACTATGGGAGAAATGTATTAGAATTCGAATCCACATTTAACTAAGATTCATATATAATTTCTGTGTACACCAAATTTTGAGAAATGCTGTTCTAGAGTAGTGATTTCAAACATGACTGCTCATTGGAATCACCTGGAGAAATTTAACAAAATATCAATGCCTGCTCCTACCCCCAGGAATTCTGTTTTAATTGGACTGGGATGCAGCCCCAGGTTGAGAACTACTGTTCTAAAGTCTTAGAAGTTCAGCTCACGTTCTAAAGTCTAGACGTTAGTGAGACTAGAAGACCAAGATATCTTGAGTAGAGCTCCCTCTAGTTGCACATTAGAAAGATGTCTGATTCATATTAAGGCTTGATGGAGCTTTTGCAGATGGAATTAGGTTAATCCTCTTTGAGAGAAGAGATTTTTTGAACTATGGTTTCAAAATTCTTGTTCTCCTACATTTTGACAGGTATCCTAAGCTCTCACATTTCTACTAGATAAATGGTCATAACTGACTCAATTCAATAAGAGAATAGTAATTCACTTGGTTGACATCAACCAAATCTAGACTTGATATATTAAAGATTTATCTGTGTCTTCTTTGACCATGAGTTCACTGTCAGTTACTCACACAATTAACACTGATTTCTTAAGTCATTTCTAGTCATTTGGGGTTTAAATTATTAGATGGTAAGTTTTCTATTTTTTATTTTCTTTCTGCAGGATGGAACTAACTTATATGGTACACAGACATTCTTCCTGTGTCTTGAAGATGCTAGTGGATTGTCTTTTGGAGTGTTTCTGATGAACAGCAATGCCATGGGTAAAAGACTAAAGGAATATTCATAAAAATGCATAGGAGCAATTTTCAGCACTATGAGAAATGGAATGGAGCCCTTTAGGAATGGCTGAGCCATAGCTCAGAGACTCGCATGTTCTTTGATTGTCCCATCCCTAGTTCATTACCTGTTGTTATATGGTAACTATATATAGGCTTTCTCTCCTAACTTATGATTTTTCTGAATCATAGCTCAGATTCAGCTAAACCGAGCAATGAGTATTTCATTCAGACAATACAGTGGTAGCAAGGCAAAGTGGAGTGGCAAGGGTAATGCCCTACAAGATCAATTTGTTTAAGACCAAACAGTGTAACATCAGAGGATTCCAGAAAGTAGGTAGCTTCCCCATCTTTGAAGGTTTAGATTGAATCAGTGATTCTCTACTTTTTTTTCTGCTTGCATCAGTAACAATGGATCTCAGTGGCAGTCAGTCAATCACCACCGGAGAAGAGGAGATGTATTAGAATCTCCCAGGGTTGATGGGATATTGATCCCTACTTCTTCTCAACTGAGAACCAATGGACTAGATCAGAGGTGCTTAAAGATAGAGGTGCCCATGGATAGTTCACAAACTGTTTCAGGTCTATAGTAAGATGATTATAGTATTGGAAAGTAAATATTGCTGTGGCATCCAAGTACATTCATGAACCCTTGTTCATAGATACTCTGTGTGAGTTGTTCTTATGACCAAAGAATACATTTCAGTAGATCTTGAAGCTTTTTATTCCTAAATGCAAACCAAGACAATGGGGAAACTTCACCTCTGAGAATTGTGATTGGGTCTTGGGGGATTTTCAGTTTATAATATAATCTCTGACCTTTTTTTTTTTTTTTTTTAAGCTTGGCTTTTGCTTGAGTGAGATTCACTGAGGCTGGTGACTCAGTTTGTCCAATTGGGTTGCATTCCTGCAATGATGATGGGTTGTGAGGTGGGAGCAACAAGTTCTGTAGTTGTGAAGGTCAAGAAGAAACAGTTTTCCTCTGCCTTTGCCAATCCAGTATTTGGGGGCCTGTGAGTCAACTAACAAGTGATAGGTTAGCAGGAGAAAAGACAGGTTATTTCCATGTGCAGCATGGGTACACAGGAGAGTGCTCAGTGAAGAGTAACTTCTCAGAGGGGTGGTTAGAATT
This sequence comes from Lutra lutra, assembly GCF_902655055.1. Lineage (NCBI taxonomy): Eukaryota > Metazoa > Chordata > Mammalia > Carnivora > Mustelidae > Lutra > Lutra lutra. Next base: position 96,282,319 of record NC_062288.1, read on the forward strand.
TGGGGCTTATATTCCAGCTCTGCAAATGAGAGGGAGACAAGGGAAAAAAAGTCATGGGAAAACACATGACTTTTTGGAAAGATAAATGAGCCCTTTGGAGAACAGTTGGGGGGGCAGGATATTCTTGTGACAATGTCTGTTTGGTGATGGTGCCAATGTATTGTCTCGGAGAAGATTATAGTTGCTCTGGGGGTGGGAATTTATGACAACTGAGTTCTTTTGGGAAGTCCTGCTTTTTGTTGATAAGGAATTTCAGAAGCTCAAATGTCCTTTGCTTAAAATAACTTCTGTGCTACAGTGGCTTAGTCTGGACCCCTTTGTGAAACTATTTTTCATGAAAGCCTGAGTTCTGACATGGGAATGAAGATGCTCAAGTCACCAGTGACTAAAATCAGTCATGGAACAAATGCTTTGCCTTTCATGTGCCATGACCATCAGAATGTCTCCCTTTGTATACAAAATTTGAGGTGTTAGATTCACTTTCTTAATATTCAGATGATTGGCGATCTTCCAGTCTAAAACTCTGCATTCATTACTCTAGAGTAAATTCTAATTTTTATTTTTTTTCCACTTCTAAATCTTGCAAGAGGTTGCCCTCCAGCCCGCCCCAGCTGTCACTTACCGCACCATCGGGGGCATTCTCGACTTCTATGTGTTTTTGGGAAACACTCCAGAGCAAGTTGTTCAAGAGTATCTAGAGGTAAACTTACGATACTTGACTACAACTGAGGAAATAAATCCCAAGTAGCACAAAGAGAAGTAAATTTAATATGCAGGTGTGAGGCACAAAAATCTGCTGTTGTAAGCAGCTATTATAAATCTGCTACTCCAATCGCTCCTACTCTCAATGATTTATAAAGGGGCTAGGAAAATAGACTAACATTCCTACATTCATGAAATGGTGTGTTGGAAATTAGAGTAGATCATGTGCCCCCAAACCAGTGCTTACAACATTTTGTTAAAAATTGATATTTGCAAGGTGCCTGGGTGGCTCAGTGGATTAAAGCCTCTGCGTTCAGCTCAGGTCATGAGCTGAAGGCAGGGTCCTGGGATCCTGGGATCGAGCCCCACATCAGGCTCTCTGCTCAGCAGGGACCCTGCTTCCCCTTTCTCTCTGCCTACCTCTCTGCCTACTTGTGATCTCTGTCTGTCAAATAAATAAATACAATCTTTAAAAAAATCAAGTATTTGCTAACTTTCATTTCACATACTTCTTTTAGCTCATCGGACGGCCAGTCCTTCCCTCATACTGGGCACTTGGATTCCATCTCAGTCGTTATGATTATGGAACACTGGAGAGCTTGAAGGAAGTCATGGAGAGAAACCGTGCGGCAGGGCTCCCTTATGTGAGTAAGGCTTTAAAAGTCAACTCCGGAAATAAAGGAATTCCTTTGGGGAATAAGAAAAACTGCTTATAATTTCTCTGCCTGAGTTATTTTTTAAGAATATATAATAAAAAAGATTTTTATATATTCAGAATGCTAGACTTTTTTGCTGCACTGGCCATTCCTTTAAGGAACTAGTTATTTTTTGTTTGTTTGTTTGTTTTTTTAATAGGAAATGATCCTTAGACCACAATTTGGGGGTTAGGAAGACAGTCTGTTTGTGTCTGTTTTTCTTAGAACATTTTATTAGTAAAATTTTCTTATGCTATTGTATTGACTACATTTATATAATGTGTTTTTACTTGAGTTCTCAAAGCATTTCTTTCCCTAGTTTAAGTGAGCAAAACCATATAGTATGTACATTTAATAATAGAATATTTTAATATTTTAAATGGCTAAATTTGAACATATCTCTTCTGTCATGGAGCGTGAGGCTTTTCAATAGGTGCAGAGGAAAAAGCCCAGTTGTCTCTGGAATAATCCTCTTCTTTTCCCCACCCCTTTCCCTTGAGGGCAGACACATAGGTCCTAGAGCAAGGGTCAGTTTCATTATAGGTGCCACTATTTTCATACAGGTAGAATTAGGAAAAAATAAATGCCAAAGAAAACTTGAGCTAGAAGAGAAGCAACAAAACAAAACATGAGGCAGTAAAATGAGAGAAATGTAGGACAGACTGTCTCTTCTCCCCTTCCATTTGTGGATGGGGTAGGATTTAGGTATGGATACATATTTTTTAAAAATTATGTTCAGTTAGCATATAGTGCATCAGCAGTTTTTGATGTCGTGTTCAACGATTCATTAGTTGCATATAAGCCCACTGCTCATCACATCACGTGCCCTCCTTATTACCTGTCACCCAGTTACACCACCTGTTTTTGATAGCCTTAGTGATTTGCTGTGATTGTTGTGGTTTGTTTGTTAGGTTGGTTTTGAGTGACAGAGGGGGCTGGGTGACAAGGCAGGGTGATGCAGTTAACCTGGTTCCAGGGGTGAGGGTCAGGCCTTGGGGACACAATGGGTCCTCTGTTTTTGAAATTACTATTGGACAACAAGCACTTAGATGCTAGGGACTGATCAAGAACCTGGCTTTGAGCCCAGCATGCAGTCAGCGTGTATGGTGGGTAATAACAGTGATGATTTGACTGAGTCGTTTGAACAGGAAATTTCCTGTGAGCGGAACTGTGGAGTTTGTGTATACTTTCAGGATGTCCAGCATGCCGATATTGATTACATGGATGAGAGAAAGGACTTCACTTATGACCCAGTCAATTTTAAAGGCTTCCCTGAGTTTGTTAAGGAGTTACACAATAATAATCAGAAGCTGGTCATCATTGTGGTACGGGCCATCCTCCTTTCCCCCTGGATCATCAGGTGCCGGCTCTTTCTTATCTTTACAGCAACCTCCCTCTCCTTCACCCCCCAATTCCCAGTCTCCTTTCTGTGCCTCGAGCTTGAAGCTGGGTTCTTCATTGTGTTTTTTCTTTTCTTAGGATCCAGCCATCTCCAACAGCTCTTCCCCCAGCAATCCCTATGGCCCATATGATAGGGGTTCCAGCATGAAGATATGGGTGAATGCTTCAGATGGGGTGACTCCACTCATTGGGGAGGTAACTAAATGGGGGACCTGGGGACTGGTGATGGGGCTGTGGCAGAGTGTGCGTGTGTGCGCATGTGTATGTGTTTGCATGTGTTTAATTGTCTTGACACTTTGAGATGTCTTATATATGCTGGGGATACACTTGCCTCCCTGTCCCTTCATCCCCAGACCCCTAACAGCCATCTAGCTCTATATTCATTTAATTGACTCTGATCAGTGTTTTTCTTTTTCTCCTGCAGGTCTGGCCTGGAAAAACTGTGTTTCCTGATTATACCAACCCCGACTGTGCTGTTTGGTGGGCAAAAGAATTTGAGCTTTTCCACAACCAAGTAGAGTTTGATGGAATCTGGATTGTGAGTCCTTAATTCTCTCAATATTTGGTGACTAATGTCCAGACTGTGTGTTTCTATATCATCAAGTCAAGGAACATGGCAAGAAGAGGAGGAGAAAAAAGCACATAGGGCAGTCATTCTGATATTCCCTATCTTACTATTCAAATAATCTTACTGAAACATGTAGCTTAGAATCTAAATCAGATCATTAGGCCTGGAAGTAAACTCAGAAATTTTTTTTTTCTGAATCCAGCTTTTCTTTAAAAAATGAATGAGCTGAATGACATAAAAATCAGTCATATATGCCTTATATTGTCGCAAACTTATATTGGCTTGTTCAATCACCAGCACAGGGCTCTTTCCTTTGGACGCGGTGAACAAATTGATCAGAACCAAAGTCCCCGGGTGCATGACAAAACTGTGGGGGTGGTAAGGACAAATGTCACATATGATATCAAATGAAAACAAATTCAAAACAACAGATATTCAGCTAAATTTAAGGAGCTCTAGAGTTGAACTTTTTTCTATCTTTAAGAGAAGTATAGAAAATTTGAACTATACAGAGAGCTAAAAAGATGAAAGCAAAAACCCTCTAAAATGTTAACCAAAACCATCTACCATCGACACTTTGGTATGCATCTTCCCAGAACCCTCACATGCCCGGTTGTTGGCATGGGCTTGCCCCCTCACTTTCTCTAGGTATGTATTTGTATGTGTGTGTGTGTATCTAGTGTATATATATATACATATATGTATGTATATATATAGATAGATAGAATGTGTGTGCATTCATAGCTGCATTTGGGTATATAGATAATATATAAGTTGATATATATAGAAGCATATGAATCGTGATCTTTTATCACCTAATGTTTTTGAAAATTTTTCATTTCCCATGATTATAGACATAAAGCATTTTGAAGGGATTTTAAGAACTTTCTCTGTGAAACCTTCCATGGGTAGAAAAGACAGGAACATCTATTTCCCTCCATGTGCATAAGAACCTCCTTAAAGACGAAATATCTGGAGTCATTTCTCCGATTTCTTAAAAACACAAAAAAAGGAGACAAACATCAGTGCAACATAAGGGAGGATGTTACTTTTCCTTTGTGGTAGTTTTATTCTTTGTCTTGTAGGATATGAATGAAATCTCCAACTTCGTTGATGGTTCCGTTTCAGGATGTTCCACGAACAATCTAAATTACCCCCCATTCACTCCTAGTAAGTTATGGTGGTAGTATAATTAAAGTGGCAATGCATATTTGGTGTTTTACATTCATAAGGATAGATATGAACCACCCAGCAAGGGAGTTTGTGCATTAGTGTACGTAGGGAGAGGAAAATGTGAGTAATATATACAGAAAATTAGGAAAGAAAACCAAAGCACTCCAAGCTCTTCTAAATGAGGCATAAATTCAGAGGGGGTCACTAGTCTTTCCACCAACAGGCTGAGCTGTTTCTAGGGCAAGGTCCAGAGAACATTCAGCACAGAAGCCAGAGGCCAGTGGTTAGTTGGTATTATTCTATAGCGAGTATCCCTCAAGGTCAGGGCTTACTAGAAAGAGACCATGTAACTGGGCTTGCTCTTTGGATGAGGGCAAAGTCTGGTGATACCAAGAGTGTGAAGAACAGATGTGAAATGTAGGATGAAAAAGAAGCCGGGACCCATGGCCTTGAAGGCCCGAATCAGAGCCCGTGAATATACTAGTGAGCTCTGGCTGAACTCTGAACAACACCATCTCTCAGGTTATGGCCCCGGAATCCCAGCATTTGCTGTAGTTTGAAGAAAGCTAGAGGCTCACAGATACATTTTATCTTGATCGAGGAAAGAACGAGGTGCTAGCATTATAGCACCTTCTGAAGACTTCCAGTGTGGTGAGGAAATAGGACATGGGGGCAGATGGGCCAGGGATCTGCACAGGGCTGAAGCAGTTCGCACTTCATTCTCTTGGTGATGGAAGCTATTTATGTTTTCATATAAGGGAATTAAGCTAGTCAAATTGTTTTAGAAATACTAATCTGGCGTTAGCGTGCAGTATGAATTCGAAGACCAATAGATCCGAAGTAAATAAGCCATTAACTGGGTGTGGTACATAAACAATGAATTTTGGAACACTGAAAAAAAATTCTAAAAAATAAATAAAAATTTTTAAAAAGAAATCATTGCAGTCATTAATATGCAAATGTAATTTGGATCAGAGTCAGAATGGTACAATGGGAGCAGAAAAGAATAGAAGCATGAGAGAGATTGAAGAGGCAGTCTTTTTACTCTCTGGTCAGTGGAGAAAAGGGGAACAATTAATTTACACTTTCATCCATTATTTCTATTCTTGGACCACATGGTTTGGCTCAGTTTCCAGAATTCGGATTAAACCTCAAGTCTAACTGGATCCTCTGGCTTCTAAGTGCCTGCCTTGAGCAACATGAGCACCTAGAGTGGAAGAGTGTGTATGGGGCAGCACAATTTATTTATATATCAGAGAAACAACTCCAAAAACATAACCCTCTGACAGTCAGGAAGCTGTGTGATCATTTGCAGGTTGGCCACAATAGATCCCTGCCTAGAGTGCCACTGTTTCCGGTTGTGCTACTGGGTAGTCCAGGAGCAGGGAGTGTGCCCCCAAGGCTCTCATTGACCGATTCCCTCTTTTGCCCCAGGAATCCTGGATGGGTACCTGTTCTGCAGGACTCTCTGCATGGATGCAGAGCAGCACTGGGGCAAGCAGTATGATGTCCACAATCTATATGGCTACTCCATGGCGATTGCCACGGCAGAGTAAGACCACTGTTGCTATGGACTTCCTACGTGATCAGATTACTGATCTTTGTTCGATGCCGCATGCCAGTGTGTTATTTTTAAGAACACTGCAAGATAAATAGGGTTATTATACTGAGTGAATGAAGAAACTACCCAGCACATAGGGAAGAAGGAATCCAGGAAATGCATATGCAAAGTATAAAATGAAAGAATGGATGAATACATGAATGAATGGAAGACTGGAAGAGATAGAGAGAAGTAACTTGACCAAGGGAAAACAGCTAATACCTTGTAAAAGCATATTTTAAATCATTTTTGCATGAATCCAAAACCCATATATTTTTCTCTCTGCCACACTGTATGGGGTATGGACGGTAAAGTAACGTACAGACTTCGTGTGCCTCAGGGTTTTGGATACGGGTTCAGCATCCTTCTACCATGCTGTGTCTACTCTCGTGTGTAGACTCAAATTCTACAGTGAAGGAAACGTACTGAGAATTTGCTCTACTTTAACGGTGACAGCAGGAAGCCAGACCAAAGCCACATTCATTTATTAGCAAAGTCATGGTGTAAGTTTAGCCGTCTTGAAAGTCGTTTTAAAAATTACAGAGCAAAAGTTTAGAAATAAATATATAGATGTACAATTTTAAAAATACAGATGGTAGTGCCTGGCTGGTGCAGTCAGTTAAGTGTCCGACTCTTGGTTTCAGCTCAGGTCATGATCTCAGGGTCATCAGATTGAGCCCTGGATCAGGTTCTGCACTCAGCACAGAGTCTGCTTAGGATTTTTCTCTCCCTCCCTCTATGCCCTTCCTGCTGGTGCTCCGTCTCTGCTCAAATAAATAAATAAATCTTTTTAAAAAATATAGATGATATATATTTAGAGTTACTTATAAACTACACATATGTATCTATACATTTAAAATGTCTTGTTTTTTACAAAATTATAACCAAAGTGTCTCTACTTAAAAACAATTTAAGTTCCAAAAAGCTGTTCATAAATTCACTTGTTGTGTGTGTTTAAAATCATGCAATGTGAAAGATCAGTGTATATCCATCTATGTAAAATTAAATTTCACCTTTGTTCCATAAGAATTGTACCTCTAGCAACTAGCCTTTTCAAGGCTGCTTTTAAAAATCTTGGAAATTATGGATTTAATGAGGTACATAAAACACCTTAAAATGAAGCAAAATAAAATGGAAACATACTCATGGTGCAGTCTGCTTCCACAGCATCTCTAACCCTACTAGGAGGGAGTTAAAAGGCAATGATCCTTGTCATTGACACTGTATCTGAGGGGCTGAGACATGCTGAGATCACACACTGACTCCTTAAGTTTCTCTCCCTTTCTAGAGCTGTCAAGACTGTGTTCCCTAATAAGAGAAGCTTTATTATAACCCGTTCTACCTTCGCGGGATCTGGCAAGTTTGCAGCCCACTGGTTGGGAGACAATGCGGCCACCTGGAATGATCTTCGGTGGTCCATCCCTGGCATGCTGGAATTCAATCTTTTTGGTATCCCAATGGTGAGTCCACATTCCTACCTCAATCCCCAGAAAGGCTCTTTTAGAAAATTCTCAGAGTATGACGCTCACCTCTCCTACACTTCCTGGCCCAGGGATTTAATGTCTTGAGAACAAAGGCTTCATCTACATCAGTATGGCTCTGATACTACAACATACTTTCCTGTACTGACTTATTAAGACAGAAGGTACAACCTTGAATTGCTATCGTTGGAATATTTTTTCTATTAAGGTATAACATACCCACAAAAAAGTACGCATATCCTTCAGTATTTAGTTGATGGATTTTATGAGCTGAACACATGTGTGTATCCAGCACCCACATGAGAAAACATGACATTGCCAGGTCCCTACAGGTGAGTTTGACATCTATTAGTTAAATTCAACATTTATATTTATGGAGCTGTTACTGTGTGCAAGGTACTAAGCTAGGTATGCAGGGTGAGGGTAGAGAAAAGCATAAATATTACAGAAGCAAATTCTCTTTCCTCTTACATAGAAAATATATAACCAACAATTATGACAAGCTAAGGACATATAAATTAAATATTGAGGGAAATCCTGAGAAAGGCTTTTTTAGTTCTGACAAGATTATAAGGAATACAGGGAGTCAGGGCAGCAAGTGAGAAGAAACATCACAGAACAGGTTGCACTTGAGTTTACCCTTGAAAAGTGGGCTTATTTTACCAGACTAATGGTGAGGTCATTTTAAGTTTGAGAAATAAACATGAGGAACAGCAGTAAGGGGGAGAATTTGATGTGTTTATAAGGATTAGTTTGTAGGACTGGAGTGGAAAGTGATGCTTGGAAAGGTGGGTTGGAACCAGGTTTTGAGGAGCTGCTAGCTAAGCTGTGAGGAGACCTTGGAGATGTTTTTTTTTTTTTTTTTTTTTTTTTTTTTTTTTTTTTTTTTTTTTAAAGATTTTATTTATTTATTTGACAGAGAGAGAGCACAAGTAGACGGAGAGGCAGGCAGAGAGAGAGAGAGAGGGAAGCAGGCTTCCTGCTGAGCAGAGAGCCCGATGCGGGACTCGATCCCAGGACCCCGAGATCATGACCTGAGCCGAAGGCAGCGGCTTAACCCACTGAGCCACCCAGGCGCCCTGGAGATGTTTGAATATGTGACTGATGGAGTCAGATTTAGGCTTTGAGAAGTTAATTCTGATAGTGGTATGGTCAAATAATATTGGCAGTAATCTTAGTTCTACCCATCAAAAAGCTATTGTATATTGGGGCACCTGGGTGGCGCCATTGGTTGGGTGTTTGACTCTTGGTCATTCAGCTCAGGTCATGGTCTTGGCGTAGTGGAATGGGGGCCCCACATGAGGCTCCACACTCAGCAGGGAGACTGCTTGGGACTCTCCCTCTCCCTCTGCCCCCCATCCCCTACTACTCTCTCTCTCTCAGTCAAATAAATCAATAAATCTTTAAAAAACAAAAGCTATTGTATGTCAAGTGTTTTACTTACATTATGTCATTTACTAAAACCCTGTGTAGCTAATTAACACCCATTTAATGAAGTGAGGAAACTGAGGCACAGAAGGATGAAGTAGCTTACTCATGGTCTTCTGACGGTAATGAGTGGGCATGGGGGGAGCTCCTGGGTGGCTCCGTTGGTTAAACATCTGACTCGATTTCAGCTCAGGTTGTGAGATAGAGCCCCATGTCAGGCTGTGTGCTGGTTGTGGTGCCTGCTTAAGATTCCCTCTCCCTCTGCCCCTTAAAAAAAAAAAAGAAGAGTGAACATGCTATGTTACCCAATTCTGATCACATTCTATAAGTCTTCTCAGGGAAGTCCCTGATGGGAAGCAACGAGGGCGGGATAATGGAGGTGAGGTAAACATTCTGTCCGTGTGTCCTTCCAGGTGGGTGCTGACATATGTGGCTTCGCACTGGATGCCCCTGAGGAGCTCTGCAGGCGATGGATGCAACTGGGGGCATTCTATCCATTCTCCAGGAATCACAATGGCCAAGGCTATAAGGTAAGTCTCCCAGGAGACATGATCAAAACAAGAGTGGGATCTGCCTGCATCCTCACCAAGACATCGGGCGAACCAACCTCCTACCTGGCGCTTCGCTTAGGCTAATTTGCAATTAACCAGGACCTCTGACATGCCATTAAAATGCTCCACTGTCACAGAGTCTGCTTTTGGTACTGCTGCAGTCAAGGAGATGGTTAGTCTGTGAAAGTTTTCATCAAATGTCTGTACACTCTGACTACATTGCTCATTTTGTTATGAGAGTCAGATGAGGAAGTACTTCAGAATGATTGACATAACAGGTGGTGAATGGCACTTACTGGTGAAGTGATCCTGCCCACCTGTACAGCTCGGAGGCCGAGTTTACACCCTAGGCTCCAGGTCTTTGAGGAATGAAACTCTTGGGTTCTGATGAATGGGGTCTGGAGTTCTCCAGATGCTTCTGTCATTCATAGCCAGATCACAGCAGCAACCTCTTGCTCCTCCTAGGCCCAGGATCCTGCCTCTTTTGGAGCTGACTCTCTGCTGTTGAACTCCTCCAGGCACTACCTTACCATCCGCTACACCCTGTTACCCTACCTCTATACCCTCTTCTACCGCGCCCACAGCCGGGGGGACACGGTGGCCAGGCCCCTTCTGCACGAGTAAGTCCACCTCATCCAGAAAGCTTTTGTTAATGTGGGTGGCAACATGGACTGTTTGATCAAATACCAGTGTGAATATTGAGACACTTTGAATGGTTATTCAGATACCCGTGTATTTTTTCTTTTAAGATTTTATTTATTTATTTGTCAGAGAGAGAGAGGGAGAGCACAAGCAGGCAGAGCAGGAGGCAGAGGCAGAGAGAGAAGCAGGCTCCCCACTGAGCAAGGAGTCCGATGCGGGACTCGATCCCAGGACCCTGGGATCATGACCTGAGCCGAAGGCAGCGGCTTAACCAACTGAGCCACCCAGGCGCCCCTGTGTATTTTTTTTTTAACTGGGTTACGCCGTTGGTATTTGTAAGACCACTGCTGCCTCCATACTGTTCTAGAGGTATATTTAAATGGTATAGCTTGTTCCCTTTTGGAGAACAGGACTTCTATCCCCCAAGACTCTCAGTCACTTATCTGCTTTTGTTATTATTATTACTATTATTATACGTTCATTATTTTGAGTCCATTTTTACTGCCTCTTGGAATTCCCTGTTAAAAGGCAGCTGCCCTAAAAGAGAAAAGAGTAGAATTTTAAATTATCTGATATGTGCCATGATCACATTCAATTCCTTCTTGATAGTCTGCTGAAGTTTGGGGAGGTATTGCTTATTGTACTTATTTTATTTAAAGGGGCAGATGGTGAATAGACTTGGAGTCTGAATGCTGCCTAGCATTCATCTAACCAGGGAGAAGCGTCTGACCAGGGAGAAGAAAAGGAGAGTGCATGGGTTGGGGAAAGTGGATCTGCCTCCCAGGGCACAGACGCAGGACTTGAGTAGGTGTCCCAGAATAATCCAGGGGGTTACCACAGACAGGTGGCCTGCATGGTTTAGACAGTTGGGGGGAGAGTTGTCAGGAAGCATTGGCCCGGATCTCAGCAAATGTCTCTCTGTCTCCAGGTTCTATGGGGACAGAAGTACGTGGGATGTGCACCAGCAGTTTTTATGGGGCCCTGGGCTCCTCATCACTCCAGTTCTGGATGAGGTAAATGTCCCACAGAGGCACCCGGAGGGTCTCTGCTTCTATTTCTGCTACCCTCCAAACTCTTCTATTCCTAGACCCATTTATCTTCTCTTTATCCCAAGCCTGAGTCCAGCCTCCACGCCTGAGCTGGCACTGAGGACAGTGTGCTGAGGTTTGGAGAAGTTGGAGATGGGTTACATACGAGTCTTTTTTTTTTTTTTTTCTAACCAAGTTCCCAATAAGTGTAGAAGCATCTGCTGGTGGCTCTGGGTTTGGGAATGGCCCTATTCATCATCAGAGTCTCCTAGTAGATCCTACTTGCTCTATGAGGTAGAGGCAGAATGGAGCAGGGGCCCAGCACTGTCTTTAAGGTTGGATGGAATCAGGGTGTGATTGTTGCCTCTGCCTCTTAGCACCTTGTGGCCTGGGGCAAGTGCCTCAGCTGGAAAGGTGAGATCATGAGAGTACCTGCCACCAGAGACAGGTGAGAGGATTACTTGAGTTCATGTAAAGCTGGAATTTTTACCACAACATGTATTTCAATATTATTATTATTCCTAATGTGATTCCACTGGGATTTTCCCTTGTGTTGCAAATTATTGCTTCTATTATTCCTATTAGAAGGAAGGCATGATTTGATAACAAAGAAAGGCCACTTATGTTCTCTCAGTATATGGTTAAGAAACTCCCTTGGGAGTGCTAAGAAATCCATTTTATCCCCTTCAGAGGCTGGGTCACAAAGAACAATATTTTGTTTTAATTTCAGGGTGCAGAGAAAGTGATGGCATATATGCCTGATGCTGTCTGGTACGATTACGAGACTGTAAGTAGCTTTGACTTAAACTCCTCGAGACCACAGCTGCATAGATAAGATGACTCTCTGGATAGAGGAAGATCTGTCCACACCCCGAAGAGTGTTTCTGTGCTGTTTTCTGTCATTTCATAGCACAGTGGATAAAGTGAGCCTAAGACACTTCATGTTAGTCATGAAGAGATCTGAAAAAAACAAAAAACTTTTATACACTTTATTCAAGAGTGAGATAAGGGTAAATATTGGAGGGTCCAATGGAGAAATTCAGCTGGGTCAGCAGTCAGCTAGCTTGTTTAAAACTATCAGTTCATCTAATATATGTCAGATAGCCTTGGCATGACGTAAACACTCCCCCAAACTCCCAAGTGATGGCAAAAACCTGTTCTTAATTTGTTTCCTTCCTCTCATTTGATTGTCTGACTAGACACTAAGTCAGCTTGGTGGAAAAATGAGAGAGCTGTGGATAGCTCAGCCCATGGGTATGAGGGGGGTGTGAATGTGCCATCCTGCCAAGGTGCTTGACATGTGTCTGCCTGCACCAGGGGGCCCGAGTGAGATGGAGGAAGCAAAGCGTGGAGATGGAAATTCCTGGGGACAAAATCGGACTTCACCTTCGTGGAGGACACATCTTCCCCACACAACAGCCAGCCACCACCACCGTGGCCAGGTAGAGCGTGGCGGGAGTTCCCTTCTGGGGGAGGCTGCTGACAAAGCTGGTCATTTCCATCCGCATATGTTGCCCATGCAGAAAATGCTGAAGCTTTCCATGGTGTGTAGGGAGGAAATGGGCTGGGGTGTGTGTGACCCTTGCGTTTTTGTCGGCCCTTTCTGAGGAAGTTGTGATTTATAAAATGGATTTTGAAAGAACTTAATCCCTGTCCTTACTTAAACCTCCTGCATTTCTCCTCAAAGCACACTGGCTGTTGGGATGGTCTTCCTTCCTGGTTTTCCCAGAACCGGTTTAATTTTAGCACTGAAAGTTTCATGTCTTGGGAAAACTCTCAGTTCCAGGCAAACGGGGACTGTTGATCACCCTACCTGCTTGGCCAGATCATTCATCCATTGTGCTATGCTCTTGACTCATTCATTCTACTTCTAGGGACAGGGAGTCCACTTTCCATTCCCCTATAATCTCGATTTCCTATTCCTTTCTTCCCAGTGAGCCGTTTCTTTCCTGTGATACAGAACAGCATACAAAAATTACTTGCTCACTTCAAATCTCCTTCATATCACTGATTTCTCCTTTATGACTCTTCGATTCTGAAATTCTAGACTCCATCTGTACTAAAGACGTACACATTTCTACACGTCTCTGAAAGTCCTATTTTTAATAGACTGGGAGTTCTTTGGAGGTTAGAAATCTTTTTTTTCTTCTAAACTTTCCTTACTACCTTAATTTTTCATATTGCAGACTTCTTATGATAATGAGGCAAAATTCTACATCTAACACCAAATGTTTTCTTTGTATCTAATTGTTCAGCTTCAGGCTGTTCTGCAGACTGATACCAAAATTATCTTTCCAAAATGAAGATTTTTTTTGTTCCTTGTTGCTCTGCTGTGTGGAGTCCAGATTCTTTCATGAGTAGGGTGCTCAGGCCAATCACAATCTGGTTGCAAGTTAACTGTGCCTCTGGAGACATCTGAGTGCACTCCTATAGACCAGCCATGCCCCAAAGCTGGATGTTCCCAGACATATCCATCTATTGGACAGCATTTGGGCTTCTGTACTTATTAGCCTCTCCAACATTCTTTGCCTGGTGCATTCTTAATGACTTTCCAAATTAAAGATTTCATTTGCAAGAAAGCTTCCTTAATTCTTCCAGCAGAGGGAGTGATGCCACTCCAAACTTTTTTTTTTTTATCCTTCCTTTGTATACTGTTCAATATTATTTTGTGCCTTAGTTGAGAAAATTCTATTGTCTAAAATCCTTTGGAAAGTCCAAATTATTGTTCATTGTTTTTGCCAACTTTCCTTCATGCTGGCTTACTACCGGGTGTGTTTAGTAACGTTTTTGTTTTTCAAGTGTAATGATCTTAAGGATCCAAACGTGAGTCTCATTCCTTCAGAGAGGATTTGCCTCTTTTCTTCAGTTGCAAGTCAGGACTGCTGTCAACTTGAGGTCATCTGAAGCAGCATTTAAGGATCATGTGTTGGGAGGGTCTTTCAGGGTGCCTGGTGTCCCCCAGAATATTTATTCAGCCACACTGCTGGAAGTGCCATTCTAGACTCCTGTAAGTCTTTTGACTTTTGTGTCACTCTACTTTCTGCCTTGAGTATGCAGAGAACATGTTTAATCCTTATCATAATATTTAAGCTCATCAATAGAGTCGTGATCTATTCATCTTTGTATTTCGTAGACTTGCTAAAAAGCACGGGCTACTTAATACATGTGTGTTAAAAGAGAAAGCAGGTGATTTGATTGATAACAGAACCTGCCTTGCATAGGGCACTGTGGAGGGCTGACCTTGGAAAGAACGGAAAGTGTGAGGTTAGTGATGGACCAATGGGAGCAGGAAACTGGGAGGGGTTCTGGGGGTGGTGATACAAGGAGAGATTCCATGTGAAATGGCTCTTTCTCCCTTTCTCTCCACCCATGTACTTACCACTTTTTTGAGCCATGTTTTGTGTTTCATATTTTAAATTATAAAGCAGAAAACTATTGTGTTTTATATTCCTCTCTAAATGAATTAATAATAAATAATCCAATTAGGAAAATTGCTATTAAATAGATGGGCTTTATTGTATTTTATTGCTTTCTGAGTCAAAACAGAGTCACTTTCTTTGTCAGGAAATACATCCCCCCAACCATAGTGAAAACGTCCTCTGCACAAACTCTAAAATTAGGCTGAACCAATTATTGTGTGGAATGTCTTTCTCTTCTAATAGTCTGTATTCTAAGTAATAGTTGCTTCAGCAACCTTTATAGTAGCAATTGCAATGATTCTGACACTAAAATTCTTGCTTCTTACATAGATGTTTATTGCTAATGTTTGCAGTATTTCTGTCTCCTGTGACGTTACTGATTCTGGAGAAAGATGCGCCTGTTGTTTTGTTTTTGTGCCTGGAGAAAAGCCAAGCCATCTGCTGCTAGTAACCTTTCCCATTTGGAATCTGATAGCAGGGGCGCCTGGGTGGTGTCCTTGGTGAAGCATCCAACTCTTGGTTTCGGCTTAGGTTGTGATCTCAGGGTTGTGGGGTCGAGCGTCCTGTTGGGGCCAGCGTTCAGGAGGGAGTCTGTTTGGCATTCTCACTCTCTCCCCCTCTGCCCCTCCTGCTTGTGTGTTCTCTCTCTCTCTCTTAAACTGATTTTGGTCGGGGTGCAAAAAAAAAAAAAAAAAAAAAAAAAAAGGAAAAAAGAAAAGAAAGGGAAAGAAAGCTGATGGCAACATTCCCAGCTCATTTTCATTTGGCAAAGTTCTTTGAGTCGTAAGTGTTTCTCTCCTTCCTAAACCTTGTTTCCCACAGCCGCCGGAACCCTCTCGGTCTTATCATTGCTCTAGATGATAACAAAGAAGCAAGAGGCGAACTTTTCTGGGATGATGGGGAAACTAAAGGTGAGCACTGTTATGACAACCTGCGTCTGTGAGTGACTCCCGCTGGTCAACCAGCCGGCGGAGGAAATCTCACCAGGCACAGCAGCGCTATTCATTCAAGAGGAAAATTTTCATGTGGGTTGCACTGTTCATGGTTAGTGGTAGATGGACCACAGATGGAGGGAAAACACATTTCTACCTCTTAGCATGCTCCCCTCAGACAGGCAATATATACAGGATCTCATTTTATTGTCAGCAGGCATCTGAAAAAGATGTTTTCGAGACTGTTCCTGCCATTCACTGTAGATCTCTTCCCCCAAAATACTCGCGCACAAAAGTCAGTGATAGGAAACACACACCATGGCAGCGAGTCAGGGTGAGAGCGTGCTCTTCTCGTGACCCTGTATCCAGACATGCTTCTTTGTGTATTCTTCTGGCTCCAGTATACTAACAACTCTCGGGGCCCAGGCTTAGGCAATAGATTCACTTGAGGCATATGCCTTGGAAGCACTTGGAAGGGAATCATTTCAAGAGTAAGGTAGGAAGAAAAAGGGAAAACAGTGGCCTGGCCTTGGAGACTCTGTCTATAATCTTATCATTCTCAAGATGAAGCTTTCAGTACAGCCCAGGGGGGATGGGTTCTTCCGTAGTGGGCAGGGCAGAGGCTGACTCACCTTTCTCACACTTTCAGATACTGTGGCCAATCAAGTTTATCTCTTTTGTGAGTTTTCTGCCACCCAAGTAAGTAGCACATTTTTATGATTCTTAGGTATGGGCTTTTCTCTGACAGCTCATGTGTGTTTGTGTATGTGTGAAAATACATTTATGGCTTCATACGCCTTTATGACTGTAGATGAGTACGTTTCTGGTTTCTTTTGGAAGATAAAAGAACTTTGTTTTTATTATTATTTGCTTTTATTTTAATTCCAGTTAGTTAACATGCAGTGTTATATTAGTTTGAGGTGCACAATATAGTTATTCAGCACTTCCATAGATCACCCAGTGCTTAGATGGGGACATTTCAATTTATGACTTAACTCCCAATAATTGAATCATCCATGTTAGTAAAAAAGAGACAATGATATGGTTAAATCAAAGTAGTCAGCCTTTAAAAAAAAATTCTCTGTGTGTGTTTCTCTCCTTCTTTTTCACTCAGGGAATATTAGAAAAAAGTTTGTACTCCTTGAGCACATGTTAGTAGAGATAGCTAAGAGGCATTTGAAGCAGTTTTGGGTATCTGGTCTAGGATAGAATATTTGAGTGACTTGACAACCAATCATCAGACCTTTGTGCTTAACTGTTTTGCAGAACCACTTGGATGTGAAGATTTTGCAGTCAACGTACAAAGACCCCAATAATTTAGTATTTAAAGAGATTAAAATTCTTGGGATCCAGGAACCTACCAATGTTATCGTGAAACACAATGGTGTCCCAAGTCAGATTTCTCCTAATGTCACTTATGATTCTAACCTACAGGTAAAAATCCATTTCGTTGAGATAGTTTATCAAGAATTTATAGCTTATCATGTTCCTTCTTGCCAAAGTCACAAGGGTTCCTGAAGGACCAGGGCACACTCTGAGGTCTGGGGTGGGGAAGTCAGAGGGTTAGGAGAGAAAAAAAGCAAGGGTTAAGCCAGAGCTAGAATGGATCAGGGAGCTGCTGAGAAGCTGGAATAAGATGGCTGAAGCTAGAAAGGCAAAGTGGGAGGTGGGATCCCTATAATTAAAAATTTGAAGTGTATTTTTTTTTACTGTGTTCAGATACATAGATTTTTCTCTCGTACACATACATTGTAAAAAAAATTTCAAGTCAAAGACTCTGATCAGCTTAGCTAATGGCTACTCATTGGTTAGATAGTGATAAAAAATAATTTTTCATCCGTTGCAATGAGACCTGATGCTCCTGAGCAAGTTGTAATCTGTTCCCCTGGTATCTTAGCATTTGAGGAATCCTTTCCCCCATCCTCCTCAGTTCAGGCCCTCCAGATGATCTGGGACTGGGGGTTGTGGCTCAGCATGTTTGTGAGAGATCTTCCAAATTTGGAGAAAATAAGTACATCTGGCATTCCCCTATAATGATGTATTGATGACATTGGCCATTTTGCCTTACAACATACGCTGAGGATACCTATATTATAGAGTTAGAAATAAAGCACAGTTGACCCTTGAACAGCATGAGGGACACTGAACCCTCCTCCCCCATGCTGTCAACAATCTGTAAGTAACTTCCGATTCCCCAGATCTTAACTACTAATAGCCTACTACTGACCAAAAGCCCTAAACTGTCACTTAACACATATTTTATGTATCGTAAGAATTCTATACTCTAATCGTACTTAAAACAAGCTAAAGAAAAGAAAATGTTATTAAGAGAATCATTAGGAAGAGAAAGCATTTGCAGTTCTGTACTGTATTTATTGAAAAAAACAAACCAAACATGTGTGTAAGTGGCCCATGCAGTTCAAACCCATGTTGCTCAAAGGACAACTGCATCGCGTGGTTAGTTATGTGCACTGCAAAGTGCAAGCCATTTGAAAGGTGCATATGTTAAAAAAAACTCAATAAATATTTGTTATATTAATTAATATAAGAGTGAAAGAATTGTTGGTGCTTGAATTTGGGTGGTAGGGAAACACCATTTATACACAGAAATCTACCAGTAGGGCACAGACAGTCCAACAACACAGAGGAAATATTTACTGACTTTAGACCTAATTTAATGTTCAAAGTCTAATGGCACAGCTGAGCAAAGCTGTTGGAGAAGTCTGGGTTTGAGCTGGACTTTGAGTGAGGGTGTTATCGGATAGATATTCATTCAGCTAACAAGTGATAGGAAATGGAGCAAAATGGGACTTTGAACAAATTGGGATTTTCTCCTTCATGCAATAACAAGTTCAGAAAGTGGTCAGTTGCCAGCATTGGCTCAATGGCTCAGGGTTGTCAGGGTTAACTGGAAGGGACAGCTTAATACCAGTTGCTGTGGCCCTATTACTACAGAATAAAAGAGGAGGCAGAAAGAAAAGGTGCAGGGAAGTCCCTTAAATCAAAATGAAGACTGGGCCAGCAACTCCCAGTGGACTTGCACTTGCCTATTAAGGGCTGTAGCTGTATTACACAGATTAAAAATTAAGTTCTTAATTATGAACTTTAATATTCTAAGCTGAAATAGTCAGAAGGGAACTTTTATATAAGGCAGGCAACTAGCAGGACATTCCACAAAAGGATACCATTTTCCTGGAAAGAGCATCTGTCTAGAAATAAAGTATGCAAGGTTGAGATATCAGAGTAAGACAATCTAAGGGTTGAGACTAGCTTGACATTGGTCTGTGAGTATTCTATAACTAGAATAGGGAGGAGATCAGTTTGGACAAAGAGTTTGTGGTCAGGTTTTAGAGGATCTTAGATGCCAAAGTGAGATCTGATTCTTCAAGTGTGTCCTATGAATCCTTGAATGAAAGCATTGCTTTGAGAGTGAGATTTGTAAAACAGGGAATTTTAAGGTGAATTTAGACTGAGAAAAGCCTGGAAAAGGGGTGATTATCCTTAGAGTGTGATTTTGTAACTCTGGGCAAATGAGGACCTGCACTATGGAAATTGCTAATTAAAGAAGAGATGAAAATACACAGAAAATATTAAATACTTTAATTAGTGAGACACAAAGAAGCAAGGTTTCAGGTTTTGAGGCTTTGGTCTTGGAGAAATGAAGAAGTTGGGATGTTAGAAGTGGAAAGAAATGTAATGATTTTTGCCAACTCCCCACTTTTGCAGTTGATGAAACTGAGACCCAAAGAATCAAAATGATTTGGCTAAGTTTCCCTAGTGGAATGGAGATGAGAACCCAAGCCACATGTTCTTACTCCGTGTTCTTGCCACCACTCCAGACCAAGACAGGACAGTGGGCTAGGGAATGGAAGGCAAGAACATAAGCTCGATTTTGGACGGCCCCGTGAGCTCATGTGTGTTATGCTACAAGGGAAAACAGAGGAAGGTCTTTTGTCCAAGTCAGGAAGAGGAAGGGGAATCAGGGAAAGAAAGACAATGGGTGGTCACAGAAGATTTTATTTGGCTTAATTCTCTTCCAAATGTGGTGTATGAGATTCTGATAGAGTTGGCACATTTGCATTTTCGTTCTTCCCCTCCTTCCATGGAGGGGAACTTTCCTCCTAGAAGTGCTAGTGGAGTGCCACTTGGATTGTTGAATCTTCTCTGGTTTCTATTCCTTTTTCTAAAGGTTTCATATCTTGCAAGGACTTTGTCCTGGGGGTAAATTTCCTTGTCACTTGCCCATCCCTACAGGTTGCTCTGATCAGGGGAATCGATCTTTTCCTGGGAGAAGCATACACAGTGGAGTGGGCCTTGAAGATAAAGGATGCAGAAAAAATAGACTGTTTCCCTGATGAGAGCGGTGCTTCTGCAGAAAACTGTTCTGCCCGTGGCTGTGCCTGGGAGGTAACTGTAATGACAACACTAGCGTGCATCAAAATCCTTGACACTCAACCTAGACTTTCATGAGCATAGCATCAGTACCTATGTCACTCCTTAAAACCCACAGAAAGGCAGGACTTCCAAAGGAACCTGAGTCTGTATCTGGATATAGGGATAGGAGTGGGATCCCCCCTCCAAATACTTTGCAAGGAGATCAAGAATTTAAAGTGATGTCCCTACCAAAGCATATATAAGGAAGTGAGTAATGGTCTGGCTTTATCTCCCTGTAAATGGCCTTTTCTAGCCCTTTGTATTTGATAATTCTAGGGTTGCATGCCGAGCTGACCTTAGCTTTTCTTTCTAGGTACCCACTTCTCCAGGAGTCCCGTTTTGTTATTTCGTCAATGATCTATACTCTGTCGGTGATGTTCAGTACCACTCACATGGAGCCATTGCGACCCTGTCTTTAAAGTCTTCTCTCTATGCCTCCGCTCTGCCATCAGTACCTGTGACCTCCCTCCGTCTGCATGTGACCTATCATAAGAATGACATGCTACAGTTTAAGGTATGTGTCTGCAGTACCCATATGTATCAAGTGCCCGCTGGGCACTTGGTAGTTCCATTACTTTTTGCTAGTTGAGGTCACAGAACCCTAAAATAAGTTTGCTCCTCTGAGCTAACCATGCCAAAGTATATAGATCATTATCCTGGAGGCACTGAAAGACCACTGATGAGCCAGTGCTGCCCGTTCTGATGTGCACTTGAAAAGATCACTGTGTCTGCTGTAAGGAAAATAGTTGGCAGGACAAGAGTGAAAAAGGAGAGGCCAGCCAGGAGGCTACCGGTTAGGGTGTCCTTGTGGGTGACCAAGTGTAGACCAGGTATAAGAAAGGAGGAGGATGGTGGGAGAATTGAGAAGGTAGAATCACAGGATCTGGTGATGACTGCAAGTTGGCAATGAGGGAGAGGGAGGCATCGAGAACGATTGCCATGTTTCTGGCGTGTGTCTCTATGTGGGTGACAGTGACATTACCTGAAATCGGAACATTGGACAGGTTTGGGCTTGGGCAGAATACGATGATGGGTTCAGTTTGGGATACTGAATTTGGGATAGCTGAGAAATAGCCACGAGAGTGTAGTGATCTCTTTCTTTCCTATGATTTAATGACATCTAAGGATTAGTGACAGCCTGTTCTTATGTCTATTTCTCTAATAACTTGAAAGTTTCTCAAGGACAGGAATTAGTCCATTCATCTTTGTGTTTCTGAAATCTGACACTGAGCCTGATAGACAGTTAACACTCAGATGTTTAATGAGAGAGTAAATGAAAGACATTAGACATTGCCCAAAACTTTCATCACAACCTGCTATCAACCTAGACTGACTCCTTTTACATCTTCTAATGCAGGGAAGATGCTCTTTGATATTCCTGTCCTCACCATAGTGCTGACCTGTGGTAGGCACCTAGTGAGTTTGAACTAAATGAACTTGCTTGCATTTCCCACTTCAACCCTTTCCTCCTCTACCTCCTGATCAAACACTAGCTCTCCCCCCAGTCTTTGCCTCTTTCTGACCCAGCTTTAATACTCTGGGCCTTTGCATTTATTTCTCTACCAGGAATGACTTTATCTCCTTGTTGTGCTGGGTTAACAGCTGCAAAGGTTTTAATATAGCCTGTATTTTGCCCATGGCATCACCTCAGTCTTCTAGAAGCTGTGTTGGGCATTTTCTTCTTTATAATCTCACAACACTCCCACATAGCTGTACATGAGCGTATCATCACCCAGATATTGTGGGCATCTCTTTTACTTCCCATTAGCATGTGAATTTCTTAAAAACAGCAAGAGTGTGTTATCTGATTTAGTGTGTCTAGTGTCTATAGTGTTGGGCAGGGGTAGAGTAGGTACTTGGTGAATCATTTTAGATGCCATTTGTTGCAAGGACATCTATGATTATTTTCATCAAATAGAGTTCATATTTTTTTACTTTTTTTTCAATTCAGAGAAGTTTTCAGATATTCACATACAACCACAGACAAATAAATAATATATTTATATCTACCAAACTGATATCGTACTGATTTTCAAAGATATCAATAATATCAAAGCAGATGTGTTACTGTAATAGGGGCCTTAAAAATGAGATGACAGGCTCAGGTCAAAATGTTAAGTCTCACATTGTTCTTTGACATAATAACCAAATCCCTGGTATCATGAGCTTAATGGAGACAAAGAAATATAGCATTCACACTCTGTGTCAAGGATACAAGTTTCTGGTAAGGTGTATAGGTTTCTAGAGTACTATATTTTCCTAATTTTCTTTGCACTCACCCTAGATTTATGATCCCAACAATAAATGGTATGAAGTCCCAGTTCCCCTCAACATACCCACAGTTCCTTCCAGCACCTCTGAGAGTCAACTCTACGATGTCCTTATTAAGAAGAATCCATTTGGGATTGAAATTCGCCGGAAGAATACAGGCACTGTAATGTAGGTGGCTCCTAGTCTCATTTGAAATTGATGGTTCCCTGCACTGCCAGGTCCATTGTCCTTGGAGATATCCTGGCTCAAAACATCACACTATCCATTTCCAGATTTATGAATACATTATTCCTTTGGGGCCTGTCCTTATGGGAAATCTTTAGTCCCTGGCACTAATTACTGAGATTCTTAATGTACTAGGGATTCATTCAACCAGTGTTTATGGGGTGGTTAGTATATATTATCTCTATATTAGGTAGTTCTAGAAGATGAGGTCTCTCTTCTCATGACAAGAATAAATGATCAATAACAAAGATAACATAAGTTAAAATATAAATAAGGAAGTTTAGATAGTGACAACTGCTATGTAGGAAAAAGAACAGGATAATAAAGAGTTATGGGGAGTTTACTGCTTTTGATACTGGGGTCAGAGTAGGTGTCTCAGAGAAGGTGACATTAGAAATAATACTTGGATGAGAAGGATCCACCCATGTGGAGATTTGGGGGAGGGGAGAGGACATTCCAGACAGATGGAATAAGAAGTGCACAGGCCGTGAAACAGAAGCACACTTGCCAGATTGAGGGGGAAATGCTTGTTGTGGTTGGAGCACACTGTAGCCGGATGGCTGTGGGTGTTAAGTAGTGAAGGGACGGTAGAGAGGACCAAGAGTGGCACCCCGGGCTGGTGTGGAGCGGTAGCACCCAAGATGTGAAAAGGGATTGGATTTGGCATCCAGAAGACAGAACTGAAGGGAGGCAGTGAGAGAGGAAACCAGAAGAATGAAGGCTAACTCCTGGGCTGGTAGCAGGTGCAGCAAAGATTATTTTAATCAAATAGACTTTGTGGTTTTTTGGAAAGATTAACAGGGCTCTGGGTGGGAGAAGGAATCAAGAGTTCTGTTGTCCTTGAAAAGTCAGCTGCTTGAAGCCAAGAGGATCGCCCGTTTCTTTTCCAAATACACCCTTTTGTGTTGCAGTTGGGACTCTCAGCTCCTTGGTTTTACCTTCAATGACATGTTCATCCGCATCTCCACTCGCCTTCCCTCCCAGTACATCTATGGCTTTGGGGAAACTGAGCACACAGCCTTTCGGAGAGACTTGAACTGGCACACATGGGGAATGTTCTCCAGAGACCAACCCCCGGGGGTAAGGACAGAGCATCTGGGATCTGTGTCTACTTCTTTTTATGCACTATGTACACTCCATGCTTCATCTTCCCAGATTCACTTTAGATGGCCACATTTCCACATTTAGATGAGTGGGTCAGTGCTCAGTCTCCTTTGTTTTTTATGTGTTTAGTTCATTGCACAGAGAAAATGATACCTTGTCAATCATTTTTTTGTGGAGTTTCTTTCTCGGCCACAATGTCTTTTAACCTCTTACCACTTTCCCCCCACGACTCTCCCAGTACAAGAAGAATTCCTATGGTGTCCACCCCTACTACATGGCACTGGAGGAGGATGGCAGTGCCCATGGGGTACTCCTGCTAAACAGCAATGCCATGGGTAAGACGATGCCAGCATCTTCCTTTGTTTCTGTGAAGCAGTCATTTTCGAGTAACAATGTGCTCGAACTAGCTGCCCTGAAGTCAAAATTATTATCTTGCGGACAGTGTTTTTATTTTTATATTTCATTTCCTGTATAGCCTTTCTGTTTATTTCAGTTTAGTAACATGCGGTAACAAGAGTTAACTCTCATTTGGCAAACATATAAGAAGGGATATAAGAAGGGATAGAAAGAACAAGTGAGTCCCAAATATCCTGGGGGTCAGCCAGTGGGAGCCGTCTTTTTAATTTGAATTAATGGTGAAGCTATGGTTAGGAGTGCTCACTCTGGGGGTATGAGGGTGTGAAGAAAATTTATACGGTGTATTGGAAAGAGGGTGGAAAAACAGGGTGTGGGTGGAAAGCATGCATGTAAAAACTGGTCAAATCAGAATCAGGTCTATCCCTGACTTAATAGTTTCATGTGAATGTCAGTTTCCTGGTTTTGACAATGTACAGCAGTTACATAAGATGTGATCATTGAGGAAAGCTGGGTAAAGTGTACAAAGGAACTGTAGTACATATTTGCAACTTTTTCTAAGTCTTAAACTATTCTAAAATAAAAGATGTGTAATAACTTTAAAAGAACAGAATGACAGAGGGCAAAAATTCTAGGGGTAGCACCCCGTAGACTTTCATTTAACTTCTTCAATTTGATGCAAGTATAGTAAAAATACTTTCTCTTAATACTCCATAATAAAGAGGCCTAGGGAGAAGGAAAGGGTAAGAATTTGAGGGGTTATTCCTCACCTTGAAGGTTTCCAGCTCGAGTGGTATTTTCCTATATTTTCAGATGTGACCTTCCAGCCCCTTCCTGCCTTGACATACCGCACCATAGGAGGAATTCTGGACTTTTATGTGTTCTTGGGGCCAACTCCAGAGCTTGTCACTCAACAGTATACTGAGGTAGGAGGACATTAAACTGATTATCAACTACTCATACAGTAGGTTCTGAGTACCCAATCCACCTTGATTAGCATAACTCTCAGATGATACCTGGAATTGTTGATCCTTCTGGAAGATGGACTATAAAATGAAGAGCAAAAAAATGTATCCCAATAACCATTAAATTTGCAGCCTCTCAAAGCACTGCAGAGTAGCAGAAGTAGTATGGTGCAAGTGGTGGTGTTTGGCAGTGGCAATGGTAGTGGTGGAGGTGGTGGTGATGGTATGGTGGGTGGTAGAGATGGTGGTAGGTGGAGTTGGTGGAGTTGGTAGTGGTGGAGGTGGTGATGGTGGTGGATGTGGTAGTGGAGATCATGGTGCTAGAGATGGTCATGGTGGAGGTGGTGGAGGTGGTGCAGGTGGTGATTGAAATGGTGGAGGTGGTAGTACAGGTGGTGGTGGATATGATGAAGGTGGTAGTAGAGGTGGGACATGTGGGGCAGATGGTGGTGATGTGGTGATGGTGATGGTTCTGGTAGTGATGGTGGTCATAGTGGTCATGACGGTTACTTTGGCAGCAGTAACAAACACTTATATAACTTACTATGTGTCACTGATCATTTTACATATATGAACTCATTCAGTCCTCACAAAGAACACTAATGAAGCAAATACTATTATTATCCCCAGTTTACAAGTGAAGGAACTGATGAACAAGAGGTTTTTAACTTCTGCACAGGGCTACATAGCCAGCAGAGTTTAGAGCCTATATGGTAGGCCAGGCATTTTGCCTCTAGATTCTGAGTTCTGAACCAGTAAGCTCGACTGCCACTAGGAATCAGAGTAAAATAAGATTTTCCAAAATTCAGAGTAAAATCAGATTTTCCAAAGTTCTTAGGGAAGTAAATAAAGTCTAGCAGAAAGCTTTCTCCAAGGTATCCCAGTGGCTCTATATCCTCTCAGTTTCTCTCCATTTTTGAATTTCTTGATTATCTAAGATGGGATGCCAGAAAGATGTTCTTAATAATATGTCAACAATTTTAATCCCGAGTCTCCTTTTTAAGGACTGAATTTTCTGTTTATTTTCTAGCTGATCGGTAGTCCAGTGATGGTTCCTTATTGGTCCTTGGGGTTTCAGCTGTGTCGCTATGGATACCAGAATGACTCTGAGATTGCCAGCTTGTATGATGAGATGGTGGCTGCCCAGATCCCTTATGTATGTTCTTCATATGGGTGGATTGGCTCTGGTACCTCATGGCTGATACTAGTCTTCTCTGTATCTGGATTAGCTTGACTTAAATGGGGGGAGGGGCAGTTCCTATAACTATATGACTTTAAAACATTTGGTCAAAAACACCTTTGGTATCTTAAGCATAAAAGGTTGCCCAAACAGTAGTTTTGCTTAACTGAAAAGAGAATGACCCAAATTTAGTCAGATCACCATAGGTGCAGATATAACCTCACTTCCAAAACTTGGCTGGCATACTGTTCCCTCAGCTTTGAGCTAAAGTTGAAGATAGGCATCTTGGTTATCAGTTTCCTGATGAAATAAATATGGAAACAAATTCTGACCTTCTCTTGAGGGGAAGAGGGGTCCAAGAATCAGAGAATTAATCCACTGAACTTCTTACATATTAAATTTTATTCAATATATTTTTCTCTTATTTACAATTGTTGCTATTAATGGTAAGCATGGTATGCAGTATTTCATTTTTAAAAAGAAAGCTATGTCTGATAACCTCTAGGATTAGATACTCTAAAACAATCACAGGTGCTTTTTTTTTTTTATTAAGTAAAAGGTAGATTTTCCATCCATCCAATTATATTAGTGCTGGGGAGTTTACATTATGTTCTTTTCTCTGAAAGTGAACCACCAATTCCAGGGGCAGCCTCTTTGGCAAGGTAACCACAGTCACTCCTACTGGTCTTTCACAAAGCACTTTCTCATCCTCTCTTTTCATTTATCCTCCCAACAGTCTTGGCAGATAGATAGGCATTATCATCCTATTTTTGCTGATTTAGTTTTTTTTCTTCTTACTACTAAAACTTTGAAAATTTCCCAGAATCTAATACCTGATACCTGAGGTTAGAATAAGTCAAAAGGAAGCCTTATGAAATTCACCAATGGTTAGTAGAAGCTTGTCCTCATCTGGAACCTGGCCTTTTCCAAGCAGGAGCCACTCACTTTTCTCCTGTGCTCCCCCCAGGACGTGCAGTACTCGGATATCGACTACATGGAGCGGCAGCTGGACTTCACCCTCAGCCCCAAGTTCCTAGGATTTCCAGCCCTGATTAATCGCATGAAGGATGATGGGATGCGGGTCATCCTCATTCTGGTTAGTCCCTCTATGAATGGGTGGAGTTTGTTAGAGAGAGTGAATGGGCTTTGGTGGAGGAAGCTTTCTTTTGTGTTTCCTTCCATGTCATGAGTGGAGAAGTTGAGGTTCAGAAAGAAAGGTGTATTTCCCAGGATTCACAGAAACATTATGGTTCAGGTGGGAGCTGGTGCCTTTCTGTTTGAAGAGTTCTTTTTTCTGTCTCAAATTGTTCTCTGGATTTGGACTTCTACCTAGTCTGTGCTTTGATTTCAGGACCCAGCTATTTCTGGTAATGAGACACAGCCCTATCCTGCATTCACTCGGGGTATGGAAGATGATGTCTTCATCAAAGCTCCAAATGGTGGAGGCATTGTCTGGGGAAAGGTATGACCAGTGCAGTGATTCACTAATCCCCAGCCTGGGGTGGGTGACAGTGTGTTTGTGCATGTTGTTTTGGGGCCTTTTCTGTTTGGGTTTAGAGCTCAGAAGTTCTCATTTTGTCCATCAATATTTGTCAACACAGTTAAGGAATTCTTAGAAAATATATGTATGCGGTTGCCTTGTGGGATCTACTTTTCTAGATCAAAATCAAGGTATTACCACCTACGACCATGGTTTATAGTTTCTGAGGAAGTGCTATAAGAGATCAATTATCTAGTGCATTGCTTTTGAACATTTTTCTCTCCACAGGTGTGGCCTGATTTCCCTGATGTTGTTATAAATGGGTCTCTAGACTGGGAGACTCAAGTGGAGGTAAAGGGCCCTTTGTGGACATGGGTGAAGTCCGGGCTGCTGGGAAGGAGTGGCCACTCTCAGGATAGTGGATTTCCCCATGCATGTGCCCTCAGGAATACACTGAGGGATTATGTCCTGTGTGTCCATCTGTGTGAATCACTTTACATGTAATATTTTACTCCCAGTTGGGAGGCAGAGATTATTATCTTCAGCATAACTAGGATTCAGAGAGCTTAGATTACTGCTCTGGAGTTTTAGGTGACCAAGTGATGGTTTCAAATCCAAGGCTGCCAGATTCCAAGGGCCCATGAAATTTCTACCTCCCAAGAAATACTGTTTGCCTAGAATGAGTGTATTTGTTGTTGTTTTTATTGTTGTTCCTGAGTATACTTTTTAAAGATTTTTATTTTTATTTATTTGAGAGAGAGACAGAAAGAGAAAGAGAGAGAGAGCAGAGGCAGGGGGAGGGGCAGAGAGAGAAGAAGAAACAGGTTCCTGCTGAGCGGAGAGCCCAATGCGGTGCTCAGTCCTGGGACCCTGGGATCATGACCTGAGCTGAAGGCAGACACTTAACTGACTGAGCCACCCAGGCATCCCTTGAGTATCCGTTTTGAACATAGTCTCCAAACCCTGTCTTGAGTGATGGAATCTTTTTCTCTGTGTGTCTGTTTTCCATGGACAAGCTTCTCCATCTTCACTCTTACAAATCCCCCATCCTGGGGAACCTGGGTGGTACAGTTGGTTAAGTGTCTAACTCTTGGTTTTGGCTCAGGTCATGATCTCAGTGTCTGGAAATCAAGCCCCTCATCTGGCTCTGTGCTCAGCGTAGAGTCTGCTTCTCTTCCTCTCTCCCTTTCCCTCTGCTCTTCCTGCCCCTCAAGTGCTCTCTCTCTAAAATAATTAAGTAAATCTTTTAAAAAATAATATAAAAATAAATCCCCCTTCCTTCCTTGGTTTCTCAACTTCTCTCTTACCTCCCAGCTTCCATCCTTATGTTAACACTTGCTCTCTCTGGGGAATAAGTTCTTACTTATACTGGATCTTATATAAGGATTCAGGGGAGAGGACCTAGCTTCCTCTTCTCTCTGTTGCTTCTCATAGGAAACTATTTGAAATTTGCTGGTCCAGAGAGACCATATGGACACAGTAGTCTGCCAGGCTAGAGAAGTTCAGGGTCTCCTTGAACTTAACATTCATTCATTCATTTGTTCATTCATTTTCTTTTATAGTGTTTTTTCCTCTAATACAATTGAAGTATTACTGACAAAATTGTATGTATTTAAAGTATACAGTGTGGTGATTGAATACATATATGTATCATGAAATGATTACCATAATCAGGTTAATTAACACATCCATCATCTCATATATTTACCATTTGTTAGTGTGTGGTGAGAATACTTAAGATAGGGCACCTAGGTGGCTCAGTTGTTAAGCATCTGCCTTCAGCTCAGGTCATGATCCTGGGGTCCTGGGAATCTAGCACTGCATCAGGCTCCCTGCTCAATGGGGAGCCTGCTTCTCTCCCTCTGCCACTCCCCCTCCTTGTGATCTCTCCATATCTCTCTGAAATAAATAAGATCTTAAAAAAAAGAATACTTAGGATCTACAATCATAGCAACTTTTATGTATATAAGACAGTATTTTTTTTTAAGATTTTATTTATTTATTTGAGGGAGAATGAGTGAAAGAAAACAGGAGAGAGGAGAAGGTCAGAGGGAGAAGCAGACTCCCCAAGGAGCTGGGAGCCCGATGCGGGACTCGATCCTGGAAGTCCAGGATCATGACCTGAACTGAAGGCAGTTGCTCAACCAACTGAGCCACCCAGGCGCCCTATAAGACAGTATTTTTTTAACTGTAGTCACCAGGCTATACATTAGATCTCCAGAACTTACTCATCTTAAAAATAAAATTTTATACCCTTAGACCAGCATCTCCTCATTTCCCCCACTCCATTACCCCTGGTAGACACCATGCTGCTGTCTGTTTCTATGAGCTCAAATTTTTTTTTTTAAGATTTCACATATAAGTGAGATCATATAGTATTTATTTTTCTCTGTACAGGTTTTTCATTTAGCATAATGTCTTCTAAGGTTAGGTATGCTGTGGCAAATAGCAGGGTTTCCTTCTTTATCATGGCTGAATAATATTTCATTGTGTATATATATGTATGCCATATCTTCTTTACCCATTCACCCACTGACAGATGCTTGGATTTTTTCCACATCTTGGCTGTTGGGAATGATGCTGCAATGAACATGAGAGTGCAAATGTCTCTTTAGATATTTCTTTCATTTTATTCGGGATATATATCCAGAAGTGGGATTGCTAGATCACCTGGTAATTCTATGTTTAATTTTTTGAGGAACCTTCATATTATTTTCCACATGACTATACAAATTTAAATTACCACCAATAGTGCACAAGGTGCATGTCTTTTTGTGCATGTCTTCATGAACAGTTGTTATCTCTTATATTTTTGGTAAAAGCTATCCTAGTAGGTAGAAGATGATATCTCATTGTGGTTTTGATTTGCATTTCCCTGATGATTAGGGAACCTGAGTACCTTTTCTTGTACCTGTTGGCCATCTATATGTTTTCTTTAGGAATATATCTATTCGGGTCCTTTGTCAACTTTTTTTTTTCATTTTTTAAAATAATTTTTTAAAATTTATTTTCAGCATAACAGTATTCATTGTTTTTTGTACCACACCCAGTGCTCCCTGCAGTCCGTGCCCTCTCTAATACCTTTTTAATCTGTTTTTTTTTTTCTATTGAATTGTATAAATTCCTTATATACTTTGGAAGTTAATCTCTTGTCAGATACAGGGTTTTCAAGTATTTTCTCCCATTTCCTAGGTGGCCTTTTCATTTCATTGATTATTTGTCATGCAGAAGCTTTTTATTTCCATATAGTCCCACTTGTTTATTTTTGCATTTGTTGCTTGTGCTTGTGGTGTCAGATTCTCCCCCAGAGTCATTGCCAAGACCAATGTCAAGGAGCTTTTCCCCTGTTTTCTTCTAGAAGTCTCACAGTTTCTGGTCTTCTATTTAAGTCTTAGGGCACCTGAGTGGCTCAGTCATTTAAGCATCTGACTCCTGATCTCAGCTCAGGTCTTGATCTCAGGGTCATGAGTTCAAGCTCCACACTGGGCTCCATGCTGGGTGTGGAGCCTACTTAAAAAAAATAAATAAATAAAAAGAAATTTAAAAAAATTAAGGCTTTAATTCAGGTTGAAAATTTTTTTGTGAATGCTGTAAGGGAAGGGTTCATTTTCATTTCTGTACATGTGGATATCCAGTTTTCCTAGGACTGTTTATTGAGGAGACTGTTGTTTTCCCACTGTGTGCTCTTGACATGTTTGCCAAAGATTAGTTGATGGCACATGTGTAGATTTCTTTCTGGACCTTCTATTCTGTGTCATTGGTCTATGTATCTTTTTTTTTTTTTGCCAGTACATGATTTTTAAATCATACTGGGAAAGGGACCACTTCAGTAACGAAGAGGTTGGCTTCCCCTACAATTCGTAAGCCATTGAGGGCATTTGGAAATCTGTGGGACAGTTTTGATTATTACAGGGGAGCACCAAATGGCATTTAATGGACAGTGACTAGGGATGCTCAGAGTTCTGATTGTGGGGGATGTTCCCTGAAGAATTCTGCCCCAAATGCCAGTTGTGTTTTTTATTAGAGATTCTAATGAAGGCACCCTAATAAAGTCATGATATATATTTGATAGCATGTAAGAGATTCTCAGTAGATAGAATAATTATGACTACTTTTATTAATAAGACCCACTTCATGATGCTGGTGGGGACAAAGCTACTGATATCCAGGTCTGGCCTGGCTGTGGGTAGTATAAAGCAAACAAACAAACAAGCAAACAGTAGGCAGCCCGTGGAAAGCAGATTGCTGAGTCTGAAGCTCAAATTGAATTCAGGAAGTCTAAGGTTGGGGGCTACAAACTGAATTTTGCTAGCACGCGCATAGTGGGTTGTGAAAGTGATCCTATGACCAAACATGCAGATGGTCCTTCACGAGTTGAGATCAAGGGGAGTGACGACAGAAGTTGCAAGGCTGGAGCTGAATAGAGATGGTTGTGAGGCAGAGCCAACACCTTGGAGAATGGCAAAGTATGTATTTCTTGCGTAAATCATCAGAGCACTTTTCAGTGAGACTAATGAATTAGAATTGGTCAAGTTTCTCACTTGTATCCCCTATGGGATTCAGTTGTGACTCAGGCATGGCTGGTACTGACTCTGTTTACCCTAATCCTCCATCTCCCTCCTCTACACCATGTTTCTAACCCTGCCTGAGCTGGAGCTCTGTTTCTGGTGAGAGGTTCTCTTCTTTTGGTTCCATGTTTCTACCTCTATTTTCTAGCAAAAGCCATCCCTTTCAAGAGATTCTCAGTGATGTTGTTCACCAGTTCACTTCACTGTGAGCTGGATCCCTGAATTTTGTTTCATTTCTGTTTTCTTCTTTGTGTGATTTTTTTGCCTTTTATCTAGACATATGGGTTCTTACTTGCCTTTTGTCTATTATATATAAGAACAGGAGGGTTCCTAAACCAAGCCCTCTTTCTGTTGTCCCCCTTCCTCCTTACCCCCCTCCCCCAGGACCCTCTCCTCCCACCAGTAGCATTACTTAACTCTTTAGCTCTTAAAATGCACTGAGGAACACAGAGGAACCTATTTGCTGGGACATACAAAGGACCATGAAGTACCATTACAAGCAGTGTGGGATGTATGGAAATTTATAAATATTTGCCGCTGCTGCCGCTCGGAGGTGTGAACTCACGATTATTCACTGAGCATCTGTTTCACATTAGGTTTGAAGCTAAGCACTGGGGTGGGGGGTGGGGGAGTACAAAGTTCAACCAGAAGAGTATAAAACAAGATCCTTGCTCTCAAAATCCTGATAATATAGTTAAGCTTTGGATCCAGGTTAAAATAAAGACACAGCTTTAATTATTTGGGGGAGGATGAAGAGAAGAGAGCAGTGTTAAAACTTCCTCTTTAGCTCCCCCCAAGTGACTTGACACACAAGTACAGTTGTCCAGTGATTTCTTAAACTACAGAAAGCACATGCACACCAGTGAAATGTCTCACCCCTCACCTCCTTTCCCCAGTGGGAGTGAGACGGGAGAGGATTGTCTGGGTGTTGCCTTCCATCCTGTCGACAGTCCATCTGATGCCTTTCAAGCTGCAATCTCTCCTGGCTCCGGCTCTGTCTGAGCCGAGCTTCGGAAATGGCAGGACAGAGGTTGAAAGTGAAGCATCTAGCACACGAGACAGTGAGTTTAGGGTGTTGGTTGGTACT
This sequence comes from Lutra lutra, assembly GCF_902655055.1. Taxonomy (NCBI): domain Eukaryota; kingdom Metazoa; phylum Chordata; class Mammalia; order Carnivora; family Mustelidae; genus Lutra; species Lutra lutra. Next base: position 96,315,607 of record NC_062288.1, read on the forward strand.
GTTCATGTTGATACAAAAAGGAAGACGGTCCATGGATACTTTCCAAATGCTAAGCAGGTGTCTAATTTGTGCTAATGTCTCTTCTGTGCGCTCATATTTCAAGGAAGCTGCAAATGTTATCTAGGCTCTGTCTGGATTATCTATCATTACGCGTTATAGGGATGTACATGAGTTATGCCCTCAGGAAATGTCGGTTTGCTATCGAATATAATTTGGGGGACCGATAAACTATATTTAATTTTTACAGCTCTACCGAGCTTATGTGGCCTTTCCCGACTTTTTCCGTAACTCAACTACCACATGGTGGAAGAGGGAGTTACAAGAACTCTACGCCAACCCACGGAATCCAGAGAGGAGCTTGAAGTTTGACGGCATGTGGATTGTGAGTGTGTGGGTTCGTGTCTGTGCACATGTGGGTGGATGTGTTTCTGTATTTGTGTGTCTAAGCTTATATATCATGACCTTTAATCAAGAGGAATAATAATCATCCAAGAAAGACTTTGGACCCATCCGATTGCAATTCCTCCAATTAGTAGTGGAACATCCCTAACTCTCCTCATATCTTACAACTCACCTGAAGTTCCTGCTGTAAAACACCAGGGTGATTACTAGGAATTTCCCGGACTTGAACCTTGCCCTCATACCTTGAGGGAGATTTTTTTTTAATCCTCTAGCCAGTCATTCTTGTGGGCTTGATTGATTGCTCTAGTCAATTCTCAGCTGGATCTAATGAGTGTCCCTGCGCTGGTATCTACCGGATTGCTGGAAGGCGAATGATTTATTCATTGCTTCCTTGTCTCTGAGTTGGCAGGATGTAATGATTTGAAAAAGTAAGATATATCTGTGTTTGACATTTCTAGGATATGAATGAGCCAGCGAGTTTTGTGAATGGAGCAGTTCCTCCGGGCTGCAAGGATGCCACTCTGAACCACCCTCCCTATATGCCATGTAAGAGCCCTCGGCCTCCTCCGTTGGCAGAGCCATGACTACGAGGACATGACCGCCACAAGCACCACAAGGGTTCTGACTATTCAGGGCACATCTTAACTGGTGCTGTGGTTTGGGGGATGGGAGGCAAGACAAATACGCATCAAGCACTTTATTGGCCCTGTTGGATGAATTTCTCAGATTTGTTCTGAAAACACTTAACAGTGGTTATGTCCCCAGAGGATTCTGTCTAAGTTTCTTAATTCTTCAGGCCTCTGTGAATTCCCCCACAGGAGTTTTTTGTGCTGCCAGTGGGTGGAAAGCAGCAGCTTTCCCTTATCAGGGAGTCGATGGACTTTGGTGTTATCCTTGTGTTCATATCTTGGCTTCAGAAATTATACTCACTATGAATTGTGTGACCATCAACAGATTACTTGATGTTTCCAAATCTTTGCTTTAAATTGTGAAGGAAGAAAATGCTATCTCTTTTATAGAGTTACAATAAAAATTACATGAAATGATTTATAAGAAAAATATTTAGACTGCATCCTGTCAACTAATTAGGTGTTTGACAATTGTGTTTTCCTCCCCTTGCCCTCACTTTCTCCTGGAAAACTCTGCGGGGGACTTGAAGTTAAAACACTTGTGTCCATTGCAGCTCAGAGCCGAGCATGGTCCCCATGGTCCCATGCCCCTGAGGAGGAGAGAGAGACCCATGCAGGGGTCAAATTAGACTTAAGATCCAGTGTCAGATACCTTAAAGAGAAGTCAGGGATAACAGGATTAGGCGTGGCATTGACATCACTAGATCTTTCTTCTCAGATTTGGAGTCCAGGGACAGGGGCCTCAGCAGCAAGACCCTGTGCATGGAGAGTGAGCAGATCCTGCCAGATGGCTCTCGGGTGCGACACTACGACGTTCACAGCCTGTATGGATGGGCCCAGACCAGACCCACCTATGAGTGAGTCACCCTCTCTGTTCTCTGGTGCACCTGACCTGCAGGGATAGCCAGTGGTTGATGAAGGAAACCTGCTTTTCCTTCCATGTCCCTCTCAAGGGTTAGGAAAATTTAAATCACAACTAGGTCACAATTCTTATTTATTAAGCAAACATGAGCATGGAGCCAGGCTCCAAGATCAGTGTTAGGACAGATTTAGGGGTGCCTGGGTGGCTTAGTCAGTTAAGCACCTACCTTCAGCTCAGGTCATGATCCCAGGGTCCCAGTATCAAACCCTGCATCAGGCTCCTTGGTCGGCGGGAAGCCTGCTTCTCCCCCTTCGTCTGTCTGCTGCTCCCCCTGCTTGTGTTCTCTCTCTGTGTGTCAAATAAGTAAATAAATAAAATCTTTAAAAAAAAAAAAGAAGAAGAAGAGGAAGAAGGACGGCTTTAAGTAAGCATTTGCCAGAGAGAAAGATAGTCCTTGTGAAGGAGACATACACAGAGACACAAGTGATCACACAGGGCAGCTGATGCTGTAATTAATTCCAGGAGGTGAAGGGAACACAGAGGACTGGCTATCTTTTCTTGCATTTCAAAAGGGACTCATCTCTGTTGGCTTTTCTTTTTCTTTCCTTCTTCTTTTTTTAAAAAATTATTCTTGTTGGAGAGCCAATTGATGTTCTGCTGAATTCGTCCTGTCCTATTTTGTGAGTTGAATGAATAAGAAGAGTTCTCTTATGGAAAGTCTCATAAAGAAATTCACCTTCTTTCTCCCCAAATACAAAAACTTAGTACTTAGTAAAGAAGTGGTAAGACTTAGTGATTAGTCATTATTTTTAGGTGATTCAATAGGCTTATTACAAAGTTTGTGGTAAAACACTGTGAAACACCATGTAAAGGCGTAGCTGCTACTATCATCTCTATCATCTCAGATCAGTCAGTGGGGATTTCATCATGGCTCTGATTTCCATATTTCCTCCAATAATTCAGGAGATATTTTGTTGCCATAACTTAGGCTCCAAAACTCTGGGAGGAGAAGCTCTGTGGCCTTTCCTCCTCTGATCTCTCCCCATTCACCTCCTTGTTCCCCTCCAACAAGAGCTGTGCAGGAGGTGACAGGACAGAGAGGGATTGTCATCACCCGCTCCACGTTCCCCACTTCTGGCCGCTGGGGAGGTCACTGGCTGGGCGACAACACAGCTGCCTGGGACCAGCTAAAGAAGTCTATTATTGGTGTGTGGGCTTATCCTTAAGGGCCTCTTTTGGTGGGAAGGGGGTTAAGACCCTCAATAAAGGATTCTTGAGGGAGGAGGAGGCAGATCAGAAGTGCTGCCTCTGACACAGCTGTGTTCCCGTTGCAGGCATGATGGAGTTCAGCCTCTTCGGCATATCTTATGTAAGTGTCTTTGGGTCATTTCTAATCCCCAAGCAGGTAGTGACACCTTTCAGAAATCACCAACGGACTTGTTTTCTTCTACCTCATTTCAGACAGGAGCAGATATTTGTGGGTTCTTTCAAGATGCTGAATATGAGATGTGTGCTCGCTGGATGCAGCTGGGAGCCTTTTATCCTTTTTCGAGGAACCACAATACCATTGGGACCAGGGTAGGACGTCTGCTTATAGCTCAGAAGTGTTGTGTCATTAGGAATACAACCTCCAAGTTTGAGCTGGGTTCTCTGTGACATTTTCAAAACAATTGAACCCTCATGTTTCTTGTTTTTTATTTGATACATTTATGTAGTGTGAAATGATTACTGCGGAAGGATTAGTTAACACCTCCATCACCTCACAAGATTGCCATTTCTATTTTTTGTGGTGAGAATATTTAGTATTTACTCTTTTCGCAGCTTTCAAGTATATGATATAGTATTGTTAACTACAGTCACCATGCTGTGCATTTCATTAGCAGAACATATTCATCTTATAATTGGAAATCTGTAGCCTTTGACTGATACATCCCTATTTCTTCCATCCCCCAGCCCCTCATAACCACTGTTCAGCTCTCTAATAGATGTGAGGTAGTATCTCATTGTGGTTTTGATGTGCATTTCCCTGATGAAGAGTGATGTTGAGCATCTTTTTGTTGGCAATTTGTATGTCTCCTTTGGAAACTGGAAACCAATAATAGGAGGAATACTGGAAAACTCACAAATATGTGGAAGCTAAAGAGCCAATGGGTCAAAGATGAAATCAAAAGAAAAAATAAAAAAATCTTGAATGGAAACACAACATACCAAAACTTACGGGATGTAGTGAAAACATTTCTAAGGGGAAGTTTATAGTGATAAACACCTACATTAAAAAAGAGAGCAAGAAAGAAAAATCTCAAATAAACAACCCAACCTTACACCTCAAGGAACTAGCAAAAGAAGAATGAATTAAGCCCAGAGTGAGCAAAAGAAAGGAAATAACAAAGATCAGAGGAAAAATAAATGACATAGAGACCAGAAAAACAACAGAAAAGGTCAACAAACTAAGATCTGGTTCTTTGGATAGATAAACAAAATTAACAAACCTTTAGTTTTACTTACTAAGGAAAACAGAGAAGGCTCATATAAAGAAAAGTATAAGTGCAAAAGGGAGACATTAGAACCAATACCACAGTAATGCAAAGGATCACAAGAAACTACAATTGTAAACTAACAAATTGGACAACCAAGAAGAAATGAAGAAATTCCTAGGAAGATACAACTACCAAGACTGAAACATGAAGAAACAGAAAAGCCAAACACAAATACCAGATAAGGAGACTGAACTAGTAATAAACATCCCCAACAAAGAAAAGTGATTTCCCTGGTGAATTGTATCAAAAATTTTAGAGAAAAATCAACACCAAGACCTCCTCAAACACTTCCAAGAGACTGAAGAGGAGGGAACATTCCCAGGCTCATTTCACAAGATCAGCATTATCCTGACACTAAAGCCAAAAAAAGACACTACAAGAAAACTAAAGATCAATATCCCTCATAAATATAAATCCAAAAATTTGCAATAAAATATTAGCACACTGAATTCAACACTTGGAAAAAATCACACACCATGATCAAGTGGGATTTAACTTGGGACGTAAGGTTGATTCAACATACACAAATAAGTGTGATACACTACATTAATAGAAGGAAAGATAAAAATCATATGATCGTCTTGATATGTGCAGGGGAAAAAACTGACAAAACATAGCCTCCTTCCATGATGAAAACTCTCGACAAATTGAGCACAGAAGGAATGTACCTCAATGTTATAAAGGCTGTATGCGACAAGCCCACAGCTAATATCATGCTCAAAGGTGGAAGCTTGAAAACATTTTCTCTAAGATCGGACATAAGACAAGTGCCCACTCTCACTACTCCTGTTTAGCATAGTATTGGGAGTCCTAGCCAGAGTAGTCAGGCAAGAAAAAGAAATGAAAGTCATTTAAATCAGAAAGGAAGTAAAACTATCTCTGTTTACAGTTCATATGATCTTATATAGAAAGTCCTAATGACATCATAAAAATTGCTAGAGTGAATCAATTAATTCAGTAAAGCTGCAGAACACAAAGTGAACATACAGGAATAAGTTGTGTTTCTGTATACTGACACCAAGATATCCGAAAAAGAAAGAAAGCAATGCCACTCACAGTAGCATCAGAAATCTGCCCTTCAATGGACGAATGGATAAGGAAGATGTGGTCCATATACACTATGGAGTATTATGCCTCCATCAGAAAGGATGAATACTCAACTTTTGTAGCAACATGGACGGGACTGGAAGAGATTATGCTGAGTGAAATAAGTCAAGCAGAGAGAGTCAATTATCATATGGTTTCACTTATTTGTGGAGCATAACAAATAACATGGAGGACATAGGGAGATGGAGAGGAGAAGGGAGTTGAGGGAAATTGGAGGGGGAGGTGAACCATGAGAGACTATGGACTCTGGAAAACAATCTGAGGTTTTTGAAGGAGCGGGGGGGGGGGGTGGTGGTGGGAGGTTGGGGGAGCCAGGTGGTGGGTATTAAGGAGGACATGTATTGCATGGAGCACTGGGTGTGGTGCAAAAACAATGAATTCTGTTACACTGAAAAAAAATTTAAAAAAATCAATAAGATACTTAGTAATAAATTTAACCAAGGAGATGAAAGATCTATACAATGAAAACTATAGGACATATGTGAAAGAAATTGAAGAATACACAAACAAATGGAAAGATATTCCATGTTCATGGATTAGAATTAAATTGTTACAATGTCCATACTACCCCCAAACCATTTATAGAGTCAGTGCAATCATTATCGAAATCCAACAGCATTTTTTGCAGAAATAGAAAAAAAAATCCTAAAATTCTTATGGAACTACAAAACCCCAAATAGCTAAGGCAAACCTGAAAAAGAATAAAGCTGGAGGCATTGTGCTTCCTGATTTCAAACTATATCACAAAGTTACAGTAATCAAAACAGTATGTTATTGGCCTAAAAATAGGTAAATGGAACAGAATCAAAAGTACAGAAATAAACCTTTGCATATAGCATTTGACAAGGGAGCCAAGAATACTCAATGAAGAGAAGGCAGTCTCTTCAATAAATGCTGTTGGGAAACTGGATAATCATACCAAAGGATGAAATGGGAGCCCTATCTTATATCACTCACAAAAATTAACTCAAAATGATTATAATTTAAATGTAGGATGTGAAACTGTAAAAATTCTAGAAGAAAACATAGGGGAAACCCCCTTGACATTGTTCTTGGCAATGACTTTTTTGGATATAACACCAGAAGCACAAACAATGAAAGTGAAAATAAGTAAGTAGAACTACATCAAATTCAAAAGCTTCTGCATAGCAAAAGAAACAACTAACAAAATGAAAAAGACAACTATGGAGTGGGAGAAAATATTTGCAAACCATATCTCTGATTAGGAATTAATATCCAAAATATTTAAGGCACTCATACAAAGCCATGACAATAACCACAATCTGATTTAAAAATGGGAAGACATTTTTCCAAGAAGACATACACATGGCTAACAGGTACATGGAAAGGTCCTTGTTTTAGTGAACCAGATTCCTCAGTGTTCTTTAGATTCTTTTGTTTGTTTAGGCTGGTTGTACCAAATATATTCCAAAGATAATATCTTACAGAGACATTTCATCAGTTGTCTTGGGCAAGCTTGAGTGACTTCTTTCAGTATATTAAGAATATTCTCAGGACCCTCTATAATCAACTTTGGTTTAGCTATGTGTGATCTTTGTTTGTAAAAAGCATTCAGTGACTTCCTTAAGCTCCCAGGTCCCCAAGGTGAGCTCTGAACACTCTTTTTTTCTCCTTTAGAGGCAAGACCCTGTGTCCTGGGATGCTGCCTTCATGAATATTTCCAGAAGTGTACTGCTGACCAGATACACCCTGTTGCCGTATCTCTACACCCTGATGCACATGGCCCACACGGAGGGCAGCACTGTCGTGCGGCCTCTTCTCCACGAGTGAGTCTAGCTGGGGTCCCAGTGACTAAGGGATAATAACATTCTGTGTGATGGCTTTTGAAAAAAAAAATTCCAAATTAAAGACATGATTGCCCTTTGCCATTAGATTTCCAGGCACAGACCATGCATTGTAACTCCTTTTAGCGCAGCGTCAGTCATGCCCTAGGTCCTTGATAAAAGACTACTGAACGAAAAAAATTCAAAGTGATTACAATACAGCATGGAATACTTTCTTTCTAAATTGGGCATATGAAGAACTGCCTATCTCTTGTAGAAGCTCAGGTCACAAAACACGGCCAGATATGAGGGATGGAGATTTGAGGGCTGAAGGCCATTCTTGCTTGGAGCTATGTATAGGTGAGAATATGTCTAAATCCAACCATTTCTGGGATTTGAAGAACATGACAGGAAGTATGTATCTGATTAAAGGAGACCTAGGGAAAGAGTTAAAGGAAGGTGTAGAATGCATTTGGATTTCTGACTTGGGTCGGAACTCGAGGAGTTTCTTCAGGGTCTGGCCTGAGGCCCTGTTGGGGGTCCTGATTGTGGTACCTTGGTTTCTCTTTCTAGGTTTGTGTCAGACCGGGTGACCTGGGATGTAGACAGTCAGTTTCTGTTGGGCCCAGCCTTCCTGGTCAGCCCTGTCCTGGAGCCTGTGAGTATGGAGGCCTCTGATGAACAGAGAATTAGAGCTACAAGGCCCAGTGACTAGAGGTAGCAGAAGAGGCCTGGTCTGCTGGGGTTCCTGAGATGGGGTCTCTTGCTCTACTGTCTCTTCTTCTGCCTCTGAGCTGAAGTCCAACACTTAGGTGCTCTGGTCCTCTGCTTCCTCATCTTTAAATCAGCCTAACAGATTCTAATGCATAGGATAATCAAGAAGGAAAGAACCTTATGACATATTTCAAGATAGAATCATTTCTTTATTAACTAAAATAAGGAGTATGTGTGAGTATGGGTCAGAAACAAATTTTGCAGGATTGTTTATACCGATGTGCATAATCTTGCTTCTGGCTAGTACTTCCCTTCCTTCTAAAAGATGTTTTCAGGCAGCAAAAGGCATTTCTTCACTTTTTTGGTTGATGTATAGGCTTCTGATTAAAATACCAGCTAATTACATCCTCCCCAAAATTTCCTGCACTAATCATAATCCCTGAGGTTCTGGTACCATAAAATCTCCAAATTTTTCTTCTGCTTCAGCCCCAACCTGAGTTTGTCTCTTTAGAGAGGGGTGAGTCTGTAAGCAAAGGGTGATTCCCGCCCCCCCAAAGTCCTGATCTCAACGGGCTTTAGGGAGACCGTTAATTTTGGATAGGCAAATATCCCATTTGGCAAGAGGGAATAGAAGAAGGTCTTCCCAACATTATTGGCCTCTGAAAAGATGAACATGTGGGTCCAAGGCCAATACTATTGTTTTGACCTTTTAACTGTGTGAATTAGTTACACTGCCCTGGATACAAGAGCCTACCTCCCAAGACTTGTTTGTGTTTAATTTTAGTATGCCAGAAATGTCACTGCGTATTTCCCTGGAGCCCGCTGGTATGATTACTACACGGTAAGTTTTTCTGGTGATTTATGCAATTTGGGAAAATGGTAGTGTGCACAGGCTTCTGGATCTGACACACCCACTGGTCAGGTTCTGACATTGTCACTCATTTGATGTGTGATCTTGGAGTAGGCACTTTTAATCTTATAGCCTCAACTTCTTCACCTCTAAATAGGATAAGAGCACTTCCTTTGCAGAATTGCTATAAAATAACCTATTTTGTGAGTGTTCTGTGTGTTAGTTTTTAATCTTTCACAATGGTGTATAATGGCAACACTAGTAAACACTTGAAATTGTACAGTAAACTATAGTTTGTTTCTATTGTCCCTTGTGAGACCATAAGTTCATAAGTAGAGGGGCCTTTCCTCTCTGTCTTTTTATTAAATATCTCCTTCTGTAGCATAGATGCTCTAGGACAATCTGTTAAATGTAATATCCTGAGGTAAGAGTGGTCTTGGGCAGTATGTAAAATGTACGTGGAGGTATGAGACCCAACCCTTGTGTGCCGAGCAACATAAGTGCATTTAGAAATGCAAGATGAACACATCATTCTCTGTCTGGAACATTTCTAGGCTGGTCTGAGCCCCAGAGACTCAGCTGGGAGAATGGAGCCTTTCAAAGTAGCCTCAGGGCCATGTCCTCTTGTAGGGACACAAGTCAGGCTTTATTCTCGAGGAAGAATCAAAGGTGGTGTTTCCTCTCCCTATAGCCAAGCCTGGTCTAATAACTTTTCTGAGGAGAGCAAAGCAGAGGACTCGAAATACAGGAAAAGGAGACATATAGGAAAAGGAGGACAAGAGCCAGTGGGTTTGTGGTGGGATTAAGGGAAAACCAGACAAGGACAATGGAAGTCTTGCTCCTCTTCTCTGTCTCAGGGAGCCCTGAGTCCTTCCCTGACACCTTCTCCTTTCTTTTTCTTTTTCCTTTTTTTAAAATTTAATTTCTTTTCAGTATAACAGAATTCACTGTTTATGCACCTTCTCCTTTCCACCACTCTTCCCTTTATTTTTGCTGGGCTGAATCCTCCTCTGGAAGCCCTCATTAAGACTCAGCTATGTGGGGGCACCTGGGTGGCTCAGTGGATTAAAGCCTCTGCCTTCCGCTCAGGTCATGGGATTGAGCCCCGCATCGCATCGGGCTCTCTGCTCAGCGGGGAGCCTGCTTCCTCCTCTCTCTGCCTGCCTCTCTGCCTACTTCTGATCTCTGTCTGACAAGTAAATAAATAAAATCTTTAAAAAAAAAAAAAAAAGACTCAGCTATGTGGTTCGCAACCAGAGCTTTCCAGGAGGGGGCAGCCAACTGTTTTTAAGCAAGCTAGCCTTGCTCCTGAATTTGCATGTTGACTGCTCCGTTCACTCCCTGTCAGTGATTCTGAGTACACTGAGGTTTCCTCGTGCAGGGCCAGCACTAGGGTGCAGCAAGGGAGGTGCCTAGGCAGGGATGGAAAGCCTGGGAGAAAACACAAGGACGCCCAGCTTAGCTTATAACCACTTTTTGCACAATTTTTTTTGCTATTTGTGCAATGGAACTTGGGAATTAGCAAATACCTCGAACGAAGGATAGGTGAAGAATGTATGATATATAATCTTGGTTGTTCCCATTTCTCAAGGATCGTGGCTCCTATCATAGTGGCCGTGGTAGCTGTGAATTCCCATCCCCCACTCTCCCGCCTATGCTCCTCTGACCAGCAGAAGCAAGAAGGTCCCCTTACTGCTTGGCCTGTAGGCCTCACTTGTTTCATGAAGTAGCAGGTGCCTTGAAGGCACGACAGGTTGATGTGCTCCATGGAGTGGGTCTACTTCAGTAAGCCCGGCTCTTCATCTATGCCGAGTCTTAGTTTCTCCAAGTAAGGTGCAAACCCAGCAATTTACAGCTCCTTCTAGAGCTCTCTGCCTATCTCAGGCACACCTCTGTGCTTGATCATTCTATGAAGTGTCTTTTCCCCATTCCCCCTCCGTTCTGTCATTCTGGGCACTGCAGTTTGTAGCTTTATTCGGGAGAGGTGGAGGCATGGGACTAGTTACCTATGTTTATGAAGCTTAAGAGTAGGCAATGTGGGGGTGCCTGGGTGGCTCAGTGGGTTAAAGCTTCTGCCTTTGGCTCAGGTCATGATCCCGGGGTCCTGGGATTGAGCCCCACATGGGGCTCTCTGCTCGGCAGGGGGCCTGCTTCCCCCCCCCCACCCTCTCTCTCTGCCTGCCTCTCTGCCTACTTGTCATCTCTGTCTGTCAAATAAATAAATAAAATCTTAAAAAAAAAAAAAAGAGTAGGCAATGTGTATGAATCATTTATCATAATGAATCATATTTATTCATGAATCATATTTATCTACCTGTGGCCATTTTCTTTGTTTACAGTATAGACATATGTCTACATATGTTACATATGTTGGATTCTACATGCAGACATATGTCTACATGTGCTACATAAATTAGTTTCTTAAAACAGTGCTTCTCAATCATAATCAATGACTTATACAGTTGATGCAAATTCTCCCCCGCAAAGGCATTTGGGTTGTCTATTCTTATTTTAATAGGGCTGCTTTGAGATTTTTACCTTACAGTCATATCTTAATGGATATTTAAACAGAAATTTGTTAGACTAGCCTGGTCAGAAACTATTTAAAGTAAAGCAAACAAGCTTGTGATTAATCAAGTATTAGAAATGAAATCATGAGATTAAAATCACAGTGTATTTATGTAACATGTAGTAGGATGGAAATACCATTGAGAGAAATAAGGAATTTGGTAGAGAGATAACTTGACAGTTTTACATGTGTCGAGTTTCACCTGAAGGTGGGATAATCAGTGGAGGAAATGTCATGTTCATCAGATAATGGAGTGAAATGTCATTAGAGATCATATAATCAGATTTTCTCATGCTATCAGTGAGAAAACCAAGGTAGCCCAGAGATGTGGGGCTGGACCTTTTATTAAACCCTGTAGACTTTAGAGTCCTGAGGCAGGCCGGTGAAGCAGAGTCCATTCCAGGGAGTGTGGCACCCGTCACTGGGCTTCCTTCTGACCACCCACCCCTGCGATCCGTACAGGCAGAATATACCTAAGATGAACGTAAGGGACCAAAGCAGAGGAAAATTATGGTAGCTTACCTCCTTCCCGTTAAAGTAGCGATTATCAAATGAGAGAATTTTGCCTATCAGGGGACATTTGGCAACATCTGGAGACCTTTTGTCACATGTGGTGGGCAAGGTTGGGGAGGTGCTCCTGGCATGTAGGGTAGAGACATGGGTAAGCACCCCCAAAACATCTCCCCAAGACAAAAAATTTTCTGGCCCCAGATGTCCATAGTGCTAGGGCTGGGAAGCCCTGCCTTAGGCTGAAGAAATGTGGAAGGCCGGTTTCATAGAAACTGAGCTTTATGGCTCTCGGTGAGAGAGGACTTCTGCCACACAGGAGGCAAGAAAAAGATGTTAAACACAAAGGAAGCTGTAGTGAGTTACAGACAGGGATTTGTAAAGGAAGTCAGCTCATTTTAATTCTTTCTGTCAAGTAGGAGTCAAGGCTTTAGTGAAGTTGGTGAGGGTTGGGGGGGTTGGAGGCAGTGAGAGGAAATGGAGCAGAGACAAAGTGAAAGGTCTGGAAATGCCATTGCAGAGTGTATATCAGGAGGCAACAAGAAATAAGTAAAAGGCTCGCTCAGCCTCCTCTAGCACTGCTCTCTGACACAGAAACAGGATGTAGAATGAGGGTAGGCTGAGACGCACACTGCGGTCTCCTGGAGTTTGTACAGTAAAAACCCCACAACACAAGGGGTGCTGACATGATGTTGCAGCAACAATGTGAGAGTCCACACAGCCACTGAGTGAGTGGAGATGCATACTAAGCTGTGTGCTGAAGGGTCACGGATGGGCACCAAGTCCAGAAGAGTGGACGAGGTGTCTGGTAAAGGTGTCGTTCAGTGAGGTGTGTTCTCAGCCTGTCTTACCTTCTTTTGGCCCACAGGGTAGGGACATTGGAGCAAGGGGAGAGTGGAAGTCCTTGGAGGCCCCTCTTGACCACATTAATCTTCACGTCCGTGGGGGCTACATCCTGCCCTGGCAAGAGCCTGCACAGAACACGCACTTAAGGTGAATGACAAGGGACAGAGCTTCTCTTTTACCTGCCAGTTAGCTCAGATCCTGGTGAAGCCCACCAATTTGTAAGCAGTACCATCAGACCCCAAAAGAATTTTACTATAGATTTTTGTTTGTTGGTTTGTTCATGTTTTAACCTTGACTCTATACTCTTTGAATAATTATTAACAACTATTTTGGATTTAAGTGGGTGAGATGATAGATCTAATTTTTCATACTTGAAATGGAAGTTAAACAAGGAGCAACCTGATTCATACTAGTTTTAGAAGACTCTCTGGATCTTAATTGACTCTGCTAAGAAAACTATGGCTGAGAAATTGTGTAAAAAACACTCTACAACTGAAGATTGAGGCTGAGATTACTCACATACAGGATTTTAGAATTCTAGACCTTAGTTTATACAATAATTAATAATAGCTAACATCAAGTGAATGCTTGCTCTGTGCCTAGAACTATACTAATATGGAGGTTTCTACTTGGAAATTATTTATTTTTCTTAACAAAAAAAATTGTGATGTAAATACTATCATCCCCATTTCACAGATGAGCAAAGAGAGGCTTCAAGTGGTCACACAGTTAGTAAGTAGTTCAGCAGGGACTAAAATCCATGTCTGTCTGATGTCAAACTAAAATTCTTAGAGCCATAGCCATTTGATTAAAAAAAAATCAGTTAAAAACTGAATAACTTAAGACATTTATAAACAGCTCACTGAACATGTGCTTAGGAAATTGGTTCATGAAAAAAGAAAGATCACATCAGGATTTTTGCTTGTAGTTTAGTGTGGTACTTTTAGAGCACTTATAGGATTGTAGAGCCTTAAAGGAAAATACATTCATTCATTCATTCAGTCATTCATTCCTGACATGAAATCATATAGCCACTGAAGACAGAGCTATTACTAGATCTCAAGTCTCTTGAATCCTAATACCCAGTCTTTATACCATGAAGCACTTCCCTTATATTTCTATGAAAACCCTTGGTTTGTGGTAGTGGTTTTGTTTTTAGCTAATGACTCTTTCCTACCTCACTGCAGCCGTCAGAAATTCATAGGCTTCAAGGTTGCCTTGGATGATGAGGGGACTGCTAAAGGCTGGCTCTTCTGGGATGATGGGGAAAGCATTGGTAAGTAGGGTTGCCTTGGATTCGTGTCAATACCACTGACTAGGGGACAGGCCTGCTTCATATCTTTGCCACATCAAAATAGTTTTGCGTTCTTAAACATAGCCATTTGTTATTTTAAGTGTACAATACCTATTGTATATGATCCTTATGCCTCATGTAAATGAAGTGTAGCTCTGAATCTGTTGCCATTACCCAACTTTCCTAATTCTCTGTGTGAGACCACAGCATGGAAGCCAATGGGAATCTGCTACCATGTGGTTTATGTTCATAGGCACATTCCCTAATTTCATGGTTTACTGTCCCAACAAGAAAGGCAGTACCTTTATCAGCTGTGCTATTTATTTGGGGTGATTTTCCACTAGGAGTTGGAAAACTCTTGGGAGGAAGGCTTACATTCCATAGCTACGTCTAAGCCAATGCTGTCCAGTACAGTAATGGAAATAGACTGTATCTGTTTGCCCAATATGGTAGCCATTGGCATAGATGGCTATTGCATACTTGAAATGGGACAAGTGCATCCCAGGAACTGAATTTTTAATTTTATTAATTGTAATTAATTGTAATTTAAATAGATACATACTGCCAGTGGCTGCTATCTTGGAAGGCACAGCTCTAGAGGATAGCCAATGCCCTCTGATTGAGTGGTAAGCAAATGAGTGAGAGATAGAATATGGGGAAGAGTGACCAAGCCCCAAAAGTAGGAGGTAGGGTGCGAATGCCTGTGCTAGACATGCCGAGCTTCATATTCTCCCCAAACCTGTGGTGTACATTAAGGATAAAGGACAAAGAAGTCTTCTCTATGGTTTTTCTTGGTCTCCGGAGATTGTGTTTAAAAAATTACCCCATATTGGGGCACCTGGGTCGCTCAGTGGGTTAAAGCCTCTGCCTTCAGCTCGGGTCATGATCCCAGGTCCTGGGATCGAGCCCCACATCGGGCTCTCTGCTCGGCGGGGAGCCTGCTTCCTCCTCTCTCTCTGCCTGCCTCTCTGCCTACTTGTGATCTCTGTCTGTCAAATAAATAAATTAAAAAAAAAAAATTACCCCATACCTCTCAAAATAAGCTGACCAAAATAAGCTGACCATCAACAGTGTTGATGTTCGTGATGGGGGTGTACATGCACATATGCACACATTAGTGTGCCTCTAGCAGTAGGAATCAAGAAATTCTGAGGTGACTAGGCAGATGTTGAGAATGGTAGGCCACGAGAAAGAGAAGCGGATTAAGAGTGGTGTCAGGAAACTGCATTCTATGAGGTGACCCTGTTAGATGCATCTGTACATGCTTATTTCAAACATTTTGTGTAAATGGTGTTTGGGGGAAAAGTCTGACTGATCTCACAAAACTCTGTAAAGAAGAAAAGTAAAATGAAGAACAAAAATCACCCCCACTTTCTCAACAAGTAAGCAATTGGAATTTGAGAACATGCTTACCTCGTTGCTTATTTGCAGATACCTATGGAAAAGGACTCTATTACCTGGCCAACTTTTCTGCCAGTCAGGTGAGTATGCCTGATACCATGAAGGGAAAAAAGAGTTCTGTTGGCTTAGTTGGATGCCAGATATCATAAGGACATAAAGTACTGCCTAGAATCTCCTCCCTGCTCCTCTTGTTTATTTGCATCCTTTCCTTCCTCTGAAATTCAGATGGAAATTTAGTATGTTCTTGGGGAGTTTTCTGTGATGAAACCTATTCATATTTCATCAGTAACTTCTTCCAGTTCAGCAAGGCACAGACAGAGCGATTGTTTCTGTTATTTAACCCTTGTTCTATGTTGCCCTGTAATGGTCTGCATGTATTGTGACTTCTCTACATGTAGAACAGAAGGTTGCTGATAGCTTAGACTCTTTGTCTTCTTAGAGTTCAGGGCAAATCTAGAGACACTGTGAGTACTTAGCCAATGCAAAGTTGCATGATGGTTGGAAGTGGGAGATAGAGGGCTGAAGTCACGGTCTGCATTATCCAAGGACACAAGATGGTGGCTTTCATGTTGTCTTATTTCATGATCTGCATTTGTTTCTAAAAAACGTTGAGAAAATTTAAATGAATTTTGTTTTTTTCCCCCCTCTGGTTTCTTTTTATCTTTAATTAACAGAATATGATGCAGAGTCATATAATTTTCAACAAATACATCACTGATTCAAACCCTTTGAAACTGGGCTACATTGAGATCTGGGGAGTGGGCAGTGTTCCCATTTCCAGTGTCAGCATCTCTATGAGCGGCATGGTGATAACGCCAACCTTCAATTATGACCCTGTGACACAGGTTTGTGACCAGTGAAAAGTCCTAATGGTATATTCCAGTCCAGTCGTAGGGTAGTTCCTGCCCACCTCTCTTCCAAATGACAGGCTTTTCTATAGAGCCCTTTAGGAAGCTGTGTTCAGTGTGCCAACAGTGTACAGCCTGGAGATGAAGGGAAAATTCCCGACTTACCATTTGGAATTGAGGGTCTGGATCCTTGTTTTGCATATATATTTTCTTGTCTGCAAATTTATGTAAAACTTTGTCTTTACTCCTTCACCTCACTTCAGAAATGTACTTTCCAAACAGCTTGAACTGCCATATTCCATCAAATATAAGACACCATCAGTTAAAGATGCCCCATAATTTCATGTGCCATGAAGAAGGAAAAAAAGGACTACAGAGTATGACACAATGCTTTTGTATCATTTAAAATTTATACTTTAAACAAATACTTTTGCAAATACTTCTGCAAGTTTTCTTTAAAGATTTTTATCATTTAATGTTAGAGATAATATAGAGGAAAATATTAGGTAGAGACACATGAACATTGATAAATCTTCATCAAAGTAATTTAGATGAGGTAGACTCTGCATGTAAAGGAATACTAGAAATGCCTTAACCTGGTGCACCTGGGTGGTTCAGTGGGTTAAGTGTCTGCTCAAGCTATGATCCCAGGGTCCTGGGCCACATGTTGGACTCCCTGCTCAGAATAGAGTCTGATTCTCCCTCTCCCTCTCCCCTTCCCCCTGCTTGTGCTCTCTCTCTCTCTCTCTTATAGATAAATAAAATATTTTTAAAAAAAGAAATGCCTTAACCAGTTAGTATCACAGAATCTTATTATTCAAATTTTTATGTAAATATTATAAATTATTTTATTTACTATTATTTAAAAGAAAAATATGTGGTATGAATGGATTAAGGAGTTTCCTCTGTGCTATCAGAGGCATTGGTGATACATCATTTCATAAAAATTCTTTCACTAGCATCTGTGGGATTTTCTCCAGACAAAGCATATGCTTTATACAAGTCTTAATCCAAGTAATTTCCTGATTTTACTATAAGCCAGGTTTCCTATTCTTTCCTAAAATAATGCCTAAGTGGTTTGTAGTGCACCTAGTCATAACACCAATAATAGCTATGAAGTTCGTGCATGCACAGACAATACCAAGTATCATGAATGCTGCTTAGCTCACAGTAATTCTAAGGCTGTTAACTGCAAAACACATTCTGATTTCATGAATGTTAAAATTGTGGAAAATCTGTACCTTGGGATCAATGCAGTATAGTGTTTCCAACATCTATCCTCATGGTAAATAGATCTTTCTGGGTGTGCTTGCTTCTTGCTTTTTCCTGGACTGGTTTTCTTTCATAATCCTTCCTGACTAGAAGGCCTGAAACAAAAGTTTTCCTTCAGTTTTGTATTTTTAACTCATTTCCTCATATTTGTGGCTTTCTTGTCAACCAACTTCCCCAATGTTGCCAAGGTCTCATAAAGGAATTTGCCCACTTTTGTTGCTGACCCACTCCTGGACTGTCACACTAGCTACTGACGGCACCCGCAGTGACGCTTTATGGAAAGCATTTACCTAGAAAAAAAGTTGACCTGTTGGACTTTCACTGGGCAATCACCAAGTAACTATGGGGGAACAGGAAAAGGAGGAAATCCAAGGAGGGTTCTGAGGAATGGAAATAAAGACGTCTCCAATTTTCAGGGCAGTTGTTTTTCTGCAGGGATTGCGATTGCATAGTTTAGGGCCTGTTGTCTTCTCCCTATTACTGAACAAGTTTGTACTTTAAGGAATCAAGAAATAGCCTCCTCACCTGAGGGCTGCCTGACAGCTAAGCAGTGAATTGTGAAAGTCGCAGAGGGCATGTGGACTGTTGGCTTGTATCTGATTCATTTGAATGCAGGGAATTTCAATTATCAGATGCCCACTCCTTTTCCTTTGGTTCCCAACAGGTGTTAAGCATTGATGTGACCACCAGAGACATCAGCCTCCATAATTTCATTTCACTGACGTGGAACACTCTTTGAATTTTTAGAACAAGATCTTAATTAAGAACAGCTTTGGAACTACTTATATTTCATGCTCATAAAATTATTGTGTGTTCTTAATTGGTTCATGCTTAGTATGGGTAAAGTATTTTATTAATTTTGTTATATATTTTGTCTGTGTCTTAGCCCTGTGGTATAGGCCATAGGGAAGTGTGGGAAGTCTATGGGTTGTCTTCCTGTTGATAAACGTGATACTGATGGCTCATCATACAATATCTACTGAGGATGAACTGGGTCCATGATGAAGGGGTGTGTGTGTGTGTGTGTGTGTGTGTGTGTGAGATCAGGGATGGGCTCCACTCTTGCTAAATACACAAGATAAAGCTTGCCAGCACAGTTCCAGGTCCTGGGGTTGACTAATGCCTCAAGAAAGTATGCAGAAAGAACATCTGCTAGTTGTTTATAGGGAGAGGGGAGCAATTGGCTGAGAGCATGATATGAGAGGAAAGAAAGGAAACACAGGAAAGGTTAGCAGGAAGGATGAGAGGAAACAGAAGATGGTGATAAAAAATGATCATGACAGGTAATATGAAAACACAAAAATCTAAGTAATGGTAGCCTCATGGGAAGGGCCAACTCACATGAAAGCCAGAAGACAGATGGGGGAACACAGAATATGGAAGTAGGGGTGAGGATGAGATTGAAGCAGGCAAAACTGAAGAAAAGAGTTTGAATGTAAAAAATGTAACTTATTTTTGCAGTGATATGCTTTGAAATGTGTAAATCTTATTTCTTTGCTCTATGCCTAACGTGTTTAACCACAGTTGACACAAATGCATGCAACTTAAATGCCAGAGAAAAATAAAACAAGCAAATTTACAAGAGATTTTGAATTTTATGATATTTTTACCCTTGGTAACCTACCTTTGGGGTTAAGTCTTACTGTTTGGCAAACCCTTATAAGTTGGTCTTATTGTCTTTGGGATCAGAGTTCCTGCAGTCTAACCACTGATGGATTTATGACTGTCCACCCTTTCTCTCACACCTCTGGAATGGGTTTTTCTTAAGATTCAGGTTTATGGGAGCCTTTACTTGGGTCGTGGTGGTTGTTTTACTCATCATAGCAACTGGCAAAATGTCTGGGAAAATGTCAACTGGCAAAAACAGAATTTGCATCAAGATTGGTTAAAACCTGAGATAGCTAAAATTTGGGATAAAGAAATGATGTATTAGTGTTCAACAGAGATATTTACTTTTAGTATTCCTTGAATAATGAGTGTATTGGAAACAAGTGTGTATACTTCCCTAAGTATTTTTTTCTTTTTTAAACACCAGGAATGCATCCTATTTTAAAGATACCCTATTATATTAAAATACATTTATATGAATATTTTAAAAATTTAATATAATAACATGAGGCAATTTTTAATGATCACATTAAATAACAAGATCTAGTGGTGGGCTTCATAAGGTCGTAATTTCAATGTCATGATCAGCATAAACAATATTTTGAGATAACTACTATAATTTTCATAACATGATATGAAAATATCTGTGATTCTATTTTTGAGAGACTGACATATACTGCTAACACTGCCATGCTCTGCTATCTACATTTATAATCTAAGAAAATGCTAAATCTCAGTTAGAAATTAGTGAACAAAGACGCATTTTCCCCATCAATATTTGCAAGATTCCCTAAGTTATACTCCTTGGAATTCTGGGGGTCCTAATTCAAGAATTCCCAGATTAAGGCACATCTGCTTCTCAGACTTTAGTTTAGCAACTGGGTCCCTATGTAGCTGTCACTGTTCTAAGAGTTCCCAAGCCTCTGTCAGTTACTTGTCTTGAATTCATTCAGCCTTTTGGCTTTTAAACAGCCAGTTTCTTATGGACTTGAAGACCTTCAGTGTAAGACTGAAAAGATTCTTAGCAGCTCTGGGAAGGGTATCAGTGAAGGAATTGGGTCTGTGGCTCTCTTAGTGTCTCTTTCTGAGCAGAGCTGTCCTCCAGTCCCTGGACCCACTGGTTGAGCATTTTCTGCTGCTTTTATCTGAATGAAAAGAACTCAGAAGCAATCTTTAGGGTCAGGGACTTGGTTAAATCACTTTGTCTGTCTGGGATCATGCCTCCTCATCTGCAAACTTCTAGTGCCAGAGTAAAGCTGTGATATCCTAACTCTAGAAAGGGGCTCTGCATTGCACTCTAGGAGAGGGAAGAAGGTAGACTGGCAGGGATCTGAGCTCCCCATCCTGGCTTCAATCATTTACTCAGTTACATACTGGAATTCTATTTGAATAAAGAATTCTAAATATAGAGACTGTCTTTTTTCCATTGTATATCCTTCCTGCTTTGTAGAAGATTAGTTGACCATAGAGTTGAGGGTCTATTTCTGGGTTCTCTATTGTGTTCCATTGATCTATGTGTCTGTTTGGGTGCCAATACCATACTGTCTTGATGATGACAGCTTTGTAATATAGCTTGAAGTCAGGCATTGTGATGCCACCAGCTTTGGTTTTCTTTTTCAACGTTTCCCTGGCCATCCTGAGTCTTTTCTGATCTATAGAAATTTAAGGATTGTTTGTTCCAGCTCTGCAAACAATGTCAATTGTATTTTGATAGGGATTGCATTGAATATATTGATTGCTCTGGGTAACATAGACATTTTAATAATGTTTGCTTTTCCATTCCATGAGCATGGAATGTTTTTCTATCTCTTTAAGTATTCCTCAATTTCTCTCATAAGTGTTCTTTCTTTTTTTTTTTTTAAGATTTTATTTATTTATTTATTTGTCAGAGAGAAAGAAAGAGAGAGAGAAAGCACAAGCAGGCAGAGGCAGAGAGACAAGCAGCCTCCCTACTGAGCAAGGAGCCCCACACAGGACTCGATCCCAGAATCCTGAGATCATGACCTGAGCTGAAGGCAGCGACTTAACCAACTGAACCCCCCAGGTGTCCCTCTCATAAGTGTTCTGTAGTTTCTAGAGTACAGGTCCTTATCTCTTTGGTTAGGTTATTCTTAGGTATCTTAAGGTTTTTGATGCAATTGTAAACGGGATCAATTCCTTAATTTTTCCTTCTTCAGTCACATTGTTAGTGTACAGAAATGTAACTGATTTCTGTGCATTGATTTTGTATCCTACCACATTGTGAATTGCCATATGAGTTCTGGCAATTTTGGGGTGGAGTCTTTCAGGTTTTCCACATAAAGAATTATGTTATCTCTGAAGAGTGAGAGTTTGACTTTTTCTTTGGCAATGAGATTGGACCATTCTCTTACACCATACACAAAGATGAAATCAAAATGGATGAAAGACCCAAATGTGAGACGGGAATCCATCAAAATCTTAGAGAAGGACACAGGCAGTAACGTCTTTTATCTTGGCCACAGCAACTTCTTGCAAGACATGCCTCTAAAGGCAAGGGAAACAAAAGCAAAAATGAACTATTGTGATTGCATCAAGATAAAAATCTTCTACACTGCAAGGGAAACAGTCAACAAAACTAAAGGCAACTAAGGAGTAGAAGAAGATATTTGCAAATAACATAACAGATAAAGGGCTGGTATCCAAGATCTGTAAAGAACTTATCAAACACCACACCCCAAAAACAATCCAGTCAAGAAATGGGTAGAAACCATGAACAGACACGTCTCCAAAGAAGACATGCAGATGGCCAGAAGACACATGAAAAAATGGTCCACATCACTTGTCATTGGGGAAATACAAATGAAAACCTCAATGAGATACCACCTTACACACCAGTTAGAATGGCTAAAGTTAAGACAGGGAAAAACAAGTTTTGGTGAGGATGTGGAGAAAGGGAAACCCTCTTACACTCTTGATGGGAATGCAAGATGATATAGCCACTCTGGAAAACAGTAAGGAGGTTCCTCAGGAAGTTAAAAATAGAGCTACCCTATGACCCAACAATTGCACTACTGGGTATTTACCCCAAAGATACAGATGTAGTGAAAAGAAGGGGCTCCTGCACCCCAGTGTTCATAGCAGCAATGTCCACAATTGCCAAACTGAGATGTGCTTCAACAGATGAATGGATAAAGAAGATGTGCTTCATATATACAAAGAAGTATTACTCAGCCACCAGAAAGGATGAATACCTACCATTTACACTGATATGGATGGAATTGGAGGGTATTATGCTAAATGAAAGAAGGCCATCAGAGAAACACAATTATATCATACGATTTCACTCATAGGTAGGATATAAGGAATAACACAGGGAATCATAGGGGAGGGGAGGAAAAACTGAATGTGGAGAAATCAGAGGAGGCAAACCATGAGAGACTCTTAACTCTGGGAAACAAATTGAGGGCTGTGGAAAGGGAGGTGAGTGGGGGCATGGGGTAACTGGATGGGCATTAAGAAGGGCACATGATGTGATGAGTGCTGGGTGATATATGCAACTAAAGAATCATTGAACATTACATCAAAAACTAATGATGTACTATATGTTGGTTAATTAAATTTAAATTTTAAAAAATAAATAAATAAAGAATTTTAAGTATATGTGCTGTATATGTATACATATATGCTTAATATATAAAAGTCTATATAACATGCTTAAATTTTTTATTCATGTGGACTATATATCTATCATATACATTTCATATAACATATTTGTGTAAAACATTTGAAAATTAGTACACCAAATCAGCAATTCCACAAATACTTTGGTTCCAGCACCTCTTCATACTCTTAAAAATAATTGAGGATTCCAGAGCTTTTGTTCATGAGGTTATATATATTGATATTTATCATATTAAAAATTAAAGTAGTTAATTATAGACCTAAAATTAATGTTACACTGTATGTTAACAACTGGTATTTAAATAAAAACTTGGGAAAAAAAATAAGAATGTCTACACATGGAGCCATATACAATTGTGGCTACCTTGAAGCAGACCTTGTAACATGGACCTACATTTGTAACTCCTGGCCAACTATTACGGGAAAGGTTGGAGTCTTTTTGAGATATTCTCTCTCCCTAAGACCACATAATTTCCCTTTATCTCTTTGTAGGTATGCTGAAATAAAAAAAATCTGAAACCCTCTCACTTAAAGAGGAAGAAAATTCATTCCATTTCTTATTAAAGCATATTTTTAATGATCTAATATTATCTCATCTATTAATAACATTAATTATTATAGGTACCTACAAAGACAAGGTTGTGTTGGCCTTGACAGGTATGGCCCAAGTGTCAGTACCTTTCCCTTCTTGTCATTATAGCAATTTCATTGAGATTTTTGCATCTTTCATTGGAGGATAGTGCTTTGAAAGCTAAGGGTCATGCATATTGTTGGTTTCTGTCTTGATGATTCAACTCTCTGCTTGCTTTGATTACTTTGTAAGTTTTGCCAAGAGCTAACTTCACCATGCCTTCTTACTAATAAACAATTGGAAGATACTGGGTTGCATGCTTGTTTCTTCTCTTTAAAATATCTCTTTTTCATTGGTCAACACAATCATGGGACCCAATATCTTCTAGTTGCTAGTTAGTAAGAAGGGATGGCAAAGTTAGCTAATTTCTGTACTTCTGGAAACAGATTATAGCTGGGATTGTCAGTTAGTACTGAAATGTGAATGATGTCATAAGTGAGCATGGGATGAGGGGAACTAAGAGTAAAGTACCACACAAAGAATAGAATGATCTTATGTAGTAGCAAATCTCCTTTCTTGATCTTTTGCCAAGATGTTGTCCTAATTTGAAATGAGATCCAAGTACATTTTCCCTCTAACAGAGGCTCTCTTTTACTGGAGCAAAAGATAAGGCGTTTATGTCATTCCCGAAGTTCAAAAAGTAGAAACCAAGTTTCTGTGTGTATGTGTGTATATGCTTTCCATACACTGAGGATTTGAAGCAAACAAGGACTACTACGGCTACTATATTACTATGGATCTTAGATGCCATTGAAAGATGGCATGCCCTCATATATTGTTATATATAGGGTAAATAACCATATATCCTCATATATTGATGGTAGAAATGTAAAATGTTGTCTGTCACCATTTTGGAAAATGCAGTTCTTCATAAAGTTAAAGATAGCGTTCCCATATGACCCAGAAATTTCACTCT
Organism: Lutra lutra; assembly: GCF_902655055.1. Taxonomy (NCBI): domain Eukaryota; kingdom Metazoa; phylum Chordata; class Mammalia; order Carnivora; family Mustelidae; genus Lutra; species Lutra lutra. The sequence continues at coordinate 96,340,026 of NC_062288.1, forward strand.
GAGGTGAATTGAAAAATTCACCCAAAAGAATTGAAAATATAGGGGGCGCCTGGGTGGCTCAGTGGGTTAAGCCGCTGCCTTCGGCTCAGGTCATGATCCCAGGTCCTGGGTTCGAGCCCCACATCGGGCTTTCTGCTCAGCAGGGAGCCTGCTTCCTCCTCTCTCTCTGCCTGCCTCTCTGCTTACTTGTGATTTCTCTCTGTCAAATAAATAAATAAAATCTTTAAAAAAAAAAAAAAAAGAATTGAAAATATATATCCACACAAAAACTTGCACATGTTTATAGCAGCATTGCTCCTAAAAGCAAAAAAAAAAAAAAAAAAAAAAGGAGAAACAACCCAAATGTGCATCAACTGATGAATATATAAATAAAAATGTAATATATTGATGTAATGAATATCATCCAGCTGTAAAAAGGAATAAAGAATTGATACCTGAGGGCACTTAATATGTATAACAATATGGTTGAATTTTGAAAACATTATGCCAAGTGGAAGAAGCCAGACACAAATAGCTGTATATCGTATGATTCTATTTATATGAAATGTTCAGAATAGGTAAATTCATAAAGATAGAAAGTAGATTAGTGGTTGCAGGGATTGAGGAGAGGGGAATGGGGAGTGACCTTGAATGAGTGATGGATTTCTTTTGGAATGATGAAAATGTTCTGCAGTTTGATAGTGGTGACTTTTGCAAAACTCTGTAAATATACTAAAAACCACTGAACTGTATATTTTGCAAGGGTGAATGTCAAGGTATATGAGATATGTTTCAGTACAAAAGTAACACACTTTAGCTAGCTTAAGAACAAAAAAGGATCTTGAAAGATTTTCGTGACTCATTGAAACTCCAGGAGGACTAGATTGTCAGGTTTATAGGCTATGTAGCTAGGTACTGCAGCCTGATTACCTTGTAGGAGATTCCACTGCCGTGGTCCTTAGCATTTGTCTGGCAGCTTATACCACCTATACCGAGCGTAGGATGCCACTAGGTCCCCAGTCCCTGCTGCCTCTGAAACAATGTCTCTTCACCATTCTGGATTCATAGGCACATCTCATTGGCTGAGCCCAGACAACCTGTCTCTACCTTGGCTGAAAGGAAAATTGTGAAAGAGAATTTCTAGCCTCTTACTTGGGAGCAGGGGGACAGAATCCCCAAGGTGGAAAAGTTCCTTATATATTAGAAGTTTTTTAAAGGTGCCAAACAGTCAAAGAGCATGACACATTTCCAGTAGTGGTATCTTCTCACTTTAAGATTATATAACATCTACTTTGATGGTGCTTATTTTATTGAGAACATTTGATGGGAATGCTTATTTAAATTAATATCTGAGTTACTCAAAAGAACTTTGGTGGTTTTATTAAAAAAAAAGAAGAAAGTAGAAAATAAAAATAAAAATAAAGCAGGAAGAAGCACAGATGCTGTTTAACTCCTCCACTGCCAAAATGAAGAGAAAACCACTGGCAATGTTACCTGTCTAACTCTGTAGCTCACTACATGGCAAATAGCTCAAGTATGTGACCAATTTGACAAAAGGATTACCAGTACTCATTAACTAACCATGAACCATTTAACCTCATAGAAGTTTTTCTCAAGAATATTTTAAAATAAAGACACAATGAGAAACCACCTTACACCAGTTAGAATGTGGATGTGGAGAAGGGAAAACCCTCTTACACTGTTGGTAGGAATGCAAGCTGGTACAACCACTCTGGAAAACAGTATGGAGATTCCTCAAGAAGTTAAAAGTAGAGCTACTTTACAACCCAGGAATAGTACAGCTAGGTATTTATCCAAAGGATACAAACATAGTGATCCCAAGGGGCACCTGCACCTTAGTGTTCATAGCAGTAATGTCTATAATAGCCAAAATGTGGAAGGAGAGGATATGTCCTTCAACAGATGAATGGATTTACTCAGCCATCAGAAAGGGTGAATATCTACCATTTACATTGACATGGATGAAACTAGAGGGTATCGTGCTAAGAGAAATAAGTCAGTCAGAGAGACAGTTATCATATGGTTTCACTCATGTGGAATATAAGGAATAGTGCAGAGAATCATAGGGGAAGGGAGGGAAAACTGAATGGGAAGAAATCAGAGAGGGAGACAAACCATGAGAGACTCTTGACTCTGGGAAACAAACTGAAGGTTGTAGGAAAGGGAGGTGGGTGGGGGGGATGGGCTAACTGGGTGATAGGCATTAAGGAGGACATGTGATGTGATGAGCACTGGGTGTTATATGCAATTAGTGAATCATTGAACACTACATCAAAAACTAATGATGTACTATATGTTGGCTAATTGAATTTAAAAAAAGAAGAAAAAAAGACTTTGGGAGACAAAATGAAAAAAGGAACAATGTGGGTAAACCAAGCAAGAGCTATTCATTTTTTTCATTTACTTATTCAACAAATAGCTACATATTTATGTTGGGCAGAGTGCTAAGCACAGGATCTGCAGGTATGACTGAAGATGGCCAGCTCCCTGAGCACTTCAGGCTATGTGGATAGACAAGCAAGTATAATGCAGTGTGACAAGCAAAGTAATTGGATATGAACAGGAACAAAGAAAAAGCATAACTATTAGAACAAAAGCCCAACTTCCCCTTTTATTAACAAATGGAGCTTTCTCTAAGTCATAAGGAAAGCAAAGGCTCTTTATGGTTAGCTGGAAAATGCACTCCTCTCCTCCAATCACCATCAAACTTACAATGCAATAAATCAATCCTGGCAGAAGCTGTCTATACCAGCCTTGTCACCTCTGCTCAGTGTTCCTCAAGAACCAGTGAGGGATAGACACAGCAAATAAAGCGATACTGCTATGAGGTGAGTACTTTTCTCCATGTATGTGGTGCTTTGAATAAGTAGTGTTCTGTTCTTTTAAATGTCCCTGTCTGCTCTGCTAAGTGATCTGGACAACTCAGTGCTTTTCTTCTGGGTATTTTCATTCTTTTCCAGAGACTATGAGGAGTGGGATGAGATAGTACATGGAGTACAGGCTGACTGGACAGGAGAGGAGCGTGTGTGTGTTTAACAGATGGGGAGGGTCAAATGCAAGGTGTTCCTCTCTCACTGAGACAAAAAAAAGGAAACAGATAGGAGACTTCTGGAAGCTAGCTGAAAGTGACATGGATTGGGGAGTTAGTGAATGCATCTATTTGAGCAGAGAGAGAAATGGTATATGATCATTAAGTTCATTAATAATAACCTGGTTTTAGTTGTTCAAAAATTGTGTTTGATAAAGGAGAGTGTAAGATTGGGTTATCATAAGAATGGCAATCCTGGGGCGCCTGGGTGGCTCAGTGGGTTAAGCCGCTGCCTTCAGCTCAGGTCATGATCTCAGGGTCCTGTGATCGAGGCCCGCATCGGGCTCTCTGCTCAGCAGGGAGCCTGCTTCCCTCTCTCTCTCTCTCTGCCTGCCTCTCCGTCTACTTGTGATCTCTCTCTGTCAAATAAATAAATAAAAAAATCTTTAAAAAAAAAAAAAAAAAAAAAGAATGGCAATCCTGAAGGCTAGGAAGCCATTTTACTGAGCGACCGGTCCCTAACCGGCCAACACTGCGTAGGTGACTTGAGATAAGAGAAACTAGCTAAAACCTAAAAAACAACTTAATCATATACCACCAGAGCGGTTAGGCGGTGGCGCCACAGGGACCAGATGTTAATGAAAAACAAATAGTTAACTTGCAGAGATCACAATCCTGCAAGACAGGAGTCTCCCTCGGTTTGCAAATGTCCTGGAGTCTCCCTTGGTTTGCAAATATCCTGGTGATTTACAACAAAATGGCTATCTTTTCAATGGCCCAATTTCCAGAGACAAATGGCTCAGTTCCTCAAGGCCTAAGGTCCCCCTCCCCACCATAAAACTGAAGGAGGCTGAGGCAGAAGGAAATGTAAATAAAGTTAAATTTCTTCTAAACCTAAATCTCACTTAACCCCAGGGTAACGCTGGGGTGGCAAAAGTTAAACAAAGTTAAACTGTCAAAGTGGGGTGCAAGATATGTATGTAGCTATGAAAAAGTGCCTTGAAAATGCTATATAAACCCTTGGCTTTGAATGCTCAGGGTCCTTGTTGAAACCTCCTGTGCGGGGCAGATACTTGGACCCCAGCTAGCTGGAAATAAACCTCGCTGTGTGACTTGCATTATCGAGAGTGTTCTTTGTCTAATTGAGGGGTGGTCGACTCCGTACCCTAACAGAGAGTAGCTTTGAGGAGGGAGGGCTTCTAAGTAGGAGAGACTTACTACCTTTACAAATCCCCATCTACCTGCTCTCTGCCAGAATGGCAATAGTTCCCAGGGCAGGAAAATGCCTGAGGCTGTCCCCAGAGTCTTCTGAACTTCTTGAGCCCCAGGTATTGAGCCTGCTCCCTGGGAGTTTTCAGGAGCTTTGGAAGAAATAGTTGCTTTGGGTTTGTAGAGGCTAGGAAGGAAAGTCTCCTCGTGGAGAGACACAATGCTTGTAGAAGGGAAGCTGAGTGACGGATGATCTGCTTGCTGTGGTAGTGAGTCATAGGCTGTATGCATAAGTAACGAAGTCAGGTACAGCAAGCATATGAGGTTGGTCCCTCAGACTTCTTCCACTGCCTGAAATTCTACCATTGGAGATCCAGCCTCTAGATCTGTAAGCTCTGAAGCCTAGGAGACATTGTAGAGAGAGTGCAAATACTCAGACTAGTTTAAGAAGCAGAGCCTCAGTGTTTGCCTCAGTTGTACCACTAACCATGGTTAGGCAAAATACCCTAACATTGACATAAAATTGGAATCATAATGCCTGCCTGGTCAACTTTGATGTAGGGGCATCATAGGAATATAATATTATATGTTATATACATCTTATGGATTAGAGTGAAACTTTGAATAATTTAGAGGAGAGACACCTGATAGATTTAGGTTAACAGGAAAAAAACAGTTAATATACTCTAACTTCAGTTCCAAACCCCAATCCTAACTCTGCCCTCCCTTGGCAAATTATATGTAGACCCTTGCTTCTTACCTCCATTTCAAAATTAAGGTGCCTATTACACATTAACCAAAAGCTTGCCTCAATTGAAAAGTGAAACTATGTACATATGGAACTACTTATAGAAATGGTCATGGCAATGGGCCAGGGCTGAGAAGAGCACAAGTACAGGGAAATGCAAAGTTAAAGGAATGTCGAGTAGGAAAAAGAAAAAAGAAAATTCTTTTTTCACATGGATTTATAGATTATTACTACACAATTGTTGGTTTGGTATGGTTGGAACATAGGGGAGAGAAGAGGCAGGCCATGCAGGCATAGGAGATGTCACAAAGACCTTTGATTACAAAGCTAAAGAGTTTGTATTTTATTTGGAGAACCACTGAGGACCTGAATATAGGAAGACGAAATAACCCTGTTTTTTGCAGTAAAAAGATTAATCCATCCTCCGATTAGAAGCAAGAAGCAAGAAGCCAGTGAGGAAGCTGTGGTCACAGTCCAGGCCAAAAATAATGGCCTGACTAAAGCATTTCCAGTAGGAATGGAGAGGAAGAAACAGATCTGAAAGATATTGAGGAAGAAGTCTGACTGAACTAGTGACTGGCTGTGAGAATTGCAAAAAAGAGAGAAGTCAAAAAAGTTATACATATTTTTTTAATGAAATTGTGATTCTGTTCCTCAAGATATTAATTATTGAGGAGAGGCCAATTGGACAGAATTGGTGGAAGTTAGGACTGGGGTGTGGGGAGCAGAGAACACATGTTCAAATGTGTTGAATTTGGTTAAGTGTGTTGGACATCCAGGTGAGATATCTAATAGGCAGTTGCACATATAAATCTGAATTTCTGGGCTAGAAATACAGATTGCACTGCCCTCGGGTGTTATATGAAATCATATGAGTGGTGGAGCTTGCTAAATGAGAGAGGATAGTGGACCTATGTTGAAAATATAGGGAATATCAATATCTTAATGAAACAGGGGACTAAAAGAAAATTGAAGAGGAGCCAGAAAAGTAGGTGAAAACCAAGATTAAATGACAAGGAATCCAAACATGGAGAAATTTAAGAAGAAGGAGTGGTTGATAGTGCTAGGTGATTAAGAGAGTGCCCATTGTATTCAGCAACTAAATCACTGGTGACCTTTAGGGGAATTTCAGTGGAATGCAAGAAACAGAAGCCATGCCAGTAATATACAAGGAAGGTAAGGCAGACAGTGCCCATTATCTTTTTGGAAAGTTAGCTATAAGAGGAAAAAGAAAGTTATAATGGTACCTAGAGAAAGACACAGAGTAATCGCCAGAATTCAGGGTGACTTGGGGTATACTTTTGAGGGGAAAGAGTATATTCAGAGGGAGAGGTTGATAATGCAAGGAAGAGGAAGGATAATTGGTGGAACAAGATTTTTGAGAAATTCCAAGTGTATGAGACCTGTAGAATAGATACAAGGGTTATCCTTAGCAAGAGGAGAGAAAACTCTTCAATTGAGAAGAGGGGAAAAATAAGTTTACTTAAATACAGATAATTTTTATAGAAAAGCTTGGGTTGAGAAGCAGGGAGATGAAATAGTTTCTTCAAAATAGTTGTTTTGTTTGTAACGTCGGAGATGATACTGGTTGAGAGTAACAGTGTAGGTAACAAAGGTTGGGGCTTGAAAACAAGGATCAATGTTTGAAATTTCTCCTGTGAAAAATGAGAGAAGATGGCAAGACTGTCTGTAGGCTTGAAGGCCCAATATATTTGTCAGAATATGAACCTAGTGGCACCCCCGTTGGGCTGATTGCATAAACCTGGAAGGCAGAAGTTTGGATCAACGGTTTCATTGTATAGATTCAGTTAGCAGATGAGGAAGCAGGAAGATGAGAGAAATAACAGCTATTGAGGACTATGTCAGGGAAGGGTAATAGCCAGGAGGCTAGGAGGGACTAAGAGATTAAGAGGGAGTGGAACAGAAAAGAAGCCTCAATGTGATCAAAGAATAAACAGTGCAATAACAGGATAAAAGGGGATGGGCTTCTGCCCAGTAAATAGGAAGCAGAGGCTAAGAGTGAGTTCAGAAATGGAACAATGCTGGAGAGTGATGTGTTCCAGGGCGTAGCCAATGTACAGCTGTGGTGGGAGGAGTGCTCAAGATGGTGGAGAGTCAGTCAAGGAATGACATGGTAAGGGCCGTCATGGGGTTGTGAGACATATGTATAATGTGAGATTTGCTATAATTAGAGCAGAAACTTGGGAGTACCTCCAGAATGTTACGTCTGGAGATGAAGAAATGCACACCCAGATAGTTAAAATGCCTACCTGTTGGTATGCAAGTCAGGGCAAGAATCAAAACATTCTTTGGTTCCCAGTTCACTATACACTCCAATACACCAAATATTTTAAAACCTGGGTCTATGTATGCATGATTGGCAAGGCTAAGGTGAGCCACCAAATTTATATGGGTTTGTGTGCTATGACCATACAAGCAAGCATTGTGTTGGAGATCAGGATTAGGTTCAGTCTTAACAGAGTCTTAACAGAATTAATCACTTCTAAATAATTAAACATCTTACCATAATGGCATGGGAATTGGAATAAGAAGACCAGGATTCTGGTTTTGTTACTTTTTCCTTCCCTGAGTGTACCCTCCACTCTACTGCCCAGGGTGGGTGTGAGGATCAAAGTGTTGTCTAAAAGGGCTTTGTGAAGCACCTCAACCCCTCATCTCTCTCCTGTATTCTGTTCTTTATGTCTGACATATTCTTTCCTTAGACAATACTCAATTCCTCTGCAGAGAGAAAGGCATGTGTTCTAGAGGTGATGGATGCACAGACTGGAGTTAATTGTAAATACTGTGACGAGTGGAAACAAATATTTTCTGGATTATGTAAGGAGGAATACTTGTAATTAAGTCATCTTGCAAATGAGTTCACATTCTAATCATGATACCTCTCCTTTTGGATTGATGGAACTTTGTGGTTTGCTTAAATCCCATTATCTGTGTCCATCTAGATGGCAAGGAAACTCACTGTATTGGAAGTCCTTCTGATCATCTTCTTCCTAATTGTGCTGGCCTTAGATATCTTCTTGATGTTTTTTGTGTTGGAGAAAAGTGAAGGTAAGGAGGATGCTTGTGGCTTTGGGGTTGGAAGGCTTATATTCCTTCACTCTTCAGCATGGCACCATGTTGTATCACTCAAAATCCACATCCACAACCAATTATCACTCAATCTTCAAAAGACAAGTTTTCTTTTTCTACAACAAAACCTTGAATGCCAATGACATTCAGGATCTCCCAAGTCCCATTTGATGAAATTTTAACAAGATGCAAAATTAGGCTTGTCAGATGTCTGTCCCTCAATCCAGTCATAAAGTAGTAGAGCCTGCAAGTAGAAAGAACAGTTGAGGTAACAGTGCCCAATCCCACTACATTATGGAAAAGGAAATCAGGTTGCAGCAAGTTGATTAACTTGGCTTAAATATATCAATTATAATCAGCCTCCAGCCCATATTCTGATTGAAATAGCTATGATTTCTTCATCAATACCTTTGAAACTGTTCTCTCTCACACAGGAGCATCAAGAGAATGCTTTCTCCTCCATGCACATGATACACTAAATAATAAAATAATAGTGTGTAATATAAAAATCTATCCCTAATTAAAACAGTATTTGTGGTTTATTTTGCTTGCTAAAGCTCACATTTACATGTAGATTGTATATTGAAAAGAAATTGTGCTGATAGCAGAACCCTACCTACTCAATCTCTCTTCGCTATTATCCACAGTAAACATTAGGGTGCTTTCTAGGAACAATTATGTCTTTGAAAGAGGATTTGGAAAACATTGATAAAAGCTATTTTTAGACCATTACTATTTTTACCCTATTAAATTTTATTTGGGTAACAAGTCCCATGACATTACTATCTAATGTACGTGAATAAATAGTTTCTTTTAGTTAACATAAAACTAGATCTTCATGCCTCCATTTACATGAAAGCACAGTCTAATTATGCAGAATAGTCAACTCTCGCCTGTTCTATATATTGGGCTTCTTTCAAGATGTTTTTTGAAGATATGCTTCCATGAGTTAAAAAGGAGGTTTCTTTCTCAATTGTTTTTTTATTTTGGTAAGAACACTTAACATGAAGTCTACCCTCTTAATAGATTCTCAAGTGTACATCGGGCACAATTACTCAGAGGCACGACGTTGTACATCAGATCTGTAGAACTTATTCATCTTGCATAACTAAAACTTCATACATGTTGGTTAGCAACACCCCATCTTCCCCTACCCCTTGCCCTGGCAACTATCATTCTAGTATTTGCATCTGTGAATTTGACTATTTTAAATACCTAATATAAATGAAATCATGCAGCATCTGTCCTTCTGTAACTAGCTTATTTCACTTAGCATAATGTCCTCCAGGTTCACCCATGTTGTTGGAAATGACCAGGTTTCCTTCCTTATTTTACAGCTGAATAATAATCTGTTACATGTACACATACCACATTATCTTTATCCATCCATTGGTTGATGGATGTCTGGGTCGTTTTCACATCTTCGTTGTTTGTGAATAGCACAGCAATCAACATGAGAGTGCTAGTATCTCTTTGAGGTTTTGATTTCAATTCTTTGAATTCTTTGAATAAATATCCAGCAGCGAGATTGTTGGATCATATGATGGTTCTATTTTTAATTTTTTTGAGGAACCTCTATACTGTTTTCCATAGTGGCTGCACCAATTTGCATCATTCCCACCACTGGCATACAAAGGTTCCAATTGTTCCGCATTCTCACCAAAACTTACTTTTAAAAAAAAATATATTAGCCATCCTGAGATATGAGATGATATCTAGTTGTGGTTTTGATTTAAGTTTCCCTGATGATTAGTGACATTGAGCATCTTTCCTGTTAGCCATTTGTGTGTCTCTAGAGAAATGCTTATGGAAGTCTTTTGCCCATTTTTTAATCAGATCCTTTTTATTTGTTTTTGCTATTGTGTTGTATGCATTCCTTATGTATTTTAGAATTTTGCCCATTTTCAGATAGATGGTTTGCAAATATTTTCTCCCATCCTTTAGGTTACCTTTTCATTCTGTTGATGTAGATACCGGCCACTTTGTTGTATAGATTTTATTTATTTATTTGACAGAGAGAGAGAAAGAGAAAGCACAAGCAGGGGGAGCAGCAGACAGAGGGAGAAGTAACTCCCTACAGAGCAAGGAGACCTATGTGGGAATCAATCCAAGGACCCCAGGATCCTGATATGAGCTGAAGGCAGACACTTAACTGTCTGAGCCAAACAGGTGTCCTAAGGAGTTTCACAGTTTCAAGAGTCTTACATTTAGATCTTTAACACAATTTTAAAATAAATTTTTATTTAAGTATATATACAAACAAGTATAGAGCCATAAATGTGGGAGAGCTGTTTTGAGGTCTTTTTTGAACAGAAACAGAGGTATTAAAGGGTACCTATTATGCCTGGAGTAACTGTTGACTCAAGCTTCAAATGGAATTCCGGGTGTTGACTGGCTCATGGAGCCTGTTAAACTAGATCCTACTTCTGATGTTATATTGCAGGGTGGCAGGGGTGGGGATGGGGCTTACAAAGGTGACAAAAGCTAAAGTAAACATAGCAATGTTGAGGGAAGGTCTTTGTTCAAATTGGAACAATAATATCTTCCCAGTTTACCTCACAGATGGCTGAAAATGAGTGGGGAAAATAACAAAAAAGTAAATGTATGGGACAACAGGATATACACATGTAAAAAAATAATGCTGGATCCCTACCTGATATCACGCATGATAGTTAGCTCAAAATGGATCAAAACTTGAAATGTAAGAGCCAAATCTATGAAATTCTAAGAAGAAAACATAGTTATAGATATTTTTTCCTTGGGCTAGGCAACAGTGTCTTAGATATAACACCCAAACCATAATAACCAAAGAAAAGATAGGCAAATTTTACTTTAAAAAAAAAATTGTGCTTTAAAGGACACTGTCAAGGAAGTGAAAAGACAGCCTACTGGATGGGAAAACATATTTGCAAGGAACATATCTGATTCTTGTATCCAGAATATATAAAAAAAAATCTTCCAATTCAAAACAAAATAGAAAAATAATCTAGTTTTTTTACGTGAGCTAAGGATTTGAACAGACATTTCTTCGTAGAAGATCTATAAATGGTCAACATGTCATGAAAAGATGTTCAGTATCAGTTTTGGGGAAATGCAAGTCAAAATCAAACACTCTTCACACCCACTAAAATGTCTATCATGAAGAAGACAGACAATGACCCTTGTTGAAGATGTGGAGCAATTGGAACTCTCACGTACTGCTAGTGGGGATGTAAAATTGGGCAGTCCCTTTGGGAACAAGTCTGGCAGTTCCTCAAAAACTTAAAGATAGAGTTAACCACATTACTCAGCAATTCTATTTCCAGATCTATCATCAAGAGAATTCCAAACATCTGTTCACGCAAAAACCCGTGTGGGAATTTTCACTGAATTCTGTGCAATAGTCAAGAAGTGGAAACAACACACTGTACATCAACTTTGGAACGGATTTTTGTAAAGGGTTATACATCCATACCGTGGGTATGATTCACCCATAAAAGGGAATGAAGTACTTATTACACGTTGCACCATGGGTGAGCCTTGAGAATAGTTATGCCAAATGAGAGAAGCCAGACACCAAAGACCACATACTTTACAATTTCATTATATGAAATACTCAGAATAGGCAAATCCACAGGGACAGAAAGCAGATTAGTGTTTGCCAGAGACTGGGAGAAGAAGGGGGTAAGGAGTGACCACTCATGGGTACATGCTTTCTTTTTGGGGTGATGACTATGTCCTGGAATTAGATAATGGTGCTTGGTTGCACAACTTTGTGAAATACTGAAAACCATTCAACTATACACTTTAAGAAGGCGAAAATTTTATGGCATGTGAATGATATCTCAATAAAAACCAACTGAACAAAAGGCAAATGTGTTCAGCACTTGTATGCACATGTAGATACCGGCCACTAGTAATCATTGACTGGAGAATTGGCTGAAAGTCTATAACTTTCCCTGCACCCTTCCTGGTATTGTGATTGCACTATAAATGTTCAACTTTTTCCTTTAATTCCTATGCAGAGACTGCATTTGTTCCAGAATGCCCAGAGATCCCTGAGTCAGAGAGGATAGACTGTGCTCCAGGCCAGGTGGTGTCAGAGGTCAGAAAAGTGGGCTCCCTGCTATTGGTCTGCTGGGTTTTATTTAAAAGAAATGAATATATGAAGTAGCACAAGGGTGGTGGTGGAGGGGATTGTGGGCCTCTGATTTGTTTGGAGTCATTTCTTCCTTGCCTTATTAAAATAAACAGCAACACTGTGGAAGCAGGGGAAGCAGGATAGGGTAAATGGAAAGAGAGGAGGAGGAACTAAGCTAGTGTTGGCTCATGGGGTCTCAAGTCTGAAGTAGGGGGCGGATTTCCAGCATTACTAAATGTGTTATAAGTGTGATTCCAAGTCTAGCCATGAGAAGGTGAAATGTCTGTGGGCTAGACCATGTATTCCTTGAGAACAGAGGCCATCAAGCACATTTGGATGACTGAGTCAGTCACTTGTAGAACTCCTATGATTTGTTACAACAAGAGCATTCTAAAATGGTGTTATACAGATCACTAAATTTTATTCCCGGCACCAATCTTACCCTCTATGTTAACTAACTAGAATTTAAATAAAAACTTGAAAAAACAAATAAAACCCCAAACACAAAAAAATCGTGTATTGGCAACAGATCCCCCAAATGAATGTATGCTTAAAAATGTGGATTTTCTCCCTGAGTAACTACCATGAGAATATCAACTATTTGAACCCAGCTTAATTAAAACTTTTGACTTTATCAGAAAGAAGATATATATTTAGATTTTATTCCTTTCCCCCATAGTCTACATTCTATATCCCATAATATCTTATTGGGATATTAATTAGGACTGCATTGAATTTTAGAGTAAATTTAAGAAATATTGCTATCTCAATAATTTTGAAAGTTCCCGTTCTAAAAACATAGGCAGTCTCTCTATTTCAACTCTTTTTTATGTGTGTATATTTCTCAGCTGGGTTTTGTGTTTAATGTTTATCTTTATACATGTGTAATATGCATTTTTTTTTAATTTTATTTATTTGACACAGAGAGAGAGATCACAAGTAGGCAGAGAGGCAGGCAGAGAGAGAGGGGGGAAGCAGGCTCCCCGCTGAGCAGAAAGCCTGATGCAGGGCTCGATCCCAGGACCCAATTCCAGCAAGCTAGAATTGATTTTTGTGTATGGTATCAGGTAGAAGTCCAGGACATTTCTTTTCTTGAATCTTTAATAGATTCATCACCTCTTATTGAAATGACTATCTTTTCTCTTCTGCATTGTAGTGGCAACTTTACTGTAAATTATATGTCTCCATGAGGACCTATTTCTGGAATATCTATTTTGTTTCATTGTTAGTCTACTCTTTTGTCAATACCACACTGCCTTAATTAGTATAGCTTTATAAAAGGTCATCATATGTGGTTGTGTAAGTCCTCCATATCATTCTTATTTTTCTTCAAGACTGCCTAACCTATTCTCAATGCTTTAGATTCCTTCCTTCCTTCCTCTTTCTTTCTTTCTTCCTTCTTTTCTTTCTTTCTTTTTCCCTTTCTTTCTCTTTTTTAAGATTTTACTCTTTTATTTGAGAGAGAGAGAGAGCATGAGCAGGGGAGTGGGACAGAGGGAGAAGGAGAAGCAGACTCCCTGCTGAGCAGGGAGCCCTTATGTGGGGGCTAGATCCCAGGGCCCTGGGATCATGACCTGAGCTGAAGGGGGACACTTAACAGACTGAGCCACCCAGGTGCCCTGATGCTTTTGATTTCTAAATACATTTGAGAATCACTCAGTTTTTTCAAAAAAAGTCTACCAGTGGGGCGCCTGGGTGGCTCAGTGGCTTAAGCCTCTGCCTTCAGCCCGGGTCATGATCTCAGGGTCCTGGGATCGAGCCCAGCATCGGGCTCTCTGCTCAGCAGGGAGCCTGCTTCCCCCTCTCTCTCTGCCTGCCTCCCTGCCTACTTGTGATCTCTCTCTCTCTCTCTCAAAAAAAAAAAAAAAAAAAAAAGTCTACCAGAAATTTTATTCTCTTCACATAAAATGCACAGATAATTTTGTGACCATTGCCATATTTACAGGAGTGAATATTCTAATCTATGATCATGCTATATTTCTTTATTTATTGAGACTTTTAATTTTGAAGGTTTTGGTGTAGAGATCTAAAGTTTTTTCCAAATTTTTTCTAACTGTTTGCTATTTGATTTTATTTAAATATTTTTGAATTTTAATTTTCTGTTTAAGTTGTTATTGGCATAGTGATTTAAAATTGGTTTTTTGAATATTGATCTTGGAACCAGAAATAATCTTAAATTTCCTTATTAATTATCCTAGTTTATTTATAGGAACTTTTGGATTTTCTTAGATAATAATGATACCTGCAACTAATGACCATTTAAATTTTTCCCAATATGCATTTTTTTTCTTTGTCTTCTAACACTAAGGATCAATTTTTCTTCTATTTTTTTTAATATTGTTTGAGATATTTTATCTAAAAGACAATATGCAAATATAGTAAGTTTCAGAGAATGGAACTTTCTGGAGATTGATTTTTACCAAACATAAGAAATAACGCTGCAGTAAAATATTAACTATGAAGATGAAATTTTGGGATTTTTGAAGAAATTCACTATACATCATTCACAGATCTCTCAGAGGCACTACTGAAAAAAATCCTTATATCAACTGGAAGTTTGGTTAGATAATTTCTAACCAATTCTCAATTTCTACTAGTTATAATTGTGTGGAAAATAGCATAAAAGTCTATTTAAAAGATAACTAGAGAATAATCTTTGGAAAGGTGGTGTTAGGGGAAAAATAGAGATAGGGAGACTTGTCATGAATCAACCACTGTCGTCCAGGCAGCCGTTTTTGAGGGTCTGTGTTCCTGTATGGTGGCAGTGGAAATGGAAAAGAATAAGGAGATATAGCAACATCAAAGGTCTGACCTGTCTGCAACACTGGGAATGGCTTAAAATTAAAGCAGGGATGTTATGGCAGACTGCACAAAAAATACCATATTTACCAGAATGTGTTAGATTTCTTATCTTGCTGCTTTCTGTAGAGGTCTACAGACTGGAAGAATTTATGGCAGTGAAACTAACCTTTTGGACTTTACCAGCCTCAGTTTCAGAGGTCTCAGAGCCACTGAGTATCTGCTTCAGAATGAGGAATATCAGTTATCCAGAAACTGCAAACTCTTTCTCCTCTGAGCCCCTTGAGCGTTTTTTTGTTGTTCTTATCTGCAGAGGATGAGGCAGGAATACCAGCTGTATCTATGCAGAATTAATAAGTACATTTAAGAATATTTTATAGTTATAATGTGATTGCTTTGTTTATAATAGACATGATTGATTTAAGTTATATTCATCTTATCATTTTCCAAAGCAATTGCATCAGATGTTAGCATCTGAAATACTTGTCGGTACTTTACTTTTCCAAATGAGTAGCCTTGTGACATATTCTTTTGTGTTTTTTTATCACAAAATTTATGCTGGATAAATTCCTTTAATGAAAAAGATTGAGACATTATACTTATGTACAGAGTAAAGTGGGAAGGTCTTTCCTTATTCATAATGCTTTCTCTCTACCTCCAAATCCCCTCCCCAGAGTCAACTCAATAGCTTGTCGTGTATCCTTCTCTTGATTTTTCTAGGTTTTTGCATATATGCATATATTAGGCACATATATTAATATATTTTTTGTTTTGTTTTAACAAAACTTATACTATATATTATTTTATAATTTGCTTTTTAAATTTAGGATCTTTGAATTTACCACATTATTTTATTTTAAAAATAGTTTGCTTCTGGGGCATCTGGGTGGCTCAGTTGGTTAAGCATTCAACTCTTGACTTTGGCTCAGGTCATGATCTCAGGGTCATGGGATGGAGCCCCATGTCAGCCATGCAGAGTACAGAGTCTGCTTGAGCTTCTTTTTTTTTTTTTTTTAAAGATTTTATTTATTTATTTCACAGAGAGATCTCAAGTAGGCAGAGAGGCAGGCAGAGAGAGAGATAGAGGAGGAAGCAGGTTCTCCGCTGAGCAGAGAGCCCGATGCGGACCGATCCCACGACCCTGAGATCATGACCCGAGCCGAAGACAGAGGCTTAACTCACTGAGCCACCCACGTGTCCTCTGCTTGAGATTCTTTCTGTCTCCCCTCTCCCCAACAATACACACACATGCATGTGCTCTCTCTCTCTCAAAATAAATAAATTGAAAAATTTTAAAAAGTTTGCTTCTGTTGAGATGATCTTATGATTTTCTTTGGTCAATGTTGTGAATTATGTTAAAATATTTCTTAATTTTGAACCATTTTAGTTTTATACTTGATAAACCTTACTTAGCTATTATGCATGAATTCTTTTAATACACTAATGAATTCAAATTGTTAACCTTTTATTTAACATTTATAAAAACATCTATGTTTTTAAGTGAAATTGGCTTATATATTTTTGATAATTTTGACTTTTCCTTGTCTAGTTGGTTGCCAGAATTATTAAAGTTTAATAAAATGAATCAAGAAATTTTCCATCTTTTTCTATGTTCTGAAAAATATGTATAATGTGAGAATATTCTATTCCCCAAATCATCTCAGCAAAGTATCATTTTTTTTTTTTTTTTTTTTTAGGGAAGCATCTTCTGTTACAGTTTCTCATGGTAACTGATCATTTCAGTTGATTATGTGATATTTTACTATTTAAAGATTCACATTATAGTTTCACATTCATTGGCAAATATTTTTATTTGTTATAAGTTTTCTTATAATCCTTAGTTATGTTAAAAATGTTAAAAATCCTATGTACCTGGTACACTTGACTGGCTCACTTGGTTGAGTCTCAGATTCTAGATTTTGACTCAGGTCATGATCTCAGGATCGTGAGATGGAGCCCTACATGCTCAGCATGGAGCCTAATTGAGATTTTCTCTCTCCCTCTCCCACTGTCCCATTCATGCACTGCATTCTCCCTCTCTCTCTCTCTCAAAAAAAAAAATTCTATATATCTGTTTTCATTCACCATTTTTGTTTCTAATCTTGTTTGTCCCTCTTTTTGTCAATAGAAGATTTCTTAAGGTATTAATATTTCTTTGATCTTTTCAAAGAATACTTGTTAGATTTATTGATCGGCCAAGCTAATATCAAAATACATCCTTGCACTATAATAATTATCTGTGTAGAATTATAGCAGGAATTGACACATATGCCATACCTATAGAATAGTAAGTTCCAAAATGCATATTCACAGTCTCATATATGTGCACTGAAATTCAGCTTGTCAGGAAAACGGCATTTCAAGTCAATAGTGGAAACAATGTGTATTTAATTAATGGTGCTGTCTCACCTATTAAGCTTGCCAGCTGCACTGTATCATGTGAACTTAGATGCATACCTGGAACAGAGGAGATGCTTATTTCATGTTTTAAACTGATAACTGTCAACACTTGATTCTTTTTTCTTTCATTAATTACTGCTTTTACTCATTAATCCTTCATGTAGTTTTTCTGGGTTTATTTTGGTCTTTTCTAATTACTTGGGTGGTAGATTGAGTTGTTCATCACGTCTGACGTTACTTTCTCTCTTTGATTCCCCCTTCCCTCACCTGTGTCCTCTTTTCACCCTTTTTGGAATCTTCTAGTCGAGTATTACTGTCTGGCCTCACTGGTCACTTCGCCTACCTTTTCTCTCCTCTTCCCATATCTTTGTCCTTGTGTTCTGAGGTAATCCTAAATGTGATTTTAAAAAGAAATTTCTTCTTGTCTTGACATCGTTCTCTTTCCTTTTTGTTACTCAAAATAATAAGGAGTTTTAAATCTTTTTGTTCAATATCTTAACTTCCAATATTCTTTGTTGTTTTTTTCTTCTAATGGAAGCAATAGTTACGTGCCTCTCTCTAAAGATAATAATTATATCTATTTAAAAGGTTTGTAATTTTTTTCCAATTAATTGTTTCCTACAATTTGTTTCTTCTGTTTATTAAGTTTGGTGTCTATCATAGTGTTGGTTTCTCTCATGTTTGGTGGTTCTTAGCTGTCATCTTTGTATTGAATTATCTATGACTGCCTGTCCTATGCTCTTGGCTTGCACTGAGTCTTTAGGAGGGAAAGAAAAGACTGCTGGAGAGAATGTGGGTACTTGTCTGGGGGTGAGGGGCCTGGCTTATTAGCTGGTGCATTGCCATGTTTTCTGGTTCCCAGCATCTTTCCTAACTTCCTTAGTCTCTGAACAAATACTTCATGATGCTCACCAATTAGCCAGAGCCTACCAATAACTATAAGGAATGTTGGATTGGGTAGCTAAATGTTCATGCTGGAACTTCCCAATTAATCATCCAAAACTATGCCCCAGGTTCTCTTCCACTTCTCCACATTGACTTGGCTTGGAGCAGTTCTTTTCCTCCTCTTGTATTCTAGGTTATGAATATATTTTTCCCTAGAGTTGATAAAGTCTATTTCTTGTGTTTCAGTAATTTCATACCATTTCTGCCTTATTGCATTATAGCTGGCTGCTTTGTATGTTTTATTTTTTAAGATTTTATTTATTTATTTGACAGAGAGCACAAGCAGGCAGAGAGGCAGGCAGAGAGAGAGGAGGAAGAGGCTCCCCACTGAGCAGAGAGCCCGATGCAGGACTCGATCCCAGGACTTTGGGATCATGACCTGAGCTGAAGGCAGAGGTTTTAACCCACTGAGCCACCCAGGTGCCCCTGGTTTTGTATTTTTTTCTTAATGATACTTCTGTCACTTCATGTAAATTTAGTTGGGTGGAGAAGTGGATGCCTATGTTTGTTTCAACAGTTTGATTCAACTTGCTATCTATTTTATTTCTTCATTATAACAAAACAACTTTTATGTAAGTGAATATTAAAGTTGTAGGACCTATAAAAATACATCTTACCAAAAGGTAATCATTTTTAAAGCTTTTATTTATTTCTTTGATAGAGAAAGCATAAGCAGGGGGAGCGGCAGAGGGAGAGAGAGAAGCAGGCTTTCTAAACAGGGACCCCAGCTGGGACTTGGGACCTTGGGATCACGGACCTGAGCTGAAGGCAGACACTTAACTGACTGAGCCACCCAGGCACCCCAAATAATAATTTAAAAACTCCATAATCAAACCACTCTGACAAACCACATGGGGATTATTTTTACTTTGTGGACATCATGAATTTGTTTATGTTACCCTCTGTCCCAGTTCTGTCTTAATTTATTCTTAATTCCTTTGCTTTTCTTTTCTTACATTATATATATATATATATATATATATATATATATATATATATATATACACACTACACTATATATATTATATAACTGTAGTGTATATATATATATACTGTTAGTCATTTCCATGACCCTTCCTTATGAGAAAGTCTAAACTGGTTGGTCCAACATCCAGCTTATTCGTGGTATAAATATTGTGTCCCTCCAGCGTGTTTCTCTTACTCAGTGTTCTTGGCACAATAAACTTGTGGTTTTATGAATCTATCATGCATTGCTGCTTTCTCTGCTTGGAATACTGGTCTCCTGTTCCCTTATTTAATCGCTCCCAGTGCACTAGGAGTGGGCTTGCTTTTCACCTACTAGAAGCCTTCCCCACCCTGCTTGCAATCTTCTAGGCTGTGTACCTTGACTGGCTTGTGTGTTCCTTTAGCCCCTGGGCACTCTCTGTCCGAGTACTCCTGTCATACTGAAATTGCATGTACTACTAGACTGTAATGGAAGTTTGCCAAAGACAAGAACTGTGTCTTATTTCTGTGTGTCACTAGCTTCTTGTCGGCTACGTAATAAATGCATATTGGATGGCTGGGCAAATGTGAGAATAAAAGAAGAAGAAATAAATGACTGCATGTAAATGGGACCTATCTTAAATTCTTCTTGGAATAAAATTGGTTATAAATACATAGTCGGAACTTTCTTGCCTTCATGCTCACTTCTTATATCATGCTCACTCGGTGCCATTGTTACAGGATGTCTGCAGTCAGCAACATAAGTGCTGCTGGAAACCTGTGCCAGATACTAATGTCCCTAGGTGCTTCTTCCCCAGGAACTGGGGCTATCACATCATCAGTAGACAGAATGATACAAAGACAGGTGAGCATCAACTTGATGAGGTCCCAGGGAATCATTCTCTATGATTCAGATAAACTAACCGCAAAATAAAGTCTAAAAGCTTCCTCCCCCTCTCCATTTTCCTCCCCCCATCTCTAGGGTTTACAGCCCGGTTGAAAAAGTTGCCATTCCCATCTCTGTTTGGATATGATGTCAACAAGGTTGACTTCAGAGCTGAATATCAGACATCCAATCGTTTTCATTTTAAGGTCGGTTTGGTAGTTACCACTGAATACATCTCTGAGGAAAGCAGTGTCCCTACACTGGGTTCAGATCCTTCTCCTTCAGGCACTGCATAGAGGTGTAGAGGCAGAAGTTGCCTTTGTTCCCCTCAGCAGGAATCTCCCAATGGGATGTGTGGGCTGTTTCATATTTTGTGCAGGACACGTGATTGGGTGATTTTTGTCTCACAACTCAAGAAACACAGGATTAAGAATTAGAAGCTATTTCCATTGGGGGCTGAGAGTGAGGATCCTTTCTAGCTCTACAAGGACATGGTTTCATCTGGAGTTGGTCTTTCTCTTTTTCTTCTGACAGATCAATGATACCAACAACAGACGCTATGAAGTCCCCCCTGAAATTATTAACCTGTCTGATAGGACTACCAATACCTACAATTTGAACTATTATGTAGAGGTCATTGATAAGCCCTTCAGCATCAAAATAATGAGGACAAGCAACAAAAGAGTCTTGTGAGCTTTTCAACACTCTTTGTGTATCTTTGAATATACCGTCTCAATATCATTCAATCTGACTTTGTGAGGGTGGATGGTGAGATAAGTACAACCTGGGAAAATGTTTGGACCTCAGAAAAATGTAACGTTTTTACTGTAAATCATTAACACTTGTTAACCTGTCATGATTGCGGAGCACAGCATACTAAATAATATGCTAGTATGTTAAGTTAGATAAACGCACTTGCAGTTAATATCTATTATGAAACAGGAAATTTTATTATTTTGGATTACCATTCACTTTGGAACTCAGCTTCATTGTTTATCATTCCAAGTTTTTATTCCCTGAGAAACTTGCCACGAAGAACCTAACAACAGCCTGGGCTTAAACCATAAATTGTATAGGAGAAGTATAGGGATTAATGTGAATAAAATCTGTATTCAAGTTCTGGCACCAGCAAGTCACCAGTCAGCTTTGGGATGTGAGGCAAAGCGTCTCACACCAGCCTCAATTCCCACATCAATAGAAAGGGAATGAGAATATCCAGTGTTGCTCTATAAACGAAGCTATATTCATGAAGCATCCAGAGCAGGTCATGGGATGAAGTAGATGCCCAGCAAATGTAAGGTCCCATCTGCTCTCTTCCCCCAGCCATCCAACTTGAGTTTCTGGTATCATATCTCCTCTAGAATGAAAGCATCAGAGACACCTAGAAAGGCTTTCCAAGGTAGTACGAATGTGGATGAGAACACCTGAAACAACTGTTTTCAAAGTGAACAAGGAGAGCAGTAGGCGAGGTCCTGTCAGAGAGAGCTGTTTGGTGACTCCCACTCTTGCCCCATGGCCCAGATTGGACACGAGCATCGGGCCCCTGCAGTTCGCCCAGCAGTACCTGCAGCTGTCCTTCCGACTGCCCAGCACCGCTGTGTATGGGCTGGGGGAGCATGTGCACCAGGAGTTCCGCCACAACATGACCTGGAAGACCTGGCCCATCTTCACTCGCGATGCCGCGCCCACCAAGGTGAGCTTCCCTTCCTCCTACCTGCGGCTCATGGTAAGGAATCCCTTCTCTCCTTTCCAGAGAGTGACCTAGAGTCAGGCAACTTACAGAGTTCTATCCGTGTCTTATTTTGTCAAGTTAGATCCATTTGTGCTGGATGATACTTGTTCTTGAGGTTTATAAACTCACAATTAGTAATATATCAATTTTTTTGGTTTAGTTTTGTTTTATTATTATTATTATTTCTTACTGAGGTATTGCTGACATACAACATTTTATTAGTTCCAGGTGTATAGCATCATGATTCGATATTTGTTATATTGTGAAATGATCACCACAATAAGTCTAGTTAACATTTGTCACCACACTAGATACAGATTTTTTTTTCCTCATGATGAGACCTTTTTTTAAAAATTCAACTAATTAATATATAATGTATTATTAGTTTCAGAGGTAGAGGCAGTGATTCATCAGTAATATATCAATTTTTAAAAACATCCTACTTTTAAAGGAAAATATAATTCAATGACTATATCGTGGCCTAATGTATATTAGAAAATCCTTCTGCAAAATAACTATGTTTGTCTTTAATAATTGGGTAGTATCTAAGCGAGAGCATCAGCCGGAACTACTCCCAGTAGAACTTAGTGGACTAAAAAAAAAAAAAAAAAATCCTCTTTAGTATTATTCTAGGTCTCTGCTAGTTGAAGTATGTTCTGGAGACAGCAGTACTGGCACTACTTGGGAGGTTGTTAGAAATACACAATCTCAGGTCAGAGCCCAGACCTTCTGAACCAGAATCTGCACTTAAGTAAGATTTACAAGTGAACCACATGTGCATTATGGTGGGCAAAGAGCTGGTCTAGAGCAGTGCCTTTCAACTTATCTATAGTGAAGGATCAGTTCCTTTCTCTCTCTCTCTCTTTTTCTTTTTAATCCTGGGGAAATGAAATAAAATTACTCAAAGACATATAAAATATAAGCTCAAGTTTTAGAGTGAAGAGATATAAAATTACTCTTTTAAATTGCTATAAAAGTTTCTGAACTCTTTCTCTTGGTTTTGTTTGTTTTGTTTTTTGTTTGTTTGCTTGTTTTTGTACTTTCCTTGCTGATTTACAGCAAAGGGTGTGGGGAGGTACCAGTCCATGGATAACACTTTGAGTAGCATTGCTTTGTAGAGCAGGTCTTAAAGCCTCTATTGCGCTGATGATGTTTCCCAAATCTGAGCAAAAGATGCAGGTTTGATGTACCTTGCAAGGGAGGGATGGGACTGAGGTTTTGGGATTCATATTCCTTGGGAGATGAACAGATCAAGTAGCACATTAACTGGCCCACCCACCAGTATCTGATGCAATGAAGGGAACACAGTTACTGAACCAAACAGAGTAAAGCAATACCAGCACATTCACTAAAGTGCTTGCTCAAGGCCCCTGACAAACATGGAACCCTAACCATTGTACTAAGCTTGGCTCTCTAGAGCTGAAAAATCCTTGAGTTATGTAGTCACAGATTAGATAGGTGTCCTTCCTTCCTTCCTTCCTCCCTCTCTCCCTCCCTCCCTCCATTTCCTTCCCTCCCACTCACTCCTTTTTCCTTTCTGCCTTTTTTCCCTCTCTTTCTCTATCTTTTTTTCACTCATAGTAATACACATTATCTCTTTTTATATCAGTGCTCATCATGGCCCTGTGACAGGTTCAATATCTTTTTAAAAATTTTAAACTTATTTACTGCTGAAGTATTATATATTAATTATAGAAAAATTAGAAAATACAGTTAGACATAGAGAAGAGATACAAAATTCTCATAATGACATCATCTTCTGCTAACATTTTATGTATTTGCAGATATTTTCCAAATTTTGAAAAGTAACTTGACCAAAATATAATTTATATACTATAAAACTCACCTGTTTTAAGGGTACAATTCAGTGATTGCTTAGTACATTACTGAGTTGTGCAGTTATCACCGTAATCCAGTTTTAGAAGGTTTTCATCACCCCACTAGGATCCCTCATACCTTTATAGACCTAATCCCCATTCCCACCCCAGTACCCACTTGAGTCCCAGGAAATCACTAATCTATTTCTGTCTGTATAGATTCGACTTCTCTGGAAATTTCCTATAAATGGAATCATGCAATATATGGTTTCTTTTGTGTCCGTTTCTTTCACTTAGCACTACATTTATGAGGTTTATGCATGTTGTAGCATGGATCAGCTTTTCATGTCTTATTATTACTAATCATATTCCATGGTATGTGTTTTATTTCATATATCAATTGATGTTACCATTTCAATACCATTTTGATAGAATACTGAACTATGTCAAGTGTTGACCAAGTACATGTTATACGTGGCTTCTGATTTTATTTTTGGGTAAAGAAAACCATTTTTAACATGTACTACTATTGTTTGTTATCATCTTTCTTGACAGGGCATGATTAATCTGTATGGAGCTCATACATTCTTCCTGTGCCTTGAAGACACCAGCGGCTCCTCTTTTGGGGTGTTTCTGTTGAACAGTAATGCCATGGGTAGGAGGCATCTTTTTATCTCAACAGGAATACATTTTGGGATGTGGCTTTTATAAAAATGACTTTTATGGCAAGATCACTGTTTAACAGAATGTGTATTTAACCTACGATACTTCTATATAGAAACCCCAAAGTAGCGTAAACTGTTATAAATTCAGCTCATGCTGAAAGTTGTTTCTTTTTCTAAAATTTTTATTTATTTTTAAAATTTCTTTTCAGTGTTCCAGAATTCATTGTTTATGCACCACACCCAGTGCTCCATGAAATACATGCCCTCTGTAATACCCACCACCAAGCTCACCCAACCTCCCACCCCTCACCCCTCCAAAACCCTCAGTTTGTTTTTCAGAGTCCACAGTCTCTTATGGTTCATATCCCCCTCCAATTTCTCCCAACTCCTTTCTCCTCTCCATCTCCCCATGTCCTCCATGTTATTCCTTATGCTCTACAAATAAGCAAAACCATATGATAATTGATTCTCTCTACTTGACTTATTTCACTCAGCATAATCTCTTCCAGTCCTGTCCATGTTGATACAAAAGTTGGGTATTCATCCTTTCTGATGGAGGCATAATACTCCATAGTATGTATGGACCATATCTTCTTTATCCATTCATCCATTGAAGGGCATCTTGGTTCTTTCCACAGTTTGGCAACTGTGGCCATTGCTGCTATGAACATTGGGGTATGGATGGCCCTTCTTTTCACTACATCGGTGTCTTTGAGATAAATACCCAGTTGCAGGGTCATAGGGCAGCTCTATTTTTAACTTCTTAAGGAATCTCCACACTGTTTTCCAGAGTGGCTGCACCAACTTGCATTCCCACCAACAGTGTAAAAGGGTTCCCCTTTCTCCACATCCTCTCCAACACATGTTGTTTACTGTCTTGTTAATTTTGGCCATTCTAAGTGGTGTAAGGTGGTATCTCAATGTGGTTTTGATCTGAATCTCCCTGATGGCTAATGATGATGAACAGTTTTTCATGTGTCTGTTAGCCATTTGTATGTTTTCATTGGAGAAGTGTCTGTTCATGTCTTCTGCCCATTTTTTGACATGATTATCTGTTTTGTGTGTGTTGAGTTTGAGGAGTTCTTTATAGATCTTGGATATCAGCCTTTTGTCTGTAGTGTAATTTGCAAATATCTTCTCCCATTCCATGGGTTGCCTCTTTGTTTTCTTGACTGTTTCCTTTGCTGTGCGGAAGCTTTTGATCTTGATGAAGTCCCAAAATTGAAAACTTCTTTGGGGTTCTCTTTTGATGCAGTATTTTCCATAATATTCTGTACATAATAAGATGCATTGACAGGTCCCAAAGATACCTGTAGATTTCAACACATAAACCAGGTTGTCTGTCTAAGCAACAATGCTGTGTTCTATAAGCTGTTTCTCGTAGTTCGTCCCTTCCCTACTCCAGAATCTTCTCCCTCAAGCTTCTGGACTAATAGCACCTTAATAAGGGCTTGTATTTACTTATTTATTTTTTTTGGGTGAGTGAAACTCATCTATAAAGTTTTTAAAACCTTTCCATTACATTAAATCACTCACAAATTCCAGCCATTCGTATTATAATACAGCCAGATTAAAATAGAATTTGTTCTTAATTGAATTTAAGTAAAAAAAAAATAAAATTATAACAAAAAATAGAACTAGTTCTGCTTTCTCTTAAAAAATCAATTCTTCATTAGTGTTTTACTCACTTAATATTATGATACATTTCAGTAATCCATAAAAAAAAGAAACATGATTTTCATCTCTTGTAAAATGAGACTAGGATTGTTTTGGATAACTCAGGTATTAATATTCCAGAGAAAAGCATATTTGCAACCACGAAATTCTTATAACTCTCATTTTAATCCTTTCAGAGGTCACCCTGCAGCCTGCTCCTGCGATCACTTACCGCACAATTGGGGGCATCCTTGACTTTTACATATTCCTGGGAAATACTCCGGAACAAGTGGTTCAGGAGTATCTGGAGGTATGGGCTTTGGCTTGGAGAGTTATAAATGGAAATGCTAAACAGTGTTTTCTGTATCAGACTCAAAACAGTAGTTTTTAAATGCTTAGACATGTCTATATTTATTGTTTCAGCTCATTGGACGACCATTCATGCCTCCCTACTGGAGTCTTGGGTTCCAGCTTAGTCGCAGGAACTATGGTGGCATCAATGGGTTGAAGAAGGTTGTGGATCGAAATCGTGTAGCTCAGATCCCTTATGTAAGTTGGAACTTCCCTTAACATGTGTAAGGTACCACTTTCTATCTTTTAGTTTTTGCATCTGATTCAATATATTAGGAAGAAATACAGACAGGTGGATAGATAGATAGATAGATATGTACATACATATGTAGACGGACAGACAAACAGGCACACTTAGGGTCAGAGATTTGCATGCTAAGTTGCCTGTGTCATCATAGAAACAGCAGTTTATGGAGTTGGATGGATATGGTTTTGAAGTTTGGCTTTACTTCTTTGCAAAACTTTAGCTTTACCTCTATCAGTGTTGGGCTAGTTAATTGGCATCTCTGAGATTAATTCCCCTTTTATAAAATGAGAATGTTTTATATTCTCCAGTCCATTATATTCTACCAGTCCATTGGTGGACTGGTAGTGAGGAATGCCTTACACTAGGCATGGAAGGCAGGCAGTACAGAGGATGAGCTCCATCCAAATTCGTTGTTATTTTATGGAAGAAAGCATCACCTAGGGTGATATGGTTAACAAGAGCTGACGACTCTAAAAATGACTCACAGGAAGTGAGTTTCTCATAGCAACCTTGAACACTCCTTCCAGATCTGGCAGACTATAATTTTGAAAGCTCAGTGGCAGCCAAGTATTTATGATGTTCAATGTCCACTAGTAAATAATTATTAAGTTTAGAGTACTTGATAAATTCCTCCAGGAGATGCAGAATGCCTTTAATGAAGTTATCAGAACAGTTTATTTGGGGCTAGATCTTTGGAACTGTGTTGCAAACATTTATTTGTTTAGCATGTGAAGGAAGAAGGTGCAGGTGGAAATGACTTTGGCCTGATCTCAGGATTTAACAATGCCTTCTCAGAGCAGCTAAGGAGAGCAGGTCGAGAGATGACTTTTTCCTGGGAGAAAACATAACCTGCTGTGGTGTTTTGCTATTAAGAGGAAATTGATCATGTGTTTCATTTAAATGCCCCCAAATCCATACCCACAAGCACTCAATTCTAGGAGGAATCCAGCCAAAGTTTGCCACATGGTTATTATTTTACAAGGTGCTTTCACAATCATGGTTAAACATCATTTATTGGTATTTTGTAAATACCACTGCATAGTTGATAACTTTTCTAAGGTCACGAGAACTAGCCAAATGGCAGGACCAGGATTCAAAAATAGTTCTTTTGACGACTTGTGGTATTTATTTCAATCTATCCCTGTACCTCTGGTGCAAAGGTCTTTTCTGAGGTGCTGCTGATTCACGAACAAAAGAGCTTTCCTTCCACGGACTGGCTCTTTCCCACCATGTGGGAGTGGAGGCACCTGAGTACTGACTGCCTAGTGTTAGAATAGGTGTGCTGCATTGGCAAGAGGCCACCAGCCACATTTTCCTGCGGGCCTGGAAGCTAGAACCTTCTCAGACACATGAGGAACACTTACTACATGAGGAACACTTTCTTTGAAGACCTTCAGATGTCCTTGAAGTTGTGGCAGTTTGGAAAAATAGATCAGCTGGACTCAAAGATCCTATCACAAAAGCCCCAGTCGACCCCACCCACCCATGCATATGACCTTGGGAAATGTCACTCAACCCCTTCACATGTCAGTCTTCTCACCAAGAATGATACCTGCTCCTCACAGATTGGTATGCAAACACTAAAATAATTTATGTATGAGACTTTGGTGAATTAAAGCCCTGCCCCTCTGTCGTTTATCTTTGTGAGTTATTATTCTAGCAGTTCTATAGAGCAAGAAGACTGTTTTCTTCTCTTATGATATATTCTAGCTTAATGTTTAGGGTCCAAGCTAGCACATGGTTACATCATTACTCATATACTCACCCAAACAGACATTTAAAGAGCACCTGTTTTATGTCCAGCATCCAAGCTCTCATGTTGCAGGGATAAACAAGACACAGTCCCTACCCTCAACTTCCTCCCAATACCTCATGACATGCATCTGTCAGGATAAAGACATAAAGCTGCAACCTAAGAGTGCCTGAATCTTTCAGAAGGGGTTTATTCTAAGAGGTAGCCAAGTCCTGGAAGTTCAAGGACCATTAAGAAATATGGCTTCAGGGGCACCTGGGTGTCTCCATCGGTTAAGCTTCTGCCTTTGGCTCAGGTCCTGATCTCAGGGTCCTGGGATCCATCCCTGTGTCAGCCTCAGTTTCTCCCTCTGCTCCTCCTCCTGCTCATGCTCTCTCTCTCTCTCTAAATGAATAGAATCTTAAAAAAAGAAGGAAAGAGGAAGGAAGGAGAGGGAGGAAAGAAAGAAATATGGCTTCAGTTTTAGTGAGCAAGAACCAGAGCAATGATACCTTCAGTCAGCACAGTGATATTTCCTAGGTTCTAACTGGCTGGCACTATCTTTCAGGATGTCCAGTACTCTGACATAGACTACATGGATGGAAATAAGGATTTTACTACTGATGAAAAGGCTTTCCCTAATCTCTCAAATTTTATCAACGACTTACATAAGCAAGGACTGAAATATGTAATCATTATGGTATGTTCAAACAAGTCTGTTGCCTCATTTTCCCTTTCAAAGTACAAAAGAAAGTGATAAAAATAATATTTGTTATCATATTTATTTATTAGAATCCTGGCATCTTAAATAACTCTGACTACCAGCCCTATATGAATGGAAGCCACAGGAGAGTATGGATCTTGGGGAACAATGGCTTTGTCGTTGGGCAGGTAATTTTGCAAGGGAATCAATAAATTACAGTCATTTGGGGAAGTCTATACTTTTGTTAAGAAAGTGAGTAGAAGTGGGACGCCTGGGTGGCTCAGTTGGTTAAGCCGATGCCTTCGGCTCAGGTCATGATCCCAGCGTCCTGGGATGGAGTCCCACATCGGGCTCCTTGCTCATCAGGGAGCCTGCTTCTCCCTCTGCCTCTGCCTGCCATTCTGTCTGCCTGTGCTTGCTCTCTCTCCCTCTCTCTCTCTGACAAATAAATAAATAAAATCTTTAAAAAAAAAAAAAAGAAAGTGAGTAGAAGTCATGTTGTAGTATCATTATTACTGATTTCATGGTTTTAGAGGCTTCTTTTATTATTATTTTTAAAACAGTAGATGTAATAGTAAAATGATTAAAATTCTGAAGGATTTTTTTAAAAATTGAAATACATTTGACATATGACATTGTGTAAATTTAAGGTCTACAGCATGTTAATTTGATACATTTGTATATTGCAATATGGTTGTCATTGTGGCGAGAGCATTTCTACCATATCACATGATTATCATTTCTTTTTTTGTGGTGGGAAAAATTAATGTCTAGTCTCTAAAAAGCTAGCCCCCTGACCTTTGGACTACAGATATTTGAGAAGCAATGTAGTATAAGAAAAAAAATTCATTTATTCTTCAAGTCTACCTGCCTCTCAATTTCTCTCTTTCCCAAGACAATATGTTTGGCTACAATAATGTAACAGGAGGCTCATAGTCTAATGTGAAACCTGTCTCAGCTAATGTAGTTTTATTTTAAACGAGATTTATAGAGCCCAGCCTTTCTGCAGGCATTGGAGTAGGCTGATTTGAAGCCTAATTTCCAGAGTACTTTACATCAAATCATGGAGGCAACTTTCTATTGCAGTTACATATAGGGTCAGCCCTAGCTGGTTGGATTATGTGACATTTACGAAAACTGATACTTAATCTGAGAGTTTATGTGGCTGCAAGTTGTGTTGCTCCTGGGCAGTTTACTTTTCAAAACTGTGTTTTCAGGTTTATCAATGCCCCTTAATCTAACTGCTCACTTAATTCCTATCATTGATTTTATTTACAATACTTAATTCTATTTGTTTTTCATTGAGTCTAACCTTCTATGAAACAGTAGTTTCCTTCCTTCCCCAAACCAATGCTTTGATTTTATTGTTTTATTTGAATTGAATTTCTAAAAAATCAGACCAGTATTCATATATAAGTACAAAATCAGAGCCCATGGTCACATAAACATGATTTTGATTATCTAAAAAGTAGATTATCCAAACCTGTGAGTCATTTCAGTAGTACTCATATTTGAGTGGTACACAATTGGTAATTTGCATATAATTACAAGAATTTAATTAGTTGCCTCCATTGACCAACAAATAACATCAAACATTTGATCTGAGATGTTGGCAGAGGTAGTAGTCTTGGAGGTGGGTGGAGGTTTATTACAAAGGTGTTTGGGGGTGCCTGGGTGGCTCAGGTGTTTAAGCATTCAACTTAGGTCATGATCTCAGGGTTGTGAGATTGAGCCCCCCATCGGACTCTGAGCTGAGCGTGGAGCCTGCTTAAGATTCTCTCTCTCCCTCTCCTGACTCTCCTCCCACCTCCACTCATACTCTCCCTCTCTCTAAAATAAACAAATAAATAAAAAATAAAGATATTTGGTTGGAATGATGTTTGCTGGGCCTACTCTAGATAATGTTGCTGTAGGTGACTTCTTTACCACTCTGCCTATTTCCTAAGTTCAAAATTACCTCTAATTATTTGGTGCCCTATCACCTAACACAAGAGACCAGGAGTTCAATCCACTGAAACTGAGAATTTTAAGCTCTCATGTTGAGTTTTAAGAAGTCTCTGCAACATATAAAAACATATATATGTAATATTATTACATACATATGTAATAATATTACATATATATGTTTTTATACATATATACGTAATAATATTACATATATATGTTTTTATACATATATACATATGTATACATAATATATATGTAATATTATTATAAAATATATGCAATATATGACACATAATGTATATTAATATATAGAGAATATATATTTTATATATATAATATATATATAACCTAATGACAACTGATAAGTTTGTTGGGAACATAAATAAGAATGTAAGCAAAAAAGCTTGTATCCTATCAATTCAGAGTTCTCAGTAATTTGGCTGTAAGTTCTATCTTTGCGCTATTTATGGAAAATGTTAAAAGCAACATCGGTAGGAATAGAGAGGATAAGAAATATTGGACCCAAGTAAGAAGCACAAAATTCATTTCACCATTTAAAAGAGATTATTTCTCTACCTAAACCAAATATATCATTTATAAACATCATTATTCAAAGCGGGTTTAAATGACCTTTAAATACACATTAAGTGAATCTAGTCATTCTCTCCTAAAATCTTACCCAGTTAGATGGATGAGTGTTTTTAGACTCTGCTCCTAGCTGGTATGACATCATGAAATTTTGTTTTTATGTTTACATTGAAAGAAGACATCCGATGGCTTCTCATGTATTTAATTGGCTGTTTTTCCTTTCCTTTTGGCTTCTTTTGGTTGCTTGCATCTAGTTTACTATTTAGTTTGGGGGGAAATTTTGATTCTGAAATGATAAGATGCCTGGGGCTCCTGGTGGTAGAAACCGTAGCAGCAATGAATATGTCATGGCCCTCAGGCATACCCATTGCCACTGCCTCCTTCTTTGTTCTCTAGGGATACCCCGGAGGGACAGTGTTTCCTGATTATAGTAATCCGACTTGCACTCAGTGGTGGACGGAGCAATTCAGTGAATTTCATAAAACTCTCAAGTTTGATGGAGTATGGATTGTAAGTTGTTATTCCGGAATCAAACTTCTTTTGGAAACGGATAGTCCAACATTTGAGAATGAGCTTTGACCCTGATCTGTAACAAAATAGTTTCCTTGACATAGTGGTATTTAAAATCATTTTACTTAATGCAGAGCTTATATGCAGTAACATAGACCCCTCAAAACCCCAGATTTTAATTCTGAATCTGCCACCAACTGATTATTTCTTTTTTGAGAAAGTCCTTTATTTTCCCAGGGTCTCAGCTTCTTCCTCCCTTAACTGTCTTTCAACTGTTTTACGAGAGGCTGTCACACCGATTCATTAAAATTTAAAGTTAATCAGAGAACAATTTAACGAATCCCTTTTATTTTGTAGGTAGGGATAGCAGGTGGAGATATTTCTTTGAAAGTTGGAAAATTATTTCCGTTAGCTAGATTAAGCATCACCTATTTTTAATCCATTTTAAAGAGACAGATTTGGTTTCTGTTATATCTTCTTGCCTCTCCCTGAGTGGAATAAAAGACAGGGGGAATTATAAAACAGAAATACTCCTACGTCTTAGGCTCTTTCGAACAGCACTGAAACATTAACAGCTACATAAAACTCACATTATTCATAAGGTAAGAATCAGCCTTTGGAAATGGTATTGCTTAATTAGCTAATTGAGATCAATGTATAAAAGGTAAAATGTGCCTGATAGCACTTTGGTTTGGAGGGTACCTTAGACACAACCCAATCCAAAAGATGAAACAGAGGGCAAGAAGATTTAGGCAGATTACTCAAGATCCCAGTCAATAAGAGGTCGCAGACGTGGGGTTTCTAGTTCAGTAAACCTTCCTGGACGACTAACCCTGCATCTGTAACCCTTCCCCTTGTGCCTCTTGTGTGTCGTTGAAGGAAATGGATGAAGTAACCAGCTTTCTCCACGGTTCCGATCGCGGGTGTGAACTTAATACCCTCAACTTTCCTCCTTTTACTCCCCGTAAGTTGTCACAAGATACACTTAGAGCACGCCCCACAGCACTACACGTGGCCTAGAACAGTCTCTGTTCCCAGGGCAGGGGGTCTGTGGACACGCCGGCGGCTCCCCTACCGAAGCCCTTCCTGCGTGCACCAGGGGCTCCGGCCACCTGCTGACCGCTGGAACCGAGGGCGAGCAGGTGGTGGGTGCGGACTTCCCCCAATGGCCCCGCGGTCCTCCCATCCTGTTTGTGGTCTCCAAACCCCTCAAGCAAATGGTTTCAGTTTTCAACTTGATGAGAATTCCAGAGTACTTTAAGGTCCAAACCACCTTCCACTGAAGTAACTCTGTAATTTTGTGAACTTCATTTTTTTTTTTTTTTTGGCTCATTAGTCACAATTTAAAGTATTCATTGTTCCTTTTAGCTCCTTCTTAATTTAAGTCTCATTCTTAGTTAGACTTTCCAGTCCTGATTTCAAAAGTGTGTATGTGTGTGAAACAGTAACAGATAGATTGTTCTGTGGAAACACGTGAACCCCAGCATCTCCGTGGATTAACATGATAGAAATTCATTCTTGGCTCATCTACTCTAGCATGAGATGCGTGGCTCTCATCCGAGCTGTGGCTCAGGGATCTCGTTGGTTCCATGGCTTGGTTCTCCATCTCAGAGTCCTTTGTTTCCAGCTTCCTGGGCGAAGGAGAGCGAAGGTGGAGGAGTGTTACTGGCAGGCCTCGAAGTAGGGAGTATTCAATTTGCTCGCATTTCTTTGCTCAGAATCCAATCACTTATTCTCAGTTTAATCTTGAGCGAAAGTGTGAAATGTAATCTTAACTCCCCCAGGAAGAGAACACAGCCTTGGTGAGCATCTGGCTTGTCCCTGCCAGTTAATTCTGGTTTGAACACTTCACCTGAACCTTGGACCATTGGTGACCTGCTTCTTTGGCTCCTTTTGGTCTCCAGAGGAGTGGAGAACTTTTTAAGGAGGAATCTTGGCTTCAAACCATTTAATTTAATGTAAAATCTACTGTTTGCTTGTCTGCTTATTCCTCATTCTTCTCTCCTCAGTCTGTGTCCCCCTCCCCCATTTTTTTTTTCCAACTAGGGATCACTTTACCATGTTTCCCTTTTAATCTCTTAATCTTCTTCTTAGGGAGAGCCAAGGATTTTTGTTTGTTTTTTTGTTTTATTTTGTTTTTCTGTAGAAAACTGCAGTCTCATCCCCCTCTGCCTACTTCTGGCAAGCACCTCACACCCCAGGTCCCAGCATTTCAGTCTACCTACCTATGACTAGCCACGACCTTCTAGCGGCTCTGCTGTGATCTCACCTTTTCAGGATTAGACAGTACAATTAGCATGATAAAGACTTATATTACCTTTGACCCTGGAACAATTTTAGTGTTTTTTTCTTATCATGGAAGTGGTTGTGAGTCTCATTCCACAAACCAAGCTTTGTCGAAAATATAAATTTCATAATGTTTTATCATTCAACTTAATTTCTGATTAAGTTGGCTGGTGAGATTCTGTTGAACTAGTAGGGAAAAGTCAACATCAGGGTTTCCTGGTTCCTCTACTTTCTGGAACTGGGTTTCATACTGAGGCTCCAACATATCGATGGCAAGGCTTGATGAGGGGGAGCTGATGTGGTGCCCAGCTATAGGTCCATAAGTATGAGAAGGAAAGAACAAGATCCTAGGCTACAAGGCAGAAAATATTGAGCGTTTTAGGTATGAAAAGAGAAAATAATGGTCAGACAGTGGTGACTTTAGAAGCAGGATCTGAGTTCTTATTTATGGAACCACCTAAGTCTCATAACTCATTTTTTTTTTTTTTTTAAGAGAGATCACAAGTAGGCAGAGAGGCAGGCAGAGAGAGAGAGAGAGAGAAGCAGGCTCCCTGTTGAGCAGAGAGCCTGACTCGGGGCTTGATCCCAAGACCCTGAGATCATGACCTAGGCCGAAGGCAGAGGCTTAACCCACTGAGCCACCCAGGGGCCCCTCAAATCTCATTTCTTAAAAAAAACAAAAAACAAAAAAAAAAAAACCAAAACCTAACTGGCGTCGAATGCCTATAATGGAAGAGTAAAAGTATTTCCTTCCCACTGCCTTCATCTCTGTTCTTTACACAATTCTTCTTGATCAAATATGTGTAGAGAAATGTGCTGCTTTATTTGTATTTCATTTCAGGCCAACTTCCCATTGCTCTCAGCTCATTTCCCAGTTGCCTCCACCCAGCACCATGTTTTATGGGCTCTAAGGGAATGCACCTTAATTTTAATGATCTATCTTAGAGTGGGGCTTAGTGTGGGTCCCAGATAGGATGTAGCATTTAGGACAGAATTTAAAACCGGAACAGATTTTTGTCAGGTGGAGATTGAGTGGGAAGGTACAGTAACGGGGAAGCAAATAACTGGGTCATTATTTTGTGAGAGCTGATTGACAGGAAAGTGCTTCACTGATGGCTGTTTCCCCATAGGAATTCTGGACCGTTTGCTTTTTGCAAGAACCCTGTGCATGGATGCAGAATTTCAGTGGGGTCTTCATTATGATGTCCACAGTCTGTATGGCTACTCCATGGCAAAAGCAACAGACTCGTAAGCACTTGGTTTTCACCCAATTTCTGTGTAGGGGAGGTGGGAGATGGTGGCTTTTGTGTATCTTCTATAAGTATGTTTTTCAAATATATTTTGTGGTTATAAGCATGTGCAACTCAGATCTTAGAGGGTACTGAGGAGCTCTTCTCATAGAGCCCCTTGGTGCCTGTGTGAGATTAGTTTTGATTGGCTTGTGACTAAGGGACTTCCTTAGATACTGGTAGGCAATAACATGCAAGGTAGTTAGAGCCCCCAGTTGGAAGCCAGCCCTGTTACCGAACCACACCAGTGTTGCCTGATTTGGCAAATAAAAATATAGGGCCCAGTTAAATTTGTAGTGGACATACTTACACTAAAAATGATCTATTGTTTAAATTAAATTCAAGTTTGCCGGAGTGTCCCTTGTCTACCTGGCAGGGCTACCCACACCACATCCTCCTGGCTTCTCTCCCCACTGGCCGCCCCAGGCTCCCTCTCAGTTCTCCTGTCTGCAAACATACGCTTATCTTTAAAGCCTCTTTTCAGATGTTTCTAGAAACCTTCCTGTCAGTTCTAGGAAAAGATTATTTCCCTTTTTTTATGCTACCTTTGTTTGTATTACAATATACTCAATATACAAAAATCTTATATTATAACATTTAGGTAATCCCCTCCTCTTTTTTTTCTTGCTGGACTGCAAGCGTTTTGAGGGCAAAGTTGTCCCTGTAACTTTAGCCTGAGGAATAGCGTGTGTACTTAAGACGTGTGTTGCAGAGCTGCCTGGCCTGAGGGAGAGACATCAGGAAGGGCCTGCAGGGGACGCGTGACCACCCGTGCTCTGTTCTCCAGCACCATTTTGCCCTCCTGACTTTGTATTATGTGGGATCGTCCAGGAGAGTGAGTCCTTGTCTAATAAATGCAAAAGTTTTGATCTCCAAAAAGAAGCTTCAAGAATGGGGCGCCTGGGTGGCTCAGTGGGTTAAGCCGCTGCCTTCGGCTCAGGTCATGATCCCAGGTCCTGGGTTCGAGCCCCACATCAGGCTTTCTGCTCAGCAGGGAGCCTGCTTCCTCCTCTCTCTCTGCCTGCCTCTCTGCTTACTTGTGATTTCTCTCTGTCAAATAAATAAATAAAATCTTTAAAAAAAAAAAAAAAGAAGCTTCAAGAAGGACGACACAGGGGCACCTGGGTGGCTCAGTGCTTTAAGCCTCTGCCTTCGGCTCAGGTCATGATCCCGGGGTCCGGGGATCGAGTCCCGCATCGGGCTCTCTGCTCAGCAGGGAGCCTGCTTCCCTTCCTCTTTCTCTGCCTGACTCTCTGCCTACTTGTGATCTCTCTCTGTCAAATAAATAAATAAAATTCTTAAAAAAAAAAAAAAGAAGAAGGACACATGTTTCTGATTTTGTTATCCTCTCTTTTCTGACCTCTGTCTCTCTCACTCTGCCTTTCCTGGGAAATAAGCCGGAAGAATAAGGCTCAGTTCCCTCAACTTTGAAACTAGAGGCTTGGATTAATGTTTCCCAAAGTTCCTTCTTATTCCAATCTATTTCGACTCTAAAACGCTTCTATCTAAGAACGGAGGGTGGGAGGGAGAGTGGCTACAGCCTGCGGTGAGAAAGGAGGGGCTGGAGGAGGAAAAGAGTTGCAAATTGCTTTATTGCTCATGTCCCCATGTAATAAAAGTGCTGTAAGGTTGTGATGGGGTTGGTTAATATAGTCTAATAGCTATGATTAATAGTTAAAAGGTAACTACAATGGAGAAGGTTAAGTGCCCTTCTAAGCTCTCTAGGTCAGACAGAATGACCTAAGTTCCCAGAGAACAGTGGAGATATGATTTTTGTTCAGTGGGATCTGAGCAGCAGCAACATTTAAGCCATAGATCTGATTAGTATTTGGCTCAACCTTCCTGGAACTATTGTCTGGGACAGTGGTTACCCTAAGAAGGAACTTCTCCCTCTGAGCTGAAAGTAGAAAGACCAGATCCCCTCAGAGATCGGGACCAATGATAAGCCAGTCAGACCTTCGGGACAGAAAAGAGAGACTTGAGGATCTCTGAATAAGATTGTTCCTCTACTCTGGAAAACAGAGACTTATCTAATCTGTGGTACGATAAAGGTCTGCCTCTACATAAACCTGTAACCTCAGATAACTTTATCCACCTTTCGGTTTCACTCTGTGCAACCTGAATGTGTTTCTTTCACGGTCGGTGATTACAGAGTGCCATAAACCCTCTAGCCAATGGTAATAAAGGCAAAGTACCTGCTTGTTGAGATCAAAGACATGAGGGTAGGAGTTGAAGACTGAGTGTTCTCCTTTATGCTACCTTTACTTTTTGGTCATTAAATTGTCAGAAGGGAAGACTTCATGCTTTCAAACCCATCCTCCATTTCAGAATTTTCTCCCTTTTGCCATTCTATCATGTTGCCATTATAGACTCCACATAAGTTAGTACTCAGGAGTATGAAGTTGGGTGAGCATTGGTGGCTGGGACAGTGTCTGTGAGGGACTGGCCAGGGTCTGGTGATACACTTGTCTCGGACGACATACTGAAAGGAAAGATAGAAGCAGCAATTGTGGGTCAAGTATCACCATGCCATTGTTGTAATTTTGTTTAATTTCAGATAGCTAAAGGAAGGTATGAGCTGCTTAGCATGGAATGGGAAAGAAGGAAGAGGCATTTCAGGAAAGTGCTTATGCAAAAGAATATTCAGAATAAACGCTAAGCAAGATAACTTATATCTTACTGTGTTGTCACCCCACCTCACGCTCCCCTCCATCCTGAAGTAATTGTCTTTCTGAATTCCATGTTCTCAATCCCTTTGCTTAATCTTTTACAGAGTCTTATTTGATATATGATATTTTGTTTGTAGTACAATGAAAGTAATATTTTATATTTTAATTGCATTTAAGTTTATAAAGAGTATCATGTGTTATCCTTTGAGACTTACTCAATTAAAATTATTATTTTGCATAAATTAAGATTTCCCAACATGGAGAATTGCTAATAATAAATTTTAAGGCTTTAGGGGAACCCAGCTGCCTAGAACCCAGCTGGTGTACAAACTGTTCCAGCAGAGGCTTCAGAGATCCAGCCTGAGCTGGTGTTGTGCTAGACAGGATTGATTATAGAGGGGCAGCAAGACGTGGAAACAACAGACATTAGAAAAGCTTTGTCTAGGTGGAGAAGATGGAGTCAAGAACTCAAGACGTGGCCACAATGTATTATTGATCAAAAGGGCCAAAACACAGTCAGATCCAATAAGAGAAAGAGAGGCCAGGAGCATAAAGACATTTTTGGGGGGACTGGACTGTAGAGGTTTGGACTATCTTATATGAAGTTTGAAACCTTATTCAGAGGTGGGAAAGAAGCTCTTAAAAATACTAGATCTTAAATATAAGATACTAAAAAAAGTACTAAATCTTAAAAATACTGGGTAGTGGGCATAAGGAGGGCACATGGTGTAATAAACACTGGGTGTTTAATGTAACTGATGAATAACTAAGCTCTCCGTCTGAAAATAATGACACGCTATACGTTAATTGAATTTAAATAAAATAAGATAATAAAAACTAGTTTGCTCACCTAGTTCATGAAGTCCTGATGTTTTTTCTGTTTTGTTGGAAAGCCCGTTGCTCCCCTTGGGTACAGGTGAGTCCTAGATATTCACAGCTCACTTCACATTCAATAGATTGTATTCCTTTTCAGGGCTATGAAGAAAATCTTCCCCAACAAAAGTAACTTGATCTTATCCCGTTCTACTTTTGCTGG
Source organism: Lutra lutra (assembly GCF_902655055.1). Lineage (NCBI taxonomy): Eukaryota > Metazoa > Chordata > Mammalia > Carnivora > Mustelidae > Lutra > Lutra lutra. The sequence continues at coordinate 96,379,424 of NC_062288.1, forward strand.
ATCTGGCAAATATGCTGCACATTGGTTGGGGGACAATGCAGCCACATGGGATGATCTCCAATGGTCCATCCCTAGTATCCTTGAGTTCAACCTGTTTGGTATCCCCATGGTGAGTTTTACTCTCAACAAGGAACTTTTACCTTTTGTTCTTTGGTATTCTTTCCTTTATTAGTCTTTTGTGATGTTAAAAACCAAAGAGCATTTATGTCTCCCTGTGGTATGTATTAGAAAATCCATTTTTACATGCAGCATGAACTGTCTTTTGAGGATAGAATGGTAAGACATTATCGTTGGGTAGTCGTCCATGGAGTCTTTGAAGTCAGCATGGAGACACCATAAGTAAAATATGGGAGCATCACAGAAAATTCCATTAGCAAAGCATCAGTGAATAACAAAGTGTGAAATCGGGAACTGAACATTGAAATGAGCTCTGGTCAGCTGATTCATCATGCACATTTGCCGCTTTTGTACCTTTGGCTGGCTCTGAAAGTCTGGGACCTCTGTAAGCATAGAATGATGGGAATAAGATTTTTCCCTTTTACCACATAGGAATACAGTCAATGCTTTTGCTACTATCACTGACCATTGTCTTTTGTATGTGTGCTAATTCTCCAGGTAGGTGCCAACATCTGTGGTTACACAAAAAATGTCACAGAGGAGCTCTGCACAAGGTGGATGCAGCTTGGAGCATTTTATCCACTATCTAGGAATCACAACGGGCCTGGGTTCAGGGTAAGGTCCCCAAGAGAAGCAATGGAAACTTCTTGGATTGTCTAAAGTACTTGTTCTCAAAAAGGATTGAAAAAGAAACAAAAACCTATATCTTGGCCATTCGTACAAAAGGAGAACAGATAAATTTGGGGTCATAGACCTAAAGAGCAGAGTATTGGGATAAGGATTCATGGCATGTATGTATGTATTGAATGATTTTATTGTGATTTATATTGATTTTCTTAGCTCACCAATGAAGGTGAGACGGATTGCTGGAATTTCAATGCTGCTGTTATCACTTCTTTTACCATCTGTGTAAGATGGGGCAGTTGGAGTCCACTGGTATTTTACCTCGAACAATACAAGGGAAACCGCTTCTAGTATGGACTAGCAAGGAGGGATGATTTAGGGAGTGGCAGGCCAGGGATCTGAAGATTTTTTTTCACCTTGTTACACCATTCTATCTTTCTATGAATGATTGTGAGACTCTTCCCTCCTCACTATTTTTCACTCTTTTATCCAAAAAAAAATTTTTTTTTTTTGATGGGTGAGTATATAGAAGTGGGCTCAGAGCCCCTCTTAAGGAGATGTCTGGACAATGGCAGGAGCAAGTAAGGTGAAATGCCCTTTATTTTAATGAAGTGTTTCAAAATTGAGTAGGTTAGATCTTAATACACTCAACGGGGTAGCTTACTGATGATCATTTTAGCTGCCCTTCTTGATTTTGTCTCAAAATGGGAAAGATTTATAGCCAAATCACCAAAGTATTTTATCCCCAGACTGTCTTAGCCATTTACGAGCTGGAGAGAGTTGGGTTATTTCTGAACTTCTAAGCTGGTGGCTGGGAGCAGGTTTGGCAGGTTGCCTTCCTCTTGAGATGGCCTGGAAGGAGTTAGATAAGAGCATTCAGACCACCTAGCCTGCGAAGTAAGATTCAGTCCTTGTTTTCCGGTCTCTCCACAAGTGCTGTGCAACAGAATGACAATGAGAGCCACACATTAAGTTTAAATGTAAATTTAAAAAGTAAAAAGAAACAGAAGCAATCATTTTAAGTATAGTTTGTGTAAATCGGTATGTCCGTAACATGATTATTTCAACCTGTTTAATACAAAATATTATCAATGAGATATCTTATATTCTTTTCTTTCTATTAAGTCTTCAAAATTCAAGTGCATGTTACACTTACAGCAGATCTCAGTTTGGATACTAAATTTTCAGCAGTTGGAATGCAATAAAACAAAACAATAAAGTTATATTTAATGGAAAAATATTTTATTTAAAAGTATTTTATTTTTATTCTTCATTTTATTTAAAAATAGTTCTTTAAAAATTTCAGTTTTTAGGATTATATTTAAATGAACTAAAGTCAAGTAAAATGAAAAGTTCAGTTCCTCTCTCTTACTAACTACATCTCAAGTGTGCAAAAGCTCTCCATGGTATGTGGCCACCATAGTGGACAGTGCAGCTCTATACATTCTTGGTTGGAGACCTGAGTGAGGGAGGATGTGGAATGTTATTTTCATTGGTGTTTGGTCTCAGGGTTTTCATGAGCCCGACATTGGAGGCATACAGTGGTCTGCTGCAGTAGACCACTCTACTTTCTACTCCCTTTGAAGGGAGGAAATGAGCATCTTTAGGAACAAAAGAAAGGAATAAATTTAGGTAATTTTCTCTAAAATTCAGTCCCAGCAATAGAGTGCAGGATGACAGATCTCAATATGACATACATTATCTTTCTCATCTTACAAATTACAAGGAAAATGGACAAAATGAGCCCCATCATTAATGGAAAAGTTCTGTTTCTGGGTCCAAAGAAAATTAGATTTCCCTTCTAGAGGGCTGTTTCTTTGCTCTTGGATAAAGTCATGATTTCTTTGCACATTGTATATTAAAGAAAAAATAGAGGTCACTGTTTCTGGGGTAGAGAAAAGAAAATAAATATCGATGGTGAACGCATTACAGACAAAACTACACATAAATTTCAAAATTGTAAATTCATAAAATTGCATGGAAAGGAGAAGATGAATTATAGATCATGGTGCTAGGCGATGCAGCTTACTAAGGTAGTGGGTTTCAAATTCAAATTCTTGTTACTGGTTGTACAACTTACTGCTGTTATTGGAGTATTATAAGTATTATGGAGTATTATGAGAAACCTCAATATACAACAAATTAGATCAGCTAAGAAGGGAGCAGGGGCCACTGTAACCCCTTTATCTCCATGGCAACCTCCTGGGCTTTTTTTTTTTTTAAATTGATTTATTTTGATAGAGGGGAAACGTGTGTGAGAGGGGCAGAGGGGGAGAGAGAGAGAATCCCAAGCAGACTCCACGCTGAATGCAGAGCCCAACTTGGGACTTGATTTCACAACCCTGAGATCGTGACTAGAGCCCAAAACAAGAGTCTGACGCTTAACCGACTATACCACCCAGGTGCCCCGCCCCCCCCACCATGGACTTCTTTATCACCCTTGAGGCTACCATCAACTGGGATCAGAAGACACAAGTCAAATTTAAGCTCTGTCACCGGCTTGCAGTTTACACTGGGAGAATCATGTAATCTTTGATATACTGTTTTTTTCATCTATAAAATCAAGAAACAGTACCAAGATCCTTTTAGTTTTGGAAATGCTTTGATATCTTCCAAGTTAGAGAACATAGCTACTCTCATCTGAGAAAGCCTCTTATCATAATGGAACAAACTTTTAAGACGCAATGGAAATATCTCATATTTGCTTCATTTTCTTCTAGGACCAGGATCCTGCTGCCTTTGGTGAACACTCTCTGTTGGCGAATTCCTCTAGATATTATCTGAACATCCGCTACACCCTGCTGCCCTACCTCTACACCCTTTTCTACCGAGCTCACACCCGGGGGGACACTGTAGCGAGGCCCCTGGTCCATGAGTGAGTTTCCCGACCCACGAAGAATCCCTTTCAGAGTGTTCATGTCCCTTGTCTTGTTAGTGGTTGTTGCCACCTAGGGTGCAGTTGTCCTGTACTGGAGGCTTCATCTGCCTTCTCTATTTTCCAGGTTCTACCAGGACCCAGCTACTTGGGGCATACATGAGCAGTTCCTATGGGGGCCTGGACTCCTCATCACACCTGTTTTATATGAGGTGAGTTTCTAATCTGAACAATGGGGTGGAATATCACATTTTTCCTCATGGTTCTATAGCTTAATAAGCTGAGTTTGGAGTATCTATGGCTGCATTTAAATATGAATATAAATATAAATATGGGGCTCCTGGGTGGCTCAGTCAGTTAAGCATCTGCCTTTGGCTCAGGTCATGATCCCAGGGTCCTGGGATTGAGCCCCATGTCAGGCTTTCTACTCAGTGTGGAGTCTGCTTCTCCATCTGCCCCTCACCCTGCTCATTCTCTCTCTCTCCCTCTATCTCCAAGCAAAGCAATTTCTGTTTTGCAAAATTACCTTAAAACTTGTTTTCTTAAACATATGACCATGGATTGATAGGCTTTAAATGCCTCATGAGTTTGGGCTGGCCATCCCACTGTGCTTCCTTTGGACCAGGGGACATGTGCTCTTGGGGTTGGGCTGGGAAAGGAGAAGAGTCGAGAGAGAGGATTGGGGAGGGAGATCTGGGCAAGGGCAGGGTGTTACTCTGGAGACCAGATATGAAGGATCACATGTACCCTTCCAAAGTGTGAGGGCGGAAGTGTGGGGGAGGGATAAGGAGGATGCTGATCACTTTATAAACACGGGAGATTGCCAGTGTACTCATGTCAGAGGCCATCTCTTGGCAGGTGCTGCGACAGCTGCAGTCCTGCTGGAAGTTTCTCCTCGAAGCCTGGCTGTTTCACTCTCTTCCCACCTGTCAGGTTACACAAGTAACTCAGTGAACAAAATTTCTCTGCTTCTCTTAGAAAGTTCAGGAGCCTAGAAACTTACTTTCTAGGCAGAACTGTGCTTTGGGTAAACTGCCCGACTTTTCTGAGTATCTGTATTCGGACCTGTAGAATGGGCTGGTCCTAACCACCTCTCAAGATTGTTCAGATGAACACATGCAAGCACAGATGAGGTAGGTATTGTGTAAACTGTAAGAGACATGCTGATGTTGCTCATATTGGTGTTTCCCTAGGGTGTGGACCGAGTGAAAGCATACATACCGGACGCCATCTGGTACGACTATGAGACAGTAAGTAAGGCAGCCCCGCTTGCATCAGAGACCAGCCTCTAGCAGAGGGCGATTGCAATTCTAAGGCAGGAGTCCTGGGAGCTTGGGGTAGGATAATAGCAAACATTTTACACTTGGTTGATAGAGGTTACTTTTCTGTGAGGAAGGCCTTTCTAGGTGTACTATGAAATAATTTGAATAACTGGGGTAGGTTTAGAGGAATTTTCATTATATCAAGCTGGCTACTATGCAGCTATGAGGACTAATAATTAGCCTGAGGCTGGGATACCCTAGAAAATGAAAGGCCAGTTGTGGGAGAATCACCACACAGCGTAATTCAAAGAAATAGGACAGGTTGGAGGCTCAGATCTGCTATCTATTTTGATTATGTTTTGGGCTGCCCTTTCCTTTGGGGGGAATCTCTGCTTCTCTTTCTTTTTTTTTTCAAGATTTTATTTAAATTCCTCTTCGTTACACTATAGTATAATGTTAGTTTCAGGAGGAGAATTTATATTTAAATTTTGTTATATTTAAATTATATTTAAATTCCTCTTAGTTACATTATAGTATAATGTTAATTTCAGGAGCAGAATTTAGTGATTCATCATTTACATGTAACACCTGGTGCTCATCACAAGTGCCCTCCTTAATGCCCATCACCCATTTAAACCATCCCCCGACCACCTCCCGTCCAGCAACCAATGTTCTCTGTGGTTAAAAGTCTGTTTTATGGGGGTACCTGGGTGCCTCAGTGGGTTAAGCCTCTGCCTTTGCCTCAGGTTATGATCTCAGGGTCCTGGGATTGAGCCCCACATTGGGCTCTCTGCTCACTAGGGAGCCTGCTTCCCTCTCTTTCTCTCTCTCTGCCTGCCTCTCTGCCTACTTGTGATCTCTGTCAAATAAGTAAATAAAATCTTAAAAAAAAAAGAGTCTGTTTTATGGTTTGCCTCTCTCTTTTTTACCCCTATGTTCATCTGTTTTGTTTCTTAAATTCCACAATGAGTGAAATCATAGAGCATTTGTCTTGCCCTGACTGACTTACTTTAAATGAGGCAACTGATCTAGAATGATCTGCATGGTCCCTCCTAGTCCAACGGTCCCTTGTCTGCTCTGTCATCCTTTTGTTGGTTAGGGGGTAGCCATCCAGTGGAGGAAACAATTGGTGGATATGCTGCTGCCACTTGATAGGATAGGACTTCACCTCCGAGGGGGCTTCATATTTCCCATCCAACAACCCAGCACGACCACAGAGGCCAGGTAAGCTGTGTAACTGCCCTGATGTGCCAAGAGACGATGTTGTGGGACAGGCAAACAGACACTAAAAGTAGATAAGTCAAGGGAAGACATCTCCAGTAAGGTATGTCTCTCGCCTCCTTTCAAGGTTGGCCCCAAAGTGGTACCTTCATGTTCATTTACCTTAAGGTGGCCTTAGTCTTCACATTTCTAGAGTCTTTCACTTGGGAATTGAATCAGATTTAAGAGCAGTCAAAATAATCACTTGTGAGGATTTCCCTATGACCAGAAACTATCTTCAAGCAGATTTTCTTGAGTGAATGCAAGTTAAAGAGGAGGTGAGAGTTATCACACAGAAGTGAATATAGCTTCCAAGGTCAAGAGCCAGAATGTTCAGGTTCAGACCCCAGCTCTGTCACTACCATAGGTGTTGCCCTGGGCAACATCCTCTCTGTGTTGCTGCACAACACGAGCAAACCGGGGATGACAACAGCTGGACTTTTTAGTGTCATCAAGCAGGTTAAATGGAATAATGGACATGACTTACTGTTTATGGGACACTTAGAAGAATGGCGGGCGCAAGGCACGCACCCAGTAAGTGCCGATTGTTAGCAGTATCGCAAACCCAGTCTTTGGTAGGAACTGTCTCCTTCTACCATTCTTCTTATGGTCATTCATTACCAACCTCTGCTGTCTAACCACACCCAATGTCCATATTTCCATAAAATGTCAATATCTACTCTGTTTCTGGGGTAGACTCTGAGTTCATCTGTCCCTGAGACATGAAAGGGGCTGGTTGAACAACATTCTATGCCTTCTTCATTCTCTGAAACTGGGAGTTGCTCTTTTACAGTCGAAAGAATTCCCTGGGACTCATTGTTGCCTTGGACTACAAGAGACAGGCACGGGGCGAGCTGTACTGGGATGATGGTGTATCTAATGGTAGGCCTCCTGGTGGTCCCCTCCCTGGGGTTCTCAGTGAAAAGTAGTCATTGCAGGCTGGCCAGTATGGCACTAACTCTATTATCATTGGTGCTGATTTCTGCAGGCTTGGAACGAATTTATTCTGGAAGTTCAGTTAGCCAAGCACAATGCATTAAAATAGATCAGATGATCAACCTGTATGTTATTGACTACCAAAGCAACAGACATTATTGGGTTTAGTTTAATTAAATTATCTCTTCTTTGGGTGTCATTACCAATATCAAATAATACATTTTTGTTAATAGATTTGTAAAATACTGCTTTGATTACTATTGAGGGGGAAATATCCTAATTTGTATACTATGCTTTTCCATTATAAGATTCCCATAGAAGTGGCTGACATAAGCTTCTGGTCTGTGATTATATAAAAACCCTGCCCTGCGTAGAATTAGCATTTATTAATATTTATTGGATATTTATTATTGCCCTGTAGGCAGGGGATATGAAGATGAATAAGATGTAGGCATTGCCTCTGAGGAACTCCTAGTCCAGCAGGATAGATACAATGTGTATGTGGATGACTACAAATGCAAGTCACAATGTATTAAATGCCAGCAAAATGGTACCACAGAAAGTCATGGGAGTTTGGAGGGGCAAAGCAATTAGGGTTAGTCAAAGCGGTCCAGGAAACTTGGTGGAGGTTTGGCAAAAAGGGCAGAACCTGGATAAGCAGAGAAAAAGGAGAGAAAAGCATGACCATGCAGCTCCTCTGCATCCTATAATCATGGGTACTCCTCTCTCTCTTCTAGATGCTGAAAAGAAGTATATTCTGTATGATTTTTCTGTCAGCTCTGTAAGTACTGTTTTTGAGGAACATGCAGTATATGTTCTTTTCTATGATTGCCTTTTGAGTTTTTGGTTTGCTGCGATGCTTGGTCATATGGAACAGGGATGGTGCCCATGATGGTCCCAGAAAAGATGAGAGTTAAAATGAGAGTTTTAATCTATGTTAGATATATAAGCCTCTCAAGTCAGTATGACTCCAGTGAAGAACTTGTTTTCTTTCTTCTAGAAAAAAAAATCATTGTCTCTGAGCTTGATGAGTCCTAACTTCTGGGATGTGTCTTTGGCTAGAGGGAATCGGGTACAAGTATGTGTGAGATGTGGACAGGGGTGATGAGTGGTATGGGGCCTTTTTGAGGTTCTTCTATAATGGCCTTCCTTTCCAGCCCCCAAAACTTGGCACAGGTACTAAATGGTGGTTTTGAGAGGTTGGAAGATGGGTTTGAGAGTTTGGATGGTCAGAAAGATACAGATCATTGCTTGCCTCATCTCTCTCTCCCAAAGGCATCAAGAGGAAGAAAAGGCAATAACGCTATCTATCAGAGGATATGAGAATTCTAATTTGATTTTCTTTGAAGTCTGATTGTACACGTGTGAGATTACTTTTGTGGAGTATCTCTTTCCTTTATTTCTCCTTTCTTTTAAGAAAGGAAGAATGAAGAATAAGAATGCATATTGTTTTTTAAATTATCCTTTTTATTTTGAGATAATTATAGAGCCCCATGCAGTTGTAAGGAATAATACAGAGAGTTCTGCTTGTCCCTTTTACCCAGGTTCCCCTCATGGGAACATCTTGTCCTTTCAAGAATTTGATGTAGATGGAATCATACAGCATGTAAGCTTGAAACTGATATTTTTTTCCCTCAGCAAAATTCTCTCAAAATTCATCCAAGGCTTTGCATATTAAAAGTCTATTCCTTTTTGTTGCTGAGGACCATTCCAAGATATATATATCTACCTTCTGTTTAACAATTCACTTAATAAATGGTTATTTCCAGGCATAGCTATTACAAAAAAAAGCTGCTATGAACACTCATGGAAAGGTTTCCATTTGTCTGGGATTGACACCCAAAAGTGCGGTTGCTGGGTCTTACAGTGATTGCATGTTTAGTTTTGTGAGGAACTGCCAACTGGTTTTCAGAGTGGACCTACTATTTTGCATTCCCACCATCAATGTTTGAGCAACCCAGTTTCTCTGTATCATAACCAGCATATATGTTGTCATAAATTTTTTTTAATTTTAGTTCTTTTGATAAGGGTATAATGACCTGTTATTGTGGTTTCAATTTGTGTTTCTTTATGTCTAATGATGTTGACCATCCTTTCATTTGCCATCTGTGTATATTTATATTCCCTTAGATGAAACGTCTGTCCAGTTCTGCTGCCTATTTTCTCATTGACTGCCTGTTTTGTTTTTCTGTTCAGTTTTGAGACATCTTTATACGTTCTAGAGAGGACTTCCGTTTTGGATACGTGGTGTGTAAATATTTCCTATCAGTCTGTAGGCATGTCCTTTCATTTTTTCACTAAGCAAAAGTTTTAAATTTTGATGTGTCTAATTTATCTTTTTAATTTCTCTTATGGATCGTGCTTTTTCGTGTCCACTGTAAGGACTTTTTCTATTTCTAGATCTTGAATATTTTTTTCTCCTATTTTTTCCCCTAAAAATTTTAGTTGTACCTTTTACATTTAAGTCTATGATCTGCTTTGAGTTAGTTTTTATACACAATGTGAGATTGAGACACAGATTTTAGTTTTGGCCTCTGGATGGCCATCTCACCCAGCATCGTTTGTTGAAAAGTCTCTCTTTTCTCTACTACATAACTTTTGAGCCTTTGCAAAAAAATCACTTGGGCATGCTTGTGGGTTCCCTAATCTTTTTAAACATCAAAGTGCCCATCCCCCCCTTTTTTTTTCTTCAGTCCACCTTGGTCAGAGCTCCACTTCATCACTTTTGAACTATGATTCCCTGGGAAGGTTGTTTGCTTCCCCGGGGCTTCTGTCTTCCCAAGAAGGCTCATAGCTTGCTGTCAGAATGGAATGAAATGCTTAGCACCAAGCCTAGCACACAGTAAACACTCATAAATTTTAGCTCCTATCCTCATCATCATTAAAAGGAAAAAGAAAGTATTTAGGTACTTCGTGTGTGTGTGTGTGTGTGTGTGTGTGTGTGTGTGTGTGTGTCTTCATCTTTGTGGGCCAATAGGTCTGTGTGTGTGTGCTGGTGTCTTTTTATTTAAGAGTACCCATCTTAATGCAGGCTGGTGCAGCCACTCTGGAAAACAACATGGAGGTTCCTCAAAAAGTTGAAAATAGAGCTACCCTATGACCCAGCAAATCACACTATTGGGTATTTACCCTAAAGATACAAATGTAGTGATCCAAAGGGACACATCCACCTGAATGTTTATAGCAGCAATGTCCACAATAGCCAAACTATGGAAAGAACCTAGATGTCCATCAACAGATGAATGAATAAAGAAGATGTGGTATATATATATATATAATGGAATAATGTGCAGCCATCAAAAGGAATGAAATCTTGCCATTTGCAACAACATGGATGGAACTAGAGGGTATTATTCTCAGTGAAATAAGTCTATCAGAGGAAGATAATTATCATATGATCTCTCTGATATGAGGAATTTGAGAGGCAGGGTAGGGGGCTGTGGGGGGTAGGGAAGTAAAAAATGAAACAAGATGGGATCAGGAATGAGACAAACTGTAAGAGACTCTTAATCTCACAAAACAAACTGAGGGTTGCTCGGGTGTTGGGAGGGTAGAGATAGGGTGGCTGGGTTATGGACATTGGGGAGGATATGGGCTATGTTGAGTGCTTTGAAATGTGTAAGACTGATGATTCACAGACCTGTACACCTGGGACAAATAATACATTATATGTTAATAAATGTAATTAAAAAAAAAAAGAGTACCCATCTTGTCCACTTGGAAATTCTGTGATGTCAGGAACATATTTTCTGAGGGATGGAATCAATCAGTAACCAGTGAGCCAAAACAAACATGAAATGTTACTGAAAGATTGAAGGCTGGAAAGAGTCTGGGTTAGCAAATTCCCTGGGGATGATCAGCAGGCACCAATGAGAACTTCAGAGATAAAAGACATACCTCAGATGTCAGAAAGAAACATGTTGAGTGGTATGTGGTGATGTGCCTAGTTTCTAAACAGATGTTTTTGTGTTTTTTTCTTTCTTTCCAGAATCGTCTACAGGCAAAGACTGTAAATAATAACTATATGGACCCTAACAACCTCATGTTTACAGATATCATAATCTTGGGAATGGACAAGCAACCTACTGATTTTACTGTCTTACATAGTAATTCTGCCACCTCCGTTTCAAATGTTACCTACAGTGTTTCATCAAAGGTGGGCGACTGTTCCATCCTTGCAGGGCCCTTGTCAAAAGCCCGGGCCTAAGATTCTGACAGCCAGCTCTCCCTTGCTCTTTTCACTTTGGGCAGTTTCAGAGACAGCTAGCTTGCTGCAAAGTCTACCGTACCACAGGGCAGTTGCAGGAGAAACTATGTGTGCTAAATATGGACTCCTGAGCTTTGTTTGCATCAGAACACTGGAGAAGACAGTGGGCGCTGGGACTCTGAGGCAAGGCAGTTCTTCTCTGGGCAGATTTAAAACTAGACCTGCTGATCCCAGATGTGATATAGTGAAAATATGATTCAGTACATTGGCCTAGTTCTGGAGAGTATTTACACGTTTGTCCTCTCATTTAAGTTAAAGACTCTCTGAGACACAACTGACACACTGCTTTTATACCATTACACTGAAGGAGAGTTGAAAAAAACACGAGGGATAATCCAATTCTGCTCTTACTGAATGAGTTCCTTACAAGCTAATCTTTAACAAAAGGTTCCAACTGTTAGTTGACTGTTTCAAGTGCTGGGAAATTCACTATTTTTTAGGGCAGCCCCCTTCCATTTTGACAATGCAGATTGCAAAAAATAAGAGCCTGGTTTCTGTACGAGGCAGAATGGGGTTCCAGCCCTAGTTCTGCTGTCTCCTAGCTATGAGATCATGGGCAAAGCATTAAACCTCTTTACCCTCAGTTTTCTATTTTGTAAAATGAAGATAGCTGTATTAGTTGCAGCATAGGATTACCTTCTAGGATTGGTGGAGATAATGCATCTAAAGTGGTTATCACAGTGCTTGGCCCATATAAATGCTCCATAAAGTTTAACTATTGTTATTATGGCATCATTATTATAGTGTGTGAGCACCACACCCAGGGTGCAACGAATCTTACAGAGAGCCCTGCTTGTGATCTGTAATCCTTAACATGATGAAAGCCCTTCCCTTTCAACATTCCACAGTGACTCCATGAGGTGAGAAAGGTCAGAAATAAGCCAAGTTCATTTTCCTGACAGGGAGGTTGAAAGACCCAGAGGATAAGAAATAATATTCCAAATATTCCCATGATGAAGTGGTGTTGGATGAAGGGCTAGCTTCCCTTCCAGATCATCAGGGAAGGACATTGGCTGGGTGGCTCAACCTCAGCTTGTTTGTCATGCAGCCTCCTTTCTCCTTCCTCAGATGGTGAAGATCAGGGATCTCAAGGGACTGGCACTTGGTGAGAATTTCTCCATCGAATGGAAACTTCCAGTCAGTGACCTGGAGAAATTCAACTGCTACCCTGAGGATCCTGCAGTCTCTGAGGAGAGTTGCAGGCAGCGGGGGTGCCTTTGGGAGGTAATGATCAGGAACACACCACCACAGTGAGCAGAAAGTTGGAGAAACTTCCCGTGGATAATTAGACACCTAGAAAACACTTCCAAACTGTTGATGGGTTGAAGAGCAATCATCCTTCAGAAAAAAAAAAAAAAAAATGACATTATGTCAACTGAAAAATTATTTTGCCAACTCCCGGTGAGAGGAGACCAGTGTTTTCCTCAGATATTCTGAATCAGAAAACACTTACTGCCACTCTGGCTCTCTCTTTCCTCCAACCACAGCATTTAAAACCCCACTTTTATTTTTAACACAGCAACAATACATTGGGTATGCATTGTGTATTGAGTATTTTAAGTGAGGGTTTTTTTTTTCATCTATTAGAGAGTCCATGCAGAAGGTAAGTTGGTAAGACTTTTTCTCTTCATTTGATATATAGAATGAAAGTCAGAGAGATTACCTCAAGGTCACAATGGTAGCAATGAGGACACCAGGAGTAGAACCCTGCCTGAGGATTCCAGTCTCCAGATCAGGCTTCCTGCTTACCCTTACCTGCCCACCCAGGACAGGAGGCCAAAGAGCATGTGTTTTTTAAAATGGATGTATTTATTTGCTGGTACTGTCGTAACAAAGTGCCACAAACTAGGTGACTTAGAACAACAGAAATCTGTTATGTGAGCGTTCTGGGAGCTAGAAGTCTTGAGATCAAGCTGTCAGCAGTGTTGATTCCTTCTAAGGAAAGGGAGTGCTTTTCTCCCAGGTTCTGGTGGTTCTCTGGCACTCTTTGGACTTGCTTGGTTTATAAAAACATTGCCCCAATCTCTGCCTTCATCCTCACATGGGCATCTCACTGGGTGCAGGTCTGTCTCTGTGTCTAAATTTCCCCTTTTAATAAGGACACTGGTCATATCACATTAGACTGATCCTAATGATCTCATTGAATCTGATCATCTGTAAAGACCCTATTTCCAAATAAGGTCACTTTCACAGATACCAGGGTAAGACTTCACATTTTGGGGAGGAACATAATTAAAGCCATAATAATGGGCATGGTGTAAGAGACTTAGTTTGTGTGAACCAGCTTCTCCAGAAATCAGACCCTTGAAGTGTGATGTTAGAGGCTGATAGGGAATTTCTTCTCTTATTCCAGAACACAAATGTTCCTGATGTGCCCACCTGTTACTATGACACCATCCCTAGTTATGCCGTCAGTAACATTCAGTACCTGCCTACGGGCATCACCACCAAACTTGCCCACCTGGGGGCCCCTGAATCAGCCCGAGCAGCCACTGCCTCTGGCTCTCTCTCTGCGACAATCAGCTTCCTCCAGCTGAGCGTGATCTACCACACAGAATACATGCTGCAGTTCAAGGTAATCTCCAAGGTGGTGCAGGTTTTGATCCTCAACACAGAGTTCTTACAGCTCCATGTGGATGAAAGTCATTGACACACAGTTGGTCCAAATCCATCATTTAATGGACAAAGGCACCATGGCCCAGAGATGTACCAGTCCAGGATGTGATCTTGGACCCACTGGGGTTGTGAATGTTCTGCACCGCCAAGCGCTCAGTCATAAGTGTCCTCAAAGGACCCCTCCTTAGCCCTGTGAAAAATGTGTCTGCTCCATGGGAAACTCACACGAGTGGCATTAACTCACTTCCAGTGTTAGAATTATTTCTCTAACAGTGGTTCTTAAACTTCAGAAAGCTCCAGAATCACCCACAATTCTTGTTAAATTAAAGCTCAGATGTTAAAGCTTCGATGGCTGGGTCTCAGCCCTGGAGTTCCCAGTCTGAGAGTCTGCATCCCTAACACGTTTCCACATGATTCTGATGCTGAGGTGGGTCAAGGGGCCACACTTTGAGACCCACAGCTCTGCTCTCAGGGAAATACAATGTGAACCACATGTATTTCCTAATAGCCATACTCCTAAGGATGTATTTGAAAAAAAATCAAATGCAATTCATTTTAATAAGATTTTATTTAACCAACATGCTGAAATATTATCTCACCATGTAATCCAAATACAGTTATTGAGCTATTTTAGAATTTTTTTTAAGATTTTATTTATTTATTTGATAGAGAGGGAACACAAGTAGGAGAGGGAGAGGGAGAAGCAGACTTCCTGTGGAGCAGGGAGACGGATTCGGGGCTTGATCCCAGGACTGTAGGATCATGACCTGAGTCGATGGCAGACATTTAACAACTGAGCCACCTAGGTGCCCCTAAATCTTTTAATCATACTAACTCTTCAAATTTTGGTGTATAGTTTACACTTATAACAAGTCTCAATTCAGATTAGCACCTTTTGAGCGTTTAACGGCCCCAAGTGTCTGGTGAGTTAGAGACAGAGACTACAGCAGGTGGAGCTGCCTCTCAGGGTCATCAAGGAGATCTCAGGGAATGATTTCCAAAGCCGGTGACTTCCCAACAGGGGTAAGCAGGCTCCTTTTGTTAGGGCTTGGGAGGAATATCAGAAGGGGGTTTTAACATTATAATAAAGCTGAGGTAACTGTGCCTGCACTTTCTGATTCATCTACACAGACCTCTCCTCAAATGTTTCTTTTCCTGGTCCAGCAATCCCATAGTTAGTTTCTAAAAGATGAAGTTACAGTTAGGCAGAAACTTCTAGGAGTTTCCTGAGTTCAGGAGGTCAGTCTTGAATTCAGGGGGTCACAGGGTCTCACTGGTGACAAGACCACCTTGGACAACTCAGCTCTAAGCATTGTTTTTCACAGTATGTGGGAGGAATCACTCTGGGGATCTTGTGAAAATGAAGATTCAGATTCAGAAAATGACGGGGAGGGTGGCCTGAGACTCTGCATTTTTGATGAGCCACCAGGGTCTGAGAAACACAATTTTAAGAAGCAGGACTATGGACCAAACTTGTCTTAAGCATCTGAAAGCACAAACAGTAAGATCCGAATACATATAAAAACTCAGTTCTCTAATTTCTGACATACACATACATGCCCAAACATAATCTTACATTATTATGTGCACATACATATTCATGTGCTCATAAACACACACACACACAAACACACACACACATTCTATCTGTGAAATTCTATATACTGAATTCATAAATTATTTAGAGGAAGTGCCCTCCCTGCTTCTGAATAGGTGTTTCTGAGGCATTTGGGAGTTCGGGATCCATATTGGGCATTGTAGGTAGCAAATCACATCCATTTGCTTTGGGATATTTGATGCCTCCCAATGTGATTCAAACTGGCCAGAAAACATGGGAACTGAATGATATTAACTGGCAGGAGAGATTTTAGGTGTAAGATTATACCATCAGAAAGTTTCCTTCTCTCTTCTTGTTAGATCTTTGATTCCACAAACAAAAGGTACGAGGTCCCCGTGCCTCTGAACACCCCTCCCTCTCCAGTTGGCTCCCCTGAAGACCGTCTGTATGACGTCAAGATTCAAAACAATCCTTTTGGGATCCAGATTCGAAGAAAAAGCTCTGGCACTGTGATGTAAGCACTATTTATTTAGTTCTCACTAGAGTGGTTCTGGGCCTAATTATGGTAGTTCCAATTAATGCACATAAAATATTAATCTTAGAGACAATATAAGTATGTGTATGTGTGTGTTAGAAAATGAAGCAACAGATCTACTCCCTGTTTACTAGTCACTAACTCAACAAGAAAAATTAATCAAAGGCTTAAAATAAGTGTTGCTCAATTTCAGAAAAAAGAAAAATGCATGTTCTACTCATTGTTCTTGTTGAGTAGAACAGAAAACTCTTTTTAGTAAGCATGACCAAGGATAGAAATCAGCTCTATGTAGCCTCATTACAAAATAACAGAAGACTCAGAAGAGAGGGAAAGTTTTCTAAGGAAAGAGAAACAGCTTCTTACAATCTTTGCTTTTATCAGCGCTGTAGACTTAAAGTCTTTTCCCAATGTTAAATGGGAAAAGAGTTGTCATTTCTCATCCCTTGTCTTGCTGCTGAATGGAATGAAGTGAAGGATTTTGCCTGGGGCTGAAGTTCCCCTTCCAAGTAAAACCATCACCTCTGTGCGCACATGTAGACAGCCTTTGTCTCTCTTTGACTGAGTGTCCAACTTTGGTCAGTTAGTTGCCTTCTTTGCTAAGAAGTCCTTTGACCAATCTAGAGAACTCATGTGAAGAGCTTCACCCTTTTCTTTTGGGAAACGTGATTAGACCTTGCTTATTGATTCATACATGTATACAAACCGGTTCTCCAATGATCACTGGGATAAAGAGATGAGTGAGACATAGTCCTTGCCTTCAAGGAGCCCATGGCCCAGAAAAGGAGTTCTCAGCCTGGCAGACCACAGAATAAAAACATTGGTAGTGAGTCATGGCCTTTGTTATGAGCTATGTCGTTTCACAGTATTTGAACCTGCATCCAGCTGTGCATTCCTTTAGAAGGCTGAGGAAGCCACTAGAATTCCCAAACAGGCCCCCTGCTTACTCTGCCCATGATCAGGGCAATGTGGAGGTATGCTTTTGTGTTACAGTTGGGATTCTCAGCTGCCTGGCTTCACCTTCAACGACATGTTCCTCTCCATTTCTACTCGCCTCCCCTCTCAGTACATCTATGGCTTTGGGGAGACGGAGCACACAGCTTTCAGAAGAAATTTGAGCTGGACCACGTGGGGAATGTTTGCTCGTGATGAACCCCCAGCAGTAAGCACAAAAGAAAAAGACTATCGATCAGTTTCTCTCCGTATAAATTTATCTTAATCCATATGTACATGTAGAGTGCCGATTAATGAGCTTCACCTTGTGTTGATAAATTCTGTTCTCAGACGAAATAGACCACAGATTATGCTCCTTCTGTCCCTAACATATTTTTTTCCTGTGGACTATGGATTTTACTTCGTAAACTTTTCTTTAGTATATTCTATGTGTCAGGTACATGTCTTATTTAAAAAATGCTGTCCGTTCTCCAGAGGTTTATAGGCTAGTAAGAGAGAGAGAGAAGAGATGCAGAATTAATGGTAATATATATATTATATATCCCTCCCCCTCATATATTATATACATAATTAACATATATAATATGTAATATATTATATATAATATATATATTATATATACATATTACACATATATGTATATACATATATAATACATATATTATATGTATTATATATATAATAAAATATATTATATATATTATATATGTATATGTATAAAATATATATATTATATATATTTTTATATATAATATATATAATTATATAGATAATATATATATTATATGTATATGTATAAAATATATTATATATATTATATATATTATATGTATTATATATGTAATATAATTATATTAATATAATCTGTGCTATGAGAGAATTATGTAATAATAAATGAGGAGGGCATGGAGGGGGAGGGCACCTGATTTTTTTATTTGGGATAGAAAGAAAGGTTTCATAAAGAACATGACATTGTGGTGAATCTTCAATATTGAATAGGAGCTTGCTGTTTGGGTTATGATGTAGAAACAACTTTTTTGATATTTCTTTTTTTGATTACTGCCTACTGTCCCCCATGACTCTCCCAGTACAAGAAGAATTCCTATGGCGTCCACCCCTACTACATGGCCCTGGAGGAGGATGGCAGCGCCCATGGGGTGCTCCTGCTAAACAGCAATGCCATGGGTAAGACAGAGGCATGTTCCCTGCACATAACCAGCTGTGACTACTTTCCTGGGATCTGGAATACCAGTAGAAATAGAGAAATTCAAGGGCAAGGGAAATGGAATAAAACTGACTTTCCCTCCCTTCCATCCTTTCTTCCTTCCTTCCCTTCCTTCCATCCTTCCTTCTTTCCTTCCTTCCTTCCTTCCTTCCTTCCTTCATTTCTTCCTTCCAGATTTATGAAGAGCTTTAGGCCAGGTGTTAGTGGTAAAATTTTGACCAAATTGCATGACCTTTTACTGTGACAGTTTAACTTCCTTTCACAGAGTTATACAAGATGTTGAGATTATGTTTGGGGTACCTGCAAATCCACCTATTCCACAGCATAAGAGAAAACCTTCCAGGGAAGGAAAGCATGAAAGAAAGAGAGAAAGTAAAGAGTACATTTTAGGGCAGATTTACTATCTAGGGGATGTATAGCTCCAAGGACTCCTTGTCTTCTTCTTCTTCTTCTTCTTTTTTTTTAAACAGATGTGTCATTCCAGCCCACTCCTGCCCTGACATACCGCACCACAGGAGGGATTTTGGATTTTTATATGGTTTTGGGGCCAACCCCTGAGCTTGTAACTCAACAATACACTGAGGTTAGAATTCACTCTATGCATTGATAAACAATCAAGTGATTTTTGGTTATTACCATGTTCTTATCACTGAGATAGTTGATTTTTGTTTCTATGTCCCTTGGGTATTCCTACTACATTATTGCTGTCTTTCCTGAAGTTAGGTTCTAATGTTACAGGTATAAAGGCATATAGATAACCCATGTGTCTCTTAATTATTTGCTAAGCATCCTAAGAATATCTAATCAGTAACAACCCCTGAGTTCTTAGCCTTCCCAGAGTAGAATCTTTAGAATACAGGAGATTTTCTGTCATCCTGCATGTTGATGATCAGTCCATATTTATTTAACTCTCTTATTTTTCTTGAGCAAGACCTCTTAGATCAGACAGTGCTCAGTAGAAGTGCTCAAATTGCTTCAAGTATAAGTCTTTTCTTCCCTTTCCCCCAAAGTCTTCCTGGACCCATTTTTCTTTTTTCTTCTAGTTGATTGGTCGGCCAGCAATGACTCCATACTGGGCCTTGGGATTCCAGCTAAGTCGCTATGGATACCAGAATGATACTGAGATCTCCCAGTTGTATGAGGCAATGATGGCGGCACAGATTCCCTATGTATGAATCCCCCACTCAGCCCATGGTTTAATTAATTATGGGAATTTGTGCCTAATTATAGATTGAAAATGTCTTCAGGGAAATTATTGATGACGACTTCAGTATAGGAAAACGTAGTTACGGAGCTAGTCTTGTGTGGAATACAGTGATTTCCAAATTTATTTCACGCCACCCTTAAATCTAGGGTTCAAAATTGAAAGTTAACTTAATTCTTCAGTGGTTGGCAGTGTGTTTGAGGGATACTGTTACTCATTCATTGCCTTTTGGCAAGAATGCCCTGCAGTAAGCATGGCTAGTCTTAAGTCATGACTTTGGGAACTTCTAAGTGAGAATCATGTCAAAAGGATGACAATTCTTAGAGAGGATGGATATAAAGTGACAGTATGAAAGAAAGCAGCTAAAATCAAGTCTTCACTCTCTGGGGATCACACATACTCACATATGCATATCACACAACGACAACCTAGTCCCCTTCATAAGCCTCAAGAAGTGTAGGCCATTGCTGCCAGCAAGCAGAAGTCCACAGAGAGCACACCCTTCCTCCTCTGTAATCATCAGTTTCTTGTCCCTCATGCTCTTTCTCTGCTGTCAGTCCACCTCCTGAGAGTTTAGAGGACAACTAATGACTGGAAGATGAGAATACAGTGAAGTGTTATGATGTTGTCATCAAGATAATTTGTAACATTCACCCAGGCTTTAAGTATTTTATTTTTATGTACTACTCTACCATATATGTATTAAGTGTAAAGTAGAAAAAGTAGGAAAATTAACAGATGAAAAAATCCAGAGATCTACTGCACCAAGGTGATCAGTGTTTATAATATGTCAGTTTGTTCTTTTCCAAGCTTTGGCTTTTGCACAAGTCTCTGTTCCCCAATCAAGTTTTACCTAGAATCTTAAGGCAATATGGGTGATTTGGGCCTCTTCAGGCCAAAAAGGAGTATCTCTTTTTTTCAAGTGAGTATTAACCACATTAGCCATCACTCACCAACCCTAGATTGAGTGACTTTCACATGCAGAAGCCTGGGTTGGTAATATTTAGAGAAAAGGGAAGACAAAATTCTCATCTCAAGGACCATCCAGTAGAACAGAATGGCAGAAATACACACATTCTAAAAAGCTATACAATAATACAGTTCTAAATGTAATAAATCCAATCAGGTTTACTGGAAGGGGGGAAATGAATATATTTCTTAGGGAAGTCCTGCTTTCTACCCTTGAATATTCAACTAGCACTTGTTTTGATAGGCTCACCAATTTGAAATTTGAAGAGTGGAAAAGAATTGAATCAAGGGAGGGAAAGCAGAGACAATTCCAGTTGGGGGAACAGATGGAAAAGGATGGGGACAGGTGATCTGTATGCAGGAATCAGAAAGCAATTTCAGTCTTCAGAATTGAAAAGTGTGTGTGAGTGGGGTGGGGGGATTGGACAAATTAGGAGGGGCCTGGGCTGGGGTCGGCAGAGGCATTTGTGGGTCCTGAGGGGTACTGCCATAGGATCCCTAGCACCTTGCTTGCTCCTTCCTGTAGGACGTCCAGCATGTAGACATTGATTACATGGACCGGAAGCTGGACTTCACTCTCAGCTCCAGCTTCAAAAACCTCAGCTTCTTGATTGAGCAAATGAAGAATAATGGCATGAGATTCATTCTCATTCTGGTAGGTATTTAGAAGATTAGAGCCCATTTTCTGTTTCTGTGTTCATGGCTTTAAAATAGTAGTATTGAGGGAAACTAGATGAAGAGTACACAAGACTTCCCTGTACATTTTTTGCAACTTCCTGTGAGACTATAATAATTTTTTTTTTAAGTTTTAAAAAGCGAATAAACAAAGGAGGACAGAACACTGAAAAATGGCTTTCCGAAGGTGATACTTTGCAATATTTATTTTTCAAAAGCATCACTGGGGTGTAATTTGTTACTACAATTCCCTTGGTTAAAGTCAGAACTATGGACTGAAACACTGAACATAACAGCAACATCCGAAAGGCCTCATTGTTCTAGGCTGTGCCTTTGAGGGAATCGCTGTATCCTAGTCTCATATTTACCTTAGGGGGTTCAAAAGCCACTTCAGTTGTATCATTACTCAGCAATGGTGAGGCTCAGGGGATTTACTTCTTCTTAATTAAACTCACAAACAACTCAGCTAAGATTCAGAACACCAATTTATGATTCTGCACTGGAGGCTGTATTTTGATAAACACGGAAGTAGTTACCTGCAAATGGTCCTCCCTTCTAGCTTCCAAGAAATAGAACATTATTTCCTGACTTTCATTCATTCATTCATTCATTCATTCATTCAAGTATTAATTAAATACTGGGTCTTTGAAAATCACTGTTCTAAAAAGTGTATGTGTGTGTGTGTGTGTGTGTGTGTTTGATCTAAATTAATGAATCAGACATTGTCCTTTTTCTTACAGGATTTTATTCAATCAGAGACAGCCAATAAATCACCATTAAAGATTGACTATATTGTACAACTGGACTAACATTACACTGCCTGTTAACTAACTGGCAATAAAAACTTCAAAAAATGAGAAAAATAAAAAAAAAAGAAAAATTAAAGATAATTTCAGATAGTGGTGATTTATATGACAGTTGTGGAATAAGATACTATTATAGGGTAACTGAGGCAGGTATGGGGTGGGGTAAACAGGGAAGCCACTTTGGACACAGAACAGAAGAAAGAAGCTTCATGTTCTTAAAGAGTATTGATACCATACTCTAGGAGCACAATAAATTGACTTTCTTTGTGGGAGGTTAATGTCTTATTAACCTGGCTTATCTCCAGGAATGTTTTCCAACAGCATACTTTATTCCTCAAGAATTTTATAGACATAAAGCAAATTATCTATGGGTATTCTGTTTTTGTTTTTTGTCTTGGAGCTGTTTTTCTCATGTTTGCTGTTTTAAACCCTTTCATTGCAGGACCCAGCTATTTCTGGCAACGAGACCATGTATCAGCCATTCAAAAGAGGGAAGGAAAACAATGTGTTCATCAAATGGCCCAACAGTAATGACATTGTCTGGGGAAAGGTGAGCCTTGGGAGAAGATGCCCATAATTAATCAGCACCAGAATGTCTTGATTAAAAGAGGCTGTCAATAAATCCTGGCAAAATATATTGGGTAATTAATAAATCATGAATGAGTAGAAATCTTCCTGATGTTGATTAATAAGACCAAGGTCTAAGTCTCTAAAGTATCAGTGAGCTTTGTTTTATTGTCTGGAGATATTCTGATGCTCCAACCTTTATGTATTCCAGCTGGTCACGTAATAAACATAAAGAATTCCTTTGGGAATGGCTCTGAAGTCTGTGTCTGTTGAAGTCTGTGTCTGATGAACTCTCAGTCTTCATCTGTTTGTTTTATAGCAACAGAATTGTAGGTGCACTTCCTGACCCCAGATGACAGAAGCTCCTACACAAGATTCCGACTCTGCTTTGTAACTGTGCTACGCTTCCTGCTGTTTTAGGTGCATGCTCTGCTTACTGTGCCTTTGGATGTTGCCTTCTCAGCTTACCCAGATAATATCTGCACTTCAAGACCAACTCAAATGTACTCTCATAGAAGCATTCAGTGACCAGTTTACCTCTGCTCATTTCTCCCATTTTCTATATTAGCATCTTCAGAGAGGATAGCATGTCACTTAGCACACACATTTATCTGTGAACTCTTAGAAAACAAGGACTAAGTGGGTTAGTCCTGCATGACTCAGTGGGTTGAGAGTCCAACTTTTGGTTTTGGCTCAGGTCATGATCTTAGGGTCCTGGGGTCAAGCTCTGTGTCAGGCTCCCTGCTCAATGAGGAGTCTGAGGATTCCTTTTCCCTCTACCTCTCTTCCTGCTCATGCTCTTTCCCTCTCTCTCTGTCTCTCTCTTAAATAAATATATCTTTTAAAAAAAAGAAAACAAGGACTATTTCTTACTTAAATCTCAGTAGATACAGATTATAGTACAGTGCCTATCATATAGTATCAGTAAGCATTTGCTGAATGGATTAATTAATCAACGTATATAGTTAATGCCCTTCTAGTTAATTAATCAATGTATATAATTAATGCCCTTCTAGTTATAGATGAGATTGGTTGAAACTCTGGATTTTTTTTAATGCTATGTATATTTGGAATCTCCAGTAAGTGTTAATGCTACTTAAGAATATTAAGGCTAATTTTATAGGTTGTGAATGAAATCAATCTTAGTTCTTTAGAGTCATGTTTTAAATTTGTTACTTTTGGAGAGAATTTTGTTATATGTCTATGATAGCAGAATAGTCATTTGAAAGGTGATTGTTCAGAGGATATATTCAAAAATTAGATTTAGCTTATTTTATTTTTGAGCTTAATGATTTTGAAAGCTTATGAAATGAGTCAAAGGACTCTACTCTATTTTCTCCTAACAGAATTTCATATATTCAGATTTTACTATTTAATTAATGACAAAGAAATCCAAGAATTTTATGGAGATGCATGTCATTAGAGTCTGACATGTGAATCATCTCATGGTCCATATGCAATGCCTTTCAGAAGTTTTAATTTTTCTTCTTTTTCTATAGACTTGGCCAGAACTGCCCAATGTGAATGTGGATACATCCCTTGACCATGAAACTCAGGTTAAGGTATAGTTGTGTGCAGATTTCTGTCCACATTGCCCTAAACATCTGGATACTTATAAATTTTATCCCAGGACTTGGTTAAACAACTCTCTGAGCATGCTTGTCAACCAGTAATTTCTTGGTAGAATGAGATCAGACAGAAACAGAAAACACAATAAGTAACTAAACTGGAAATGTGTAGAGGGAAATCAAGTGAAGTGTCTTCACATGTGTGCCTTTAATAAGTGGTATTATGTTTAAATCCAATGGCGCTTGAAAAATAATAAATTGAAATCCAGAATATTTTCACTGGAGAGGTTATGAACAGACTAGGTTTTTAGTGAATTGTCCCCATATAAGAAAATATGCCAGCCAGTTCAAAAGGGTTGATGTTTTTGATCTCCACACTTGATGTCACATCAACCTGGGCATCTAGCCTCCCCTTCAATCTGCAGGTCACTTTTCCCTGGATGACTGGTCTCCTTTATTTGGTCAGTGTAGAAAAAATATTTACATATCTAAAGTTTGATCATTTAGACCCAGATAGTTAATTTTCCAGTTCATATGATTAAAGGTCCGGTCATTAAATGGATCTCATGTTTCAAGGGGGTTTAAGACTATCTAACGTCCTTCTAGGAGAATAAAGAATGCAGTCAGCCTTCTCTGAGCTTTGTGTTCACAGTAAACTCTGTAGAAACAACAGCAGAGCTGAGACTAGTTTCAGAATCTGAGTGGGGCAGTACCTTGCACAGGTACCTGCTCCTTGTTCCTTCCTGGTCCCCAGACTCCCCTTCCTGGACAGGTGAAGACCCATCCTGAAAGTATGTGTTTACTCTTACAGCTGTACAGAGCCAACGTTGCTTTTCCTGACTTCTTACGTAATAGTACAGCCGCATGGTGGAAGATGGAAATCAAAGAGCTCTATGAAAATTTCCAAAAGTCAGGGAAGAACTTGAAGTTTGATGGACTGTGGATTGTAAGTGCACCCTTGGTGGTTCTTCTTTGGAAATGTTAGGAGTCAAACCATGGAGAGGCAATGCAAAGACAAACAAAGGAGGGAGCTAAGACTGGGGGAGTGAGAGAGAGGGATACTCTTGTATAGTTGAGGTGCTGGACCCCTAGAGACACAGAGAGGATTGTGCATCTGCCCAGGAACATGCCTGCAAAAGCTGGAGCCCTTGGAGGAGATGGGCCACTAACTAGAGATGCTGCCAGAGAAAGTGGGGGAGGGACAAATACCCCAGCTTCTCTTATCTCCCAACCTCCAGTCACTGGCTAGTGCCTCCCATTGGCCAAACTACTCAGAAGCTAATACCTGGGGAGCCTGAGGGGCCATCCTGTGATACCTGGTGGAGCAGGGGCTGGCAAGGCATGAATTCAAGAGACAATAGGTGTTCACCACGGTGCTGGTACAGACTCATTTTCAAAGGCCTGTTCAGATATTGCTTACACATGTCAGTTGGGCTTAAGAGCAGGGCTTCATGAAATATCTGTGGGACATGTGTCCAAAGGCTCTTCTACTTGTGTTTGTCTTGGGGTAGGAAGCATATCAGTGTTCCAATTTTCTTCCTCACTGTCCAGTGGCCTGAAATCCTGAGCATTTTCTAGGCCAGCTCTCAAGGGTTTCATAGGTCTGGGCTATGCTGAAAGAAGGTCATAATTCACCCAGAGATAGACCTACAAGCCCGCTGGAAGCCCTAGGGCTTTTCTGGCCACTATTCTCAGTGTAGGTAGACCAGAACAGACACATGGAAGATTAGCCTGAACAAGGCAAAGCAGACAATGAAGAAATGTGTGTAGCTCCGAGGAATAGGGAGATGATTACTCTGGGATATTTGTTCTGGGGGAGGGAAGATGTGGCTGAAAAACTCAAAAAATAGTAAATAGGTTCCCAAACACCTACCTTTGCCCTTAGTGTTTCCTGTTAAAGGTAGTTCAATTTACAAAATCTTAACTTTTCCACTAACAAAGTAGGCAGTGAACATTCACCTCAGGAATCGCCACTGCTTAAATTTAGTAATAAACCCCCAAGTATGATTTCATTTCCAGATTTGGTTCTGGGTTAACCTACAACTCTTCAGGACTGCATCTACTGCAGAAAGCAAGACACTTGTCCTTGTGTTTGGTCTCTGCTGAATCAGTCCAAGCTATTGGACTAAGAAAGAGTAGGGGAAGAGAATAGCAACCATGGGCCACAGATAAAAAGTGAGTAATTCATACATAGGAAAACAAAGATGGGTTCTTGTGTGGGGAGATGTATCAAGGAATCTCCTTAGATCATGGATCCAGCATGAGCTCCATATTTTTGCTACTATGAAATAATCCTCACAAGTTTAAAAATGCCAGGTAAGCTAGGAGTTTCACCCTCTACATAGATAAACATGGGTTCTTAGAGTCCATCTGGGTCAATGCCTTAGAGTAAACAGAGGCAATGAAGTGATTAGCTGAGTTCTTAAATAAGATGTGTTCATCTCCGTGAAATCTGTGTCTTCCAGAGCCAAGGTCACAGTGTCTCTGACATCACAGAATCTTTCTTGTTAACTCATTGCAGGATATGAATGAGCCATCAAACTTTGTGGATGGATCTGTCAGGGGCTGCAGCGATGAAATTCTTAATAATCCACCCTATATGCCATGTATGTAAATGATTCCTTCATCAAATTACTCCCCTACTCAAAAACTCTGAAAGTTTTCCTTCTCTTGTCAAAGTGAAGCCTAATTTTGGAGAATGAAAATACTTATACACATGACATAAAATCCCAAATAGAATAACCTTGAACAAGTGTAAATTACAGATCAGGCATAGAAATAATGACATGATGTATTATGAAAGACCAAGCAATGGATGATTACATTGGTAACTGTGAACTGATTGCTCACACTTTAAATAACCATGCACCCCGCCCCCAACACAGACTATTTTGGTTAGAGAATGAAAATCTGGGCTCTATTTTCTCTCTGTCCATGTCCACAGACACTTCATGAAGGACATGCCCTAGTTGTTCTGTAATACAAACAGAATAGAGCATCATAGGACCTTACCATCAAAGGTATCTCAGAAAGTTGAATTCTTACAGAAACCCAGGGAAGGAAGCAACTTACCTTCTTAGAAATACCAAACCAGTAGTTTGTGGGACAGAATCTTTAATTTTCTTGATGTTTGGGTCACAGTTATCCTGTCCATGGCTCACTAACTCCTGCATACCTTTCCCTCTTCCTTCCCTTCTTCCTCTCTTCCCTTCTTCCCTCCTTCCCTCTCCCTTCCTTCTCCTTCCTCCCCCAATATTTATGTATCAGGCAAGTACTAACGAATCAGAAAATTTAGAGACCTTAAAACAGTTGATTGAAACAAGATCTATTCCCTTGAGAATGTTACCATCTAGTGGAAGAAACAGTCATAACAACAAAGGAGTTTATTGTACAGATGAGTGGGCTCTGGTTGCATTCTGTAAATATCAGAGGACAATGAAGCATGCCTTGCCCAGTTCCACATCCTGTCTTTACCCTTCATTAGTTATAAAGATGTTGATTTTGTAGACAAAATAATTCTTGAAATTGGAACTGTTGACTGGTAACAAAGTCGTTGAGTGAAATGGAGAAATGGCAAAACTAATGAGCATTTCTCGTGAATGAACACAGCAAATTGTTTGGGAAGTAACTCTGCCTTTCCACTCAGATTTGGAGTCCAGGGAAAAGGGCCTGAGCAGCAAGACCCTGTGCATGGAGAGTGAGCAGATCCTGCTGGACGGCTCGCGGGTGCGGCACTACGACGTTCACAGCCTGTATGGATGGGCCCAGACCAGACCCACCTACGAGTGAGTGTTGTTGTTCTTAGAGAGGATGGCTGGATCCCAAGAGCATGCAATCCTTGATTCTCGGGGTCATAAGTTTGAGTCCCATGTTGGGTGTAGAGATTACTCAAACAAATAAACAAACATAAAAAAAATAATAAAGGGAAGAAGCCTGCCTAAAATTTAGTCAAGCTGAAGGAATGTTAAGGCCTTCCTGGTCACCTGGATTCTTGGCCTCTATGTCATCCACCCTTTGCCAAGGGGACAAGCAGGAGAAGCCACACCTTCAACTTGAGGTAGTTTCTAAGACCTTTCCTTTCCTGCTGACTCAGGACCTCTGGTATGGCCAGAAGTGAGTCACTGGAACTTTCTCCTTTCATGGCCTTTGTTGGGCATGCCCAGAGCCTTGTGCGTATGCTGTCTTTTCAGTCCTCAGGAATATGTAGGATCTTTGCAAAATTCTCCATGGTTCTACTTCTCCAGAATTTACTCTAAGAACAGCCGAGCTTTGTTTGTCCCAACTGAACCCTAGCCTGAATACCTATGATGGTGCCAGAAAATTGTCCCTGTTTTGGGAATTCCCAGGTTCTGGCCACAGAACCTTGGGAATGGAGATGGCCACAACACCCTGGGAATAGAGATTATCCAGGTGGTTGGAAGCTAGAACAAAAGTATCAATTATGTTCAGGGGCTGGTGCTTTTCACAGAGCACCCAAAGAGATCAGACCTGTGAGGCTGCTGCAGGGCTGCTGGCTGTTGGAGCCACTGAACAAGGGATGGGGTCAGCTGGGAGCAGACCAAGTTCAAAGCCCACAGACCTCACTGTCCTGCTGAGATTGAGTCATTTTTCTTGGGTAGACCATTTCCATTGCTTTCCAGACCTGGTTAATTTCTAGAGTTCTGAAATGGTCAGTGACAAAGCTCTTTGCCTCCCATCTACCCTTCCTCTCCATCCCTGCCTTATTTCAGACCGTCATTACCTCTCAGACATGTGTGTGGATGTATCTAAGTGTGTATCCATCCAGGTGGGGATTTATGCTGGTGTGAAATATTGGAAGTGACCCAATGGATTAATCTCTGCCACAGTAGCTAGCCCCTTTCCCTAACATCGTTTACTGAATAATTCATCTGTGTCTATTGATTTGTAATGCTTTCTTCAGCAAATATGTGAATTAAATTATGTACTTGGATCTGTTAATAGCCTTTCTCTTTTTGTTCCATTGATTTTCCTGCCATGCATTGTTTTTATTTTCTTACTGAAGCTGCAGGCAGAAGACCCATCTTCCGTAGGGAGGTATTTGAACATCCTTTGTGTATATTTGTCCTTGTGTGCCAAATGTATCCCACTTTGTGAGGAGTAGTGCAGAGAGAATTACCAAATAGCTATAGTCATATATACTCTTATTTGGATCCCGGATCTGCCTCCTTGCTCTTTAAATGTCCTCTGATACGTTGTCCAACTTCTCCAAGCCTCAGTTTTGTAACAGGAAAGGAGGCCAAGGAGACCTTCTTAGGAGGTTGTGAGGTGATATATACGGGAATGACCAGGCTAATACCTGGTTAGAGCAATTGCTCTGTAAACACCTGCCTCACACCTCACCCAGCTCCTTCCTGCCACCTCGATGTAGGCAACTAGTTAATTTATTATTATTATTTTTTTTAAAGAAAGGAAATCCACATTTAGGGGATGATGGATCCCAGTTGTCCTGCTGTGACTCTTGGAATCACCTTTAAATAGCAGATGCTTCCAGGGAAGACACCTTTTGGCTCCAAATGGAAGACCATTGCCACCTCATATTTCAGACTGGAGCGGCTCTCTGTAATGAAGTCCCACAGCTGTCCCATTCTCGAATTCACGCCCAATTCACTTCCTTGTTCCCTTCCAACCAGAGCTGTGCAGGAGGTGACGGGACAGCGAGGGGTCGTCATCACGCGCTCCACGTTCCCCTCTTCTGGCCGCTGGGGAGGCCACTGGCTTGGTGACAACACGGCCGTGTGGGACCAGCTGAGGAAATCCATCATCGGTGTGTGGGCTTCCCCCCCAGGGGCCCCTGCTGGCAGGGAGCGGGCTGGGGTGTGTCCTGGTGGAGACACTCGTTATGTCTGCGTATCGTTCACATGGGCAGTGAAAGCAGCAGGAGCTGACTTCTCCGTGGGTATGAGTTTGAGTCTCTACCCATCATTTGATATTTTCATCATTGTTGACCCAGGGCTTCGAAGTAGGGTATGGAAGAGACAGGGAAAACCTACCCTCTGAAAGGGCTGCTTTGTCCAACACAGCTGTCTTCTCATTGCAGGCATGATGGAGTTCAGTCTCTTTGGAATATCGTATGTAAGTTACATCGGGGCCGTTATTAATTAGTCATATTCCAGCGTGTCGGCAGCCTACAAAAGTCCCACCTCATGTTCTGATTTTGCATCTTCTCAGACAGGAGCAGATATTTGTGGCTTCTTTGGAAATGCTGAATATGAGATGTGTGTTCGCTGGATGCAACTGGGGGCCTTTTATCCCTTTTCCAGAAACCACAACACCATCGGGACAAGGGTGAGGCGGCAGCTGGTGCTCAAATCACAACTTCTTCTTTACCCTCAAAAGAAGCGTCCTTCTTTGTTGAGGAAAAACCATAAAAATCAGACCCTCTGTGGGTTTCTTAGGAAACCCACAGAGCAATTCTCAAGAAAACATTATTGCTTATGTCTTGAGGGATGTGTGCCTATGAGGACAGCAGGGTTTGTAGCTCCTGTGGAGCTAAACTAAAAGAAGCTCTTTTTCCTTGGAGAATTTTTATTTTACTCAGATCCATCCAAGCTCTGTCAGTGCTGCATAGAGCCCCGTCTCTCCAGCCCTGTGCAGGGGACTTAGGAGTCTGTGATAAAGAGTGGGAAGGGGGGCGCCTGGGTGGCTCAGTAGGTTAAGCCGCTGCCTTCGGCTTGGGTCATGATCTCAGGGTCCTGGGATCGAGCCCCGCATCGGGCTCTCTGCTCAGCAGGGAGCCTGCTCCCTCCTCTCTCTCTGCCTGCCTCTCTGCCTGCTTGTGATCTCTCTCTGTCAAATAAATAAATAAAATCTTAAAAAAAAAAAAAGAGTGGGAAGAAAGTAGCACCAGTTTAGTCAGACAGCAGGGGCAAGAGAGAGGATGGGACAGAAATGAAGGGAGGGATCTGTGTCACTGGTACCTGGGATAAGCGCCTGCTGACCTTTTTTTGATAGTGTTAGCATAGCATAAAGAAGTATCTCCCCCATGTTCCTGTATCTCTTTAGAGACAAGATCCTGTGGCCTGGAATTCAACCTTTGAGATGTTCTCCAGAAAAGTCCTTCAGACCAGATACACCCTGCTGCCCTACCTCTACACTTTGATGCATAAAGCTCACGTTGAGGGCAGCACTGTCATCCGACCCCTTTTCCATGAGTGAGTACAGCCTGTTTCCCGCAAGCCTAGGTTCTGGCCATGTCTTGTGGAGAGCACTCTGCAACAGTCCTAACAGTTTCATGGGTATTTCATACTTCTTACTTTTTTTTTAAGGTTTACGAATGACAACGAAACGTGGGATATAGACCGTCAGTTCATGTTGGGTCCTGCCCTCTTAATCAGCCCTGTGCTGGAAAGTGTGAGTTTTTTTGGTCATAGATTAGAAACCCTCAGTCACATAATCTCAAGTACAAGAAGGGCGTTTTAAAGATCATCTTGTCCCACTCGCTCTTTTCCAGCAAATACCTTTCTAGAACATATAAGGGAGATTTTTTTTTTTTTTCAAAATCCCCATTAATGAAAACTTCACAACCCCAACTGATTTCTCATTTTAGTGTCTTGTTACCCCAAATCTTTATAAAGTTAACCTTTAAAAAAATGTTTTCTCTATGTTTGAAGAATTTTCTCAGATTTTTTTTTAAAGATTTTACTCTTTATTTGACAGAGACAGATCACAAGGAGGCAGAGACGCAGACAGAGAGAGAGCAGGAAGCAGGCTCCCTGCTGAGCAGAGATTCCCAATGCGGGGGCTCAATCCCAGGACCCTGGGATCATGACCTGAGCTGAAGGCAGAGGCTTAACCCACTGAGCCATCCAGGAACCCCTTCTCAGATCTTTTTCAATTAAACTTCCTAAACTCAGGACACCTGGGTGGCTCAGTGGATTAAGTGTCTGCCTTTGGCTGGGGTCATGACATCAGGGTCCTGGAATCCAGCCTTGTGTTGGGCTCTCTGCTCCGCATGGAGCCTGCTTCTACCTCTCTCTCTCCCTCTGTGCTCTTTCTCTCTCAAATAAATAAAGTCTTAAGAAGAATCTGAAAACAAATTTTAAAAACTTCCCAAACTCTTAAAATCATTAATAAAATTCCCATTTTTATCTTAATTCTAGAGAAAGATTTTTATTAGTTACATTATTGGAATATGCATAATGTGTCATTTTTATGTTTCAGAATACTTTTGCGATTCCAGCTTATTTTCCCAAAGCCCATTGGTATGACTACAGCACGGTAAGAACTCACATATTTTGTGAAGAACAAGACTGGTCCGTGCTGCCTAGAGGGGTGGCCAGCACTTTCTTCTGTCTTTCAGGCATATAATTTCTAAGGCAGTAATTTTCAACCTTTCAGCCAAGCAAGGTTTGCTTAAGCAAAATTATCCACAAAAGCATAATTAGGTAAAATCTGACACCCATACATTGACTTTTCTCTCCCCTCACTTCTACTTCTCTGGAGAACACAGAGAAAAGGCTAGATTTCTAGAGTTTTTAAGAAAGCTAAAATCAGAGATTTTTCTCCTTTGACTTGCTCTTTCTTGCTGACTTTCAAACATGCTTCCTTAGAAAGAGTTGTATTAAAGCATGCATCTGTTCATTTCTTCTCTTTATCTTCATCCCTCCTTGCCTATATTCTGTCTCCTAGGAATCTGGCAATGTGTCGACAGGTGAGTGGAAAATCCTGGATGCACCCCTTGACCACATCAACCTTCACATCAGAGGAGGCTACATCCTGCCTTGGCAAGAGCCTGCGATGAACACTCAAGCCAGGTAAGGACAAGCGATGGTACCAATGGCCACGCTTTGTCATAATGAGGCAGCCTCTCAGGGAGCTGACCACCTTCACCAAAGCTCTGTGGATAAATAAATACAACTACAAACCCTCCTATTGATTCGATTCCATAAGTGCCTTTTGACTGAATCTGGGGGAGAATGCATTCATGAAGTCAGTCTTGGGGAGCTCTTTTATCTATAGCTGTGTCCAAGGCCTGGGGCAGAAATTTTCTTTAATTTTAATTTAATTTAATTTAATTTAATTTATTATTTTAGAGAGAGAGAGTGCATGTGGGGGTAGAGGAGTGGGGTCGGGGGAAGGGCAGAGGTAGAGGGAGAGAATCTTAAGCAGACTCCATGCTGAGCGCCAAGTAAGAGGGATCGATCTCACCACCCTGAGATCACAACCTGAGCCAAAATCAAGAGCCCAGTGCTTAATCAACTGAGCCACTCGGTCACCCCGTGGCAAAAATTTTCTTGAGGACAGTAGCATTTACCCCTTTCCACACTGTTAAAAATGTTGGGGATATTAATGAGCTCCTTGATTTGTGATGGCTATCCAAGGAGGATTTAGTGCTTATTTCCAAGTCTACTTTGGTCAACTGGGGATAGATTTTATGTAAATATAAATATTTATACATTTATATTTATATATTTATATTTGTGTTTATGTACTAAATTAAAGGGAACATGTTATGTCAAGAGAGACACACATAAAAAGAACTATAATCATTCAAAAGTAAAGAAGTTAACTTAGCCTTGTGGTGTAAAGCATGGTTTCACATGAATGAGAGCTTTGAGCTGAGTCTTGAATAATAAATAGGATTTGAATATATGAAGGCAGGGGAAGAAATATTCTGGGAGTATTAAAGAGCTAAAGGTGATAAATGAGTTTGGTTTGAGGCATAGTAAACCAGTCAGTTTAATTGGAGAGTAGAGAGGAAGAGGGATGAAATAAAGTTCAAGCAGGCCAAGATCAGGTCATGGAGGGTATAAAGCCAGAGCAAGACCTTGTGTTTTATTCTGTAGCAGTCTGGAAGCTACTGAAGGGTCGTTTTGTGGTTTTCTTCCTAAGGAATTCATATCTTAATATATTACTTATAATACATATGTAAGTAAGTATGTTTATTTGATTTTTTAAGTGTCTATATTGTTAATCCACAAGAAGATCATGCCTGATAATTTCATGTTAATTATTAAAAATTAGATCTTTAAAAAATTAAATATCTTGAGGTATATTAAAATTAAAGGACATTGATTAAACATATTTCATATTTATTTATCATAATTATTTATAAGTCCCTACTATAAAGAAGCCACCTCAAAATCCCAAACAAATATTCTTTCATTACATAAAATAATTTAAATACGACTACACTTA
The DNA here is from genome assembly GCF_902655055.1 of Lutra lutra. Lineage (NCBI taxonomy): Eukaryota > Metazoa > Chordata > Mammalia > Carnivora > Mustelidae > Lutra > Lutra lutra. The sequence goes on from NC_062288.1 coordinate 96,413,597, forward strand.
ATTAAAATTGGCTTGCACATACATCCTTTGAGATGGAATCCATTTCTAGTTGCAAATATATTTTAATAGATAAATATCTAAGTATAGCTCAGCCTTGATGGTATTTATATATTTTGCTGTGTAAAATAGTAGACATTTTTGTGTATAATTTTTGAAAATAAAATTCTATTTTAAACCATCCAGGAAACCTTAATATTTAAGAGGCATGCAATAAGCTCTTTTATAAAGAAGATACATTTTAATTTACCTATTTTTAGAACTTTATGTGCATTTTTATGTGCAATTTTAATGCATTTTTTTTTGTTCTGGATGAGTAATATTTTCAACAGAAACTGTCCTTCATTCTTACAATTTATAATCTAGAGAAAAATAACTCCCTTTTTTTTTCGTAGTCGACAAAAATTTATGGGATTGATTGTTGCTTTGGATGACAATGGGAAAGCTGAAGGCCAGATATTCTGGGATGATGGACAAAGCATTGGTGAGTATGAATATTCTAGAATCTCTCCATACAGCAAGCAGAAAAACCACAGCTCAGGATATAATTGGCATAATCTGTTTCTAAACAGATAATAATCTGTTTCTGCTACTGTTATAGAGCAATGGTGTTGGGAGAATTTTTGTAATTTTTGCCTGCTCCTTATATAACACTGTAATTACTATAGAACAGTGTATCCCCCCCAGCTTTGTAGGTTCAGCAGCGTGATGTTATGGATTCAGCCAGGAGGGATCTATCTCTGTATAACTAACTGCCTTGCTCTGATAAAAGTGTGGATGCAACTCTGAGGCTGACAGTTCATTCATTCACAGTGGTTCACAGACCTGGCTCTGTTGTTTGGACCAGCCACCTATTACCAGGCACCCTGTTCCTCCTAAGTAGGCTCACTCAAAAGGCAAATGAAAGCTCAGAAAATTTCTTAGTGTCTCAGAAGTAGGGAATTAAGCATTGTCGAAAAGATCGTTATGTCAACGAAATATTACTTTGTATGCTTTCCCTAATCTAGGAATAGGACAGCGCTACCTGAGATAATTGGGGTTTGTCACAATAGTCAGAACATCCTCTTCCTTAGACATCTCTACAGAAATACTGACGTGTTGTTACCAACTGACACCCATCTTCCAATACTTGCTACTGTGGACTAGAACATTCTAATCTTGTAACATATCACATTTTCTGAAATCATAGCTTGTTTTTCACTAGTAATATCTTCCTTTCCATTTCATCATTAAAGAAAATATTTTAAAGACAGAAAACTAGAAAAAAAGTAATAGTATTACTGCTATATTCTTTTGCTTTCATGTTATTTAAGAAAATGCTTCACTTTTATATCACTGAAAAAATACTGCATATTTAATTTCTGAAGGCACTTAACATAATGATAGAAATATGTCTAGATATTATCATATACTCCTTATAAACACCATTATGATTACTCTATCCCACTGAGAAGATATGCCACAATTTATCTGACTTTCTGTAATTACTCTCTAATCTAGGATACAGGATGTTTCCAGTTTTCATTGTTATGAACACCATCCAGTATTAACCTTTGTTTGCATTTCAGATTATTTCCATAGGGTAGATTCCTAGAAGTGAAATTATTGCTTTTTAAATCAACTAAATTGAGTTGTATTTACACAAAATGTATCCACCTTAAGTATACAGTTCAATATGTTTTGACAAATAGATACATTTATATTGTTACCACCACAGTCAAGATCTAGAATATTTTCATGACCCCAAATTTCCCCTTCTACGTCTTTTCAGCGAACTACCCCCCACTCTCAACCCCTACTTCAGGCTCTTAGAACTACTGATCTGCTTTCTGTCTCTCTAGATGAGATTTGTCTTTTCTAGGCTTGACGTAAATAGAATCATACATTGTGTATCCTTTTGTACTTTGCTTCTGTCACTTAGCAAAATGATTTTTGTAGCAAGATATTTTGCCATCTGGTGGCATATAAAAGTAGCTTATTACCTTTTGACTCCTGAAAAATAACATCCCATTGTATGGATATATCATAACTTGTTTATCCATTTACTTATTGATGAATATTTAAGTTGTTTTAAGTTTTTTACCATTATGCATAAACCTGCCATGATTTTTTTTTAATTTCTTTTCAGCATAACAGAATTCATTGTTTTTGCACCACACCCAGTGCTCCATGCAATACGTGCCCTTCCTAATACCCACAACCTGGTTCCCCCAACCGCCCCGCCCCTTCAAAACCCTCAGGTTGTTTTTCAGAATCCATAGTCTCTCATGGTTCACCTCCCCTTCCAATTTCCCTCAATTCCATTCTCCTCTCCATTTCCCCATGTCCTCCATGTTATTTGTTATGCTCCACAAATAAGTGAAACCATATGATAATTGACTCTCTCTGCTTGACTTACTTCACTCAGCATAAACTCTTCCAGTCCCATCCATGTTGCTACAAAAGTGGGGTATTCATCCTTTCTGATGGAGGCATAATACTCCATAGTGTATATGGACCATATCTTCCTTATTCATTTTTCCATTGAGGGGCATCTTGGTTCTTTCCACAGTTTGGCGACCATGGCCATTGCTGCTATAAACATTGGGGTACAGATGGCCCTTCTTTTCACTACATCTGATCTTTGGGGTAAATACCCAGTAGTGCAATTACAGGGTCATAGGGAAGCTCTATTTTTAACTTCTTAAGGAATCTCCACACTGTTCTCCAAAGTGGCTGCACCAACTTACATTCCCACCAACAGTGTAAGAGGGTTCCCCTTTCTCCACATCCTCTCCAACACATGTTGTTTCCTGTCTTGTTAATTTTGGCCATTCTAACTGGTATAAGGTGGTATCTCCATGTGGTTTTAATTTGAATCTCCCTGATGGATAGTGATGATGAACATTTTTTCATGTGTCTGATAGCCATTTGTATGTCTTCACTGGAGAAATGTCTCTTCCCGTCTTCTGCCCATTTTTTGACATGATTATCTGTTTTGTGTGTGTTGAGTTTGAGAAGTTCTTTATAGATCCTGGGTATCAACCTTTTGTCTGTAGTGTAATTTGCAAATATCTTCTCCCGTTCCTTGGGTTGCCTCTTTGTTTTGTTGACTGTTTCCTTTGCTGTGCAGAAGCTTTTGATCTGCCATGATTATTTGAGTATTTTTTTGAGTATTATGTGCTTATTTGAGTATTATTTGCGATCATACGTTTTCATTTCCCCTGGGTAAAAGTCTGGATGTGAAATTGCCAGGCTGGATCAGATGGTAATTGTCTGTTTAATTTTTGAAGAAACTGCCCAAGTATTTTCTAAAGTGGCTATACTGTTTCTCTTCACTAATGACAAAAATTCAGAGTTCCAATTTTCCACATCTTCACTAACACTTGGTGTTGTCAGTCTTTAAAATTTTAACTATTTTAGTAGTACCTATGGCACCTCATTATGGCCTTAATTTGCATTTCCTTGATGTTGAGCATCTTATGTTTATTGGCTATTTGTATGTCTTCTTGTTGAGGTATTGGTTTGAGTCCTCTCCTATTTTTTATTATGTTGCCTTTTCCTTAGTGACCTGTAGGAGTTATGTATACCAAACTTTGATCAGTTAGGACTTGCCTCTCCCTGTCTGTAACTTGCCTATACAATTCCTTTATAGTATCTTACAAAAAACAAACTTTAACTTTGATAAAAAAAATCCATTTTTTAACCATACTTTTCTTTGATATTTGTGCTTCTTGTGCCTTGGTCTAAAAAGCATCTGGTACTAATTCTAACATGTGTGTGTGGGGTTCGGGAGTGTTGTTTTCCCATACCAACAAGTAATTCTGGGACATTATCTAGGTGTCCTACAATTCAACTCAATTCTGACACTACATTATCCACCATCGCTCTTCAGCCCCAATTTCCTTCCAAAGGTCTCTGGGTGGGTCTGGAAGTTCCAATCTTCAAATCACAGGGTTGATTACCCAGAACTGGAAGTGCTTTCCCTAAATCAACTCATTAACGTAACAAAAAGATACTTAGTTCTTATCACTCAGGAAATTCCAAAGATTTTAAGAGCTCTGTGGCAGAAATGGGATGAAGACCAAATACAGATTATAAATCACAACATCACATGGCCTAATCCAAGGTTACAGAGATTTTTCTGGTAGCTTTTACATTTAGAACTATCATTTATTTTGTAATAAATTCTGTATGTATGTCAAGGTCAAGGTTCATTTGTTCCCTCATATGTTTATCCAGTTAATCCAGCACCTTTCCTGAAAGCAGAATCTTTTCCCTTATTATATTACCTTGACACTTTTGTTAGCTATGAATAGGTCCTATATGGCTGAGAATCTATTTTTAGATTATTTGTTCTGTTTCATGTTCTCTATGTTTATACTTACACCAATACCACACTGCATTAACTAAGGTAGATTCAAAACTGTTTTGACAAATAGTAATTAACAAAAACTTGCTAGAATTTTGACTGCAATTGCATTGAGTCTATAAATCAATTTGGGAATATCTGTGTATCATCTTTAATTACTTAGGTCTTCTTTATCTCAGAGCACTTTGTAATTTTCAATGCATGGGTCTTACACATATTTTGTTAAATACATCCTAAGTATTTCTAAGTTTTTGATAGTAATTTAAATTTCAGTATATGTATAATGCATTATAACCCCATAATCATTGAATATGGTATTTAAAAGAGCTATTTTTCAAGTAATTTGATTGCTGATTTAGAGGTAGGACCAGGTTAAGTGTGGGATACGAGAGAATTTGATTACTTTTTTCCAAGTTCAACTTAGTCTTCAATTATTTCTGTAAAGTTTAATCTGATAAGTGAATTCCATGGAGAGACATGTGGCACGTGGCATCCCATAGCCCTGGAATCAGACATCACTTCAGTCATTTCCTGGTTATATGTCTTTTGGAAAGATGATTAACATCTCTTTGCTAGCATTTTCTTGTCTTTACCATTAACAAAACTGTACTTATCACATAGATCTTTTTATGCAGATAAAATGATTTCATATGTAGAGAGAATTCCTGGCACATAGGTGCTGAATAGACTATATCACTAATACTCAAGGTAAATAAAATTACAGTATAAGTCTTTAAGATAAGATATATTAGGTAAGAGATACTGCATTTATATCAGTGTGATTACTATGACAACAGGAAGTCCAAAAGTCAGAAAAAGGAGGTTAACCAGCCACCCAAATTAGGTTTTAAGAGATTTGCAGCCTTAAACCTTGTAAACAAATAATAAGCTACAGTGCCAATTTTTTTTTTAAAGATTCCATTCATTTATTTGACAGACAGAGATCACAAGTAGGCAGAGAGGCAGGCAGAGAGAGAGAGAGGAAAGCAGGCTCCCTGCCGAGCAGAGAGCCCAATATGGAGCTTGATCCCAGCACCCTGGGATCATGACCCGAGCTGAAGGCAGAGGCTTTAACCCACTGAGCCACCCAGGCACCCCCAGTGCCAATTTTTTAAACTTAAGAATTATATTAATGAGCTAGGATGTTCCTATCTATTAGGAAGTACATATTTTTCCTTAAATTAAATCTAGGTGAAGCATGAGATTTTAATCAGGGATTTGTTTGGTGAGCAAAAAATTGCAGCTAAAGGAGTTAGTGGCTGTGCCAAGGTTATTTAACACAGTATCACGTCAGTGACATCTCGTCAGGTTGACCGTTGACTGCATCATCAGATCACGCCAGCTGCATGCTGGTGATTGGGCAGGAAACAATTCCATTATCATGGTATGGAACATGGGCAATAAAGTCACGTTAGAGAATGCTGAGAGATAAAGAGATTATTTTTGCATGCTTAGAATTTGAGACATTTATGGAGTCTCCTGGTGGGACTTGCAATTTGCAAATAGGGTGTGATGACAGAAAGTCTGATGAAGAGAGGAGTGAGAAGCCTGGGAGTGTTATGACAAATAGAAATCACACCGTATTAATCTTTAAGATTAATCAGGTAGAAGTCTTTTTCTTTTTTTATGTATTTATTTATTTGACAGGGAGAGAAATCACGAGTAGGCAGAGGTATGCAGAGAGAGGGGGAAACAGTCCTCTGCTGAGCAGAGAGCCCGATGCGGGGCTCGATCCCAGGACCTTGAGATCATGACCTGAGCCGAAGGCAGAGTCTTAACCCACTGAGCCACCCAAGCACCCCAGAAGTCTTCTTAATATACATTTTTATAAAAATTAAATGCCTTTTTGTTGTTATTTCTTGGGGTTGTCTTTAACTTTTTGGTAACAAGTTGATTGAGATACAATTCATACACTATGTAACATACCCATTTTTAAGTGTACAATTCACTGGTTTTCATATGTTTGCCAAGTTGTACAACCATTACACAGACAATTTTGGAAAAATTTCTTTACCCTCAAAATAAGCCCTCCATCTTTTAGATATCACCCCTCAGTCCTCCCTCGCCCTGCCCCCATTCTCTCCAACCCCAGGAGATGCAACCTTAGGCATTTACCACTCTGTCACTATAAATCTGTGTATGCTAGAAGTTTCATAGGAATGGAATCATATGGAGTCACATAAATGGAATAAATGTGGTCTTTTATTACTGCCTTCTTTCACTTAGCATAACATTTTTAAGGTTCTAGCAATTTGTAGCATGTATCCGTACTTCATTTCTTTAATATGGATGAATAGTATGATATTGTATGAATATACTACATTTTATATATCAGCTAGTACGTGCTTGGGTTGTTTCCACTTTTTCACTATTAAGAAAAACGCTGCTTTGAATATTCGTGAACAAGTTTTTGTATAGACATTTTTTTAGTTCTCTAGGGTGCATACCTAGGATTGGAATGTCCCCTTTGTATAGTAACTCTATGTTTATTTTTGTGGGAACTCCCATATTCTTTTATAAGGAAGCAGCACCATTTTACATTCCTTCAGCAGTGCATGTGGGGTCCAGTGTCTCAGCATCCTTGCCAACACTTATTATCATCTTCCTGCTGGATGTGAAGTAATATACCACTGTGGCTTCTATTGATTTGTGTTTTTCTCTGATAACTAATCTCATTGAATGTCTTTTCTTACTGGCCATTCATTTTTTTAAAAGATTTTATTTATTTATTTGAATGAGAGAGGGAGACAGAACAAGTAGGGAGAGTGGAGGAGGGAGAAGCAGACTCCCCACCAAGCAGGGAACCCCATGTGGGCCTTGATCCCAGAACCCTGGGATCATGACCTGAGCAGAAGGCAGATGCTTAACTGACTGAGCCACCCAGGTATACCTTACTGGCCATTCATAATCTTCTTTGGAGAAATTTCTATTCACAAACTGTGTCAATTTTTACATTAGATTATCTTTTTATTATTTAATTGTAAGTGCTTTTATATCCTCTAGATACAAGTCCCTTATCAGACATATGATTGATTGTACTGACAATTTGGGCTAGATAATTCTTTGTAGCGGGCAGTGGCTGAACTGTTCATTACAAGACATTTAGCAACACCCCTCCAAATGCCAAAAACATGCTCCCCAACCCCAAGATGTAGCAATCAAATGTCTTTCTAGATGTCACCAAATGTCGCACCAGCAAAATCACTGATGGTTGGGAACCAATGTTTTAAGGGAATCTAGAATCCTTTTATATAGCTTGAGCTAATTGGAACTACGTGATTAATGTCATAGTGGGTTAATAACACCACAGTTAGTTTGTGTTAAGAAATCAGCTCCCTATGAGCAATATATTTCAAAAATTTAAGGGAAAAACAATATTCTATGAAGTTTCAGTTTCCTTCAACAAATGTCTTAGTTTCAAGGTTAAAAATCAATAGTCCCCGAGAGTTTAAAGATTTTTACACTTTTTAACTCCTATGGAGAATCTCTTTGCTCCTTTTCACCAAACAGACTTAGAAATTCAAAATTTAAAACACCAAGACATAATGTAAGAATAGCTTTAACTTAAATTTTCCATTAATAGGTTTTTAACTATTTGTTAAATTTTTCCTTACATAAGGAGATTTAATAGCTAGTTCAAGGATAATCTTAGATCACCTTATTAACAAAATTCCATTCTTTAAAAATTCTTTGTTCAAACTGCTAGAAGAGTCTTATAATATTTGCTTAGGTTACATTTTCTAACCAAGGCTAAATTTAAAAAATATAGGCTTTATCCATTTCGAGTTTATCTTTGTGTATGGTGTAAGAGAATGGTCGAGTATCATTCTTCTACATATAGCTGTTTAGTTTTACCAGCACCATTTATTGAAGAGACTGTCTTTTTTCCACTGTATATTTTTTCCTGTTTTGTCAAGGATTATTTGACCATAGAGTTGAGGGCCCATATCTGGGCTCTCTACTCTGTTCCACTGGTCTATGTGTCTGTTTTTATGCCAGTACCATGCTGTCTTGGTGATCACAGCTTTGTAGTAAAGCTTGAAATCAGGTAACGTGATGCCGCCAGTTTTATTTTTGTTTTTTAACATTTCCTTAGCAATTCGGGGTCTCTTCTGATTCCATACAAATTTTAGGATTAAAGACCTCAACGTGAGACAGGAATCCATCAGAATCCTGGAGGAGAACATAAGCAGTAACCTCTTCGATATCAGCCACAGCAAGACAAGATATGTCTTGAAAGACGTATCTTTCAAGATATGTCTCCAAAGGCAAAGGAAACAAAAGCGAAAATGAACTTTTGGGACTTCCTCAAGATCAAAAGCTTCTGCACAGCAAAGGAAACAGTCAACAAAACAAAGAGGCAACCCACGGAATGGGAGAAGATATTTGCAAATGACAGTACAGACAAAAGGTTGATATCCAGGATCTATAAAGAACTCCTCAAACTCAACACACACAAAACAGATAATCATATCAAAAAATGGGCAGAAGATATGAACAGACACTTCTCCAATGAAGACATACAAATGGCTATCAGACACATGAAAAAATGTTCATCATCACTATCCATCAGGGAGATTCAAATTAAAACCACATTGAATCTGAGGGTTTTGAAGGGGTGGGGAGTGGGAGGTTGGGGGAACTAGGTGGTGGGTATTGGAGAGGGCACGGATTGCATGGAGCACTGAGTATGGTGCAAAAACAATGAATACTGTTACGCTGAAAATAAATTTAAAAAATTTTAAAAAAAGAATTAAAATATAATAAAAGCAAAAAAATACATAAAACATATATATAAAAAAAACACCACATTGAGATACCACCTTATACCAGTTAGAATGGCCAAAATTAGCAAGACAGGAAACAACATGTGTTGGAGAGGATGTGGAGAAAGGGGAACCCTCTTACACTGTTGGTGGGAATGTAAGTTGGTGCAGCCACTTTGGAGAACAGTGTGGAGATTCCTTAAGAAGTTAAAAATAGAGCTTCCCTATGACCCTGTAATTGCACTACTGGGTATTTACCCCAAAGATCAGATGTAGTGAAAAGAAGGGCCATCTGTACCCCAATGTTTATAGCAGCAATGGCCATGGTCGCCAAACTGTGGAAAGAACCAAGATGCCCCTCAATGGAAAAATGAATAAGGAAGATATGGTCCATATACACTATGGAGTATTATGCCTCCATCAGAAAGGATGAATACCCCACTTTTGTAGCAACATGGATGGGACTGGAAGAGTTTATGCTGAGTGAAATAAGTCAAGCAGAGAGAGTCAATTATCATATGGTTTCACTTATTTGTGGAGCATAACAAATAGCATGGAGGACATGGGGAGATGGAGAGGAGAATGGAGTTGAGGGAAATTGGAAGGGGAGGTGAACCACGAGAGACTATGGACTCTGAAAAACAACCTGAGGGATTTGAAGGGCCGGGGGATGGGAGGTTGGGGGAACCAGGTTGTGGGTATTAGGGAGTGCACGTATTGCCTGGAGCACTGGGTGTGGTGCAAAAAAGATGAATACTGTTATGCTGAAAAGAAATAAAAAAAATAGGCTTTATGATTATTTCTGCAAGAGTAGAGGTAATTTATAGAAAAGAAAGGAGAAATAATTGCTTCAAGGACAGATATATTGGAATATTGGTAAGAGATGGAATGTCGATAAGGGCAAGAACAGAACATGAAATGGAACTGACTTTTAAGAAGTAACAATTATAGAACCTACATGAGAAGAATGAGTAAAGTGGGCATCTACTAAGGATTATTTCAAGGAGGCAATGTGTGGGGAAACAGATCTAAAACACCTAAATACCATGAAGAAATACTTAGATTTAATATACTGTGTCGCTGGTGACTTTGAAAAGATCAGATTCAGTGAAATAAGGAAACATAAGAACTGAAATACAGGAGATATAGGAGTGAATTATGAGTCGAGTCCACAGACATAACAAACAGAGGCTACCTTTTTTAAGACAATATGGCACTAAAAAAGAAATGTGGTGGTTGTTTCCTATAGAGAGAACAAGGAAAGGGTTTGTCAGAACGTAGTGTTCTGGAGCATAAGTGGAACCTAGAGGAGCAAAGAGGGTCTGGGGAAATATTGATGGAGTAAGTTATGTAGAGGCAGGAGGGCTTGGGCACTAGAGCAATGTGGTAGGATGGTCTAAGAGAAGAATCATGAAGGTGAAGATGATGATGACTTTGCTAATGATAGTAAGAATACATTTTGAGCACTTACTTTGCTCATGCAGCGTAATTGCATACTGTCTCCATTTTACAGATGATAAAATGATATTTGCCATAGTTTGCACAACTACTAAGTGTAGGAGCAGGAATTTGAACCCATGTCAGTCTGACTTGAGCCTGAATTCCTAGCTACTCTCCTCTGCTTTGAGCTTTTATCATTATAGCCATGTCAACCTTCATGGTTACCTGCTTGCTACATTGGCACAGAAGAAACCAATCAGTAGCCTTCACATTTCCTCATCTGGAATATCTATCCTTAGTTCAACCAAGATTTTCTGGTTTTACAACCACTTGATCCTCACTTGAAATACCCTCTTCCGTATGCACATCCCCATACTACCCTGGAGTGAAAGAATCCCTTGGCTACTTATCCTTAATGTTTCTCAGAGAGGTCATGATTATTCTGATCAGTAATTGTGACCCCTTTGACTATATACAAGATTATCTGCTACCATTGAAGCAATGAGTAGTTTATTCTTTTTTCTTGCTTGCAGATACCTATGAAAATGGAAACTATTTTTTGGCAAATTTTACTGCAGCTCAGGTAAGACTATTTTATTGAATTTTATAAACCCATTCCCAGTTAGCTACAGATTAAACATTACCAGTTAACTGTATCAAAATAATATCCTATATCTTAATAGGAGGAACGTCCTACCTTTACACTTTTACTTATAAATTTTACTTATAAATTACAATTTACTTATAAATTGAGTCTGTTGACATTAACATAAGGATAAACCGTCCTTATTTTGACAATTATCCAATATGCCATCAGTTTTTTATAAGAAGAAACTTGTAGTTCATATAATGCTGGTGAAAAAATAGGTCTTCAAACGTACGGCATGTTTTCTGGGGATGACACGGCATTTTCTGGCCGATAATATTTTGCAGGATAAATGCTAGATCAGTTATCTATTGCACAACAATGGTTTATAAGAAACAACTTCAAAACTTCAGCAGCTTATAACAATAAATAAATAATTTAAACAATAAACTAGTTAGCCCAGGAGTTTTTAGTGTTCCAATAATCTGGGCTGGACTTAGCTGATCTTGGCTGGCTTACACTCAGTAACGGGACTATTTGGCTGCTTGGATGATCCTGGCTGTACTCACTCACATAGGTATGTATATATATATGAGAGAGAGCTGGCTCTTCAGTGATCTAAGAAAAAGAAATATGTTCAATTGGCATTATGGAGAATTAACAAGACTTTGAGACTGACTGCAAGCAGAATCAAGGGGAAATGAAGAAAATGGGATATAACTTGAAGTAAATGGGCATCCTAAAGCTAGCTCTTTTTTAAAAAAAAATTATTTATTTATTTGACAGAGATCACAAGTAGGCAGAGAGGCAGGCAGGGGGAGGGGGGAAGCAGGCTCCCTGCTGAGCAGAGAGCCTGATATGGGGCTCGATCCCAGGACCCTGGGATCATGACCTGAGCTGAAGGCAGAGGCTTTAACCTACTGAGCCACCCAGGCACCCCTAAAGCTAGCTCTTGTTGATTTGGGAAAGCCTACAGTTTTGTTTCGGTTTTTTGGGTTTTTTTTTTGTTTGTTTTGTTTTTAAAGATTTATTTATTTGAAAGAGAGAGAGTGAAAGAGAACACACACATAGAGGGAGAGGGAATAGTGGACTCTCCACTGAGCAAGGAGCCCAATATGGGGCTTGATCCCAGGATTCTAGGATCATGACTCAAGCCAAAAGCAGACGCCTAACCAACTGAACCACCCAGGTTTCCCTGGGAAAACCCACTATTAAATTGCCTGGAAATTTCCAAGCCAGTCCTTATATTAATATGATCTAAGATTGCCTATGGCCGTTCTGGGCAGGACGTTTTTTATGACTGTGGTAGAGGGCAAAAACAGAAGTGGAAATGCTTTAGCATTTTTTAAAATCTCTAATTTGCAGCAAGTTGACTAATACTCTATTAGCAAAGGGAAGTCAGATCGCCAAGACCAAAGACAAAGGTGAGACAGAATGCCCCATCCAGAGAGGGAGGGCATTTACATGGAAAAAGAGTATGAATAGGGAGGAGTGAATAATTGGAGAAAATAATACAACCAATCTACCAGGCATGTTAAATGACTCCAGAGATAACCTATATCATTCTCATTAGAGTAGGAATATCATTCTATGTCAAACCTGGAATTTGCTTCTCTATAATTTTTATCTATTGATTTACGTTTAAGGAATACCATAGCACAAATCGATTGTCTTTTCTACATAGCAGTGCTTCAGTTATTTGAAGATGTCTGTTATATATACCTTCCGTCTTCTTTTGGAATTATTCATCTGCAGGCTAACTTCACACTTCCTCTGTTTTATTCCTAAACAGATCTGATTATTCTGTTTGGACCACAATTAGTCTAGATTCCTCTCAAAACTTGGTACCCAGTTGAAGGAATATCTTAGAGCTGCATTATCCAAGTATGATAGTTACTAGTCACATGTAACTTTTTTTTTTTTGAGGGAAAGAGAGCACACATGCACACTCAAGTGTAAGTGGATTTGGGGGGATGGCAGAGGGAGAGGGAAAGAGAGAATCGTAAGCAGGCTCCATACCCAGTGCAGTGTGGAGGCCTGTGTGGGGCTCTGTCTCTTGACTCTGAGATCATGACGTGAGCTGAAATTAAGAGTTGGACCCTTAACTGACTAAGCTACCCAGGTACCCCATGTGATTTTTGAGAACTGGAAATGTGACTAGGCTAATTTGAAATATTTGAAAGATTGTGAAATACCTCATTAATATTTCTATATTAATTAATTAATAAATTAATTTCTATATTAATATTTCTATATTCTAATTAATACATGTTAACATAATAATATTTTGGATATGCTGGGTTAAATAAAATGTACTTTCAAATCAATTCCTCCTGTTTCCTTTTACTTTTAAAATATGTAGCTATGAGAACATTTAAAATTACATATATGGTTTGCCATATATTTCTGTAGGATGACCTGAACTTTATACTGCAAAACAATCAACCTCGAAACATCAGTGACATGAAACAATAGATAGTTCACTGTCCAACTGTTACCTTTTTTTTAGCTATACTCTGTCTTCTTACTCTTACTGCCTCATGTTTTAAAATTTTTTTTAATTTAATTTTTTAAACATATGTATCATATATTATAAATCTCATGGTCATCTAAATTGTTAAACATATGCATTACATAAACCTCATGGTCATCTAAAACTTTCAAATTATCTTCATAGACATGATTGTCAGGTCATGCTCTCTCCATCCCACATTGCCTTTTTGAAACTAAATTCAGGACTTTGTATGCTAATTAAATATGTAAATTCTTTGTTCTTAATTTAAGAAAAGTTGAATTGAAGTCTACATATCTTTCCTTTCAAAATGTTGTTTTTTTAAAATGAAACTGTTGATTTAGAAATCCTGGATTTTAGTTCTGTTTGTACGAACTAGTTATTTAACATAGGGAAGACACTTCCCCTGTTTAACCTGTGTTTCTTTATTATAAAGCATTACATTTTCCTTAAATGCTTTCTAACTCTAAAACCTCATTCTCCTCTTATTCCAAAGAAGTGATAAGTGAATTCTAATTTCTGTGTGATCTTTGAAGGTGTTTCTTTCTAAGGATCAGAGGCTTGACATGAAAGAAAGCTTCTAACTTTCCATGGGGTAATTATCAATGGCGTGCTGGCTGGCATGGGGTAATGGGGGTGTGGAGCTGATTTGTGGCATTTGCTAATTCCTGTGGTTTAAGTACTCCCACCATTTTAGCCAATTTCAAACTATCAACTGGCTTTCAGAATTCCAGGCAATTTAATGGCAGGATCTCCCAAATTAATAATAGCTTCAGCACACCCGTTTACTTCAAGTTTTATCCCCTTTTCTTCATTTTCCCTTGATTCTGCTTGTGCAGTCAGTCTCAAAGCTTATTAAATTCTCCAGAAAGCCAGTTGAATGGATTACTTTTTCTTTCTACTGTTGCCATGAGAGTCAAGGAGTTTGTGGCGTCACTCCACGGCAACTATCTCCTTGATGCATCACATAAAATCTTCCTCATCCCACCCATCTTAACCAGTCTTATTTTGTTTGCTCAGCATGAGCTACCACAGCTCTTGCACTTAATAAACATGCCTTTTTTCCCACATGACTCTGCCTCCAGCCCCTTCCTCATTCATTTCACCTTTCTAAATCCATCCACCCTTCCAGGCTTCCTAAAGTCCCATGCCCTTCCTAAGCCCTTTCTTGACTCTCCCTATTCTGTAGCGATTTCTTGTTTCTCTTAGCACCCATAACAAATATTCACTATGATTTTCATTTAGGCCTTAATCACATACTACTTTGTGACTTACCTCACATTAGTTTAAACCTTGTGTTGATACAAAAACAGCTCGTGATTTTGTCAAGTCCTAGACTTATTGCAAACTGTCCTTAGTCTAGGGGCTGTTTGCTGGGATTCTGTGTTCACACTGTGTTAACTCATACAGAGCTACACACATGGGTGCATCATGATTCCAACCATATCTGTGTCATTTAGCTACTCTCTTTACTCCCAGAGCCTCAATTTCCTCATCGGTAAAACTGAGATAACGATGCTTGCTTTTCAAAATCTTTGTAAAAATTAGTAACGATATAAGTAAAATAACTTTCATTATGTTGGTGTTATCAAATTTATCATAGCAGATACTCAGGAAGTGTATCTTCATGAAGTGTTTAAGAATAAAAACAGCAAACCAGTACAACAATAGTAATTTGAGGTTTCTTAATATTTTAATGTGAAATACAGTCTCTTGATAGATGTCCTATGTATTTTTCTCTTTATATATTCTTTATAGAATCTATTGCAAATCCAGACCATACACAATAAGTATCTGAATGACTCAAATCCACTGAAAGTTGGATATATTAAAATCTGGGGAACAAGCTCTACTTCTGTGATACAAGTCAATCTCACCTATGACAACCAGCAAATTACAGTGGTGAATTTCAACAGTGACCCTTACAGTCAGGTATGTCGCAAAGGAATGTTATATCATAAATTAATTTTATTATTCTGCAGAGTTATCACCACTTTCATTTTCATGCTTTCACTTGCTTGTATTTGAAAGGTTATAAAGATACATGCAGTAGTATGTTCCTGAAAAGTTGGGAGTGTTGAATCCTACTGTAAAATGAGTAGCATCAGTGGTCTTCCCAATGTAGTCCAGGAATCTATGATCAATGGTCTGGTGAAATCCTTTCCATATGCTTCCCAGAAGTGGTTCTATGTGTTAAGTGAGGTTAGTATCTCATGCTAGCATAACAAAACTTTTTTCCTTCTGTGACAGAGGCTAAAATGAAAAAGTGATCCTCTAAAATTGTTGGAGATTTTTCCCTCTTTCCTGAAATTGCTCATGACCCTGATCAAATTTGTAGATCTTACAGGTTGGTGCAAATTCAACTATGGTGATCATCATGATGATTATGTCCCACCTGTGATGTGAGATAAAATTATTTGGCTAACAAAACAGAGTGATAAATAGCAGACCCTACTAGGCCTTCTAGCAGGGTCTGCTTTTGGAGCGATCTACTTGGAAGACAAATTACCAGTAGAGTTACCAAGAGTAACCACAGAGGGAAAAGTATCCCGCTTTATAACACTAGACCTGTCCTAAGTATGATCCGGTGACCTGGAGGGGATCATTTAGCAAAGTGAAAATGGATAAGTATCGTTCCTGTGCTCCAAGCAGTGAATGAGTACCTGCCCTGCTAATACTTGGATTTTAGAAAATGATCCTCCAAACAATCAGATAGCTTTTCTCTCTCTAGTCTTTGCTAGTTCTCTACTTCAACACATTTTTCCTGGGCTATTGAGCTCAAGACCACACTCTGCAAGTAATTACTCCCAGTTAAGACTAATGCAGACCTTCTTTGTAGGAAATTTTGTAGCATATCAGATGCCTATTATATGCCAGGCACTATACTAGGTGTTGGGGTTGGTGAAAACATGAAACCGGACTGCCCTTTGCAAGGTTAAAATCTAGTGGCAAAGGAAAGAGATTTTTATAAGTGTTGGTTATCAATGCTTAATCAAAGCTGCAAATACTTGTAAGCAATGTGGTGTGGCTTGATGAAGTGAAAAGACACAGATTTCCAGCACAAGGATCATGCACACAACATATTCCCCTATTTACCTGTCTAGAGTCAGTGACCCGGAAAGGAATCTTTATATCCTTTTATTAATCTCTGGAAAAGAATGACTGTATTGGTTTTTGTTAAATTGTAATTTGAAAAATGACTTAAATGTGATGTTTAAGAAGTACTCAAATACCACCTTTATCTCTTCTTTTCTGACAGAAGCTGACTATTCAACTTACCAACAAGATTATCAGCCTAGAAAAGCTAACAGAGGTTACATGGATATATGGTGGCCCTATAGTTTCTACTACAACTATGACAAGTACCTTCCCCACAGGTTCTCTACATCCTTCGACAGTTTCTACTACAGCTACCACTTTTGAGACTATTATCACTAGTTCTGTTTATACTAGTACCACTCTTCTTATCCCAACCACTACTTTCTCAACAAGTACTACTGAAGTTACAACTAGTATTACTGGTCCTAGTACCACTACATCTTTCCTAATAAGTACTACTGAAGTTATAACTAATCCTAATGTTTCTGATAGCACTACACCTTCCCCCACAAATATGACCGCTAGCAATAGTACTCTTCCTACCACGGTCACTCCCTTCCCGACAAATACTACTGCCTTTACACCTACTACTACCATCCTTTACAGCACTACGCCTTCCCCCACAAACACGACCGCTAGCAATAGTACTCTTCCTCCCACGGACACTCCCTTCCCGACAAATACTACTGCCTTTACACCTACTACTACCATCCTTTACAGCACTACGCCTTCCCCCACAAACACGACCGCTAGCAATAGTACTCTTCCTACCACGGACACTCCCTTCCCGACAAATACTACTGCCTTTACACCTACTACTACCATCCTTTACAGCACTACGCCTTCCCCCACAAACACGACCGCTAGCAATAGTACTCTTCCTACCACGGACACTCCCTTCCCGACAAATACTACTGCCTTTACACCTACTACTACCATCCTTTACAGCACTACGCCTTCCCCCACAAACACGACCGCTAGCAATAGTACTCTTCCTACCACGGTCACTCCCTTCCCGACAAATACTACTGCTTTTACACCTATTACTACCATCCTTTACAGCACTACGCCTTCCCCCGCAAACACGACCTCTAGCAATAGTACTCTTCCTACCACGGACACTCCCTTCCCGACAAATACTACTGCCTTTACACCTACTACTACCATCCTTTACAGCACTACGCCTTCCCCCACGAATACCACCGCTAGCAATAGTACTCTTCCTACCACCGACACTCCCTTCCCAACAGGTACTACTGCCTTTACACCTACTACCACCATCCCTTACAGCACTACACCTTCCCCAACGAATACCTCTGCCAGCAGTAGTACTCTTCCTACCACATACACTCCCTTCCCAGCAGGTATTACTACCTTTACGCCTACTGCTACCATCCCTTACAGCGCTACGCCTTCTCCCACAAATACCACCGCTAGCAGTAGTACTCTTCCTACCACCACTGGCAACCATACTCCTATTACCAGTTCTCCTTCCCCTACAATATCTGGTGGTAATAGTACTAGTAATACTATTCCTACAGTATCTACTTCTTCTACAGATATTCACTCTATTAGCACTAATACCATAGCTATCTCTACCACCAATACTATAAATAGTACAGGGCAGGCAGTAAATATTACTGATGCAGATAACTCTAGCAGTGTTCCAGGTAATACTACACATGTTTCTATTCCAAATACCACAATAGCCTTAGACACATCAATGACTACTCTTGTAGACACAACAACTCACCATCAGGTAACAAAAAACTCTACAGTCAGTTATTTACCTATTATTACAACTAATGCTACCACCAGTATTATAAATACTACCACATATGTTCTAAATACTATCATTCTTGATAGAACAACAATGAATGCTTCTGCTACCATACCAACTTATATTGAAAATGCCATAAATGCTACTCTAGTTCCATGATTACTATCCAAAGCAGTATAATTACTATAGACATCTCTTTAAAACAACTATTACAGATATAAAAAATCAATGAAAGATACATGATCTTATGCTACATAGGTTTTCACAGATATTAACACCAGTTTTTATAAATATGGCTACCCCAAGCACTATAGACACAGCTGATATGTCTAAAGATACATCCATGACTATTTTTATAAGTATAATTAAAGAAACCATGGATACTTCTTCTGCAGCCAGAATATGTACTCCTATTTTAAAAATTATGAGCCCTGTAAACCTGGCGATTCGCAGACCTGTACCCCTGGGGATAAAAATATATGTTTATAAAAAAAAGGGGGGGGCACCTGGGTGGCTCAGTGGGTTAAGCCTCTGTCTTTGGCTCAGGTCATGACTCAGGGTCCTGGGATGGAGCCCCGCATCGGGCTCTCTGCTCAGCAGGGAGCCTGCTTCCTCCTCTCTCTGCCTGCCTCTCTGCCTACTTGTGATCTCTGTCTGTCAAATGAATAAAATCTTTAAAAAGAAAAAAAAATTATGAGCCCTATAGACCTATCAATTAAACTGTAGATATTTTATATATCCTTGCTAGAGACTTCATAGATGATTTTGATATCTCAGAAAATACCATATTAGTCTCTGTAAATACTATTGCTTTAGATGTAGTTATTAAAGTAACCTAACTTGTTCTTAGGTTATGGGACATGATACCATAACTGAAAGCACTGGTGATATGTGGCACTCAGATAGCCACTGTAGCAACAGTTGTTAATATTATAGTAATTATTTAATTAGTAATGTTAAAAATCATGCCTTATTTTCCTATGGATTTTTCCGTATACCATGGCTATCAATAGAGTAATACACTATTACACATCCTGAAAACATTCTCACTTCTAAAACAATCCTAGGTATAACCATAGATATGGAAAGTGCTACCACTGTAGATCTTGTATATATTTGGACTCCAGGAACTAAAATAATTAAATTAAAAATGTTAGATGTTACTTTTACTATCATAGGAAATAATGTGATTATAGATGTTAAAAACATAACTTCCTAAACTTTACAACCACTACTTCCATAGGTACTACTGATAATCCTACTGCAAATTTGATAACTACTTTTATTTACAGACCTTAAATGCACTTCCAGGAAATTAATAGTTAATTTTCCTTAGGAGATAATCTTAGGGTCCTTGCTGTTATCCTGAATGACTGGATTCAATTACAAATCTCTAACTCTTCTGTAGACTAGAAATCACCCAGGTGGAGATGCATATTTAAAGATATGGCTTAGGGGAAATAGTCTCTGCCCTGGGATTGGAGTTCTTGTTGACTTTTAACCCATTATAATCTTGTTTACTTTTTCCTCTTATCTACCAGCTTTTCCCTTATTACTTCACTGTGAACTCCCCTTCTGTGTTAGGACTTTCATCATGTTCTTGGTCTTTCATATCCAAATTTATTATTTATCCTTGGTCTGTTACTTTCTTAGATCAGCCAGACCCCATAAATAGACTCATGGTCATAACCAAATATAGCCAGTTGAATGCTATTGAAGACATAATCCTAGGACAGTATTCTCAAAATGTAGTTTGGAGACCCATGGAGGCCATAGAACTCTTTCTGGGGTTCACAAGGTCAAATATGTTTTCATAATACTATGCTTTTCTATTCCTTTTTAACTTTCATCCTCTATTAGTATACAGTGGCATTTTCCAGAGCCTTTATGCTGTGTGGTGTTGCTATAGATGAATACAGAAACAGATATGAGGATCTACCTGTATCTATTGAGATAGACATTAAACAGATTTACAAAATATAAAATATCATTCTTTTCACAATTTTATGCTTTGAAAATATATTTGTTTTTCATAAAAATATTTTATTTATGTGAACATGCAGTTGATATATTGTTATTTTTAATGAATGAAAAAATAAATATTTTACGAAGTATTTTACAAATGACTCAAGTTTAATTTTGAAAGTACATATTAACAGATACAAGCCACCTAAACCAAGCACAGGGTCTTCACTAAATTTGAATATAAAGGTTTTTTTTTTTTTTAAGATTCTATTTATTTATTTGAGAGAGAGAGAAAGCATGAACGGGGTGGGGGGAGCAGAAGGAGGGGGACAAGGAGACTCCATACTGAGCACGGAGCCCGCCTCATGGCTCAATCTCATGACACTGAGATCATGACCTGAGCCAAAATCAAGAGTTGGATTCTCAACTGACTGAGCCCCCCAGGCACCCCTGTAAAGAGAGCAGTTTTGAGACCACAAAGAGTTTGAAGATCACTTGCATAGTCATTATAATACATCATAATACATTATGAACTTTCCCAGCACTTAGGAACTCCAGCAACTGTGCCTTAAGGTTCTAACTACATACACCCCCTACTATGAACACATCTGCACAGCATTCTGATCTACCACCACACCTGCACTATTGTGTGGCTGGCCTGATGGGGTTCCGCATGAGGGGCAAAGATTCATCAGTTAGTTGCATTTGCCTTTTGGAATCTTCCCACAACCTGCCCCCTTCTGAATTAAATTGATAGACCTTATACCAGGGCATATATACCTCTCAACTTGACCTTCCAACTCAAAACAAAACGAAACTCATAATTCCAAACTGTACCACTGGCCTTGGTCATAGACTCCCTCACTTGTGTCTTTACCAAGAGAGCTCCAATACCCTTATCTTGTTGGCACCACAAACCCTGATATGAGACAAAGTGTTCTGTGTCTTAAAGCACACGGTGTTCTGCTGCCAGCCGATTAATTGGCCAAAGGCTTTGCTTAAAGTACTTGGGATTTGGAAAACTGAGGATGAACTTGTTCAAACAACCATAGTCCTATAGGAAATTCATTCCCTTTGTGTCCATAAACCAGCCCTAATGGAAAATTTGGGATCTTGAAAAGGGAAGTAATCCTGAAAAAAAGAACAATAGCAACAACAAAAACAAACCAAACAAAACAAAACAGAAAAAAGGAAACCTGGACTTCAGATGTTTGAAGAAACGTGAGGATTGAAACTGGAGAGTCTACACACAAGATACGCTCCTTGAATAATTTAGAGAACCTGAAAATGGAAGAGCCAAATATCAGCTCCTTCTGAGTCTTGAGCTCTGTGTGTTCATTGACCGTGACACGGATGAATAGACTCCACGGGACCAGCTCTGTGAATACCACCTGCTGTGAGGTTGGTACAGGGACTATGGCTTTAGGTGGACACACCACTCCTTGCCTCAGTTTCTTATCTAGAAGAGGGAGTAAACATCAGAACTGCAATGTACATAGAAATGCATTTTCAGTCTATAAAGTGCTTATACAAAATTTTATTATTTTTATTATTATTACATAATCCATTGAGTGTTGTTAATGTCTGTTTAAATTTTTTCCTTCTTCTTCCCCTTGGATTTCCTGAGACCAGAGCTGTTTTTCCTTAGTACTGTTACTTTGTCATAAGGCTACCCTATGTCTCTTTTTTTCAAATGTTTTCAAATGTTTCACTGCTAAATTAAATAATGCCCATCTTTCCTCACTTTATAAAATAAAGTGAATGGACATAATTATCCCAGTTTTATGTTTAAGTTATTTTTCTATAATTTTTCTTAAGCTTTTTATACTTGCTGCTGTTCATTGTTTGCCTTCTAGAGAATAAAATGTATAAACAAAACACAGACAAGAAAAATTTTGAAGTAGCCAGTAGAGTTCATGTAGAATGTGTGTGTGTATTTGTGTGTGTGTGTTCATGCACATTATTTTACATAGCAAACATCATATTTTCTGCCAGTAACATTTTCTTTGGTTTGTATAATGAAATTAGATGTATCAGCCTTTCTTCATGTTTTTCAAAGAGCCTTGTTATTTGATGGTGTTTCACTGAATAGATGTGAGCGCTATTGCTTAGAAAGGCCTTGCTTGGTCCATCTCCTGTGCTGGCAATGAGATACTGAGTTGTGCAGTGGTTTCACAAAAGTGTCTTATGTTCAGTCTCTGCACTGAGGGGTGGACAGGATAATAGTTGTCTCTCAATTTATCTGCAATGTGGTTATACTTCTGTTCACTTAGGTTTTGTCTAAATAGGATATAAACATAGGGTTATCGTTGAAATATAACATATGCATTTTATAATCACACTGCAGTGAATGGGAAAGTGAGGCAAGATGGGGCTGGGACTGTCCTGGGTGGAGCAAGAGGTAGTCTTCCATGTTGGAGGTGTTCTGAAGGCACCAGATGATGGGAAATCCTCAGAGAAGGTGGTCTCAAACTGGGCAGAGGGTGATTCACTTGGTCATAAGATGTTGTTGTTGTTAAGATTTTATTTATTTATTTGAGACAGAGCACAAGGTGGGGAGCAGAGAGTAAGGGAGAGGAAGGAGCAGACTCCCTGCTGAGAAGGGACCATCCCCCACATGGGCACCAGTCGCTGGAATCGGAGATCATGACCTTAGCCTCAGGCAGACACTTAACCAGCCAAGCCACATAGGCGCCCCTGGGAACAAAATGTTTAGAGATCTTTGGGAAAACTGCTTTCACCCAAGGCTAGAAGTTTTATCACATGTTAATTTTAATAATATGAGAAACTATAATTTCAAATTAGATAAGATTTTATCTTTCTTCCTGGAAAGCTATAATTCATGAATATAACATATCCTATGAACTTTATGACTTTATACTTTATGACATATCCTGTGAAAATATATATTTCTAATCCAGCTTGAGAAAAATTTAGTCTTTTATTGAATTATTTATAAAGATGATTAGTCAGACACAAAATTGGTAAGAGATGACAGGCTGTGTTATGGATATAACACAAGCGTATTTCCCAAATTGTGTTACGGATATAACACAAGGGTATTTCCCAATATATGCCAAAATTAAGGCACATCTGAGTGGAAATAGACTTTAGGGATTATGTAGTTTAAAACTGCTGCCTCATAAAAGTTTCCTCTAAACCGTATCTTTCCAATCCTCATGGGCATTTGATTAAATACTTCCTTGAAAGGTTGCTCATTCAATTGTTAGGCAGTATTAATTTTTAAAACTTTTTTTTGTGGTACAGAGATGAATTTTGGCTCCTCAGAGGTAATTTCATGAACTTTAATTTCATACGTTAAGTCATCTCTGTGATAGCTTCCCACGTTTTTGATGGAGGCTACTATCTTCCTACTGATCATTTAGATCAAAGCTCTTTATTTCTCAAACAACACTCTCATGACCTCTAGTTTTTTTTTTCTTTTTATTTGTTAACTTTTCTTTAAATTTTATTTTTTTTATAAACATATATTTTTATCCCCAGGGGTACAGGTCTGCGAATCGCCAGGTTTACACACTTCACAGCACTCACCATAGCACATACCCTCCCCAATATCCATAACCCCACCCCCCCCTCCAACCCCCCTCCCCCCATCAACCCTCAGTTTGTTTTGTGAGATTAAGAGTCACTTATGGTTTGTCTCCCTCCCAATCCCATCTTGTTTCATTTACTCTTCTCCTACCCCCTCAACCCCCCATGTTGCATCTCCTCTCCCTCATATCAGGGAGATCATATGATAGTTGTCTTTCTCCGATGGACTTATTTCGCTAAGCATGATACCCTCTAGTTCCATCCACGTCGTCGCAAATGGCAAGATTTCATTTCTTTTGATGGCTGCATAGTATTCCATTGTGTATATATATTCCACATCTTCTTTATCCATTCGTCTGTTGATGGACATCTAGGTTCTTTCCATAGTTTGGCTATTGTAGACATTGCTGCTATAAACATTCGGGTGCACGTGCCCCTTTGGATCACTACGTTTGTATCTTTAGGGTAAATACCCAGCAGTGCAATTGCTAGGTCATAGGGTAGTTCTATTTTCAACATTTTGAGGAACCTCCATGCTATTTTCCAGAGTGGTTGCACCAGCTTGCATTCCCACCAACAGTGTAGGAGGGTTCCCCTTT
This sequence comes from Lutra lutra, assembly GCF_902655055.1. Taxonomy (NCBI): domain Eukaryota; kingdom Metazoa; phylum Chordata; class Mammalia; order Carnivora; family Mustelidae; genus Lutra; species Lutra lutra. The sequence continues at coordinate 96,438,244 of NC_062288.1, forward strand.
CTCCGCATCCTCGCCAGCATCTGTCATTTCCTGACTTCTTAATTTTAGCCATTCTGACTGGTGTGAGGTGATATCTCATTGTGGTTTTGATTTGTATTTCCCTGATGCCGAGTGATATGGAGCACTTTTTCATGTGTCTGTTGGCCATCTGGATGTCTTCTTTGCAGAAATGTCTGTTCATGTCCTCTGCCCATTTCTTGATTGGATTATTTGTTCTTTGGGTGTTGAGTTTGCTAAGTTCTTTATAGATTTTGGACACTAGCCCTTTATCTGATATGTCATTTGCAAATATCTTCTCCCATTCTGCCAGTTGTCTTTTGGTTTTGTTAACTGTTTCCTTTGCTGTGCAAAAGCTTTTGATCTTGATAAAATCCCAATAGTTCATTTTTGCCCTTGCTTCCCTTGCCTTTGGTGATGTTCCTAGGAAGATGTTGCTGCGGCTGAGGTCGAAGAGGTTGCTGCCTGTGTTCTCCTCAGGGATTTTGATGGATTCCTTTTCACATTGAGATCCTTCATCCATTTTGAGTCTATTTTCGTGTGTGGTGTAAGGAAATGATCCAATTTCATTTTTCTGCATGTGGCTGTCCAATTTTCCCAACACCATTTATTGAAGAGGCTGTCTTTTTTCCATTGGACATTCTTTCCTGCTTTGTCGAAGATGAGTTGACCATAGAGTTGAGGGTCTATTTCTGGGCTCTCTATTCTGTTCCATTGATCTATGTGTCTGTTTTTGTGCCAGTACCATGCTGTCTTGATGATGAGAGCTTTGTAATAGAGCTTGAAGTCCGGAATTGTGATGCCACCAACTTTGGCTTTCTTTTTCAATATTCCTTTAGCTATTCGAGGTCTTTTCTGGTTCCATATAAATTTTAGGATTATTTGTTCCATTTCTTTGAAAAAAATGGATGGTACTTTGATAGGAATTGCATTAAATGTGTAGATTGCTTTAGGTAGCATAGACATTTTCACAATATTTATTCTTCCAATCCAGGAGCATGGAACATTTTTCCATTTCTTTGTGTCTTCCTCAATTTCTTTCATGAGTACTTTATAGTTTTCTGTGTATAGATTCTTAGTCTCTTTGGTTAGGTTTATTCCTAGGTATCTTATAGTTTTGGGTGCAATTGTAAATGGGATGGACTCCTTAATTTCTCTTTCTTCTGTCTTGTTGTCGGTGTAGAGAAATGCAACTGATTTCTGTGCATTGATTTTATATCCTGACACTTGACTGAATTCCTGGACAAGTTCTAGCAGTTTTGGAGTGGAGTCTTTTGGGTTTTCCACATATAGAATCATATCATCTGCAAAGAGTGATAGTTTGACTTCTTCTTTGCCGATTTGGATGCCTTTAATTTCCTTTTGTTGTCTGATTGCTGAGGCTAGGACTTCTAGTACTATGTTGAATAGCAGTGGTGATAACGGACATCCCTGCCGTGTTCCTGACCTTAGCGGAAAAGCTTTCAGTTTTTCTCCATTGAGAATGATATTTGCCGTGGGTTTTTCATAGATGGCTTTGATAATATTGAGGTATGTGCTGTCTATCCCTACACTTTGAAGAGGTTTGATCAGGAAGGGATGCCGTACTTTGTCAAATGCTTTTTCAGCATCTATGGAGAGTATCATATGGTTCTTGTTCTTTCTTTTATTAATGTGTTGTATCACATTGATTGATTTGCAGATGTTGAACCAAGCTTGCAGCCCTGGAATAAATCCCACTTGGTCGTGGTGAATAATCCTTTTAATGTGCTGTTGAATCCTATTGGCTAGTATTTTGGCAAGAATTTTTGCATCTGTGTTCATCAAGGATATTGGTCTGTAGTTCTCTTTTTTGATGGGATCCTTGTCTGGGATCAAGGTGATGCTGGCCTCATAAAATGAGTTTGGAAGTTTTCCTTCTATTTCTATTTTTTGGAACAGTTTCAGGAGAATAGGAATTAGTTCTTCTTTAAATGTTTGGTAGAATTCCCCCGGGAAGCCATCTGGCCCTGGGCTTTTGTTTGTTTGGAGATTTTTGATGACTCTTTCAATCTCCTTACTGGTTATGGGTCTGTTCAGGCTTTCCATTTCTTCCTGGTTCAGTTGTGGCAGTTTATATGTCTCTAGGAATGCATCCATTTCTTCCAGATTGTCAAATTTGTTGGCGTAGAGTTGCTCATAGTATGTTCTTATAATTGTCTGTATTTCTTTTTTTTTTTTTTTAAAGATTTTTTATTTATTTACTTGACAGACAGAGATCACAAGTAGGCAAAGAGGCAGGCAGAGAGAGAGAGAGAGGAGGAAGCAGGCTCCCCTCGGAGCAGAGAGCCCGATGTGATGCTCGATCCCAGCACGCTGGGATCATGACCCGAGCCGAAGGCAGAGGCTTTATCCCACTGAGCCACCCAGGCGCCCCAATTGTCTGTATTTCTTTGGTGTTCGTTGTGATCTCTCCTCTTTCATTCATGATTTTATTTATTTGGGTCCTTTCTCTTTTCTTTTTGATAAGTCTGGCCAGGGGTTTATCAATCTTATTAATTCTTTCAAAGAACCAGCTCCTAGTTTCGTTGATTTGTTCTATTGTTTTTTTGGTTTCTATTTCATTGATTTCTGCTCTAATCTTTATGATTTCTCTTCTCCTGCTGGGTTTAGGGTTTCTTTCTTGTTCTTTCTCCAGCTCCTTTAGGTGTAGGGTTAGGTTGTGTACCTGAGACCTTTCTTGTTTCTTGAGAAAGGCTTGTACCGCTATATATTTTCCTCTCAGGACTGCCTTTGTTGTGTCCCACAGATTCTGAACCGTTGTGTTTTCATTATCATTTGTTTCCATAAATTTTTTCAATTCTTCTTTAATTTCCTGGTTGACCCATTCATTCCTTAGAAGAATGCTGTTTAGTCTCCATATATTTGGGTTCTTTCCAAATTTCCTCTTGTTATTGAGTTCTAGTTTTAGAGCATTGTGGTCTGAAAATATGCAGGGAATGATCCCAATCTTTTGATACCGGTTGAGACTTGATTTAGGACCAAGAATGTGATCTATTCTGGAGAATGTTCCATGTGCACTAGAGAAGAATGGGTATTCTGTTGCTTTGGGATGAAATGTTCTGAATATATCTGTGATGTCTATCTGGTCCAGTGTGTCATTTAAGGCCTTTATTTCCTTGTTGATCTTTTGCTTGGATGATCTGTCCATTTCAGTGAGGGGAGTGTTAAAATCCCCTACTATTATTGTATTCTTGTTGATGTGTTTCTTTGATTTTGTTATTAATTGGTTTATATAGTTGGCTGCTCCCACGTTAGGGGTATAGATATTTAAAATTGTTAGATCTTCTTGTTGGACAGTTCCTTTGAGTATGATATAGTGTCCTTCCTCATCTCTTATTATAGTCTTTGGCTTAAAATCTAATTGATCTGATATAAGGATTGCCACTCCTGCTTTCTTCTGATGTCCATTAGCATGGTAAATTCTTTTCCACCCCCTCACTTTAAACCTGGAGGTGTCTTCGGGTTTAAGATGAGTTTCTTGTAGGCAACATATAGATGGGTTTTGTTTTTTTATCCATTCTGATACCCTGTGTCTTTTGATTGGGGCATTTAGCCCATTAACATTCAGGGTAAGTATTGAGAGATATGAATTTAGTGCCATTGTATTGCCTGTAAGGTGACTGTTACTGTATATTGTCTCTCTTTCTTTCTGATCTACTACTTTTAGGGTCTCTCTTTGCTTAGAGGACCCCTTTCAATATTTCCTGTAGAGCTGGTTTGGTATTTGCAAATTCTTTCAGTTTTTGTTTGTCCTGGAAGCTTTTAATCTCTCCTTCTATTTTCAATGATAGCCTAGCTGGATATAGTATTCTTGGCTGCATGTTTTTCTCATTTAGTACTCTGAATATATCATGCCAGCTCTTTCTGGCCTGCCAGGTCTCTGTGGATAAGTCTGCTGCCAATCTAATATTTTTACCATTGTACGTTACAGACTTCTTTTCCCGGGCTGCTTTCAGGATCTTCTCTTTGTCACTAAGACTTGTAAATTTTACTATTAGGTGATGGGGTGTGGACCTATTCTTATTGATTTTGAGGGGGTTTCTCTGAACCTCCTGGATTTTGATGCTTGTTCCCTTTGCCATATTGGGGAAATTCTCTCCAATAATTCTCTCCAACATACCTTCTGCTCCCCTCTCTGTTTCCTCTTCTTCTGGAATCCCAATTATTCTAATGTTGTTTCGTCTTATGGTGTCACTTATCTCTCGAATTCTCCCCTCGTGGTCCAGTAGCTGTTTGTCCCTCTTTTGCTCAGCTTCTTTATTCTCTGTCATTTGGTCTTCTATATCGCTAATTCTTTCTTCTGCCTCATTTATCCTAGCAGTGAGAGCCTCCATTTTTGATTGCACCTCATTAATAGCTTTTTTGATTTCAACTTGGTTCGATTTTAGTTCTTTTATTTCTCCAGAAAGGGCTTTTATATCTCCCGAGAGGGTTGCTTTAATATCTTCCATGCCTTTTTCAAGCCTGGCTAGAACCTTGAGAATCATCATTCTGAACTCTATATCTGACATAATACCAATGTCTGTATTGATTAGGTCCCTAGCCTTTGGTACTGCTTCCTGTTCTTTTTTTTTTTGTTGTGAATTTTTCCGCCTTGTCATTTTGTCCAGATAAGAGTATATGAAGGAGCAAGTAAAATACTAAAAGGGTGGCAACAACACCAGGAAAATATGCTTTAGCCAAATCAGAAGAGATCCCAAATCGTGAATGGGGAGAAAGGGGATAAAAGGGGTTCAGAAAGAAAAAAAAAAAGAAAAAAGAAACTATTAAAAAAAGAAAGCCGATAAAAAATATAAAAAGGAAAAAATATATATATATATATTAGATAAGCTATTTAAAAAACGTTAAAAAAGAAAACGGTAAAAGTTAAGAAAATTTAGCAGAAGAAGAGAAAAAAAATTGAAAAAGAAAAAAAAATTAAATTAACTGCAAGGCTAAAGAATCATGGGGAGAAAGCCATGAGTTTCATGCTTTGCTTTCTCCTCCTCTGGAATTCTGCCGCTCTCCTTGGTATAGAAACTGCACTCCTTGGTAGGTGAACTTGGTCCTGGCTGGGTTTCTCATTGATCTTCTGGGGGAGGGGCCTGTTGTAGTGATTCTCAATTGTCTTTGCCCCAGGCGGAGTTGCACCGCCCTTACCCGGGGCCGCGCTGAGTAATCCGCTCGGGTTTGCTTTCGGGAGCTTTTGTTCCCTGAGCGCTTTCCGTAGAGTTCTGGAAGACGGGAATGAAGATGGCGGCCTCCCGGTCTCTGGCCTGGAGGAGCCGAGAGCCCGGGGCCCCACTCCTCAGTGCGCCCTCAGAGAACAGCGCCCAATGACTCCCGTCACCCTGGCCTCCGGCCGCGCTCCGAGCTGACCGAGCCTGCGACCGGTTCAAGGTAACCCCGAGTTTAGAGCTCACTCCTCGGCTCTGTCTTTGTAGCCAGCTTCCCTGTTCTAATACCGGTAAGCTCTGCGACACTCAGACACCCCCGATCCTTCTGTGACCCTGTGGGACCTGAGGCCGCGCTGACCCCGCCTGGGCTTCACCCCAGTTAAGCCTCTGGAGCGGTGTCCCTCAGCAGAACAGACTTTTAAAAGTCCCGATTTTGTGGTCCGTTGCTCTGCCGCTTGCCGGGAGCCGGCCCCTCCCCCCGCGGTCTATCTTCCCGTCGCTTTGGATTCACTTCTCCGCCACTACCTTTCAGATAGTGGTTGATTTTCTGTTTCTAGAATTGCTGTTCTTCTTCTCTTCAATCTCCCGTTGGATTTGTAGGTGTTTGCAATCTTTAGATAAGCTATTTAGCTGATCTCCCGCTACCTGAAGTAGTCTCAGCCTGCTACTTCTCCGCCATCTTGACTCCTCCCTCATGACCTCTAGTTTTAAGAAAAGGCCTACTTATTTTTACTTAAATGTCACCATTTAAGTAAAATGACTGACTACTTAAATAATTATCTGTAAAATTGTAGTGATTTGCAGCTCAAGAAATACGTGTTAGGGACCTGCGCAGGCTCAGTCAGTTAAGTGACTGACTCTTGATTTCAGCTGGTGATCTCAGGGTTGTGAGATGGAGCCCCATGTAAGGCTCTGCACTGGCGAAGAGCCTGCTTAAAATTCTATCTCTCCCTCTCCCTTTGCACTCCCTCTGCCCTCTTGTACTCTTTCTCTCTCTAAAAGAAAGAAAGAAATACATACTATTACTCACTTGTTACTACTTGTATTACACATGACAGCTGAAATTAATCCAAGAGAATACCACAGCTTTCAGGCTGGAAGTTCTCTGCTCAGAGTAGTCAAAAAGTCTTGCTTGGAAAAACTTGACACATTTCTAAATGGATTTTTTTTTTCCAGGTTACTCTTTATGTGCCTTGTTTTTTTTTGTTTTTAACATTCCCTCCATTTCTCATGCTGTCTTTGAACAGTGCTTGGGCTGGTTTCTTGTTTTAACTTGACTCCTTAATTTTGAAATAAGCTTGGAGAAAAGTTGCTAGAATAGTATGAAGAATTCCAGTATATTCTTTACCCAGATTTCCCAAACATTATCTATAGATTATCAATTATTTATCATATCTGCTTTCTTTCTTTCTTCCTTCCCTCTCTCTCACACACAGGTATATAACCTGAGAGTTCATAAACAAAATGTCTCATCATCATCATCATAAACAAAATCTCTCATCATCATCTCATCAGCATAACATTCTACTGTGTATTTCTTAAAACGCAAAACATACTCTTACATGACCACAATATAACCAGTCAAATCAGGAAATTAGAATTCATACAATACTAGCACCTAATGTATAGACACCAGTCAAATTTCACCAATTGAGGGGTGCCTGGGTGGCTCAGTGGGCTAAGCATCTCCCTTCAGCTCAGGTCATGGTCTCAGGGTCCTGGGATGGAGCCCCACTTTGGGCTATCTGCTCAGCAGGGAGCTTGCTTCCCCCTCTCTCTCTGGCTGCCTCCCTGCCTCCTTGGGATCTCTCTCTGTGTCAAATAAATAAATAAAATCTTAAAAACAAATCACCAATCAAGCCAGTAATGTTCTTTCTGGAAAACACAAAACGAAAACAGTGACAATAGCAACAACAAAGAATTTGACCCAGAAGCACATGTTGTGTTGAACTGTTTAATTGGATCGTTTGCTACTTAATGGTCTCTATGCTGAAACTATTCCTTAGTCCCTCTTTTTCATTCACAATTTTGATGTTTTTAAGGATTGCCAGCCAACTATTTGTAGAATATTCCTCATTTTCAGTTTGCCTAATATTTCCTCATGATTGCATTGATGTGCATTTTGGGCAGAAATAACACAGAAGTGATGCTGTGTCCCTCTTGGCACACCGCAGCAGGACATACATGGTGGTTATTTATTTGCCCATTTTTAGTGATAGTACTTTGGTTGAGGTGGTGTGTGCCAGGTTTCTCCACAGGAAAGTTACTATTTTTTTCTCACAATAAGTAATAAATACATCACGATGAGGTACTTTGAGGCTAGGTAGCTATCTGATTTCCCTCCTATTTGTTTTGTCATCTGTTGATGAGTCTTGTCTGAATCAATTCTTAATATAGGTTTTTCAAACGGTGATTTTCCAACTTCACGTTCCTCCTGCATTCACTATTCAGCATTATAAAAGTCCTCTGTTCTTTACTATTTATTTTTTGAGTAATTCTTGGTAAATAGTCACTTCCCTGAGTCCCCTAAATGTGCATCCTTTCTGAGGTCCCCACATAACCTCACAATCCAGCAACTAAAATTCTAACTCCTAGCAACTGGGGGCTTCCAGGCTCTTCTTTACTGGGGCAACTCTGGTTGGTGAGTGCCTGAGTAAAGTCTTTAATGTGCGAAGCTGGAAAGTGATTCCTGTCTGTGCGGGAACTGGACTAGTCAAGAGCAACTGAACTTCTAGCTTAGGGGTCCTCAGTCTTGGGTATGTACTGGGAGCTCCTGGAGAGTTCCACAATTCACTAATGCCTGGACTCTTTCCCATCAACCAGGTAACTCCAATATAGAGTCAAGGTTGGGAGCCACCGTATTGGTGGAGTGGTGAGGCAGGGAGTTTTCTGGTCAGTCTATGCTGACTCAGTGGTAGTGGGAATTTAAACATTGGTGGAAATTCTAGCCAACAGGGAAAAGAAACTAAGTTATCAGCTTCCTGAAAGAGAGTGAGAGACAGAGAGGAAGAGAGAGAAGGAAGAGGAGGAAGCAGAAGAAGGAGAGAAGAGAAAGGAAGACAGGAGAGAGAAGAATGTGACAAAATATAGACAATGGATAAAGCTAGATAAAAGATATATGAGAATTCTTGCAACTTTTCCATAAGTTAGAAATTGCATCAAAATATTCAACAAGAAGAGTGCCTGGGTGGCTCAGTCAATTAAGCATCCAACTCTTGATTTTAGCTCAGGTCATGATCTTGGGATCATGAGATCCAACCCCATGTCAGGCTCCTTGCTCAGCGGGAGTCCGCTGGAGACTCTCCCTCTGCCCCCTCCCTACTTGTGTGCTCTCTCTCTAAAGTAAATAAATAAAATAAAATCATAAAAAAATATTCAGTAAGAAAGACCAGGGTCATTGTAAACATAAGCCCATGGTTCCTCTTGACCTCACAAAAACCACAGAAAAAAATAACGAGGGACTGAATCCTTTATTTACCCTCCACCTTTAATATGGGGTTTTGAGTAGAGGAGGTAAGGTGGAGAAGGAGCTATAGTCTCAGTCACTCAGAGCCAACCTGACTTTAGAGACTCCTCTGGGATGAGGGATGACAGACCCAAGGGACAGAATGTTGAGGAAGTTGGGGGTCATCTCTCCCCCTCAGCACTGAGCCCCTTCCTCCTGCAGTGTGTCATTAGGTCATCAGGAAACCGCAGTCACAAAGCTCATGAGCTGGAAGGCCTCGAGGTAACAAGTCTCATACCCTAGGTATGAATGTTTTAAAACATTTCCCCAGAAGTATTGGCCTGAGCTCTCTGTCTCATATATGTATAATGTAAATTAATCCCTTTTAACCATAGAAACGTCATTCCCAATAGGTTGATATAAGTAGAGTTCCTCTCTCTAGACAGTTGGGGAGGAAACACTCAGTGGCACTGGGAAAAGCTCAGAGGTGGATAGTGTGAGCCCAAGGAGAAAATGGCCCTTGAGGGGATCATAGAAACTTGACCACAGCCCCACAAGGGCAGAGCAGGTGTTTGTCCCAGTTCCTGTTCTAACCTAATGTCAAGCACACCAGTTGGTGCTCAGTACGTGCATGATCACTAAATGCTGAAGTCAGGAGATGGAAAGAAAAATAAGATGAATGAAGGGAGGCCAACAAGAACAAGAAATTCAAGGGAGGAGGAAGGAAAGCAGAGTTGCCTGGGACCTGCAGTGGGCCATGAGCTGGGCAAAGGGAGTCACAGGGAGATTTTGGCTCAGAACCTAGGGGTAGCTGCCCAGCTGGCTTGAACCTGTCAGGGTAGACCTGAGATTAAAGCTGCAGTGTAAACTAAGGGTTGGTGTCTGAAACCCAGCCAGAGAGGGATTTTTTTTAAAAGATTTTATTTATTTATTAGACAGACAGAGCACAAGTAGGCAGAGAGGCAGGCAGAGAGAGAGGAGGAAGCAGGCTCCCCGCCAAGCAGAATGCCTGATGCGGGGCTTGATCCCAGGACCCTGAGATCATGACCTGAGCCGAAGGCAGAGGCTTAACCCTCTGAGCCACCCAGGTGCCCCTGGTTATTGTTTTAAATCTGGAGGTTGGGGTTGAATGAATTTGTTTGGGAGCCTTGGAGTAATACAGAATATTGGAATAGAAATGCCAGCCTTGACAAGGTGAAGAGAAAAGTGGTCTGCACCTGTTGTTTCACATTTCTTTTTTTTTTTAAAGATTTTATTTATTTATTTGACAGACAGAGATCACAAGTAGGCAGAGAGGCAGAGAGAGAGAGAGAGGGAGGAAGCAGGCACCCTGCTGAGCAGAAAGCCTGATGTGGGGCTCAATCCCACGACCCTGGGATCATGACCTGAGCTGAAGGCAGAGGCTTAACCCACTGAATCACCCAGGCGCCCCTGTTTCACATTTCTATCTACATCTCATCTTTATCTACATGTTTCCTCATGCTGTAGAAGGCAATCTCTGTACCTCAGGCAACTGCCAAATGGCATCAACCATGCTTTAGGACCAAAAGGAACGCCTCCATTTCCCTTGAATGGTGGGACCACAGAGATACACAACAGTGAGCACACACAGTCTTCTGGCTTCAGGTGAGCCTAGTTTTTTCCATTATCATAAACTTTGAAAAACCTCTTTGGTTTAAGGACAGCAAGTCCCTCTACTCACACATCACGGGGCCCAGAAGTGACCTCAAGTACTGAACACATCCAGGACTGAGAGCAGGAGCTGAAGGTGAACACTGGAGATGTTGCATCATCTTAGAATGGAGCCTCCAGAATTCTCCAGAAGAAGTGACAGTAAAGATAAGGGGCTCAGTATCTAGCATATACCTCCTCAGTCCAGGAACTAGGGCTATGATATTCAGTCAATGCTTGGTCCCTCAAGCAGTGATAAACAATTTACTGAGGCCGGATCCCTGGTTTCTAAGGGGTTAAGATTTCTCTAAACACTTTGGGATCACCAGAGAAGGAGTCCCTACTAGAGCACATGAACAATGAGCAAGGCAATTCATAAAATGGCATTGTGACTTTAAATCTCAAAGGAGAAGGTGTTATATAGATTCTCGAGCTTAGAAAACAGAATTACCCCCCAGAAGCCCAGAACAGCCACTGCCAATGCATCCTTCCCTTTCAACCGTGGTTGCAAATTGCAGCCTGACTGCTCGGAGGATTTGTGTCTATACCCTGCTCTGTCCACGTGAACCTTCTTGACATGCCCTGGGCTCCAGAGCTAAGGACTGTCCTACTCCACCTTGGCCTTGACCTGTTTGCAGAGCCCAATTCTCCCTGCCTGGCCCGTTAGGCTCTTGACCCCTAGTGAGCTGAGTGTTGAGAATGAGACACTTGATGGGATAAACAAAGGTCATCTGGTAGCAGAGGCACGGGTGAGAAGAGCAAGGACTGCATTTGATGTTGCCTTTTGGGCAACTGGATCCTCAAATACCCTCTGTATGTCTTACACTGAACCATTAGAGACACCTCACAGCTTCCTCTCCTGGACCAAAGGCTCAAAGGAAGGAGATGGCAACAGGAAGCGAGTTAAATTTTATTTAATCTGATGTCTTGAGCTTTGTCCTTTATAAACACAGCCTCTCCCTTTACTACCAATCCCACATGTGGCTTGCTGCCTCTGCCTCACAGGGAGGGTTGAGCAAAAAATGCCCTAAGAAAGGAGAATCAGGAGCCCCGTTTATGGTCAGCATGGGCAAGGGAGGGTTTGGAGGGCTTTCCCACTGCATGCAAGCCACTTCCCCAGCTGGCATCCTCTTAGGTAATCTGGAGCATCAGACTTCTCAGAGAGTGGTCCAGCCTTGAATCCAGATTTTGTCAGAAAACATGTGGTCCCATCAGTGTTTTCAAAGATGGAGAGGCTGAATTGCTTCCCTCAGCATGGAAGAGCTTTTATGGAATAGGTGACACCCCCAGGCCTGCAATGTCGTGGCCTGGGTCATGGGAAGGGGCACAGATAGGGGATATCGGAGAGCCCAAGCAGAGGGGAATTTCTATATTTGATAATAAGAAGAAGGCTGAGCAGAGAGTTACCTGAGTATTTGAAATGAGGAGACAGTATCAGACTCCAACTTGCAGGGTGGCAAGAAGCCAAGAAAGAGCCCCCTGCCCAAACAAGAGGGCAGCCAGAGAGAGGCACCTCAGGGTAGCAGTGCTGGAGCCCAAGAGGGCCACTGGTGCAGCCCTGAAGCCTGCAGGGGTTTTGTCCTGAGGCTCCACTTTGCCTCCAGAGGACTCCAAGCAGGGTCCCCGAGCAGCTGGGATGATGTCCGGAATCCAGCCTGTCGTGTTTTCCACCAATTCCTGCAGCACAAGGAAAATGGGAGAAAATGGGTAAAGACAGAATTCTTCCCCACTCATTTCCTTTCTTCAGCCCTTACTTGCTGATTCCCCAGTCTTTGCAGCCTCATAAACTAGCTGGGAGACCACCCTCCCCACACCACTCCACAGTCTGGAGCAGCACCAGCGCATCTTTCTGCTCCCCAGCTCCTCCTTCTTGACCCAGTGTTCCCACCTTTGTCATTCACCGACTTCCTCCCTTCTTTTCCTGGCTTAGCCCAGTACCATCCCCAGAGGGTGCTGTCTCCTGGGACACTCACATCAATGGTCTTTATTATCACCATCTGCTGGGCCTCCTTGCAGGCTTTCTCAGCCTTCTTAATGTTCTCTGGGGTCCACTCAACATTGTTCATGGCCATCATGCCCTCCATGGGGCTGCCGTGGGCAGGGGAACACACGATGGGTTAAGGTCAACTTAAAGCTTTGACAAAATACCTTCATGTTTGTTAGCATCATTTCCATGTTGGCATAAGCCGGAAGGAATGCCTCACAATTCAATAAGACAACCATGAATTTGGCAGATGGAGAAATAGCAAAATTCACAGATGAGCAGTTTCTTTTAAAGTGAAAAAGTGAAACTCCTGACTCTTTAAAGAAGTGGTTCTTAATCTGGGAGCCTTGAAGTCTGAGAAGGTGGATTGAGTGATTCAGGGAACATGTAAAGGCCCTGAAATTGTATATAGAATGGGTGTCTTTGCACAGATATGCATTTTCTTGGGAAAGGAGTTTCAGGGCTTTCATCAAATCTCAGAGACAACCCTCACCCCTAAATAATTAAGGGTCATTACTTAGTGACTTAAGTAAACAGTCTTTGACTGAGTGAGATAGCACATGAGATAAAGGCAGACAGAGAATTTGTATGTAAGTCATCTAACTCTTAGAGGTCAGTTCTTACCTGCTTTTCTGGATGACCTCATTGATATGGGGGGAAAAAACCCTATTCTGTGTTATGTCAGAGCATTGACAGGAGAGTCAGACCAAGACCCCTCCCACACACACTTGAAGTTCTTCTCTTCCAGGGTGACTCACTCTGATACTTCCTCCCCAAGCTCATGGGCCACGTGGATGATGTCAGGGTACCCCATGCAGCTGGAGATATTATTTCGGGGATAGTAGAAGAGGAAGATGAGGCACATCTCATTAATGGTGCTGGGGCCCCCCTGAGGAAGAAAAGAGAGACAGAGATGGAACACAAAGTCACAAAGCAAGCAGAGAGAGGGGGACAAGGCATGTAGGAAATAGTGTAGGTGGTCATTCTACCAATGATGCTGTTTTCGTTTTCCCTTAATCTACAACCAGCTGAATGAATGTTCATCTACTTCTTACACACCCTTTCCTTTCCCCTCCTCTCCTTCCAATTGGTGGACAGTCATTGATATTATATACAAAGAAATAATACCTGCCCTGTCCTCTACATTTCCATGGCCTCTGCTCTGGTTTGAAAAGACAAGATGGTTGAGAAAATGAGAGAAGATATTGAGTTTCCTGAAAAAGTCACTCCCTTTTGATTTTCTCCAGGATTCCTCATCTCTACATGTCTAAAGCTGGATCTACTCAAATATGTCACATGTTCAATTCACCATAGGAGGGTCTTACGGTTTTTCCCTGTGAATCCCCTTGTGCATTATCCCCATTTGTGTCTTACAGTATGTATCACTTTCTACCTTGCATAGTAATAATATATATGGTTGTAGTTTCTTCCTCAATAGCATGCAACCCCTTTGGAAACCTATAAGCACTGAACCACTCTTGACACACAAAAGGAGTGGGTTTCCTTGTGACCATAACAACAACAGCTAACTCTAACTGAACATCTACTATAAGCCAGGAAATGATCTAGATGTTTTATAAAGTTTAATCAACTCTTACAACAATTTTAAGAGTTACTATTATTAGTTCCTGTATGAATTAGGAGATTGAGGCACAAAGAGATTGAATAACTTATCTAAGATTAGAAAGCTAGTGATTGCGTTGACATTTGGAACCAGGCATGGAGACCATGAGTCCATGCTCTGGTTTATTATAGCATGCTGTCTTCCCATGGTGTTACTGGTCATTGACAGGAAAAGTAGGGAATCCTTGTACACATCCTACAATCACAGGGATGTGAGAGCATGAAAAGCCCCATGTGAGTGGATAATAATATTGGAGGGAGAAAAAGGCTTCAGTTAGAATAATCAGAGTCACTCTATAGCCAAGGCCAGGGATGGGCTCTATTCTGAGCCCATTGTGCTTGACCATGGTGGGAAGGGAGTTACTTACAAAAGTCAAGGAGTCCCGGTCCAGCGTCTGGTAGTGACATTCCACCAGCAACTCATCTCCCTATTCAGAGTGAAACATGAAGGCTGAAAGTAAGACACAGAAAGACTGGTACAGCCTTAGAACTCTCTTGGCCAACAGTAATGGCCTCTGATCCTGCCTCCCCTCCCTCAACTCCAGTCATGCCTTCCCACAGGCTCCCACCGGTTTGATCTCTGCTCGATAAGGTAAATCTCGAGTCTCCTGCAGATTGAAGTCATAAGAGTCATCTTTGCAGATTGTTCGGAGTTGTGCTCCATTTCTAGAGGGAACAAAGCAGTGTATGAGCTCATGCTGGGGGTGGGGGACTGGTTGCACATAAAACAGAAAACTTCTTCCACAGTCTTATTCTGACCACCTCTATTCTAGGGATAGTTCCAGCTCCTCCTATCCCAACCAAGCATAACCTTATACTGAAGAATAAATAACTATCCTCAAATTTGTTCCCATATGCAGATGGGAAAGCTTCAAGTCCATGTCTTCCCTTACCTGTATTGCACAGCCTGCAGAGCACGGCCAGCCAGGTGCGTGTGAAGCAGGTAGCCATATACCTGTATGTCAGGCACTGGGGCCCCATTCATCTGTGATGGGGAGGAGACACGTCTGGTTTGCATCTTGCCCTGTTCCTCCATTTGCCTCCCTTAATAGTTGACAACTTCCTTGTATGAATGACAGGAGCCCCTTTCATTCTTCCTGGGCCCTCCTGGACCCTCTTCCCGCCCCACCTCACAGTCCCCAAAGCCCCAACTCTTTCCTCCTCTTGCATGATTCACGTTAGTGGTTCTCCTGAGCACCAGGTTGTAGTTATTGTCCAAGTCTCAGACTCAGGGTGTATGTGCTTATGGATCCCATCACAGCCCAGATCTGTGATGGGAAACAAGGAACCTCAGGGAAGGTGTGCCTCCCAGCTTCACCTCTTCAAACTTCTCTGTCTTACACAGCCCGTAGGACAGGAAGGACTCTGCGCCCGGGGGTATGAAGTGGATGGGGAAGGTGAAGAAGCCCAGCTGGAGGACCCCCATGTCATATTTGCGCAGCTGTGCGGTGTAGTATAATCGGATGCCCGAGGAGTCATAAATGCCTGGTGCGGAATGGAACAATGACAGAGGACAAGAGAGCTGGTCACAATGTGAGAACAAGAGGAAAGCTGGGACAGGGATGTGACCAAAATGAGCCAGCGTGCAACCCACAGCAGCTTCCCAACACCTAAAAGAATCAGGAAGCTGCACCAGATTTTCCTCCATAAATGCTTTAGATACTTACCAGGAAGGTTGTGAAAATTGCTGTAATGAATCTCCAGTCGGATCCACTGTGGGTCTAAGGGGGTGCCAATAGAGACACCCACATCATCTGGAAACTGGTAACTCTGTTGGATGAAAGCAGATCTGGCAGCAAGCAGAGCTGGATGCTAGGTGCATCCATAGGCGCTGGGACCCATGTTTTCTGGCCCTCATCCCAGACCTCCTCTGTCTCCTGGTCTGCCATCAATCCAGCAATCCCAGTCATCTGACAACATGCACCCCACCACCTTAGCCACCTAGTTCCCTCATCACAGGACTCACTGTGCCCCCGACAGCCCAGCCCACGATGACCTGTGAGCAGAGGGAGAAGGCAGGGTCAGCTCCATAGCAGTCACTGATACCCGTGGGGAGAACACTGGCATTGCCACAAGCATACACCAGGATGTGATGCACCATCGTCTCATTGTACACGAGCAGCTTGGGCTCAAACTGGGTGAGAGAAGGGGGCAGATCATGGTCAAGATTTTCTATGTCAAGTCCTATTCCCCCCATCCTCTTTCCCCCAAATAAATCTATACCCATTTCCCCCCTTCCCCTGTCTCTTTCTTTTCTATTTGTTCTCTGTTTTTCTTCCCCAACCCATCACTTACGCCCACTTTGTTTGACTTGTCTCTCAGCCCTCACCCTTTTAAACTCTTCCCCTGAATGCACAACAAACTAAATCTAGCCAAGAATATCCCCAAGACTTCTGACTTTCCCTTAATAACCTCACCAGTCCACTATATCTGAGCACATGACTTGTTGGATTCTCCTCTAAAGAAAAAAAATGGCTCCCACACATTTGCTAGTTTTTGTAAGATCAAAATTAGAAATAACTCAACTGTGAAATCAGGTGACCATGTTGGAGTTCCCTCTGGCCAGATTTCACTAACCTGACAGCCCTTGGCCCTGTCCCCCGAGCCTGAACTTCCTCCTGGACAATGAGCACAATTCTAGGTCCAAGGTGGGGATTATACTTTGCTCTCTGGAAACACTAATTGATGACCTTCATCAAAATCTCTGCTGTATTGTGGGGCTCGTATAGAAGTGCTGGGAGTTATAGTTTTGGGCTCAGGAAAGCATGAAACTACTTCTCTTCAGCTTCTTCTCAGCAATTTTCTAAACACCATCCCTTCAGAGTTGACTGTGCCCACTGCACTGTTCAACTGCCTTAGTAGTGTCTGGTTCACTGTACCTTGAAGATGTGATGCTTCTTGCTAACGATGGGGAGAGGGAGGAAGGTACAGGCATACGTGGTGTCATCCTCTGGGATGAGGAACTGGAGAAGGACACATAAAGGCTGAGCTGGGTTGGAAATGAAGCTCTTAGGGAAAACAGGGGAGGGACAGAACAGCTTGGTGGTCCTCAGGGAATTATAAGAAGTCACAGTAACCTCAATTCAAGGAACATACTAAGTACTAGGTGCAAAAGGAGGATCTAAATTGAGTGGGAAGATGGGAAGGAGGCTTGGAGGTGGCTGGATGGGTAGAGGACTCTTACATCAGTGAGCTCCAAGTCATGGATGATGGTATCCTCAGGGACATCAAGGTCGTCAGGATGGACTATTTGTAGCAGGAAGATGGACTTGATAAAAATACGGTCCCGATCCAGCTTCAGAGTGTCATCCAGGCCATAGGTGGCCAACAACCTTATGGTGTCACTCTGGAGGTGTCATAGGCATCGAGGTGCTACTGCCCATGAATAGCCCTTTGCAAACACCCACACCCAAGGACTGACACAAACCACTTGCTCACATCTACACAGTGGAGTGCAAAGAGCTCCTGACTGGGGGTCAGAACTGGTCAGGTTCTAGTTCTACCTCAGGGGCCAACTTGCTAGAAATATTGAGCAAGTCACATTCCCTCTCGATGCCTGTGTCCACATCTGAGAAATGACACTCTAAAATTCAGTGAAATCAAGGAAGGTTCTTGGAGAGGGGAGCCAGGGAGGTTGGGGTGGGTGCTTAATCTATGGGGGAATCACTCTGCAGAGGGCTTGTGGATTTGGAGAGGGGCACAACTGGGGCAGTGCCTGGAAATGTAGAGAGGGACAGAACCCCTAGGAACTATGACCATGTTCTAGATTGGGGTTGACTCCACATCCCTGAAAGGAAAAGCTGCTTACAGTTGAATGCTTCTCCCCCCCGCCCTTACTGTTTTACCGTAATGTCTTGGTCGTGAGGATCACAGGAGCGGAAAGGCCTAGAGAAGCGCATGGTGGTGTAGACGGCGTCTTCCATCAGCCCCTGCAACTCAGCATCCTGGCTCCTGTCCTCCTCTAGGGTGTCTTCATCCACCAGGTGCTGATCCTGGGATCCAGTGAATATCAAAGAGTAAGAACAGGAAGCCCCAATTATCATGACTTTGGAGAAGCTGGTGTCCCCTTAGTAACCCCAAGGTACTAAATTAGCAGAATCTGGTCCTTTATTTCATAGCTTGCTCTTGGAACAGAGCATGGCATAGGATGGATCCCTGGGGCAGAGGGATACACAGTGTCTGATGGGGTTTCACCACTTGACCTTGATTTACTTTTCCTGTTCCAAATCTCAAGTCAACAAATCCTAGTGTTCCTGCGTCCTTGACAGCTCCTTACGCTCTGAACTCTCTATGCTATTTATCCTCTCTTGGGGCTCATAACATTGACACTTACCCATTTAAATGCAGTTCCTGTGGGTGAGATTGGGAGAAATGGGTGAGCTGCTTTTTCATCTGTAAAATGGGGTAGTAATCATGTACCTCATAGTGAGGCTGTGAGGTTTAACATGGGAAGATTTAGGAACAATGCCTGGTTGATCAAGAGTACGTAACAATGTTAAGCTATTATTACTGTAGCTGCTGCTGTGGAGATTAGACCACTGCATGTTGTTGCCCACCTGACTGAGTTTAACAGAAATTAGGGCTGAAGACTTGGTCTCAGGTAACATTGACTCTCCCCTATTGACCTGTAGTTAGTGGTGTAGGACTCTTTCAGTCCAGTGGTTCCACTCCTTAGCATCTTAGGGCCATGCAGTCCAGAAGACCTAGTTTGAAACTATCCAATGGACCATTTCTGTAAGGAGAGATCAGTAGTCAGCTGGTGTTCTGGGCATGTGCCTGGATAAGTTTGGAAAATGTGGATCCTTTCTGGACCCAGAGATATCCTCAACCCAGCAAGAGACCTTCATCCTCGGAAGGGAATCACCTTCAGACTTACCGAGAAATAGACGTTGCCATCAGGCAGGACTCCTCCAACAACCAGATCACTCCCTACTCTGGTGTAGCGATTTGTGACACCCAGGCCCACCCAGCCAGTTGTCCGGACCTGCAGCTCAAAAGTGATGATCTCTGCCTCAAGGTCAAAGTCCCAGCGCAGGAAAATGACATTGGAAGGGTCTAGGAACCTGGAATAACGCAAGCGAGATGTGGGGCCAAGGCGTTTGCCTTGGGAGGAGGCCACCAGGGCCATAAGTAGGAGAAGCCTGAAGAGCAGGGCACAGGTCATGGCTCCTGGGGTCTGGAGCATCTCTCCTACAGACGGACACTCAAGAAGTATGGGTTTATATGTGCCTCTACCTGTGGCAGGCACCGTGCCATGGGGGAGGGACAGACTGGGGCTCTTCTGATCTGATTATCCTCTGGATTCAGAGTGGTGCCACTTACATAACTCTGGAGGTGTGGGGTGAGGGTGCCCAGTGAGGGTGCAGAGCAGAGTGCTCTTGTCCCAGAGCAGGGACTTGACATGAAATTCTCAGGAGAAGGTCCTTAGACTCTTCCACCCCAACCCATGACAGGGTCCTCCCTGGGTTTAGTTTTTCCCTGCTGTTCTTTCCTTGTCTCTTTTTCTCTCTCTTTATTTCCTTATCTCTATTTCTCTCTCTCTCCCTTTCTGCACCCCTCATCCCCTTATCCTTGGATGTCCTTACGGAGCACTCTGCTCTCTGGCACCTGCCCCAGGCCCCAGTTTTTATGGGCATTTTCTATATCTGGAACTGGGGCATAGCTGGGGGTGAGGGTGAGACTGATGACATGCAGCAGAGGAAGGAGAGAAGTTTCTGAGGGGGTGTTCGGGGAAGGCTATGATTTCCATCTCCCGGAGGAGTCTTTGCTACTAATCCCTGGAAGGACACATAGAGGTGAAGGAGCCATAATCAGCTTTCCAGATGGGCAAGTCTGGGTCAGCCCTGAGTTTCTGCATATTCCTGGGGAGCGGCAAGGAGGAGGAGGAGAGTGGGGAGGGGAAGAAGAGGGAGAGAATGGGAGATAAATGTAAACTGGCCCTTGGGATCATTGGTGCTCTACCTTTCCCTCCATGAATTGCCTGCCAGAGAAGTCACATTTAGTGATTCTCACTCCACTGGGGGCTTGGCCCAGGGTCCCCACCGACAAGTGCTTTGGTTTTCAAACCATAAAAGCACAGAAGGAATGTTAGAATATTTCACCAGAGTGAAAAGGAATTTAGGTTCACTCAATTTTTAGATGAGGCAAAGGAAATACCAAGCGGTAACAGGAGTAGTGCCTGATCCCCCATGCAGTCAGAGGTGGAATTAACACTGGCACACAGGGGATCTGCCCCCAGACCAGCGCTCTTTCCATTATTTGCTTAGGTTACAGACATCCAAAGGGTGCCCAGCTACCAGCAGTGCTTTGGTACGGCTTGCCCTGATAGAGGGAGTTGTTATCTGCTGACTGCTTCTTAGGGAGGGGACACACATCTCATTGTATGCCTGGCGTTTTTTTTTTTTTTTTTTTAAGATTTCATTTATTTATTTGACAGAGAGAGATATCACAAGTAGGCAGAGAGGCAGGCAGAGAGAAAGGGGGAAGCAGGCTCCCTGCGAAGCAGAGAGCCCAATGTGGGGCTTGATCCCAGGACCCTGAGATCATGACCTGAGCCAAAGGCAGAGGCTTAACCCACGGAGCCACCTGGGCACGGCCTGGTGTTTTTTCTATCCAGTTTCTGACATAGCTGAGCCAAAGCTGGAAATCACTTCACTGACCCCAGTGTCTTTTCTCCAACAGACAATGGAGAGGCTCTGAAAAGTTAACAAGGACATGTGCCCAGGAGGCATCCCCCAGCCCAGAAACCGGACCACACATCACAGAGGCACTCAGCTCCAACCGTGGTGGACAGGGCCTGGAGCATCTGTTTATGCCTCCACCCAGGGCATGCATACTCTTTTCATTTTCTACTGAGTTCATCAAAGCTGGTAAGGACCCAGCTGAGGTTGTTGGCTGCTCCTGTGAGCACCTGAGTAGGAACTGGGGTGCAGTGGGAGGAAAAAACCTATCTCCCAAGGCAGCAACCATAATGCCAACTCTGGGCATGGGAGCAGGGAGGTTGGCCCAGGATGGGAGCAGGGCCAGGACAAGAGGAGGAGCTGGGGAGGCACTGACCTTGAGGAGCAGGAATCCAGGGAGGAGATAACAGGCGTGTCAGAGACACTCTGATCCCAATCGCATTTGGGGATTAAGGCAAAGGGAGGGAGCGACAGGGAGACAGGTCAGCCAGCCCTGTAAACCAAGATGGGGCCAGAATCCCTTATCCTGAAATCTGTCTACCTGCCAGAGTGCCTGCCTGAGGGAGGGAGCTGGGAGCCAGTGCCTACTGCTTCAGGGTTTCTGCTCCTGGGCTCCCTCTGGCCACCCACTGGGCTTTTTTCTCCCTGTTCACCTCTCCCCCAGCCAGTTATGATTTGCTCTCCTCTTCCAGTGCCTGTCCCTGATCCCCAGAGTCACTCTCTTCACAGTAACCTCAGACTGCGATGCACCGTGGCTTGCCAGGTGAGGACGCCTCTGTGTGGGCACATACACATTTCTAGTGTTCAAGATGTGTGATTTGGGCAATGCTTCCCAGAGTATCATCCCCCGCCCTCTCTGGAGAGAAGAGGTTGGGAAGAGGTAAGAGAGCAAAAGCCAAAAGAGAAGCAGCACATGTTACTTGGAATGCTGGGAGATGGACATTTTGTGCACAATTAGATTATGCACATTTGAAGTCGCCTGATATGAAAATATTAAACAAATCCACTTTCTACCCAAAATTGTACATAATGAAAATGAGCATCTTAAAAAAAAAAATCCAGAACCACAGAGATTGCAAAGCTATGAAGACAACTGTATTATGTTGTCAGCACGCAGCATCAATAACTGTTACTCTTTGCTAGAACCACATGAACCATATTGTGGTAAGTATTTATATGTCAGCAGATTAACAAAAATATTGCATCTGGGAGGCGCAAAGCCCCAGGACGTCAGGCCACAGCTGTTCCCCGATGTGTCAGCTCCCCAGAGTGATGGGTCCGTGATCTCACCTGGCTACATCTGGCTCCCTTCTTCCCTCATCAAGGGCCCCGTAAGGCTCAGACTCCACACTGGGAGCACCAATGTGAATACAGTGCGATCCCAGGTCTTGAAATAGTAAAGTCTGGTTGCTAGACCCCTATGTGTCCCCATGTTTTTGCCTGTCAAATGCTGAGGGTGAAGACAGGGTCTTTTTTTTTTTTTTTTAAGACTTTATTTATTTTAGAGAGAGAGAGAGGGAACATGAGTGGGAAGGACAGAGGGAGAGGGAGAGAGAACCTCAAGCAGACTCCCTGATGAGCGAGGACCCTGATGCAGGGCTCCATCCCGGGACCCTGAGGTCATGACCTGAGCTGAGACCAAGTTAACTGACTGCACCACCCAGGTGCCCTGAGAGGGGTTTTTTTGTTTTGTTTTGTTTTAATCTAATATCCCAGATCACTGGTTTCCAAACTTTCTGGAAAACGATTCCTCTTGCCAATGTTAGAAAGCTATGAGAACTTGTGATTTTCATCTCAGCTGATGACTAAGAGAGAGATAAAGGGAGGTAAATCCTGCCATAAATCCTGTCATATGTAAATTGAACTGGCAATTTACCACTGACGTGACAGAAGTCAACTCACTAAGGACTCCGTCTGTGCCAAACTGTATTCCAAGAATTTTTTTGTGTACGGATCTATTGACTCCTATGAAATCACTCTCATTATTATCTTCATCTCAAGATGGGTAAACTGAGTCCGAAGTCCAGAGCACTAGGTAGCACCAGCACTGCGCCTTGTTGGGAAAATGTAACCAAAAATCAGAACTCTTTCCTCTCCCCGGAAGTAGAAAAGAAAGAAAGAAGTCTTATTATTGAATAAGCATTAAATCAGAATGTGATATGTATACATCCCAGGCATTTGGTTAGGATAGTGCAAAGACAGGCAGAAATCCCAGCCTTTTGTATAGGCCATCAGACTCAACCCATTACATACACATTCTCGAGATAAGTGACAACCAGTCCTCAAAACAGAGGCTGAAGAGGACATCCTGGAGTCACTTGCTAACTGGGGGTCCCATCCAGGTTTACCCGGAGGGCAAGTCATCTTGCCCTATCTCTCTGGCAGGGCATAATTTTACATCTTGGTGTGAGGTATGTGCTCTAAATTAGGTTAGTCTCACTTTGCTGTTCGTATTTCAAAGATATTCATTGCAGGTCCTAGAGAAAAACATTTCTGGGTGACTTGCATATATTTCAAAGAAAGAACTTAAAATTACAAGTTTTCTAAAGTAAATGTTCTAAGAAAATGGACAGGAGGTAAGTCTCTTCCCTTATTTCCAACAGGGGTAATTAAGTCTCTTATGTTTAATTTGTTAGTTGACCTTACAGAGGAGAACACGGGAATCGGAAATGTGAGCCCACTGAGGGCTGTCTCTGTGCATGTGTGAGGCATACGGGGAGGGCAGTCTTTACTCAATCTAGCCGCCTGCTCACTTGCACTGAGATGTTTGAATCCCTTGTGAAGATGTGCAGTGCAGATTCTCCGGGGCACAGTGGAGAGGGTGCAGGCCACGTACCTTCAGTAAGGCACTCCGTGAAGTTGGGGAGTGTGCACCTGTCTGTGTTAGGGTCGTTGGCATGCAGGAAACAGGAAACCCCATGGGGTTTGAACCTCAGTGAGACAATGAGATAAAATATTGAGCTTCCTGGAAAAGCCCCTCCCTTTTGAGTTTCAGGCCTAGGGTGTCAGCTACTAATTGTCACCTTATAGACCCGCATCCTGTTCTTCTGGCCCTGTCCCGCTGCCTTGCTGGAGAAAGCCTGTGGGGCCAGAGAATGGGACCGCCATCCATTCTGTGGGGCTGGGTGCTCATGGCTACCATGAGTACAGGTCAGAAGCCAGGCAGAAAAAGCCAGTCCATGGGTTGTGGGAGGGAAAGAGGGACAGAAAGTTTTGCTCCCAGGTCCCAGCCTTGCTAAGACCCTCCCTGGCATAGCACCCCCGCAGAAAGCACTCCTTCTGTTCCCAGGAGTCTGCTGCTGGCATTGCTCATGGGCCTCCCCCTCTTTGGGATTTGGCTGCAGATAATTATTTTCGGGAGTTACTGTTACCCTCGGGAACTTTAGCCTGGCCTGACTGTGTTTTTCAGGTGCCACGGCGAGCTTGGTGGAGCAAAGGCCCAGGTGGGTCCTGGTAGCTCGTGGACAGGCTAAAACCCTGCACTGCATCCTGAGGAATTCCCAGTACCCCTGGATGAGCTGGTACCAACAGGACCTCCAGGGGTCACTACAGGTGCTGGCCACTCTGCGGAGTCCTGGGGATGAGGAGGTTGTGTCCCGTCCTGGAGCAGATTACCGGGTCAAGCGGGTCGACAGCACAGAGCTGAGGCTGCAAGTGACCAATGTGACCCAGGGCAGAAGCCTCTACTGCACCTGCAGTACACACAGTGAGAGACCCCCCCTTGGACGAGTGAACACAAACCATCCTGGGCGCCAACCACAGACCCAACCTCCTCCTTCTCCCCGACCCCCTATGCTCCCCTGTTGCCTCTTCTCTACAAGCGACTCTTCCTGCAGCTTTCCCATGCCCTTCCGGGAGTGCTCAGCCTGCCTAGCACAGCGATTTAACCACCAGTTCAACCTCTGAAGGGCTCCGTTGCAGACCTTGCTCTGCCCCTTGGAAGGTCTGGGAAAGACTTCATCTCCCCGAACCCTGGTTTCTGTGCCTGTAAGTACAGACAGTAACTTGACCCAGCTCAGAGGCTTGCTATTAGGATCAAACGGCATGACTCTCCACGGTATGCCCAGGTAACAAACGTATGCTTCTTAATACCAGCGTCAATGCCCAGAGGGGTGCTGGAAAGAAACCTGGAGAAATCCTGAGGGCTCAGAAAGGAGGAAGAGGGAGTATCTCAGAGTGTAGCCCCTCACTCACACCCCCTAGAATAAACACCCACTTCTTCAGTTTGATCCCTATACTTGGTGCTCGCCACCTAAACGTCTCAGCCACCCCACCCCACCCCCCACCATCTCAAGCTGATCTTTTTTAAAAAAGTAAGCTCTTCAGAGAGACCCTGACTTAGAGAGGACCAGGGTCTGGATCCACAGTGAGGGCTCACCATTGACTCAGCAGCCACGGCTCAGAACTGGGTCTGCTACCTGAGCAAGGCCATGCATGGAGTGAGGGTGGAATAGGAAGGCTCAGCTCCCAGGGGAATGGCCCAGAAGCAGCAGGCAGGGAGAGAAGAAGCCCAGATCCCGGGAGCCCTGCAGAGATGGGCGGCCAGAAGGCGGCTGTAATGGCTCCCCTCTGCTTCTAGCTAGGAGCAGCTCTCTCCCAGAGCATGTGGACCAGATGAGCAGGTAACTGGGAGGCAAGAAGAAAGGGGTGAATGAGAAGTCATTTCAAAGCTCAGTCTCTGATGAGAGTCTGATGAGGTTTTGTGTCCCAGAGCGTCAGGCAAGCACACTTTCCTCAGGGCTTGTGGAGAGGGAGCAATTTTGTCCACCAGGGGGCGCCATCAGCCCATAGCTCTCCATGATCTGCTCAGACAGGGTCTGGCGTGGATGACAGGTGTGTCTTCTCTCACCGTCCCCATACCTCCACTCAGGTGTTATGGTGAACACTGCTCAGCTCTAGAAGACTACAGCAGTCATGGGGAGCAGGTCTAGAGCCTGGCCAGAGTTCTGGAGACAAATGGATACCTGTGTTGTCTCCTCCCTCCAGGAAAGGTACCGCTGATAACGCCCTCACCGGGAAATCCTTGGTCCCAGGCCACCGAGAGGCTGTTAAATACAGAGATGGCCGGGCAGAGAGGCCTGGGCCACCTGCTCTTAAGAAATGCTGAGGTCCGCTGCTAGCAGCTCTGGAAACAACTACAGCTGAGCACACTCACCAGAGCGATGGAAGACACCATTACTCTGATGAACCCCTTGAACTTCCGTCCCTGGGAGCTCAGTGGAGACTACCCAGATGCCGTCCTGCTCACTTGGACCATGAACTATGCCTTAATACCACCGCCTAGACCCTTAATTCCTTGGTGATTAAACTAGTTTCCCTAGATTGGCAGATGTTAAGGGCCCAAACAACGCTTTTTGATTGGATTATGTTATTTTTTTTAAAGATTTTATTTATTTGACAGAGAGAGATCACAAGTAGAGAGAGAGGAGGAAGCAGGCTCCCTGCCTAGCAGAGAGCCCGACGTGGGACTCGATCCCCGAACCCTGAGATCATGACCTGAGCTGAAGGCAGAGGCTTAACCCACTGAGCAACCCAGGCAGCCCCTGATTGGATTATGTTACTTAACCATCGTTATCCACATAGGAAATACTGTTCTCTGTGATGTAGTCTTTTGTCCACAGGCTGGTGTGAGGGATTTGTCCATGCCTCTGGGAAGCATATTTTTTTTTTTTAAGATTTTATTTATCTATCAGACAGAGAGACAGAGATCACAAGAAGGCAGAGAGGCAGGCAGAGAGAGAGAGAGGGAGAAGCAGGCTCCCTGCTGAGCAGAGAGCCAGACGTGGGGCTCGATCCCAGGACCCTGAGATCATGACCTGAGCGGAAGGCAGAGGCTTAACCCGCTGAGCCACCCAGGTGCCCCTCTGGGAAGCATATTTAAAGCATATTTAAACTTCATTTTTTTCATCCAATACTTTCAAGTGCCCTATTAGACAAGTACTACCAAGTTTTTTGTATTTTATTTTTGTTTTTGTTTTCATAGGAAATGGGTATGTGACACCCGGGACGACCTAGCCAGCACTCAAATACAGGAATTCTGAGTCAGACCTATGACTCTCAGTACGCCATGATGCTGCTTTGTTGAGTAATGAATGTATTGTCACTGCCACGAGGGAGGTGTGAGATGGCAGGCATCTCTGTCCCTTCCAGAAAGGCAGCGCCTGTCATGTTGCAGATGTGGTCAAAGAGCACAAGGACGTCCACATGTGATGTGGTAGCAGGTCAGGTGAGCATCCTGAAAAGACACTCAGTGGCCCCACAGATGCGTCCTAGGGTTCAACAGGTCCAGATGGGAATAGACAGGATTATACTAATTACATCCAATCCTTCAGAGGGGAAAGTAACATATATTATGATTGTGTAAATTGGATTCTGCTCTGTCGTATCGCCATAGTTTGGATTCGTTTTAAGATCATGGACTTCTAGGGCTGCCAGGTGAGTATCGTTACCTAAGACAGCCATCTCTCTGTTCTCCTTTGTCTTAGTCATCCTCTCGATTAATCAATACGTGTGTAGAATACCCACTATTTTAATAAATATGGTGTGAACTTTCAAGAAATATGAGGCGTGTTTTCTCTTCACCCATCTTCTTACTCTCCATATTCCTCAGAGAGCAGAAAGCATAAGCTCAAAGTTTCACTTGTAGGATGAGTGTCTTTTTTATAATTCAGATTCCTGAGCCCTGAACAGAAACATAGCCCGTCTTTATGGCCCCTATGCTATCATTTCAGGCCCCTGAGCAGGAGAGCCAGCATGGGTCTAATGTGAAGGTAGGGGCTTAGATAGAGGTGGGCTTGGGAAGAGAGAGTTCATAATGGGTTAATAATTCTTAGAGCTTCAGGATCCATGCAAGTCTTTTGAGTTTAAGCACACATACATCCATAACACACTAATGGGGCTTGTTAAGAATAAACTGTATTAACTGGGTTTGGTAGACAATGAATCCCAACATGGATTAACAGTTAGCTAAACTGAGGAGAACGTATAGAATTCCAGAAAACTTTATAAAGTAATATAATAGCTAAGACTGTGAATTTAATCTTACTTTTCTACTTTCATGTTTTCTCCTCCTTATATCCAATGAATTGGATTTCTGAAATTGGGGAAACACTTCAAAAACAAAGCAACCCTATCTGGCAATTGCCTGTCTAAGTGACACTACAATGTACTTATCTTGCAGTTATAGTTTTAGACCTCTACCCAAATAAATACAATGACGTTGCAAAACTTCCTTTCTGTATTTTATACCTAAGGGTCTTTCCCATGCAGGCTGGGAAAGGCACAGGTGCCTAACACCTGAAGAAGGGGAACATATATTGGTAAATTCTATCAGAATGTTCTTTGGCTCCCTATCATTGCTCTTGCTTGGAATATGTTCTTGAGGCAAACGTAGTCTGCAGTTCAAAGTTGCTATGTATGATATTCTCCAGCTAGACACCTGTGTGGAGAAAATTGTCTTTGCTTGAAATGGTAATATCAAAATATATCACTGTTTGTATTATTTGTATTTAGTGAATTTGATTTTAAAAAGTACTGTATTAGTAAATAAATGAGGTCGTCAGCAAAAAAAAAAAAAAAAAGAATGTTCTTTGGCTCTCAGATATAACCTGATTGATTGATTGATTGATTGATGTGTGTGTGTATGTGTGTGTGTGTGTGGCCATGAAAATAGTTTCCATCCTAAATGAAGAAAGATAAACTCAGATGTAAAGAAATGGCAACAGATTAGCAGTAATCCTTTGCAAAGATTTAAGGGGGATCATTGTATATTGAATACCTACTATATGCTGAATATTATGCTCCATGCCTTACACAAATTATCCTATTTACTTCCAACAATCCAGAAGAGTATTATCGGTCCCGTTTTAGAGATAAACTAAAACAAGACGGTTAAATTCCTTAATACCTGAGGACCCACAGCTCATAGCTGTGGAAGTTGGGATTACACACAAAATTAGATCCCAAACCTGTGCTCTTTCAGCACTGCTAAGCCCAAGATCATCCTTCTGTGGCTCTAGAAGTGAGATAAACTCACACTGGAGGGACAGATGGTGGAAATCAGAGTGGGGAATAGCAGTCACAAGGGAGAGTCAGCTAAACTGACAGCAAAGCATATTGAAGTGAAGGTGGAAGGGAATTCAGAGCTGATGGCCAGTAGAGGGGCAGCAGGCCTGCAAGCTATACGGAGAGCCATCAGCAGCAGGCCTCCTGGGGTCTACAGCAACATCTGGGCAGGGTTAGGCAGAGTCTTAGGCTTATAGGAGCTGGGGAATCAGATAAGGTTGTTGAGACAAAGACAGCATTAATGGAACTGGGATTAAGAGAAGGGGTGGGGGAGAAGAGGGAGCTTTACTGCAGGAATAGAACAGAAGCCCAGTCTCTAAAATTGGGCTATTTCGGTAGAAAAGTATAACAGCAAGTTTGGCTTGGTGACGAGCTAAACTTCTTCTAACCAAGGATAGAATTGGAGCCACGTCTTGGGCTGCTATTGTAGATGGGGAACTCGAGATTATAGGTGTGCCAACTAAATGGCTCAAGGTAGGAGTCAGCAAGTTTAGATGTACATTTTATAGCTGAAGCAAATCCTGCATGTGATTTACATTATTTACAATAATCTCTTAAAAACAAACCGACAGCAGACAACAAATCATAGACTGGGCAAGAGAGACAATGAGGAACATCGGTTTGATTTTAGTCAGAGTAGTTACCAGAAACCCCAACGTGAGATAATGAAGGTGCCTAGTACTGCTCAGTTTTCAAAGGACCTGGGAGCGATGACCTTGGGATTCCTTGCCAGTGTCAGGCCCTAGGCCAGCCTCTCTCATCCCCATCTTTAGCTTCCAGTGGGCAACTTGATTCTACTCTAGTTGTTATAGCTAATGGCGTCAAATCGAGGCTTTTTTTAAACCTTGATTCACTATTGAACAGAGCTCAATTTATGGTTTCTGATATCCTCCTGTTCTTGAAGTGAATGCACATGAGAAGAATTACAAAGTCTCATCAATACAGTAGCTGGTTATTAATTTCTGTGCACAAACAGAAGCTCTTTCCTAATCTTCACCTTGCTTTTGTAAGATCCTGGCCTATCCATTCTCATTTAGTTTTTGGAATCATAGCTTTTCAGCCTGGAGAACAGTGGTTATAGGAGGTATCCCCGTACTCAATGGAAAAACATGCTCTCTAAATCCTAACATGTTATTATGATTTGAGGAAACTGATGAATGACCCCTCCCCTCCGTTTTTTCCACATAAGTTCGGAACAAATTGAGAGAGACAAAGTAGTAAGGCAGATGGGAAGGGAAATTTTTGGCCATGTCACTTACTGAGCTGTTAGAGAATATGGCTTAGATACATGGCAACATGGGAGTCCCAAGGCTGCAACTTAAAATTAGAAAGAAGTCTCCCATCATTCAGCATACTGAGTGGTGGATTCTATCATATTTGCTACTAAAAGCATAAAGTGGAAATAAACAAAGAGGCTGTGCAGAAGAACCTTACAGGTGTCACATTCCCCACTTAGAGTGGCCTTTGCCCTTTGCTAGCAGGCCTTTGCTAGCAGATTTTAGTTTAACTTGTTTAAGGAAATAGATAAATGTCAAGCTATTAAACTCATCCTCCTCTCTTACTCTTAAAATGGAAACAAACAAACGATCTCATCTGGTGATGTTTTGGGGCCCTAAAGAGAATTCTTTCAAGGGTTCTCTACAAAAATGGGATCTCCAAGAATGAAACTGACAGGAAGTTCAAGTTCTTACTTGACTTATAGAACCAAAAAACACCTGACAGATTTGATGATAGTCGACCGATGGGAGTCAACATGCTAAAGTGGTATGGGCTCCTCCCTAGGTCACAAAGCTCAGTTCCTTACATTACCTGACTCAGTGCCCCTTGAATGAATTGGAACCCAGTACCCTAAGGAATGAACCTTGTTCTAACATTGAGTCTCCTTTCCAGCCCGTATAAAGATGACCTGAGTCTATTTACTTGGTGACTTGTGCTCTAGGGACAAGAACATAGTTGAATTTTTTTTTTTTTCTGAATTGGTACTAATCTGTAGTGTTTGTGGTTGGGGAGGGAAGATTCATAATCAGTGCTATCCTCTGATCAGAGTGGGACTTATGAAAATTGAGGGATAATTGGATTTTTTACCAAGTCTTCCTTAGAGTAATTCAATGGGGCTCTGAAACCATCTAGAATTTCCTTCCACAGTACCTATGTGCACTGGCAGGGGTGGAAAGTGTATTTTTTTCCTTCAACTGGTAGAATCACTACAATATCTGTCAGGCCTGTGAAGTAAGCTTTTGTTGTAGGAAGGGCTAAAAGAGAGTTGATGGAACTTCCCCTTAGTAAATCTAAAACATCAGCACATTGCTGAGGCCAGTACTGTCAACACAGACTTGAAATATGCTGGGTGATAATTTGTATTATAATTTCATTTGGTTCTTCAGTTGGTCATGTCATAAGAGTGGTGGAGAATGATAGTGTTTGAATATTGCGTGGTAAACTCCAATTATAGTTGCTGGTCCGTATGTGGCTCCTTACTAGAGCAAATAAATGCAGTCTTTCACACTCAGTATGCAACTATCCATCTGGAACATGTATTTTTGTACATTGCATTGAGAAGCTCAGAATTAATGAGCTTTCATTTGTCAGGGACAACAATATATTTTTACCTCCACACTCAGGCAGTCCTCATTGTTCTGTCCCTGAATCTGAATATAGCCTTTAAGGAACTTGACAGTCTCAAAGGGTACCATGTTGATCTGTTGTATTACTAATATCATGTTGGTAGGGTGAGATAAAAGGAAGTAGCAAGTTTTCTGGGTGTCTTGGAAAGACAGATATGTAGTAGTAGGTAGGTGACAACAACCACTGAAACTTACTGGTGTATGTTGGATTCCTCTATTAAAATGAATGCCTTGTTATACTGGTGCTCCCTACTATGAAGAATGGTATCTGAAGACCTATAAATTTTACAAGAAACATATATCTCATTAGGATATCATGCTCTGAACCATTTAATTGGATCTGTTTCTTAAGCTTAAATTCTATAGATCCAATGGTTCTAGAAGTATTTTTTGTGTACTAAATGAAGTTTATGGCAAAGCCTAATAAGAAAATCAAAATAGCGGTCCCAAAATATGGTAGCAAAGTCATGCTCCTTTTTCCTCTTTGGGAAATAGCTTCTGCTTTGCCACTGGGGTCTAGTGGAGACTAAGTGCCTGACTCCAGATCACCAGATGGCCATGAAACTTGCTCTATCTAGGTGCGGCTACCTGACTCTTTGTTGTTGACTTGGATATGCTTAGCAACATTCCACACCCAACTTGGAGTGTAAATAGAATGGAGGAAAACTAGGCCATGAAAGTCCAAATAAGTTGCACTAGCCCTTGCTCTGGGAAATTTTCCTTAAGCCACACTGTGACCTCTAAGAGTTTTTTTTTATAAACAGTTCAGTGAGGGTAGAAAGACTTCACTGGTTGATGTATTAGGACTGACTGCATGCCGACTACTGTGATAATACGACCCCTCTGAGGGATGCCCTGAAGGAAAGAGAGGAATGAAATTCTTCTCAGGAGACAGAAATTCAATTAAGACATCTGGTTCTTTTCTTCCCTGAGAGGCTGAGGTTTATGTGAATTTCTTGGGAGTTGCCTATGGCCTACCTTGACAGGCACTCAGAGGGAGGAAGATGGAAGGAATGGGGATTAGCTATTTGGAGAAAAATTATTTGGTAGGATTTTTTCAGGGTGGGCTTGGAGCAGGAGAATATTATAGCCCATAAGAATTCTCACCAAAATGCTTTCAATTCTGTAAACTTTAATAACAGTTCAGGTAAGCAGGTGTGTGCTAAAATCCTTCATTTTCTCAAGGGTTTTTTAGTGACTTCATAAACAAATAATGGGACCAAATGGAGCGTATACAAGGACTTCCTAAAAGTCTCACTTGACTACTACCACTGCTACAGATACAATGTGTCCGTGTCAGTGACTCAGCCCTGATACAGTCCTGATGCAGTACTATAATCTAGGTACCCCAGTAGCCCCTTTCAGCATGGAAGGAATAACTATTGTCCTCACTGGGAATGATAAGTCTAGATTTAGATTTTCCATTTCCTGCTATCTTCCCAGCACCACCATCCTTGAATTAACTGAATGCCTTATATACCCCACAACAGAAGAATGTTTTCCAACCAAGGAAGTCACTGTACAGTGATAGTGGTGTGACAGTAGGCTGATGCCCATGGAATTCAATGAACTTGACATAAGTTTTATCACCTAGAATCAACTAGCCTTATAAGAGACTAGGATGAACTACTGAAATCATAGCTCCATTTTAAGGTGGGGAACATCTCCAGAGTGTGAGGTGCTCTCTTGCAAAAACCATCTGTTTCTCCTATAGCTAAAATGTCAGTTAATAACACGCATAAAGGTGAAGCTCTCACATTTGCCTTAGTAATTCATACACAAAGGGTTGCTTTTAAGCACTGCAAGCTAGGCTTTACCAAGAGGTTTTCAAATCCTGGAAAGGACAAGATTTACTGCTGGAACTTGCTTCCTGAGAGGAGTTCCCTTGTCCCCTAGCTGGACTGTAAATTTTCAACAGTCCACCTGTAGTGGCCACAGGCAAAACCCTCTAAAATGCAGTTTGGTTTCTGAGATTTTGATCCTCAGTAACTGTCAATGAAATCTCTCAGTTGGGAACTGGAGCTAGCTGCAGGGGTGAGGTGAAAAGAGAGGAAGAAAAATGCAAGCGTAACAGTTGGAGAGAATGGAGTCCCTGTAGCAGCCAGCGTAATAGAAAGGGCAAGCAGGTGTTGACAAAATCTGGCCCAGACTCCGTGTTTCATCTGCTGTGTCCTATGCCCCAGTTCACTTTTGTATTAACCTCTCACAACTAAGACTCTACCCAGAGCCCTGCAGAATGAATGACCGGGATCTATGGCTGGTGCTGAGAGTCATATGGGCAAGGAGAAAATAAGTGCAATACCTCTTACAGGTTCCCTCCCAGAAACCTTTTCTCTCACTCATGCTTCTAGTTAGCTCACTCTTTGTCAGGCTTCCTTTTTCCCTTCTGGCATGTGTAACTTAGCAAAAGCACATGTTAACTCAACGCAAGTAATAAGGGTTTTGTCACCTCAAATGGCTTAGTGGCCTTTTTCAATGGGTCAATGATCCCTTTGTTAGAATACAATCCCTACTACCTAAACTTCAACTGCCTAAGGGGTATGATATTTGTCATCTTTGTCAAAAGGGGTGGAAGAATGGTTGTCATGTATAGTCACAATATGGAGACGTACAAATCATCCAATCTGTTGAGCAGAAGGCATACAGGCATGCTGGTGTGACCGAGAGCATCTATTTAGACTTCAGTGTGAGGCTGGACATAGGGACAGCCTGTGTCACATGATCTAGACTTCCTGTCGTGGCAGCTCAGTAGTTTCCCATTGTATTTCTAATCCAGGACATGTATTTAAAGATTCTGGTATAGATGCCAACATCAGCTCTCAAAACACATCCATCCAAAAAAGTCAATATTCCTTGAAGTACCCCATTGCAGACTGCTGGGGCGGCTGTGACTTCCTGCCGGAACAAAAGGAATATAGGGTTATCTTATCTTTCTGGTAAAAGACACAAGAAATAAAATGGGAAACTGAAGGCACTGTACATTACCTTGCAGGGTTGCCTCCTTCCTGGAACGATGCCCAGACACAGCATACTATCTTCGATCCTGTAAGTTTTATAGGCCTCAAGGCACTCATTCCTGTAGACTATGGAGATGTTCACATTCTGCAGTGAGTTGGGCTCCTTGGCTAGAGAAAAGAAAGGTGCACAACTTCCTTAAGAGTTAGTAGATAACAAACCTCCTTTTCTCCTTGCGCTGTTTTTCAGCACCTTTCTTCTTCTGGAAGAAAGGACAAGAGATCAAATACTGAGGGAAATCACAGCTGGGGCTGGCTGGAAAGTAGGAAAAGATCAGATTAACCATTTCTCATGATACAAGTGTTTATCTCTTTATAAAAGAGGCTAAATTCCTAGAAGTGATAATGCAAAATATGAGACATCTCTGCAATGAAATCAATTACTTTAAAAACTCTAAATGCTTAACTGACTGCGCTTGGGTGGTATAGTCAATTAGGCATGCAACTCTTGGTTTCAGCTCAGGTGGTGATCTCAGGGTTGTGAGATCAAGCCCTATTTCAGGCTCTGTGCTCAGTGTGGAGTCTGCCTTAAATTCTCTCTCCCTCTGCCCCTCCCCAAAGCCTCGCAAGTATACCCTCCTTCTCTTCCTCTCCCTCAAATAAATTAATAAATCTTAAAAATAAAATTTAAAGAATAGCCTTAACATGGAATTCTTTGTTATTTTATTTCAGCTTTTGAGCTTTCATGTTTATTATTTGTTCCACAGTTTAAATTCATCACTGTCTCCTTTTAAATTTTTGTATTGAAATATATATGACATGTCACAATGTATAAATTTAAGGTGTGCAAAATATTTATTTAATATATTTATAGATTGTAATGTGATTGCTATTGTAGCTATAGTTAACACCTCTATCATGTCACATAATTATCATTTCTTTTTTGTGGTGAGAGTAATCAAGATCTAGTCTCTTAGCAAGTTTGATTATAATATGATATTGTTATCTGTATTCATTATGTTATGCATTAGGTCTCCCAGACTTGTTTCTCTACTAGTTGTAAGTTTGTACCCTTAAATAACATCTCTTTTACTTTGAAATTTCTAGATTCTAGAGAGAATCTAGTTTTAATTTGTCAGATCAGAAAAACTCAGTATCTGCTAAAAAAAAAATTACTTCATTAGCCAGATCAAAATAAACTGAATTTTGGAGGTAGGGTAGGGGTAAGTTGTATCTCTCTTTGATACGAATGTCATAACCCAGATGAGTCAAACGTACTGCTCATCAGGGGTACATTTATTTTAAAAACTCAAATTAACACTCACAGGACAAAATGTTTCTACTTGTATAGAGGACAGAAAGCTAAGTGAAATAAGCCAGATGAAGCAAGACCAAGACGGTATAATCTCACTTCTATGTGGAATCTAAAAAAAGCCAAACTCACAGAAATGGAGAATATAATGGTGGTTGTCAGAGGCTGGTGGGTGGAAGATATGGGGGGGAGGGTTGTTGATCAAAGAGTACAAACTTTAGTTATTAGATGACTAAGTACTGGAGATTGGACGTACAGCATGGTGGTTACGGTTAATAATACTGTACTGTGTACTTAAAACTTCCTAAGAGAGTAGATCTTAAATACTCTCACCACACCCATATACATAAGGTAAATATGTGAAGTGATAGACAATTAGCTCAACTGGGGGCATCATTTCACATTGTATATATTTATATATACATATATATATACACACACAATATATATGTATATACACTACATATACACAATATATATACTATATATGTACTATATATGTATATGTGTGTGTGTCTCTGTGCTGTGGGTGTGCATATATATATATATGTATGAACATGACACTATATATCTTAAATCTATATAATCTTTATTTTTCAATTATATACCTCAATAAAGCTGGGAAAAAAGAATTTCTGCATTTTTGATATATTCAAGGAAGTGTACCTCAAGGTCTGAAAAGAACAGTTTAAAACGTTTGGGGCAATGGCAGCACAGTTAGAAAAAGTGACTTCTATCCTTCTATCCTGAATTCTATAAATAGAGAATCAAGGTAGATGGATGGGTGTAATCTGACAGGCTTGATCAACATGAATCTCCTTTCTTCATACTATGGTATATAGCAATAATGAATATTAAATACAAAAACAACTTGCTCATGAGCTAAATTGTACTAATAGTTCTTCCTAAAGGTCTCTCATAGAACTATATTGTACATTCAGACCATAGTTCCATTTTCCTTATAGTCAGCCCTACCTTCTCCCATAGCCAACACTCTTGATTAATAGCTACAGATAGCGGTTTTGAATTTGTAAAATATTGGAATGGGATAGTGGGCAGACAGGCTCAAAACTTAGAAGAGAAAAAGCTGTCTTAATTTGCTCAAAGTTTTTTCATGGAATCTGAGGCATGTGAGAGAAGAAAGCTGAGATTGAACATGTATCTCAGGAGATTCAGATTACATGGAGAGCCTCCACTGTTACAAATGGTAGTCGTTTTTTAATTTTGTAAAGAAATGAGTGAATGTTCAGAATGTTACCAGTGAAAAATGTTTCAGAAATATTTTTCTCTTTTTTTATTATGTTGTTAGCCACCATATAGTACATCATTAGTTTGCTTTTTTATAAGATTTTATTTATTTGAGAGAAAGAGAGTGAGAGAGCAAGCACAAATTGGTGGAGAGACAGAGGGAGTAACAGACTCCTCACTGAACAGAGAGTCTGATGTGGGATTCGATCCCAGGACCCTGAGATCATGACCTGAACTGAAGGCAGATGCCTAACCGAATGAGCCACCAGGCACCCCTCAGAAATATTTTTCTTAAACTTTTCATTTTTTTTTTTGTATCACAATCTTGCATACAGAAGTTCTGCCTGATTTAGCACCGTATTATATATTTATCTTATGTTTAATACATGCATATTATTTCTCGTTCTTTCAAGGCTTTAATTCTCTTTATTGCCTAGAACAGTTTGAAAACATCTGATATAGTTTGTAACACATTTTGGAGTTCAGAAAATTGATGCTCCAAAGGCAAAATGGCCAACCGTTACCCAGCAAATTAGGACTAGAATACAAATGTCTTCTTCCCACTAACACCTTTTCTATCATGTCTGGAAACAAAGATGATAGCAGGATACAGTGGGGGGGAAATGCTTGAAGGACTCCTTCAGTGAGGTATAGGGAAAGGGAAAAGAGATGACAAGGATGAATTAAGAAAGAAGCCTCATTGGGATGAATTAAGAAAGAAGCCTCATTGGGAAGAATTCAGACGCCAAGAGTAGAGAAGGGAAAGAATGTGTCCTACTCTGGGAGAAGAGGATTATCTTGAGGTCACTCACAGTCATCACATAGGTTGTAGGCCCATGTAGAGACCATGCACATGGTTCCTTCATGGACAGGTTCTTCAGGCAGGTTGACCAGTTTCACATAGTCATTGAGTTCAACACTTTCTCCCAGCTTGATTAACATGAGGTCATGCTCAATAGAAGTGGTTGAGAAGTATGGATGTTGGATCATCTTCACATGGCCAACTACTTGTATATCCTTTTCATTGTCATTTGATGGATTTGTAATCCCCAAGACCACCTGAAGCTTTCTGGAACAATGTAGTTGTTTGAGAGAAGACTTGGCAGAGATTATTTATTCATCCTTATGAGCCTTTATTAGCCCCCTCCCACAGACCTTATTCTCTACTACTGAACATGTCCCCAGAAAGCCTCCCTAACCCCACTTCATTGGGCAGTGGCACCAGGCAGGGTTGCGGGTCTCTGCCCAACCAGAGAATCCGAAGCACAAAGTGGCTTTGAGGGCTTATTACTCACGGTAAGTTGCAGTGTGCAGCTGTGATCACCCAAAGGGGGTCGATCAGAACTCCAACACAGGGCAAGTAATCAGATTTCAGGTAGACCAGGTATGGGGGAGTGATGTCATTTCGGTAATTTGGATCAAAAGCCAGAGCAACTGGAAAGAGAAAAATAGACAGGAAATTCTGAGATTTTTGCAGGGATCACTAGAAAAAACAAAGGAAAATTACTTAATAGGTTTAAGTTCCTACCCTTCTCCCCAGTACCTTTTTCTGTAAGCTAAATTTGCAAACAGGCTTACTTTCTTCTAAAAACATGAATAAAATGATAGAAACATATCAATTTCAAAAGATAAAGGGGCTTCCCTTTTATTGTCAATAAATATTTTTCAGATTAAAATGCAGGTTTTCTTAAATATCTTCTACAATTCAGTGAACATATGTTAAATCAACTCCTGGAGAACTTACTATTTATACTTTTTTAAGAATGCTTTTACCAGTCCCACCCCTTGCTCCCTACAGCAATGCAAGGCAAAACAATATAACTGCCATTTTAAAGAACGGGCCAACTGCTATCACAATCTGAGGAGGGGGAGATAGTTCAACAGGTTAAGTGTGAGCACCTCGTATATGCCAGGCTCTGTTACAGGGGTTTGGGCTATACACAGAATGAAGCAGAGAAATACCCCTGCTCTTATACATTCTGATGAGAGAAGACATTCTATAACAGTAGACACGAAACATAAGTAAATGGCCTAGTGTATTACAAGGTGATTGGTGCTGTGGGAAAAAATAGTAGAATAGAGAAAGAGGAAATAGCAGTACAGAGATGTGCATGTGTGTGGTGGGACATTCTGCAATATTATACAGTAGTCAGGATAGGTAGGCCTTGTGGACAGGATGAGAGATGACCAAAGAAATGAAGGTGGGGGAGTTAGATCATCAGATATCTGGGGAACGGGGATCCAGACAGAGGAAACAGTTGGAGCAAGAGTCCTAAGACTTTTTTTTTTTTAAAGATTTTATTTATTTATTTGACAGAGTGATCACAAGTAGGCAGAAAGGCAGGCAGAGAGAGAGAAGGAAGCAGGTTCCCTGAGGAGCAGAGAGCCCAATGTGGGCCTCGATCCCAGGACTCTGGGACCATGACTTGAGCCAAAGGCAGAGGCTTTAACCCACTGAGCCACCCAGGTGCCCCATCCTAAGACTTTTTTATGAAGCATCATAAAAGCCAGTTTGGCTGGCATGGCAGGTGAAGGGGAGAAGAGCAGGAAAGGATGGATGCAAGAGCCATGATGCAGAGTTTTGTAAAGCCTCATAAGGATGTGGGACTTTCTTCTGAAGGAATGTGGAACAGCATCAGGGTTTTGTGTAAGGCAGTGATGGTCATTTCCTTATGGAGAAATGTTGAGTGTAGAGGTAGAAAGCAGAGAGGCCTGATAGGGGATTTATATGATAATCCGGGCAGATGATAGTGTCTTGGCCATTGTGAACAGTGGAGGTGGTGAGATGTGATTGGATTTAGGATATATTTAGAAGAGAGAACCAACAAAATTTTCCAAACAGATTGAATGTGGGGTGTGAGAGAAAGATTTTATGAATGCCTCCAAGGTTTTTGCTTGAGTAACTGGAAGCTGTAAGGACAAGACCAAAAACCCTTGAATGCTCTGCTGTGTCTATTAGTTGAACCTCTGCTTTCAACCTCTGCCTCTGCTTCTCATTCACTCCTGACGGCAGCAGTCCTGTTCCGGATGGGCCCAGAGTTGGATCACAGTCTTCCCTGGTATTAGGGTTTCAGTGTCCATGCCTCCCCAAAGAGCATGCAAGCAATAAAGCTGTTTGGTTTGGTATTAGTGTTTCAATGTCCATGCCTCCCCAAAGAGCATACAAGCAATAAAGCTGTTTGGTTTGGTATTAGAGTTTGGTATTAGGGTTTCAATGTCCATACTTCCAAAAGAACATATGAGCAATAAAGCTGAGGTGAGGCAGGCAGCCAGTGTCACCGGTGGAAAGCTGATGGGGGCAGTGGCAGTGGTGAGGGAGAGTTGGTTCTACACACTTGTAGTCTGGAACATGCCTCCTGTCTCTATCCGTCTATCTTTCATGATTCCCCTAGGATTTCTCTTTGGCAAGTAAAGAGAAAAATGTGAAGATACTCACCAGGCAGGTTCAAGAGAGTCCAGAAGGAGATAAACTTCATATTGATTTCAAAAGCCTTTTCAAAGGATGAAGTTCAGCCTAGGGTCTCTGGAAAGGATGCAGAGGAGGGGGTGGAAAAGGACTAAGTAAGATATAGCAAGAAGGGGTTCCAGGGTTGAAAACAAAATGATGTGAATTCCTTTAGTGGCAGGTTTCAGCTCCCAAAGAGATGTCCACTGGTCAGAATGGGGAATGATGTCAGGTATCAGAAGGACAAGAATGGAGAGCAGGTGATTTGGTCCCTGACAGAGAATGGATCTGGAATTCAGCATTTTGCTTTCCCTTTTTGGGCGAAAACATACCTAATCTGAGAGATGTTGGAGCTCAGAGTGTTTCCCAGCCCCCTTTTTTCTTGTCCAAACTTTGTCAAACTCTGAAATCAGGTCCTTCAGGACAGTGACCCCTCCCATCTGTGTGATGCTAACCCCTGGTTGTGTGACACAGACATTTGTCTCCAGCGGCCATTACCCAGCCAGCTGGT
This sequence comes from Lutra lutra, assembly GCF_902655055.1. Lineage (NCBI taxonomy): Eukaryota > Metazoa > Chordata > Mammalia > Carnivora > Mustelidae > Lutra > Lutra lutra. Next base: position 96,478,979 of record NC_062288.1, read on the forward strand.
GCTGGTCTGACCCCTCTGCCTGACACTGAACCCCTCCTTGAGATAGACCAGCTTTTCCTTTCATGACACTGTTCATCCACTCATTTATTCAAACAGCTGGCCAGTAATTTATATTATGTGTCTGACTTGTGCTAGGCTCTGTGCTCACTGTAGAGGATGCCTAATGTGAAGATGCTTCTCTGCCTTCAGGGAGCCTATAGACTAGTGGGAATGATAGGTTTATAAGAAGGCAATTATAAAACAAAGCGTTCAGAGCTAAAACTCTACCGATATCATTGTCTAGGTGGAAATATTAGCAAAACACATTGTCCGTTACATGATTTGGATCCAAAATATATAAGGAAATCTTTAAACTCAACAACAAGAACATGAATAACCCAATTAAAAATGCACCAAATATCTGAACAGATACCGTCTCAAATGCATTAGTCTGTTGAGGCTATGATAACAAAATACTATAGACTGGGGATCTTGAACAACTGACATTTATTTTCTCACAGTTCTGGAGGCTAGAAGTCCATGATCAAGGTGCCAGCAAATTCATTTTCTGGTGAGAGCTCTCTTCCTGGCTTTGTAGGCTACTGTATCCTCCTGTGGTACGTCCTCTATATTTATGTATACAGCTCTCTGGTGTCTCTTTTTATAAGGACACTAATCCTATCAGAACAGTGCCCCACCCTTACTTAGGACCTCATTTCTCCCAAATTATTTCCTTCTAGGACCTATCTCCAAATACAATCACTTTGGGGTTTATGGTTTCAACATAGGAATTTTGGGAGGACGCAGTTCATTCCACAACAACAAAGAGGAAGTATAGATGACAAGTAGTATAGGAAAAGATTCTCAACATACATTAGGAAATTACAAATTAAGGCAACAATAAGATACCACTACACACCTGGTAGAATGGCTAAAGTTTGAGACCAAGAACACCAAATGTTGGTGAGGTTGTAAAACAGCAAGAATGTTCATTTATTGCTGGTAGGAATACAAAATGTATAGCCACTTTGGGAGATGGTTTGGTGGTTTCTTAAAATCTAAACATAGTCTTACCATACGATGTAAGAGAATGGTTGAGTTTCATTCTTCTACATATAGCTGTCCAGTTTTCCCAGCACCATTTATTGAAGAGACTGTCTTTTTTCCACTGTATATTTTTTCCTGTTTTGTCGAAGATTATTTGACCATAGAGTTGAGGGTCCATATCTGGGCTCTCTACTCTGTTCCACTGGTCTCTGTGTCTGTTTTTATGCCAGTATCATGCTGTCTTGGTGATCACAGCTTTGTAGTAAAGCTTGAAATCAGACAACATGATGCCCCCAGTTTTATTTTTGTTTTTCAACATTTCCTTAGTGATTCGGGGTTTCTTCTGGTTCCATACAAATTTTTGGATTATTTGCTCCAGCTCTTTGAAAAATACCGATGGAATTTTGATCAGAATGGCATTAAAAGTATAGATTGTTCTAGGCAGTATAGACATTTTAATAATGTTTATTCTTCCGATCCAAGAGCATGGAATGGTCTTCCATCTTTTTGTCCTTTTTGTGTCTTTTTCAATTTCTTTCATGAGTCTTACACCGTACACAAAAATAAACTCAAAATGGATAAAAGACCTCAATGTGAGACAGGAATCCATTAGAATCCTAGAGGAGAATATAGGCAGTAACCTCTTCAGCCACAGCAACTTCTTTCAAGATATGTCTCCAAAGGCAAAGGAAACAAAAGCGAAAATGAACTTTTGGGACTTCATCAAAATCAAAAGCTTCTGCACAGCAAAGGAAACAGTCAACAAAACAAAGAGGCAACCCACGGAATGGGAGAAGATATTTGCAAATGACAGTACAGACAAAAGGTTGATATGCAGGATCTATAAAGAACTCCTGAAACTCAACACACACAAAACAGATAATCATATCAAAAAATGGGCAGAAGATATGAACAGACACTTCTCCAATGAAGACATACAAATGGCTATCAGACACATGAAAAAATGTTCATCATCACTAGCCATCAGGGAGATTCAAATTAAAACCACATTGAGATACCACCTTACACCACTTAGAATGGCCAAAATTAGCAAGACAGGAAACAACTTGTGTTGGAGGGGATGTGGAGAAAGGGGAACCCTCTTACATTGTTGGTGGGAATGCAAGTTGGTGCAGCCACTTTGGAGAACAGTGTGGAGATTCCTCAAGAAATTAAAAATAGAGCTTCCCTATGACCCTGCAATTGCACTACTGGGTATTTACTCCAAAGATACAGATGTAGTGAAAAGAAGGGCCATCTGTACCCCAATGTTTATAGCAGCAATGGTCATGGTTGCCAAACTGTGGAAAGAGCCAAGATGCCCTTCAACGGACGAATGGATAAGGAAGATGTGGTCCATATACACTATGGAGTATTATGCCTCCATCAGAAAGGATGAATACCCAACTTTTGTAGCAACATGGATGGGACTGGAAGAGATTATGCTGAGTGAAATAAGTCAAGCAGAGAGAGTCAATTATCATATGGTTTCACTTATTTGTGGAGCATAACAAATAGCATGGAGGACAAGGGGAGTTAGAGAGGAGAAGGGAGATGAGGGAAATTGGAAGGGGAGGAGAACCATGAGAGACTATGGACTCTGAAAAACAATCTGAGGGTTTTGAAGGGGCGGGGGGTGGGAAGTTGGGGGAACCAGGTGGTGGGTATTGGAGAGGGCACGGATTGCATGGAGCACTGGGTGTGGTGTAAAAACAATGAATACTGTTACGCTGAAAAGAAATTTAAAAAATTAAAAAAAAAAAAAGAAAAAAATCTTACCATATGAGCCAGCAATCACTCCCCTGGTTATTAACTAAATGAACTAAAAACTTATGTCCACAGAATCTTACACCTGAATAATTACAACAACTTTAGTCATAATTACTAAACCTTGGAAGCAACCAAGATGGGTAAATGGATAAACAAAGTGTGGTGTATCCACACTGGAAAATGTATTATTCAGTGATTTTTAAAAAATGAGCTATCAAGAGATGAAAGAAAAAAAATGATGAAACACATAGAGAATCCTTAAATGCATATTACTAAGTGATAGAAGCCAGTTCTAAAAATATTATATATTGAATGGTTCCAATTTATGACATTTTGAAAAAAAGCAACGTATGGAGGCAGTAAAAAGATGAGTGGTTGTCAGAATTTGGGGAGATGGGGAGAAGAGTGAACAGGAAGAGCATGGGGCATTTTTAGGGAAGTAAAATGATTCCATATGATAGTCTAATTGTAGATACAGGACATTATGCCTTTGTCCAAACCCATAATACTATATAACATAAAGAGCCAACCCTAACATAAGCTATGGACTTTGGTTACTAATAACGTATCGGTATTGGTTCATCCGCTATAACAGTTATACTACATCAGTGCAAAATACTAAAAAACAACAACAACAACCGACTGCTTAGTGGTAGACTATTCTGGGGATATAGGTATACACTGTAAAATTCCTTCAGCTTCATTGCATGTTTAAAATTTTTTATAATAACATGTGGGAGAAAATTTTAAGTCTTTAGTTAATTAACATATAGTGTAATATTAGTTTCAGGTGTAAAATATAGTGACTCAATACTTCCATACATCACCTAGTGTTCATCATAGCAAGTGCCCTCCTTAATCCCCATTGTCTATTTTTACCCAGGCCCCACTCTTTCCCCTCTGTAACCACCAGTTTGTTCTCTGTAGATATGAGTCTGCTTCTTGGTTTGACTCTCTCTCTCCTTTTTTCCCTATTCTCATCTGTTTTGTTTTCTAATGTGGGAAAAGTTTTTTTTTTTAATTGAATTATGTGCCTTGAGCACAAAGTTAAAGATACTTCTTGAGTGTATATTGTGTGAAAGGAAAGAGTTTCTAAAAAATTATACTTTACCTGGGTCTTAGAGAAGGGGAAGGAGCTTGTCTGGCATAAAAAGAAGAGAAAAAATAATTCAAAAGAAGGGTAAGTCTTCTGTAAATGCAAGAATATGTGAAACAACATGGTGTGTTTGTGGAATAGCAACCATGTGTTACAGCAGAAGTGTTAACCAGGTGGAGAGAGAAACAGGAATTATATAATGAAAAGTCTTATTATGTAAGCCTTGCATATACAAGACTTGCATAAGTCCTTATTGTGTGAGAGATAAGGATCCAATAAATTTATTTTATGAAATTCTATTGAATATTTTGGACAGACCCTAAGCCCAGTGGGTTTATTGCAATTTCCTTTCCTTGGGTGTGAGACCTGTGACTTCCTTTGAACTAATAAAATATGGCAAAATTATGGGATTTCATTCTGATAATTACATTGATAGAGAATATTAACATTGTGTATACACACACATATACACATCCATCTTGCTAGCATGCACAAGAGAGATTCTTCCCACTGGCATGGGGTCATGAACAGACACACTGAGGAGACCTAAGTGTATGGATGACCTCTCTGCACTAAGGATAGCTTCAAGGACCCGAGGGCAGCTTTCAGGGGACAGCCCACAAAATGCGAGTATCTGGTATCATACAACCAGAGGGAAATGAATTCTGCCAACAACCTGAATAAGCCTAGAAGCAAATTCTTACCTTAAACTCTTGCTAGACCCTGAATGGAGGACACACCTAAGCCATGCTTGAACTCCTGATTCGCAGAAACTGTGAGATAATATGTGCTCTTTTAAGTTGTTCAATTTGTGGCAATATTTTTATGCAGCAATAGAAAACCAATACAAATGCATACTGTGTACCAGCACTTTATTAGCTATTGATGATTTAGTGGTAAGGAAGATGAGATGATAAAGTCTAACAGGGAAGATGGGTATAAGAAAACCTGCCGTCATGAATGTCAGAATGGCGGAAGGAAAGGGAGGTAGAAGCACATATAGCAGGAACCCTAACATGAGGGTCAGAAGAAGACCTCCTTGAGGAAGTGATATTCGAGGTTTAAAAAATGAGTAGAAGTTAACCAAATAAAGAGATAGGGGGAAAGTCTCTGGGAAGTTGAATGAGGACTCAAAAGAGAAGAGCATGTATAAAAGAGAGTGAAGATAGACCAAGAAGAATCCTCCAGAGCAGACTATTCAGGAATTGTCAAGTAGGCACTGCCTACAAAGAAAACCCAGGAGGCAACCAGAGAGCAGATCAAGGGAGGACATCCTTGGGGTCCATATTTTAGATGGAATAGGATTTATCTTGTTTAAATGGTGATAGGAAGAAGTCAATAGATAGGGGAAGTGGAAAAATATAAAGAAGTAGAGATGCTCAATAGAGCCGTCCATGAGGAAGTCAGAGGAGAAGTGATCCACATCATAAGTGAAGGTAAATATTGGAGACAATAGGGTCTCCCTTCCAGGAAAGATCAAAAGGAATGAGGAAGAAAAGCACTAAGTATGTTTTCAGAGTGGGAAGTAGGAAAGTTGAAATTATCACTGATGGTTTCAACCTCCTAGTTGGATGTCATTCACTGAAGATGAAGCACTGATGGCCAGAGGAGGAGGAGAATGCTTGAGGTGGCCATTATGAAGCATTGTATAGAGAGTGACTTGGGAAATGCAGGATTGCCAGTATGTGTTGAAGACATAATTTAGAAATGATCAGATGATCATTTTATTAAAAACTCTGGGATAATATAAATCTGATTCAGTAAAGGGGACAAAGGGTATTGGGTAATGAGTGAATCAGAGACAGGAAGCAGGGAGAAACTAGGAGCAAGGCTGCTGGAGAAGACAGGCAAACAGAGGGACTTGTGCTTTGGACGGCCAAGAATTACAAGAAAATGAAACATCTTGAATTAAACTTGGCCTTAGTATCCCAAGTTGAGAATTTGATTCTTTTTGTTTATGTGTCAGGAAAAGCTATGGGCTTAGTCATAATCCAGCTTTTTTTTTTTTTTTTTAATTTTTTGCTTTGGTGGAGGAAGAAAAGCAGAGTATATCAGTGTCGTGGAACCAACCTTTCTCCCCTCCCCTGCAATCTCTACAGTTGCATGGATTCACCACCTCTCTCATGGAATGGAATGCCAAATCTCTTCCCTCTTTGTAGAGTCTTTTCTTTCCGTGTCATTATTCTCTCTCAACTCACTGACCCTCTCTGATCCCCTTTCCCTTCCTAATAGATGACCTCATATCACACTGCCACTCCCCTATTTGTGACTTCATGGTTTCTCACTGTGGACCCATACTTTTGGGTGACTTGGAATCCTTTCAATTCCATATTTTTAGGTGTCTTGGTCAATGGGTCATGGATGGTCTATATCTCTCCACTCTATGCTAGGGCAAGAGAGGGACTGAGCATCATTCAGAGCTCTTCCCACTAGCACAGAGCTCTGCTGAAGTCCACGGCTACCACCCATAAATATACAACTCCCCTATTGTCATTGCCCAGACATTATCTAAGATCTAGATCTTTGTCTCCAGCTGTGTGCTAGACATGATCACCTCCATGTCCTTCAAGGATCTCATGTATAACATGCCTGTCTTTCCTGCTCATGACTGTGCTCTGACCTTTTACACATGAAAATATTGGTTCTCTGCATGTTTGTGAACCATCATCTACGCAGACGTCCAAGTCAGAAACTTGGGCATTATTCCAGACACTTCTCTTTCTACTCACAGTCAATACGTGTAAACTCTACAGGTTCTGCTTCTTCAGTATCTCCCAATTCATAAATTTGATGAGGTTCTACCATAGAGGTTTTAATGACACCTCCCTCTGATCCCAACAGGATAAAAATCTAAATTCCTTCACCAAACAGGTCAGGCCCTTCCACAATCTAAACCTTGTTCACCTATAAATAATAATCTTTTATCACATCTTGCCTCCTCCCCTGCAGACAATTTACTTTCTACCCTCCAGTATTATTTATTTAGATATATTTTCCAGAACATGCCACATTTTTGTCCTTTCTGACTTACTTAACTGTTCCCTCAGATTTACAATATTCTCTCCTAATTTGTCTGCCTATTTGGTGAAATGTCCTCCCGCTGTGACACCTGAATTTTTTTTTCTCTGCTCTCCTTTTTTTCTCTGCTCTCTTCTTATCTCCATTTTAACAATAGCCATAAGGTGTTATAACTGGCTGCTTGATGGCCAAGCATAGGTCATAGTCTCTCAAGTGTCCCTAGCATATGCAATGTCTGCTAAGGAGCTGACAACTCGATACTTTTTGAAAGGAATGAACACTTGACAGGCACGTTGCTACATTTCTCATCATGCTGGCAGTTAACATATAAAGAGATCGGCGGTCAAAGCATGAGTTCTTAGTGTCTTTTTTTTTTTTTTTAACTGAATGTTCTCTACTTGGATTCTATCCAAGAGCAAGAAAGGTCAAGAGAGTTGTGAATTCAGTATAGAAATCATGAAGATGTTTTCCTGGGGGACAGAGGAACAGAGTGCCTCAGTGGGTATTAATCGTTTTCATGATCCATCTTGCATAGTGATGGACTTCTGTGAAGAACGCTTCACTTCCCAGGGTGACACTTCCTTTGTCCCAGCACAAGATTCCATGTAGCCTCCCATTGCAGATGGCTGGAGCAGCTGAGACTTCCTGCCAGAGAGAGGGAACAGGAGGTCAATGTTGCTTTGTCTTCATGGAAAAAGAATAAATTCAAAGACATAGCGTATTATAGACTCAGAGGCATCTAAAGGACTAGACTCATTTTTCTTGAAAAGTAACAACCCTTTCTTCACATCCACCTAGATCTCACTTTTCTTGGTTCAAGCTTCAGCCCAACCTGAGTGCAGGCAGGAGGAGAAATGACAAATAGTTCTACCGAGAACTATAAAATGAGGGAAGAAGAATTAATGACCAACCCAAAGACCTGGGGGGAGAAGAAAGGGACTCCAGGCCTTTTGGATGAGCACCATTTGATTTTCTACAATCACCCCTCCTCTTCATGGACCCCTTGCAATCTTTCTATCTGAAGAAAGGAAAAATACCTTGACTTTAGATATGATGTTCAAAGGTTTTCCCACACACATGATGTGTACTGCTATTCTATTTCCTACCGCATTCTTGCAGTAATTGAAGGGATGAGAAGGCTGGTTTATCCACGTCAGGATGTCAGGGTCACTAACTATAGGGGAAAAAAAGACAAATGAAGTCCACGGTTACTGTGCTTGTCACACATACTCTTGTGATGACTCCCTCCCTACTTTGTGAACACATTCCATCCTTCTGAGGGCTTCTCATTCAGTATCTATGTCAGAGCTGCAGATTCAGATCATGACGTTCTCCTTACATCAGACAACAGATCTGTCATTCTCCGTCTCCTCCGCCTAATTTAGAAACCTTTGAAAACCCACCAGAAGATTATAAATGACCATGAAAACAGACACAAACCCATTGTCCCTAAGAAATCTTTATATTTGGCATCTACTTCAACTTTTTTATATTTAATCATTTAATTTTTATATTTACATTTAACCATAAAGGGAGAAACTATTTGTAATGTGTCTAAAGCTGCTTTTTTAATGAAATAGATAATTTATAAATGGATTATTTATAAGTGTGTGTATAAGAATACGTATATATTTCCCCCAAAGAAGTCAGAGTGTTCATCTCCCTCATTGTAATTGTTACTCTACTGTTAACCTCAGAATGCAAGATTTCTAACCAATATAATTCTAATCTCTGGTGGGGAGAGACAAGGAGGAAGGCAACAAAAAACAGATTAGATACTGCTCAAACTAACCCTAGTGTTGCTTACAGAGCAGGATTTTTCTGATAGTGTATCAACCTGATGTCCTAAAACAGAAAGTGTCAAGTCAAAAAAGAGAGGGGAGTTATGTTCAATTTTAGGTTTTTAACCTTGAATCGAAATGTGTAGAATAAACAAGGTGAAAGTAACCAAGCACTTGAAATAATGAATTCCTAATAAATATCCAAACTCTTACACCAAAGAGCTTACAGAATTAGATTGTCACTATGATTCTGACATGCAGAACCCATGTGATAAAAACTTTGTATGATTTTATTTTGTTTTCAAACAGTATGCAACAATTTACTTTTGCAATTACTTTGAATAAGACTTGAAAGTCAAGGATAAAAATCATAAACTTTAATTTTTCCAGATAATTTATTCACGGGGGACCTGGATGGCTTAGTGGTTTAAGCCTCTGCCTTCAGCTCAGGTTATGATCTCAGGGTCCTGGGATCGAGCCCCATATTGGGCTCTCTGCTCAGCAGGGAGCCTGCTTCCTCCTCTCTCCCTGCCTGCCTCTCTGCCTACTTGTGATCTCTGTCTGTCAAATAAATAAAATCTTTAAAAAAAAAAAGAAAATATATTCACTTAGATTCCCAGAAATTTTCTTCTGAATTAAAAATGAAACTGCCAAATACTGAGAATATAAAATTCCCACTTTTTATTTGTTTTTATGGGACAGATGGATTGTTCTGGGGTCATCAGTGATTGATGTCTGATTAATCTGATTTTAATTAATTAAATTAATTAATTAATTATTATTATAATTAATTATAAATAAATAAATAAATAAAAATAAATTAAAAATAAATAAAAATAAAAATAATTAATAATTAATAATTAATTAATTAATTATTAATTAATAAATTAATTAATTTAATTAATTAAACTGATTAATGTCATGACAATTGCATCAGTGAACACAGCTTCAACAAGACAATCAATGTCACCTTTGTAAAATCAGCCAATCTGGGGGTACCTGGGTGGCTCCGTGGGTTAAGCCTCTGCCTTTGGCTCAGGTCATGATCCCAGGGTCCTGGGATGGAGCCCTGCATCAGGCTCTCTAATGAGCGGGGAGCCTGCTTCCCTCTTCCCCTCTGCCTGCTTCTCTGCCTACTTGTGATCTCTCTCTCTGTGTCAAATGAATAAATAAAAATCTGTAATAAAAAAAAATAAAATAAATAAAATAAAATCAGCCAATCTGACCCCCTGCAATAAACATGCCTGAAAGTGCCAAACAATGAACAACCACCATGCCCCTACAGATGTAAACTTCTTTATGCCTCTGAAAGTCCTCCAATCTCTGTACCAAAAGCTTTCCCCAAGCCCCATCTAGGCCCAGTACTCTGTTCTGCTCAGTAAGACTGGTGTCTGCTCAGCTTTGTTCCTCCTTACTATAATCATTAATAAATTTATCTTTATCATTTCATTTCAGATAGTGAGTGGTGGCCCCATTATCCTTTGACAATCCCTAAAGAGAGTATGACAGGTTTTTAGCAGCCACATGAAGTAAAGACCCACCAATAACCAGCAAATGCGTAAGAAAGCAACTTTCTTCATAAAGTGCCCTTGGTAAAACATGCTCCTGCAGAGACTGGATTTTCTCTGCCCATGCCAAGAGAGCTCAGAGGCTAGAGGCATGCATGCTGGCAATAGGGTCTGTGGCAATTTTTCTCAGAGGTAGGTCAAGGCCAGAGAGACACCAACAGTATGTCATAATCAAAATCAACCCCCCTGTGCAGGCCCTGGTGTCCACCTGTGAGGGGCAGCTCTTGGGGAAAGCAGTAGGTATTAAGAGTTGCACTCTGTGGGTGGGAAGAGCTCTCTCAGCTACCCTCATCTCTCAGGGTCTGCTTAAGTGAATCATCATCAACATAGACTGGGTTGTCTGTGGCAGGGGGTGGGAAGTGTCCTCTGTCATCTCGCTGTATGTTCTGTTTTTGTTTTTCTCACTGCTGTTGGATGGATTGCGTGGTGGACTTTCAGCAGCTGTCAATGAGACAGTAAGCCAGCTTCCCACAGGACACCTTGACACTGTTCTTAGGGTGAGGACTTCTAGTTCCTCCACTGTTACCTGAATTCAGTTCCCTGGGCTCTGGTCTTGAATATTCTAGAGATAGGACAGTTACTGCCTGGTCCACTCATTAGTGTCAGATTGGCTGCTCTGTATCAGTCTCTGGATGATATTTCTTGGCTTACAATCTTGGTAGGATAAGGTCCTGGCAATAATCACTGTAGGGTCATTACCTCATGGCAAGCATTCCTTTCAAGTATATTCCTCCACATTTTTTCCCAGCTCCAAAACCTCCTCAGGATGAAGAACACAGATTCAAACACTTACGGTTTTTGTATTCATTCCAAGTCCAGGTTGGGATAAAGCAGGAATCATTAAATGTTAAGGGCTCCATAGATATGGCTATGGTCCCCACATGGGAGTTGAGTACAGCAGGCTTGGACAGTTTTATCAGCATCAGGTCATTCTCCAGAGATCGTGCCTTGAACTCCGGGGCAGGTATAATCAATGAGTAATTCCGTATCTGCTCTTTCTTATTTCTGATGCTGGGTTGATAAACTCCCAGTCGGATTTTAATGCTTTGGAAGAAAGAGGGCAGGGAGTTGGGAAAGAGAAGGTCACAGAATTGTCAGAATGGCAACAAATGTCAGAAGTGACCTCCCCAGTCATCTTCATTTTCTCTCTCATACCTGAGAACTGAAGTGACCTGCTTTGGTTTGTCAAATTGTACTAGTAGTTTACAGGGTTGTTGTATTAGGGTCTAGAGTCAGTGTATATATAAAATCTGGCATGTATCAGTCACCTAGAGCACACAGTACAGTCTAGTTTTATTATTGGTACTAAGATTTGGAAAATCTGAGTGGGTAAGTAATAGAGATGTGCCTTTACCATGTTGTCTCAAGCAATTCTTGAGCAAGTATATAATACCCTTCATTTCTAGATATTCTTAGGTCCTCTCAAGCCCATGTCACTATATTTGCAATGTGCTGCCTTCTTTATCATTGATCCCCAAGGCTCTTTGTCTATCAGGATTCCCATTATGATTTTCCATTGTATTTCCTGGACACATTCAAACACACCCACTTCATCATCAGGAGTCCAATTGTGCCACAGATACAAGCACTATTTCCTACCAAAAACAGTTCATGCACTAGATCTGGCTGAGAAAAGAATATAGAATTTTCCAACCCCCATTCTTGGAGGGGATGAACTATCTTTCCTTTGTATGTCTTATCATGTGCAGAGCAGGGGGTCCATCTGTGTTTGAATAAATGGTCTTGAATGATCAGGTAGCTGAGAACTGAGTTTTAAATGAGCCTTGTAGACTCTTGAAACTCTCAATAGGTCCCAGGTACACAGCACATTCTCATGCAGTCACAGCAGGGATGCAGATTTACAAGGGAGAGCAGGATTTTGTGCATTGTTCCCTTGTCCTTCTCCTGTTGCCTGCATCCTGTGGCTTCTGCCTGACTCTTCCCCTCACCCTGTAGGCATTTCCCTACTCACTACAGGCCACATTGGTCTTAAAGTTGGCCAAATACCTTCATTACTTCAGGGACTGTACGTACCCTCTACCTGGAATGTTCTCCCAGGCTTTATGCATTCAGCTGCCTCCTCCTCTTCCTGTTGGTCTCCTCTCTACAATGTGGCCTAAAATGACCACCTTACCTAGAGCAGATCTCTGGTTTCATTCCTGTATGTTACAGCTTGCCATTCTTTGGTGTTTCATTTTGGGGTGTTTATTTGTTTTGGTTTACGTCCTCTACCAGAATATAAGCTTCAGGAGAGAAAATTTATTTCCATCTTGTTTTCTTGCTCTTTTCCCAGTGGATTAAACAGTTCCTAGACATAGTAAATGCCTAATAATATGTTGAATGAATAGATATTATTTATTCTCCATGAGAGAGTCTCCTGATACCTTCCTATTGATCTCCTCCTAAACCACCCAAATTGGTGTTATTTTTCCTACTGGGAAGGAGATCCTCTCTCTTCTCTGGTTTTCCTGTCCCTTAGAATGTCATTAAGGCTGGTTGGGATGCCCCACCAAACCTGCTTTTGTTTAAACAGATCCCTCTCAGCTCCCAGGAACAAAGGGATACTTACGGTAAAGGGCAGTGGGCAGCTGTCAGTACCCACTCAGGGTGAATGAGAGACCCCACACAGGGTTCTGATCTGGACTGCAGATAGACTATGTATGGAATAGTAAAATCTTCTGGTAAGTTCAGGTCATCATCTTTAGAATCTGTGGCCAGAATAACTCCTAAATAATTAATAGAGTCACAGGTAGAAAGAGAGTCAAACAGAATGAGAGGCAAGAGTTGGCTAGGGTAGTTTTTCTCTGACCTGGGGCTTTTAAAGATAATACCAGGGACTCCAAATTATTTTAAACATCATTTTAAAAATCAGAAGGAATCATACATGTCACCAAAACTATATGCATTAGGGACCTTGACACATGTCTTTGTTTGAAATGGAAATATATTAAAATTCTGTGAGACTAACTCATGCGCTGATCAGAAACCCTGATTGGCAGTGTCGTATATTACAAAAAGGGGCGAGGGGATGCATTAGTCCTTTCAAACCAATATATATATTTTTTCAAAACATTATTTTTAACTAACTTCTGCCAAATAAACAAGAAAGTCATAATTACATACCACCTGACTTTGGCAGTGAGAGGGATGGAAAGGCTTGGGACAGGGATATAAGGCTTCTAGTGTACCTGACCCACCTGCCTTCCCCGCACCTCCTCTGGGTCCACCTGCCCAGAGGGCGATGTGGCTGCCCAGAAAAAGTGGCAGTCCAAAAATCCCACACCTGAGTCTCAGGAGAGAGTGGGGCACTATAGTGACTTATCCCACCATGACCACAGGGTTCAGAGGGACTGTGAGAGCACCCTGATGGGATAAGTCAGCAGAAGGAGTGGTTCCTTTTGTTTCCTTCAACAGTTAATTGAAAGAAATGCCCACCCCTTCCTGTCTCCTCAGTTGTGGCTACCTATTTCCCTTCTGACCCACCCCACCTATCCCTCTCCAGGAAGCCAAGGCTAGCTGCTCACCAGCTGTGCTTAGAAGAGTGAAGATGAGACAGGGCTTCATGGCAGGCACAAATCTTGCCAGAAGTGCACTAGTTGGATCAAGCTGCAAACCGTCCCAGTCTTTAGTCCAAGTGTCCTTTGCCACGATAGCTGGATAGAAACTTCAATTGGGGCTTAGAGGAAGAAGCAAGGATCTCATAGCAGTCTTGAGACTAGCGCTGCTCAAAACCCAGTTATATGATGCCCAGCTTGGCACTGTCTCTGATGCAGGGTGGAAGAGAAGGAGCAAACCAATTCAAGCACCTGATGCCTCCTCTCTGATCGCAAATATCTCAGGAGTTTGATGTATCTGCTGACATTTTTCTTCCCCTCTCTGTGACATGGCCTTTCTTTGTTGTCCCATCCTCCCTTTGTGACTGTGTCCCTCCCTGTCACCCTCATTTGCCATCTCCCTTCTTCTAAAGGGTCTTTCTGCCATTCATAGAGACTCACCAAACATTCAGATAATTTATTTAGAAATAAATTTAATAAACCATCCCTTGCTCCCCATTTTCATGAAGAGGAAGCTGTGGTCCTCATGGAAGTTATTGGCAAAATCAGGACTCAGACTGAATCTCTGGATTTCCTCTGACAAATTGAACTTGATCTGAACCCTGTGCTCCCAGAAACAGTGACTGTTAAAAATCCTCAGAATTTTGGGTTTGGAGAAATGGCTTACCACAAAGAACTACCCTTCTGCACAGGAGTTACGAGACTTTGCTACTCTTTCTTGTGGCTCCCATAAAACTCGGGATGAGTCTCTTGTTTTCCTGTGACAAAACCAAACACAGACCTTTCCTCTTTTACTTGCACCTGCTAAGGTGGCCAGAACTGACCCTCCCATCTCCCTGTTCTTTGTCTCATGAGTGATTAGCTAAGCTTAGAATTCCTTTTTCCCCTGAAACTGGTTAGACACAGAAAACACTTTTTGTTCAGCTGACTGAGAAGTCCCCTGACTGAAAACAGTTGTTTTTGTCAACTACAAAACTCCCCACCTGTAAACATGTTTATTTCTCCCTAAGGAGTCTTAAGGCAAAATCATCCTGCTGAGACACTCTGATCTTTGGATCTGGGGTGCTCTTACTGCAATAGTCTGAATAAAATCATTCTTCTTACTTGTTCAGTTTTTGTCTTTGACATTTATTACTCTCCAATGTGCTACACTCCTGTTTTAAGTTAGCCTTATATGGGAACTTAACTACCCTCCACCCGCTGCAGAGATATGAGACAAATAGTGGGTTCCATCAGAGACAGTTTTCTGTTTCTGATGTGTCCTTCCTTCTCTGGCTTTGGTATCAGACTCATGTTGGCTTCTTACAATGAGTTTGGAAGTGTTCCCTCCTCTTCAACTTTTTGGAAGAATCTGAGAAGGATGGGTGTTAATTTCTCCTTAAATGTTCACTAGAATTTGCCAGTGAGGGTTTTCTCTATTGGGAGATTTTTGATTACTGAGTCAATCTCTACTCCTCACTGATCTGTTCAGATTTTCTAATTATAAAGTGTTCACAACAGTGAGTTCTAATGGGAAATAGGAAATGCTATGTAATGCTTATTAAATGAAATGACTGTGACTTTAGTATGTCCACATTTTCCAGGCTTCTGGGGATGCCTTTCTTTCCCAATGTCCAAATATTTCTGTGAAGTTCTATACAGTGATGAAGAGCATGGACTCTGGGGTCTAGCTTCTAGGATTGACAGCAAGACTCATGGCTGTCTTACATTGAAAAAAAATGTTGACCTCTTAAGCTTCATGTAAGGAGGAATATTTGTGCCTATTTCTTGGATAGTTGTGAGACTTGAATATTACTTGAAAGTATGTAGACATATTGAAAAAACTTAATAAGTACTGGTTGTGATGATATTGATGATGATTGTATTTTTCACCTCGGCAACAAGGAGGAATGAATCCTGAATACTAAGAAGGACTAAACCTTCTGTATATCTCTGGTTCACAGAATTGTGCATTTTGGCTCAGCCCTATCCTGGGGCTTGCTGCTCCTAAAGTCAGCGATTTGAGGCTGTTGAGCACCATGAGGGCATCTGGAGCACAGGTGTTCACAGTCTAATATAGCTCTCTCCCCCAAAATAAATTACTTTGCCCTCTCATTGTAACGGTGTTTGGCTCGTGACACACGGTGACGAATGTGAGATCTGAACAGATGTGGGAGGATGAGGGTGGAGCCGGTCCGTAATCCCAGCCTGCCCTGCCCTGCACTCATTCTCAGCTGGCTTCCTTCTCAGACATGAATGTGGGTGATGGGACTTTTGTAAGGTGGTAAGGGCTATGACTAAGTTTTGTGAAGTAAACAGCCTGGGAATTTCACTAAAAACAAACAATATATCTGCTCTGTAAAATCTATTATATGTTTATTGATTAAAAATATAGGGAAAAAACCAGCAGAAATATGAAACAACAATAAAAACTCACTAATTATAACTCCACTTAGCGTTGTCTGCTGTTAGCATGGCTAACATTGCAATACTTTTGGCTCGACCCATTCTCTATAATTTTCACTCAACAAAAAATTGTTAATAATTTTTGACTTTTTAAAAAAGAGCAAGCAGTTTAAGGTTATCAGCAATATTGAGAGGAGGGTACAGAGATTTCCCACATACCCTGTAGCTTTCCCCATTACCAACATCCCCACCAGAGTGGTACTCTTGTTACAAAGGATGAGGCTACACTGACACATTATTACCCATCAAAGTCCATAGTTTAGTATGACTTGTGTCATTAGAGTAGCATATAGAGTATTTTCACTGCCCTAAAAGTCCTCTGAGCTCTGCCTGTTTATGCTTTGCCTGACTTCTGACGCTTGGAAACTACTATTCTTTTTATTGACATCATGATTGTGCCTTTTCCAAAATGTCTTATTGTTAGAATCATACAATATGTAGCTCTTTCAGTTTGCTTCTGTCCCTTAGTGATATGTACTTAAGGTTCCTCCATGTCTTTTTGTTGCTTCATAGCTCATTTCTTTTTAGCACTGAATCGTATTCCATTGGCTGGCTGTCCCACAGTTTATTTATCAATACACCTGTGGAAGAACATCTTGGTTGCTTCCAAGTTTTGCCAATTACAAATAAATTTTCTATAAATATCCATATGTAGCTTTGTGTGTAGAGACAAGATTTCATCTCGATAGCTGGATCATATGATAAGACTATGGTTAGGCAGAGTCCATAGGGGAGATGGGGTACAGATAAACAATTAGACTGAGCTGCTCAGAATACATGACTATCTCCAAAATTAAGTAAAGACTTTTGTATTTCTATCCGTTAAATGAGACAGAACTTCTTAATTGACCTTTAAAAGTACAACTAAAATAATACTAAGATAGTAACTAAATATCTTTATTTTTTTAAAGGCCTTTGAAAAGTTGGGGCTCCTGATGGCTCTGTTGGTAAAGCATCGGCCTTCAGCTCTGGTCATGATCCCAGGAACCTGGGACTGAACCCCAGGTCAGGCTCTTTGCTCAGTGGGGAGTTGCTTCTCCCTCTCCCTCTGCCTGCCACTCTGCCTGCTTGTGCTCTCTCTCTCTGTCAAATAAATAAATACATATATACGTAAATGAAATCTTTAAAAGTATAACTAAAGGCTTTTGAAAATTTTAATTTGATACCAAAATCACTTGCTATAAAAGATGAGTGATGATAATAGTTCACCTTTAAATAATGAATTAAATAAGATTTCTAGGGTTAAAGAGGCTTCTATTTGTCTTATTAAAACAAATTTTCTCCAATGAATTCATCTTGAGCATGTGCTGAAATTCTTTGCTTGTTAATGGAAAAACCAACAAGTGGCTTATGGTGTGTACCAATATGAAGTAAACTTCCACAAGCCTATCTATCCTATATGGGAAAAAATATTTATGCAAAGCTATCTATCCTAAATGAAAAAAAATTACTCAAGGAGCTGTACTTCTATGTGCAGATATTGCTTTATTTTACATAGCTACAAAAGGTCATAACCATGAGGCTGACAGTTGAAAGCCATCTTAGAGTTCTCAGGAGAAAGTGATAAGTAACTGAACTCATCTGTACTATGATTAGACATAGCAAGAAAAAAAACCACTTTTGACTTTAGGTAGTTGTTTCTAATATCAGATTGTTAGCTCTTTATCTATTTCCTTAGTTTTGCCCCAAAGATACCATGTCTTCCCTGGATCTTACGGAATTATGAATTAAGGATTTATTTGTAGTAAATATATGTTGGTGAGGGATATCTCTTCTGACTCTATAAAGTGGCTTATTTCAAATTACAGTATGTTTTCATAAGTCTTTAAAAAAAAGATCTAGTTATTTATTTTAGAGCAAGAGAGACAGAGCATGAGATGGGGCAGAGACAGAATTAGAGGGAGAGGGACAATCCTCAAGGAGATACCCCACCAAGCCTGATACGGGGCTCTATCCCAGGACCCTGAGATCGTGACCTAAGCCAAAAAACAAGTCAGCTGCTTTTCCACCTGAGCCACCGGGGAGCCCGTGTTTTCATAGGTCTTTTTATGTGTTTCTCTGATTACAATGTTCACCCTTAAACAACATGAGTTTGAACTGCATGGGTTCACTTATTTGTGGACTTCTTACAGTACAGAACTGCAAATGAATTTTCTCTTTCTTATGATTTTCCTTTTAAAAAAAAGTTTTATTTATTCACTTGACAGAGAAAGGGTGAGAGAGTACAAGCAGGGGAGGAGCAGTGGAGAGGGAGGTGCAGACTCCCTGCCTAGCAGGGAACCCCAACGTGGGACTCGATTGCAGGACCTACGGATCATGACCTGAGCCAAAAGCAGATGCTCAAATGACTGAGCAACCCAGGAGCCCCTCCTTATGATTTTTTAAAAAATACTTTATCTCAACTTTACTGTAAGAATATAGTATATACTCCATATAACATACCAAATATGTGTTAATCAAACGTTTACGTTATCAGTAACGCTTCTGGCCAACAGTAGGCTATTAGTAGATAAGCTTTGCAGAAGTCATAAGTTACACAAGGATTTCTGACTACGCAGGATGTTGGTGCCCCAGCCCTCATGTTGTTCAAACGTCCACTGGAGTTTAGAAGCAGGTCTGTGCCTTCCAGTCAGCCTCCCCTTTATCCAGTTTCTCTTCCTGCAGCATTTGCATGGAACAGCAATCTATTCAGTCTTATTTATTTGTTTTCTGTTTACCCAATGAGAATACATACACCGTGAAGGTAGGGTTTTGCCTATTTTCTCCTGTTGTATCTTTAGTGCATTTTTAAAGGTGTTGGCCCGCGGTAGGTTTTCAGTAAGTATTTGTTAAGTGGTTGAATAAATGAACAGAATAGTTACATTGTTTCCACTGAGGGATGTGCCAGGTTTATTTAATCAGTCCTCTGTTAAATGGATATTTTTGTTTCTGGGTTTTCAGGATTTCATAGGCGATATATCGACAAGCAGCGTAGGTTACTCTAGTGGACATTGTGGCCTCCTCCTTTACATCCACTCCTTCTCTTCTTGGTGACTCGTCTTACAACTACGCAGTTAAGCAAACGCATACCACGGAGACTTAGATTCTTACAGCAGGAAAAGCCCACCCCTTGCTCTGAGGCTCTGCCCTGTCACTTCCTTGTACATTAATTAGCATAATCCCATTTGATTATTGGCTCAGGGTTGTGCACATGACCAGATTCAGATAAAGACATACAATATGATGATAATCTGCCAGGGCTATCTGGGAAAGAAGGTTTCTAGATCTGGTGGGAGTAACTTTGTTTATCTCTTTCCCTGAATACAGACAAGGGAGATTAGGGCCCTGAGGGCTTTTTGATCACAAGGCTTAATCCCTAGGATAAAGTGACAGAAATGACAGTAAATGAGAGTAATGCACAGGGCAGAGCCAGGAGTAAATTGGGTCCTTGACCTTTTTGCATTGCTGAATCATAACATCGCTGAAGCTTTCCTCATTTCTAAGAGTCCATTAATGCAAGACCTAATGAGTTTGATATTCTATTCCTTGCAACCGAATGACTTCTAAATGCAACCCTCCCATGTATACTTTGTTTTGTTTTTACATGCATGCTTTAATAGGATAGAGTTCTAAAAGTGAAGTTGCTGGGTCAGAGTGTACAAATTTTACAGTTTAATATAAATATACAAATTACAAAGGGTTAGATTTTAAAAAGACAAGAGACAGAAAGTGACAAGAGAAGCTGAAAAGGGACTATAGAATGGTATTAAGAAATAGGATTTTTTTTTTTGTACTTCTCTTCAGGCCAGCCCTGATCTCTCACCTTTTATCTATCTCACTTAGCCTGCCAGGTCTCTGAATCTGCCCTCTACTTGGGCAGAGGTGGGTAGGCGTATATTGGTGGTGGTGATGGAGTGGAATAGAAAGCATTTCAGAGGAAACAGGAGAATCATTCCGCTCATTTGTTTCTGCACAAAAGCCTGAGGTGTTTAGCTAAGGTAGATCTATAGCTACCTATTTTAACAAAGAGAAGTTATGTATGAAATTAATTTAGGCTCTATGCAAACATAAAAGCAATTCAATGAGAACTATGAAAATAAGACAGGACAGCTTAGTTACGATCAAATAGTTAGGAGACTTTAATGCAAAAAAAAAAAAAAAAAAAAAAAAGGAATGTGGGCTCCATCCTGGTGGCACTGACCAGGCAATATTAAGGGCTCAAGACTGCTCCCTATGAACATGCCATCCAGAGTTACAGAAGAATAGAAATTTGGTGATGCAGTGTGTACCTTCCCATACTTTCCTCTTCCAAGATACCCAGTATGGACTGCATGATTGTGTCCCCCCACCAAATGCATGTGCTCAAACCCTAATCCACAGTGGGATGGTATTATGGGGCAGGGCCTTTGCAAGCTTTAGATGAGGTCATAAAGGTGGAGCCCCTGTGATGGGATTAGTGTCCTTCTAAGGAGAGACTAGAGCCCTCTCTCTGCACTGTGAGGACCCAGTGAGAAAGCCACCATCTACACACCAGAAGTGGGCCCACACTATTTCAATGGCACCTTGATCTTAGACTTCCCAGCCTCCAGAACCATGAGAAATTAGTTGTGGTTTAAGCCACCTCATCTATGGCATTTTTGTTGTAACAGTCTAAACTGACTAAGATAAGATCCCTCCTTACCTTATTAAGGAGGTTTGGGAACATATCTTCCTTTCAAACCTCCTCCACCTGCTCCAGGGTTTCCATGCTCAAATCCCATGATATCTTTTTCCTGGATCAATACTGCATATGCACAGGAATCCTGTGCTATGACTTGTACTCCAAGCCAAAATGTAGCCAAATCTTCTATGAACTTGGTGTAATAGATCTATTTCCTGCAAATGTACGTGCATTTGCACTTCCTTTTTCTTAGAGTTCAAAATACTACATTATTTGGCCTGAGATTTGGGAGGCTGGTGGTGGAAGAGGGACGCAGATTGCCTGCACACATAATGGCTATTATAGCAATACAACCCCACTAGGAAAACAAGAAAGATCTTAGAGAACTGGAACACATAGGTCAGTGAAACCTAGGAGAATGCAGGAAATCAGTAATCTATAACAATTTCTCCACCTGACGGTTTCCCTCATCTAGTCTCACAGAGTTTCAGATAGATTAGAGCACAAGAGAAGACTGTGGTGTCATAGCAATGTCAATGCATCAGGAATCAGAACAACTGGACCTAGTCTCTGCCTGACTATAAGTTTGCAGAAGGACTTGGGCAGTTGAATTTCACTTTCTGCACGTTGGTGTCATCCTCTGTTCAAAAATGTGATGGTAACAGTGACCTCTAAGCTTATCCATGCCTATACCCTCAACAGACCACACAGAGCCTAGCAGATAGTCGGTGATTACTAAATTCATTCTGAGCAGGCATAATGAATCACTCCATAACCTCTCCAATTCATTCCTTGTGTAATTGTTCAATTCCATGTCCACCCTCTCAAGTAGCAGAGAGTTTGGAGAGAAAGTTCATAAATACAAAGCAAGGACAGTTCTTGGACACATGTGATGTGGAATATACATTTTTATTTTAGATACTGTTTCAGGCATCGTTGGAAGTGAAATTGTCCAAGAGAATGGTACATAGAGCAGTACATATGCTTACATGCTTAGTTGGCATCAATGGTCTCCTGAATCCAGTTTACATAGTTGCAGACCTTGGTGTAGACACCAGGTTTGCCTTTTTGAGCACAGCCAATACCCCAGGAGACAATGCCCTGGAGCTCTCTGTTGCAGACCACAGGGCCACCAGAGTCACCCTGTGCAAGAAGGAAGAGGCAGTAAGAACTCCCAACTATGCCAAAATGGGAAAAAGGCAAAATGCAATTTCTCCATTACTCTGGGTCTCTTTTCCCAGGTTGCTAATTCTCTAGGAAGCACCTTCCCTTCCCTTGGAAATCCAATTCTCAATCTGCGACTGCATGCCTCTCCTTTCTCCTCCCTCCTCCTAGTTCTGCTCTTTTCTTAGTTGCAGGCATGCAGGACCAAGAAGAGGTGAGGACTGATGAATGCAACGCTGCCCAGCTAGCCGTGCCTTTTTTTCAGAAAGCTTCCTTCTACAATATTGCTCCTCGGAAGGGCACCTGGATGTCCTGTTTGTAAACCATCTTCTGTGTATCTTTTTACTCTTGGTCCTAGCCATTAATGTCTCAAAATGAAAATTAATCTTGATCCCAAATCTGTCCAAGGTCCCTTATAATCCATCCCTAACACAGCTTTTCAATCTGTGTTTTGGGGGAAGGAAACCTTGTGGAATGGCATGATGTTTGACTGAAAGGAATACAAAGAAACTGACCTGGCAAGCGTCCTTTCTACCCTGCATGTAGCCCAGACAGATCATGTTGCTGCTGATCCTGCCAGGGTAGGCACCGCGGCAAGTACTGTCAGAGAGGATGGGAGCTTGAAGACACTGCAGGTCATCAGGAAAATTTTCTGATGGGCATGAGAGCAAAAATGGAAAAGTATTTCCCACAGGATTCCTGGAAATTTTCTTTCAATCTCCCCCCACCCCCGCCACCACTGCTACTCTCTCAGATTGCCAGTATCTTCTATTTTGAAAGAACAATTGTTATCTGGAATGACTTCCAAACAGTTTTAATCAACAAGTTGTTCTCTCTGACGTTAGCATCAGTGACTATAGATCTCAAATCTAGAGACTCTTTCTCAAGCAGGTCTCTACTTTAGGCTGTACCAAATCCCTCTCTTCTGCTTACCTCCTCAGTTTCTACTTCTTTGCAAATCACTAATCACACTTCAATTGAATATCTGCCATCTTTATCATGGCTCATTTTTGTTGTGTTTCCAGCAAAGGCAT
Source organism: Lutra lutra (assembly GCF_902655055.1). Lineage (NCBI taxonomy): Eukaryota > Metazoa > Chordata > Mammalia > Carnivora > Mustelidae > Lutra > Lutra lutra. Next base: position 96,502,074 of record NC_062288.1, read on the forward strand.
CTTCCTAAGATTCCATATATCTATAAACGATCCTCTGGGAAACTTACCTTGAGTGACAATTTCGACTAACTGAACCTCTACATGTCCTTCACTTCTAGGATTTCCAGACTTGGTGTTTTTGTTCCAGGTGACACTTACCCTCAACACTCCAGGTATTCCCCCAGCCAGAGATGAGGCACTGGGTATCAGCATCCACACAGGATTTTGGCAGAGAGATAGTAGACACTTGAGAGTTGAGGGTGGCGGGAGAGCTCAGTTTAATCAGCATGATGTCGTTATCAAAGTTTTGTTCATTGTATCTGGGGTGGGGGATGACCTTGGCTGAACTGATGAACTGCTCATCACCCTCAACAACTGCGATGTTGTGTTCTCCCAGATGCACCTGGATTTGGCTGGATTAAAGGACATAAGTTCCTTAAGGACAACTGGAGCTTTTCCCCTTTCCCAGTTCACTCCAGTCATGAACATCAGCATGAACGCCATACCCTGCAAGCATTTCCACACATAGAAAATTGTGCATTAAGGCAGCTCTACCCGACATGGTGCAGGTGACGGTAACTCTTACATAGGTGTCCCTACCACTACAGACTCACAGGCCCACCATCTTGTTAGAAAGTTAGATATGTTTAGTTCCCAAGACTAAGTGATGCCAGTAATATGATGGCAGGTGAAACAGGAATTTGGAGGTGACTACTCAGTCCCTGCTACTCCTCCACTGGTTGAGATTATGTATTATTCTGAGAAGATGCACCAGGAATCAGAGATATGACAGAAATTTAAGGGGGCAGAATGAACTGTGTTTATTTTCAACATTGTACTGGAAGCTTCATGTGAATTATTACCTCCATATGCCTTATTAGTCCCCTGGTTGAACCGTAATGATTAAGAGTATTTATGGATTCATGCTCTTAAGCTAGTTCTAAGTATTCTTCATCACTCACTAGTTCCCCCCAACCCATGTCTTTGGTACCATCATTGGAAGGACATCAGGGAACTCTAAGTTTACCTTTACATGTAAAATTCCCTCCATGCATTATTCAGTACCTGGGAGGAATGATTAGCCTCCTAGATCTGAATGCCTGACCCTCAAGCATAACTGTGTAGTTTGCCCTGAGTGTTCTTTGGCATTGCTCGGGCATGAGTTGATCTGAGAGAACAGGGGGGTGAGGACTGGTTACTTACGGCTTATAGCAGTGAGCTGCGGACACCACCCACTGGGAATTGATAAGGGAGCCACCACAGAAGAGGTAGCCCAAGTTCAGGAACACCTGGTAGGGAACAGAATTCTTCTGACAGGTGTAGCCCCCAACGATCTTGTCATCATCATCAATGGGGAAAGCAACTGACAAGGAAAAGTGGAAACTTTTAAAATCAGTTAAACAGATCAGATCTATCTCATAATTTCCACTTACCAGTAAGTTTTTGCAGATTAGCCAGAAAAGAGAAGATGTTTTCCTGTCACACATAATCAGGAAATGGTGATAGAATAATTGTTACATGATATTTTTTCAAAATCTCATTATTCTATTTTAAAAACATACCCAACTTATACTATTATAAGTATCTAATTTTTAAATTTATGCTTTAAATTTGATAAACATACTGTTTTTTTAAATGTATATACTACACCTTCACACACACAAAAACACACATGGATCAGAGACTCGTTATGTAATAAATGCCCTGAACATTACTATCTAAGGGTATAAAGAATACTTTTCAAACAAAACTTTGCTCAGCAGTCACACAAACAGGTTCAATAAAGTTTGCAGTAACCATGCTTAAGTTTATTTATGATAGTTGGTATAGGGTAGATAACCCCATGACATAATAAAAAGGAACCTTTTAGAAGCCACCTAAGAATGTTCCAGCCTAGAAGGAATTGGGAGTTTTGTACTCTTGTTCCCCCAGTTTCTCTTTTGGTTCTTGCCTCAAATTTTCATGACATGATTTAACAGAATATTATATTGTTTCCTTTCCAACATTTCCCCTTATTTCCATTTTCTTTCCAACATTTTAAAGTTTATTCAGCATTCTAAAGTCTGCCCACTGAATTATTAAGATTTGTATGGCTCCCAAAGTCAATGATTGTATTATACATACCCTATTGTTCAAGTATCTTAAAGTAATTTTGGGAAAGATATTTCCACATGTATAGACTAATGTATTGAATTTATACTCATGCAATTCAGGAAAGTTTCACTGTACTATTTGTATAAAATTTAGTAGTATGAAAAGCCAGAAATAGACATTTTTCTTTCTTCTGATGATTAAATGATATGTTATTTTTCACCAGAGAGATTTCATTAGTGAGGATGTTGTAAAACCCAGCCCCTAGCTTTTATTCATGAGAAATGAAGTACCTTCACTCATCAAGATCCCTGTGAAGATGTCTGTTGGTGTAGAGGAGACTCTGGCTTTGACCTTCATAGCCTTTTCAATGAGCCCAAGACTAGTCACTAGTCCCAATTTTATCTCCCAATGATCAACTTCAAATGCTTAGAAAGGTCAAAACAACATTTCCTTAATGTGGAACTATCCTTTCCTCTTCTCTATATCTCCATAGATTTTACCTTGAAGTTCAGGGCAATTTCTGTCTCTTTATACTTTCTGCACTAAGTACTCTTGCTCACTATCATCTTTCCCCCACAAGGGAGATTGAATTATGTGTAAACTTTTGTAGAACTGTAGTCCCTCCCCTTATGCTGGTATGATTAACCTTGGTTAACCAGAGTCAGGAAACAGATGATCCATTTTCGGATGTATCTTCTGAAGGTCATTACTAACCCAACACTACATCACAATTCCTGCATCATTTACCCCACTTCATCTGAACAGGTAGGCATTTTATCATCTCACATCATCACGAGAAAGATGAGTACTAATATGTACTGTATGGTCACTAATATAACACAATAATTTAAAAAAAGGTGAGTACAGTACAATAAGATATTTTGAGAGAGACAGAAAAACATTGTCACACATCTTTTATTATAGTACATTGTTATAATTGTTCTAAACTATTATTAGTTTTGTTGTTAATCCCTTACTGTGCCCAGTTGGTAAATTAACTTTTAACATAGGTATGTATATGTGGTGAAAAAAACATAGTATATATAGAGTTCAGTACTATTTGTGGCTTAAGCCATCTACTGGGAGTGGATGTAGGTACCACAGAAAATAAGGGACTACTATATACACTGTCATTTCAATATTTTAAGCTTCTTGAGTACAGAGTTTTTATTCCACATTCATTGTTGTCTTTCAGAGTACAAACTGCAAACAAAAATATCAGGGACACACACAGAATCATTTATTATTATAGACTCACCAGCGGCTCCCAGCAGGGCAAGGAAGATGAAGGTCTTCATGGCTCCTTCCTAGAACTGGACTGGGGAGTATGATGAATGTCTCTCATCCACAGCTATTTATACCTCCTGGTCTGACATCGACACGCATGGCCATGGGTGCCAGAAAACTGATTTTATTGGAAACTCAGTGATCCAAATTTAGAATTGAATTCTGTGAAAAACTGAAGATAATTCAGTATCAGATTTAAACATTAGCTTTTGTCTACTTTTCCAAAAGGTTATGGGAATGGAAGTAATAAACCCACCTGGTATGATTTGTTCCCCATAACAGAGAAATAAGTTGGAGTAAGTTCACAGAAGGGGGCTACGGGTGTCCTGTATACCAGACAAAATTGTTAGGTACTTGGTTGTCTCAATTGTGAACTTTTATCTTGAGGACCAACTTGAACACTCTTCCCTCAATGTTTAATTAATATTGGCTCTTTCACAATTATATAATTTTTCTGTGGTATCTCTGGTCTTGGATATCCATGTTAACTTTTCATTATTAATAGGGACTGTTGGAGGCCACGGCACAGTTGGAGTCGTGGATCAAACCAGGCCCTGACTTGTGTCTCCTTTAAAGTCCGGATGCCTTGATGAGGGGTTAAGGACAGAAAAGTTGAGTAACACCAAGGAAAGGTCTGTGCTACGTGTTGTGCGTTCACCTACGTGACTTCCCACATGCTCTCCCTACAGAAGGGAACAATGTAGTCAGGGTCATGAATTCTTAGTTGGTCCTTGTTGTTCCTGTACTTCCCATAACCCACTCCCTGGTTGATTGTCTTGCATCAATAGTAGCTAATGGCATCGGCCGGGACTACCTGGCATCACGAGATTTGTTTGTAGTTAATGTAAACTTGTTATAGGAACTTGCGGTTATCTGACTAGATACTGATGTATTACTGCTCCTATTGTGGTAGGTGCCTTATAAATGCTTGTAAGATGTGGAATAAAATTGGCACTGTTGGACATCCTCCTCAGTGCTCCTCTGCCCCATCTCTTTGTCTCTTAATTTCTTTTCATCATCCTCTTACCCTCACGTTCCTGGTTGATTTGTCCTGCCAGCCATGACAAGGGACACCTTGTTTCCTTGAGAAAAAAAAAAATTGTTCTGAATTGAAGCTATGATCGGTCTAGACAGAAGAGTGAAAGAATCACTTACATTTATTAGATCTTATTGTATATTTTACATATATAAGACATTGCATATATTAATTTAGTAATTCTCATTACAACCCTAGAAGATACCTATTACTATCCCCACTTTACATGTGGGAAAACTGAGGCACACAAAATTGCAAGGACTTGACCAAAACCACATAGCAAGTATACAGTGGGGTCAGGATTCCAACCCAGGAAATCTAGCTTCAGAATCCTCTTTTTAACTTCTGTACAGCACTTCTTCATTAAGTTTGCCACATTCATCTGGACAGCATGATAATGCAGAAATCTTAGCCAATGATAACAGAATTCAAATTTATGGAGTGCTTCTTATGTGTCAGGCATTGTGAATGGGATTTATATACATCAATTCATTCAATCCTTACCAACTGCTTTATAAGTGTTCTAATTTTTACCGTTTTATAGATGGGGAGGATGAAGCTTAGAAAAATTACGTGTTTTGCTCAAAGTTTTATACACTTTAGTGATCAACACAACATTCAAACTCAAGCAGTCTCATTTCTGAGGCCATGGCCTTCAGCATGATGCCATAAACATACTTATGGAGAACAATCGGAACTTGACCAAATTAAAGGATGCCTCTAGTGAGCAGATAGAATTCTTAGAAAAATCTAAGAAATGTGTTCCTGGAGCAGGAGTTGTCATAATTAATGAGGCATGGCAGAAACTTCCAGAATAAATGAATCTCAGGAAGAACTAACCTCTAGCTGCATAGAACCAGATTCTCCTCCTACACATCATAATGACCTACCAGGATGTTACATCTGTTTTAGCAAATCCTCCCTCCTGAGTAGTTTGTTTCTTTTACATTTGAAATATTGCTGATAAAAAGATGACTAACTAGAAAACAGGATTGCCATTTGGGACCAGGTAAGTCTATGTTGTGGGGAACTGCCCTGCACTCTATAGGATATTTATCAGCATCTCTTGCCTTAGTTACAAGTACCACTAGCCCCTCCTCCCAGTTGTGATAACCAAAATATCTCCAGACACTGGTAAATGTTCCCTCAGGATCAAAATCATCCCCAGCTGGGAACAACTGATCTAAGGAGAAAAGATGGGCAAAGCAACTCCTAAGGCCATAGTCATGGGAACGTGCCTCAGATGTTAGGACAAGACAGGCTCTCATTAACTACTAAATGAATGGCACATAAGGCAGGGAGTCACCCTTTTCTTATCCCAAATGTCTCAGAAATCCTGATATATCTGGTGACATTTTTCCTCCCCTCTCTTTGACATGGCCTTTCTTTGTTGTCCCACCCTCCCTCTGTGACTGTGCCCCCCAGACATCACTTGCCATCTCCCTGCTTCTATATTTTTAAATTTAATTTTATTTTTTCATTGTTCCAAGATTCATTGTTTGTGCACCACACCCAGTGCTCCATGCAATACATGCCCTCCTTGATACCCACCACCAGTCTCACCCAACCCTCACCCTCCTCCCCTCCAAAACTCTCAGTTTGTTTCTCAGAGTCCACAGTCTCTCATGGTTTGTCTCCCCTCTGATTTCTGCCAACTCACTTCTCTCTAACTCCCAATATCTTCTGTGTTATTCTTTATGCTCCACAAATAAGTGAAACCATATGATTATTGACTCTCTCTGCTTGACTTATTTCACTCAGCATAAACTCTTCCAGTTCCATCCATGTTGATACAAAGGTTGGGGATTCATCTTTTCTGATGGAGGCATAATATTCCATTGTATATATGGACAATATCTTCTTTATCCATTCATCTGTTGAAGGGCATCTTGGTTCTTTCCATAGTTTGGTGACTGCGGCCATTGCTGCTATGAACATTGGGGTACAGATGGCCCTTCTTTTCACTACATCTGTATCTTTGGGGTAAATATTCAGAAGTGCAATTGCAGGGTCACAGGGTAGCTCTATTTTTAATTTCTCAAGCAATCACCACACTGTTTTCCAAAGTGGCTGCACCAACTTGCATTCCCACCAACAGTGAAGGGGGTTCCCCTTTCTCCACATCCTCTCCAACACATGTTGTTTACTGTCTTGTTAACTTTGGGCATTCTAACTGGCATAAGGTAGTATCTTAATGAGGTTTTGATTTGAAGCTGCCTGATGGCTAATGATGATGAACATTTATTTATGTGTCTGTTAGCCACTTGTATGTCTTCTTTGGAGAAGTGTCTGTTCATATCTTCTGCCCATTTTTTGACATGATTATCTGTTTTGTGTGTGTTGAGTTTGAGACGTTCTTTATAGATCTTGGATATCAACCCTTTGTCTGTAGTGTCATTTGTGAATATCTTCTCGCATTCCGTGGGTTGCCTCTTTGTTTTGTTGACTGTTTCCTTTGCTGTGCAGAAACATTTGATCTTGATGAAGTCCCAAAAGTTCATTTTCACTTTTTTCCCTTTGCCTTTGGAGACATGTTTTGAAAGAAGTTGCTGTGGCTGATGTCGAAGAGGTTACTGCCTATGTTCTCCTCTAGGATTTTGATACCTGGGAATAAACCTAGCCAAAGAAGTAAAGGATCTGTACTCGAGGAACTACAGAACACTCATGAAAGAAACTGAAGAAGACAAAAAAAGATGGGAAAGCATCCCATGCTCATGGATTGAAAGAATAAACATTGTTAAAATATCTATACTGCCTAGAGCAATCTATAATTTCAATGCCATCATGATCAAAATTCCATGGCATTTTTCAAAGAGCTGGAACAAACAATCCTAAAATTTGTATGGAGCCAGAAGAGAGCCTGAATTGCTAAGGAAATGTTGAAAAAGAAAAACAAAACTGAGGGCATCATGTTGTCCGATTTCAAGCTTTACTACAAAGCAAAGCTGTGATCACCAAGACAGCATGGTACTGGCACAAAAACAGACACATAGACCAGTGGAACAGAGTAGAGAGCCCAGCTATGGACCCCCAACTCTATGGTCAATTAATCTTCAACAAAGCAAGAAAAAATATTCAGTGGAAAAGACAGTCTCTTCAGTAAATGGTGCTGGGAAAATTGGACAGCTATATGTAGAAGAATGAAATTCAACCATTCTCTTCCACCATACACAAAGATAAACTTGAAATGGATAAAAGACCTCAATGTGAGGCAGGGATCTATTTTAAACTTATTAAGGAATCTCCACACTGTTTTCCAAAGTGGCTGCACCAACTTGCATTCCCACCAACCCTGTAAGAGTGTTCCCCTTTCTCCAAATCCTCTCCAACAAACATTGTTTCCTATCCTCTTCATTTTGGCCATTCTAACTGGTGTAAGGTGGTATCTCAATGAGGTTTTGATTTGAATTTCCCTGATGGCTAATGATGATGAACACTTTTTCATGTTTCTGTTAGCCATTTGTATGTCTTCTTTGGAGAAGTGTCTGTTCATATCTTCTGCCCATTTTTTGAAATGATTATCTGTTTTTTGGGTGTTGAGTCTGAGGAGTTCTTGATATATCTTGGTTATCAGCCTTTTGTCTGTAGTGTCATTTGTGAAAATCTTCTCGCATTCCATGGGTTGCTGCTTTGTTTTGTTGACTGTTTCTGTTGCTGTGCAGAAGGTTTTGATCTTGATGAAGTCCCAAAAGTTCACTTTCGCTTTCATTTCCTTTGTCTTTGGAGATGTCCTGGAAGAAGTTGCTGTAACCAATGTCAAAGAGGTTACCGCATATGTTTTTCTCTAGGATTTTGATTCTAAAGTGTCCCTTTGCCATTCTTAGAGACTCACCAAACATCCAGATATGAAATGAATTTAATAAATCATCCTTTGCTCCCCATTTTCATGATGAGGAAGCTGTGGTCCTCATAGAAGTTTCTGGCAAGCCAGGACTCTGAATCTCTGGATTTCCTCTGACATGTTGAACTTGATCTGAACCCTGTGCTCCCAGAAACAGTGACTGTTGAAAATCCTCAGAATTTCGGGTTCGGGGAAATGGCTTACCACAAAGAACTATCCTTCCACACAGGAGTTACTAGAGACTTTGCCACTCTTTCTTGTGACTCCCATAAAACTCAGGATGACTCCCTTGTTTACCTGTGACAAAACTAAACACAGACCTTTCCCCCTTTTACTTGCACCTGCTGAAGTGGCCAGAACTGACCCTCCCAACTCCCCATTCTTTGTCTCATGAGTGATTAGCTAAGCTTAGAATTCCTTTTTCCCACGAAACTGGTTAAACACAGAGCAAACACTTTTTGTTCAGCTGACTGAGAAGTCCTCTGACTGAAAACAATTGTTTTTCTCAACTACAAATCTCCCCACCTGTAACATGTTTATTTCTCCCTATAGAAGTCTTAAGGCAAAACCATCCTGCTGAGACACTCTGATCTTTGGATCTGGAGTGTTCTTACTGCAATAGTCTGAATAAAATCAATCTTCTTACTTTTCAGTTTTTGTCTTTGACATTTATGACTCTTCAGTGCACTACACTCTTGTTTTAAGTTAGCCTTATATGAGAACTTCTTAACTAAACCCCCTCTACAAAAATATGAAACAAATAGTGGGTTCTGTCAGCGATATTGGTCTACAATTTTCTTGTAATGTCCTCCCTTCTCTGAGCTTGGTATCAGGCTCACATTGGCTTCTTACAATGAGTTTGGAAGTGTTCCCTCCTCTTCAATTTTTTGGAAGAGTCTGAGAAGGATGGGTATTAATTTCTCTTTAAATGTTCACTAGAATTTGCCAGTGAGAATGTCTGATCCTGGGATTTTCTGTAGTGGGAGGTTTTTGATTACTGAGTCACTCTCTACTCCTCACTGATCTGTTCAGATTTTCTAATTATAAAGTGCTTACAACAGTGAGTTCTAATGGGAAATAGGAAATGTTACATAAATTCTTATTAAATGAAATGACTGTGACTTTAGTAGCTCCATATTTTCCAGGCTTCTGGGGATGCCTTTCTTCCCCAATGTCCAAATATTTTTGTGAAGTCCTATATAGTGGTGAAGAGCATGGACTCTGGGGTCTAGCTTCTAGGATTTGATTCCTGGCAGCAGGAATTACTAGCTGTCTTACATTGGAAAAATACAGTTGACCTCCTAAGCTTCATGTAAGGAGGAATATTAATGCCTGTTTCATAGAATAGTTGTGAGGCTTGAATATTACTTGAAAGTATGTAAGAAAGGTATGACATGTTGAAAAAACTTAATCAGTACTGGTTGTGATGATATTGATGATAATTGTATTTTTCACCTCTGCAACAAGGAGGAATGAATCCTGAATACTAAGAAGGACTAAACCTTCTGTATATCCCTGATTCACAGAATTGTGCATTTTGGCTCAGTCCTATCCTGGGGCTTGCTGCTCCTAAAGTCAGCAATTCGAGGCTATTGAGCACCATGGGGACATCTGGAGCACCAGATGTCTGCAGCCTAATAATATAGTTCTCCCCGGAAATAAATTACTCTGCCCTCTCTTTGTAACTGTGTTTCACTTGTAACACATGGTGATGAATGTGAGACTCTGAACAGATGTGGGAGGATGAGGGTGGAGCCGGTCTGTAATCCCAGACTGCCCTGCACTGCCCTCATTCTCAGATGGCTTCCTTCCCAGACATGAATGTGGGTGATGGGACTTTTGTAAGGTGGTAAGGGCTACAACTAAGTTTTGTGAAGTAAAGAGCCTGGAAATTTTACTAAAAATGAACAATATATCTGTTCTGCAAAATGTATTACATTTATTTTATTTTATTTTAGTGTTCCAAGATTCATTGTTTATGCACCATACCCAGTGCTCCATGCAGTACATGCCCTCCTTAATACTCACCACCAGACTCACCCATTCCCCCAACCCCCCTCCCCTCTAAAAACCTCAGTTTGTTTCTCAGAGTTCACAGTCTTTCATGGTTCATGTAAATCTATTACATGTTTATTGAGAAAAACAGCAGAAATATGAAACAACAATAAAAACTCACTAATTTTAACTCCACTTAGCATTGATCCATGCAATGCATGATCAGCATTGCAATACTTCTGGCTCTGCCTATTCTCTATAATTTTCACTCAACAACAACAACAAAAGTTAATAATCTTTTCTTAAGAGCAAGCATTTAAGGCTATTAGCAATATTGAGAGGAGGGTACAGAGATTTCCCATATAGCCCATGGCCTCACCAGTGCATACTCTGTCCCATTTCCAACATCCCCACCAGAATGGTCCACTTACTACAAAGGATGAGCCTACACTGACATACTATTACCCCTCAAAGTCCATAGTTTACCACAGTGTTCACTCTTCTTCCTATTGTATAGTCTACGGGTTTGATAGATGTATAATGAATGACATGTGTCATTAGAGTAGCATACAGAGCATTTTCACTGCCCTAAAAGTCCTCTGGACTCTGCCTGTTTATGCTTTGCCTGACTTCTGACCCTTGAAAACTACTATTCTTTTTATTGATATCATGATTGTGCCTTTTCCAAAATATCTTATTGTTAGAATCATACAATGTGTAGCTCTTTCAGTTTGCTTCCGTCCCTTAGTGATATGTACTTAAGTTTCCTCCATGTCTCTTTGTTGCTTCATAGCTCATTTCTTTTCTTTTTTTTTTTTTTTTTTGGAATGGGAGATATTTGCAAATGTTTTTTTTTTATTTTTAAACTTTTTAAAATTTATTTTCAGCATAACAGTATTCATTATTTTTGTACCACACCCAGTGCTCCATGCAATCTGTGCCCTCTCTAATACCCATCACCTGGTTCCCCCAACCTCCCACCGCCCACCTCTTCAAACCCTTCAGATTGTTTTTCAGAGTCCATAGTCTCTCATTGTTCACTTCCCCTTCCAATTTCCCCTAACTCCCTTCTCCTAACTCCCCATGTCCTCCTTGCTATTTGTTATGCTCCACAAATAAGTGAAACCATATGATAATTGACTCTCTCTGCTTGACTTATTTCACTCAACATAATCTCTTCCAGCTCATTTCTTTTTAGCACTGAATCATATTCCATTGGCTGGATGCCCCACAGTTTATTTATCAATACACCTACGGAAGAGCATCTTGGTTGCTTCCAAGTTTTGCCAATTACAAATAAATTTTCTATAAACATCCATATGTAGCTTTGTGTGTAGAGACAAGATTTCATCTCAATTGTCGGATCATATGATAAGACTATGGTTAGGCAGAGTCCATAGCCGAGATGGGGTACAGATAAACAACGATTAGACTGAGCTGCTCAGAATACATGACTATCTCCAAGATTAAGTAGACTGTTGTATTTCTCTCCGTTAAATGAGACAGAACTTCTTAATTGACTTTTAAAGTACAACTAAAATAATACTAAATTAATAAGTAAATATTATTTTTAAAGGCCTTTGAACATTTTATTTCAATACCAAAATCACTTGCCATAAAAATTAAATGATGAGAATAGTTGACATTAAATAACGAATTAAATATGGTTTTTAGGGTAAAAGAAGATTCTATTCATCTTATTAAACCAACATTCCTCAGATGAATTCATCATGAGCATATGCTGAAATTCTTTGGTTGTTAGTGGAAAAACTAACAAGCGGATTATGGTGTGTACCAATATGAAGTAAACGTCCACATCTATTTCTGATATCTATCCTATGTGAGAAAAAGATGTTTACACAAGGAGCTAGGCTTCTATGTGCAGATATTGCTTTATTTTACATTGCTGTGAAAGGTCATAACCATGAGGCTGACAGTTGAGAGCCATCTTAGAGTTTTCAGAACAAGTAGTAAGTAAAGTAAACTTATCTGTTACTATGATTAGACACCGCAAGACAAAACCACTTTTGACCTTAGGTAGTTGTTCCTAATCTCAGATTGTTACCTCTTAATATATTTCCTTATTTTTGCCCCAAAGATAACATTTCTTCCTGGATCTTACTGAGTTATGAATTAGGTATTTATTTATAGTAAATATATATTGTTGAGAAATACCTCTTCCAGCTCTACAAAGTGGCTTCCTGACTTGTTAATTTTAGCCATTCTGACTAGTGTGAGGTGGTATCTCACTGTGGTTTGATTTGTATTTCCCTGATGCTGAGCGATGTTGAGCACTTTTTCATGTGTCTATTGACCATTTGGATGTCTTCTTTGCAGAAATATCTGTTCATGTCTTCTGTCCATTTCTGGATTGGATTCTTTATTCTTTGGGTGTTGAGTTTGATAAGTTCTTTATAGATTTTGGATACTAGCCCTTTATCTGATATGTTGTTTGCAAATATCTTCCATTCTGTCAGTTGTCTTTTGGTTTTGTTAACTGTTTCCTTTGTTGTACAAAAGCTTTTTATCTTGATGAAGTCCCAGTAGTTCCTTTTTGCCCTTGCTTCCCTTGCCTTTGGCGATGTTCCTAGGAAGAATTTGCTGCCGCTGAGGTTGAAGAGGTTGCTGTCTGATTTTGATGAATTACTGTACTGTCTCACATTTAGGTTGTTTCATCCATTTTGAGTCTATTTTTGTGTGTGGTGTAAAGAAATGGTCCAGTTTCATTCCTCTGCATGTGGCTATCCAATTTTCCCAACACCACTTGTTGAAGAGACTGCCTTTTTTCCATTGGCCATTCCTTCCTGCTTTTTCAAAGATTAGTTGCCCATAGAGTTGAGGGTCTCTTTCCGGGCTCTCTATTCTGTTCCATTGATCCTTGTGTCTGTTTTTGTGCCAGTACCATACTATCTTGATGATGACAACTTTGTAATAGAGCCTGAAGTCTGGAATTGTGATGCCACCAGCTTCGGGTTTCTTTTTTAACATTCCTCTGGCTATTTGGGGTCTTTTCTGGTCCTGTATAAATTTTAGGATTATTTGTTACATTTCTTTGAAAAAAGTTGGTAGTATTTTGATAGGGATTGCTTTAAATACATAGATTGCTCTAGGTAGAATATACATTTTCACAGTATTCATTGTTCCGATCCATGAACGTGAAATATTTTTCCATTTCTTTGTGTATTCCTCCATTTCTTTCTTGAATATTCTATAGTTTTCTGAGCACAGATTCTTTGCCTCTTTGGTTAGGTTTATTCCTAGGTATCTTATGGTTTTGGGTGCAGTTGTAAATGGGATCGACTCCTTAATTTCTTTTTCTTTTGTCTTGTTGTTGGTGTAATAGAAATGCAACTGACTTCTGTGCATTGATTTTATATCCTGACACTTTACTGAATTCCTGTATGAGTTCTAGCAGATTTGGAGTGTAGTCTTTTGGGTTTTCCACATAAAGTATCATACCATCTGCAAAGAATGATTGTTTGACTACTTCTTTGCCGATTCAGATGTCTTTAATTTCTTTCTGTTGTCTGATTGCTGAGGCTAGGACTTCTAGTACTATGTTGAATAGCAGTGGTAATAATGGACATCCCTACTGTGTTCCTGACCTTAGCAGAAAAGCTCTCAGTTTTTCTCCATTGAGAATTATATTCACTATGGGTTTTTCATAGATGGTTTTGATGATATTAAGGTATGTACCCTCTATCTCTACACTTTGAAGAGTTTTTTTTAAGATTTTTATTTATTTATTTGATAGACAGAGATCACAAGTAGGCAGAGAGGCAGGCAGAGAGAGAGGGGGAAGCAGGCTCCCCGCTGAGCAGAAAGCCCGATGCAGGCTCGATCCCAGGACCCTGGGATCATGACCTGAGCCGAAGGCAGAGGCTTAACCCAATGAGCCACCCAGGTGCCCCCAAAGAGTTTTTATCAAGAAAGGATGCTGTGCTTTGTCAAATGCTTTTTCAGCATCTCTTGAGAGTATTATGTGGTTCTTGTTCTTTATTTTATTAATGTATTTTATCACATTGATTTGCAGATGTTGAACCAATCTTGCAGTCCTGGAATAAATCCCACTCAGTCATGGTGAATAATCCTTTTAATGTACTGTTGGATGCTATTGGCTAGTATTTTGGTGAGAATTTTCACATCTGTGTTCATTAAGGATATTGGTCTATGATTCTCTCTCTTTAAAAAAAAAAAGATTTTATTTATTTATTTGACAGAGATCACAATTCGGCAGAAAGGCAGGCAGAGAGAGAGAAGGAAACAGGCTCTCCACTGAGCAGAGAGCCCAATGCGGGGCTCCATCCCAGGACCCTGAGATCATGACCTGAGCTGAAGGCAGTGGCTTTAACCCACTGAGCCACCCAGGCGCCCCTGTAATTCTCTTTTTTGATGGGGTCTTTGTCTGGTTTGGGGATCAAGGTAATGCTGGCCTCATAAAATGAGTTTTGAAGTTTTCCTTCCATTTCTATTTTTTTTGAACAGTTTCAGGAGAATAGGAATTAATTCTTCTTTAAATGTTTGGTAGAATTCCCCTGGGAAGCCGTCCAGATCTGGGCTCTTGTTTTTGGGATATTTTTGATGACTGCTTCAATCTCCTTACCGGTTATGGGTCTGTTCAGGTTTTCTATTTCTTCCTGGTACAGTTTTGGTAGTTTATATGTCTCTAGGAATGCATCCATTTCTTCCAGATTGTCAAATTTGCTGGCATAGAGTTGCTCATAATATTTTCTTATAATTGTTTGTATTTCTTGGGTGTTAGTTGTGATCTCTCCTCTTTCATTCATGATTTTATTTATTTGGGTCCTTTCTCTTTTCTTTTTGATATGTCTGGCCAGGGGTTTATCAATCTTATTAATCCTTTCAAAGAACCACCTCCTAGTTTTGTTGATTTGTTCTATTGTTCTTTTGGTTTCTATTTCATTGATTTCTGCTCTGATCTTTATTATTTCTCTTCTCCTGCTGGGTTTAGGAGGAGAAGAGCTGTTCTTTCTCTAGCTCCTTTAGATGTAGGGTTAGGTTGTGTATTTGAGACCTTTCTCGTTTCTTGAGAAAGGCTTATATCACTATATATTTTCCTCTCAAGACCACCTTTGGGGCATCCCAAAGATTTTGAACAGCTATGTTTTCAATTTCATTTGTTTCCATGAATTTTTTCAATTCTTCTTTAATTTCCTGGTTGACCCATTCATTCTTTATTAGGATGCTCTTTAGCCTCCATGTATTTGAGTTCTTTCTAACTTTCCTTTTGTGGTTGAGTTCTAGTTTCAAAGCTTTGTGGTCTGAAAATATGCAGGGAATCATCCCAATCTTTTGATACCAGCTGAGACCTGATTTGTGACCTGGGATGTGATCTGTTCTGGAGAATGTTCCATGTGCACTAGAGAAGACTGTGTATTCTGTTGCTTTGGGATGGAATGGTCTAAATATATCTGTGATGTCCATCTGGTCTAGTGTGTCATTCAGAGTACTTATTTTCTTGTTGATCTTTTGCTTAGATGATCCAACCATTTCAGTGAGGGGGGGTGTTAAAGTCTCCTACTCTTACTGTGTTACTGTCAATGTGTTTCTTTGACTTCCTTATTAATTGGTTTATGTAGTTCACTGCCCCCCATGTTAGGGGCATAGATATTTAAAATTGTTAGATCTTCTTGTTGGAAAGACCCTTTAAGTATGATATAATGTCTTTCCTCATTTCTTTTTATAGTCTTTGGCTTAAAATCTAATTTGTCTTATATAAGGATTGCCACCCCAGCTTTCTTTTGAAGCCCATTAGAATGGTAAATTGTTTTCCACCCCCTCACTTTAAATCTGGAGGTGTCTTTGGGTCTAAAATGAGTTTACGTATTGATGGGTCTTTTTTTTAAAAATCCATTCTGATACCCTGTGTCTTTTGATTGGGGGCATTTAGCCCATTTACATTCAGGGTAACTATTGAAAGATAGGAATTTAGTGCCATCATATTGCCTGTAACGTGACTATTACTGTATATTGTCTCTATTACTTTCTGGTCTATTACTTTTAGGCTCTCTCTTTGCTGAGAGAACCCCTTTTAATATTTCCTGTAAGACTGGTTTGATGCTTGCAAATTCTTTTAGTTTTTGTTTGTCCTGGAAGCTTTTTATTTCTCTTTCTATTTTCAATGGCAGCCTAGCTGGATTTACTATTCTTGGCTACATACTTTTCTTATTTAGTGTTCTGATTGCATCATGCCAGTCCTTTCTGGACTGCCAGATCTCTATGGATAGGTCTCATCCCAATCTAATATTTCTACCTTTGTAGTTTATAAATTCCTTGTTCCAAGATGCTTTCAGGACTTTCTCTTTGTCTCTGAGAGTTGTAAGTTTTACTATTAGATGATAGGGTGTTGACTTATTTTTATTGATTTTGAGGGGGATTCTCTGGGCCTCCTGGATTTTGATGGCTTTTTCCTTTCCCAAATTTGGGAAGTCCTCTGCTATAATTTGCTCCAATATACCTCCTGCCCCTCTCTCTCTCTTTCTTCTCCAGGGATCCCAATTATTCTAATATTGTTTCATCTTATGATATTACTTATCTCTGGAATTCTTCCCTCGTAATCTGGTAGTTGTTTATCTCTCTTTTTGTCAGCTTCTTTATTCTCCATAATTTGATGTTCTATATCACTAATTCTCTCTTCTGCCTCATTTATCCTAGCAGTAAGAGGCTCCATTTTTAATTGCACCTCATTAATAACTTTTTAAAATTTCAACTTGGTTAGATTTTAGTTCTTTAACTTCTCCAGAAAGGGATTCTCTTGTATCTTCTATGCTTTTTTCAAGACCAGCTAGTATCTTTATAAACATCATTCTGAACTCTAGTTCCAACATCTTACTAATGTCCATATTGATTAGGTGCCTAAATGTCAGTACTGCCTCCTGTTCTTTTTTCTGAAGTGAGTTTTTCCTCCTTGTCATTTTGTCCAGAGAATAGATGAATGAGAGAACAAAATGCTTAAAGGGTAACAATGACACCAGAAAAATATACACTAAACAAATCAGAAGAGACCCAAAACCAGGAGGAAAAGAAAGGAAAAATATACATAATCAGACTGGTGAATAGAACAGAACCACACACCAGAATTTTGGTGTGTTTTGGTCTGTTAGAAGAAACTGCCTCCCCAAATTTTAAAGACAGAAACACACACACACACACACACACACACACACACACACATATATATATATATATATATATATATATATATATACAAAAAAAATAAGGGTAAATATGATAAAAGGATGCAGTATGACTTTAAAGATGAAAATTTAAAAAGATTTTAAAAAATGAATTGATAAGAAGTTGGTTGAACAAAGAAAGAAAAAAAAGAAAAAGAAATAAGTAAATAAATAAAGGAGAGAATGTGATCAGGCAGGATACTAGAACAAAGTCATACACTAAATTTAGAATATATGTTTTGGTTTGTTAGAAAAGACTGTATCCCAAAATTCTAAAGAAACTTATATGTATCATAAAAATAAGATTAAATAGAATGAAGAGATAGAATATTATGGCAATAATGAAAATTCAAAAAGATTTTTTTAAAAAGTCAAGCAGAGAAAGTAGATTATCATATGGTTTCACTTACTTGTGGAGCATAAGGAATAACATGGAAGACATTAGGAGAAGGAAAGGAAAAGTGAATTGGAGTAAATTAGAAGGGGGATGAAGCATGAGAGACTGTGGACTCTGAGAAATAAACTGAGAGTTTTGGAAGGGAAGGGGTGGGGAATGGATTAGCCTGATAGTGGGTATTAAAGAGGGCATGTATTGCATAGAGCACTGGGCGTGGTACATACACAATGAATCTTGGAACACTGAAAAAGAAATCTAAAAAATAAATAAATAGGGATTGATAAGATAAAATGTTGGTTAAAATAGAAAAAAGGAAACATTTTTTAAAAATGGAAAAGAAAAAATAAAGAAAATTTTAAAAATTTAACTTTGAAAGACTCAAGAATCATGGGAAAAAGCCATGGATTCTATGTGCTGTATTCCCCTCGTGCTGTTGTTTTGCAGTTCTCGTTGATTGGTTAACTTGGTCTTGGATGAATGTTTTTTTTTGATCTTCTGGGGGAGGGGCCTGTGGCAGTGATTCTCAAATGTCTTTGCCCAAGGCATAATTGCAGCACCCTTGCTAGGGGCCAGGAGAAGTAATCTGCTTGGGTTTGTTCTCAGTAACTTTTGTTTCTTGAAAGCTTCCCATACAGTTTTGGAGGATGAGAATGAAAATGGCGGCCTCCCAATCTCTGGCCCCTGGAGGAGCTGAAAGCTCAGGGGTCCCTCTCTTCAGTGTGCCCTTAAAGAAAAGCAGTCAATCATGCCTACCTCCCTGGTCTCTGGCCACACACTGAGCTCACACAGCCTGTGATCAAGCATTTCTATCTCTGGTATCCGACCCTGTTTGGAGTCTCGAAACCCAGCAGATTCTCGCAGCACTCTCCCACGCCACTCTTCCTGGTGAAGGGTGGGGTGTGGTGGTTTCCCTGGATCTGCCACTTGTGGTAGAAGAGTAGGGCCCAACTGTGCCTCAGATCATGGAATATGACAACCCAGACCTGATAGCACACTCCTTGCCTTTCCGGCTTCCCCATTCTGATACATAGGAACTCTGCCACACACAGGCACCCCTGGTCTTTCTGTGACCCCAAGGGTCTTGGGACCACACTGTCTCAGCGATGGTTCCACCTCCTGCTTAGCCACTGGAGCAATGTCCCTCAGTGGAGCAGGCTTCTAAAAGTTCTGATTTCATTGGAAGAGGAGGTGAACCATGAGAAACTATGGACTCTGAAAAACAATCTGAGGGTTTTGAAGGGGCGGGGGGGTGGGAGGTTGGGGGATCCAGGTGGTGGGTATTGTAGAGGGCACGGATTGCATGGAGCACTGGGTGTGGTGCAAAAATAATTAATACTGTTATGCTGAAAAAATAAAAAAAATTTAAAAATCATCATATAATAATAAACAATTATATAAACAATTAAAATAAATAAATAAATAGAGAAAAAAAAATAAAAGTTCTGATTTCATGCTCTGCTGCTTTATCATTTTCCATGAGCTGGCTGATCGAGGCTCCCAACACCCCATGGTCTATCTTCCCATAAATCACCCCAGATTCACTTCTCTGCACATTCTACCTTCCAGAAATTGGTTGCTTTTCTGTTCATAGAATTGCTGCTATTCTCTTCTTTGATCTCCTGTTGAGTTTGTAGGTGTTCAGAATGGTTTGATAACTATCTAGCTGAACTCCTGGGACCTGATGATATTTAGGTCTCCTACTCCTCTGTTATCTGGTTCCTCCCCTGTAGGTCTTTTTTTAAAGAAAAAAATTACTTACTTATTTATTTTAGAGTGAGAGAGAGCATGATAGGGGGGATTAGAGGGAGAGAGAATCCTCAAACAGATTCCCCACTAAGCCAGATGCAGGGCTCCATCCCAGCACCCTGAGATCATGACCTGAGCCAAAATCAAGTCAACCACTTAACCAACTGAGCCATCTGGAGATCCTGGTTTTCATAGGTCTTCTTATGTGTCTCTGATTACACAGTTGACCCTTAAACAATATGGAGTTTGAACTGCATGGGTCCACTAATTTGTGACTTCTTACAGTACAGAACTGTAAGTGAATTTTCTCTTCCTTATGATTTTCTTAATAGCATTTTTTCTCTACTTTATTGTAAGAATATAGTATGTAGGACATATATGAAACATGTTAATCAACTGTTTATGTTCTCAGTAAGGCTTCTGGCCAACAGTTAGCTATTAGTAGTTAAGTTTTGGGGAAGTCATAAGTTACAGAACGATTTTTTACTATGCAGTGTGTAGGTTCCCCAACCCTCACATTTCAAATGTCCACTATACTTCTTGGCAGGTCTAGGCATTCCAGTCAGCTACCCCTTTATCCAGTTTGCTTTCCCTGTAGCATTTGCATGGGTCAGCATTACAGTCTATTCATTTGTTTTCTATTTATTGAGTGAGAATACATATACCATGAAGGCAGGGTTTTGACTGTTTTCTTCTGCTGTACCTTAAGTTCATAAAACAGGACCGGTATATTGTAGTTGTTCAATAAATATTTTGGGTAAGTGCTTGAATAAATGAATAGAATAGTTACAATGTCTCCACTGAGGGACATGTCAGGTTTATTTAATCAATATTCTACTAAATGAATATTTGAGATGTTCCTGGGTTTTCAGTATTTCATAGACAATATATTGATAAGCACCCTAGATTACTCTAGTGGAGACAGTGTTCTCTTCCTTTACATCCACTCCTCCTTCTCTTGGTGACTAGCCTTATGACTACTCAGTTAACCAAGCATATACCATGTAAGCCAAATTTCTTACAGAATGTAAAGTCCACCTTTTGCTCTGATGCCATGCCATATCACTTCATTGTAAATTAATCAGCATAATCCCATTTGACTATTGGCTCAGCGTTGTACAAATGACTAAATTTAGTTAAAGACACACAATATGATGACTGCCAGAGGCATCTGGGAAAAAAAGCTTTCCAAAAATGTTGGGAGCAACTTTGTTTATCTCTTTCCCTGGATACAGACAAGGGAGAGTAGGGCCCTGAGGGCTTTTTGATCATAAGGCTTCATCCCTAAGATAAAGTGACAGAAATGACAGTAATGCACAGGGCAGAGCCAGGAGTAAATTGGGTCCTTGACATTTTTGCATTGCTGAATCACAACATTCCTGAAGCCTACCCCATTTCTAAGCTTCCATAAATGCAAGACCTAATGAGCTGGATATTCTATTCCTTGCAAACAAATGACTTCTAAATGCTACACTACCATGTATACTTTGTTTTGTTTTTATATGCATGTTTTAATAGGATAGAGTTTGAGAATTGAATTTGCTGGGTCAAAGAGTGTACAGGTTTTACATTTTAATATACATTTACAAATTACAAAGGGTTAGATTTTAAAAAGACAAGAGACAGAAAGTGACAAGAGAGGCTGAAAAGGGACAATAGAATGGTATCAAGAAATAGGATTTGTTTATTTGGGCCGGCCCTGATCTCTCACCTTTTATCTATCTCACTTAGCCTGCCAGGGTCTCTGAATCTGCCCTCTACTTGGGCTGAGGTTGGTAGGTGTATATCGATGGTGGGGATGGAGTGGACTTATAGAAAGCATTGAAATGGAAATAAGACAGGACAGCTTAGTTATGATCAAATAGTTAAGAGCCTCAAATGCAAGGAAAAGGAATTTGGGCTCCATCCTGGTGCCACTGACAAGGCAATATTAAGGGCTCAGGACTGCTCCCTATGAACGTGCCATCCAGAGGTACAGAGGAATAGAAATTTGGTAGTGAGGTGTGTACCTTCCCGTACTTTCCTCTTCCAAGATACCCAGTATGGACTGCATGACTGTGTCCCCCCACCAAATGCATGTGCTCAAACCCTAATCCACAGTGGGATGGTATTATGGGGCAGGGCCTTTGCAAGCTTTAGATGAGGTCATAAAGGTGGAGCCCCTGTGATGGGATTAGTGTCCTTCTAAGGAGAGACTAGAGCCCTCTTTCTGCCCTGTGAGGACCCCAGTGAGAAAGCCACCATCTATATGCCAGAAGTGGGCCCCCACTATTTCAATGGCACCTTGATCTTGGACTTCCCAGCCTCCAGAACCATGAGAAATTAGTTTGTGGTTTAAGCCACCTAGTCTATGGCATTTTTGTTGTAACTGTCTAAACTGACTAAGATAATATCCCTCCTTCACCTTATTAAGGAGGTTGGGAACATTTCTCCCTTTCAAACCTCCTCCACCTGCTCCAGTGTTTCCATGCTCAGATCCCATGATATCTTTTTCCTGGATCCATACCGCATATGCACAGGAATCCTGTGCTAGGACTTGTACTCCTAGCCAACTCTGTAGCCAAATCTTCTATGAACTTGGCGTAATAGATCTATTTCCTGCAAACATACATGCATTTGCACTTCCTTTTTCTTAGAGTTCAAAACACTACATTATTTGGCCTGAGATTTAGGGGACTGGTGGTGGAGGAGGGGAGCAGATTGCTTGCTGACGTCATGGCTGCTATAGCAATAAAACCCCATTAGGAAAAAAGAAAGATCTTAGAGAACTGGAACACATAGGTCAGTAAAACCTTGAAGAATTCAGGAAATTGGTGATTTGTAAAAATTTCTCCACCTGGTGGTTTCCCTCATCTAGTCTCACAGAGTTTCAGATAGATTAGAGCACAGAAGGAGACCGTGGTATCACAGTAGTGGCAATGCATCGGCAATCAGGATAGCTGGAGCTTGGTCTCTGCCTGACTATGAGCTTGCCAAAGGACTTTGGGCAGTTGAATTTCACTTTCTGCACCTTGGTGTCATTCTCTGTTCAAAATGTGACAGTAACAATGACCTCTAGGCTTAGGGGACCACACAAAGCCTAGCAGATAGTAGGTGATTAATAAATTCATTTTGAGCAGGCAGAATGAACCACAATGTATCCCTTCCAATTCATTCCTCCTATAATTGTTCAATTCTATGCCCGCCTACTTACACAGCAGCCACTTTGAAGAGAAAGTTCATAAATACAAAGTAAGGACAGTTCATGGACACAGGATGTTGAGCAAAATGTTTTTATTTAGATACTGTTTTCAGGCACGGTTGGAAGTTGAAATTGACCAAGAGGATAGTACGTAGAGTAATACACATGCTTACATGCTTAGTTGGCAGAAATGGTTTGCTGAATCCAGCGTACGTAGTTACAGACCTTGGTGTAGACACCAGGTTTGCCTTTCTGAGCGCAGCCAATACCCCAGGAGACAATGCCCTGGAGCTCTCTGTTGCAGACCACAGGGCCACCAGAGTCACCCTGTCCAAGAAGGAAGAGACAGTAAGAACTCCCAACTATGCCAAGATGGGAGCAAGACTCAGCATTGTTTCTCCATTACCCTGGGTCTGTTTTCCCAGGTTGCTGATCTCTAGGAAGCACCTTCCCTTCCCCTGGAAATCCAATTCTTAATCTCTGATGGTATACTTCTCCTATCTCCTCCCTCCTTCTAGCTCCTGCTCTTTACTTAGTCTCAGGCACACAGGGCCAAAAGAGGAAAGATTTATGAGTGCAATGCTACTCAAGTAACCCTATTTTTTTTTTTCAGAAAGCTTTCTTCTACAATATCACTCCTGAATAGGGCACCTGGATGTCCTGTTTCCACACCATCTTCTGTGTATCTTTTTACCCTTATCCCTAGCTCTTAATATATCAAAAAGAAAATTTATTACTGATCACAAATCTATCCATAGTCCCTTATAATCCATCACAGAGATAGCTTTTCAGCCTGTGTTTTGGGAAAGGGAATTATTGTGGAAGTGCATGTAGAAAAAGAAACTAACCTGACAAGAATCCTTTCCGCCCTGCAGGTAACCCAAACAGATCATATTGCTGGTGATTTTGCCAGGGTAGGCATTGCGGCAAGTGCTGTCAGAGAGGATGGGAGCTTGAAGACACTGCAGGACATCAGGATACTTTTCTGTGGGGCAGGAGAGTAAAAATGGAAGAATATCACCTATAGGATTCCTGGAGATTTCTTTCCCTATCTCCCTTTACCTTCCCTACTCTCTCAGATTGCCAGTATCTTCTATTTTAGAAGAACAGCTGTTATCTGGAATGACTTCCAAACAGTTCTAATCAACAAGTTGTTCTCTCTGACGTTAGCATCAGTGACTACAGATCTCAAATCTAGAGACTCTTTCTCAAGCAGGTCTCTACTTTAGGCTGTACCAAATCCCTCTCTTCTGCTTACCTCCTCAGTTTCTACTTCTTTGCAAATCACTAATCACACTTCAATTGAATATCTGCCGTCTTTATCATGGCTCATTTTTGTTGTGTTTTCCAGCAAAGGCATCTTCCTAAGATTCCATATATCTACAAACTATCCTCTGGAAAACTTGTCTTGAGTGACAATTTCGACTAACTGAACCTCTACATGTCCTTCACTTCTAGGATTTCCAGACTTGGTGCTTTTGTTCCAGGTGACACTTACGCCCAGTACTCAGGGTGTTCCCCCAGCCAGAGATGAGGCACTGGGTACCAGCAGCTGCACAGGATTTTGGCAGAGAGATAGAAGACACTCGAGAATTGAGGGTGGCGGGAGAGCTCAGTTTAATTAGCATGATGTCATTATCGACAGTGTTTTGGTTGTATCTGGGGTGGCGGATGACCTTGGCTGAATTGATGAATTGCTCACCACCCTCAGAGACTGCGATGTTGTGTTCTCCCAGACGCACCTGGATTCGACTGGATCAAAGGATGCAAAGCCTTTAAGGACCAAGTTGAGCTTTTCCTTTTTCCCAGTTCACCCCAGTCATGAGCATCAGCATGAACACCATCCCCCGCAAGCATTTCCACACATAGAAAATTGTGCACTTAAGAATGCCCTATCAGACGTGGTACAGGTGACAGTAACTTTTAGGTGGGTGTTCCTACCTGTATAGACTCACAGCCCACCGTCTTGTTAGAAGGTTAGTTCCCATGACTAGTGATGCCAATAAAACGATGTTAGGTGAAGCAGGAATTGGTGACAACTGCTCAGCACCTGCCACTTCTCCTCTGGTTCAGATTATGTATTATTCATGGGAGATGTGGCAGGAATCAGAAACATGACAGAAATTTAAGGGGGCAGAATGAACTATGTTTATTTTCAATATTGTACTGGAGGCTTCATGTGGATTATTTCCTCCATATTGAGCTATAATGATTAAGAGTATTTATTGATTCATGCTCTTGAGCTAGTTCTTAGTATTCTTCATCGCTCACTAGTTCCCCCTTCCCCATGTCTTCAGTACCATCATTTGGAAGGACATCAGGGAACTCTAAGTTTACCTTTCCATGTAAAATTCCCTCCATGCATCATTCAGTGCCTGGGGGGAATGATTAGCCTCCTAGAACTGAACGCTCCCCCTCAAGCATAACTGTGTAGTTTGCCCTGATGTTCTTTGGCTTTGCTGGGGCATGAGTTGTTCTGAGAGAACAGGGAGGTGAGGATTGGTTACTTACGACTTGTAGCAGTGAGCTGCGGACACCACCCACTGGGAATTGATGAGGGAGCCGCCACAGAAGTGATAGCCCAAGTTCAGGAACACCTGGTAGGGAACAGAATTCTTCTGACAGGTGTAGCCCCCAACGATCTTGTCATCATCATCAATGGGGAAAGCAACTGACAAGGAAAAGTTGGAAACAATCTGTTAAACAGATCCATCTTGGAATTTCTACTTACCGCTAAGTTTTTGGAGATTAGCTATAAAAGAGAAGATAATGTTTTCCTGTCACACATAGTCAGGAAATGGTGATAACATAAATACTATATGATATTTTCCAAAATCTTATTATGCAATACCCTTAACACATACCCTACTTATACTATTATAACTATCTAATTTTTTTAATTTATGTTTTAAATTTGATAAATATACTGTTTTTACATATGCAACACGCACACACACACACACACACACACACACACCTTCCTCAGAGACTCTTTATGTAAAAAATGCCCTGAACATTACTATCTAAGTGAAGAATACTTTTTGTACAAAACTTTCCTCAGCAGAAATGCAAATAGGTGTTCAATAATGTTTTGCAGTAACCATACTTAAGTTTATTTATAATAGTTGGTATAGGGTAGATATTCCCATGAAGTAACAGAAAGGAAGGTTTTAGAAGACTCCTAAGAATGTTTCAGCCTGGAAGGAATTGGGAGTTTTGTACTCTTGTTCCCCCAGTTTCTATTTGGGTTCTTGTCTAAAATTTTCATGACATAATTTCATGGAACATTTTATGGTTTACCTTTCCAGCCTTTCCCCTTATGTCAATTACCTTTCTAACATTTTAAAATCTATTCACATTCTAAAATCTGCCCACCACTTTATTAAGATTTCTGTGGCTCCCAAAGTCAATGATTGTATTATACATACCCTATTGTTCAAGTATTTTAAAGTAATTTTGGGAAAGATATTTCCACATGTATAGACTAATGTGTTGAATTTATACTCATCCAATTCAGGAAAGTTTTATTGTAAGATTTGTATAAAATTTGGTAGTATTGAAAAGCCAGAAATAGACATTTTTCTTTCTTCTGATGATTAAATGATATGTTATTTTTCACCAGAGAGATTTCATTAGCGAGGATGTTGTAAAACCCAGCCCCTAGTTTTTATTCATAAGAAATGAAGTACCTTCACTTGTCAAGATCCCTGTGAAGATGTCTATTGGTGTAGAGGAGACTCTGGCTTTGACCTTCATAGCCTCTTCAATGAGCCCAAGACTAGTCACTAGTCCCAATTTTATCTCCCAATGATTAACTTCAAATGCTCAGAAAGGTCAAAACAACATTTCCTTAATGTGGAAATATCTTTTCCATTTCTCTCTTTCTCCATAGATTTTACCTTGAAGTTCAGGGCAATTTCTGTCTCTTTATACTTTCTGTGCTAAGTACTCTTGCTCAATATCATCTTTCCCCTACTAGGGAGATTAAATTATGTATAGACATTATAGAACTCTAGTCCCTCCCTTTATGGTGGTTTTGGTTACCCTTGGTTAACCAGAGTCAGGAAGCAGATGATCCATTTTCTGATGTATCCTCTGAAGGTCATTAGTAACCTAACACTAGGTCACAATGCCTATGTCATTTACCCCACCTCTCCTTATCATGTAGGCATTTTATCATCTCACATCATCAGAAGAAAATTGAGTACAGTACATTAAGATATTTTGAGAGAGAGAGAGACAGAAGAGCATAATCACATAACTTTTATTATACCATATTGTTATAATTTTCTATGATATATTAAATTTGTTGTTAATCCCTTACTGTTCCCAATTTGTAAATTAAACTTTATCATGGGTATGTATATGTGGGGAGAGAAAACATAGTATAATAGGGTTCAGTATAATCTGTGGCTTCAGGCATCTAGTGGGGGTGGATATAGCTGCCACAGAAAAAAGGGGACTACTATATACACTGTCATTTCAATATTTTAAGCTTCCTAAGTACAGAGACTCTATTCCACATTCATTGTTGTCTTCCAGAGTACAAACTGCAAGCAAATACATCAAGGACATACACAGAATCATTTATTATTATAGACTCACTAGCAGCTCCCAGCAGGGCAAGGAAGATGAAGGTCTTCATGGTTGCTCCCTGGAATTTGATTGAGGAGTGGGATGAACGTCTCTCATCCACAGCTATTTATACCTCCAGGTCTGACATCGACACCCATGGCCATGGGTGCCAGAAAACTGATTTTATTGGAAATTCATTAATCCGAATTTATAATTCAATTTTGTGCCAAATTAAAGATAATTCAGTATCATATTTAAACATTATCTCTTGTCTACTTTTCCAGAAGGTTATGGGAATGGAAGTAACAAACCCATCTGGTATGTTGTGCTCCCCATAATAGAGAAGTAAGTTGGAGCAAGGTCATGGAATGAGGCTATGGGTGTCCTTGATCCCAGGCAAAGGTCTTAGGTATTTGGTTGTCTCAACTGTGAACTTTTATCTTGAGGACCATCTTGAACACTACTCCCTTGATGTTTAATTAACATTAGCTCTTTCACAATTATATAATTTTTCTGTGGTATCTCTGGTCTTGGATATCCATGTTAACTTTTCATTATTAATAGGGACACCTCGTTTCCTTGAGAAAAGAAAAATTGTTCTGAATTGAAGCTATGATTGGTCCAGATGGACGAGTAAAAGAATCACATTTACTGGAACTTACTATATATTTTACATATATAAAAACGTTGCATATATTAATTTAGTAATTCTCATTACAACCCTAGAAGATACCTATTACTATCCCCACTTTACATATGGAAAACTGAGGCACAAAAATTGCAGGAACTTGACCAAAACCACATAGCAAGTATACAGTGGGGTCAGGATTCCAACCCAGGAAATCTGGCTTTGGAGTCTCTGTGCTTAACTGCTGTACAGCACTTCATTAAGTTTGCCACATTCGGGACAGCATGATAATGCAGAAATTTTGGCCAATGATAAGAGAATTCATATTTATGGAGTGCTTCTTATGTGTCAGGCATTGTGAATGGGATTTATATACATCAATTCATTCAATCCTTACCAACTGCTTTATAAGTGTTCTAATTTTTACCATTTTATAGATGGGGAGGATGAAGCTTAGAGAAATTACATGTTTTGCTCAAAGTTTTATACACTTTAGTGATTAACACAGGGTTCAAAGTCAAGCAGCTTCATTTGTGAGGCCGTGGCCTCCACTGTAATGCCATAAACATAATAAACATAATAAACAATCTAACTCTACCAAATTAAAATGACTCTAGGGACCAAATAAAATTCTTGGAAAAATCTAAGAAATGTGTTCCTGGAGCAGGAGTTGTCATAATTAATGAGGCATGGCAGAAACTTCCAGAATAAGTGAATCTCAGGAAGAACTAACCTCTAGCTACATATAACCAGATTCTCCTCCTACACATCATAATGACCTACCAGGATGTTACATCTGTTTTAGCAAATCCTCCCTCCTGAGTAGTTTGTTTCCTTTACATTTGAAATGTTGCTGGTAAAAAGATGACTAACTAGAAAACAGGATTGCCATTTGGGACCAGGTAAGTCTATGTTGTGGGGAACTGCCCTGCACTCTATAGGATATTTATCAGCATCTCTTGCCTTAGTTACAAGTACCACTAGCCCCTCCTTCCAGTTGTGATAACCAAAATGTCTCCAGACATTGCTAAATGTTCCCTCAGGGTCAAAATCATCCCCAGCTGGGAACAACTAATTTAAGGAAAATAGATGGGCAAAGTAGCTTCTAAGACCATAGCCATTAGAAAGTGCCTTGAACATTAGGACAAAGTAGGCACTCATTAACTACTGCATGAACGGCACATAAGGCAGGGTGTTGCCACTGATCCCTAAATACCAGGGAAACTATGGAAAGGGCCAGGCTCACAATGAAGAAGGGAGAGCCTTCTCATCTTGTCCAATTATCTTCCATTTTGACACCTCCATGATGAAGTGTTAGAAGATGTATAATCCTGTATCAACCCTGGAACTTCCACTGAACCTCATCAGAGACCTTAGCCCATATGGAAAACACAATGTCTTAGAGCAGTTTCCACAATAATTGGCTCGTGTGTTGCTACGTTTCAGGGAGTTCTCTCTGGTGCATTGGGCTTTATCACTTGGACCCTTCTTCCTGGAAGGAAAATTCTTCAGTCACCCAAAGCAAGAGCAGGGATGTGAGGGAAAACAGCATGTGATCGTTTCTGGGCTTCAGTTATTCCCAAATAACTCCCACATGTTGTATGGAAACCACTGAACACAATCCCTGTAATGTAAATGACGTTTTGAGTTTTAAATGAACTTTTTTCCTGAACCTCTTCTCAAGAAAAGATGTTGATATGTCATGGGTTGGTGAATTTTTGTCTAATGTATGTTAAAAGGAACCTATGCTATTTGATAATACAGCTCTTTAAATAATAATGGTTGTTTGTGTGCTGCCTGATACCAGGTTGAAGATTGGTCATTTTAGTATATGTTTCCAAAGAAAACATATGATGAAGATGGTTGCAGATGCACATTGCCTAATGCATGATTAGTACATATTAGGCAGAGGGCTGGCTGGACAAAATGAGAATGGAAAACCTCAAGGATCACTGATGGTGGTGGCTGTGCCGGCTGCTGGGGATAGAAGGATTTTGGAGCTGAGCAGATCTGGAGATTAAAGAAAAAAGAAAAGCACAGCAAGTGGAAAAGACTAGGAGAATGCTCAGTGCTGGAGGCCAGGAGAATACGGGTCTGCATGAGGTATCTCTGTACATAAGCATCATGTCGTCATTTACATGGGTGAACAAGCCTGAAGATAACCCTTGCACCATTGTGTGTGAGCTCAGACCTACAAGATATATTTTGCTTCTGAGATACTGTGAGTCATTCTGTGAAGTTGGGGCCTGGAGAATTGGGTTGAAATTTCCCAGATTCAAGAGACATACATGCACTTTATGTGTGCAAAACTTCTATCTTCAATAACATCGATGAATTCTTATTTACAGTCAACAATAGATATGCCACAGTGTGTGTGTGGGGAGATCTCCTTCCTCAGTCACATTCATGAAAAGAGCCACATGCTATGTGTGGGAATGCCCACATTCCTTTGGCCCTGCAGGACGTGTTGGTACCTATACTTTTTTTCCTAACTTCAAACACATGGTGTCCCAGAGGCATGTGTTTGTATTTAATGAATCTGTATTTGTCACCTCTTTTTCCCATGGACATAGCTTAGTGGCCTTGAAGGACTATTTAAACTTGTGCCTGAATGGGGGGATGGCTGCACTCCAGCAAATATATTGACATTTATATTGGCAAAAGCAAGGGTGTCTGGCCTCTGAAAGCAATTTTATGATCTTTTCCTTAATGGATCTTTTCTTTTCTTTTTTTTTTTTAACATAGTAATACATTTTATTTTCTTTAATTTTTTTCATTGATTTTTAAATTTCTTTTCAGTGTAACAGTATTCATTGTTTTTATACCACACCCAGTGCTCCATGCAATCCGTGCCCTCTCCAATACCCACCACCTGGTTCCCCCAACCTCCTACCCCCCGCCCCTTCAAAACCCTCAGGTTGTTTTTCAGAGTCCATAGTCTCTCATGGTTCATCTCCCTTTCCAATTTCCCTCAACTCCCTTCTCCTCTCCATCTCCCAATGTCCTCCATGTTATTTGTCATGCTCCACAAATAAGTGAAACCATATGATAATTGACTCTCTCTGCTTGACTTATTTCACTCAGCATAATCTCTTCCAGTCCCATCCATGTTGCTACAAAAGTTGGGTATTCATCCTTTCTGATGGAGGCATAATACTCCATAGTGTATATGGACCACATCTTCCTTATCCATTCATCCGTTGAAGGGCATCTTGGTTCTTTCCACAGTTTGGTGACCGTGGCTATTGGTGCTATAAGCATTGGGGTACAGATGGCCCTTCTTTCACTACATCTGCATCTTTGGGGTAAATACCCAGTAATGCAATTGCAGGGTCATAGAGAAGCTCTATTTTTAATTTCTTGAGGAATCTCCACACTGTTCTCCAAAGTGGCTGCACCAACTTGCATTCCCACCAACAATGTAAGAGGGTTCCCCTTTCTCCACATCCCCTCCAACACATGTTGTTTCCTGTCTTGCTAATGTTGGCCATTCTAACTGGTGTAAGGTGATATCTCAATGTGGTGTTAATTTGAATCTCCCTGATGGCTAGTGATGATGAACATTTTTTCATGTGTCTGATAGCCATTTGTATGTCTTCATTGGAGAAGTGTCTGTTCATATCTTCTGCCCATTTGTTGATATGATTATCAGTTTTGTGTGTGTTGAGTTTGAGGAGTTCTTTATAGATCCTGGATATCAACCTTTTGTCTGTACTGTCATTTGCAAATATCTTCTCCCATTCCGTGGGTTGCCTCTTTGTTTTGTTGACTGTTTCCTTTGCTGTGCAGAAGCTTTTGATCTTGATGAAGTCCCAAAAGTTCATTTTCGCTTTTGTTTCCTTTGCCTTTGGAGACATATCTTGAAAGAAGTTGTTGTGGCTGATATCAAAGAGGTTACTGCCTACGTTGTCCTCTAGGATTCCGATGGATTCCTGTCTCACGTTGAGGTCTTTTATCCATTTCGAGTTTATCTTTGTGTACAGTGTAAGAGAATGGTCAAGTTTCATTCTTCTACATATAGCTGTCCAATTTTCCCAGCACCATTTATTGAAGAGACTTTTTTCCACTGTATATTTTTTCCTGCTTTGTTGAAGAATATTTGACCATAGAGTTGAGGGTCCATATCTGGACTCTCTAATCTGTTCCACTGGTCAATGTTTCTGTTTTTATGCCAGTACCATGCTGTCTTGGTGATCACAGCTTTGTAGTAAAGCTTGAAATCAGGTAACGTGATGCCGCCAGTTTTATTTTTGTTTTTCAACATTTCCTTAGCGATTTGGGGTCCCTTCTGATTCCATACAAATTTTAGGATTATTTGCTCCAGCTCTTTGAAAAATACTGGTGGAATTTTGATCGGAATGGCATCAAAAGTACAGATTGCTCTAGGCAGTATAGACATTTTAACAATGTTTATTCTTCCTATCCAAGAGCATGGAATAGACCTCATAGATATATACAGAACATTCCACCCTAAAACAACAGAATACTCATTCTTCTCAAGTACACATGGAACCTTCTCCAGAATAGACCACATACTGGGTCACAAATCAGGACTCAACCGATACCAAAAGAGCGAGATTATTCCGTGCATATTCTCAGATCACAATGCTTTGAAACTGGAGCTCAATCACAAGGAAAAGTTTGGAAGGAACTCAAACACCTGAAGCTAAAGACCGCCTTGCTTAAGAATGCTTGGATCAACCAGGACATCAAAGAAGAACTTAAACAATTAATGGAAACCAATGAGAATGAAGACACTTCAGTCCAAAACCTATGGGATACAGCAAAGGTGGTCCTAAGGGGGAAATACATAGCCATCCAAGCCTCCCTCAAAAAAAATGAAAAATCCAGAATACACCAGCTGTCTCTACACCTTAAAGAACTGGAGAATCAACAACAAATCAAACCAACTCCACACATAAGAAGGGAAATAATCAAGATTAGAGCAGAGATCAATGAGGTAGAAACTAGAGATACAGTAGAACTTATCAATGAAACTAGAAGCTGGTTTTTTAAAAAGAATCAATAAGATCGATAAACCATTGGCCACACTAATCCAAAAGAAAAGAGAGAAAGCTCAAATTAATAAAATTATGAATGAAAAGGGAGAGATCACAACTAAAACCAAGGAAGTAGAAACAATCATCAGAAGTTATCAACAGTTATATGCCAATAAGCTAAGCAACCTAGATGAAATGGATGCATTCCTGGAAAACTATAAACTCCCAAAATTGAACCAGGAAGAAATTGACAACCTGAATATACCGATATCTAGTAACAAGATTGAAGCAGTGATCAAAAACCTCCCAAAAAACAAGAGCCCAGGACCTGACGGATTCCCTGGGAAATTCTACCAAACTTTCAAAGAAGAAATAATACCTATTCTCCTGAAGCTGTTTCCAAAAATTGAAGCAGAAGAAAAACTTCCAGACTCTTCCTATGAAGCCAGCATTACCCTGATCCCCAAACCAGGCAAAGACCCCACCAAAAAGGAGAAATTCAGACCAATATCCCTGATGAATATGGATGCTAAGATTTTCAACAAGATCCTAGCAAACAGGATCCAACAGCACATTAAAAAGATTATCCACCATGACCAGGTAGGATTCATCCCTGGGTTACAAGGATGGTTCAACATTCGCAAATCAATCAATGTGATAGAACAAATCAATAAGAGAAGAGAGAAGAACCACATGGTCCTCTCAATTGATGCAGAAAAAGCATTTGACAAAATCCAGCATCCATTCCTGATTAAAACGCTTCAAAGTATAGGGATAGAGGGAACATTCCTGAACTTCATAAAATATATCTATGAAAGACCCACAGCAAATATCATCCTCAATGGGAAAAAGCTTGCAGCCTTCCCGCTGAGATCAGGAACATGACAAGGATGCCCACTCTTACCACTCTTGTTCAACATAGTATTAGAAGTCCTAGCAACAGCAATCAGACAACAAAGAGAAATAAAAGGTATCCAAATTGGCAATGAAGAAGTCAAAGTCTCTCTCTTTGCAGATGACATGATTCTTTATATAGAAAACCCAAAATACTCCACCCCCAAACTACTAGAACTCAGGCAGCAATTCAGTAACATGGCAGGATACAAAGTCAATCTACAGAAATCAGTGGCTTTCTTATACACTAACACTGAAAATACAGAAAGGGAAATTAGAGAATCCATTCCATTTACTATAGCACCAAGAACCATAAGATACCTGCGAATAAACCTAACCAAAGAGGTAAAGGATCTGTACTCAAGGAACCACAGAACACTCATGAAAGAAATTGAAGAAGAAATAATGGATCTTTTCTTTAATGGAGTCTGTTTTTCTTTTTCCTTACTTCTTCCAGCCACTTTCCTGGCTAATACAATGTGAGTGCCTGAGGCCATTACTGGCTCTTTACCATTCCAAGGGGAAGGGAATTTTTTTTTTTTTAAAGATTTTATTTAGTTATTTGACAAACAGAGATCACAAGCAGGCAGAGAGGCAAGCAGAGAGAGAGAGGAAGGGAAGCAGGCTCCCCGCTGAGCAGAGAGCCCGATGTGGGGCTTGATCCCAGGACCCTGAGACCACAACCCGAGCCGAAGGCAGAGGCTTAACCCACTGAGCCACCCAGGCGCCCCGGGAAGGGAAATTTTTAAAGAAGGATTCCTCTCCCCAGAAAGAGATAGACTAAGTTACTGAAAAACTGGAATAAGCAATCAGGGCAACAAGACTATAAAAAGGAACAAGTTACAGAGCATGTGCTTGTGTCATAAGCTTGATGTTAACCTGGCAGTCTATGCGAAGCTGAATTTCTAATCATTACCATTAGGCAGAAAATCAGTGGCGGCAAAGAGAATGGAATTTCTTGGTAAAGTGAACCCTGGAACCAGACAGGTTTCCTTGAGAACACTGCTCAAGGATGCAATTGGCTTGAGGAGATTTCTATTCTAGCTCCAAGGGATTCTCTCCAGAAAATTGCAGGCAAGGCTCAGCAAGTTTTTTTTTTTTTTTTTTTTTTTTTTTTTTTTTTGTAAAGAGCCCAACAGTAAATGGTTTAGGGACTACAGGCAATGCATTCTTTGCCACGACTGCCCTGAATTTGCCGCATGAAAGCAGGGCGTGCATGGGTGGGGGCAGCTAAGTTCCAGGAAACCTATTTGCTAAAACATGCTGCAGTCCAATTTGTCCCTGGGTTGTGGTTTGTTGACCCTGCTCTAGAATGTAAGGAAGGAACCATTTATTTTTTTTAAAGATTTTATTTATTTATTTGACAGAGAGAGAGTGATCACAAGTAGGCAGAGAGGCAGCAGAAAGAGGGAAGCAGGCTCCCCGCTGAGCAGAAAGCCCAATGTGGGGCTCAGTCCCGGGACCTGAGATCATGACCTGAGCCGAAGGCAGAGGCTTAACCCACGGAGCCACCCAGGTGCCCCAAGAAAGGAAGCATTTAAATGTCCTATATCTTGACTTAAAATTGAATGGTGGTTCAGTTTCAATGATCAGGTGGCTTGAAATAAAACTAGTAATCTTAAGAGAACTAGCTCATGCGGCCTTTACTTCAAGAAAAGCTTTAAGGAGAAAGTAAGAAGTGGGAGACTGGGGATTTAGGGCTGGGATATCAGAGTGACACTGAACAAGGCAGAACAAAGAAGAGAGTCATGGAGGCAGAAACTTGTACCGAAGTATGAGACACAATAAAATTCTGGGAAAGAACGTTTCGATCTTGCCACCAGAGTTCTGGCTTTCATTCTGTTGTTAGCTTCTATTTTGGGTGTCTTTGCATATTAATATCCTCATGTATAAAATGAACACCCACAGAAAACCATGAGGAAATAAGAGAAGTTAACACAACCTTTGATTCACATAGAAGAGTTTTGTTGAAGTGTTAACACAACTAAATTATGTCGCTGTCAGAATTAGCTTCGTGCTGCTCTCTTTCCCTTTGCAGCCAGATCCCAACAGAGTCAGTGGAGCAGCACACCTTATAAAAGAAAAATTAAGTTGTATCACAGAAGCAGACAGGTGTGTATACCAGCCAAGTTATGGGTCTTTCTTCAGTCTCTTCACTGCATGGTATGGGCCCTTGTGGCCTTTCCCATTCATTCCCACCTCCTTGCCAACCATACTGTACATTCCAGTCCCGAGCCCTTCAGAAGACTCATATTCCCACTTGTGTCCTGATATCTTTCCCCCATCAGTTGGTTTACAATGATTTAAGATTGTCTTTCTCTTTTGTTAGTATACTGTCCATGCCAAAGTGTTAGTCCAGCCCTCACTAATGCCCACCATGTTCTGAACCATCTCCCTGCTACTGTGTGGGGTCATTTGCCTCCATCCTCCTTCCCCTACCAGTGCCCCCGCCTCCCTGACTTTGTGCTAGGCTGGTCTAGGCTTGTAGTAGCTCTGCTGTTTTCTCAACCTATTTCAATCTATTTCACATTATTTGCTCTTTTCATTATCCCTTAAGTTATTGGAATAAAGAAAACACACACACACACACACACACAAAATGATCACAAAACTGTCATGTGACAAGAGAAAGACCAAGAAAATTTTCTCTCAACTCCCATATATTCCTATTATATCAAGAAGGATTTGTGGAGTGGAATAATTTTAAGAACCATTTGCATGAAAGAAAGGAAGAGAGAGTGCTTGCTTCAACAGCACATATACTAAAATTGGAACGATACAGAGGTTATTAGCATGGCCCCTGTACAAGGATGAGAAACCATCACTGCAATCAAGATAATCAACATAGCATAATAAAAAAAAAAAGATAGTCAAAAGAAAGAAGAAGAAGAAGGGGAGAGAGAGAAGTTTCTAGATCTGAGGTCTGGCAGTGGTTTTATCAAAAATAAGATTTTTTATATAAAGCAATATTCCTAGATGATTTGTGCTAGGTGAACAGGGAGGAGCACTTTGGTTCCCTCAAGAAGCTAACAGCACAGGGAAGGGTGTGACTTGGGTAGAATATTTGGCTAGCCCTTGTGGGAGTCTGTATATTTTCAGCCCATCGACAGACCTTACCAAGCCCCAAGAAGGCTCAAATGCATGTAGTCTCTTCAATGCTAATTTTCCTACTACAACAAGAGAGTCCAAAACTGACATGTCTTGGGGCTCCTATCCAGGTCTGAAGCCAAGAATCCAGAGCAGACAAAGCTGAGTGGGGTTGGATGAAAGACAATAACAGGAGCACTTCTGTTAAACACACTCTGCCTCCAGATCTCGATTCTCTAGGTTCTGGTTTATGTACACTGCCCTGATGCAGTTACTAACTGTTACTAACATCAGTGGCACTAACTGTGCCACTTTCCTTAAAATGTCCCAATTTAAAAATGTCCCAATTTAAAAAAAAAAGGTCCCAGGTTGGTCAATAAATTAGGCAGTTACCTGGTTACATAGCAAGGTCTCATGTGACAAACAGAGCAAGAATTTGAGTCTGTGCTTGACTGCGAGTGTCCCTTCCAGACTCTCAGTCATTCTTTTCCATTCCCCACCTTGTTCCAGGTAAGATAGAAACCTACATACTTGCTGCAGGGCTTCTGACATACCCAGAAGACCCAGAACCTGGAAATTTAGTCTCTAACACTGTCTTCCTTCAATACTGAAGAGAAAAAAAAAAAAAAAAAGCACAGCTAACCAGCAACCTCTAGGAACATGGAAAAGATGATGGCCTTCATGGTGGTTCTCCAAATGCACTTGTTGTGATGGGAAGAATGAGGGGATCATCCCCTCTACACCTCAAACCAACCAATCTTATTTCTAGTCCAAGGTCTCTGGGCAATGGGTGGAATGTGATAGGAGATACACAGATATTGATCTGGAAGGGCCTCCATTTCTCAAGCATGGAAAATGGTGTTCCTAGGGTTAATCATAAATATGAGCAAAAAGGGGAGTATGGAATTTCCAAAGTAGATTCCATATGGCTAAGAATCACTCATGGTCTTCTTGATTTAAAAAGGGTTTTCCCCAGTAATGACACAAAGAGTACTATACAATGGAACTGCACCAATTGAAGAATAAAATACATCTAAGAGAAACAATTTATATGTTTTCTTCTCTATATATACATTCCACATCTTTGATGTTTTATAAACTAATTTCTTATGATTCACAATCTATCTTTCTAATACCAGCTTCCTTCCTGGGCTTCTCTGAGTTCCAACTGCTACCTGAACATATCTGCTCAAGTGTCCTGAAGCAGCTCAGGCCAGCTTATCTAGAGCTGAGTCCATCATACCTTTTTTCATTTTTTAATCTTTGCTTTATTTTTTAAAATTTAAGATCAATTAATTAACACAGAGTGTATTATTAGTTTCAGAGATACAGTTTAATGATTCATCAGTGGCATATAATACTCAGTGCTCATTATGTCGAGTGCCCTCCTTAATGTCCATCACCCAGCTACCCCATTCCCCTACCCACCTCCCCTCCAGCAACCCTCAGTTTGTTTCTAGAGTTAAGAGTCTCTTATGGTTTGTCTTCCTGATGTTGTCTTACTTTATTTTTTGTTCCCTTCCCCTATGTTCATCTGTTTTGTTTCTTAAATTCCACATTTGAGTGAGATCATATGGTATTTGTCTTTGTCTGACTGACTTATTTTACTTAGAATAATACCTTCTATTTCCATCCATGTCATTGCAAATGGTAAGATTTCATTCCTTTTGATGGAAGTAATGTTCCATTGTGTGTATATGTGTGTGTGTATATGCATATATATATATATATATATATATAATGTATGCATATATGCATATGTATTGTATATACCTATATATGTATATATAGACATGGTATGTATGTATCTATACACCACACCTTCTTTATGCATTCATCTGTCAATGGACATCTGGGCTCTTTCCATATTTTGGCTACTGTGGACACTGCTGCTATAAACACTGGGGTGCACATCATAGCTTCTTCCTATTTTTCCCAAATCGGTGCAATGGAACTTCATCTACATGGTTAATCAAACTTGAAACATGGAAGTCACTCTTAACTTCTCCATCCACCTTACTCACTACCTATATTCAAATGTCCAGTCTTAAAATCTGTGCCCATCTGATTCCTAGGCATGGCATTGAAACCTGTGTGCCTGGATACTCCATGCTGATCATGCCTCTGTGCCTTCCCCATACTCTCACCTGCTAACGTCCCAATCATTCTCCTGATTTCTGATCAGGGAGAATACTGAAACTTGATTTCACTCTCCAGCTCCAGTCAGGCCTTCTTGAGTTTTCTTGTTGGCCTTTATGTATCTTTTATTACACTTACTTCCAATTATATATTAATTGTGTGAGTATCTGTGTAGTGTTGATTGTTCCAGGTAATTTAAAATTCCTGAGGGCACAGCTAATGTCTGATTTGCTTACTCTTCTGCCTCAAAGCCAACACATATCTGACACATAATAATTGTTCAGTATACAAATCAAAACCACAATGAGATACCACCTCACACCAGCCAGAATGGCTAAAATTAATAAGTCAGGAAATGACAAATGCTGGTGAGGATGTGGACAAAGTGGAACCCTCCTACACTGTTGGTGGGAATGCAAGCTGGTGCAACCACTCTGGAAAACAGCATGGAGGTTCCTCAAAAAGTTGAAAGTAGAGCTATCCTATGACCCAGCAATTGCACTACTGGGTATTTACCCTAAAGATTACAAATGTAGTGATCCTAAGGGGCACATGCACCCAAATGTTTATAGCAGCAATGTCCGCAATAGCCAAACTATGGAAAGAACCTAGATGTTCATCAACAGATGAATGGATAAAGAAGATGTGGTAATTATATACAATGGAATACAATGCAGCCATTAAAAGAAATGAAATCTTGCCATTTGCAATGACGAGGATGGAACTAGAGAGTATTATGCTTAGCAAAATAAGTCAATCAGAGAAAGAAAACTATCATATGATCTCCCTGATATGAGGAAGTTGAGATGCAACGTGGGGGGTTTGGGGGGCAGGAAAATAATAAATGAAACAAAATGGGATCAGGAGGGAGAAAAACCATAAGAGATTCTTAATCTCACAAAACAAACTGAGGGTTGCTGGGGGGGAGGTGGTTAAGGAGAGGGTGGTGGGGTTATGGACATTGGGGAAGGTATGTGCTATGGTGAGTGCTGCGAAGTGTGTAAACCTGGTGATTCACAGACCTGTACCCCTGGGGCTAATAATACCTTATATGTTAATAAAAAAATAAAAAAAATTAAATAATAATTGTTCAGTAAGTAATTGCTGAAGGGGGTTACCTCTTCCACTTCTTTGCTAGTGAACTCTGATTAACCCATTAAAATTTACCTTGGGCATCATCTCTCCTTAGAATTAACCTCTGACATTTATCTGTGCCCATCCCTAACTCCACCATATGCACCCTCTGATTTGTTAGGTAGCTCTCTGTTACCTTTCTGAAACCTTTTTAAAGCTCTGTATATATTGCTATTAAGACTTCTAAATTCTCTTGCAAGTTTTTATTTTCTTGTCTGTTCCTTCAGCTAGATTATGAGCTCCCAAAGCAAATATTTTATATTTAAATTCTTTAAGTCTATAGCTCTGTCTCTGGCATACAGTAAATGCTCAAGTTCCTCTTTGCCCCATCAGACATTTGGGCCCCATCTACAACATCTCACAAATGGTCTTCTGGCCTTTATTGCAGAAAGGAGATCACAGTACCTTCTCAACCATCCAGTTGGAAAGTTTGTCCTTGTGTTGAGCCAGAAAACTGTTTAAAGCTTTCAACCATTTGTTCTTAGTCTTGTCCCTTGGTGATACAGGATCAGGAGAGTCATAATTAAGAGGTAAGTGGTCAGAGGTCAGAGGCAGCAGAAAATTATAGGTTCTAGAATAGTGAACAGGAGAAGCAAGAAAAGCCAAGCTTCCAGGCCAACAGAGTCTCCACTGTCCCTTTATGTAGCAAGAACAAATCTCAAAAGGCAACCCCAAAAGTTGCCTCATGTTACTTGAAAAATAACATCCCAATATAGGAGTTGAAGCTAGATGCTAGCCTCTTCTTAGATGATGTAATATAACTAGTTCTTAGGAAAAAAGAAACTGGTACAGGACTAGGTTGCTTAAAGATTTGGCTTAAACTCCCCTCCTTCAAAATGTTTTCTCCATCCATGAAAATCCCCCAATGATAAACATTTTTCTACACATCCTTCCAGTGCTGATGAGTACAGCTTGTACCCTATTATTTTATGATCAGTAATATTTTTAGTTGCATCATCTCAATATTGGCTGTCTTACCATCTAGAATATTCACACACAAAAAACCAAAGATATATACCCTATGGTTTCTATTTTTTATTATTTTATTTCCCCTGTCCACACAGAACCCATTGCAATCAGGGCTCTTCTTTAGGGTCATAGTCAATGGCTGTTCGGTGACCAGAACATAACAGGAGGTCAGTGCTTGAGGCGAGCAGGCTGGTCTAGGCCACTGAAGCTCCAGCAGGCTGAGAATGTTATCCATATGGGCTGGCCATGAGCCATATCGCGTATCAGAAACTGAACTGAGCTGAGGGGAATTCCGACATGGAGAGGACTCCCAGGCACAGGGTGTCAGATCCCGAGCAGGGCGAGGCGGGTGTGTGCAAAGGAGAGAAAGTTGCCATTGCGGTGGACAGTTGGGCACATGTGAGGACATGGATCAAATATGTATATCCATGAAGGACAACAGGACCCAGGTTTCTTAGCATTGGATAAGGGAGTTGCAAATATGGAAAGGGAGAATGCTAGAACCCTAGGATGAACCTTATCATATTGCAACTGGAACTGAAATTAGTGGTATAAACTTGTGGTTTTTCTCAGTATGTGTAGATAGATACAGAATTAAAGATACATGCTAAGATATATGCATTTATGTGGTAACATACACAAACGTGTATTCCCCAGGCTCCATCCATGGATGACCTGTGAGTGGTAGCATCCCCAAAACCCAGATCTAGTACCCATCTCTCATTTTCTAGAGACCATTAACCACTAAAAGGAACCAGGGCTCTTTGGAGAAATAGCTGATATCACGATGGGGAGGGAAAGCACAAGACAAGCCTAGAATATATTCTTGTGCTATATTGTAAGGAAATACTCAAATACTCACCCTTATGGGGGCCCGAAAACAAGGATGGTTTAAGAACAGAAACGATTTTTTGACTTCTGAATCTCCTTTGAATGATGCTTGATACACGCTGGAAAATTATTATACCTATCTTTTGTTTTTTTGAGTACTTTTCCAAGTATTTATTAGTTATTTCTTCTTCTTTTTTTTATGTCATGTTAGTCACCATATGGTACATCATTAGTTTTTGATGTAGTGTTCCATGACTCATTGTTTGCGTAGAACCCTCAGTGCTCCATGCAATCTGTGCCCTCCTCAATACCCATCACAGGGCTCACCCATGCCCCCAGCCCCCTCCCCTCTGAAACCGTCAGTATGTTTCCTGGAGTCCATAGTCTCTCATGGTTCATCTCCCACTCTGATTCTCCCCTTTCATTTTTCCCTTCCTTCTTCTAATGTCCTCCATGTTATTCCCTATGTTCCACAAATAAGTGAAACCATATGATAATTGACTTTCTCTGTTTGACTTACCTATCCTTTAAAATACAAATTGGTACCAAAAGCTTCTTCATGCCAAGCAAATTAATTCTTTATCGTTCCCATTTCTGTCTCAAATCCTGATACCAAGCCCTCAATTTCCATAAGCCACCAGTACAAATACACCAGGTGCTGACCATACCACATTTGGAAACAGTTTTTTAATGGTTAGACTCATGTGTGGTCTCTTACTATTTTCTACTGTGTTCATATATTCCTTCATTCGACAAGTATGCATTAAGTACCTACAAAGTATTATGTAAGTATTGTTAAGGCAGCGGGGACGGGGAGACAGGAATGTCCTAGCCCAGCAATCCAGTAAACATCTGGGTAGAAACTTACCCCAAAAAGCTCATGCTGTTTTAGAGTTAAACAGAGGGCTGGAGATCAGTATTTCAGAATCTCCCTTGGTCCAGGTTTTGGGGATGAGGAAATGAGAAGGTGAGTAGATTAAATGATTTAGCCAAATAAAAACCAATTATATTTTAACCTCCCTAAAACATACACTAAAACTCTCCAAACTAGATGTTATCTAAAAACATATCCTATCGGTCCTATGAGTCTAGAAGCATTTCGAGGATAAGAACCTCGCCTTACTCACAAATGCTTGTTGAACAAACTAGCATAGCCCTTGTTCTCTAAGCTCCCCTCCAAGCCCTCCAGAGGGTGGAAGGCCGAGGACACAGAGGAGGTTAATGAGCTCCTCTAACCTCTAGGAGGAGCTGTGACTTCACTGAAATCCCTGAGGCAGAACTGGGAAAAGAAGAGAGGGGAATAGGGGGAAGGGGCGGGATCAAGAAGGAAGAGAATGCTCAGGCGTCAGGGTTTGCTCCTGGGTCAGCTTGGGAGATGGTATGTGGACAGTCTGGACACTAAAATCCAGTCTATGTTGTGCTTCTTCAGCCTCTTTGGCAATGTCTGCTGTCCCTACGGCTCATGACCCGTAGGACCTTTTGTTACTCTCCTGTGCTTCCTCTGTGTGTGTCTTTTCCATGTCCAAGCTCAGCACCCCAGATAGGGGAGAT
Source organism: Lutra lutra (assembly GCF_902655055.1). Lineage (NCBI taxonomy): Eukaryota > Metazoa > Chordata > Mammalia > Carnivora > Mustelidae > Lutra > Lutra lutra. Next base: position 96,545,634 of record NC_062288.1, read on the forward strand.
ACTCTCTGGGGGAATCAGTTGCAGCAGATTTCTCTTGTAACCTCGTCAGCACCCACTGAGGGTGCTTCCTACCCAGTTAGCATTAATTCCTGTGTCTTAAAGTGATGCCCAACTGGCACCAGGGAAAGGCTCTGAAAGCCAAGCAAGGTGGCCTCTCTGCGTTAAGTCAGGATGAGGCTTGAGTGGGATCGTCCTGGCTCCATGAGAGGCAACGTGGGGGGACATCTGCCCAAAGGGAAGGAATGTGTATCTGAGTGGAGGAGGCACTGTCAAGTTGAAACAGAAAGGAAAGAATTATTCATGCAGGTGGGGGAGGAAGCTACTAGCCCCCCCCCAAAAAAAAAAAAAGTGTCTGAGAAACCTCCTTGAGGCAGCTTGGGGATGGACCTATTCCTCTCAAGCTGCCCCTATACATTCAGTCCTGCCACTCCAGGACTCAAATCCGGCTCTGGTGATACTTGTGTCGGGTGTAAGGGGGAAGAGGGAATGTGAGCTCTAGAAGAATTAACAGGGGCAGTGGCCTCACCAGCAAACCCTCTGTCAGGGCATGAGGACAAGAATCTAATCCGAGAGATACTGAGCCCCTTCAGGTTAAGCGCGTCATGGGCTGCAGGCTCCTCTGCTGGGTGGTCCTCTGTCTCCGGTGGGCAGGTGAGTCCTGGGAACAGGTGGGATATCTCTGTCTGCAGACTTCTAGCTTTTTTCATGGAATGGCTTCCTAAGACTCTCTAAATTTGGTTTCTTGCTCCCACAGTCTCCATGGGCACTGGAGTTACCCAGACACCAAAACATCTGGTAACCGGGACAGGAAGGAATGTGACCCTGAAGTGCAAACAACATCTGGGACATAATGCTATGTACTGGTATAAGCAGAGTGTTCAGAAGCCGCCAAAGCTCATGCTTGCCTACAATTACAAGGATCTCCTTCAAAATGAAACTGCCTCCAGTCGGTTCTTACCTGATCGCCCAAACAACACCCAGCTGGACCTTCACATAGACGCCCTGGAGCCTGAGGACTCTGCCCTGTATCTCTGTGCCAGCAGCAAGGACACAGCCCCGCACCTTCAACTTCTCCCTGTGCACAAACTTCCGGGCTCCAAACCAGGAAGCCGTGGGGGCCACCAACACTCAGCTCAGCATTTCCTGGAGGACCCCAGAGATCCCAGAGCCTCCTGCTGCCTGTAGGTTCAGTGGATGCTGAGTCCACGGCACAGACTCCCACAGCCTGGACCCTGGCCCTGCCTCGCTCCAGACTGCCTGAGCTGAACACAGGCCAGAGAGGGTCCAGCATCATGCATCTGAGCAGTGTCCAGTCAGCACGTGGCCCTGGGGAGTCTTCCATGGGCTACTATTCACTCTGGCCACAGCACAGCTGACCCATCCCCTGCCCACAGGTACCTTCCTCTGGCTTTTCCATCCACACATGTGAGACCCTGGATCTCAGCCCCAGCTCCAAATCTCGGTTCCAGCTCCAAACAGGCTCAGCCCTAATGGGTGCTAATGTCTCTACCAAATTAAAAACCATGGCAGTTCAGAAGTCTCTTCCTGCTTCTGATGACCAGAGGCCTGAGCTAGCAGAGGACTCATTCATGCCCTGACCCTGCTATGGATTTCTGGCTACTGTGTGGGGTGATTTTTAATTCTCTTGGAAGCACCTGAGTCCTGGGAATTTCTCATCTTGGATTCACCCAAGGCTCTTCTAAGGCATTTCCTTATTCAATCTCTGGCTTCTTTAAGCTCCCACAGGACACACAGAACCTGAATGCAGGCAGACTCCAGCCACCAGGTCACAGAAAGGGGCACGAGAGTACCCCTGAAGTGTGACCCCAACCTCTGGTCACTTATTCCTGCACTGGTACAGACAGATCCTGGAGCAGAAACTAGAGTTTCTCGTTTTATTCTACAAGAGTACTCTCTTGGAGAAGTCTGAAACATTCAAGGATCGATTCTCAGCTAGAAGGACTGATGGATCATTCTCCACTCTGCAGATCCAGCCCACAGAGCTGGGAGGCTCAGCCACGTACCTCTGTGCCAGCAGCACAGACACAGCCTTGCAAAGACCCCTCCAGCCTATGCACAAATCTTCATGTTTCTGCCTCTTTTCGAGCTCCCAGCATCCCTTTCCGGTTGGACTTGCCTATTCAGCTGTCTCCAAATACACAAATATCTGAAATTAAATTACCAAAGTGGGATATCTTTGGCAGAAGTGGTCAGGGGACATTTTTTGCAGAATCTTTATGGATACTGTAGAGCATGTCTTTGGGCTCCAATGATGGGAGAGTTGTGCCCAGGAAGTGACCATCAAATGACTTGTGTTTTCTCTTTACTTCCTTTTGCATCATGGGTTTTGTTTTGTTTTGTCTTGTTTTAGAGGCTTCAAAAAAGCCATTTTAACTCACAAGTTGGAGAAATGACTATCAAGGAAGGGCTATGGTATTTGCCTGAGAGTAGAGAGGATTTCCAACCCCACATCTTCAGAAGGACATGCAAGTCAGCACAAGGTCCTGAATTGTCCATGAGTCTTTCCAATAAGTGCCTAATGCAATAACCCATGTGAGAATGAATTAAAAGAACGGTAATGATTGAGTGCAACATTGGGACACCACTTCAAGGCCAACAGCGGTCTAGACCAACAAGAGAATCACCAGAATCAAGCTGGGATGGCAGGATTAGAATTCAACAGCAAAAACCAAGCAGCATCTAGAAGCAGAACAGGAATGAACTTATCACCATGACCTTGACTTGGGGCAGCCCCATTAACTGTCTGGGTTTTGCGTAAGTGTTCTTCAACAGTTCTTCAACAGTTGGGGCAGGAAAGTTAGAGTGAAAACTTCAAAACAAAGGAATGCATTTCCTCCTAATAAGTCAGGATGAGCTCAAGTAATGAATAGGAGGGGGAAAAGGTGTGAGCAGATCCTACATGAAATAGTCATTGACTCAGTTACAACCATGGCAGCTCCACTATCCTCAGGGTTGGAGAATGACTGTCTTAGCGATGTGAGTTCCTACACAAATTTGGAGACAAAAGGATCCCATTTGATACCTAAGGAAATGAAATCATGGGCATATAACCATGGGATCCAATTTTTGTTCACATATGGTATCTCTCAGAAGCATCTGACCTTATGGAATGAAGAAAGGACCTAGTAAAGGTTTCGCTAAGGGGCTAGCTCAGCTAGAACACCTGTCAAGCTGGGGTGATAATCGCTAGGATGTGGTATGATTTGAACAAATGGGGGGAAATTGGGACTATGTATTGAATCCATGAATCCAGAAGCCATAGGGTAGGGTTAGGATGGGTATGGCTCTCATCATCTCTTGCAGTGATCCAGTTGTAAATTCATATTCCTTTCCCCTGTATTTTTAGGGTCTTCTAGATAAGAAGTTCTGATTCCTGAAGAGAGGGGAGGAGGAGGGATAGATGCTTCCACCACAGGACATAGTAACAATCCCAGTGTACTGCGATTATGACTCTACCTAGTCATTTTGAGCTCATCTTGCTGGGATGGATGGAGAAGTCAGGATGGAGGTACTGATCGTGATTTTCATGAGGTGACAGAGTTACTGCTACATGGTGGAGACAGGGAAAGGTTGACCTGGGACTCAGGGAACTAATCGAAGCATCTCTTAGTGCCTCCATTCCTGGTGATAATGACAATTGTGAATTACAGTCATCTTGGCCTGACAAAGCAAAGGCACCGAAGGGGCTCCAAACCCTCAGAGATGAATGTCTGGGTCAACCCGTTAGGCAAACACCTTAGACCACTGAAGCACCAAACAAAGTTGGAGAAACTCTAGAAATGGTGATGAAGGGAGATAATAAACACCCGTTTGGGATTTGAGTATCATACTAGCAGTGAATCCTGTACACCTAACCTTGTGTTTGTACAGATTGCAGCTGGCCACCACCTTGAAGACCTTATTATTTGGACTAGAAGCAGTAACACCTTAAAAAGAATGGGAAAGATAATAATGACAATGAGCACTAATAAAGCTCCTACACCAAGGCATATAAAATATTGAATCCATGTCCATGGATTCAAATTTTTAATTTTCTCAGTGAGGGAAGAAGCTAATCCACTGATGTCCCAGGAACTGAGATGAGCATTGCTCATTTCTGTTATTTTATCCTGCAATTCTCTCATGTTGTAGGAAATATCTGTACCTTTCCAAATTCCTAATAAGTGATTTCTAGTTCTATTCCAGTCTTCATAGCAACAGGGATACTTAGAAATGAAGGGTTGGGGATAAGCACCAGTAGGGGTGGGCTTGGGCACTGCTGACTCCCTCCTTTCAGAAGGAGGACCATGGTGACTCTTCCCAATTCTGCTCCAGTAGCATCTTGAAAAGTCCTCCATGGCAGGCAGTGCCCAGGTGGTGGAGGGTTCATACACATTGAAAGGACTTTGGACACAGATCTGTAGGCAGTAGCTACTCATTGTTCCCACCTGAAGCGAGATGACATGAGCAAATTTGTATATGGTACAACACTGGTAGCAGCAGGATCAGGAGAGTGAGAGGTTGGGGATGGATTATACAGTTAGGAGACTTCTATGATATTCTTCAGGGAAGATTATAAAGGGTTTATGTGGGGGTATTGTGGACGATATAGAATAGAAGCTCCAGATTCTATATGCTCTTCTGAAGAATGTTAGTTTTCAATCTGGCAGTTTCAAATGCAGGATTTGCTAGAATCTATTTAAGTTTTGTCCTCCCTATTGGGGGGTCCTGGCATGTGCTCATTATTACCGGTGCATGGTCTTTTGGGCGTCTCAATGAGGAATCACAGCATGTTCACCAAAGTCTCTCATCCTAAGTGGGTCTGAAAGCAAGTGTCTTCTGAACTCTCTGCTCAGCGGTGCAGCCTACTAGAACCTGTCCTCTGCTCAGCTTTCTGGACTTCCACGTTGTGCATGCAGGTCAGTAAGAAACAAGAGGAAAGAGGATTTCCTTACACTCACTCTTAGGGTTCCTTTTCAGTACTCTTTGCTCCACATCCAAGCTGTCTTGGGATCTTCAGGCATCATTTGCTACAACTCTTTTATAGAGACAATGTATATCTGACTTTCTTTACATGTTTGCCCTTCTGTCTCCTCACTGTTTCTTCTCTGTGGTTTAGATTGTCCTTCCATCATTTTCCTTCTTTAGGCACATCCCTAATTCGGATAACTTAAACTCGCCTTTCACCCACCCCTTCTTTGGGAAAACTGTATATTAGCTACGTTAGCAGGACAACTGAGCCTTTTGTTTCCACTTGTTCAGGATTTCAGTTGAAAGTATAATGTTTTTTGTAATCCTTGGTCTTTTACTGATTGGGAGCTAAAAAACTCAATAACATTTTATTTATTCCTGTTTTTTGCTTTTTCATTGGGGAAGGGCTATTCCCTGTCTTCTTGCTACAGTGCGTGTGCAGCAGTATAAATATAATAGTCACCGTGCTAGCCTTTCCACTAGGGTTAAGTTTAGGTTCTTGTCTGCGAAAGCGATATCTCCAACTGTGGTGAATCGGAGGGCCGTCATATACCTAACCTGGACAGGAGAAGAATATCCAACTCCTTTGCTTAAATTCTAACTCCTTGACCCTTACATTTCTTTGTTTATGGGCCACACTGAAAATCTGATAAACTTAATTATGTTAGAAGAAGGAGTAGAGATTGAATGTCCTAGTGTGGATGAACGGCAATGTTGCCGACTCTTTTTGCTGTTTCACTTCCTTCTTTGCTCTTCACAGGTGTCTGACTCTTGTACCCATCAAGCGTGGACCCCCCTCCCCTCCTTTCTGGTGGGTGAGGGATAAGCATCCTCTTCACTGCTGCTTCTGAGCTGGTTAGAAGCCTGCCATCCGGGAAATGTGCCCTTGGGCCACAAGAGGGCGATTTGGCTCTATTGCCTACTCAGAGGCTGGATGGGGGATGAGAGTGATTTGCAGGAAGGGGTGAGGGGGGAGCAGGGCATGGAGCTCCATCCTTATGTCAGTTGGGAGCATCAGATGCTGATACCTCAAAGATACTAATCTAAAGCCATGCTCAAATTAATTTCCCTTTTTCCTACTTGGGAAGCCTTGTGTGGTTCTTGAGCATCCTGCTTGCTCTAAGCCCAGCCAAGCACTGTACCATCAGGACTGGGGCTGAGGATGCCTGACCCTTTGTCCCTTCAGCTACCCCTCCCAGTGCCTGGATCCTGGCTGGCATCACAGTCCTGCCTTTGTAATGGTGGGCAGTGGCGCCAAAGGGAAGCACAGCCTCCAATTTCTCTCTTCCACAGAGCTGAGCAAAAGCGCTCCATGGAGCTTAGACACTGAGGGAAACACCTTTTGGGAGATGTCTGCAGGCCTGAGCTGGTAGGGAAGGAGATCCCTGAAGCAGAAACGCTGTGTTGCTGAGAGGGTCTTGGAAGGATGGGGATAGAGAGAGAGTTTACATAATGAGGACTATAGCTAATACATGAGATCACCTGTCCAAGGATTAGCTCAGCCCACCCAATGCAAATCCACGCTCTACCGGAATCTAAGGTGTGAAAGGGGGAGGAAGAAACATACCCCGTGTTTGGGGAAACCTGCAGGGACAGTGACATCACAGGCCAACCACCAACCAAAGCCCAGGACACCAGAGCCCAGCACCCTCCACAGGACACCCTAATTAGAGGATGCCCACCTGGGCCCTGACTCCACCATGGGCTGCAGGCTACCCTACTGGGTGGCTCTCTGTCTCTTGGGAGCAGGTACGTCTCGGGTTCCATTGTGCTCTCCCTGCACCCCAAGCCGAGTCCCTCTGCCTGCAACACCACCCTTCTGTCTGGGCTTTGTTTGAATTTTGTCCTGTTCTTTCAACAGTCTCCATGGATCCTGGAGTTATCCAGACTCCAAAACATCTGGTAACCGGGACAACAAGGAGCGTGACCCTAAAGTGCGAACAACATCTGGGACATAATGCTATGTACTGGTATAAGCAGAGTGTTCAGAAGCCGCCAAAGCTCATGCTTGCCTACAATTACAAGGATCTCCTTCAAAATGAAACTGCCTCCAGTCGGTTCTTACCTGATCGCCCAAACAACACCCAGCTGGACCTTCACATAGACGCCCTGGAGCCTGAGGACTCTGCCCTGTATCTCTGTGCCAGCAGCAAGGACACAGCCCCGCACCTTCAACTTCTCCCTGTGCACAAACCTCCGGGCTCCAAACCAGGAAGCCATGGAGGCCACCAACGCTCAGCTCAGCATTTCCTGGAGGACCCCAGAGATCCCAGAGCCTCCTGCTGCCTGTAGGTTCAGTGGATGCTGAGTCCACGGCACAGACTCCCACAGCCTGGGTCCTGGTTCTGCCTCGGTCCTATCTGCCTGAGCTGAACACAGGCCAAAGAGGGTCCAGCATCAAGCTTCTGAGCAGTGTCCAGTTAGCACGTGGCCCTGGGGAGTCTTCCATGGGCCACTTTTCACTCTGGCCACAGCACAGCTGACCTGTCCCCTGCCAACAGGTACCTTCCTCTGATCCTTCCATGCATGTGAGACCCTGGATCTCAGCCCCGGTCCCAGCTCCAAACAGGCTCAGCCCTTTTCCAGAACACCTCCCTCCCTCACCACGTGGCTCCATCAGTTCATGCCACTGTGGTTGATCATCCCCCATCAGGTGTGGATCAGTGTTCTCCTGGTCACCGTAGGCTGCACCTCTGTATACTCAGATCCACACAGTCTTCCCTTCTGCGCAGCCTTTGACACTTTCAGGCCTGACTCCTTTTCCTTCTGGGGCTTTAATCTGCATTCCTCAGGTCTTCACATCCTGCATTTTCAGTCATGGAGTCCCCTGCCCCTGGATGGTTTCTCACCACAGGCAGCCAGAGGGGACGTTCCCTGACATTACAGAGCAGGGTTGTATCCTTGGGGCTGCCTGTTCTGAACCCCATATTTTCTGGCTTTGCCCCTTGTAAAGGCCCTCTGTCCTGCCCAGGTAATCAGACCCCAAGGGCTGAGTAGAGCATTGTGTCCTGGGGAGTCACATGCCTGCCTTGTCACTAAGGCTCCCTCCTCTCTCCTCAAAGGGGCACTCCAGGGACTGTGGGGACCCCTGAGCAAAGTTTCAGACCATGATACCATCCGCCAATGCAGTTCATGTGGCTCCTCTCCCTTCTAGGCCCATCTTCAGAGTTTGAGGTGCCTCTTACCCATGTGTGACTCTTCTCTGTCACCTGGTTGAACGATAAACACTTCTTGATTCAGTACCGTTTTTATGTCTCTTCTTAATGAAATAAAGCTAGCCTGCTGTACATAGGGTCATTTGGCTTAAGGTTTCACAGGGACCCTCCAAACAAACACCGGTTTCCCACATGTCACACCCTACAATCTCATCCCTACAGGGGACCAGAGGAAAGTGCGGGGCCCTCCAAGGAGGTGTGTGACTCCCGACTCTGCAGATCTGTGGTTTCTGAGCCTCTCTCCTCTGGAACCAAGGAGCCCGTGCCATCGGCCTGTCACCACACCAGGTCAGCTCTGAGCTTTGGGGAATCAGGAAAGGGACTTCCAGGCAAGGCCCCAGGGTCCAAGCCAGCTGCAAAGGACAGTAGTAGACCCCGTGTTTGGGAAATGTGTGTGTGTGTGTCTTCACCCGTTCTTCTCTTCCATAACCCAGCTGTCTTCCTTCGATTTCTCTTTTTCCTATTCAAGGCCAGCCCTCAAGCCCTAGCCTGGATCCAAGATCCAAATCTGCAGACAGCTGCTCTACGCCACACAGACAGCAAACAGGCCTCTCCTTCCACCTATTCCGAGCCAGGAACACTGGGTTGGGTACTTACATTTCCATCCACCCTCCCTCCCTTGCACTGGAATGTCCGGCCAGATATCAGGTCTCCATCCTCATGAGGTCTCCTCTCCACACTGACATTTGTAGGGTGACTTCTTCCTTTGTTCTCTTTATTCCCAGCGTCAAATCATCAGGCTCAGGACTCTGGGTCACAGTCAGTGCCTCTGGACTGTAGCTCTCCTGTGCTGTTGGGGAGGAACATGGGTCCTGCCAGTCTGCTCAGGTCATCTCCGGCCTTGCTGGTCTGAAGATCTTCTCCAAGGGTCCTTCTGCAGTCGCAAAATTTTGCTTGGGACCTATGGGCCTGCCTGCTCCAGTGCACACAGGGGGCTGAACCTGGGAGCATCTTGTGTCTACGGCGGTACTAAGGCTTCCTGCTCCCTCCTGTGGGGGTACTCCTGAATCTGGGGGTGCTGCCCAAGACAGCGACATCAGAGGGTCTCCTCCCTGGACTACTAACGCCCAGATGACCCATGTGGAGAGGTCTCCCCTCCCCTGCCATGGACAGCAGGCTCTTCTGCTGGGTGACCTCTGGTCTCCTGGGAGCAGATGAGCCCTGAGAGTGTGGGGACTTTCCTATTCCACCCCCTTTATCTAAGGCCAGCTCGGAACTTCTGCCTTTTTCTCTTCCTGGCCTCTGTCTCCTCCCAGAGGACACGTGGACCCTAGAGTCAGCTAAAGCCCTAGCCACTACCTCACAATAATGGGAGAGTGTGTCTCTGAGGTGTGACCCCATTTCTGGTCATTTGTATTTCTTCTGGAACCGACAATCCCCAGAAAGGGAAGTGGACTTACTGATTCCCATCCATTACAAGGTTCCCTCAGAGAAGGCAGATGTTTTTGGAGACTCCATTCTCAGCTGAGATGCCTGCTTCATGACCGTACTCGCTCTGAAGCTCCAGGCTGCGCAGATAGGGGACTGAGCCACACCCTTGCACAAATTGGAGGCTCCTCAGCTCCCAGGTTTTCAGCAGCCCTTCCTGCCCAAGAGAGTGGGGCTGCAGCAGCTTCCCAGGAGCAGAGGTCAGAAGTTAACTTTTTTTTTTTTTTTAAAGTAGGATCCACTCTCAACATGGAGCTCAACATGGGTCTTGAACTCACAACCGTGAGACCAAGACCTGAGCTGAGGGAGCCAAGGTGGCCCAGTCCAACTCTTGATTCGGCTCAGGTCATGCTCTCGGGGTTGTGAAATCAAACCCCATGTTGGGCTCCCCACTCATTGAGGAGTCTGCTTGCTTGAGATCCTCTCTCTGCCTCTCTCTCAAATAAATAAATAAATATAATCTTTAAGAAACAAAAAACAAAAAACACAAAGACATGAGCTGAGATCAAGAGTCTGATGCACAACTAACTGAGCCACCCAGGTGTGCCCCAGAAGTTAACTTTAATTTGAAGAATAGGATATGTTGCACAGAGATGCCTGGAGCTATGGTCTTGAGGAGACATTGTCAGACACCATGGAATGTGGCTGTGGCCCCTAAGGATGGGACAAGTATGGCCAAGTGAGTGACCGGACAAGGCTATAGAGGAACTTGTAAAGGACTGGCTTTTCAGGAGCTAAGACCCAAGGGTTCTTGAAGATTAAGCTGAAGAGATGATGTAGGGAGCCCTTTATGAGGGAGATACTATACTTCCTGTTAGTAAGGCAGGTAGACTTCAAGTGTTCAACTAGAAAGATAAGTTAGTATCAGTGTTCAAAGCTAGTTGAGTATATCATATTGGTTATACACCTACTTATTCATCCATTTACTAGTTCATTCATTTATTCTTTGAACAGATGACATCCTACCCCAAGATATGGAAAGTAGGGTTAGTGCACCGCAGGGACCCCATGGGTGTCAGAGGAAGAATCCATCCCAGGGTCAGCCTGCCCTAGCCAGGAGTCAGCCTGCTATAATCTGAGAATTCTCCTTCACACCAGGAAGTGGCTGAGCCCTCTGGAAAGGGTGTGCTGGGGCTGTAAGACAGAAACACCATGCAGAGAACATGCAAAATGCAGATAAGTTGTACATTCTCCTGTTTTTAGGGTGACCATGATTTATTACCCAAAGGGGAGCCCCCTTGGGGAGTGAAGGAGTGCTATTATTACACTTGAACAACAGACATAAAGTGGGCATATGTTCACCCAGCCTGTGTCTCGTCCCTGGGTCTCATCTCAGAGGGCTGAGCAGGAAGAGGATTCCATCTTGGGCAAAGAGCTATAGAAGGGGAACAAGAGAAATGGTGCTGGGAGCAGTGGCCATGGTGGCCCAGGTGGGGGTTTGCTGGGGGGTCTTCCTGCAAGGACGGCCTGAGAACACCATCCCTTAGTCCCCAAGGAACCACTAAGGGCTGAACACACCAGTGTTGGTAAGCATGCCCTGCACTGGGGGATGCAGAAGCAGAGAACAGGACACCGGAGGGTATGTTGTGGCAAGCAGCCCTTCGATCCCCTAATCCCGATCCCTGGAAACAGCATACAAAGTCCACTTTCCTGGTGGTTGGGAGGAAATACAGGTCCCTGGTGCAACCCAGCAAATGGGAATCTCTAGGAGTCTACCCTGGTTGGGTTCTGCCTAAGGTGGAGGATGATTCCGGAACGATCGACAACCCTGGGGCTTCCTAGGGACATGTAGGGAATGAGGCCATGGCATAAGGCTGCACTTCACTTTTCCTATGTTAGGGCTCAGAAATAGTGCTTTTTGGATATCCACAAATATTTTATCTTCTTTTGTAAGGTCAATTTAGGGAGCTCTGTGAATATCTGCTAACATGTATAGTTCATAAGTAATTTTAGAAGAATTCTGCCTGGACAGATACTAAAATATTAATGGTTGTTGATTCTGTATAGTGGGATACATTTTTTTTTATTGCATGAAGTGAAATGCGTAATAATAAATGTAAATTACATACATTCTGTCAAATGGGAAAACCAGCAACACCAGCCCAATCAAGACACAAGTCATCACCTCTTGGTGTTAGGTCCCCTTCCAGTCAGTATCCATCCCTCTGGCAGTCAATGCTCTGATGTCTATCATCAGAGATTAGATTTGCTTGTTCTTGAATTCCATGTAAATGAAACCATACACTTTTTTGTGACCCGCGTCTTTCACCTACCATATACTTCTGTTATTTATCTTTGTTATTATGTGTATTAATAATTTGCTCCTTTTTTAAAGATTTTATTTATTTATTTGACAGACAGAGATCACAAGTAGGCAGAGAGGCAGGCAGAGGTGGGGGAGGCAGGGTCCCCGCTGAGCAGAGAGCCAGATGCGGGGCTCCATCCCTGAGATCATGACCTGAGCCGAAGGCAGAGACTTTAACCCACTGAGCTGCCCAGGTGCCCCAATATTTTGCTTTTTTTATTGGTTGTATTTTTGGGGGAGGGGTGACTTTACCACAATTTGCATATCTATTTACATGTTGATGGACACTTGGGTTGTTTCTAGATTTGGGCTATTAGGAATAGATCTGCCAGAAGCAGCATTCTGGTACAAGACTTTGGTGTGGACATACACTCTTATTTCTCTTAGGTAAATAGTCATGGGATTGCTGGGTTTGGTGGTAAATGCTCATTTCACTTTATAAAGAGTGTCACACTGTTTTCCCACATAGTGACACCCTTTAGCCTTCTCATACGAAATGTGAGTTCCAGTTGCTTTACTCATTTGCACTGGGAAAAAAAAAAAAGCAGAATGTGGGGAAGGGAAGTCAATATGGTTGTTCAAAGGAGTTGGGGTCAGTATTGCACTCAGCTGGGAGTATCATATAGGACACATAGGGCTCCAGAGACAATGAGGATAAGATATCAGGGAATTCCCGGAAACTTTCTGGTAACAGCTGACAATGTAAACATTTATTAAGAGGAGGTACTGTGGTTCCAGTGAGACACAGATGCTGCAGGAAGGGGGAGAAAGAGCTGGGGGTTGCAAGGAGACTGGGTTAGAAAAGCTTTGTAATTGCAGCAGGCAGATTGGTTACTGATCTTCAGGCCACTACAAGAATACTAGTGTTAAAAAAAAATCAGCCAAGTGAATTGGAAGATCGAGTTGGCTTTATTAAGCAATTCATGAATGATGCAACACCCCATCCAGCAAGTAGAGAAATGCTCCAAGGAGTTGTGCAAAGTGTAAAGTTGTTACAGAAGGAAGCATGGGGCAAGGAAGTTGCCAGGAAAAGAAAGCAAGGCAGTATCTGCTCAGGACACCTTTTTAAAAAAATAATTTTAATTCCAGTGTAGTTAACATGGTGTTGTATTCGTTTCAGGTGCACAATATAGTGATTCAACAATTCTATCCATTTCTCAGTGCTCATCAAGATAGGTGGACTCCTAATCCCTCCACCTATTTCCCCTCCCCACTACCACCCACCTCCCTTACAGTAACTATTTGTTCTCTATAGTTAAGAGTCAGTTTCTTGGGGCCCCCAGGTGGCTCAGTGGGTTAAGCATCTGCCTTCAGCTCAGGTTGTGATCCCAGGGTCCCTGGATGGAGTCCTGTGTATGGGGCTCCCTCCTCAGCGGGGAGCCTGCTTCTCCCTCTGCCTGCCACTCCTCCTGCTTGTGTTCTCTATCTCTGACAAATAAATAAAATCTTTAAAAATAAATAAAGTGGAGACTTTTTTAAAAAAGAGTCTATTTCTTGCTTTGTCTTTCTCTCTCTCTCTCTCTCTTTTCCCCCTTTGCTCATCCGTTTTGTTTCTCAAATTCCACATTGAGTGAGGTCATATGGTATTTGCCTTTCTCTGACTGGCTTATTTGGCTTAGCATCATATTCTCTAGATCCGTCCCTGTTGTTGCAAATGGCAAGACTTTATTCTGTTTTATGGCTGGGTGATAATGCATTGTATATATACCACATCTTTACCCATTCATCTATCGATGGCTACTTGGGCTCCTTCCATGGTTTTGCCATTGTAAATAATGCTGCGATAGTCATGGGGAGCATGTATCTCCTCGAATTAATGTCAGTGTTCTGCACAGCAAAGGAAACAACCAACATAACTAAAAGGTAACCTACTGAATGAAAGAAGATATTTGCAAATGACATACCTGATAAAGGGTTTAGTATCCAAAATATATAAAGAGCTCATACAACTCAACACCAAAAAACCAAATAATCTAATTAAAACATGGGCAGAAGACAGGACACTTTCTTTGGAAGTCAAGGGAAGGCAGGGTTTTTATTATGCAGATGAACTCCCTCTTGGGGACCAGGACATTTTCAGAGACTGTTAATGGGCACTTTCCTGGGAGACACTGAAACTTTAGTTAAGTCTTGGTTTGCTATTCAAGGATAAATGACTCCATTTTGGTCCTGTTTCTCTTCTTAACACTAATATGGCTTTCTGTAGGAGGTGGGAAGTTCCTCAAAGCTGGAAAGAAAAGTAGACAGTGAGTGAGTTTGAAGGAGCCTATTGGATTCCCAGGGGAAGTATATAGAGGAGTATTACCCTCAAAGAAAGATCAGAGAAACTAGGGTGTGACCCTATTCTCTGGATCCATTCCACCGAGCAATGCCCTATTGTAGAAAAAAGAAGGAAAGGAAGAATGACTGATGTTGAGACAAATAAGAAGGGATCCTGGGCTTTAAAAACCTGTAGGAAGATTGGCATCCCAGAAGGACCTGGCTATTGGCTGGCAAAGAGGCTCAGATTACCAGCTCTTCCCTAAGAACCCCAGAATAGGGGTGCCTGGGTGGCTCAGTGGGTTAAGCCGCTGCCTTCGGCTCAGGTCATGATCTCAGGGTCCTGGGATCGAGTCCCGAATCGGGCTCTCTGCTCAGCAGGGAGCCTGCTTCCCTTCCTCTCTCTCTGCCTGCCTCTCTACCTACTTGTGATCTCTGTCTGTCAAATAAATGGGTAGAATCTTTAAAAAAAAAAAAGAACCCCAGAATATTAAGCTGGGGGATACTCCCTCACTCCCTGACCTGCCATGGCTACCAGGTTTCTCAGTTTTGTGGCCTTTTGTCTCTTGGGAGCAGCTAAGTCCAGGAAACAGAAGGAAACTCCTGACATGGGCCTTTCAATTCCAGGTCCTGAACATTCCTTCATCTGACATGCAGTTATCATTAAGACAACTGTTGTTTCCCTCTATCTACTTTTGCTTATATAGCCTTCTCTGATGGAACACACAGATGCTCAGATACCTATCATAGAAATGGAAAAGAAGCTGAGCTTTGAATGTTCTTAGAAAACAAATCATTTTGCAAAGTACTACTATCAACAAGACCATGGACTGAACTCCAAGTCTGATTCATTAGTCAGATAGTGCTGAAGTTAAAGCCAGAAGAGATGTGGTTGAAGTGTACACATCTCAAAAACATATAGAGAATTTCCCCTTGACTCTGAAGTGGACCAGCACCAACCAGAGCTCTGTCCTTCTCTGCCAGTCTGTGAGTCCACAAGACTGCATGCCCATAGCCGCTCAGCTCAGAAAGCACAGGTGGCCCCTTGCTCATGAGGTCCCTGGCCCAACCAGAAGGAAGCCCAGGATCCCTTTCTGGTCCCCTCTCACCCACCAGCTGCGAATTTGAAACAAGCCCCTTGTTGAATTTCAGTTGGCGCTCTTTACCTCTTGTGGAACCACTCCCCAGGTGAGCTGTGAGATTATCAGGGGTTAGCGCATACCCTGTGCTCACTTCCTAAAGACTTGTCTCCCGGGCATGATCTGACTCACCCGATCCTTACTTAACAGCCTCTAGTGATGCCAAGGCTAGAATGTTGTTTTTCTAATGTCCCATCTGTGTGAGGAAAGACTGTCTTGTCTTTAAGTAGAGTGGTTCCTCAATGAGTACATTTTATAGATGAAGACTACCTGCCAAAAATTTGGAGACCGACGTTGACTTGAGACTGGAGATTAGAAAAGCAGTGCTTTTAAAATAGCAGCAACAGTAAATTTCCACTCATTTAAAAAATTCAAGAACATCATACCCAGTAGCATGAATAACACTGAAGGGAAGAACAGAATAGAGAAAAGCAAGTGTTGAGGAGGTGGTAAAGATATGGGACCCCTTTTGCACTATTGATGGGAATATAAGATAGCATGACCACTGTGGAAAATAGTACAGCAGGTAGGGGGTGGTTCCTGGGCTGGGGTGAGGAAGGGGTGGGAGTTAGTGTTTAGTGGATATAGAGTTTCAGATGGGGAAGATGAAGATGAAGAGTTCTAGAGAAGGATGGCAGTGATGGCAACTCCAGAATGTGAATGTAGTTAATGCCATTGCACCGTAGACTTGAAAATGGTGTTTTATGTTATACACATTTAATCATAACAATAAAAGTAGAGTGTAAATGAAAACTTAGAAAAGTCTATCTTTGAATAAAGATGAGTTCCACTCAAGAAATAAGGATTAAGGGGTGCCTGGGTGGCTCAGTGGGTTAAGCATCTGCCTTCCACTCAGGCTGAGGTCATGATCTCAGGGTCCTTGGATCAAGCCCCGCATCAGCTCTCTGCTCAGCGGGGAAGCCTCTGCCTGCCTCTCTGCCTACTTGTAATCTCTCTCTCTCTGTCAAGTAAGTAAATAAAATCTTAAAAAAAAAAAAAAAGAAAGAAGAATTAGTTAACCATAATTTTGAATGGAGGAAAACCAGGATTTTAGTGTCTTAATAGCTTCCACCCCATTTCTTAGGAAGGAGAATATTGTTGATGGGAATATTTTAATGTAACTGCTGGAGACAGAAGGAAAAATGGCAATGGCATTGTTCTATATAATGCAGGCAGAAGAACTTGAGACCCTGGAAAGTCTGGGAAGGGGCCATCATGATTAAGGATGGGAGAGAAAGAGTAAAGATCTGCCTTCTGTACCGTATGACTCCTTTGTAGGATATCCCAAATCTTCAGGAAATTCTACTAAACTCTCCAATTATTGATGCGGAAGATTTGGTTGAAGGAATAAAAAAAGGATTCATGGCCAGGTGAGGTGGCAAGGTTAGAGAAGACTAGAAGAAAACAATTGTCCTTGGGGGTGGTCAGAAATCTCAGGAAGGGCTTCGGATTTCCACAATTTTGAAAACTCTAAGAAATTCCACCTAGTTTTTGCAGAAGAGACAATTTCCCAGATCTTATCTGGATTATAAATTTATTAGCTAAAGTCTTGCCTTTATGAAAATAAGGGGGGGGAGCTCCTGAGAAAAAGTCAGTATTTTAGGAAACTAATAACTAATTATATAAGCTCCTACTAGACAAAAATTCTTAGCATTTATATGAGGTGTTGGCTTCTTTTATCTTATCTCATTTACCTTATCTTCAGGTGACATGAACATTCTTCCCCATAATAAAAGTTGGAAATGTCAATGCAAAATATGTGAGGTATGTTACTGTTAAGATCTTCAGTAAGTTGGTCCCATGCATTCTTACGTGCTAGACATCTTCTACCTTCTTGTTTATATAGCAGATTGTCATTATTTGTCATTCTTGTTTTAAATTCTTGGTTCATAAGGTTTAATAACTCCCATTCTGGGGATATATATTGTCCATTGGGTTATCTTTCCTTTGGAATCCAGTCCCCAAAGGCTTTAGTCCTTCTGGAATATTCTCTTGGTTTTTTTGGTTAGTCTCTAGTATTCATATTTTCTCCTTGCCTCATAAGGTTCCTCTGGGGAAAAAGACAGGAAATATTGCTATTTTGCAATGCTAGTAGTATCCAGAAGCCAGTTTTTATAATATCAGCTGGGTTCCTCTTGTCTGAAATAGAATGGCTGTTTATTATTGGGTCTCAGGCACCTCTAAAACAATCTTACATATTTGTAAGATTTATATTTATATTTATAATTAAAAACTGATTGGCAATCCAGAAATTCTATCTAACTGAATTTTTAAAAAATGCCAGGCATCCCTTAAAGCATAGAAATATCCTTTCTTAGTGTAACATATGCTGATAGTGTGTATTTCTATGTGTTTGTGTAGAAGTTTCTCCTTATCTATCATCAGAAACCCCATAAGACACATCAGTTGCTGTTATAAAAGGTTTTAATGAGTTACATATGTACAAAATTCATAAAAAGTATTCAGTTAAAGAACACGGCCATCTGGGCTTGAGATAATTTTATCTGATTTATATCCATGGAGATTTGCTCTGGGTGGAATTTTCCTCCTCTGGGTTGCATCTTCAATGGGGGTCACTGATCATAGCTCATTGGCAGTGGTATTTGATGCGGTTGTTTGCCTTCAGATTTAGAAAGTCAAGAAGTAGATGATATTAGAATATCTATATTCATTCTATGAAATTGCACTATTTGGAATTTAATAACACTTAAGTCAAATGTAAATATTTAAAGAAATTTACACTGAAAGTAAATGAAGTCAGAAGTAGCTACTAGGTGGGAAGTTGATGGGTTTAGGCATTAAAATCTTTCTCCGATTCTGTTTTCCCAAACTCCTCTGTTTATTTATTTATTTTTTTACCTGGCATTAATCCAGACTAGCTTCTCCTTCCTAGCATTCTGCAGAGAGCGTTAGAATATTTTATTTCCCACATGGACATTGAAGAAAGTTTAGAGAAGTTTAATCATATACACACATGCCCTCCTATATGGGGAATGGGCATTCTATTATCAGTGAACAGAGGCAAAAAGAAGGTTTCTAAAAGAGTAAGGTTAGAAGAGAAAGAAACAAATTCTTTAGGGGCGCCTGGCTGGCTCAGTCGGTGGAGCCAGAGACTCTTGATCTTGGGGTTGTGGGTTCCAGCCCTGCCGTGCGGGGAGAGATTACTTAAAAATAAAATCTTAAAAAAAAAAAAAAAAAGAAATTCTCTAGCAGGAGGGTAACAGTCCATATTATTTTCCTTAATGGGGTGAGCTGATTAGCAGGCACCCTGCAAATAGGCCTGTCTGGACGGTCTGCCCTGAGCAAGCCGTCTGGGGTCATCAGAGCGAAAACAACTTCAGTTAATTATTAGTCATCCAAAATGCCTTGGGAGTCCATCTGCAGTAAGAAAGACAGGCTGTCTCTCTCTGTAATTTCTGCCGCAGTTCCTCCTTAAGCAATGCAACCTGACCTAGGCTAAGTTGACTCAATTTTTTCCAAAGCAAAACATTTCCTCCAGTCACCTTTATTTTTATTACCATGTAGCTTGGGCTATCTTTTGTCTTTTGTTTGTTTGTTTGTTTGTTTGTTTGGTCTGCCGGGGCTGGGAGTGGGGAGAGAAAAAAAAAATAGTGCAACAGGCAAACAGTGAAAGAGTCCCTCATTTAAACACACCCCAGGATTCTGGCATCAGGGCAAAGGCAAAATCTTGATTATTCCCCGATGGGCCACAGGGGGGCACTGTGGAACTGCAGAGCTCCCAAAGAGGCTGGGACAGAGCAAGGGGCAGATCCAGCCAGCTACCTGGGACCTGGAGGGTTAAGAACAACCTTGTTTGGTGCTTTTATCCACTTACAGGCTTGATGCTGTAAACATTAATTTGTGGTGGTGCTGTCCCATCAGGGTGCCAGAACTTGAGCTCTGCAGTGATTAGGGAGTGTCTCTGAGCTTTGCAAGGGGAAATGAGGGAAGAGCTGGGAGGGGGCAGACAGCTTGTCCTGGGCAGGGAGAAGTAAAGGAACACCTGCCTCAAAGGAAAAGCAAAGGCACTGTGGGAAAGGGCACGTAGCCTAAACCCAGCTAGTCTAGACCATCCCACTCCACCTGGATCAGGCTAGCCAGGAGGCTGGCAAGGATGGCCAGGTTCATGGGAACCAGGAAAGACAGTGACATCAGAGCAGTGGCATTATTACCTAAACTCCAGAAAAGGGATGCCTTAATCTTCAGCTCTCGGAGGACCAGAATTCTGAGCGGGAAGAAACCTGTCCAGTTCTGCCGCACCTGCCATGGGCTGCAGGCTCCTCTGCTGTGTGGACCTTTGTCTCCTGGGAGCAAGTATGTCCTTGAAACAGGGGGGGCATCTCTGTTCTAAGCTTGACAGCACCTGAGTTTGTGGCATCGTCGGGCTCCCTCTCCTGTTCTTTCCCCAGCCCCTGTGTCCTTCCCTCCCAGTCCCAATGGATTCTGGAATCAGCCAAACACCAAGACACCTGATCAAAGCAGGAGGGGAGCAAGCGACACTTGCCCTATCTCTGGGCAGCCCAGTGTATGTTGAGTCCAACAGGACCTGGGTCAGGGCCCCCAGCTCTTGGCATATTAGGATGAATTAGAGCAAAAGACACTTCCTGGGGATTAATTCTCAATGCGGCAGTTGAGTGACTGTCATTCTGAGCTGCATGTGAATTTCTCAGAGGCTGGGACATGGCCGTGTATCTCTGTGCCAACACCTGGTGCAGCCAGGGTCACCAGCGTTCTGTGCACAAACCTCCCGGTCCCAGCGTGGAGCAAGGTCAGAGCTGACGGATCCGCGAGAACTAGGGACTCAGCGGAAAGGGAAATGGTTTGGGGCCGGGCCAAGGGTGGCCTCTGGCTCTTCAGCCACGCAGGACAGGGACAACAGGACAACAAGCTCTGTTCAGAGGGTGGTGCTGCATCCAGTGGGTCACACCAAAGTTACCGTCCCTGCCTGGCACTGGCTCCTGCAAGCTTAAACGAACGACTTACGGATTCACAGCTGACACCCTTTTTTCAGAAGGGAGAGTTCATCCAGGGCTCAAAATTGTTTGATAAATTGGTAGCTAGAAGGTAGAATCACAGAGCTGTGTTTTATATAATACATGGACAAAATTTTGAGATTTTAGGAAAGTCTAGAAGAGAAAATATGATTAAAGATGGTTGAGAATATAGAGCTATAAACTTATTAAAAACTATGGGATTTGTCCTGTAATCTCTTTTCTCATTCTGCTCCAAGTCTTCAATACTCAGAAAATACAAAGCGAGGCCTAACGGCGGCTGCATCGTCCCATGCAGGTCCTGGCAAGGACAGGCTCACGGCTGAGAATGTGGAGCTGATTCTGACCTCTCCCTTCTGGACTTCTCATCCCAGGCTTGCCTCCCCTGAACACAAATAGGCAAAGGCTCTCCAGTTTCCCCCAAGAGCAGTTCTGCTTCCCCAGAATAGCTTCTTATGCATCATGGCCCAGATGCTATCAGCTTCTGAGGGTGGCTTCATGTTGGTCTTCTGGATTTGCATCGCACTCTGTGACCTAATCGCTCTTCTCAACATGGCCCCAGACACCAGAGCCTTTTAAATCCTCTACATCTGCTCTGGCTCTTCTCATGGTCTAGAAGACCCTTCCCTGCTGCCTGATCGTGGCCAGATACCAGTCATCTCGCAGGTTCTGGTTCAGTGCTTCTTGCCCAGACATCCCACGGCGCTGTTCTACTGGTCTGCTCAGCATGCTCTACAACATTCCACACACTGGGCGGCTCGAACAATAGACATTTATTTTCTCACAGGTCTGGAGGTTGGCAAGTCCAAGATCGAGGACCCATGGGGTTAGTTTCTGGGGAGTGCTCTATTCCTGGCTCATGGGCAATCGCCTTCTCACTGTGTGCTTGAGTGAGGACTGAGAAAGAGCTCTCTGGTGTCTCTGCTTCTCAAAGGACATCAGTTCTCTTGGCTTAGGGTCCCACTCTTGTTACCTCATTTAACCCAACTTCCTCCCTAAAGACCCCATCTCCAGATACACTCACACTGGGGGTTACAATCACATTCAGCAGATGAATTTGGGGGAGGGGGACACGATCAGTTCATAACAACAATATTGCTCTCTTTACTTTCATAGGAAAAGCCAAAACACTTGATATTCTTTGACACTTGCGAAATGAATGAATTAATGGCCACTTATGAGAGCCATGAAATATCACCAACTGTTTTCCTTTACAGAGATCTCTTCCCTGGAATGTAATAGGCAATCCTGGCTCTCCCTCCAACTTCTGCAGTACTCTGAACAATTTTGTGTTCATAGCCAGGATGGATGATCAGCACTGCAAAGTAGCCTAATTGAATCTAGAGCTGAAATACGCTGATGTTCTTTTGGAACGGAGAAAATTATGTTAGGGTCGCCTGTATCTGGTATCATGAGCCTGTCAAGAATTTTCCTTCACCAGCCACCACTCCGTCTTCAGAAACATCTCGTGCTTCTGGGAAATGAATCTGAAAAACAGATAAAGAAAAACTGCTGTGCTTGGTTATAAAACCTTGACATCCTTGCAAATTAAAGGGTAATTGTGTCCATGGGTGTGTGTGTGTGTGTGTGTGTGCGCCTATGCATGTGTGTGCATGTGAGTGTGGGTTTTTTGGGGGAGACGCACAAAATGGAAATAGCTTCTCCCCGGGTGGAATGTATTAAGAGGCATCCGGTCACAGCGTAGGACACAAGTACTTCTGGGTAATGATCGTAAATGTCACACTGTATCTACCTTGTATCTACCTGTATCTACCTTGTATCTACTATATCTACCTTGACTAGAGCTAACAGGGTTTATTTACAGGTTTATACGTTCAAAAATAAATGGCAAAATAGAGAGACCCTCTTTATAAAATGCACTGTTTAAAATTTGGTGATTATTAATTTATCTACACAATCTGGAAGTACCTGGATCAGATTAACCTGGAGGGGGGATGGGACGTAGTGTTTCCAGGCTGGATCCACATGAATTCATCAGAGTGCTTGTGTTTGTGGCTCGTAGCATTCTGACTTGTCTCTGTCACTATCGCATACCAGTTACAAGGGTGTAGCAATTATTTCCTTCGTAATCAGAATGTTCAGACCATCTTTCGCCTCCACAGGCTAAGGGTAGATCTGAAGATTACCTCTAAATCAGCTGGGCTGGGAAAGTAGAAGAAAGGGTGTGGTGGGGGGTGGTTACAGCAGTGGGAGGTGGGGGGGATTTCTGTCCTTGATTTAGACAGAAGGTATCCACCCGTGAGACAGGGAGCCATCAGCCACATGGAGGAACTGTGCCCCCACAGCCAGCCAAGGTGCCCCAGGAGGGTTTGAGAGAGTGGCCCAGGAGAGGACAGGTTAAGGGAACTCTTGACTACCTCCTTCATCAGGTGGTTTGAAGTTCTTTTTTTTTTTTTTTTAAGATTTTATTTATTTATTTGACAGACAGAGATCACAAGTAAGGCAGAGAGGCAGGCAGAGAGGCAGGGGAGGCAGGGTCCCTGCTGAGCAGAGAGCCCAATGTGGGGCTCGAACCCAGGACCCTGGGATCATGACCTGAGCCAAAAGCAGAGGCTTTAACCCACTGAGCCACCCAGCGTCCCTGGTTTGAGATTCTTTTTTTTTTTTTTAAAGATTTTTATTTATTTATTTGACAGACAGAGATCACAAGTAGGCAGAGAGGCAGGCAGAGAGAGAGAGAGGAGGAAGCAGGCTCCCTGCAGAGCAGAGAGCCTGATGTGGGGCTCCATCCCAGGACTCTGGGATCATGACCTGAGCCGAAGGCAGAGGCTTTAACCCACTGAGCCACCCAGGCGCCCCCTGGTTTGAGATTCTTGAACGAGTCCTGGGACACATGGGGCTAACACAGGCTCCTCACTGACCAAGCAGAGGAGACGTGCCTTGAACCTCAGAATGCACCAAGGAGGTAGTCCCTGCTCCTGGATGGGAAGTGGAAAGTGAAGGGGTTGGAGCCCCACGGCCTGGGGAATTAGTGTTGGGCCGGGGCAGGTGAAGGGAAATCAAGTGTGTTGGGGGCATAATAGGACATGATCACCTCATACCCACCCCTTGTGGAGGCACTGGGTGGGACAGGCAATGCACCTAGAGTAGCTGATCCTTAGTCCTACCGAAGTGCCCTTTGGTATCAGACCAGAAGGCAACCGGCAGTGAGAGTAACACCAGAGCAACAATGTCACAGCGGTGACATCATGGGCAGACACTCCTATCAGGGAAATGGGAGGTTCAGAACTCTAGGCTGCTCACTCCAGGAGACCCCATCCCTGGTTGGGGTGCTTTCTTGGTTTCCCGATGCGCCATGCTCTCTAGGCTTCTCTGCTGTGTGGCGCTTTGTCTCCTGGGAGCAGGTGAGTTCTAGGCACAGTGTGCACACCTCCGATGTGTTTTGCCAGCCTGTGATACAGGCTTGCTGATCATGGCTGCAGCAGGAGGCCTCTCTCTATGCTCTGTGCTCAGCTTCTTTCTGTCTCCTTCCCAATAGGCCCAGTGGCATCTGGGGTCACCCAAACTCCAAGACACCTGATCAAAACAAGAGGACAGAAAGTGACATTGATATGTTCCCCTGTCTCTGGACATCTATCTGTGTACTGGTACCAACAGGTTCTGGGCCAGGGCCCCCGGTTTCTCATTCAGTATTACAACATGGGAGAGAGAGACAAAGGAGACATCCCGGAACGGTTCTCAGCTCAACAGTTCAGTAACTACAGCTCCCAACTGGACCTGGACTTGCTGGAGTTGGAAGACTCAGCCCTGTATCTCTGTGCCAGCAGTGAACACAGCCCTGCGCGATCAGCAGCCTACTGTACAAAAATCCTCCCCCAACCCCCAGGTCAGGAAGTGATGGCAAGGGTGGCGGTGCCAGCCACAGTGGCCCGGGCCCTGGGAAAGCAGACGGGCCTCTCCCCAACGCTCATTCTGCTGCTTATGTGTGTGGCACGTCTTAGAGCTCACAGAAATCATGCAAGATACGTATCATGTTACCTGTTTACATATATGAGGGGAAGTAGCTTTCCTGGGTCTTCTATTTCAGAACTGGCAGAGCGAGGAACAGTTCTGTTCCTTGACACCTGGGCTCCTTGCCCCCTTATGGAATTGTTCCCTCCCCGGGCTTCCCTTCCCAGGTCCAGGTGAGCAGGGTGGGAAAGATCACCCGCCACAGGTGATGATCCTAACCTCCCCTCTGACAGCTCTCTCTGTCTAACCTCTCTCTGACAGAGAGAGAGAAAGGGGCAGTGTTCTGCAGGGCAAGGACCTAGGTCATGTCATGTCTCCGGCAGAGGCTGTGTGAGTTGGGAGGTTTCTAGATGTGCTTGTCCAGCTGCACAGCAGAAGGAATGGGATGTGTACAAGGAAAAGCTTGGTGTTCCCATACACTCTGCAATCTACCATGAGGGAAAGGACCATCGATACTCATTATTTATTCCTTCCTTTCTTTCACTCCACAGTTTGAGGTCCCCTACTTTGTGTAAAGTACTATATCACTTAAAATAGAAAATGCAGCTTAGTATGTTCTTTTTAGTTTAGTATGTTTCTTGCCTTTGAGAGTTTTAAGGTCTGCAGTATAAATGCATAATATTTATCTTAAATATATGGTGATTTCTATTGGGTCCCCCTGTCCCATGAGAGCAAGTGACTCACAAAACTCCAAGGGCCCAATATACGCATGCCCAGACACAGTTCAGCCCTGCAGGAGGTGGAGACTCCCAAAAGAAAATAGCACTGTCATGTATTGACAATTTACTACATGCCAAATAAAAGTCCTTTATTTGCAAAATTTCCATGAATTATCAGAAGAAGAAAAAAAGCCTAAGAGACAAAGGCAATTTCTGTTCTCATTTGAAAGATGAGGGGAGTTGTGCTTAAGTTAAAGAACTTGAGCAAATCAAAGAGCTGGTCAGAGGCAGAAGTGGGGCTCAAACCCCGTCTGATGGATTCTTGAGTGATGTGCTGTGTTTACAGCTCTATGCTGTCATGCATATTCATAGAGACACCTGCCCTCAAAGCCAGAACTTTCCTCCATGTCCTTTTCAGCCTGACTGGCTCTGATGAAATCATTGACAGAGATCAGTTCCCCAGGATAAAGGATTGTGGAGAAAGACATCCGACTAGGAGGTCTATATACACTCAGCTCTAGGTTCCAGCTCCAGCACAACCTGCTAGTCAAGACCCGAGGCCAGTTTCTTGACATGATGGTCTGAGAATTTTCACGGATAAAATGAGAGTAGTAGGGCGCCTGGGTGGCTCAGTGGGTTAGGCCGCTGCCTTCGGCTCAGGTCATGATCTCAGGGTCCTGGGATCAAGTCCCGCGTCGGGCTCTCTGCTCAGCAGGGAGCCTGCTTCCCTCTCTCTCTCTCTCTCTCTCTCTGCCTGCCTCTCTGTCTACTTGTGATCTCTCTCTGTCAATTAAATAAATAAAATCTTTAAAAAAAATGAGAGTAGTAATATCTATCAGTATTACTCAGAGTACTCCAGAGAAACAGAGCAGAATACACACACACACACACACACACACACACACACACACACACACACACACACACGTATGTGTATAATTTAGGTATTATAGAGAATCAGCTCATATAGTTGTAGAGGCTGATAAGTCCAACATCTGTAAGTTGGGCCGGTGGTGCTAGAGACCCAGGGAGAGCAGAGATTCAAGTTCAGAGGTTAAGCAGGAAGAGCTGATTCTCCAGTTTGAAGGCCATCAGCTGGACAATTCTCTCTTACCTGGGGCAGAATCCATCTTTTTGTTCTATTCAGGTCTTCAACTGATTGGATGAGGCTCACCTACATTATGGATGGCAATCTGGTTTACTCTGTTGATTAAAAGGTTATTCTCACTTAATGTTAAAATCTACCTATTTACAAAAGAAACAAAATCTTGCCATTTGCAACGATGTGGATGGAACTAGAGGGTATTGTGCTAAGCGAAATAAGTCAATCAGAGAAAGACAATTATCATATGAACTCACTCATATGAGGAATTTGAGAGGCAGGGTGGGAGAGTCATGGGGGGTAGGGAGGAAAAAAAGGAAACAAGATGGGACTGGAGAGGGAGACAAACCATAAGAAACTATTAATCTCAGGAAAGAAACTGAGGGCTGCTAAAGGGTGGAGGTAGGGATAGGGTGGTTTGGTTATCGACATTGGGGAGGGTATGTGCTGTGGTGAGTGCTATGAAATGTGTAAGACTGATGATTCACAGACCTGAACCCCTGGGGCAAATAATATATTATATGTAAATTAAAAAAAAAAAAAGAAAGAAACAGAGCTCTGGGCTCTTGCTTTCAGAGGCACTGTGGTCAGATGATCAAGTCTCCTTAATTAAAAAAAAAATTAACAAGTGAGGGACTACATAAAAGCTGGGATGGACCGAAACAGACTCACATTTTTTTTTTTATCATGGACCATCTTCTCCATATCTTTCCATTTATTCTACGTATATGGGTTTATAAATATGTTTTTCAAATTATTAAATCAGAAAATTATTCCTACCAACATCCCACCAAAAAAAATCTACCTGTTTAAAAATTAATCATATCTCTCAGGAACACCCAGAATGGTGTTTAGCCACATATCTGTGTACCTTCGGCCCAGTCAGGTTAACACATAAAACTAGCTATTGTACCAACTTCCAGGGCTACATAAACATTTAATAAGCATAAAATACCTACCAAGCACATAGTAAGAATCTGGATATCTTGATTCCTTTTGCTAATCTCTGACAGCTTTTTCCACTGTTTCTTTTGTACAAAGGGTATGGACACATTTTACCTAGAACTCCTATAGCTGGCACAGAAATGGAAATATTTATGCCTGATGATTCATTATGAAATTAACTAGAGCACATGACATCCTTTCTCAAACATTTTGACATCAACTTTATTGACAAATGAATTATATACAATAAGCATTACACACTTTAAATGATCAGATCAATGTTTTTTTGGCGATTTATACGTATATACCCATGTAACACCCCCCACACTAAGCTTAGAACATTTTTTATTACCCAGAAATTTCCCTCATGCCCCTTTGCAACTCTTATCTCCAACCCTGACAAACTAATGATATTATTTCTATTGCAATAGATTACTTTTGCTCAGGCATCTTTTTAATGGATATTTAAAGTCTCTACCTAGGGGCGCCTGGGTGGCTCAGTCAGTTAGGATCTGCTTCAGCTCAGGTTGTGCTCCTGGGGTCCTGGGATCAAGCCCCATGCTGGGCTCCCTGCTTCTCCCTTTCCCTCTGCTCTCCCTCCCACCTTGTACTCTTTCTCAAGTAAATAAATAAAATCTGAAAAAAAAAAAAAGGTCTCTACGCATTAAAACAACTCCTCTTTAGTACACAGCTAAATATATTTAAGAGAGGGAGGTGCTTTTGCAAAGTTCTATGGTTAAGAAATGCTTGAAATCATGTGTGATACAATATCCATATTCGGGACAATTCTATCTGCAGATAGATGATTTGATAAAATGATCATTGAAAGCTCTTCCTAGCGCTTGAAGTTGTTTCTATAAAATTTATTTACTCATTTTAATTCATTTCTTCTCTCCTGAACCCATTCATTCCAATTATTTTATAATGAAGTTTTGACCAAAAGTCTTCATCTCCAAGGAAATTATGTTGTGTTCCTATCAGATGCATACGTAGCTGGGCTTCCTGTTCACACGTGGCATCTTGGGGCTGAGCAGGCCACAGGCAATGGTGACATCATTGAGAGATCATTCCATCTTGGCAGAAGGGTTCCCTTTGCCTGGACCCAATGTCGAACCCTCAAAACACGAGCCTTGACCTGGAAAAATCTCCCTTTCTCTTCCGGCCTCTCCTGCCATCATTGTCGTGCATCGTGTGTTCTTCTGTCTCTTGGACCAGAAAAGTCCCAGGCACAGATGTGAAACCCACTCCTGGGCCTGCCAGGTCCCAATTCAAGGCTTGACATTATGGTTATAACATCAGGCTTCCCTTTGGTTCCAGTTTTAGTTTCTGTGTCCTCTCCCAACCCCCAGATATGCAGATTCACTGAGCCCCCCGATGTGTGATTGTGCTAGAATGAAACCAGCATGGCAGAAGGCACAGAATCATGCCCAGCTCTGGCTACGTGATTTTCAGAGCCTGTGGTTCAAATATTATTAAGAATTTGAAAATCACAACAACAGAGCGCTGAAGACGGTATGGGGTCCTTTTAAGCGTGGGACTGTGGGCAATGGGATACAGTTTCTGAGTTTTGTTTCCTTTATTAATTAATGGAAGCTGTTCCTCACAAGAAGGTGTTCCCCATGGGATGGAAGTCTCAGCTTAAAAAACAACCAAACAAAAAACCCAGAACATTTTGCACTTACCCTGGAGGCTGTCATCTCTCTACCGTCCCTCACACATCTGAATGCTTTTGTGCCTGTGTGTCGTCTGCACTGCTGAGCGGACCTCATCTTCCACAGAGAAACGTCAGTCCCAGGCTGGAGGTGTTTCTGCTTGCCACTGTCTCACCCCAAACACGGGAAGTAAGAGCCCTACTGAGCACAAAGGTGCTCTGGCTACATTTGGCAGGTGTCCCGTTAGTGAACTGATAAGAAACAAAGCAAAACAGCTCCTCAAGAGTTGATGAGCCTGACCCTGAGGTTTAGAAACCAGATACCAGGAGAATTGTGGCTGGAAGGACATTAACGGGATGGTGGTCAACGAAGCGAAGAGGAAACAGATACTTAAAGGAGTATCTGGGACACATGAGTCATAAAAGATATCAGGAAGCCCTAAGGAATTTTCCTCAATTCAAAACTACAGAGATAGGCTTTACATGCATACGTGAAACCAGCGCACTGATGAGAGATTAGGTCACAGGAATAGAATGTACATAAGGTTACATATTGTTTCACAAAAAGATGAAGATTGACTTGTAAGACCTGTGTCAATTCAGACAAGTCCTTTCTTCCCATCCTAGGCTGTTCACTTGTACTCTGATGTTTCTCTTTGACCCTCTGCAGAAGGGGTGTGGCCCCTTCCGAGGGTTGGCTCTGGGGCCCAGGCAGGAAGAGTGACATCTCAGAATGACTCCCTGGAGAGCCCCCTCCCAGGCTCAACAGCCCACAGACCCAGAGGACCCGTCCATCAGCCCTGCCCCTGCCATGAGCGTCAGCCACCTGTGCTGTGTGGTGTTTTGCCTTCTACAGGCAGGCAAGTCCTGGGTCCCTTTCCTGGGTGAAAATTCCAAGGTCCCAGCCCTAAGCCTTTCTGTTGTGTCTGTGACATCAGCTTTATCTCCTTCCCCACAGGGTCGCTGAATGCTGGCATCACTCAGACCCCCAAATTCCAGGTCCTGGGGACAGGACAGAACGTGACACTGAAATGTCACCAGGATATGAACCACAACTCCATGTACTTGTATCGACAAGACCATGGACATGGGCTGAGGCTGATCCATTACTCAGTCGGTGCTGGCACCTCTGCAAATGGAGAAGTCCCGGATGGATACAGTGCCTCTAGGCCAAATATAACGATCTTCCTTCTCAAGCTGCTGTCCACAACCCCCTCCCAGACATCTGTGTACTTCTGTGCCAGCAGTGTTCCCACAGCATTGCCCACCTGCCTCCTCTCTGCACAAAAACAAGAAGGGGGAGGTCCCATGCCCTGGGACTCAGCAGAGCCCTCTGCACACTCCCAGGAGCCCAGAAGCCCTGGAAGCTGCAGTGGTCTATGCATACAGGGTGAACCTCAGTGTGTGCTGAGACCCAACTCCAGGGCACTCTCAGCCTGGCCTGGACCTGCCCAGCTGTCAGGTGGCTATGTCTCCACCTTTGTTCTCTCTGTGCTCAGCAGCTGCCTCTCTAGCTGGGAAGGTGTTTGTATAAATAATACAATGTATTATGAGCAATATAGTGTTAAATCAGATACATCAAGAACCTCTTGTCCCTCCCTGGCACCTCAGCAGCATCCCTCTCTAATGCCCTGGTATAGACTCTGCTCCTGCCAGCCTTTCCCATCGGGTCAGTTCCCCTACAAGGCCCTGCCAGGTCTGTTGTCTCCCCACCTCTGGGCCTATATTGCACAGCTCTCTGGCCCTCTCTGTTCCCACCACACTGCTTGGCTCTCATCTCTGCCACATCCCTTCCCATCTCAGAGAACTCCAACTCTATTTCCTTGCACTGGGCATGGACTCTTCCTTTTTGTGACGGCTGACTCCCACTCATGCTCATGTTCAAGGTCCCTGTGAGTGGCCGGCCACTTCTGGGCACACCTGTTTCCCAGATGAACGGTGGACACAGTTAACATGTCTCTCTGTTCTAGATCTTCTGGGTCCTGACTGCAGACTTTTCTTGCAATCAGTTTTTAAGTGCTGGTATCACAGAGACCACATTTTCTGATAACAATACATTGAAGATGAAAATAAAAAACAAAAAGTAGCCTTTATTAAAAAAAAAAAGCCAAACAACTCATATTTAGAAGTTTAAAAGCATAATCCTAAATAAATCCTGAGATTTTGCCAGAAATCTAAATAGGAATTTTTAATGTTTAGAAATAAGAGATACTCAGAATACGAAGGTTGTACTTAGAGGAAAATTTATAGATGCAAAGGACTTAAGAGTTCCAAAAGTAATCATGTAAATATCAAGTTGAGGACATACAAGAACAGAATAACTTAACCCAAAAGTAGAAGAAGCAAAATCATAAAGATAAAGAACAAAAATAGGTGAAACAAAAACCAAAATACATTCATGAAACTCAACAATGACAGCCACTGCTTTGGAAATGAGCACTGTAAGCAGGACTGATGAGAAAAGAAGGACGATAAAAATAACATTAAACATCAGGAAAAAAAGCTAAAAATAGAACAAAGCTCAAACTGTGAAAGAACACTATGAAAATCGTCATTAAATTAGAAAGAAATGAGGATGTATGAAATAATAATGTAACCTAATCAATAGCTAATGCCTACCCATCTCCCGAAACACCAGGCATGGATACTTTTACAGTCCAATTTTGCAAATTGGTCAAATAATGGATAATTTCAATTTTGTACAACATATTCTAGAGAATAGAAAAAGGGAGCTCTCCGACACATTGTGTGAGCTATGGTGAACTGGAGCAGGGTTCCATGTCCTAGGACCAGAGCCCTCGTCAGGGAAGTAGAGATGCCCAGTGCTGGCCTCTCCCTACCATGGGCTCCATGATTTTATACACACTTATTCTTTGTATCTTGGAAGCAATTCCAGGCACATGGAAAGATGTTTTATCCCTGAGTCCACTTCGCTTAGACTGTAGTCATTTCCCAAGAAGATCTGTAGGACTATCTCCTTCACCTGCTGGCTCCACGGACGGGTCACCCAGACCTTCCAACACCCAGTCACAAGAAAGAGATGAGCAATAACACTTGAGTGAGAATAGTGAAACCGTGAAGCAGAGCCTTTTGACAACATTCCAACAAGTCAACCAAACGTTTTTACTGTGTGCATTTGAGTGACCTTCCCAGTTAGGGGGGACTCGGCTGTGTTTTCTTGGGCAAGCAGTGGAGAGCCACAGTCATCCTCCCTGACCCCAGCACCTTGCTCCCACCCATCCAGTCCACTCTGCTCTCATTCTCTCTCTGAAGGAAAGGATGCTTGTAACTCCAGTGAACCCACTGATAAAAGTGGACAGACGTTAATGGCTAGAGAACAATGAGAAGTTCTGCTCACAAAGGGAGAATTAAATTAATTATAACACAGCTTCCTAGGTTTCTTACCATGGTATGATTCCATGTTATACACCAGTGTTGAAGGTCAATGAGGTTGAGTCTTCTTCCACAAATAAGCTAGAAAGAACCTAATTTGTAATATCTGGTGACTTATTATGGCATGAGGCTCTGCTGTGGGCTGGGGGGACATAACATTACACAAAGACTAGTGAACACAGGGAGACTACAGTCTTTGACCTGCAGAATGAAGAGGAGCTGCCAGCTCAGGTAGCTTCCCAGGGCATCTCTTCATCCCTGTATCTCTCAATAAGTCAGTGCATTCAAGAGACTTCTAGGGTGAAATTGAGACCCACCCCCCCACCCCAGTGCCCATTCTTGCCCACAAAATGGATAATGTTGAGTGTGTGTCACCGAGAGAATGGAAGGGGTGGTGATAGAATAGTTGAGATCCTGACTTGCAGATGAGACAATGAATTCCCCTTTAGTCCCTTGTATTAAAGGTGCTGTTGACACATCTCAGTGATGATGCCCAGCAGACAGAGGTGTGATGGGTGAAGGAGAAGATAACACAGTGTGAGGCCACTGCCTCCAGACGGCACTGGAGCTGAAAAGGACAACCTATGCATTGACTTTGTTAAGAAAGGAGCTTATAAATAAATTAGTCATCCACGTATGTTATAACATAAATCATGTCCCCTGAGGTTGGGGGAATTGATAGAGGTAGTGATGTCACTGTGAGAACTGCCTTGTGCAGACAAGGGACCTCCCTCCTTCTCGGCTCATGCTCACGAAAACCTCTATTTGATGAACCACCCAGCCCAGCTCTGACACCACCATGGACCCCAGGCTCCTCTGCTGGGTGACCCTCTGTCTCCTGGGGGAAGGTGAGTCTTCAGAACACCAAGCGGTTTCAGTGAATGCTTGTGTGTGAGTGTGAGCAATGATTACATGCCAGGAGGACAATCCATTTCTCCTGACTGTGCCCGACTTCTGTCTCCACAGGTCATGCAGGACCCGGAGTCTCCCAGTTCCCCAGGCACAGGGTCACAAAGAGGGGCCAAAATGTAACTCTCAGTTGTGATCCCATTTCTGGTCATGTTGTTCTTTATTGGTACCGACAGACCATAGGGAAAGGCCCGGAGTTTTTGGTTTACTTCCAAAACAAGGAGGCATTGGACAAATCAGGGATGACCAATGATCGGTTCTCTGCTGAGAGGTCTGAGGAGACCCGCTCCACTCTGCAGATCCAGCGTGCAGAGCAGGGGGACTCGGCTGTGTACCTCTGTGCCAGCAGTCCCACCACAGTGGGGCACCATCACCTCTTTGCTCCTCACAAACCTCAGACTCCTCTCCCCTTGCTGTAGCTGGAGCCCCTAAACTGTCTGCCCTTTGTTCTTCATTCCCTGATCGATAAGTAGATTTGGACATCAGCTGTCCTTTGGCTAGGAAGAGACTCTAGATAAACTCCCGAAATGCATGTAAATGTTGCTGGATGAAACCACTCTGACTCATTGGGTTCCAGGAGTCCCAGAGCCAGAGTACAGCTACAAGCCCAGGACTGATGGTCGGGGACACAAGGGGTCTGCTACAGAACCTGAGGCTTCTGTTAGTGGACACACCTTGTCTGCACAGATTTGTAGCTGGGCATGTGGAAAGTTCCTGACCACCTTCTTGGGCACATTCTTTCCTCTAAAGCCTCTTCTGTCCCTGAAACATTGGAAACCTTCAGCAACAGATTAGCAGCCTATCTTCGTGTTTGGTCTTCACTGCTTTTGTGGTGGTGGAAGGACCAGCCCCATAACAACGAGAAGACCTCAATTCCTCTGACCAGTTTGGGAGGCTCCCTGTCTCTGTTTGTTGTCATTTTTCCAGCACTGCGGGTCCTGGCAGTGAGCCCATAGCACTTGAATGGGCTTCCCCAACCTCACCTACCCTGATGCCCTGTGTGACTCTGAGATTCCTAGAGATGGTGTGTTTTCTTCGATACCCAAGCCTTCTGAGTTGAAATTATTTCCTCGAATTCTTTGATGTGAGAAGACAGGATATTTTCTTTATAATAGTGCCCCTATTCCTTTTTACTTGTTTTATTTGCTGTATAATATATTGTTATATTGTTACCTGTTATAAATATAAATAATTATGCAGTAATAACATCTTCCACTGGAGTACGTGAAGCTGTGGATTGGGTCTATGGAATCTAAGCCATGCTCTGGGTTCATAGGATCACGGATCATGGGTTTCTGGGTGTCCTGAGGAGATAGCCCAGGACTCCTAGACTGGGACAGAACGTCACAGACTC
This sequence comes from Lutra lutra, assembly GCF_902655055.1. Lineage (NCBI taxonomy): Eukaryota > Metazoa > Chordata > Mammalia > Carnivora > Mustelidae > Lutra > Lutra lutra. The sequence goes on from NC_062288.1 coordinate 96,579,927, forward strand.
AGTGATGACGGAGGTGTCCTGAGCCTTGCATAGCTGGCAAGGGGGTTACGGTCACCCCAAATCTACTCAGAATTGTGGTAGCTCAGGATACCAAATATCTTTCTCCAGAGAATGAGTGTCCTTGGAAGGGGGTTTTCCTGGTCTTATTTTTTCCTCTATTTATTTGTTTATTTATTTATTTTTAGAGTGGGAGAGAGAGAATCTTAAGCAAGCTCCACTCCTAGCATGGAGCCCGAAGCAGGGCTTGATCCCAGGACCTGAGATCATGACCTGAGCCAAAATAAAGAGTCAGACGCTTAACCGACTGAGCCACCCAGGTACCCCTGGTCTTATTTTAATTGTGGTATCAGCAAAGCACTGTTTGCGCTGCTGCCCTGTGTCTGTGGGAATGAGAAAGTCTAGGGCACAGTTAGGAGTTCCTTATCCTTGGAATGGCATTCTGGGGACTTCCTCCCTGGACCTTGTCTCCAATTTTGCCGCCTTTCTCCACACAACCCTGGCAGATTCAGCTTCCTTATAATACTCTCTTCACTCCCTGCTGCCTAAATGAGCAGATGTACTTTGTACAAACTATCCGTTTAGTGTAGATGATCCTTTGCTTATTTTAATTCCATCCATCCTTATTTTTCCCATTAGATATTGCATCCTCTTTGATTCCATATTATCTTATAAGATGTCTTGTATTTTTCTTATATTCCGATATTACTTTTTATTGACACACACTGAACCCCATCTTGAAGGTAATCTCATTGTATCCCTAGTCTTCCGTGGATCTGTATTTTGGAGGGGCCCTTTGGTGGTGGAAGGGGCATCTTTGTTTATTTCTAGTAACAGAGATAAAAGAACCTCCTTACACTTCAATCTTCTGCATTTTCCTTCCTATTTTAGACTAAATACTATTTTCTTCCATACCTCCCATTCTGTCCCTCTCCCTTTTATGATATAGCTTTGAAGGAGGTTTCATTTAGGCTTAACTGTCAGATATGTGATAGTTGTTTAGTAAGGGTGGGAGATTACGCATGGTAGCTCAAAGGAATAGAGTCAGGATTAGGCATTGGTGTTCAGATTAGGGTTTCAGGAAACTGAGCATAAAATTTGCAGGATGCTACTTCTGGGATAGTCTCCCTGCTGACTCTGCAGCACTTCCCAGCATCCCTTGGGCCATTGCAGAAGAGGCGATGGTGAAACTGCAGTCATTGGCCACAAGATAGCACTGTGACGCCACTGACATCAAAGGGGCTCTGAGGGACAGCTGGGAGAGCAGCCAAGGAAAGGAAAGGGTTAAGAAAAACTTAGGCCTGGATCCAATATCAGGCAGATGTGGAAGACGTTTTCAATTATTGCTCGGCTACCTAGCTATGGAAGAGGTGGGAGGTCCCTCTAAACCCTAATGAGCTCCACAGTTGAAGGATTTGGGCAAGGCAGCCTTGACGCCAGGGGCAGGTGCAGAGGAGCAACCGTCTCAGAGGAATATGGGAAACTGAGGGGGTGTGGTGTACCCTAAACTCCGTGCACCACAGCCACACCCCATCTCCCCTGCAGGCCTTGCTAAAGAATGTTAGGAGAGGAGTAGCTGACCCTACTTGAGCTGAGTCAGAAGGGACCCTGGGCCAGACAATCTGCAGGGGTGGGATGCAGTGACATCCCACGGAGACTCATTTGTGCATTGGAGAAGGGCTTCCAAGCTCCCTTTCTCAGTCCTGTGGATGAAAGGATTTAGGTGGGACAGCCCTCTTCTTGTCCTGCCTCTGCCATGAACCTCTACCTCGTTTGTGCGACTCTTTGGCTGATGGGAGCAGGTGAGTTCTGGACCCAGCTGGAAATCAGTGCCAAGGTTTTGCAAAATCCCAGCTCCAAGCTCTCCCCTTTCTTTTGCAGATGCAGTTTACTCCTTAAGCCTCGCCTTCCCCTCTGTCTGCCTCTGCCAACAGGTCCCATGGATGCTGAGATCACCCAGACGCCAAGATACAGCATTATACAAACAGGAACCGAGAAGACCCTGGAGTGTTCTCAGGATATGAACCATTTTGCAATGTTCTGGTATCGACAAGACCCAGGACAGGGGCTGAGGCTGATCTATTAATCAAGTGGCAGCCCAAGCACTACCAAAGGGGATGTTGCTGAAGGGTACAGCGTCTCCCGAAACGGGCAGAAGCATTTCCCCCTGACCCTGGAGTCTGCCAGCACCAACCAGACCTCTGTGTACCTCTGTGCCAGCAGTGAATCCACAGCATCACTCAGCCAGCTGCTCTCTGCACAAAAAACTCAGCTGCAAGCATGGAGACTCCTTCCTGAGTCCCTGCCTCATGATGAGGGAAAAACTGCCCTTACTGAGGCTTTCACCCTACCCTGACGCTGAGCAGGATGGCCCTCAGTGTGAACTGTGCTCCGTCATGTGCCGGGGGAGAGCTCCTAATGTTATTCCATGCAATCTGGAATATTCTGGGAATTGAGTAAAACAGAGGATCAAGTAGCATCTCATGTGAAATTAATATTTCACTTTCTTCTCAATGAACAGGAACAAAGCAGAAAGCAGCTGAGCAGTTTTAAACTCCCTGAATGGTCTGGGATTCTCCAGATCTAAAACTATTACAGAAAGTTGCCTTGGGGTCAAAACCATTGCATACTCTGCAAAAATTCTCTGGAGGAAAACAAACAAACAAACAAAACCTCTTAATAACTAGTTATAAAACACACAAGTAGGGGCACCTGGGTGGCTCAGTTGGTTAAAGCCTCTGCCTTCAGCTCAGGTCATGATCTCAGGGTCCTGGGATCGAACCCCATATCGGGCTCTCTGCTCAGTGGGGAGCCTGCTTCCTCCTCTCTCTCTCTGCCTGCCTCTCTGCCTACATGTGATCTCTCTCTGTCAAATAAATATATAAAATCTTTAAAAGAAAAACAACAACACACAAGTAAACAAGCCACTTAGGGAAACGTTAGTAGATGCATCAAACAGCATCATTACAACCAAAGGGACTACAAACTAAGTCTCTACCTGTGGCTGTAGGGCAGTGGTTTGAGTCTTCTGAGGCTCAGGGAGGGTAGCTTAAGGAAGGGACTGATTTCGCACCACCCCTTTGGCTTGGTGGGAGATTCATGAGCTCCCTGGGTTTTTCCTTGTAAAACATTACAAAAGGATATTGGGCAATAATTTTATTCTCTCCACAGCCCATTTCCTTCCTTGACTCCTTACAGGTAGAGTCAACCCAAAATCAACGTTGCCTGGCTTGGGATCCATTAACTCCAAGACTGGGCTTCCATAGTTGGATTTTACAGGAAGTGCAAACACCATGAGCCGCACGCCCCTGGTCACATGCTCCCTTTGTACACCCCTGAGCCTGCAAGGGTGCTGCTGGCTCACCCAGGACCTGCTTGCAGAGAGAGGTACAGGCTGCTTGCCTGGAAAAGTAATCAATCCACAGACTGGCCACAGCAGCTAAGCTGCTGAAAGCCTAATGAGATGCTGAATGGTGAAACTGATAAATGACCAATTTTCCAAACCATGGAGTTTACGACAGCTCCAAGATTCATAGAATAATCTCTAAAATACTGGAGGATTTTTTTTTTTACATTTTTGACCCTCAAAAAACTCAGCCATGATCCTCAGCTACTTCTTAGCAAACTTATTAGTTTAGTTTATTTTAATGCCAAATTTGGGTGCTATATGTTTCAGTCTCCAGGAACGCGTCACGTTTCTCAGTGTTTTGTGTATGTGAGTGTCCTTGTCTTTTCTTACTTGTGTGTGGTTCATCACGCAATTGGGCATGGGGAACGCAAGCATAAAATTATATATATCTCCCATCTTTTAGGAAATTCACTGACTTATGCTTAAGTAATAGCTTATTAAAGTATAATTAGTAGAGAGTAAAAAGACTCAAATTAATACATGATACATGGATGGCTTGGTAAATTTTGATGAATGTCTACACTGGTGCAACCATGACCAAAATCAAGATAAAGAACATTTCCATGACCCAAGAAAGTTTCCTTGTGCGCATTTCCAATCAATTTCTTTCCCAGAGCTAAGCACTTTTCTGATTTTTATCACCACATTTTGTTTATACTTGAACTTCTTGGGAAAGAATTTCAATCTAAAATGGAACCAGGAGGATATAAAATGGAAAATCTCATGCATGTGCCTTCAGAAAAACAAAATGTAAGGACTGAGAGATTGATTTCCCATAAATGCCTGAGTCATAGAAAACTAACAATGTTGGAATTTTCTTAAATAATAGGGAGTTGATCTGGGGTTACCTCCTATCACTCTTGGGAAATTTTTGCTTATGATTTCCAGAGGCATAAACAAGAAATGACCCAGGTCGTGTTGGTCTTACAAAATAAGCTGAATTAAGCTTTGTATGTCTGACTAGATGAGTTTTGTCTGTATTTTCAAAGATCGTCTCCCTCTGTATTTGATTTTAACAGACCTAACTGAGTTTTCTGCTGTCTCCATCCTCTGCCCGTGAGAACAGCCCACTGCAAATCTTCCATGGCCTCTCCTGGAGCATGATACAGTCTGTGTATCCTGAAGTGGGCTTCCTCAACTATTTCCAAAAAACTTCTCTTTTTGACAGTTCTGAGCTTGACATTCATATAAATGGAACCATATAGTCAATGCTCTTGTTCAGTTGATTTCTTTTCCTCAAAAATTAATATTTTTGAAATGTACTCATGTTGTTGGGTTTATCCATAGTTTATTCTTATTACTGTGTGGTATTCCAGTGCATTGATATACCAGGATTTGTTTATCCATTCACCTACGGATGGATATCTGGGTTGTACCAGGCTTCAACTATTACGGATAAAGCTCTTCTGAACATTTTTGTACAAGTAATTGTAGCTAAATGCATTTATTTCTTTCAGGTGTAGGCAGAAAAGTGAAATTGCTGATTTGTAGGGTAGATGCACGTTTGACTTCATTAGAAACAGTTGAACAGGTTTTCAGACTGGCCAATTTATAATACTGAGGGAGGGAGGGTTCCCGGGGCTCCCCATTCTCACCAGCATTTGATGACCTCCATCTTTTTGTTGTTGGCCATTCTATGGGGAGTGCAGTGGGATCTTGTTTGCATTTCACCAATGAGTGATGATGTTTGCTTTTTGGCCATTTCCATCTTCCTGTTTTCTCTTGTAAAGTGCCTGCTTTTATACTTGTTCATTTTAAGAAAATGGGTTGTCTTTATACCATTGCTTCATAAGACATATTTTTATGTTCTAGGTAGGAGTCTTTGGACCATTAAATATGCGGAGTCTCTTTTCCCACGGTGGTTTGCCTATGAGCTTTCCTTACGTTGCCTTTGGATGAGCTGAAATTTAACATGTTTGTTAAGTCTCATTTATCGGGGCGCCTGGGTGGCTCAGTGGGTTAAAGACTCTGCCTTCGGCTTAGGTTATGATCTCAGGGTCCTGGGATGGAGCCCTGCATCGGGGCTCTCTGCTCAGAAGGGAGCCTGCTTCCTCCTCTCTCTGCCTGCCTCTCTGCCTACTTGTGATCTCTGTCTGTCAAATAAATAAATGAAATCTTTAAAAAAAAGTCTCATTTATCATTTTTTTCTTTTACATTACATGTCTTTTGCATCCTGTCTAAAGCATGTTTACCCAACTCCAAGATGAGTCTTTCTTTTCTAGTTCTTGCTCTGCTCTCCTATGGCTGTCCCATTCCTTGGTCTTGCTCATGAGCTGAAAATGCTCCCCCTCCAAAATCACAAATTAGTCATCCCACTATCTGCCCAAACCTTCTTATCCCCATCACCTGTTCCTCGACTCTGTTGGGATCTCCTTTCCATTGGTAACCATTCTTTGTCCGTATTCCACACTAAGGTCCTTCTACATTTTCATGAGCTCACACTAGGGTAGATTCAATGATTTTCCATTCTTTTGACACAGCCTTACAAGCCATCTTCATTCTTTCACCATGATCTTAGGTTGCCCTTACAGTGCAGACACCAAGCCAGAAGGAGTGCATTATGTCTCTTGTTCCGGGCAATGCCTGTCCCAATGAGCCTCGTGCCTGCACCAGTTAGGACCATGATAAACTGATGGTTACTAACCCTACCTGCCTTTACATCCCTGCTTTGAGATTCTAGTGCTCTTGTTGGCTTTCAAACATTTAAACTATTTTAAATGTTTAATTATCAAACATTTAAACTATTTCTAATATTTAAAACTTTTCTCACTCACCTTGAAATTTACCTGTTTCCCTTCTTGATGCTAAAATCAAAGGAGATTTTGTAGCCAAGGGCGAGGCACAACCCCAGGGAGGGGGGGGTTGGGAGTGAGAGTTCCGAAGAGGGATCTGCATGTAGCATTGTGTTGCCCACCATGGAGGTGAGGCGAGTGCCCTGACTTGAACTTCGCTAGGTGACAGGAGGTAAGGAATATAGTCTTCCTGCATCTTCTTTAGAGTCTTTGTCCCCAAGTCACACTGTTTATTTTCACATTCATATTTCTCTACACTTCTGCTGACTATCTCAGCAATGCTAATTGCAGACTGTTAGGGCTTTTGTTACTGCTAATTGCAGAATGTTAGAACTTCTGTTACTGCTAATTGCAGAATGTTTGGGCTTTTGTTCCTTTTTTAAAATCAAAATACAGTCTCCATGTCTCATTTTCCCTTGCTATGTCTAGGAGTACACAGGTGTGGCAGGGAAAGGGAAGCCAGAAGGCAGGGAAGGGAGAAAGCCTTCTACGGCTGGCATAAGCCTGTGGCTCTTATTGCCTGAGACAACTGGCCTGGGAGGATGAGAAGTGTGGGTCCCTGGGCACTCGAGCCCTGTAGCTAAGGGACACTGCTGCCTTGAGCAGGGAAAAGTAGGGACTCTGAAACATGACCTGGAGAAGGAAGCCGAGGGAACAGATCTTGCAAACCAGGACAGTTGGTGACCCTGCCTCCTTGCTCCTACCATTTCTCCCAGGAGCTACACTCAACTGCAAGGTAGAGGAAAAAGGACCCCAGTTAATACCATCCACAGAGGTTAGCCTCTCGGGACAGGGCGGATCTGGAGGGCTAAACTTAAACTATCCAGAACATTATACCTGCACTGGGCTTGAGGGCAGGAAATCCTGAGTTGGTTAAGCCTGAGCTGTAAGCCGATAAAGTCCTGGAATGGTTTCTGGGGAATCTGTACTTCTAGTAATTCATAAGCAATCCAGGCCCCTTTGGATCTGATCAGATGGACTGAATCTTGGTGATTCTGCAGCACTAGCCAGTCAGGACGGGTGTGTGCATGCTGCCTGGGGAAAGGAAAACGTAATGACAAAGCTTGTTGTGAACCTGACATCTGAAAGGGGATTGGAGGACATGCAGGCAGAATGGGAACAGGGTTTAGTCACAGCCCCTCACCCCAGCCAATGCACAGCCCCTCACCCCAGCCAATGCACTGGGAGAGTTCCGGCACAATTAGAGGTGGGGAGGGTGGGAGGTAAACAGGCATCCTAATGGTGGGGGAGGGGCAGGGTGGTGGGCAGGTGCCACAGAGGAGGCTGGACTCAGAGACACATCTGGGCAACTGCGTGGGCCTGGACCTTGCCAGAAGCCAGCCCTCCTGCCTGCAGACGGGAAGGGAGTCTTGGGTTCAGGGCAACACTGTCTAGGGGGTGATGCCAACAGGGCAGTGCCATCCCAGAATTACCTTCCAGCCAGGAAGAGAGAACCTGAGAGCTCAGCTCTTACCCAAGAGGACCAGAACCCTGAGCACAAGAGGCACAGTGCTGCCCACCTCCGCCGTGCCTTGGGCTCGAGGCTCCTCTGCTGGCTGAGACTTTGTCAACCACAGGCAGATCAGTCCAGTGGGCAAGGACAGCATTGATCTTTGGAGCTTGCTGACTCCTGAATTCTCTACTTTACTATCGGGTAAGCCATCAAGCTCTCCCCTCCTCATTTTGTGTCTGCATTCCACAGGACCAGTGAAGGCTAGAGACACCCGAACTCCAAGACACCTGATCAAAGCAAAAGGACAGCTAGTGACTCTGAGATGTTCCCCTATCTCTGAGCAGCCCAGTGTACCTTGGTATCATGAGGCCCCAAGTCAGGGCCCCCCAAGTCCTCTTAGAGTTTTATGAAGGTATGCAAAGAGCAAAAGGAAACTTCTCGGATCGATTCTCAGGGTGACAGTTCAGTGACTATGCCTCTGAGCTGTGCATGAGCTCCTGGGGGCCATTGTTCTTGGCTGTGCCTCTCTACACCAGCTGCTTGGCACAGCCCTGTGGGGTCACCAGCATTCTGTCCACAAACCTACCAGCCTTGCTCTAACAGTGAGTAGGCTCCCACTGAGGTTTCTCTCCTAAAAGGGAGGTGTTTGGTCTTTTCAGACATTTCCTGTCCTCCTGAGCTTGGAGTACTGTCCACTACCAGAAGCCAGGCTCACAGGCATGGCCCGGGTGTTTCCACCTCTGTCCCCACACTGAGTGTCTCCACTCAGTGTGGAGTGCCCTCACCACCCAATGCCTGTCAAGTTCTGGGTGACACCAACATAAGAGTGGCAACCGAGTCCCCTGGGTGTGCTAGATTCTTTGTAAATATTGTATGTTTTAACACTTTGCAACAATCAGCCCAATCAAATAGTCCTCTACCCTCTTTGTAGGTGAAAAAGCATAGGGACAGTTAGTCAATTCCTCAGGGTCTCGTGGTCTAGTAGAAGCAGAACCCGGAAGCAAATTCATGTTTTCCAAGTCCAAGCTTCCCCCATGTGTCCTTCCCCCATCAGTAGCCTGGGCAACCGGGTTGGTCGGGGGAGGCTGGGACTCCCTAGGCCATCCTGCGGGTCCAGCTGGGTGGCAGTGGAAAGTTTGTGGAGCATTATGACCTCTTCCCATGGCAACTGTGGGGAACATATAATTCCACACTGAATCGTCATCCTCTGCACACATCCCTCACATCTTTTCCTAATCTGTAACTTACGTTTTCATTTTTACGGTGTGCTTTGCTGTACAAGTTTCATGTAATGCAACTGAAATTGTGGTGTTCTTTGTGTCTCAACTAAACAAATCCCCCCTTAAATGAATGTCTAAATGAATGCCTTCATTTATTTCAGCTAAATTAAAATTTTATTTTTTGCAAGAAAGAGTAAATGTACCTGGGATATTTTTCCACGTGAGGAATGGAGTAGAGATCTAGGAATAAGAAGAAGGGACCTATGTTTGGGGCGGAAGAGACGGCCTGTGAAAAAGATTCCAGGGGAGGAAAAGAACATGACACATACAAGGAAATGAGGTGCAGGAGTGTGGCTGGGTCAGACAGAACCAGGGTTCCTGTGCAGGATGTCGATGGAGAGACAGGGGAGTGCAAACATTATAGGACCTTGCAGCGCTACTTCACAGAGGAAAGGCAGCCTGGAGCAGAGACCATATCAGTGGAGGTCTAAGACCAGATGTGGAGGGTAGTGGAAGGTAGACAGTGAGATAAAGGGTGAGTGAAGGGGTCACTGTCTGACTCTACTCTGAGCCAGGTCTTATTTCCCCAACACCCAAACTGGAGAAATGTCCTCTGCTTCCCCCGTTCTGCCCTGACTCTGCATGGCCATCAGGCTCCTCTGCTGTGTGGTCCTTTGTCTGCTGGGGCAAAGCCGTTTCCTGGGCATACTAAGCCCTATCCTAGGACTTTACTGTGTTTCTACCCTAGCAGGATCCCTCTTTGGCACTGACTCCAGCTCTGGCTTCTCTCAGTCAGAGACTGGATGCTGGAACTATCCAGACCCCAAGAGAACAAGAACAGGACAGAGGGGGACATTGAGATGCTCATGACTGCTGTCCATGGCCAGACACGTACAGACGTCAACAGGACCCCAAGCCGGGCTAAGCCGATAGAGTACCACTTGCACAAAGGAGAAATACTCCATGGGCCTGTGGCTTTCTGTCATAGCCAAAGATGCTGTCCTCTTGTCCCTGACCTCTGTGTCCTCTCATTCCAGCCGGCACCCCAGAGTCACCTCCCCCACATAGACAGGCCAACAGAAGATGGGCTTGGGCTTGTCCCTGGTGAGGGAGGACACTGTCCCAGGGCATCCTCTCCTGGACTCCCCAGCGTGGGGACCCAGTGTCCTCCTCTGGAGCCCTTCTTCTGGAGCTTTCACAGAGCCCTTCTGTGGCTCTGCCATCAGAGCTGTCACAGCTCTGGACTTCAGAGCCATTCCGCTTACCCAGGTGCTTACAGAAAGGGAAGACCATTTGAAATCCAATGTTCTTTTTTTTTTTCTCCTGAACATTTTATATATTTATCTGAGAGAGAGAGAGAGAGAGAGAGAGCAAGAGAGAGAGCATAAGCAAGGGGAAAGGCAGAGGGAGAAGCAGACTTCCTGGTGAGCAGGGAGCCCACGTAGGGCTCTACCCCAAGACCCCGGGATCGTGACCTCAGCCAAAGGCAGCCACCTGACTGAGCCCCCCAGGTGCCCCTGAAATCCAAAACTCTTGACACCACAGGTCTAGATTCCTGTTCTCACTAGCCGTGGATGATTCCGTCTGCCCCAGGGCATTTTCATCTCAGCCAGAGACTTTGTCCCCACCTGTCCACTCCTGGCTGTCCTTCCGCACTCTGTTTGCTCTTATTTCTGCCTCCACCAAACCAGGCTCAGCTCCTGTCATTCCCTACACCGGTGTCACCTTCCTCCCCAACGGAAGGCTGTTCTTCCTGCGTCAACACAGGTCTCTCATTTGCGTCCCCCTTGCTGCAGCTCTCCCGTTGGCGAGCACCCCATCAGGGGAGCACTGCTCATGGGATGACTGGGTCAGTCTCCGTACCCCAGGTGCTCAAAGCTTCCAGTACTCAGCGATCCTTGTACACGACCCCATTTACTGGAAAGCCTCTCACTCTCTAAACTGTAAACCTCAGCTGTGTGGGGAGCATGGATGTCTTTAACCCCTTGTTCTCCTCAGTGCCAACAACAGAAGGAAGAACACCCAGGTACCTGCTGAGGCCATGCCAGAGGCTCCATTTTTAGAGAGAGTCTGTGTATTAGTCCTTGAAGAATTTTAAGAGTCCTTCAGGGTGGAAATATCAAACGGATGCCCAGAATGGCCCAAGGACAGACTGAAACCCCAGTTTTGCCTGAATGATTCACATCAATGCTTTGAAGACTAATGCAGTTTCCTCTCCTGAGGCAGAGAAGACCAGAAATAGACTACTTATTTCAGGGTCCAACCTTACAAAGACTGGAGCCAGAACATCTTCCCTGCGGACAGCAGCTCTTCCCACTCGTTTGCAAAAACCTTATTTGAGGAGGCTGTGACCTATTGACGAACCCTAGGATCACATCACATTCAGTGTTGTAATAATGTTGCTGGTCGAATTAGGAACAAGAATACAGGTATCTCTAGCCCTGGAAACATGTACTTATTTTTGCTGAGTTTGGAAATACAGGCACTAGAAGGCGCTCATGTCCCTTCTTTTTCAAATAAGGGACTGACGCAAGCTTGTTCGGTAATGAGGAGTCAGGCAAGACCTCCACTCCCCAGCAGCCGTGGTCAGTCCCTCAGAGAGAGAAACCGTGCTTATTCATAGCACCAGTTAAAGGCAACATCAGATCCCCCCACCTCACTGCTCGCCCCGCCATACCAGTGAGAGGCCAGTCGTACGCACATATTCAAAAAAGTAAAAATAAAAAAAGGGGGGGTGGCATTGCTAAGTGTTCCATGACCTGTGCCTTTCTAGACTTTGCCCATTTAGACCCCACACATCCTGAAACCCCATCAAGGGTCTGAATGTAAAATTGCCATGTGGTTAAGCTATGTTTTTGTAATTAAAAAAAAAATCAACAATGTACAAAGAAGATGTTAAGCGTTAATAATCCTCTCCCCTCTCCAAACACACCTCCATCAGTCCCTGTCTTAGGTGGGTAGCCAATATTAACGTTCTGTTGTGTTTCCTACCAACTCTCTTCTCTGGGGTCCTGCAAACCTTTCCACTGAAATACACCTGCAAAAAGTGGGCCGACCTGTGCCCATTAGTTGCCATATGCACACTTCTCCCCCTTAATCTACTTTGTATTTCATTTGTCTGGCTTGGTAGACACAGACCTAACTTGCTTCTATCTGGTGCTTCATGTTGCACAAGGGAGTGACAGGTCCACGGACACTCGGTCTTCTACTGTCTACCTTTCCTGACTGGTCTTAAGTGACGACGCTTCTTCAAGCTCCCACGTTCTCCAGACTCTGGCTTCTGGAGGATGAGTAGGGCTCTTCCATCACTCATAGGCTTGGAGGTCTGCGAGCTCCAGCCACATCCCCTTACGTGACAAGACTGAGAGGAAGACAGGCGTGGGCACTTACTACATCCACCATGGACTATGCAATCTGTCCGTTACTCCTCATAAGACCTTGTGAAGTGGACTTAATCTTGTGTAGAGGAGGTTCAGGCTCAGAAGGGTTGATGGCCTTTTGCATGGAACCAGATTACAGATGCCAGTCTGATGGTGTCTGTGTGGGAGATGCAGCAACCACAGGGTCACAGGGAGGAAGGGGCTGTCCATCTTCAGACCACACACCAAGGCTAGGAGGGAGTGTGTGTGTTCCACAACCACTGGAGGGAAAAGCATCATGAACTGACTGTGGAGAGGTCCTAGAGGCAGCTGGTCTGGTCGGTGGCCAGGCCCCAGAGAGCTGAGCTTTGAGAAAATCATTCCTTCACAACATGCAGCCAGATAATGAGGGAAGGGAAATCTGTGAGAAGGGATTGTTAAAATGAGGGAAAGGGGAGGGGTCCCTTCAAGCGTATAAGATGTACGGGAAAACGAAGTTAATCAAAATCCAAGCTGATTCTGATCAGTTGGCCTGTTAAGTGGTTAGAAAATGGGAAAATGTACATCAAAGGTGAAATTAACAGCGCCACTAACGTTTTCCTTGTGAAGGCTGGCCATGTGATGTGAAAGCTGGAGGTAGGGCTGAAGGTCAGAGTGGAGGTTGGACGGCACCCTAATAAGCCCCTCAGTGCTGGAGGAGACTCCAGGGGCCAGAAGCAGGCCAGTTACCCCACATCACAGCTCAGAGGCATCTTATCTTGTTTTGGGAGGATTTGGGTATCATTCCTTATTGGAGGGGGGCCGCTAATAAGGTTTTGAAAGCTATGTCAGGAATGCAAATGAGCAATCAAGTCACTAAGCAGACTTTTAAGGAGGCCAAGCATCAGTTTACCCACCCCCGCCCCCCATCTTTACTGCATACCTCTCACCAGAATAAATGTGAAATGGTCTGACTCCTCGGGGGAGATGTTGGGAACACTTCTTTATTTTACTATTTTTTTTTAATTTTTAAAGATTTATTTATTTGAGAGAGAGAAAGAGAAACACTTATTTATTTTACTGTTTTTTTTTTTATTTTAAAGATTTATTTATTTATTTGAGAGAGAGAGTAAGACAGAGAGAGCACACATGACCAGGGGTGGGCGGGCAGAGGGAGAGAATCTTCAAGCTGACCCTCCCCACCCCCACGCTGAGTGAGGAGCCCAATGCGGACTCCATCCCAAGACCCTGAGATCATGACCTGAGTTGCAATCTAGAGTCAGACACTCAACTGACTGAGCCACCCAGGTGCCATTTATTTATTTTAGAAGTGACTTAGAAACACCAGAGTCACTATGATAAGTTGTTGAGGACAAAAAGCAGTATGGAGATGAATGAATGCAGAGAAGAAATTCTGCTTTTCATCTCCAGAATTAATAGAAGATCCCAACTTAGATCAGTACCTGCCAGGAGCATCATCCCACCCTCTTGTAGGTCTGAACAGTGAATTCAAACTGCTTTCAGGACACAGGTGTGACTGCCCCTCCCCACACCTCCACGTGCCCTGTGCCCAAACCACTGATGTGACCCGGCAAACCCATGGTTGAGGTCGAAATAGGAACACGCAAGGGAAGGTGAAAGGTCAGCATTCTATCCCTCAGGTTGAAAGTGCTGTTGACACGCAAGCTGAGAAAGTCCCTAAGAGACAGGGGACACCGGCCAGGGGCCGAGTGTGGGGCAGCTGAGTGTCATGGTTCAGAGCGCAGACAGCCAGGACCTGACAGAATCCGTGATTACGTCAAGTTAATTTCCAATGACCAGTGTCCATTCATTCTAAGCTTCATGATGTTTTGCATTTTAACACTTCTAAGTATGAGTGACAATCACTTTTTTCTTCTTTAACAGTCCACAGCAGAATGGTGCATCTCAGAGTGGCTGGCACCTTAGATTTAATCAAGTGATAGAAGCAATTCTGAGGCTCAGTGATGTCACTGGGAGAACTGCCTTGTGCAGGCAAGGGACCTCCCTCCTTCTCCGCTCATGCTCATGAGAAAACCTCCATCTGGGGAACCGCCCAGCCCAGCCCTGACTCCACCATGGACCCCAGGCTCCTCTGCTGGGTGACCCTCTGTCTTCTGGGGGAAGGTGAGTCTTCAGAACACCAAGTGGTTTCAGCGAATGCTTGTGTGGAAGTGTGAGTGATGATTACATGCCAGGAGGACAATCCATTTCTCCTGACTGTGCCCGACTTCTGTCTCCACAGGTCATGCAGGACCCGGAGTCTCCCAGTTCCCTAGGCACAGGGTCACAAAGAGGGGCCAAAATGTAACTCTCAGTTGTGATCCCATTTCTGGTCATATTAGCCTTTATTGGTACCGACAGACCGTGGGGAAAGGCCCGGAGTTTTTGGTTTACTTCCAAAACGAGGATGCATTGGACAAATCAGGGATGACCAATGATCGGTTCTCTGCTGAGAGGTCTGAGGGGACTCAGTCCACTCTGCAGATCCAGCGTGCAGAGCAGGGGGACTCGGCTGTGTACCTCTGTGCCAGCAGTCCCACCACAGTGGGGCACCGTCACCGCCTTGCTCTTCGCAAACCTCGTGTGCTCACTTCTCCTAGCTCACAGGATCTCGGAACAAAGGAAGTGCCCTGTTCTTCCTCATCAGGGGTAATTTATGGGTCTTGTCTCATCAGGACCCATTTATGGGTCTTGTCGGTTCTCGCACGAATACCACACTGTCCTGTTTACTATAGCTTTTTTATTAAGAGTTCTTTACCATGCTGGACTCTTTGTATTTTTCATGTATGTTTAGAAACAGCTTGTCCAATTCTCCAGGAGAATATGCCTGCTAGGAATGTCTGCTTTTTGTTTCCAAGTATTGTAACCAAATCACGGAACAAAGCAAAGAATACAGTGGAAGTAACAGAAACACTGAGCACCTGAAAATGTAAAATACATAATGTTTGGCATCTAATCAAAGATTATAGGCATGCGAAGAGACAGGGAAAACGACCCATCATGGGGAGAAAAATCAGTGGACAGAAACAAATCCTAATTTGACAAATTGGCAGACAAAAGTATGGAAATAGTTGCTATAACTCTATCCTACATGTTCAAAGTTAACTAAAAATCCAAATCAAACTTCTGGAGATAAAAATATATTTCTGTGATGAAAAACACAATGGGTAGAATTAATAGCAAATTAGACATTAAGGAAGAGAAGATGAATGATCTCAAAGGTGTAATAGTAAATGATTTCATAATGACACAGAGGGAGAAAGGGGCAATGGTGAGCTATGGGGGAACTTCAAGTAACCCAATGCTTAGTGACCCAAAGGCAAGTTTTAAAAAATGTAAATGTCTTTAAAGGACAGTTTGCTGTTTATGCCAAAATAATTCCACCATAGTGTGGGGTTTATAATATGTTAAAGTAAAATGTATGACAGCAGTCATAAAGACAGGGAGAGGATAATGGATGAGTGTCATATCATTGGAAGGTTTTCATAATCTATGTAAGCTGGTATAACATCATTGAAGGTAGAATGCAGTTAGGCAGAGCTATATGGCACAAACTGTGGAGTCACAATTAAAATAATAAAACACAGAGTTCTAGCTAATAAACCAACAAAAAGGATAAAAGGGAATTATTATTAAAATACCCAATTAATCTACAAGAAGATGTTTAACAAAGAATAAAAAGATGAAGAAGAGACAGGACTAATAAAAAACCAATAGCAGCATGGTAGACATGAATGTAACCAGATCAATAACCACATCAAAGATAGTCTAAATGCCCTAATTAAAAAACAGAGATTGTGATATTAAATTAAAAAACTATGTGCTACCTTCCAGAAATGTACTATAAAGACTCAGAATGTAAAGGGTAAAAGGATGGAAAAGGTATACCATGCTAACTACTCACCCAAAGAAAGCTGGAGAGCAGTATTAATATCAGACAAAGTAAACTTCAGGGCAGAGAATATCTTCAGGGATAAAGAAAGTCATAACCAAATGACAAAGGGGCCATCTCTTAAGAAGACATAATAATCATAAGTATTTATGCTTCTAAAAACAGAGCTTCAGGGTACCTGGGTGGCTCAGTTGGTTAAGCGACTGCCTTTGGCTCAGGTCATGATCCTGGAGTCCTGGGATCGAGTCCCACATCAGGCTCCCTGCTTAGCAGGGATTCTGCTTCTCCCTCCCACCTCTCTCCTCTCATGCTCTCGCTCTCCCAAATAAATAAATAAAATCTAAAAAAATAAAAAATAAAAAAAAAACCCCAGAGCTTCAAAATACTGAAGTAAAATGGGTTGTACTGCAAGGAAGACTAGACAAATCCACAATTAAAACCATTGTTTTAATACTTCCCGGTAATGGACTGAACAAGTTAACACACACGCACAAGTCAGTAAGGCTGCAAAAGGCATGAACAACACTATCGATCAACGTGACCTAATTGACGTTAGTAGAATATTTCACACAACAGCAGCAGGATATGTGTTCCTTCCAGCTGCACTTGATTGTGTACCCAGATGGACTACAGACTCTGGGCTTGAAATTAGAATTAAGACATTTAAAAGCATCTAAGTCATACATAGTATATTCTTGACCATGGGACGAAGAATAAATCCAAAGGGAAATTACGAAGTGGTTTTAACAGCATAAAAATGAAAATACATCAAAATTGATAGGATACCACTAAAGTCACAGGGAGGGAGAAAACTGAAGGCTTGGAAATCATCCCCCACTCATTCTGAGGCCTGCACGGCTACCACCAACATCAGACAAGAGTATTGCACGAGCACTACAGAACAATATCCCCCTGAACACAGATTAATAATCCTTTTAAATTTTAATATATGGAATGTAACATCTAAAAATGATAACATAGCATGACCAAGAGCAGTTTATCTCAGTAATGTGCAGTCGCTTTAACATTTAAAAAACTATCCATGTAATTTACTATATCAAATACAAAAAAAGAGGAAAATTATACAATCATCTCTATAGATTCTCAAAAAAACAGTTGAAAAATCCAACACCCGTTGCCGAGAAACACTCTTAGCAAATAAGAAGTAATTGGAAGTAACTTTCTTCCCCTAATAAAGGGCATGTATAAAAAGACCTAGAGTTAATAGACCATTTTGCAGCATATGACAAATTAAAGATGCATGTCATAATCTCTAGATCAAACACTAAAAGTAGCACAAAGAGAGGAAAATAGTGTTTTCAACAAGTGGTGCTGGAAGAAATGTATATCCACATGGAAAAAGAATGAATTTCAATCCTTGAATCTCACTCCGTCAATCAGGAGTGGGCAAACTAAGGCCCACAGCTCAAACATGACCTCTGCCTGCTTTTATATGGCTAACCATGGTCTTTACATTTTTAATGGTTGAAATAAAATAAAAAGAATGACATTTTGTGACATATGATAATTATATGAAACTCAGATTTCCGTATCCGAATGGAAAGTTTGGTAGGCGCACAGCCAGGCTCTTTCCTGTCCATACTGCCTCTGGCTGCGTTTCCATTACAATGGCAGACTGAGTGGTGGACTCAGAGACTGCCTTGTGCTCAATACGGAAAGTTTGCAGACCCTCGTCCTAAAAAAATTATGACTTGGATCAACATTCTCGATGATCTGTACAGCTTCTTCTGAAAGAAAACAGCAAATTCTCCTCCTCAGCCTTGAAGTCGGCAAAGATTTCTTTTTTTTTTTTTAAAGATTTTATTTATTTATTTGACAGACAGAGATCACAAGTAGGCAGAGAGGCGGGCAGAGAGAGAGGAGGAAGCAGCTTCCTGCCGAGCAGAGAGCCCGATGCGGGGCTCGATCCCAGGACCCTGGGACCATGACCAGAGCCGAAGGCAGAGGCTTTAACCCACTGAGCCGCCCAGGCGCCCCTCGGCAAAGATTTCTTGAGGACAAGGAAAAAGTGTATTTTTCTTTATCAAAAATTAAAAATTCTGTTCTCATCTTGAAAAAGTGTATTTTTCTTTATCAAAAATTAAAAATTCTGTTCATCAAAAGATATTAAGATGGATAGATGGCTATCTGAAAGAGGGCAGGTATCCACCATGTAAAGAATTGCTGCAAATCAACAATAAAAAAGAAAATTCAATTAAAAAAAGAGCAAAAGATGTGAACAAGTTATTATTATGTATGTATTATATATACATATATATGAATAGGGTTTTAATATATATCATATATACATACACATATGGCACATGTAGTTCCCTCTTCGTGAGATTGATGGGCTTATTTCCCTAGCCGCTTACATTTTGGGGACGCTAAAACTCCACAGTCAGCCTCTTCCAGGAATTACCTTTGCTTAAAGAGAACACTTTGCCCAGAGTCCTATCACTTCCCCAGGGCAGCTGGCATCTGATGACTGGCTGGTATCCCCTTTCCTAGAACACTAACTGTTGAGATATAGAATATGTATTCTTTTCTTGGAAAAAATGTTTGCTTCATGCTTCCTTCATGAACACGTGCAAAGGGTGAGCTAGACATAGATAGGTGTCCAATCACCCAGAGCTGGGCCCTGCAGGATCCTGGTGCCCAAACCTGTACCTGGCCTGCTTGGGCCACTTGAAGGCGCTGTGGCTCCACTGAGCAGACCACTGACGGCTGCGTCTGGGAGAGGGAGGGTTAAGGACAAAGAGGCTTGTCTTGGTCCAGGCATCAAGGAGATTGCTGATCAATCAGAGTCAGTGCTGACACCTGAAGGGCCGATCACAGTCTTCTCACATTAACTGATGCTCAGGTGTGTTAGCCACAACAGGGAGCTACGAATTCCACCTTTCTTGGTGTGAAGGCCTCTCTTGGAGCCTACATTGCTGCAGAGTCTGATGAGGCTTCCGTGGGGCAGCCTGAATAACCCAAGTCAGGTGCAGAGAAAGGAGCACAGAGGAAAACAGAGAAGCTGTGGGGGATGGCCACCCAGCACAGCGCAGCCCGCCCCAGCCGCCCGGGAGGCAGCTGGACAGAATGGAGGGGACCTGCTGCCCCTGAGCCTGCCCGGAGGGTGCGGGGGTGCAGGGTGGCTGCAGGAGCCAACCAGGACAGTGACATCAGAATGGTGACGTCACAGGCAAGCCCTCCGAACAGAGCTAAGGGAAGAAGACCAGAGCCCTGAGTCAGAAGACGCACCGTCCTGTCCTGCCTGGGTCTGCCAGGGGCACCCAGCTGCTCTGCTGGGTGTCCCTCTGTCTCCTGGGGGCAGGTGAGTCCTAGCTCAGGTGGGACATCACTTGAACTGCTGGAATCTCAAATTCCTTCCTAGACCAGGTCATCAGCAGCTATCTCCTCCCTCTACAGGTCCGGCGGGTGCCGAAGTCATCCAGACACCCAGACACCTAATCCGAGGCAGTGGGGTGAAGGCCGTGCTGAAATGCGAACCTGTCTCTGGGCACAGCAGTGTGCGATGGTACCAGCAGACCCTGGGGCAGGGCCCCAAGTTCCTCATTGAGTATTATGAACAGGAGCTAAGAGACAAAGGAGACATGCCGGAAGGGTTCTCAGCTCAACAGCTCAGTAACTACAGCTCCCAGCTAGACCTGAGCTTGCTGGAGCCAGGAGACTCAGCCCTGTATCTCTGTGCCAGCAGCTAGACACAGCCCTGCAGCGTGACTGGCTTTCTGTACTCAAACTTTCCTGTCCCAGCTGAAGGTATAAGAGGGAGAGGGAAGGGGGCCTCAGCCAAGTTCCAGGGATGCTTCTAGGTTTTTTTTCTAACACTCTGCCTTGCCGAGCTCAGCCAGAGCACTCCTGAACATTGGGGGCCCAGATTCACTGAATATTCTCGAAATTCCTGGCAAATGGCAGGAGCTCCTGCACTGTGCTAGGGTGTAGGTGTGCAGGATGTGTTTTAATGCAAGATAGACATGAGTATGTCCATTTCACAGATGAGGAAGCTCTCAGTATGCCATATTATAGATACAAAATGGTATCTCACGGACTTTCAAAAATTTTCCTATTTAAAGTCTCAGAGGCAGGAGTCAAATCTAGGTCGCTAGGTCTCTGAAATCAACATTTCCCTAAAATTTTACGATGTTTCACCAATTAGATATAGCAGACCACTGTGTCTTCCATCTCGGGACCGGCAGAGCTGTGGTGGGCAGGTCGCACATCATGGGGTGGGGTTACCATAGCTATTGCCTGCCCACTTCTAGAACCAGCTTCAAGCCAGAGAATATGTGTCTGTCCCATCAGGTTCCATTAGGGTGGGGCCAGGGTATCCTCCAATATAGGAGCTAAGGGACCAGGGGGTTTCCAGTCTCTCAGAGGATTCAGCCAAGGAAACAGGAGCCCTCTGGGAATCTCAAGGAAATGGGAGTTAATACAGGAATTAGTGCTTCTAAACCATTGGACATTCTGGAGGAGGGAGGGTCTGAGGAGGCTGCAGCTCTCTCTAACTTCTAGCACTTTCCATCAGAAAAGCTGAAATTGCTGGGGTGCCTGGGTGGCTCAGTGGGTTAAGCCTCTGCCTTCGGCTCAGGTCATGATCTCAGGGTCCTGGGATCGAACCCCGCATCGTGTTCTCTGCTCGGCAAGGAGTCTGCTTCCCCTTCTCTCTCTGCCTACCTCTCTGTCTGCTTGTGATCTCTCTCTGTCAAATAAATAAATAAATAAATAATCTTAAAAAAAGAAAAGAAAAGAAAAGCTGAAATTGCTACTTCTGGCCAGGCCAGTAACTGCAGAAAACAGCAGAGAGCCCACAGCTAGTAAATGTGTGGCATACCCGTTTTCAGGTGGCAGGTATAAGCTTATTAACGAACACACAGGGTTTTAATTCTATTCCTTTTCTGTGAACTTATAGAAAATTCCCTTATTTATTGATCATTTTCCTGGTGCTATATACTTAAGCACACTATTTCGATTAATTTTCTCGAGCCCCACGTGGGCTAGAACAGTTTATCCACACTGCAGGTGAAAGGGCCAGTTGTTACAATGTAAGTGAGTGGCTGGGGAGGCACAGCTCACAGATATCAGACTGGAGCTCAAACCTAGGCCACGCCAACCTAACTGCTACCCCCCTTCTGCATTTGGGGAGAGGGAGACATCGTCACAATTGGAACACTGACCAAAAGTGCCTTCCAGAAATGCTGGCCCCAACACAGTCATTTCACACGGAGGCAACCCGCTGAAGGAGACTTCCGAAATTTCCATCTGTTCGTACTCTGACCTGCCTTGGACTGGTGACCTGGAAAAATATTTGGCTGGGTTTTTCCACTTGTAAACTAAGGCCAATAATATGAGTCTTGAAGAGATTTTATGCAAGAAAAATAAAACAAATTGCCTAACACAAGAAATCTTAGTTCCCTTGTAACTCCAATAAATCTCTGGTCTAGCACAATTATTTACTGGGAGCAACTCTGGGATCAAAGACAGGCACGGATTCCTTTGGCCTGACTCACCTGTGTGCCAGACACGCAGTCATCTGATAATGTATTATGTGAAATTAAGTGCAAGCAGTTGCCTCTTATGGGAATGAGAAAATGAGGCCTGTGACAGCACTCTCTGTTTGATATTAAGTCTGATATGCAAGAAGGTGTGGTGCTTCCAGAACATTGTGGTTTTGGTGTGGTTGGTGATCACACAAAAGATCTGATAAAGGAAAAGTACAGTTTTATTCAAAAGAGTCCTTCACGGTGGAGCTCTAGGACCTTCTGTCCCACCTCTGATTGTACCCTCCAGTGCTGTGGACGCTATGTTCATGCAAGTCTGCCTCCAGCGTGCCCCATATGCATGCCCTGATGCCCAGGCTTTCTGCCCCAGGGTCGTCTGTGACATCATAGGTCTAGCTGCAGGCGTGCTAATGCTCCTGGCAGGACAGGAGCCAAGACATGAAACCTCCAGTGTCTGCATTCAGGGGGACAATTCGAGGAGGCATTTCATGGGCTTCTCAGAAGGTCTCAGTAGACTACGTCTCCTGATGCCTCGACATATCTTCAGTATTGCTTCTTCATCCTGGTTCTCTTCTTCCCGGTTTCATCCTCCCTGTTCTCTGATAGCAATGGAAGAAGGCCATTGGAAGACCCTTCCCTTTAGAAGAGACCACCTTTTTTTTTTTTCATTTATAACTCCATCCAACTTCCCAAAGTCTTATAATAACATACGAATAAAGCTTTTCTCAGTTCATTTTGGTTTATTTTGAATTCCCAGCAGGCTCATATGGGTCCCTGCTCCCTTAATGTTCCAAACCTATTTGTAATGGAACAGATTAGGGTTATGTTTACAGAAGTAGAGTCTGCCTGGATTTTCCTCATTAATGCAATAATCACTTACTGAATACATGTGCAGAGCAGATCCAGGTTTTATGGAGCCTAAACCTTATAAATTTTACAGTGGTCTTTGAAAAAGACATAGAAAAATTTTTTCTTTAAGTGTTGGAAAGGTCCTATGTGAATGAGAAGGGCTTGAAGTTATTCTTCACTGACTTTATGGCCAACACACCCTTCACTGTTGACTATGTGTAAGAAGTCTTCCAGGTGTTTGGGAAACACCAGTGCAAAAAAAGCAAAACAAAACAAAACAAAAAATAAAGCTTCAAGATGAGGTCTATATTTCTAGCAAATTTTGTGACAAATCTGTGACTCGATAATTAATTTAAAAATAAATTTATAGAGAAATATTCCTGGTAAATGCTTATCTCTCGAAAAAAATTAAGCATCCTTGAGGATACCGGTCCTCTGGGTAGATCATACTTCATTATGAGAACAATCCTCAGACCTTTGAGATCCCATATGCCCTACCTCAAAGAATATGAGTCCTTGATGGAAAGCTCCCCCCTTTTTTTGCATCAACCCAGCCATGGGAAGTAGACTTCTTTGCTATGTGATCCTTAGTCTCTTGGAACTAAGTAAGTCCTGGGCATAAGGGGAGAGTCCTTCCTGGGTTTGCCTAGGCCCTTGGGTTCACACAAGCCTTTCTGTGCAGCACTCCTTGTGTCCGATTTCTGATTCCGTGTCCTTTCTCACTGTTGTGTGATTATAGGAATTACCCATGAAGAGTATGTCAAGAATGCAGCCACAGAAATAGAGAAGCCTCACACTGAGATATGACCTATATAGGAAATAACAGTGTGTACTGATACTGATGAGCTGTAAGTTTGACACCAGAGCAAATGTATGGTTCAATCAATATTTACCCATCTGGTGGGTGCAAGACCTTCCGAATGGAGACAAAACAATTCCCTGTGGCCCTGGGGTCCTCAGACATGTGAACCTGTGGATGAATATCTCATTTATGTAGCTAATGAGCTTCCTCTTTTCTCATGGAAAGCGGAGTCATGGAACGAGTGTGGCCTGGTGTCTGTAGCCTCGTCTGAAGCAAAGGGAACGATCTGACTCATGGGAGCATGAAGACCTGAGTGCAGATGGCAGGGCTCCCGTCACTCAGGGCATTGTGAGGCAACATAAAATAATTCTTCAAATTCCAATGACCTTGACCTTGAGACTTTGAAAACTTTCTGGACATGGTTATTTTAAACAAGAAAATCACTATGGGCTGAACATCCAATTATCCAGAGTTAAGGCAAAGAGAAAAACTAAAAAGTATTTGGAGGCAAATTTTGAACAGTAAAGTCACCAAAGAACCAGGACCATCATAATAATATTTCTTAGTCTACAGAAATATTATGAAAAAATTGTAACAGTATGCAAATAAAGAATTTTATCATAATTCATAGAGGAACAAGTTTTCTTGATATAAGGTAGAGGAGAAGTATATATACCTATAAGTGTTCATCAGAAAGCAAACTAACAAGTTTTCCCCCTTCTGAGACACTCAACTTTGTGTATATTAATGATTTGCTCCTGTGGGGAAAGGGGAGTGGCAGGTTAGCTCTGCAGCTCAAGCATTTGTCAAGGATAGTGATGTCACTGAGTGACTGGGTACCCAAGTTCTATTTCCCCAAAACAAAACTAGAAGACATAAGATTCTGTCCTTCTCCGGAAATGGTCACCAGGCTCTTCTGTGTGGCTCTTTGTCTCCTGTGGGTAGGTAAGTGCAGGCGGGCTTCCTTCCCTGGAATTCCCAAGACCACAACACAAACCTTCCTCCTAAGATGACAACATTAGTCTCTGTCACTCTCTATTACAGGACACATGGATGCTGAGATCACCCAGAGTCCAAGAAATGAGATCGCAAGGACAGGAAAGAAGGTGACTCTGATATGTCACCAGACAGAGAACTATGACTATATGTACTGGTATCGACAAGACCTGGGACATGGACTGAGGCTGATCTATTATTCAATAAATACTGGCAGCACTCAAAAAGGAGAAGTCTCCGATGGGTACAATATCTCCAGAACAAAAACAGAGGAGTTCCACCTCATACTGCCTTCTGTTACCTCCTCCCAGACATCTGTGTACTTCTGTGCCAACAGTTACCCCACAGCGCTGCACAGCTGCCTCCTCTTTGCACATAAATGTAGTTGGACTGAGTCACCCTGAACTCATGAGGCCTGGACCAAGCCCCAAGAAGGCCCTGCCTCTAGAGGAGTCACTGCTCTTGCCAGCATGGGAGCCTTAGGACAGTTGGCAATACGACCCTTGGGGTTGAAGTCCGTCTCTATGCCAGTCCCAACCCTGACTGGACATCACCCCAACATCCTTAGCCTGCCAGTTCTCTCTTCTGCTGGTCTCTCTTTCCACTCACAGAAAGGAAAAGATTAGTTGAGATACATGAAGATTCCCTTGGAAATCTCAAAGCCCCCACATTCTTCTAACCCATCTGGGTTTCAGTGACTCCTTTATTCCTTTCCATGGTCTCTTCTACCCTTCAACTTGCAAGTCATAGACCTTCACTTGTATGGTCTCTACTCCTGGCTGCTTTTCTTCTATGAGGCAATAATACTGCAAGGTCCTATAATGTTTGCACTCCCCCAGTCTCTCCACCATCACCCTGCACAGTCTGCTCAGTTCTCCCTGTCCCAGCCACAGTCACACACATTCAGTTATTGCCTTGTATGACCTATGTTCTTTTCCTCCTTTGGAATCTTTTTTTTACAGGCTATTTCTTCACTAAACATATGCCCCTCCCTCTTACTTCTGGAACTCTACTTCATCCCTCATATGAAAATCTATTTCAGGACTACTTTTAATTATGAAAAGTAAAACTTAAATTTTACTAGAAGAAATTAAGAGAACTATTCTTAGACGTTTATTTGAGGAAGGATTTTTTTTTTTAAGTGGAGACACAGAAGAACACAAACCACAAAGAAAACTATAATTTCGGTTGCATGAAACTCTTCTATATCAAAACACATCATAAAAATGAAAAGGTAAGTCACAGACTGGGAAAAGACATGAGGGGTGCAAATCCATGATGAAGATTTGGTGTGAAAGACACCATTCCTGCTCACCAAATCCCCATGGCTGCTCCGCGATTCCCAGCCTCCCTTGCGGACCTATGATCCAAGTTCTGCACAATGGGAAGTGTGTAAAAATGATCTAAGTCAATTCCAAGCCTTGCCTTTTAGAATATCCTATGGCACCGTGTTGGGGGTCCCCAAGTACACACCCACATTTGGAGATTCGCCAAAAGGATTCATGGGAGACACATCTAGTTGTAGTCAGAGCCAAGAGGTATCAGTGACCCAGTTAATTCTTCAGTGGCAGATCACAAGGGGAAAAGGCACAGGTAGAGTATGAAGGAATCCACAGGCAGATGACCTTATGCTCTCCTCCTCCTTGGAGGGGGTCACACACAGCTCACATTCCCCCAGCGACCAAATGGCAACAACATGAGTATGGCGTTTCTATCACAGGAGACTCTTAGCGACTTAATGGCCAAGTTTTTATTGGGGGCTTTTCATATGGGCACCCACTGCTCACCACATACTAAAAATGTAGTCTCCCAGAAGGAAATCTGGTGTTCAGCATAAACTACGCATTTGCACGAACAGTCTAGGCAAAGTGAACCATCCTGCTTGGTTGGGAAAAGTTGGTATCGGCACAGATAACTTTACCAGCCAAGTGCCCAGATGGCAGCCAGTGGCCCATCTTGCAAGCAGCCTTTCTGAGCACAACATTCTTGGGCTGTGTTAACTGTTTTCTGTGCATATACCTTTTAACTCTCTTTCCTGTGCTGTGATAAACTGGGCATGCACAAGCTATAAATTGCTAAATTAGAATATGGGATCAGCCTGACTCACTGGATGGTAATTTGGTGGACAACCACTGAAGAGAACTGTTCATGCCACTTTATGCTCTGGGGTCATGAGAATAGAACTCTATAGAGTTAAACTCCTGAGATTTTAGGATCTGTTTGGTTTTCTGTAGCATAGCAGACATTGTGTAATGGTATCCAGAAGGAATAAAGAATTCTTATTACTTAATAAGAAAGAACACCCAATAAAAATGGCAATACTTTATCTAGGTAATTCACGTAAGAGTAAACATGGATTACCACTAGTTATGTGGATAGATTCTCAGCGTTACTTAGAATTAAAGTATTGCATAGCGAAATAAGTTATGACTTCAAAATTACCAGGCTGAAACATTTTCATCTCTTCTATCATAAGGCTTTAGTAATGTCTAATCTAGTTTTTGTCTGCACGAATTTGCCACATAGAAACACCATATTCTTCCTTTTGTGTCTGGCTCTTTTTTTTTTTTTTTTTTTTCACTGAACATAAGACTTTCAAAGTTCATTCATGTTGTAGCCTGGATTAGAACTCCATTCCTTGTTATGGCCAAATAATATCCCATTGTATAGGCAGATTGCATTTGTATATCCATTCATCAGTCAATGGACATTTGGAATATTTCCACCTTTTGGCTCTTATAAATAATTCTGCAATGAACATTGACCTACAAGTATCTGTTTGAGTTCCTGTTTTCGCTTCTTTGGGGCATATACCTAGAGGTGGAATTGCTGGGTCATATGGTAGTTCTATGTTTAACTTTTTGAGGAACTGTCAAGCTGTTTTTCTCAGGAGCTGCACTGTTTTACATTCTAATCTGCAATGTAGAAGGGTTCCAATTTCCCTACATCCTCACCAACACTTGCTTTTCTCCTCTTTTTCTCCCTTCCCCTCCTCTCTCCTCCTCCTCCCTCTATAGTCATCCTAGTTAACCAGGAAGTAGAACCTCACTGTCGTTTTGATTTGCATTTCCCTAATGATTAGTGGTGGTAAGTATCTTCTCATGTGCTTATTGGTCATTTGTAAATCTTCTTTGGAAGTATATTGTCTTTTTTGTCTGGCTGTCTTTCAGAGTTTCTCTCTGTCTTTATATTTAATCATGTTACTGTGATAAGGCTCAGTGAGATTGAGGATGAAGCTTGCTTGGGAGATTTGTGGCTGGTAATGTCTTCAGTGCATGTTGTACTTCTGAAACATTTGTAATGTACTATAGAAGAGACAAATGAGTAATTCACTGATACTATGGGGTACAAGGAGTCCTACTAAGAGAAGAGAGGTATAATAATAATTTTTTAAAAGGAAAGATGAGGAAGGAATCTGTTCTGATTTGAATTGAAGGTATCAATATGAACTTGTGATTTTAAAGATGATATAGTTCCTAATTCTATCCATGGAAGGGTCTAGGAAGCAATTCAAAAGCCAACTAATTGTTTTATTTTCCTTATAAGGTGTGGTTCCAGAACCAATGAGCAAACCTATTGCAGAGTATTTGATTTCTAAAGGTTATTTATTCCTCAATAGAAGGAACAGGGCAGAAATTGCTTCTTCCAGATCCAGGGCAGAGAAAATACTAGGAGCATCATCTACACAACCTCTACAAGATATTTAACTTATAATAATGCAACAATTATGATTATGGGCCATTTAACCAGTCACCTGGCCTGACCTCTTCAAAAAAATCAAAGTCATGAGAACCGTTATAAATAAGTTGATGACAGAGATGCCTATTTTAAAAGTGACTAAAGAGACCTGACAACCAAGTTGATCAACCACATGAGCTTTGATTTTGTCCCAGAGAAAAAGTCAAAATCTATAAAGGACACTTTTAGGACAGCTGGAGGAAGCTGAATCTGAAATATATATTAGATAATAATATTGTTTTGATTGGAATGCTGACATTTGTGATTATGTAAGAGAATGTCCTCTTTTTAAGGAGAGATCAACTGAATTATCAAGGATAAAATGTTCCTGAAGTTAAAGGTAAAATGTATACAAAGAGATAAAGCAAATGTTACAAAATGTCAGCAATTGGGGGTACAGATGTACAATTTGTTACTCTGTCCCTTTTACTATTCTTTCAGCTTTCCCATAAGTGAAAAGTGGAAGGAAAAAGCTTAAGATCCCATAATGTTGACATTATTTCAGTGTGATGGTGGTATTTACTGTATTCATTTTAATCTCTGAGATATTCTATAGTTACCATGAGATATATGTAGAAGAGAAGACCTCTTGCAGCCCTATAGTATATTTTCCCCACAGGACACAGGCTAAGATTGAAAAGATGTTCCAAAAGACAAGACAGTTCAGAGTTTGAAGACAAAACAGCTCTGTATTTCTGAGATGAGCACAAAATTTAACTAGCAGTGAATGCCAAGAGACCTTTCAGCAAATGTATAGGAAAATTTTCTCTGTGTCAAGAGAGTTGGTACATCCTAAAGGTTAGTAAAAAACTCACAAAGTGGCAAATTGACTTGACTGTAAACAGAGGAAAACAAGTGTGTCCCCAAGTTGTGGTTGAGCAGCATGCATCTGCCTTATAAGGAGAAGACAAGAGCATCAGATGAAGCTGGGAAGATTCACACTCATGAGCACTGTCCCTCACAAGCTCTGTCCCTCATGAAAACTGTCCCCTCACTATCAGTGTCCCTCTTAAACACTGCCCATCACAAGCACTGTCCCACCCCAAACACTGTCCTTCATGAGCACTGTGCTTATGAGCTCTGTCCAATTCTAGCCTGTAGTTTTTTTTTTTTTAATCCTCAATTCACTGATGATTCTAATGAGGTGGTATAGAAGTTACATGAGGCTCCCTGAGCCACGGATGAAGGGCCTCAGCCCAGCGACCCTGAACCATTGGCCATCAGAATGCACATCAAGTGTTGAGGGGAGAAGCAGGTGCTTTTGAAGTGGGGCTTAGTGCTGCCTGAGAAGTTAAGGAAAGAAAAATATGGCTTCATCCAAAAGCTAGTTGGTTTGCAGATGGGAGTGGCCAGTGGCATGTGAGGTGTTTAAATAGACACTTTTCTTCCTTCATCGGTACAGGTGACTTCTGCTCAGCAGTGAAACCTGAACAGTAATAAATCACTGAGCCTGCATGGAGTATAGACCCCAGGGTCAGGAGCCAGCCAGAATACTCAGACGCCTATGCAAATGGAGAACAGCTGACTTGGGAGAGCATCAGAGAAGCTTTAGATATGTTCCTACACCCCAAACCCAACCCAATCTAGTTGTGTGTCTCAGACACTGTATAGGTTGATATAAGGGGAATGTAGGACAAGAGAGTAGATAATTCCAGACCTTGTCTAGGCTTGTCTCAAATTGCTGGCAGTTACACTACAAGTATCTTTGACAAAGATCAGATTTTCCAGAGCTCCAGCCTCCCCTCCTTGAGCAGCAAAATGCCTCACTTGGGCCCTGATATGGCTTTTGTCATGGTCATAGATTTCATCAGCTTGGCTGCCCAGGAGGCAGGTGAGGCCTGGGAATATATGGGGAGTATCTTTCCTGGAACTGGCAAGCCTCCATTTCAAGCATACTGTATGTATCCTTATAGGCTCTTCAGCACCTCCCCAGTCTCCATCCACCTGAATGCTCTTGTCACTCAGCAGCTTTAACCCCTGGTCACAGGTCAGAATAAGTAGTGACATCTTGGTATGAAGAAACTTTCCATGTTGGAGTTATTAACTGGTGCCACCATAAGTTGGGCTCAGACCAACTGCTTTTTTACTCAATGAGAGAAAAATTTATGAGGGAAACAGGTGCTTCTGGTAATTCTCCATCTCTGGGTCTTCACTTGATAACCCTGACAGGTAAGCCCTAAGTTTTTGAGACTCAGCCCAAATATATCTGAGCACATGGGTATACTGTTCCCATCTCTCTGGTCACAGGTTTTCTCATTTTGCTCCTTCATACCAAGTAGCAGGACATTCTGCAATCCTCAAGCCCTTCCTAGCTCACCACTCAGATAAGGGAAGGAAGTGTATTTATAACTAATGTTGCTCCATTTAAAAGAAGAAAGAGGAGGGGGAGGAGGAGGAGAAGAAGGAGAAGAAGAAAAACGAGGAGGAGGAGGAAAAGAAGAAGGAGGAGAGGGAGAGGAAGAGGGAGAAGGATAAGGAAGAAGAAGAAAAGAAGAAGAAGGAGAAGGAGAACAATGAGGAGGAGGAGAAGAAGAATGGGGAGGAGGAGAAGAATGGGGAGGAGGAGCTGAGGAAGGAGGAGGAGGAGAAGGAGAAGAAAGGAAGATGCTAACCACTGAATTCAGTTGTAAGTTAAGCTGGAAGGTTTTTTTAAGATTCCAGAAGGTCTGTTCTATTTTGTATTTATTGCTATTGTATCCACTCTGGTATTTTCAGCAATTAGAGAGTTTTCCAGCTTCCCCGGATAAAATTCAAGATACTACATTGATGAAAGAGATGTACAAGAAGTCCCATGATGAAGACCTTGGTGCATAAAGCACTGTGGAGACTGGGGCAAGCAAGGAGGAAACTAAGCTTTGACCTTTAGATGGAATAAAAGCTTCCACCTTCATCTGCACTCAGGGTACCTTCATCTCTTTACCTTTGAGCGAGTCACTTGGTTCCATGTACTTCCAGGATAATGCTGTAGCAATTTCCCTAGCCTCTGTCCTGTCTAAGCTCGTGTGACAGAAAGGATGAAGAGCCCAGTGAAAGAAAAGTATCCAGAGAGAAGAATGATTCCAGAAAATACAAAGAGATTATAATGTTATAGTTCACATGCGAGTTGTGTTTGATATATCCCAGTGGAAACATCCAGCAGAATTAGAAGGTGGTGGGAAATGTAGAGATTGGTCAATCCCATTGCTCGCCCCCGGACGGACGGGGATGTACACTCGGACAGACATGTACACAGTCTACAGATATGACAAATAACCTTCTAGATAGGGTATAGTTTATAACACTTGGTTTCTAAGTCTGTGGCCATTTGTGAAAACGGTCTTGTCACAACAGGAGCTGCTTCCTGGGGACAAAGGGATGCCATCCTCCTCTGCTCATGTTCACAAGGACCCTGACCTGACTTGGTGAACCTCCCATTCCTATCCTGACCCTTCCCTGGGCACCAGCCTCCTGCACTGAGTTGCTTTCTGTCTTCTGAGAGGATGGTTGAGTCCTTAGAACACTAAGATCTCTCTGCATTTTATCTTTCCAATGATTATTCCATTCTTCAACTTTTTTTTTTTTCCATTTTCAAATTCTGTCTCCTCACAGACCTCGTAGAAGGTGGAGTCACTCAGTTTCTCATACATAAGATCACAGAAAAAAACAGGCTGTGGCTTTGCGGTGTGATCCTATTTCTGTCCACAGAACCCTTTACTAGTACGGAGTACGGACAGATCTCGGACAGGGCCTGGAGCTGCTGATTCCGTTTGAGAACGAGGCCACATTAGATATTCACAGCTGCCCCAGAATCGATCTTCTGCAGAGAGGCCCAAAGGAGCAGACTCTACTCTCAAGGTCTAGCCTGCTGAGCGGGGATTCAGTTTTGTATTTCTGTGCCAGCAACTAGCCTAGTCACAGTATCACAGAGGCACCTCATTTCTGCACACAAAACATTATGATTCTCCTTTCTATTCAGCTCACAGAACCTCTAAATGGAGGCCTTACCTTGTCCCTCATTATGCGAAGACTAGAAGTGGGTTTGCAGAGATAAGCTATGATTCATATAAAGGGGAGCCAGGGGTTATATCTTGAAACATGAGGACCAAAAATGTTATTTGAAAATAATTATGACTCAGGGTTTAGAAGCACTTTTTGGTGATAATTCAAGGATCCCACACCGGCAGTGACTAGTCACACACTCAGGTCCCAGGGGCCAGCGGTGGCTGTTCCCCTGTAAAATATGCAATCACAAAACATGTACAAAAATTTTTAATAATACAGACAGTGGTTCTTCAAGAGTAGCTAACAGCCGGCTCTCCCTCCGTGGTTCTTAACTCCTTCTAAATGATTCAATTGCTCTCCAGCTTCTCCTCTGCTTGTAGGAAGTTTTCTGCGTCAAAGTCTCAACACCATCTGTGCTTGGGGAACATTTTTTCTGTTCTCCTGATGTTGTTAATGATGATGGTGATGATAATTTCAGCTGTTTTATTCAGCCCTTTTCTGACTTCAAAAGAATACACACCATGGATATCCTGGCATCCGGTCCCAAATCTTAGCTCAAAATGAATTCTTTCTCCAGAGCGATCTAACTCTTCAGAGTAAGGCACACAGTTCAGCACTGCACCCCAGGCTTAAGCCTGAGTTCAGAGTCTTTGAGGGCATCTCCAGAAGGCTGCCTTAGCACATCAAAATAGCTCCCCTGGGCATTAAATATTCCTCAGTATGTACTTCCGAAACAACCAGTTGCCCCTGATCCACTTATGCCCTCCGATTAACTCTCCAATTAACACCCTTTGTGTTGAGATCTGTATCCTTCACTATAAATTCTGTCAGATTCTCTAAGATAATACTGGCCACTATTCTGAACCATTGGTTAGAACCATTTAGAAAGCAGCCTATCAAGATTTCCCTGAAAACACTGTCACTGCCCCTCAGCCTCTGTGGCTTTACTTCTTTCCTTATCCAACCAAGAGGCAAGTCATAATTTATGTCCATGTCTATTTATCTGGTGCATAGCTTCTCAACCGCTCTGCCAATATCTTCATCCAGTTTGTCTGACAACCTTAGTCATTGATGAATGCAACTACCCACCATCTCTGTGCCAGAATTTTTACTTGGTTCTTTTTCCAATCTGCTGATATATATATCTACAGTAAACGAACATATCATGTTATATTAGTTTCCGGTGTACAATGCAGTGATTCAACAGTTCTACACATTATTCAGTGCCCATCATGATACATGTACTCTTCATCCCTGTCACCTGTTTGCACCTCCCCTACCCACCTCCCTTCTGGTGACCATCAGTTTGTTCTCTATATTCGAGACTCTGTTTTGTTTTGTTTTGTTTTGTTTTTTTGTCTCTTTTTCTTGGTTCATTTACTATATTTTATATTACTCTTAGCCTAAATAACATTTTCCAAGATTGTCTTTTATCTCTTCATAGGGAGGAAATACAGTTGTTTCAGAGTCTGAACATTTTCATATCTGACATCTTTGTGGGGCTATTTTTGTCCATCTTCTTTTTCTGCTCCTTCTCAGTCATGATCTTCATATTTTCATGGTGTATTTTTCCTTATGAAACTGATTGTCTTCAGCTTTGTGCCAGACACTAGATTTGTAGGAATAAATTTTTGCTAGCATGAATGGACCTTCCTCCAGAGAGAATTTCATTTTGCTTCTGCCAAATATATGAGGTATAAACAAGCTTGGGCTACCTGAATCAGAATTCAAGGCTTGAGGTGGCCTGGAGCAGATTTATCTCTAGCTCATCTTTACTTTGAATCTGCTAATTCATGCACATTTGGTACATTCTGGACTTCAGTTTTGTCCCCTTAGAGGTGAGTCAGCCTCATGATCTCTGAGTTAGGGTAGGCAAATGTCCCTAAAGGCAAAGATGTCCTTTCCAGCACTCAGTTTCTCCAAGATTCCAACCTTGTGTCTCCCACTATGTTTTGGGGGCATTAATTGAGATTTTTGATGTTGTTATTTTTACCCAACTATTTGGGGAACAACAGAAGGATTGATTTGAGTGCTCTTATTTTTAATTCCAGGGACTGAGGTCAAGGAATTTTATTTGGAATTTTAAATCAAAATTCATTAATGGTAGATTCTTAGTCTATAATTTCTTTGTATTTAACTTAAATGGCATAGAGATGTTATGCTTAAACTTTAATTTCAACTAGAGAAATTTTTTTAAATGTAAAGGGTATTTATACTCAAATTGAGATATTTGGTTTTTGTCATTTTATTACTGTAGTATTTATTATTGGATTATTATTGGAGTACTTTTATGTTCTTTTTTACTTTTATCCCATAACCTCTGGCATGTCATTGGACCATGTGGCAGGATGGGAAATAGATTAAGAAGTGAATATTTAGGCTTGAGCAGGAAGCACAGAATGGACTTAGAATTAATTTAATTGCTGCGCTGTCATGACACATTTGAGCTGGTTTTTCATGAGTACACCCAAGGAGCAGTGCTTGGAATTGGGAGAATAACTAACAAGTGACTCCATCTTCTCCTCTTAAACCCAGTCTCCTGAGACATCATTTTATTCCACATTTCCTATTTTGGGAGACTTCCCTAAAGTCATACTGCTGTTCTTTTTTTTCTTAAGGTTTTATTTATTTATTTGTGAGAGAGAGAGAGAGAGTGAGAACAAGTAGAGGGGCTGGACAGAAGGAGAGGGAGAAGCAGGGCTTGATCCCAGGACCCAGGGATCATGACCTGGGCTGAAGGCAGACACTTAACAAACTGAGCCACCCAGGTGGCCCAGTAATATTCCTGTTCTAATCTTTCGATTCCTTATCAGATTTTCTCTCAGGGAAGGGAAATAAATGATCTCATCTAACTTCTTCATCTTTCTCTAGTCTCTCTTCCTCCTTGTTCCTTCCTCCTGATACCTAGAGAAGAGATCGATTCCTTCGTGTTTTCTCAACACACACTAAGATTCGTGGAGAACTTTCTTTTTCATTCAAGGTAGCCTGCAATTTGGAGGAGAGAGAAAATGGGTTAAATTTTGACTCAGTATAGTGTCAGCCAACCTATTGGGATTCCCATCTGAACCCCATTATTTACCAATATCAAAAAGGACATTATCATGTCCACCTGTCTAGCTCCAATGTCTGACTCTCTGTTCCATCTTAGGCCACAACGAGATAATATTAGCTGTTGACCCTCTAATATTAACCAATCATACATCCATACGCTTTGTACTCAATGAAACTAAGCACAGCTCCCCTTCTGTCTGGACAAGAGAGCACATTAGTGCTGTTTCTTCCCATTGGCCACTAAGAGGCACTGTGGCCTCGCTGTCTGTCTAGAGTCCAGAGGGACTGAACAAGCAACTTGGAAGGAGAGGGTTTAAAGGTTAAACCCTGGGGCTGGGTTTAGATTCAGGGAGCTGTAGCTGCCTTGAATGATGGCTGAGAATGAAGGAATTAAAGACCAAGACTTCTTCCTCTATTTTGTGGAGACGTTTTTGCTCTGAACCAGATTCTGAATGAAAAGTGGTTTGCTGAAGGTGTGGGAGCTCACAGAGCTGGAGCTGGTGAGGCTTGCATGTTCTGAGCTAGGGAAAGCTGAGTGTCAGAGAAATCTTATCCAGCCTGACCCAAACCAGTCCCAGCCAGCCCACCTGCTCTGTGGTTCCACAGAGGGTAAAGCAAGGAGACCTGCAGATGTTACCTTCGACCACATCAGAGTGACTCTGGACCCAGGGAGCTGGCAATCACAGGGACACCACCCATAAATCTACTTTCCAAGCAGGGACTGGGGTGGACCAGAACAACAGAATTTCTCCCCAAAGTCTTCTGTTCTCACCAGGAAGATGCCACAATGTACTTTTGCTTTGCCATTTGCTCCAAACTCCCATGTGCCCCCAGAAGCAATGATGTCTGTGGATAAAAGATAAGAAGGTTTGGGGGCAACTGGGTGGCACCGTTAAGTGTCTGCCTTTGGCTCAGGTCATGATCCCAGGGTCCTGGGATCGAGCCCACATTGGGCTCCCTGCTTAGCAGGGGAGTCTTCTTCTCCCTCTGCCTCTACCCCTCCCCACTTCTGTTCTCTCTTGCTCACTCTCTCTCTTTCAAATAAATAAATAAACACAATCTTTAAAAGAGAGAGAAGGAAGGTTTTGCTTGGACTTCCTTTGTCCTGACTTCAAGTTCTTTCTATGTGACTGTGTCTCTCTCCCACAACCTTAGCTTGTATCCAGCTACTGCCTCTTCTGCCCGAGTACCCTGGATACTGTAATTTATTCAATGCCTATTTCTGCTCTAACAAATTACCACACGTTTTGTGACTCAGAAGAATTCAGATCTATTATCCTATAGTTCTGAAAGTCAGAAGTCCAAAATGAATCTACTTGGGTTAAAACCAAGGTGTTAGCAGGGTTCTAGAGGCTCTAGGGACACTGTGTCCCTAGTGTCTTCCAAGCCCGTGATGACTGGTCAAGTCCGTTCTCAGGCTGTATCACTCTGACTCTGACTCTTCTTCCTCCTTCTTCCACATATTGGGACCCTTTTGATTATACTGTCCCCGCGTGAAAATTTCAGTATGGATTCTCTATATTAAGTTCCACTGATCAGCAGCCTTAATTCCATTTGGAACTTTCATTCCCCCTTGTTATGTAATGTAACACACCCACAATTCCAGGGATGAGACATGGACATCTTTGGGGGGCCATCATTCTGTCTCCCACACCTAAGTACAAGGAAGTAGTAAGTAACCTTACC
This sequence comes from Lutra lutra, assembly GCF_902655055.1. NCBI lineage: Eukaryota > Metazoa > Chordata > Mammalia > Carnivora > Mustelidae > Lutra > Lutra lutra. The sequence goes on from NC_062288.1 coordinate 96,616,659, forward strand.
TAAGTAACAAGGTAACCTACGGTGAGTAACCTTACCTAGTAACAATGTTACCTAAGTAACAAGGAAGGAGCAAACAACGATATTTTTAGAAATAGAATAATGCCCAGAGATTTACACTCTGGACCCACTAGAAACCAATAGACCCCACAAGGGAAGCAGGTACCTCAGGTAGCATAATCCAGTCTGGAAAATATCTGCTCTTTAAAATTAGCATGTGGGGGCATCTGGGTGGCTCAGTCGGCTAAGTGGCTACCTTCGACTCAGGTCATGAACCTGGGGTCCTGGGATCAAGCCCCACATCGGGATCCTTGTTCTGTGGGGAGCCTGCTTCTCTCTCTCCCTCTGCCTCCTGCTGCTCTCTCTATCTCTCACTATCTCTCTCTCTCTGTGTCAAATAAATAAATAAATAAATCTTAAAAAATAAAATTAAATAAAATTAAACTAGCATGTGTCGGGGTACCTGGGTGGCTCAGTCAGTTAAGTATCTGCCTTCAGCTCAGGTCATGATCTCAGGGTCTTGGAATTGAGCCCCCAGTCTGGCTCCCTGCTCAGCAGGCAGTCTGTTTCTCCCTCTCCCTCTGCCCCTCCCTGCTCATGCTTGCTCTCTCTCTCTCTCTCTCTCTCAAATAAATAAATGAAAAATTTTTTAAAAATTAAAAAATAATGAAATTAACATGTGGTCCTCAGGTTCAGAGGACTCAGCAGTGTCTCTATACTAACCACAAAATATGGACTTGAGCTGATCCTTCTTCTTGATTAACTTAACTGACCAACCCAAAAAATAGGTTTCTCTCTGCTCTCCATAACCTCTACCATGAGTGGAAGTGCATTTCTGGCGTCAGACCGCTTTTAGAGGGAAAGACTCAGTGTTACTGATTTAAAAACAATGAGCTTTTCTAAGAGTAAGAATAATATTTAGATCAGCTCAAGAATTTTATGTGCCAATCTTCAAGAATGAGAAAATCCCCCACTTACTTCATGTTGAGGATAGAGAAGTGTAGGAGATTCTGTCATATGGGCTTTGAGAATTTAATAAAGCTCAGAGATAAGTAAACTCTGAGAGGTTTGTCACTGCAAATAAGGGTTTTCTAATTTAATCAGTTCTCAGGGCATCAGTTCAGCCCCTGGAGCCCTAACGGTGCTGTTGGTATTCTTGTTTTCCCTGGAGAGCTCAGAGCTCCTAACTAACCTATGGATGGTTTTGACCATGTGTATAGGACCAGGAGCATTTAGCCACCAGTGAGGGGAGTATGAGAGCTTGTAGAGAAGCTAGCTTGCAGGGAGACATGAAGTTGTCTATAAATACTTGGGAATTTAGGTTCAAATGGGATAGTTGGCTGGCTCTGGTTGTGTAAATTTGAATCTCAGGGCAATTGTAATTGGGTTTAGTTGTGCCTGATTCATCTCTCAGAGATGCAGCCACCTCCCAGAGAGCTCCTGAGTTGGGGTTGGTGGCTTATTTAGTGATGTCACTGACAGACACATCTCCTGGAGATAGGGTGTCCCTGAACTTACAACTCTGCTCATGCTCACAAGGGCCCTGGTCTGGGCTGTTCCACATCTGCCTTCACCCTGCGATGGGCACCCCGGCCCTCTGTCTCTTAGGGGTCCTTTGTCTCCTATGGGTAGGTGAGTCCCCAGAATTTGTAGCTTTCTCATTCTGGGTTTCCTTGTTGTGACTCCAATATTTTTCTTATTGTCCCCACCTTCTGTCCCCTCCACAGAGTTTACAGATGCTGGAGTCATCCAGACACCCAGGCACAAGGTGACAAAGATGGGACAAGAAGTAACCCTGAAATGCCAGCTGTCCTCAGCAGTCTTTCAAAGGTTCTCCCCTGTCAGTACAAGGATATGAGTCTAGTGTTCTCCATGTCTCTGGGGAAGGCTAGAACAGATACTTCCCAAGTATCACAGTAGAAAACTTTTGGTAGGAAGACAATAGGGGGTTGGCTCTGGAGTTCTTCACAAATTCTCACAGAGGGTGACTGAGTCCAAGACTGATGGTGAAAGTCACCCACTGGGCTTTCAAGTGATTAAGTGAACCCAAAACTGTGCTGTCACAAAGCCTTACATAGCCTGGGTTCTCCTGAGTTAGTGATCAGTGCTCCCTCCCACCTTTGCTTTCATCAGAATAGTTACAGGGGCGTGATCGTCTCCCCAGACCCACCCAGCCCTTACCATTTCTTCCAAACCTCCCTGTTCCCGGTTTTCTATAACAGTCTTCCTTAATTGTAGCACAATTATTTTCCACACTCCCATTTTTTTTTAGCTTTTCATTTAAAAATCACTGTAGTTTCACAGGAAATTGCACAGCAGAACAAAGGAGCCCAGTCACCCATCATCTGGTTTCCACCCATGGTCACATCTTACATAATCATACTCAAGATATCAAGACCATGAAGTTGCCATTGGCCATGAGTGCAGAAGCAGTTCTACATCATTTCTGTCACACATATAGGTTCACACAGTCACCACCACAGTCAAGATGCAGAGCTGTTGCAAGAACCCCAAATCTCCCATTATAATGTCACACACACGTGCATGCAGAATTTGTGGTGCAATCACGCACATCACCCCTATCCTCTGGGAACCACTGATCTACTCTCTATATCTATAATGTTGTCATTTTGAGACTGTTTCCTATAGTAGGTGACCTCTTGAGATGGGCTTTTTTTCCTCACCATATTGCCCTCGAGATTCAGCCAAGATGCTGCATTTATCCAGAGTTCATGTCTTTTATTGCCGAGTTGTGTTTCACCGCATGGATGTACCAGAGTTTGTTTAGCCGTTCACCTCCGACAGGACATTTTTGTTGTTTCTAGTTTTTGACTATGACAAATAAAGCTTGTATATATAAGCATTTGTGCTCAGGGTTCTGGGTGGACATACGTTCCCATTTCTCTGGGATACATTTATGCCCAGGAGTGAGACTATTGGGTTACCTGGTGAGTGTGTTTTTTACCTTTGAAAGACACAACCAGGTTATTTTCCAGAGTGGCCATACCATTTGACACTCCAAGAGATTGTTTATTTGTTTGTTTATGGGAGAGAACACACGCGCACACACACGTGAGGGGGCAGAGGGAGAGAAAGAAACAGATTCCCTGCAGAGCAGGGAGCCCGACATGATGCTGGATCCCAGGACCCTGAGATCATGACCTGAGCTGAAGGCAGAAACCCCAAGATTCATTTTTTAATACTAGTAATTTCAATTTCCATGTAACATTCCACTTTATCATTTCCATATCACCACATGCAAAGAACTAAAAGGATAGAAAAGCGAACATGGTAGACCCAAATACTCTTTTCTTTGGATGAGTCTGTACTCTTCTCTTCAGAGATATTTGAATTCTTTCTGTCCTTATCACCTGGGGGTCTGCCTCTTTAATCCACTCATCACCGTTTGCTGCTGCCTGATGCACGTCAGCCATTCAGAAAGCTGTGAATCCACTGCCAGGTGCCCAGTTCATGAAAAACAGAGTTCCCAAATGATGTCTCCCCCGAGGTACTTTGTTCAACCAGTTCTAAATGTACACCCTGACTTCTCTGGGTATGTCCTTGTTGGATCCAGGACCACAAACTCTTCCCTGGATTTTGTCAGAAATTCATAGACATAACCTCGCAATTCATCCTGGTTGTGGTAATTCTCAAATTCTGCAGTTTTCTTTTTCACAGCTATTTCAACGGCAACCCACGTGCATACATGTAAGATTGTAATACAGTCAGCAATGCTCCAGTGGCATTTGGCTCTAAGAGGTCTGTGTTCTAAGTTTCACTGGAAATTCAAGATCATGTGACTATTGTTCTATAACCCAAAATCTATGTCATAATCCTAGATTTGCTGTTCCCAGATCCTGACTTCCCAGTGGAAGTGGAATGGTAAGGAATTGAGTTCCTCTTACTGGCATTAATTAGTGGTATTTTTTGTTTCTGTGAGTGACCCTCATAGGCACTGGTGTCCCTTTTACTTTTCATTATTGCTTCTCAAGCATTTCTCATCTCTCCTACCTTAAAACCCCCAACATCTTGGATGGCATGCAAAATGGCCTAGATGATGACTGGGCTTCTCAGTCTGTTCATTTGCTCACTTCAATGATCATTTCCCCCAATGCATCTCAGATACATCCACTCTTTATATTCTAGACCTGTAATCACAAATAGTTTGAACCACCTCCCAAATCACTCTCTCAAACATCATACTCTCTCCCACAACCTCCTCTCCTTCCATCCCTGGTACTACCCAGCAGCAACTCTTCAACCCCATTAGAAACTATAATACTTTATATTTGACTTTTCCTCTTCTCCTTCTACTGTATTAGTACTTTTCGTATCTGGGCATGGGGGGAAAGGAATGATGTCTACTCTCTGCCTCTTTGAGTGGCACAAAGAATCTATAATGTTTCTGACTCACATCAAGAAGCATTATAATCATAAACTATGTCTTGAGGTCCTTAAGGCCATCTCAACTAGGAGGCCTGTCAACTTTTCTTTTATTAAAAGAGTTGGTGTTTTTTATTGCTTGTTAGTTTCAACCATCAATCACATAGCTAAGGTTTTTGTTTGTTTGTTTTTTTAAGTAGGCTCCACGTTGGGTGAGTTCAGTGCAGGGCTTGAGCTCATGACTCTGAGATCAAGAACTGAGCTGGGATCAAAAGTCAGATGCTTAACCCACTGAGAAACCCAGGTGCCCCCAATTGTAGTTAAATTCTTGATGACCAAAAAAGCACCAAAAAAAAAAAAAAGAGTATGTTCCAGAATGTCTAGAATGTATGATCTGATCTCATTGATGTGTAGAGTGCTTCATTTCACAGGCATGAAAAAGTTAAAAGAAAACCAAATATGTTTGTTTGTTTTGTAGAGATGATCAGGAAAAACTGTCAAGGGGAACATGATTTGTATGGTATATAAAGTCATTTAAGAAAAATTAGATTAGTAGGGGCTCCTGGGTGGCTCAGTTGGTTTAGCATCCAACTCTTGACTTTGGCTCAGCTCATGATCTCAGGATCATGAGATCGAGCCCCTGCAAGGGGCTCCCCATTTAGTGGGGAATCTACTTGGGATTATCTCTCTCCCTCTCTCTCTGTCCTTCCCCCAACTCATGCACGCTCTCGCTTTCTCTCAAATAAAAAAATAAATCTTTAAAAAAAAAGAAAAAATTAAATCAGTAAAATTCCTTATTTAATTTTATATACACTTGCATATATTTGTACAAAGGAAAGAGGAAGTTGTAAAATGTACCTCTGATTATTTAGGATGAAGCTACAGAGGAAGAACAGGAAGAAGATAGTTACCCTTGTCTTTGTCCATTTTTCTTTCTAAATTTGAAATACCACTCACCTACTACACAAAATATAGGTAATTTACAAAGAAAAAGAAATTCACCAGTTAGAAGAAAAAAAGAGAATTTATAGGCCGAGCAAGGAAGAGCCAAAGCTATGGGAACCTACCAGGTTTCAGTCCAATCTAGGCCTCACAGTTGAGGCTGGCTTTTAGTGCCCATATGATAGAGATGACACAGGACCTATAATGACATCTCCTGCATTCATCCTGAAGCTTCCAAATGGTCACAGGCTTTATAGACCAAAAGTTATTATAACACAAAGACCCTGAAATCTGGCTAGAAAAGTGAGTGTTTGGTCATGACTTTAAGTGCTAGATAAAACGGAAAAGTTAACAGAGAGAAACTGAAATTCTAGACTATGTCTTATAAGTTTGTGGAACAAAATATTACCCTTCCTGTGTGGTGGAAACCGTATGTTCAGAAACTGACAAAAAGGTCTATAACCACTGAAACTCTTGGGGACCCAACAGGAAGAAATTCATACGGTCCTGGGAGTGGACTTCTGCTTCCACCCAAGATGGATTAACATGAGTCGATTTAACCTCCTACTTGAAACAGCTAAAACAAACATAATATATGAAACAACAGTTTTCAAAACATTATGAATCGAGCAAGAAGGTATGGTGATCCCTAAGAGATGGGAAAGGACTGGGCTGAGCACTATGGCCATCTACCTTGCTACCTGGAGTAGGGCCACAATGGGTCCCAGGAGAGGAAACACAGGTGGAGCCTGGTGAGCACCCTGAGTTCAGAGTCTGAGTTGAAAATACAGGGACTGAAGGAGAGATGCTTCTAGATGGTTTTCTATTGGCCACAAGGAGGCATTATGGTGTCACTGATAGCAGAGAGTGGTAGAGAATGTCCTTGATACTCTCTGAAGTGTGGGTATAAATAGAGGAATTGCAGGGCTTGATTTCTGTATTAAGGTAGGAATCGTTTGCAGCCATAAGTCATCCATCTCTGATGCCAACAGCAAGACACAAAGACATTCTCTCAATAGGTTTATAAATAATAGTTTAGCAAAAGCTAACTACTTAACCTCCCTTACAGGGTGTAAGAAATGAGGAACGAAAGGCCCAGATGAGCATGGGGCAGATATAGGAAGAGAGGCAACATGAGGCAGCACCACCTCTGCTCCACACGTGATCTGGCCAAGCCCGGGTTCTGCTGCCAAGCCAGAAGCTGTATGTAAGATCACAACAAGGAGTGACCCTTGCCTTGGTGAAGCCAACAGCAGTCATCGCAGGCAGATCCACCTGTCAGGGACCGGAGACTCTGCACCCCCATCTCTCCACCCAGAGATCAGAGTCTGGAGCAGACAGAAGCTCCATTCCTGTGGTCCTGCCATGGCTCCCGGGCTGCTCTACTGTGTGACCTTTTGTCTCCTTGGAGCAGGTGAGTCCTGGTCAGAAAAGAAGTCTTCTGACTAGAGCTATCTTGTCCTCAGTTTTGTACCTTTCTTTCATAGCAGCAATAGCAATCTCCTTCTTCACTCTGTCTCTACATTTTCTTTCTCCCTCTGCAGGTCCCATGGGTGCCATGGTCATCCAGAGCTCAAGATACCAGGTTACGAGGGTGGGGAAACCAGTGAATCTGAGCTGTTCTCAGAATATGAATCATGACAGCATGTATTGGTACCAACAGAAGCTGAACCAAGGCCCAAAGCTGCTCCTCTACTTCTATAATACAGACCTTAACAAAGAAGCAGACACCTCTGATAACTTCCAGGCCAGACGGGCCAACACTTCTTTCTGTTCTCTCAACATCCTCTCGCCAGGCTTGGGGGACTCAGCATTGTATCTCTGTGCCAGCAGTAAAGACACAGAGCTGTAGTGTTAACTCTCCCCTGTGCATAAACCTCTCTGTTTCCCGGATCCAAGATCCTCCTCTAGATCAACCCACCTGCCCATCCTACAACAATGGTAGGAAGTGGGTTTATGGCAGCCATCCCTTCGTTTGTAGAGAAGCTGGGCAGAAACCTATGAAAACCACTGACAGTTAGGCCAAGAGTGGAAAAGTGGTTACACTCACCCGGCGTTCAGTTTGTGGTATTTCCCCAGGATCACCTTAGCCACTCATTCTGTTCTCTTTGGTACAAAATAGGAACTTTTTAAAGACTGTTTTGTGGGATGCCTGGGTGGCTCAGTAGCCTCTGCCTTGATCTCAGGGTCCTGGGATCGAGCCCCGCATCGGGCTCTCTGCTCAGGGGGAGCCTGCTTCTCTCTCTCTCTCTCTCTGCCTGCCTCTCTGCCTACTTATGATCTCTATCTGTCAAATAAATAAATAAAGTCTTAAAAAAAATAAAAACTGTTTTGTTTTTTAAGCATAAGAGACTCTTAATCTCACAAAACAAACTAAGGTTTGCCAGGGGGAGGGGGCTAGGGAGAGAGTGGTGGGGTTATGGACATCGGGGAGGGCATGTGCTATGGTGAGTGTTGTGAAGCGTATAAACCTGGCGATTCACAGACCTGCACCATTGGGGCTAATAATACATTATATGTTTATAACAAAATAAAAAATTATAAAAAAAATAAAGATCAAGTGATATGATCAATGGAAAAAGAACAGTTTTGTTTTTTAATATAAGTTGGAGACCTGGAACTATGAAAAAGGGCAGACCTGCCCAGACAAGAGGTGGCCCCACTCTCATGAATCCTTGCCCTAAGGGGAGGAAAGTGCCCTCAGAGACCCTGCTGTAGTCTCCTGGTTTTCTGGTCAAGTAGGGAAAATTCGAACTGCTACAAATTTATGCCAGACATGAAGCTGAATGAACTGCCTGGCACATGTGTTATTCACAGTGTATTTAACTATGGTGCATGATATAAATTTGCTTATGAAGCATTTAAGTGGCAGGTATTTAAGTGGGGTGCTTTACTACTGGGTATTTACCCCAAAGATACAAATGTAGTGAAAAGAAGGGCCATCTGTACCCCAACGTTCATAGCAGCAATGGCCACAGTCACCAAACTGTGGAAAGAACCAAGATGCTCTTCAATGGATGGACGGATAAAGAAGATATGGTCCATATATACGATGGAATATTACGCAGCCATTAGAAAGGATGAATACCCAACTTTTGTATCAATATGGACGGGACTGGAGGAGATTATGCTGAGTGAAATAAGTCAAGCAGAGAGAGTCAATTATCATATGGTTTTGCTTACTTGTGGAGCATAAGGAATAACATGGAAGACATCAGGAGAAGGAAGGGAAAAGTGAATTGGGGGAAATCGGAGGGGGAGATGAACCATGAAATACTACGGACTCCAGGAAACAAACTGAGGGGTTTTTTTTTTAAGATTTTATTTATTTGACAGAGAGATCACAAGCAGGCAGAGAGGCAGGCAGAGAGAGAGGAGGAAGCAGGCTCCCTGCTGAGTGGAGAGCCCGATGCGGGGCTCGATCCCAGGACTCTGAGATCATGACCTGAGCCGAAGGCAGCGGCTTAACCCACTGAGCCACCCAGGCGCCCCCAAACTGAGGGTTTTTGAGGGGAGGGAGTGGGGGGATGGGTGAGCCTGGTGGTGGGTATCAAGGAGGGCACGTATTGCATGGAGCACTGGGTGTGGTGCATAAAAATGAATCTTGGAACACTGAAAAAATTAAATAAAAATTTTAAAATATATCAAAAAAATAGATGCGGTACTCTAAAAGAAATATTAAAATGACTAGATTTTGCCCTACATTTTTAATATTATTAAAAAATATCAAGTACCGCAGCTTGTTTGAAATAAAAGGGGTTTCTGGAATGTATTAGAACAGCTTTCTGAAAGCCAGTATGTGTCTTATGGCCTTTAAGAGACTGAAATACTTACTTTTTTTGACAGGCAGAGATCACAAGTAGGCAGAGAGGCAGGCAGAGAGAGAGAGAGAGAGAGAGGAAGAAGCAGGCTCCCTGCTGAGCAGAGACCCCCCCCCCCAATGTGGGGCTCAATCCTAGGACCCTGGGATTATGATCTGAGCTGAAGGCAGAGGCTTTAACCCACTGAGCCACCCAGACGTCTCGAGACTGAAATACTTACGATGGCTGATTGAATAAATACATATATCATCATTTCAGAAAACAAAAAGCAGAGCTGTAGGATGCTTTCTTCAGAAGTTGGAACTGTGTCCTCATCTTAATTCTGAAGAACACACAGATATTCCTACTAGGCAGTGGCTCGCCACATCGCCTCGTATGGTCATCAACAGCATCATATGCTTCCAACTCTTTAATCAAGAGGCCAAGAAGTACTACCCAAGATCTGATTTGGTAACTAAGTAAAATTCAGAGAAGCTAAACGCTGTCATCTGAGCCACCCACCATCACTACAGCCATCTGTTTTCCTCTCTTTCGCTCACTGTATGTCCACACCTCTTTCCTTACAAACAGTGAAGGCTGTGTCTCTATGCTTCTGCCTATGTTTCAGAATCTTCTGTCAAAGGAGATGTTGGGGCTAATGTCTCAGGGCCCCTTCCCTCATTTGTGATTCCATGACAAGATTTAGGAAATTGACGTATCTTGAGCTAAATGGCAAAAGAATTCAACCAGGGGGCAGATTAGACATTCTTTAGGTGATGTGAACACTTGACATCCTCTTGAAGAAAGCGGGGAAAGAAGTGAAGAGCAAAGATTCAGTTCATTCCAGACCCAGATAAAGCATGAGGCCCAGGGCTGGAGATGCAGATGCTCTGGGCTCCTTGTGACCAGATTGATTCTTACTGCCCAGATGAGGGAGGAGGATGTGGAAGGCGGTGGATTTGCTGTAGCCAAGCAGAGCAGTAGAGAACTGTCTCGTTCTCTAGTAGGTATGGTCCCTAAAAGTGTGAGAACACACCTAGGGAAGGAGGAAATTAAAATCTTAGGAGAGGGGATGCCTGGGTGTCTCAGTCGGTTAAGCGGCTGCCTTCGGCTCAGGTCATGATCTCAGGGTTCTGGGATCAAGTCCCACATCAGGCTCCTTGCTCCGCAGGGAGCCTGCTTCTCCCTCTGCCTCTACCTGCCACTCTGCCTGCCTGTACTCTCTCTATCTCTCTGACAAATAAATAAATAAAATCTTAAAAAGAAATAAAATGAAATCTTAAGAGAATCTGACAGAAAAAGCTACAAAACACACACAAAACCACAGTGTTGGCTGTTCTGGGAGTTTGAAGAGAGTTGGGGAGCAAGAGTGAGTGATATCTGTATTGTATTGTATTGCATTGTTTTTATTTTACTTATATTTTATTGTGGCCAGAACACTTAGCATGAGATCTACCCTCTTAAAATTTTCCATCATATAGTATATACATATAATGGCATGTTATTTAGTCTTGAAAGAGAAGGAAATCCTGCAATACATGATGACATGAATGACCTTGAGGACATTCTGCTGAGTGACCTAAGCCAGTCACAAGAAGACAGGTGCTGCACGATTCCACTTACGTGGTAAGGAGTGGCTTCCTTCTGGATGATGTCTCATCCCAGCTGCAGCCTCTCCTGATCTCTCCCATTTATGCTCAGGGCTTTCATTTCCCAGCAGCCAAAAGAGAACGTCTTGTAAGAATAGAACCTCCATGAAGGTCCAGGGCCATCAGATGGATTTATAGACACCAATTATTTTCTGGAACTGACAGTTACTTCAGTAGAACTTACTACAGACTGTGACCTCTATGGAGGACCCAAACCGACCTAAGAAAGAACCATTACTTCAGACCCTCCAAGAAGTAGATGCCAAGCCTGGGTCAATCATGCAGGGCATTTAGCTGAGAAAATGGGGAGAAAGCTGAAGGAAGCTGGGAGACCATCATGCCATGATGCAGATCTGACATCTGTAAGGAGAGAGGGAAGGAAGAGGGAGAAAAGGAAGAAAAAGGGAGGAGGGAGGCTATGTAGGAAGAAAAGTAGGTCGTGGGCTGCAGTACAATTCCAAGCGAATCTCAGCAAGAGTGGCATGTCCTTAGGTCAAAGCAGAGCTATGCGGCTCCCTGTCCCTGGGGCCTGCCTCTCCCCACGGGCAGAACCTCTGCACCATGGCTCCAGATATGGGGGTGGGGACACTGGCCCACTTCTCTTGCAATGAGACCCCTGTTCTCTGAGGGTCCCTGGGTGGGGAGGTAAGCCCTAGGCTTTTTGGCTTATGGCTCCCAGTGTGGAACCTCCATGCTATGAGCAAAGCAGAATGAGAAAGATCAGGGACTGCAGTCTTGGCCTGCTGTTTCTGGAATGGGGGGTCCACCCTATGTGTGAGCACTGGGTGGAGAAAGGGAGCTCAGACCCCTGGGCTGCACTTGCTAGGAGTAGAGTTTCTACATCACGGAGCCGGTGAGGTTGAAACCAGCTGGTAGTCTGTGCTGGGAGAAACTGAGGGAACCCTGTGTCCTCAGCCACACCCACAAAGACTAGAGCTTCCACCACACTGAGCTTGGGGGTAGGAGGAGTGCAGGAGGCAGGGAGACACGGCTCAAATGCCCCAAAGTCTCACTGCTGTGACTGAGAATTAGATTTTCTTAAATAAGTGGTTCCTCATTTGCTGTATATTTTGGGAATAACCTTCAAAGACTTTCAGTGGTGGCTCCTAAGTGTCCAGCAGTTTGGTTTCTATCTCTGGGAAAACGGTACCCTAATCTCCTTGTGTGGCCTTTCCAGAAGTGCCTCTCACCCCAGTAAAACTGTACACAAACAGGGGCCAGCCCTGAGCTGTCATTTATCACCTCTTGCTCTGGTGTGATGTTGTCCCACTGAGAAAGCATGGCTACTCTGGGGAGGCTGGTGAATCTTTTCAGTTTCATCCTATATGGACACTGATTCCTCCTCAGACAAAAATTCACTATGGTGCCTCTGAACTTATGTTCAGATTCTACCTCTCCGGTAGTCTTCCTCACTGATTCCCGCCGCTGTGTTCCCTCAAACTCATAACCTCTGTCTCCTCGACTAGTAAAATGTGTCCTGCTCTGTGTCTCACCCTCACCGTGACTGGACACGGACCCATTTTTTTCTTGCTTTAGAATAATCACAGACACTAATGACTGCATATGATTGTTTCCTATATTCTACTTGTTTGTTCTGTTTTTTTACTTGTATAGAGCAACAAACACAGCAAAGACTGTTGGTTTCTGTGAAGTGACCACGTCACAGAGTAGCTGGTTCTGGGGGAGAAGGGGTGTGAAAAGCTTCAGAGAAAGCTTCCTGCCTCTTTTCTTTCCCTAACACCATCATGTGCCTAGTATTCATTTGCTCCTTGGTCCTTTGGCTCTTGAATGCAGGTAAGCCCCTGTTCTGAACTTGTCAGCCCCCAGCTCTAAGCCTTTCCTTCCTGTCACCAGACTCCATCAGGGACTAAGCCTCCAACTTCCGTCTGCTTTCTTCCCAGGTGCCCTCCATGCAAAAGTCACCCAGACTCCAGGACACCTGGTCAAAGGAAAAGGACAGAAAGCAAAAATGCATTGTGTCCCAATAAAAGGACACAGCTTTGTTTACTGGTATCAGCAGATCCCAGCAAAAGAGTTCAAGTTCTTGATTTCTTTCCAGAAAGATGCCATCTTTGATAAAACAGGAATGCCCGAGAAGAGATTTTCAGCTGCGTGTCCCCAAAACGCATCCTGTAGCCTAGAGATCGAGCCTACAGAGCTGCAAGATTTAGCCGTGTATTTCTGTGCCAGCAGTGAATCCACAGAGTGAAGTATTAGCTAATCTTAATACACAAACTTTGTGGGTCTGGCTCAGGAAGCAGCTGTCATACTAGATTGGAAGGAAATAATAGAAACTAAATAGAGCTAGCTTAAGCCAAATGGGAATTTATTGCAAGGTTATATGTATGTCCCATAGAACCCCCAAAACAAGAACACAGGAATTTCTCAGGAGCGAAGTAGAATAAAGTCCTGGAACCATGACAGGACTGATTTGATGGCTCTTACTTCTTTTTCCACCTTGTTGGTCCCATTGTTCTCCCCATTATTATAAATTGTCTTTCCCAGTTTTTAGGTCTCCTAGCAAATGGAAGTCACAGATTCCAATGTCTGTCCCCCCCCGCCATGTTGCAAAGGACCAACTTGACTTTCTCTCATGTAAGGTCACAAATCCAGAAAACAGAGAACAATTTGATCCTGTTTTACTCAAGAGCATGTTCTTGGAAAATTCAGCTTTAGCCAAGGGGTTTGGATTATTTCAAACAACACAGCAGCTGGAGGCCTGTCACTTTGACCTTACGGATCACTGATTTTGAAGACAGGAATCTTCTAGATAGGGGCCAGTGCACCTAGTACCAGTATACCTAGTAGGTATCCATTACAGGGGAGGAGTACCAGATACAGAGAACATAGGGAAAAAAGAAGGAATTAGAAAGGGGATCACGATCCCTAGTTTTTAGAATAATGTCAGATCAAGTGAAGACTCTGGTTAATTTCTTTTCAAGGAGTTAAATCCAGATAATACAAAAAGCATGTTAATTTTCAGTGTGATAACTTCACACCCTACTAAGTCAGTAATTAGTTTCTATGGAGCTAAGGAAACAGACAGATTAATGTGCCCTCAGTGGAAAAATACCTGATGTGCAGACAATTGAAAACTGATGTGCAGACAATTGAAAACTGATGTGCAGACAATTGAAAAATCCTCTGGTATGTGATCCAAATTATAATGACGGACAAGGCATTCGACATCAACAGAAGGGAAAGAGGTACTCCTGCATTAACTCTACCTGGGGAAGTCACTGCAATTACATAGAACAGACACAGAATTCAAACTACCTCTGTTAAGATTTAATGATCCATCCTGTTTATAAAACTGTTCGTTTCAGGACGCCTGGATGGCTCAGTCAGTTGAACATCTGATTCTTGATTTTGGCTCAGGTCATGATCTCAGGGTTGTGGGATTGAGCCCCACATTGGGCACCACACTCAGCGGGGAGTCTGCTTAGGATTCCCTCTTCCTCTGTCCCTCCCCCTTGTCTCTCTCTCTCTCTATGGGATGAATAAATAAATCTTTAAAAAAATACTTAAAAAAAAAACCTGTTCATTTCTACACCACCCACCACTCAGCTTAGACAAGTTTATATATTCTCTCTAGTCACTTCTGTTCTTATCTCAATATAAGTGGAACCTGGTTGTCTTACCCCCACAAGTCCAAATTTACCTCATTTCTCGGGCAAAATTTCATTCTGACCTCTTGAAACATAAGCTCTCACTTTCCTGGTCTACCTCATGTTATGGCTATTTATTTCAGCTTCCTTTTCCAGCACTCAAAAGTGAGTCTTCTCGAGTGTCCATTTCTGTTCCTTTCCAAGTAACAATGCACAGTTAGTGACCCATACTTTCGCTTTCATTTCAGAGGAATTTATTCCTCTGGGTGCCGTCTTCAGCTTTTTTGTGGAATATTTCCATTCTTACAAAACTATTCTCCTGAATCTTAAAATTTTAAACTTGCTGGACCAAAGGCTGTTCCTTTCTCCTCCTACTTGACCTCTCTGAAGCATTTCATAGTACTGACTTTACCCCAAAGCCTGGAAACTTCTCTTTCCTTAGCTTCACTTACCTCATTTTCAATTAGGTTTCTTATTTCCCATCTATTCTCTTTTGCAAATGTAGCTTCCAGAACTTAAATCTATCCACCAGTTACTCTCATTCCTAGAAAAATTTTTCTTGTTCCTTAAATTTTAATTATCTAATGGTTACATTTAATGGTTATCTAATGGTTATCTACCATTTAATGGTAATCTAATGGTTACACATTAAGTGGTCTTCTCTTTTGTTAGTTTGGTCTATTAAAAATCTCCATTGAAACTGTTGTCTGAAATAACTTCCTTCCTCAGTATCACTTAAGGGACAAATTAAACAGATTCTAGGACAGGATCAGAATTTCAGAGTCAGAATTTCTGGAAGTGGATTATAGGAACACATCTACTTTTACCAAGCCTCTGGTGGGGCTTGCTCATGGTGAAGTTTGAGAACTACTGCCAATCTTTCTGAGATGGGTAAAACACGCCCTCCAGCACACTCTACCATCTTCTTCTTGCTCCTGTTATTCTCACTCTTTTCATCTTTTCCACTTTCTCTTGTGTCTTCCTTAAAACTTCACTTTTCCTGAGAGTGCTCAAGTGTGTTTGGAACCTGTTTACGTCATCCACGTAACAAAATAAACAGGAGGTCACACATTTGGACCAAGGCTCCCCCTTTCCTGTGGAAGGTGCCTTGAGATGGTGGGTATTCCCAGGGACTGTGGCTTCACAGCTAGATTCCACCTTGTGGAGCCAAATAAACCCAAAACATCCATTCCTCTCTGCTGCTGTGCATCAATAACCATTGCTGGAGAGCTTCATCCTGCTAGTGATCTTGCCTTGGACACTCGGTTCCTTTGCTGGGTGACTCTCTTTCACCTGGGGGGTAAGTGAGCTTGGGAGTGCTTGGGAATTTGTGTTGATGCTTTCCTAGGTGCATTTTCTATGGCTTCTTTCTTCTCCCACAGGACACACAGACTCTCTAGTCAGCCAGATCCAGATCCCCAGCCACAGGATCACCAAGATGGGACAGAGGAGGATTCTGAGATGTGATCCAATTTCCAATCACATATTGGCTTACTGGTGCCGACAGAATCTTGAGGTAGGAAATGGAGTTTCTGATTTTCTTCCAAAATGAAAACACGGCAGCTGAGTTGGGATCCCCAAGGAACGGCTCTCAGCTGAAAGACCTAATGGAACGTCTTCCACCCTAAAACCCATCCGGCGGAGATGGGGGACTCAGCTGTGATCTCTGTGATGGTGGCCTTGGCAAGGTGCGATTGAGCCAGTTCCTTCCAGGGCAAAAACTCACTGGTTCCTCTCCTCTCCCCTGAGCTCTAGGGAGATGTTTGAAAAGGCCACTTCCCAGTCTTCTGCCTCAGAAGAAACAAAGAAGTAGGTTGATTGTGTGGTTCCAGCTGCAAGTAGGAGAGGCAAGACTATAAATTAGCTCTTAAATTATAGGGTGGTCATGCTTTGGGACCTGGGCTTCTGAAACTCTAAAAAAAAATGCAGAATTAGGTAGTCAGTAGATTCCAAGTTTAGAAATAAGCCTCCCCCGCAAAAAAAGGTTTTGACTACAGAGACCTGATATCTGATATTGGTATTACCTTACCAAAAATCTAAGAAATCCTACTGATTTTCCCTCAAACATGACTCCTCTGTAGACTCTTTCCCTCCACAGAGGCCAATGACTCCCTTATTTGTGGAACAATAGAATGTTGACCACTACAGGTTTATTATAATCCATTATTATAGTCCACAAGACTGATCGTCTCTGAAGGTCAGTGATTTAATGGAAATAACTTTGAGGGAACAGCAATCACAACCCTCTTGAGGGGGAAGAAGCAGAAGAAACACTGATTAGTATTCCCCACTCAGAGACTCTTTCAGGAAATTCAAGTCTCAAATCCAGGGGAGTATTCAGTTTGACTCTATGATTTCCCAAATTTTATGGTTCTCTTCTCTCTTGAGATCTTGGATCCACAGAGAGTGGAATTGGAGTCAGGATACCTGCTTCCTAATCTAAACTCTGGCTTTTTTTTTTTTTTTTTTTTAGCTGCAGGATGTTGGAAAGAGCCCTCACCCCTCTATGACTCAGAATTCTCCTCTTTAAAATTAGAAACTTGCACAACTTGCTCTCCAAGATTTGACATGAGGATGACTCAGGATATATCTCCATGTTTCCCACACATGGGACCACTAGGGACTGCTGTGGAAGATATATTGCTACCATCTGGCAATTATTGAGCAAACTGGCAACGTTTGATAACACACAACCAGGAAAGATCCGGTTGGAAGTGGCAGTCTGGATCAGGCACAATACTGTGTGCCTCAGCATTGACGCAGACTGGAAATTCGGTCATGGCAAAGAAAATGGTATCTATTTGCCGCCATCTTCCCCACTGTTATCAGATGTCAGTAAAGGAGTGCGTCAGAGAGTCAACCATGTAGAGCGGTCAGATGCTCTGGTTTACCTTGGCAGCCCTGGTTCAGAGCCGTTATCCTGGGAAAATTATTAATAGCACACTCTTTCGCATATTAAAGGTTCCCAGTTCAGACAGTAAGCTAAGAAAGCCATTGTGATTATGACACAAACTATAGCATCTCTCTGTTAAAAGTAAATCGCTTATTAATATTGTACTGAATTTGGTTAAAGGAAATTTTATTCAGACATTTGTTAAAATGATAAGGCAGACTTCACTTGAAAGAAACACAGCAGTGGAGTGCTGCCTTAGGGAGAGAGAGCGGGCTCAACTCCAGCTCCAAACAGGAAAAATGAGAGTTTATAGCCAAGAAGCAGGGAGGGGGAGGGGAAGTGGATGGAAGTTACCCAGAGGAGACAGCAGGGTAAGGGAGGTTTCTGGGTATACTGAGCTAGAAGGACTCTCGCTGAAGGCACACCAGGATGCTCAGACATCACCTGGGGGACAGTCTCTGGAGACAAAAATTTGATCCTATATCAAGGGTACTCATATACTGAGGGTAGGAAATTCTGACTAACCACCTCAGCAAGACTCTTGCTTGAACACTTGAGGATTGCCCAAGAATGGGACCTAACTGAAAAATTGAATGGGCTCTTGAGATACAGAATGGACAAAATTTTAACACTTACTTGTTGTGAGAGGTGAGGGAGATGAAAGGCATGAAGATACCCTTAGGTTTCAAGAATAACAAGATGGTCAACAAATCTAGGAATAAAAACAAAAAAGAACCTTTAATAAAAGGTCATTTTGAAGTTGAAGAACACTTGAGACACCCACTTGGATATTCTTATTACTAAAAGAAACTCCCTTTCTCTTCTTTCCATGGCCAATAGCCTTTCCCACTGCCACCCCACACTCCAAGGCTCACACACATGTGCTTGTGCAAACACATGCATACACCCGCTAAGATGTCCAAGGAGAGGCACACACCTGCTTTTCCTCCCCTCACTCCTCCCCAGCAGAGGGCACTACTGGATCTAAAAAGCAGTCTAATCTATTTTATTTTCACTAACAATTTTGTTTTAATACTGCCTCCACTTACCTGGATCTTGTTATATATAACAAGAATACTCTTCTAGAGAAGTAAAAACTAATCCATATTTCCACTTTTACTACTACGGGGCAGATAATTGCCAATTAGAGTTTCTCAGGGAGACAATGCATCAAAATAATTAAATATCTAGGCATAAATTGAACAAAAGAAATGAAAAAGTTGTACATGGAAAGTGCAAAACATTGCTTGAAAGAAATTAAAGACATAAATAAATGGAAAGATATCCCATGATCATAGATTGAAAGATTTAATACTTCTGAGATGGCAAACTCCCCAAATTGATCTACAGAATCAATTAGATCTCTGTCAAATTTCAAGATTCCAGCTATCTCTCCTCCCTAGAAACGGACAAGTCTTCTTTTTAAAAAGAAGAAAAATGTTAGACAAGTCATATTTTCCCATCTCAAAACTTACTATGAAAGTATAGAAATCAAGACTGTGTTTGTTGTATTGGAAGAGAATACACAAATAGCTCAATGGAACAGAATTAAGAGTTTTCAAATAAACCCATACTTTTTTTGGGAATTGATTTTTGATAAGAGAGCCAGACCATTAAATTGAGAAAGAATAGACTTTTTTACCAATGGTGCTGAGAAAACTGGATATTCATGTGTGGAAGAATGAATTTGCAGGCCTTCCTCATACCATATACAAAAATTAACTCAACATTGATCAAAGACCTAAATATAAGAGCTAAAAATACAATATTCTTAGAAGAAAACATAGGTGTAGATCTTTAAGACCATGGAATAGACAATGATTTCTTAAATATGCCACCAAAACAGACAACCAAGATCAATTGGACTTCTTCAAACTTAAAAAATATTTGAACTTCAAAGGACACTCTCAAGAGAGGCAAAGATATCCCTCAAAATAAGATAAATAGGGGCGCCTGGGTGGCTCAGTGGGTTAAGCTGCTGCCTTCGGCTCAGGTCATGATCTCAGGGTCCTGGGATCGAGCCCCGCGTCGGGCTCTCTGCTCAGCAGGGAGCCTGCTTCCTCCTCTCTCTCTGCCTGCCTCTCTGCCTACTTGTGATTTCTCTCTGTCAGATAAATAAATAAAATCTTTAAAAAAAATAAGATAAATATTTGCAAATCATATAACCTCTCAAGGGACTTGCATTTAGAATATATATAGAAAACCTTGAAAATTCTCTGTATATTTTGGATACAAGTCCCTTATTCGGGTATTATTCATAATCTCCAAGAAAGGGAAAGAATTCAAATGTTCCTCAACTGATTGGTGAATTAACAAGGTCTGGTATATTCATACAATGGAATATTATTCAGTCATAAAAGGAAAAGAAGTTCTGATACATGCTGTAACATAGATGAACCTTAAGAAAACATGCTAAGTGAAAGAAGCCAGGCACAAAAGGGCACATAGTATGTGATTCCATTTATATAAAAATCCAGAATAGGCAAACCTCAGGGACAAAAAGTAGAGTAATGGTTGCCAAAGGCTGCAGAGAGGAGTGGATGCAGAGTGACTTCTAATTGGTACTGAGTTTCTTTTGGGATGATTACAATGTTCTATAACTATATAGTATTGTTATTCACAGAGGTTTATAAATACTAAAACCCACTGAATTGTACACTTTGAAATGGTGAATTTTATGGTACGTGAATTATTATCTTAACTTCAAAAAAGATCTGGAAATTTAAAAAGATTCAAATACTGTAGCTTGAATTTCAGAAAAATAGAGCCTATTTTCATATGATACCATTGTGAATAAGGAAATGGGTAGTATAATTTGTATAATGTATCAACTTTATTGATGAACTTGACAATCTTCTAAAAATATAAAACATTTTATAAACTTCTCAGTAAATGCACTCTTTAAGTGGCCTGCGTAGTTAATGATGATGATGTATGTAATAATATAGAGGAGTCTCAAAATACAGTGTTGGAAATAAGACACAAGCAAAGGCATACTATTCTGTTCCATTTATATGAGGATCTACAAAATGCAAGCAACTCTTTATTGACAGAAAGCAGATCGGTAGGGATGGGATAGGTGTGGGAAGTGCTGGGAGGGAAGTCTTACAACTGGACAGAAAGAAACTTTTTGGGGTGATGGATACATTCACTATCTCGACTGTGGTAATGCCTCCGTGTTTGCATACATACATCAAAACTTTTTAAATGTGTGCAGTTTGTTCCTATGTCAGTTATACCTCAATAAATCTGTTTTTATATTGGGATGTAATTGACATGCAACACTTAAGCTTAAGATGTGAATTATTTTGATTTGATACATCTGTATATCACAACATGATCACCACTGTTGTATTACTTAACACTTCTATCACGTAACCATTATTTCTTTCTGTGGTATGAAAACCATTAAGATCTAGTGACTTAGCCTACTTTGAAGTTTATAATGCTAATAAATAGTGGAAATGAAATCCAAAAGTGTGTGATGAAGTGTCTAAGTGAATAACTTACTTGGTGGGAGACAGACAAGTGAAACAAAATATTTTCTATTCTGCTTATCTCCTAAATTTACTCAGTATTTCCCAAATTAATTTTTAGTATTGATCTGTTTGTAGCTTAGACAATTTTTACCCTGCTGAGAAGTGTTTCCTCAGTTGAAGGATGGGGACATGTGACAGGGGCTTTAAATTAGAAAGGATGAGGGGAATGGTGGGGCTTTGTTCTAAGGCTTCAGCACTGGGATGACTCTTTAGCCTTTGTGTGCTCAAAGTGGAGGGAAGATACCTATAGTTTTGTGAGAAGAGCCACATTTGAAGGTCTGAAAATGGAAGTTGGACCAGGTAAGTTCCAGGTAGCAAGGGCAGTTATGTACATTATAGGAATCGTCCCACTGCCTTTTGAGTTGCCAGCTTAGAGTGTCGGCACTAGCAGCGTGGACCAGATCCTCACCGTCAGTCTTCAGGACATCTGCATCTTAACTCCTGCCGTTCGAGCACACAATTCGTTGCTTGCCCCCGTTGACAGTCATCAGGATAGCTGGTCAGCAGCTAAGACGAGGGAAAAGGTTTGGCCTGGAACATGAAGTAATAAGCAGAAGAGGTAAGAGGAACAGTAAGGCCCCAGCTCCTTGCCTAACCCCTTCTACTGGGCTTGAGGCCAGAGAGAGGGAAGACTGGTAACCTGAGCTGATGGAACCATTCACAAACTCCTTGGTGAGATTCTACACGTAAATAGAGTTTGCTTTGGGTAAAGTAACAAGGATACCTCAGCGATGAGGAGGAGACCTCTCATTCCCCCCACCTGTGCAAACTCCAGCACAGCCCTAGCAGCCTGAGGATTCGTGTGTCTAACAGCATCCAGGCAGAGTCCCTGTGGGCTGGGTGTGGGGGCTCAGTGATAGGCACCTTCATCAGCAGCATTGGTGAACAGCTGGAGTATCTCCAAGAGAAAGATGATTCTAAGTGGTGATGGCAGCTTTAAGTGTACATTCTGGGAGCCTGCTAAACACTTGCCAAAATAATAAAGACCCTTTCAGACAGACTTTGGGATCCTGCTATTGATAAGAGAAGGCCAGGAGCACCTGAGTGGCTCAGTGGCTTAAGCCTCTGCCTTTGGTTCAGGTCATGATCTCAGGGTGCTGGGATGGAATCCCGCATCGGGCTCTCTGCTCATGGGGAGCCTGTTTCTCCCTCTCTCTGCCTGCCTCTCTGCCTCCTTGTGATCTCTCTCTTTCTCTCTCTCTCTGTCAAATAAATAAATAAAATCTTTTAAGAGAGAGAGAGAGAGGCCATGAGCCACTGTTATTTGGACACTAAAAATTAACGTGATCTTTTTTATTAATCAAAGGCTGGAGTATCTTGGTATTCAGATTACATCTCCCAGGGACTCTGTAAATTCTAATATGGTGAGACTGTGTCTTACTCCCCCTTGTATCGTCCTTTCACTATGCCTAGAGCAAAGGAGGCTTTCACAAAATTTTTACTCAACACTACAGGTTAGGAAAGAAAGACAGAGAATGGAAGGAAGGAAGAGCCCTCCAATACAGGTATCCCATCCATGATTAAAGAGAACAGTGCAGGGGCACCAGGGTGACTCAGTTGGTTAAGCATCCGACTCTTGATATCAACTCAGGTCATGACTTCAGGGTCATGGATGAGGCCCTGCATCAGGCTCTGCGTCGAGCATGGAACCTGCTTGGGATTCTCTCTCTCCTCCTTCCTCTCCCTCTGCCCCTTCCCCAGTCACTTGTGTAGGCATGCATGAGCTGTCTCACTCTCTCTCTCAATCTCTAAAAGAAACGAAAAAATAAAGTAGTGCAGACAGATAAATAAACATTGAGGGTGCAAGATGAGAAGAAGAGTTTGCAGTTTTTCTAATGGCTTTTTAAAAATTATTATTCAAAGAATAATAATTATTATTTTTCTTTGAATTAATTAGATCAAAAATTCAGGTAGAATAACAAAAGGTAAAAAAAAGTGAGTTATAAGCCATAAAATAAGTTTCCCTCAAGATGCTTGACTCCATTGCTTAGCTGAGGAGGAGGAAGGAAGAAGGAAACAGAATCAAATCATTCCCTGTCTCTAATTTTTTCACTAGCAACCCTGGTTTCCATTTCCCTATTTCTCATTGTATGTACCTAGACATCACACCTGGTCACTGCCTCTATTCAGCAACAGAAAATGGGAAGATAATCTGAGCCAATGTAAGGAAAATAAAAGAACAAAAGATGAGAAGAAGTAGAGAAGGGAGTGGGAAAAATTAATATTTCAAAAAGCCAGGACACATCATGAAGGTTATTTGTTGCTTCGCAGGGCTGCACAGCACTGTCCCTGTGGTAATATATATGGGACCAGAATATGTTTACAGGAAAGAAAAACAGATGTGCATATTCGACGGATGTATGAGATGAGGCCTAGAGACAACAGCACCCCTGGAAATGTGACCTCATAGGAAGACCCGCCTCAGAGGAGACGGCTTTGAGGTCTAGCTCCCTGAGCTACTGCCATGAGCACCCCTCCTGGGCCCTGCCTCTGGGTCCTCTTCATGCCCTCCTTGCCATGGGCACCAGAATCCTCTGCTGGGTGGTCCTCTGGCTCCTGGGAGCAGGTGAGTTCTGGGCTAACAGATCATTATCACTGGGCTTTGTCTGTGTCCTAGAGCTGACAGTCTCAGGACTTGGACCTTCAGGTTGCCCAGTGATTTTCTGAAAGGCATTGACACTTAAATGAGAATGAATAATTGCATCATGGAGTGAAAGCAAAATTCATGTAAATTTTTACATGAACATGAATTTACATGGATTTTTACATGAAAAGATATTTGAGCTCACCTCGGTTGCTGTATCGTAAGGCACTCCTTCCCTCTGCCATTATGACTCTGTCTCACATAATCTCTTCTCCTCTGAGGTCCCGTGAATGCTGGCGTCACCCAGAACCCGAGACACTTGGTGATAAGGACGGGACAAGAAGCAACACTGAAATGCCGCCCTGAGAAAGGACATGATTATTTTTACTGGTATCAGCAGCCTCAGGGGGAAAGCCTGAAATTCATGGTTTACCTCCAGAATAAAAATACCATAGATGACTCAGGAATGTCAAAAGAAAGCTTTTCTACTGATTTTTCCAAAGACGGACAGAGCATCTTCAAGATCCAGCCAGCAGAGTTGGGAGACTCTGCAGTGTACTTCTGTGCCAGCTCCTTATCCACATCAACACAGAGTCCCATCCTCCCAATGCACAAACGCCCTCCAGGCTCCACCTCAGAAACAGCATGGGCTGGGGGACGGGAGGGGGCATGTTTGACTAGCGAACAAATTAGCTAGAAAGCATTTGCAGGGTGAGCATGGAAATAAGGGAGGGCTGTAGAGTTTCATGGAACATCCCAGCCCACACTCAGGAGCTCAGACTGTCACCAGAAAAAAGTAAAGTGTTTTAAAACAGGACATCATTCATCAGGTTAAATATTTATTGAGGAGAATTCTCTTTGTTTCACTTATTTCAAGTTCTCTATTACTACTTTCTTTTTTTTAAACTATTTTATTCTATTTTTATTTTTTAATTTTTTTTTATAAACATATAATGTATTATTAACCACAGGGGTACAGGTCTGTGAATTACCAGGTTTACACACTTCACAGCACGCACCATAGCACATACCCTCCCCAATGTCCACAACCCCACCACCCTCTCCCTACCCCTCTCCCCCTGGACCCTCCTCAGTTTGTTTTGTGACATTAAGAGTCTCTGATGGTTTTTCTCCCTCCCGATTCCATCTTGTTTCATTTTCTATTACTACTTTCAATGTAGAATGTCATTTAATCATTTACGATGATCAAGCAAAGGAAATATTTTCTTCATTTTTGACATGAGCAAAAGCAAATACGGTTCCAGGAGTTCACTTTCCTTTCTCAAACTCAGAGAGAGAGAGAAAGAGAATACAAACCCAGGTTTGCCTGGCTCAAATACTTGTGTTTTTTATACCAAGCTGCACTGCCTCTTATTCTTTCTGGAATAATCCTGGCTTTGTCCCTTACCCCATGCTTCTGCAGGCAAGTATGGATGCCAGGATGAAGAGCCCTGCTATAGGATCCCTGGAGGTGGTAGAAATGAGTTGGATAGATTTATCTGGAATTTAGGAGAAAGATGTGATCCCAAAATATATTTAATTAGAAACATATCACCTGGAGGCACCTGGGGGGCTCAATCAGTTAAGCATCCAACTCTTGATCTCAGCTCAGGGCTTGATCTCAGGGTCATGAGTTCAAGCCCCGCATACCACTCCACTCTGTGTGTGGAGTCTACTTAGAAAGAAAGAAAAGAAACGTATTGTGTGCCCAGGTGGCTCAGTGGTTTAAGCCTCTGCCTTCTGCTCAGATCATGATCTCAGGGTCCTGGGATCAAGCCCCACACTGGGCTCTCTGCTCAACAGGGAGCCTGCTTCCTCCTCTCTCTGCCTGCCTCTCTGCCTACTTGTGATCTCTCTCTCTCTCAAAAAAAAAAAAAAATAAATAAATAAAATCTTTAAGGAAAAAAAAGAAACATATTGCTTTAACTTTTTGTTTCTCAGTGCATTTTTTTTTAAATTCTCATCACTCAACAAACATTGGAAACCTATATATATATATATATATATATATATATATATATATATATGACCTATAACCTTCATGATGTGTCCTGGCTTTCTGAAATATTAATTTTTCCCACTCCCTTCTCTACTTCTTCTCATCTTTTGTTCTTTTATTTTCCTTACATTGGCTCAGAAAAGTGTTGCCCCTCACCAGGATGGAGTATAAACCATGTCATTGCACTGTGTTTCCTGTTTCTGCCTTTCAATTTTCTGAAATTATTCCACATACTCTGGTTCCTCCCTTCCCTGGTAGGATGGAGGACGATAATGGCTGGGAGCCAGCGGGGAAGTGGGGAGACGCCCCTGAGCAGGACTGCAGGAAGCTTTGAGAGCACACCCCAGGTGAAGCACCAGGCACATAACGTAAAGTGTAGTCTTCCAAAAAGTACAGCTTCTGAGGGAGGGAAAAAAAGCCAAAAGAAAAGAAAAAGTTTCTTTGGCAATATGGTAATGACGGGAAAAAAGAAGAAAAAGTTTCTAAGAGAACTTGGAGTTTTCCTGCAAAACAAAAAAGAGTCACCAACTGAGGGGACTTTCCCTACCCCCACCATGAACACCAACCAACCCATGGTACCAAACCAACCAACCCAACCCGGGCCTTGCCAGAACAGGGGGAAAGGATGCCATTAAGCTGGCAGTGTGTGAAACACCCCAACATCATAAAAATGAACAAGAGGAAAGTAAAATCCATAGAATAGAGCAAATCCCACAGACATGCCTTTCACAGACTCCCTCCCACCAAAATGATCATGAGTCAGAAGAAAATGTAAATCCATACTCCAAAGGGAATTAAATACACTCAAGCAAGCAGATAGCGATAGGAAAACCCATCTGTAACTATAAGTTAAGAGACAAATGAAGGGAAAAGTTGATTAAACTCTGTGAAGAAATGAAAGAAAAAGACAAAATTATCTAAGAAATGGAGAATAACTGAAAAGATACCCAAGTTAGAATAAACTCAAATGGAAAATTAGTAAGGGAGTTGAAGAAAGTCATGGGGATGTGAAAGTGAATGAAAATGACAGAGAGAAGCCAAACCAGTTGGGGAGAAGGGGTTCAGTGAAAGTCAGAGCTTGGCATGCACGCAGGATGAATGAGAGTGGGGAGCTATGTACCCCAGCGATGGGATTAAAGATGGATTCTAGGTTCTTGTATGACCCCTGTCTATAGGCGGTCCCAGAGTAATGGAACCATACAGTAACTGAGAAGGTCGAAGCAGTGGCCAATCAGAGAGACACTCTGGCCTGAAACTGCCCACCCACTCAGCCCAGGGGAGGCAATTTGGAAAGGGAGGCCCAAGAGTGTCCAAGTGCTTCAGCTCTCCTGTCCGTCTCCTCATCCCCAAAGTTACGGAGCCCGTCTGGGATACTGCTGGGATCCTTTCCAACTATCCATTCCATCTTTTGGACAAGTTCTGCCTATTAAGCCAGGGGATCCCCAGAGCTAAGTTTCTTTTCTTATTTGTCTTCCAGAAAGTGCTTAGAGCTGCAAGGAGCCCCCGTACCATTATGGGTAATCAGGTGATTTGCTGTGTGGCTCTTTGTCTCCTCAGAGCAGGTGAGTCCTGGAGTTGGGGAGCAAATTCCTGTCCAAAGGGTGCAAAGCTCCAGATCTAAGCCTTGCCCCCATGACATAAGCAGTCAGCACCTTCCCAGGCTGTTTTTCTAGACCCTCTCTTTCTTCTATAGGCACAACAGATGGTGGAATCACTCAGACTCCAAAATACTTGTTCAGAGAAGAAGGACGAGAGGTGACTCTGAAATGTGAACAGGATTTTAATCATGACTGTATGTACTGATACCGACAGGACCCAGGGCAAGGGCTGAGACTGATCTACTACTCGCTGCTAAAAGATGATGTTCAGAGAGGAGACATACCTGAAGGCTACATTGCCTCTCGGGGGAAGAAGACAATCTTCTCTCTCGCTGTGATGTCGACATGAAAGAACCACACAGCTCTATATCTCTGTGCCAGTAGTAGAGACACAGTGAAGCATAGCCACATCCCCTCCATGCAGAAATGTGTCTTGAGCCCTGCTTCCCCATGAGGTGGCAGGGTTTTGCTGTGTTCAGGGTCCCAATCTGCCTGCTTTCCTCCACCTCAACCAGACCCCTGAAGCAGCGGCTGACATCAACGTGCTTTGTGGAATGACACAACACCTTGGCGATCCACTACGCTGGTTTTAAGAATTACATCTATATCTATAACTATCTACATAAGAGAGAGGGAGAGACAGAGAGAGAGGAAGAAGGAGGAGGAGGAAGAAGGGATGGAGGAGGGGGAGGGAGGGAGTGAAGGAAGAGGAGGGGGTGTAGGAGGAGGAGGGTGGAGGAGGAGGGGGGTGGAGGAGGAAAGAGAACAGACAAAGGAAAATACTAATTTTACATCCTAGCTCTTCTTACCAAATACTGGAAAACCAAAATGAACAAAAAATGGTCCCTTTCTTCAGAATAATAAAAGCCAAGGAGGAAGAAAAATGTGTAGAAGACAAATATGGTGATCGGGTTTCCTATTAATGTGTGCTTTGATGAGAGATGTTAATGGGCCATAGGAAATAACATGGCTGGTTCTGTCTGGTGGCATCAGGAGAGGCTTCAAAGAGAAGGCAAAAGCATGAGATGAAACTCAAATAATGCATGATATTTCACCAGGTGGACAAACAGTGATACAGCTTAAGGAACTGGCAGGAAGGAGTGATGAGATAAAATCAGGAATGAAGACGGTCACCTCTATCCCCGGAATATGGCGACAGGAGACAATTTGGAAGAATGAGTGGAGCGAGATTATTGAATTCAATTGAGTTTCTGGTTCTAGTGGACCTTCCTTGGATATCTGCATTGAAATACCTAGTAGGGGAGTGTGGGACTCTTGATCTTGGGTCATGAGTTCAAGCCCCGTGCTGGGTGTAGAGATTACTAAAACTAAATAAATAAAAACTGAAAGAAAAGAAAAGGAACACTCAGTAGGATTGCTCGGTGCTTAAGAGGGAGAGTTGGGCTTGAGAGAAACATTTGCATGATTAATCAGCAGACAAGGGATCAGTATTATTTTATAAATGCTCATTTTTCTGTATGGTTTCTCCCTCTGTGGTCTGACACCTATCTATCAAATTAAGGCAAGTGGTGTTAATTCTTGGGATTTCATTTGTTTGAAAATATGTATTTGCAGAAATGAATGACTGTCTATATTATTCAGACTATCTCTCCCACTGCATACACATAAAAATGCTGAATTAAATATATTCTTAAATATTCTTGGAAGCATTTAAGAACCTCAGCCTATTCTCCTGTATGACCCTGTGTTTCCCAGGACAAGCAATTCTTGGGAAAATATGGGGAGTCCCCAACCATTACATATAAGCCCGGGCTTCCTCCATTTTATTTGGATTCCTTTCCAAATTGTTAGCTTTGGATTTCTTCTCCCATGTATTGCATGGAAGCTTGACTCACACAGAGACCAAAGGACTGAGTAACAGAAATGAGCAAGAGACACTAATCTACAGCCCTGAAATGTGGTATGATGAGCACTAGCCCTCATTGCCACCAATGTCATCTGACAATAGTAAAGAACCCATTAGGAATGGGATGGATCTAAGATGCTTTACTTTGTCCACACCATGTTCTTTGATACCTACAGATCAAATGTTTCCTAAGCCAGCCAATAGTCATGGGCCAGTGGGAGACACAGCCCCAAGAGTTTTCTGCTCCCTGGGTACAAGCCATATTCCAGAGGTGATGGGATGGGGTGAGGCTATCCGCCCAGGGAGAGAGAGGAAATTAAGGAAGCACAGTAAAAGACAATTTCATTTTTCTTTATTATCTTGGACATAAATGGAAGGGATACAGATTTCCTCCTTTTGGTTGACGAATTTAAAAACAAAGAAAATGGACTTTACATGATTTTTTAAACATCCATTCTAAAAATATTGAGTCATTTACTTTTTCAGAGTGGCCTTAATATTAGGAAGGACTTTTTAGCTGTGAAATTCATAATAACCTCCACTCTCATGACCAAGTTATAAAAAGTAATTGTATGAAATGAAAGTACAAAAAGTCAAAATATCACCAAATCTTCCCTTAGCAAGCTTTGAGGAGCCATTTTAGCTATTAATGAGGAAAAGCAATTTATAGAAAAATATTGTCAAAGAGCTATAATATTTCTTGGCTACAGTAAAAATAATTTCTGAATTCAAAATTACACTGGAAGCAATCAGTAGTAAATTAGATAAGTCAGAAAACCAATTTGCTAATCGTATGCAAACTCAGGGAATATTCCAGGATTCTGAGGAAATAGAAAAAGATGTGTGAGAAAAATAATCTCAAAACAACTTTATTCATGATGGCCTCAAAAGGGAAAATGCCAAATGTCCATCAACAATGCAATAGACAAGTAGCATTATATTTATATAATAGAATAAAATATAGCAAAAAATCAAATATTATTTGCAAAATTATGGGTGAATCCCATAGACGTGTTGTTGAATAGAGAAGCCAGACACAAGGGGACATACTGTTTGAAGTTAGAGCAGTGGCTGCGTGTGCAGGCATTTTTAATTTACTTGGAGGGAGTAGGAGAGAGGTTTCTGGCATTCTGATAATGTCCTCTGTCTTGATCTGGGTGTTGGTTACCTGCCTAAGTGCATTCATTTGTGAAAATTCGCTCAGCTGTATGCTTAAGATTTGTGTGGTCTATTATGTGTATTTTATATTTCCCTTTAAAAGCTTAGAAAAACAACTACCACCACCACCATCCCAAAATACAATGACTAAAAATAAAAATGTATTCTCTCTCATGGTTCTGTGGGTTGAATGGGCAGTTAGTAGGCAGTTCCTGCTTGGGGTCTCTCATGTAATGACAGACAGGTAGTCGCCAAACCTGGAGATATCTGAAGGTTCAACTGGGCTGGACATCCAAGGTGACTTCTTTATACATGTATCTGATGCCTCACCTGGGATGACCGGCACATCTGCAGACCAGCCCCGCATGTCCTTCTCCACATAAACCTTCTATGTGGTTAGGTGGGTTTCCTCGCAGCATGGTGGCCTCAGAGTAGTTCAAATTATTACATACTGGCTGGCTTCCCCAAGAGTGAGCATTCAGGAGACCCAGCTGGAGTGTGCAAGGCCACGTATGAAAATCATACAATGCCCCTTCCATCACATTCAAGTCAGCCCCGATCCTTGTAGGACTGTGAATGCTAGGAAGTATGGTGGTTCATCCAGGTGCCATCTCTGAGGAGTAGCTACCATAATAAATTGGTGCTACTGATCTCATCCCTCACCTCCTTAGACCAATGATGACTTCAGAGCAGAATGACACCTGCTTCATGTGCAAAATTTTTCTTGAGATCAATTCTAATCGAGAGCTATACCACAAAGAAAGTTCTAAGAAATGTAATTCTTCCTTAGTTAAATTGACAATGAATATGAAACACTGTAGGTGGATATATAATGTGTGTGTGTGTGTGTGTGTGTGTGTGTGTGTGTGTATACATAAAATGGCTGGTTGTCTGCAGAAAAAGTAGAAAGATTTTCTTCTGATCCAGGAACTGCCAGACACTTCATCCCATATACGTCATCATGTTGTGGAGAAGTGATATGTTGCAGGCACATTCACCTACTCTTGGCAGAGGAAAAATAGAGTTGTGGTGGGAAGTGACCTTGTCATAATGTGGTCTTCCCCCACCATGAAAAAAATACAGTCACAGGAACATATCAGATGCCCTTGGATACACATATCTGTATTGTGCATATGGTAATATTTAGTACACAATATTATATTTGCTATGATAAAAATCTATGTCACTATAGTACAAACATAATTTGATGGATCAGGTCCAATCTCACCTTGCTCCATTACTCACTCCAGACATAAAGAACTAAATACGAATGAAGCACAACAGGGAGGTTGTTATAAAAATGAAGTATAATGCTTTGGAGAAAACTCTTCAGCCTCTTTGAAACTGCTATACATTTCTGAGCGTGAGCCATTTAAATAAATATTCCAGCATGTTCAAAGCTAAATAATCCCCCAAATCTCCTAGAACCTATTGCCACTGGCCAGTACTTGGCTTATGACCTGTATCTTGATGAAAGAGCTCCTAGCTTCCACAGTGACTCACGCAGAGATATACAGACTACGATAAATAGCTATGCTTAGTATTAAGTCCATCAAGATGAGGGAGACTGGCATGAGATAGTCGCGAAATACATATTTCATTTAGAAGATGAGACATCGTCTTTATCAGTATGAAGACACATTGAACTTAGAGCCTAGGATTTCTTAGGTTCACATGCTCCCAACTCATAACTTGTCTCAGTTACTCTGATACACGTTACAGAAGTAAAGGACTGGCTATAATTCCATTGGCTACACAAATATATAACCTTTTTCTTGAATAAAGCTAAGAAACTTGTTTAAATCATTTCAATGATCTGGGTCTTAGTGCATGTTCTATAGGGTTAAGAGTAGAATTAGAGTTATCATGCTTAGCGAAATAAGTCAATCAGAGAAAGACAACTATCATATGATCTCCCTGATATGAGGGAGAGGAGATGCAACATGGGGGGGTTAAGGGGTTAGGAGAAGAGTAAATGAAACAAGATGGGATTGGGAGAGAGACAAACCATAAGTGACTCTTAATCTCACAAAACAAACTGAGGGTTGATGGGGGAGGGGTGTTGGGAGGGGGGGTGCGGTTATGGACATTGGGGAGGGTATGTTCTATGGTGAGTGCTGTGAAGTGTGTAAACCTGGCGATTCACAGACCTGTACCCCTGGGGATAAAAATATATGTTTATAAAAAATAAAATTTAAAAAAATAAAAAAAAAAAAAGTAGAATTAGAACCTCTGAGGCCCTTTTCGGTCCTGTATCTGTGGCTCTTTGATAAACAGTAATGATTCCGCACCACTGGCCAAAAAAAATCACCACCAGGGGGCGGTCGGGAGCACCGTCAGGATTACGCAAGCGGTGGTCGGTCCTCCCAGCGGCAGAGAAGGGCAGAAGGAAGAGCGGGATCCTGAGCGAGGCGCGGTAGGAGGCAGACACCTGGCATGCTGCTGCTCCTGCTGCTCCTGGGGCCCAGTTTGAACCGTGTTATCTGAGGAGTTGGGGCGTGTGTGTGCATTGGCTTGCGTGGATGGGGGCCGGAGACTGTGGATTTTTTTGTGCTGCCCACAGTGAGGAGGGACGTGCTCGCTCTCTGGAGGTCCAAAGGGTAGGGTGAGGCGTCCCCAGTCAGGGCAGATGCGGGGTTACGGCCGGAGGGCATCTAGCAGGGAGATTTCACGGAGCAGCAGGGATCCCTGGGAGCTGGGCGGAAGGCAAGGGCGTGTGGCTGTGAGTTGGCCTCCTGGGGTGGCGTCCAAGGGTCCTCTGGCCTCGGTCACCGTCTTGATCTCTGTTTCGGCAGGCTCCGGGCTGGGTGCTCGGGTCTCCCAGGATCCAAGCACCGCGATCTGCAAGAGCGGCGCCTCCGTGCAGATCGAGTGCCGAGCTGTGGACTTGCAGGCCCAGACCGTGTTTTGGAATCGTCAGCTCCCGAAGCAGGGCCTCACGCTGATGGCGACTTCAAACGTGGGCTCCAGCACCACGCACGAGCCAGATTTCCCCGAGGCCAAGTTTCCTATTAGCCATCCAAACCTCACATTTTTCTCTCTGACGGTGACGAGTGCGAGTCCTGCGGACAGCAGCCTCTACCTCTGCGGGGCCTAGTGGCACAGCGCTGGGCCCGGATCGGAGACCCAGACAAGAACCTGGAAACAGCCTCCTCGGCCCCACCTTACCCAACCCTCGGAGCCCCGTGGAGGGAGGTGTGGGGAGAGAAAAACCACAGACTGAGACATCTGTGTGTGTGTGTGAGAGAGAGAGAGAAAGAGAACACCTGAATACAGAGTGTGGAAGAGGTAGAGTGTTTGAAAACCAGCAAGATGGGAATGGAGGGGGCCCTAGGAAGTGGCAAACTGACATGAAAATATCATGATAAATGATAAATTCTAGTTTTTTTCCTGACTGCCCAACACACACACATAGGTCATGGGGAGAATTCCACAGGTTCCTAGGAAGTCAGGTCTTTTAAGTCCCCCATATGCTTGGATATGCCCATTCTGCATGTCATTTCTTACCTCACACGGGGAAGATCTGCAAAGGCTGTGAGTCCACTGGAACTGTAATTCAGTGTTGCACAAAAGTAATTTTCAGGACTAGCTTACAGGAGTCTCAATCCAGTTGCCATGGTACCTACCCTAACTCAGGCAGCCATGGTGAGTGTTGGCTTGGTGCCATCACAACCTCCTATCCCTGCAGAAGTTTTTCCATCCTAGAACATGGAAAGCCATCTGACTACTTCGGACTGACCAACAGTCAATTTAAAATACTCTCTAAAATCTGAGTGCCTTGACTCTCTGGTACTGTTTTTCAAAATCAATTAAGTTTCTTTTGTTTTCTCTAACAAAAATGGATTCTGGCTAATTTAGGTGACTCTTGATCAAATATTCCCTTGAGAATTTGAAGCCCCTGATATTATGTATTTAATGATTATCCTCCTTTTAAGAAAAGGTATAAGAGAGGCGCCTAGGTGGTTCAGTGGGTTAAAGCGTCTGCCTTCGGCTCGGGTCATGATCCCACGAGCCTCGCATCGGGCTCTCTGCTCCTCGGGGAGCCTGCTCTACCTCTCTGTCTGCCTGCCTCTCTGCCTACTTGTGATCTCTGTCTTGTCAAATAAATAAATAAAAACCTTTTTAAAAAATAATAATAATAAAAGAAAAGATATAAGAAAAAAAATTGAGTATTATTCCTAAATACCTTATATCAAGATCCGTGTGTCCTTTTAACCAGAGATGTTATTTTCTCCTTATAACAAAATATAGGACAAAAAATGTTTTACAAGATCCTTTGAAAGATCTCAATCCAAATTATTTTTTGAGGGAATGATTTGTAGTCCCATGAAAGAACAGAGTCATAAAATAAAACCACTTCAAATAACTAATGAAATTATGATTAGATGCCATCTTTGTCATTTTTCCTTGCTCCAGAAATGTTCATGAAAATAATCAAAGTAACATCTACCTTTGAAGCAGGTACTTGATTGTGAGTAAACCCTCTAGGTTCACTATCCTCAAAGAGATGGAGGTAGAGATGGCTCAGGCTTTTGAAATATTCCTTCTTACAAGCAGAGGGCTGAAGCCAGGAGAAGCTCCAAGTGAATGTTACTATGTCTTCGGTAGAAACTGAAAGGTCAGTAGAAAATCTCTTAGGCAGTTTTAAGTTTCTTAGTGGCATAAAACTTCCAATTCACTGTTTAAAAGGAAAGCAAACATTTTATTCTGATGTAGTCCCACTTGTTTATTTTTGTTATCAGTGCTTTATTGTTTCAGGTCTTTTTAAGTTTAAGTTTTGATTAATTCTTTTTTTTAACGATTTTATTTATTTATTTGACAGAGAGAGATCACAAGTAGATGGAGAGGCAGGCAGAGAGAGAGAGAGAGGGAAGCAGGCTCTCTGCTGAGCAGAGAGCCCGATGCGGGCCTCGATCCCAGGACCCTGAGATCATGACCTGAGCCGAAGGCAGTGGCTTAACCCACTGAGCCACCCAGGCGCCCAAGTTTTGATTAATTCTAAGTTGAGTTTCATGAATGGCACAAGATGGCGTCCATTTTCATTCATTTGCATGTGGCTCTCCAGTTTTCCCAACACCATTTATTGGAGAGACTGGCCTTTCCCCTTGAGGCACCCTTCTGGAAGGTCAGTTAACCATATATACCTGGGTTTATTTCTGGGTTCTCTATTCTGTTCCACTGGTCTATATGTCTGTTTTTATGCTGGTACCATACTCTTTAATTATTGTAGCTTTGTATGGAATTGGAGAAAGTATTTGCAAACCACATACCTGATAAGATGTTAATATCTAAGAATATATAAGAAACTCGCACAACTCAATACCAAGTAGAAATAATAACCTAATTTAAAAATTACCAAAGGATTTGAATAAACATTTCATGGAAAGAAGACATGTAAATGGACAACAGTTATATGGAAATGTGCTTGAGACCACGCATCATCAGGAAATGCAAATCAAAACCAAAATAAGCTATCACTTCACAAGACTATTATTAAAGAAACAAAAGATATATATTGGGGAAGATGCAAAGAAATTGGAACCCTTGTACACAATGGGTGGTGTGGCTGCTATGGAAAACAATATGGAGGTTCCACAAAAAAATTAAAAAAAAAAATAGAACTACCACCCAGCAATCCCACTTCTGGGTATATGTCTAAAAGAATTGAAATCGGGATCTTGAAGAGATATCTGCACTCCCCTGTTTGTTGCAGTATTATTCATAACAGCAAAATTATGGAAGCAACTCAAATGAACATCAGTAGGTAAATGGATAAAGAAAATGTGGTATATACATATAATAGGACACTATTATAGGAAATCTTGCCATTTGCAACAACATGGATGAAGCCGGAAAACATGCTAAGTGAAATAAGCCAGTCAGAGAGACACAAATTAAACATGACCCCAGTTCCATGAAGTAGCCAAAGGAGTCAAAGTCATAGAAGCAGAAAGTAAAATGGTGAGTGCCAAGGTCTATGAGAAGAAGGAAATAGGGACTTGGACTGATATAAGGTTCAGTTATGCAAGATAAAGACTTGCTTGAGATCTGCCAAACATCAGAGTGGTAAAACGTGGTAGCCACAGTTAACAATACTGTACTGTGCACTTCAGATTTTGTTAAGAAGATAGGTCTCATGGGGCATCTGGGTGGCTCAGTGGGTTAAAGCCTCTGCCTTTGGCTCAGGTCATGATCCCAGGGTCCTGGGGTCGAGCCCTGCACCAGGCTCTCTGCTCAGTAGGGAGCCTGCTTCCTTTCCTCTCTCTCTGGCTGCCTCTCTGCCTACCTGTGATCTCTGTCAAATAAATAAATAAAATCTTTAAAAAAAAAAAAAAGAAGAAGAAGATAGGTCTCATGTTAAGTGTCCCTGCCACAAAACCAAAACCAAAACCAAAAACAAAAAACAAAATGAAGGGACAGAAGAAAATTTTTGGAGGCGAGAAGTATGTTTATTAGTTTGACTGTGGTGTTGGTTTCATGGGTGTGTGCCTGTCCCCAAACTCATTAAACTCTATAACTCATTAAACTCTATACATCAAATATGTGCAGATTTCATCCATCAGTTGTATCTCAATAAAGCTGTTAAAAAATAAATAAAAAGAAAGTAAATCTGATACAGGAGGAAAAGGCCTCTAAAACATTATCTTGCATGTTAAAGGGAATTGGTTGCCTGGATGCCAGATGAGCTCAGAGGGATGAGAAAAGAGACAACTGACCAGTTTAATGAGAACAGAAACCTTAGCCCTGTGTTCCTAAGCAACGGGAACTCATACATCTTCTTTCTGAAAGATAGGCAAAAAAAAAAAAAAAAAAAAAAAAAGCCTCAGCAACCACTACCTTTGGTCTCTAGGTCTCTGTTAAAGTTTCAAAGTCATGGGGGAAAATGGTCTCTGCCCTTGTATCCATCAGGCTACATGGATAGCCTGATGTAGTTCCACTTGTAGGGTATTGTGTGGGCCGGGTATGGTGTGGAGGCAGCTGCCTCTGTCTATGACAGAGGGAGACCTAACAGAGAGCAGGTTCTTAGAGGAAGTCATGTTTAAGATGGCATCTTAAAGACGAACTGGAGTTAATTATGTGGGACTCGCGATAATGAACCAACAGGCATGGCCCAAAGATCCAGTGCAACATTTCTCAGGCAGGAAAGAAATTGGTGTCTTTAATGAAAGGGGTAGTTAATAAGGTGGCATGAGCAAAGAGGGAAGAAACTGGCGAGTACAAGGTGAGACCAGAGAGAGCCGAAAAGTCAAGACATTCAGCATAACTGGAAGAATGAAAGAGCATATGATCCCTAAATGATGGGACATAGCAAGAGAAGAGCAGAGAATCTAGGAGAGAAATTTGAGAAGCACACTCGAACTTGAGAAGGCAAATTATACTGACAAACCATCCAACAATATTAGGTTAATAACTGAGCAAATGTGTAACAAATACTAGTAGCAATTCTATGTGATGTGGAGCCACATACCACATTGAGAGCTGGTTGTTTCCCATCTGGCTCTGATACAAGGTGCCTGGCTACTCCTTCACAATGTGGGACTGGCAACCCCCACTCACCTCCAAGGCAGGTGATGGCAGTTATCAGAGGGTGGCTGGTGAATTTGCCTCTTTAACCACTAGGAGGTGATGTGGGTCTTTCTATAAAACACCTCTGGTGCAAAAGAGCAAGCATAGACCCTCCTTGTTCTGGGAGGTGGTTACATACCCTGTGAGCTATTTAGCTGCTGGTTGGGAGAATGACTTGCAGATATCTCGGAATGCTGATAGGCCCTTGAAATAGTGGGATCCAATAGTATTTACCACATACCCAGTTCCTATAGTTGTCCAAAGCACACATAATTGGTAAGTAAGTGAATAAATGCCATCATCATTTCTGTTCAATGTTGTGTTGAATCTCCAGCCAATGGAACAAGAAAAATAGAGTGAGAATGAGAAAGGAAGAGGAAAAGGTGGTTATCGACAGATGACGAGTTTAATGGAAGACTCAGAGGCAATTGATTGGGTGGCTCAGTTGGTTAAGTGTCTGACTCTCGATTTTTTTTTAAATTTTCTTTTATTTTTTTATAAACATATAATGTATTATTAGCCCCGGGGGTACAGGTCTGTGAATCGCCAGGTTTACACACTTCACAGCACTCACCATGACTCTTGATTTTGTCTCAGGTCATGATCTCATGGTCATAAGATCAAGTCCAGCATCAGGCTCCACACCCAGTGTGGAATCTGTTTAAGATTCTCTCTCTACCACCCCCTCAACCCACTCTCTCTCTTTCTCTCTCAAAGAAAAAAAGAAAGACCTAAAGGAATCTAAAGAATCATTGTATTAGTAATAATAAAATCTAATAAGTTTTCAGTTTTCTGAATTCAAAATAAGTATAAAAAATCAGTTTTTTCCACCTACTAGTGACAGTTAAAAGCTATATTTTTTTTTTAAGAGAGACCATTTATAAATAGTAACATAAGATGTAAAACAGTAGAGAACAAATCTATTAATAGCAACACCTTGGGGCACCTGGGTGGCTCAGTGGGTTAAAGCCTCTGCCTTCAGCTCAGGTCATGATCCCAGGGTCCTGGGATCGAGCCCACATCAGGCTCTCTGCTCTGCGGGGAGCCTGCTTCTCCCCCCCCCCTGCCTGCCTCTCTGCCTACCTGTGATCTCTGTCTGTCAAATAAATAAATAAAATCTTTAAAAAAAATAGCAACACCTTAATACATTTTTTTTTAATTTTAGAAGTAGACAATGTAAAAATCTGAAATAAGTGGAGATACATACCATGAAAATGAATAAGTAAACCCAAAAGTAAGAGTATTCCTGTTTCTGCAATATCATCTGTGTATTCAATGCAGCACTAATTAAAATTGGCCTACAAATCATGCAATTATTTTATAACTTAAGGTAATAGAAAAGGCATAAATAAAGAGACAAATGAAAAATAATACTAACATTAAAAATAACCCCATGCATATAAGGTGCTTAATATATGACAGTGCATAAGGGAATGATGGAATATACAGTACGTTATTGCGCTCTAAGTGGTTATCCATAGAAGGAAAGGTGAATTGAAACCCTTCCTCACAGCATAAACAAAAATAAATTCTGCATGGATTAAACACTTCAAAGAAAAATTCTAAACGTTCATCGTTTTGGTAAATAACATGGGAGTGTATCTTTGTGAAATTATGCTATGGGGGCGTATTTTATAAAAAATTTAAAAATGCATACCCAAGGGTGCCTGGGTGGCTCAGTGGGTTAAAGTTTCTGTCTTCGGCTCAGGTCATGATCTCAGGGTCCTGGATGGAGCCCTGCATCGGGCTCTCTGCTCAGCAGGGAGCTTGCTTCCCTGTCTCTCTCTCTGCCTGCCTCTCTGCCTACTTGTGATCTCTCTTTGTCAAATAAATAAATAAAAATATTTTTAAAAAATGCATATCCAAAATAAAAGAACAATGAACTCCACTAAATTAACAAATTCAACAACAAAAAGAAATCACAAAGAGACGAAAACACAATTAAATTAAACACAGATTAAAGAGATATTAATGACACATGTTACTGACAAAAGGTTTGGTTTCTAGAATACACAAAGAACTGTTACAAATAAATAATAATTAGTCAAGCAAAAAGAAATATGGGCAAAAGACCATTTGTAGAAAACACTAGTAGACTCTCAACATGAAAATTATGTTTACCCTCCTTAGCAATCAGAAAAATTCAAACCAAAACTGCAGTGAGATACATTTTAACCTGACAAAATTAAACCAATACTAACTATTCTTTGAGTCTTAGAGGTGGAGCATTTGAAAACACTCATGAAGTGCTAATGGGACAATTTATTTGGCTGAGCTAATCTAGAAAGCATCTTGCCACATTATAAAAAGGTGATATGGAGATCCTTAGGCTCAAACTTCTCAATCCCAGGTATAGAGGAAATCTTGCCCCTAGATATGCAGAAAATGTACAAGAAGGCAGTACCGTTTGTAGTAGCATTAAAAACCTAGGGGAAAAACACTGGTTCAAGAATGGATAAGCTTTCGTGAATAAATAGAATGAAAGGCTACATAGTAGTGAAAATGAATTATCTGAAGTCATGTGCATCCACATGAATTAATATCACAGACATAATGTTGCATGAAAAAAAAGAACGTTTCACAGAAAAAAAATATGAACAAAACGATCCCCTTTAGATAAATTTCAAAGACATACAACATTAAATAACCTATGATTCATAGATTATACTTATGTACTGCAACTATAATAAAAAGCTGGGGAATAAAAATAAAAACCTCAGGACAATTGATACTTGGACAATGACATCTGAAAGAATAACACAGAGGCTTAAACTCTCCGTCATAGCCCATCTCCTCAGCTGATTGCTTCGGGCAACAGTAGTCATTCTCTTGTTCCCCCAAATGCATTGTGCCTTTGTCATAAATAGTGAACTGTATAGTTCAGCAGTTTTTAAAATAAAGCAACTGCTCTGCGACTTTTTTAAGTGTGGCAAAATGATGATTGATAAACACCAAGCCGTACGATTCGTGGCCTGAGATGGAAGGGAGAAGGGGAGAAGGCAGACTGATAAGTAAAAAAGCCAAGAGGTGAATAAGGAAGTGTAAGTGACTTTGTAAAAAACAGCAAAAGAGCAGCATCTGGGAAGAAGAAAACAAGAGCAGGTTGAAACTCCTGGTGGTTTACACCAACTCTCCCCGCCCTCCCACATTCTATGAAATGTTTTCTTCTCACACGCATAGTGACTATGAAAGCAATGTCAAGTGATCCCGTCATGAGGAGGTTGCTGATGGGGACGGGGGAGCCTGACAGAAAAGGCCACTTGCCACCGCTTTTTCTCCTCCGGGCCAAGCATGTTCTTCAGACTTCTCTGCTGTATGGCCCTTTTTTCCTGGGGAGCAGGTAAGCTTTTGCTATGAACTTGCTGGATGCCCGTTTCACCACCGTCTCCTGTGACTGCATTATCATCGGGCTGCCTCCTGGACTTTTTCTCCAGTTTCTGTCTCTTCCCTTCACAGGCTCCCTGGACCCTAAGGTCACCCAGACTCCCGGACACCTGGTCAAAGGGAAAGGACAGAAAGCAAAGATGGATTGCGTCCCCATAAAAGGACATAGTTATGTTTTTTGGTATCATCGAAAGCTGGAAGAAGAGTTCAAGTTTTTGGTTTACTTACAGAATGATGATATTGTTGATAAAATAGAAGGGTTCGATAATCAATTTTCAGCTGAATGCCCCAAGGACTCACCCTGCACCCTGGAAATCAAGTCCACTGAACCAGGGGACTCAGCTCTGTATATGTGTGCCAGTAGTGAAGCCACAGTGCTGAATGTTAGATTTTCTTAGAACACAAACGCATCATGGATGAAGCTCAGGAAATACGTGGTGTGTTAGGGAGGTGGGAACTAACAGAATTGCAGTGCAGAGGAGCACAAACCAGAAAAGGGAGAATTTGTAGACA
This sequence comes from Lutra lutra, assembly GCF_902655055.1. Taxonomy (NCBI): domain Eukaryota; kingdom Metazoa; phylum Chordata; class Mammalia; order Carnivora; family Mustelidae; genus Lutra; species Lutra lutra. Next base: position 96,658,139 of record NC_062288.1, read on the forward strand.
GCAACTTCAGGTGAGCAGAAAGGGATGTTAAAAACAACTGATGGGGAAAGAAATCCAAGAAAGGGGAAGGAAGGTGTAAAGGAGGCTCAGGTTCCCCACTTTGCAAGATATCTAGCAAAGGAAAGAAGGAGAGATTGACCCAGGGTGTCTTTTTTCCCCATGAATCTGATGGATGTGTAACAATCTTTATGAAAATATGTAATGCTATGCTTTCACCTGGCAAAGCTGTACTTTTGGGAGTAAGGATAATGGGCAGGTCACCTGTCTTTCATGCAGACCCTGACCATCTGGGACAGCACATTTCTTTGAACCAGACCCAGAGACTTCCTAGGGTTTTGTGACTGCTTCTCATAGCTTCCCCTGCCCTAGAAACTTGGTGGGAAATTCAGCAACCCCCTCCCTCCAGAATACTACAGTCATGCAACTTTTAAAAGCAACTTTATTGGTACATAACATACAAGTTGATGGAAATAAGCCAAGAGTTAAGAATAACGAAAGGGAGTGTTTTCCCTGCAGCACATGAATTGAAATGGAGATAGGGCGTTGCAGCCTGCTGGTCTGGTGGGAGAGCTCTTCTCGCTCCTCCCCTGGCCATTTCCTCAGGCCCTTGGTCCTGCAACCTAGGGTCATCCTTTGTCCTCATCCTCCTACCTGATCAGTTCAGTGTTCTTAGCTTTCAGTATCCAGATCAGCAATCTCTTTCTTTTGAACGGATCGTTTAGACTACTTACTTTTAAGATATATAAAATAACTAAATAATACTTAGTTATAATTAAATACACTTAATATGTAATATATAATAATATTTAATATAATTAAGTAACATAATTGAATAATATTTAGGCAAAAATGTGACGTTTGCTCTTGTTTCCTCTTTCTTCTCTTTGCCATATTTCCTCTTTCCCCATCTAGGTAAATGTTTTTATTATTATCCTTTTTGTGCTTGTTTTGAAAATATATAAATCATCCCAGATGAAGAAATACCTCATTAGAGGCAGAATGGAAGAATGCGGAATCTTTGCAATATGGGAAAAGACGTTTAACAGTATAAACTTGTTCATTGTTTACTCCTTTGAGCTATCTCTGAAACAGGACACTGCTTAAAAATGCATGCACTGAGGATCTTGAATCCACTAGAATGGTCTAAATTCTGTCAACCAGAAGAGTGTATGTATATTACCATCCGCTGGGATCTGAAGTGTCTCAGAATTCAAAACACTTGCTATCGTAAGAGGTTATTTTTTAAGGTATGTGCTGTGTAGATCTTTTTGCTATTCCATTTTGGAGATGTTATTTCTGATTGCATGGTTCCTAACATTAAGTCTCACTCTTTCACACAAGAAAGTATATCTCTATCATGTTGCATCCCTGTCATTTTCTATTCCAATAATGCCCTCAAGATCACATATACACTGAGGGGTCTGGGAGGCTCAGTTGGTTAAGCATCAGACTCATGATCTTAGCTCAAGTCTTGATGTCAGGGTTGTGAGTTCGAGCTCTATGTTGGGCTCCATGCTGAGTGTGGAGCCTATTTTAAAAAAAGAAGAAGAAGAAGATGTAAAAGAATCACATATACATCATGGTAATAAAGAGGAGGAGGAGGAAGGTAACTGATTTGAAGACAGCACATGGAAAGGAAGATTATAGAAATTGTATCACATTCACAGGAGTAGAATACAATATAGTACGTACCTACCTGTTACGGTCAAATTTAGATCTGTAAATCAGTCTAAAGAAGGGGGTTATGTCTTTCTTTCTTCCTTTCTCTCTTTTTTTTCTGTATTTCTTTTTTTTTTTTTTAAATCAGAACACTTTTGACAAATCTGAGATTGCACATGTGGGCCAACTATTTCTGGGAATATATGAACTTCCTCCTACTTCCTTCCATGGATTCCAGCATAAAACATATTCTCTTTTATTTATTTTTTTTTAAGATTTTTTTTATTTATTTGACACAGAGAGAGATCACAAGTAGGCAGAGAGGCAGGCTGGGGTGTGGGGGTGGTGGGAAGCAGGCTCCCCGCTGAGCAGAGAGCCCGATGTGGGGCTCAATCCCAGGACCCTGAGATCATGACCTGAGCTGAAGGCAGAGGCTTAACCCACTGAGCCACCCAGGCGCCCCGCATATTCTCTTTTAAAACAGTCATTCTAACTTGTGACCCATGGACCCCCAAGGGGTGCATAGATAGAATTCAGGGAATCTGAATTTGAATGGGAAAAATATATCTTTATTTTCACTAATCTCTAACTAAAATATGTTCCTTAGTTCACAAGAGATACAGTGAATAAACCACAGCAGTGTTAGCAGTACCTGTGACAAAGGCAATTATAGGGTAGAAATCACATATATGTGCATATATGACAGTTGATATGAAAGTCATAGGTATTTTCATGCCTCATTACATAGAATAGATATTTTCACTGTCATCACTACTCTGAATTCATGGTAGTTTTCAAAATCACTGGGATATATTTTATTTAGTGAATTTTAAAGATTTCATATGTTACTATATTATACGTTAATATATCATAATATATATGATAATATATCATAAGTTTCTTTTGAAATATTTTGATAACTGCATTTCAAAATATTGTTTTCCTCTGTAATACAATGTATTCCATTTCATGGGTTTAAAACATTTTCTGAGAAAGTGTTCTTAGGGTACACTAGATCGCCGAAGGGGTCCGTGTACCAAAAAGGTTAGGAGCCTTTGTGTGAGGAATATAATCCTTTGCAGATGTGATTGAGAAGCTGAAACCTACACCCAGCCATTGGAAGCAACATGCTGGCGAGCATTCTTCCTCTGAGTTCTGCTTATAGTTTTGCACATTGTGATGGTCCTAATTCTAAATCATTACATCATTGGCCTTCCCCTTCTCTCCCTTTCCCCCTCTCTCCTCTCCCTCCCTTTCTCTGACTCACACATGCATGCACGTGCTGGCGCGCGCACACACACCCACACCCACACCCACATCTTTCTCCCAAGAGGGGGCAGCAATAGTTTCTAAGCCACCACATTCAAACCAAAAGTTTCATCATCAAAGTGTCTTTTATTACAGATGACCTGAGAACATAAAAATAAAGCAAACATTTATCTATCAAAATAACAGCATTTTTAAAAATCCAAAACTCAAGAAGAAACTGTGCTATGCAATGAATTTACACTCATTGGATAAATTTCAACTCAATATGGGAAAATTACATGTTAGTTAGCTAGCACAATTCTGTGTCAGTAAAGATCTGATTTTCTTTGACATATTAACTCCATAAATCCCAAGGATTAGAATACCAGGTCCAGAAAATAATAATAGCAAACAAAAATATGGTACTTACACTGTGTGAACAACAGTTCTAAATTCCTTTTTCATATCAAGTTCACAACTTTTGAAGTAGATACTCATACCCATTTTACCAATGAGAAAGTCAAGTCAAAGAGAAGTTAAGAGACTTGCCCACATTTAGGTAGCTGCTAGATGTCAGGACCAGGGCTCAAGCCCAGACTTTAATCCACTGCCACGGGGGGAGGGAGGAATTAGGACCCTTTGCTGTTGCTGAAATCACTCGAGGAGGCCCTGCTGCCTCTGTAATATATCATTTATAATAAACACGGAAGATTGAGAATTGACTCTATTTTATAACAACAAAACATATGAACATGTTCCTGTATTTGAAACAGTATTGGTGGGAACAGAGCAATTGATGGAAAGAAATAGACTCTGAAAATTGTAGGCAATTCTTTTCCTCACTCTCATCACAGCAAGTGCCCAAGCTACAGAGCATACTGAGTGTGACTCTGACCAGGAAACGGGGAATCTGGTCTTCTCACCATGGGGAACTTGTCCAGTTAGAAGGGATATAAAGAGTTGTGTACATAGGAGAGAAGACAGGTGACATGATCTCTCCGAGGCTTAGTATCCCCACCTGCAAAATGAGCTGTGACAGTCATCTTATAGCTGTGACAACGTCCACAGACTGAGGCAGGGGGAGCCCTACATCCTACTCCCTTCCCTTGGCCTGTCTCAGAGTCTGTGTCTAGACCTTCACAAAAGCTCTGTCTCTGCCATGAGCAGCTGGGCCCTCTGCTATGTGGCCCTTTGTCTCCTGGGAACAGGTGAGTCCAACACCCAGTCAGTAAATTCCTGTCCTGGGTGTGCAGACCCTCACTCTGATAACTTCTTACAACAGCATTGGGCTGCCTTCTGGATGTTATCCCCAGCCTTTGTATCCTTTCCCCCTCAGGACCCACGCACGCTGAAATCTACCAGATGCCCGCATTCCTGCTCACTAGGGCTGGTCAGGCCGTGACTCTGGAGTGTAAACAGAACTTGAGGTACAATGATGCCATGTACTGGTACTGGCAGGACCCAGGGCAAAGTCTGAGGCTGATTTACTACTTAACTGTTGAGAAAGACGTTCAGAGAGGAGACATAACTGAAGGCTACAATGTTTCCTGAGAGGAGAAGGGGCAGTTTCCTCTCTCTATGAACTTGGCCCACACCAACCAGACAGGCGTGTACCTCTGTTCTGGTAGCGCTCCACAGTGGAGCACAGCCACTCACCACCTCCACACAAACCCACTCTAGTCCTTCGCCGCACACCCCCCCGCCCCACCCTCTGTTCTCATCTTTTTTAAATGCACCTTCCCTGCACTCTTCAGATTTTTTTTTAAATTTTTTTAAGATTTTATTTATTTATTTGTCAGAAAGAGAGAGAGAGAGAGAGAAAGCACACAAGCAGGCAGAGAGGCAGGCAGAGGCGGAGAGAGAGGCAGGCTCCCCGCTGAGCAAAGATCCCGATGTGGGACTCCATCCCAAGACTCTGGGATCATGACCTGAGCCGAAGGCAGCGGCTTAACCCACTGAGCCACCCAGGCGTCCCCACTCTTCGGATTCTTAATAAAGCACTAGGAGAGCAGACCTAGGGGATACACTGTGCTACTTGCGTTTCCATTCTTTTAATCCTTTTATATTTATCTGTATCTTTTTTTTTTTTTGAGATGTTACTGTGTCCTGTCGCCTTTCCTAATGCAAAGTATATAAAACTGAATAGAAACATATCCTTTCTCCAAGAAGCTAACAGTCTAGTAAGAGAGTCATTAGAAGAGAGTAGGATAGAATAGGAGGGGGAGCGCTGGGGTCAGGAGATCTGGAGAAAAAAACATGAGATTTCAAAGACTCTGGAGTTATTTGTTCAAGTGCTCATTTTATTGGCGTGTTATCAAATTATTGCATATATATTTGATATCAGTGTTTTAATGTGGAGAAAACCACCTCATTGAACAATTGGATAAGGAAGGAGAAACCTAAGGAGAGATACACACTAAGCTGTTGAGATGACTTCCCTGGAGTGGGGGTGGGAGGAAGGAAGAAGAAAGTAAGCAAAAATAGATCACCAAAAAAGAAGTGTACTACTTAAAATAAAGGTTGATTGGAAAATCAGAAAAGAAAAGGAGAGGCTAACTAGCTAAACCATACCAGAATTGCCAAGAAGGTAAAATATTCTGTAAAAAGCAGTGGCTAGCCTGAGAATCACAAAAACAACCATAACAAAAAGGATCTGTATTATTTGAAAGGATAATTAGATAATCATCCAAAGCAATGCCCAGTCCTGAGTTAGAAACTGAATCCATGTTAAAGGATCTTTTTCAAACAGCTGCTAAACTTGGAATAAAAACTGGGTAGTATAAAATGAAAAACGCAATGATAGGAAAAGACATGAAAATTGTATTAAGTTAGTAAGTTATAAAACAGCATTTTACAGAATGAGATAGATTTCATCAAAGAAGATGTGTCTATGTACACATATACACAGAGAGGGTGAAAGGAAAGATCTGGAAAGAATGCCACTGAGGTGTTAACAGGCCTCATCTTTGGCAGTCATGCGGTATTTTATCTTTTATTGCATAACTTCCTAAAAAATAAGTATGGTTTCTGTTGGTAAAACTAGATAGAAAATGTTTTTAAAATGAATATTTCTAAATAAATAAAATACAAAGTATCTGTATTTACTGAGCTGGGATAAAAGCTTTCTTTCTGATGCCAGAGGAGTTTTTGGAAAATGAAGCAGTTACATGATGATTATGAGTCTGCAAAGTGATCACATCACATTGCTGGTGGGATCTGGGGAAGCCTCATCCTTTTGCTGTTTTGATGCCACTATGGGCGCAGGGCTCCTCTGCTCTGTAGCCCTTTGTCTCCTGAGAGCCAGTGAGTTCTGAGCACAAAAGTGATTAAGTTTTAGCATGTAGGTGAGGTTCAGTGGGTTTGAGTCTGGAGCCGATGGCCAAGAAAGATTTCTTGAGACATTTTTGGTGCAAAATGGTGGTTTATTAAAGCACGGGGACTGGGGCGCCGGGATGGCTCAGTGGGTTAAAGCCTCTGCCTTTGGCTCAGGTCATGATCTCAGGGTCCTGGGATAGAGCCCCGCATCTGGCTCTCTGCTCAGCGGAGCCTGCTTCTCTCTCTCTCTCTGCCTACTTGTGATCTCTGTCTGTCAAATAAATAAATAAAATCTTAAAAAACAAAACAAAACACGGGGACAGGACCCATGAGCAGTAAAGAGCTGCTGTCTGAGGTCGTGAGGGGTGGCAGGTAATGTACGATGGGGTTGGGGGAGGTAAAGAAAAAGGGAGGTTTCGATAGAACTTTCTATGATAAAGAGGTCCTACAAGATACCTGAGGCCTTGTGGCCTTGCCACTGTCACGTTAAGGTTGTTTTTCCCCTCTTGCAAGGTATTTAACAGAAGACGGGAGATTCCTGGAAGAATGTCACACAAGTCCCATCCTGGAGTGGGGGGGAGGGGGAAGGTTGCAGGATGTCCGCTTTTGCTTGTTCCTCAGCCAGCCTTCTGTTCCTTCATCAAAAGAAAAATCCTGTTTGAGGTCTGTCCACTCCCAGTCCCAAGCTCTTCCGTTATCAGGGTTCCTCCTGGGCTTTATCAACAGCTTCTGTGTCCTCTTATAGGTTCTACTGATGCCAAAGTCACGCAGACTCCAGGACATCTGGTCAAAGGCAAAAGCCAGAAGGCAAGGATGGATGGCATCCCGGAAAAGGGACATACTTTTGTTTACTGGTATCAAGACCCAGAAAAAGAGTGGCAGTTTTTTATTTATTTTCAGAACGATCAAGTTCTTGATCAAATCAACTCACTCAAGGAGCGATTCTCAGCTAAATGGCCCCCAAACTCACCCTGCAGTCTGGAAATTCAGTCCTCTGAACCAGAAGACTTGGCGTTAACTTCTGTGCCAGCAGCTAATCCACGGCGCTGAAGAGGGGGTTCCTCTTGGTGGACCCAACGCAGACAGCAGGGGGTGTGTTCCGTTGGACCGAAGTGCAAGTTAACTGGAGGTAGCTTAAGTTACGGTGGATTGAACACCAGGCTACAGGCTGTTCAGTCCCCATGAAGGAGTGAAACACCACTTCTCCCGGGTATGGAATGACTGCCTCTCCAGTTTTCATTTTATTCTTATTTTGTCCACTTTTGTGTTTTTCTCTCCCAGTGTTTTTTTTCTTCCTCTTTTCTTCCAGTCCTCATGGTGATGGCAAGACAGTAACTAAAGGTCACGGATTCAGCTGCCATAATTTCACCACACTGATAAGGACCAGCTCAGCTCTTCCTAAACCTGGGGTTAAATCCAGGAGAAATAGTAGCCTCTTCATGACCCAGCCATGAGCCTTTTCCTAGAGAATTCAACCCTTACCATGTATGTCTGCACATAGGTATTTCAAATCATATAATTTTACTTTATCATGCATGCAATTCCTTCTAGATTTTCCCACGTAGCTCAAGTGAGTGAAATGCTTCATTTTTCAGTATGTGTCTGTAGTCTGTCATTTCTAAGTGACACACAGTGCTCCGTGCCTGGTTCTCCAGAAATAAACCCAATTTTCCTCCAATTTCATACCAGCTCTGAGTATGCTTGTACATATCCCTTTCTGGACCTGTATAATGATTTTATAGGATTGTAGGCCCAGAATCATGACTGCTGATACATGGAGTACCGTTTGTATATGTTCTTTTACGTATCTAGATACCACCAGTGGGCTCCTCAGAATTGCTGTATGAGTCTCAAATCTCACCTAAAAGTGCATAAAGCTTCTCACGTCCCCTTAACCTCTTATGGTGTCAATCCAGTTTCCAGATTGTTGCCAGTCTAGAAGTGTAAAGAGATTCCAATCTCTACCATGCCATTTCTCCTAGATCACCATCAGTGTTTACCCTAATGATGCAGATGACAATTTAAGAAAAATAAATAAAATAAAAATAAAATAAAATAAAATGAAAATAAATAAAACCAATGATTTAATAGGAGGAGAGAGAGTTTACTTTATACTCCTATACTATCTATCTATAGATATCTATCTATCTATACTATACTATCAGCGGCAACAATCTAGAAAGCTGGAAAATGGTTTCTCCTTCCCTCCCTCTACCATTTGCATTTTTTTTTCTGATCGCTAAGGTTTAAGTATTTCTTCATTAGATGTTGGTCCTGGATTTCTGTTCTCAAAATGGTCTATTTGTATCCTTAGGCCATTTCTCTAGTAAGAGTTCTGCATTCTTCTCAATGATTTGTAAGAATTTCTAATATATACTACTAGATATCCATCCCTTTTTTATTTTAGAATAAAATTGAAATACCACCTTCGTATATGGTGCATCCCCACCCCAAACTTCAAAGAACCAGTAGATATGGAGAGAAACAAGTGGTCTCTTCTGGACAGGTGCCTGTTACATCCATTACATGAATGACATCTCTATTTTCTCAGTCCTGGTCCCCTGGACATCCAGAGTGCTGTCCTCTGCATTATTACTCGTATCCTTACGTATCGCAGAAACATTTCCAACCACTGCTATGCCCCCAGACTACTTATCACCCATCAACCACCTCCTTTCATCCAGAAATGCTGAGAAAATTTTTCACTCCATTCAACTGTGCTTTTGATCCCTGGAGTAAACCAAATTAATTTTCTCCCTCTTTTTTTCTTTTTGTTTTTCCTAACTGGATTCTGCTGGCTGGTTACAGGATGGAGCAGTAAGAATCCACACATTTTTCTTGAAGACTTACTGTTTGCCCTCTTATTTTCTATTTTAGGCCAAATGCCATCTAGCAAATCACCGATTTAATTCAGCTCTTGATATGACAGCTGATTCATATTAATTCTACCATTTTAATTCACTGAGACATAAAAGGATTGGAAAATTTTTCATTGCATTACATGGCATTTTAGTCTCTGGGGAAAAAGAAAAGAGTAAAAAGAGAGCCATGAAAAACATATTTCAAGGAATGTGTGTAGTTATGGCAAATAGTTTTTTTTTTTTACAAAAAAATATGAGAATGCTACATGCTATGTAGGGAGAGATTATTCATTGGACAAATTAAAACAAATTCCTGAGGAATAATTTGGGGAAACAAATTTTAAAAGATACTCAGAAAACTATCAATACTTACTATAAAGATGGAGATGCTAACTTAAGAAAAGAATCGAACCAATAATTTAACAGGGAATGAGAAGATATGAGTAGAAAAAATTCATGTAAATTTGGAAAAAAATAATACTTGTGAAAAAGTGTTTAAGAACAGTTAAAAAATGAATTATGTTATCCAGTTTGATAAAGAGCCCTGTCAGAAGGTTACTCTTATAAACTACTTATGATAGTGTCAGCTTGACAATGAGGATTAGAACCTTAAAAGTCCAATAAAGATCATCATAATTATATAATTATAATAAGCATAATAGGAATTTGGAGGCACCTGGGGGGCTCAGTCGGTTAAGCGTCTGCCTTTGTCTCAGGTCATGATCTGGGGGTCCTGAGATCAAGCCCCAAATCGGGCTCCCTGCTCAGGAAGTCTGCTGCTTCATCTACCCTTCACCCTGGTTGTGCTCTCTCCCCGCTCTCTCTCTCAAATAAATAAAATCTTTTTAAAAAATAACAGGCATTTGGCTTCAAGTCAAATGGAAGTTGTTATCGTATTTGCCTACATGTATAAGCCATTGTAAAGTCTGATAGAAGTTTTTAAGGCAGCAGTTCTCAGGCATTAGACAGCAGGCAGTAGAGGGTTGAGGAAAGGGGCTTCACGTTTGCTCCGGGTCCCTTCCTTAGAACTGCTTCTGGACTGTAGCACGGGAGTCTTGCACAGAGCAAGTGGCTTTGATGCGGCAGGAAGAGAGCAGAGGTCAGGGTTGTGCAAGTGGCTGTTGTTTGTAGGGGAAGTTTCTGGAGAGAAGGAAACTGTGCAGAAAATTGTTCCCAATATGGCACGGGGGTCAAACACTGAACAGCAGACACATATAGAGCCTCCTGAAGACTGACAGCAGGAATGGACATTCTGGTGGCCACACAGTCCTGAAGGACATATGAATCCTGACCAGCCAGAGTGGAGAGAGGTTGCTGAAGCCCCTGGGAAAATACACTTGGCACCCCAAGGCAGGGGTGGGGGGAGGGGGGAATCACACCTCAGTCCTAGAATTAGAGCCACTCTACAAGTGTCCTACCAAAATTCCACAAGCTTCCAAGGGATCTGGCTGATCAAACAGTAAGTTAACTGTCTTTTAGAGAAAACTATCACAGCATTCTATAAATAAAAGCAGGAAGAAAGAAAGAAAGAAAGAAGAAAAGAAAGAAAAAGGAAGGAAGGGAGGGATGGATTCACAAAGGGAAATTTTTAAAAAAAATATTAAAAATGGAAAGATTTATCATGTTTATGGATTGGAAATTTCAAGGCATTAAGATAGCAGTTTTCTTGACAAATAATGTTGGAATAACTAGATGATCATGTGAAAAGAAACATATTTTACTGATTACCTCATACTGTAAACAAAAGTCAATTTGAGATGGGTCATAGACCTAAGTATAAAAGCTATAATTACAACTCTTCTAGAAGAAAACAGGAAAACATCTTTGTGAGTTTTTCTTATGACACAGAAAGCACTAACCAGTACTAGAACTCTTGTGTGCCTGAGGACATGCATTACACAGATCAATGACTCACAAATGAGATGACAGGTTTGTGTTGCTGGGATCGCATCCATGAACACACAGCACACAGGGAAAACCAGGGTTTGGGGGGAGACTGGGCAGTCTGTGTTCTGCCTGTGGTGGGGGATGCATCAGAGGAATGGGTTGTAAACAAGATTTGGGAAAAATAAAATAAGACAAAATCAGAGAGGGAGACAAACCATAAGAGACTCCTCCCTCCAGGAAATAAACTGAGGATTGGTGGAGGGGAGGGAGGGTAGGAAGATGGGGTAACTGGGTGATGGGCATTAAGGAGGACATGTGATGTAATGAGCAATGTTCTTATATGCAACTTACGGATCACTAAACTCTACCTCTGAAACTAATAATATGCTATACGGCAATCTATTGAATTTAAGTAAAATAAAATTTAAAAAGAAGATTTGAGTGATAAGGCACAAGCCATCCCAGAGGAGGGGGAATACTGGTCCATGCCATCAAGGACTCTCTGGGTTGTCCAGAATCGGAGTGTCTCTCTCAATTCCATGCCCATCCAACTATGTGTCTCCTCCGTTGCTTCCTCGGATAATGGTCACTCAGTCCTCCTTCGGTATAGATTCTGCTCCCAGGATGATGTATGCTTCTCCTGCCCTTGCTGTGCACCTACAGACTTATACGGTAGGACTCCACTGGACCTTGGTAGAGGACACCCCTGATAATAGTTCATATTCACCTCCCAACTCTCTCTTCCACTCCAGTCACTGCCTACAGCAGGGGGCAGCAAAACAGCATGTTTGCGTTAAGAACTGCAAATGAAGGATAAACTCAGATGGCAATCTACCTTATAATTATCCTGTTTGTATTAATTAAGCCCCTGAATAAGCAGTTTACTGGGGGGAAAAAAAAATCCCAGTTTCTACTGGTGGGATTAATGAACCATTCTGTCCAGAAAGAGAGAAGGGAGAGTTACACTGGAATGTCATACAGAATGTATACACTGGCTGTGAAATGTGCCAAAATAAAGCAATGAGTGTGCAAAATAACACGAGGGGGAGAGAGAGAGAAAAAGGGAGAGAAATAGTGCAGAATAAACAAGAGAGGCCATGAGTTGGTAATTATTGGAGCCAGGTCATGTGAGGACATGGAGGCTCATTATATTACTACATCTACTTTATATATGCTGTAAATTTTCCCAATCAAAAGAAAAACTCTTAAAAAGAAGACTTTCCCAAAGAGATCTATGGCTGGATTGATTAGTGTAGGATATTCAAGGATGAGGAAGAGGCAGGACAAGCACAGACCTGGAGGGCAAAGTGGACAGATTTATGATACCAATGTTTCATACTATCTTTGTGGTTGTCCTGTATTTGTCCTTTGTTACATTGAAATACTGAAGACTTTTCCTCCTAAAATCAGCAACAATTTATGTTATACTAAAATCACCTCTTTAATGAACAAGTTCCGATTCATTCAAAATAGGAAAGAAAATATTAAGTATTTCATTAAGAGACTGTATTCTGAATGAAACTTTTTCATTACCCACATTAAGAGAATACCTTCCTACAATTAGCCTGTACTTTCGGTAAAGATCTGCACCCAGGAAACATTGACCAGAAAAGCAATGTCCATTAAAGAACAATAGAAATTTGGAACAAAGGTAGTAGTGCTGGTCCCTTAGGAAAAGACAAAACAAAACAAAACTCTCGAACTTGAAGGTGAATAGATTGAAATTTCATGACCTGAGTTAGGAAAAAAAAGGAATCAATGAAGAAAAAAGAGAAATGTTACAGTGGCACAATCTTCCATGGGGACTAGTTTCCCTGTATTTGAAAGGATTCTGAATTTACTGCCTAGCTTATTTTACTGGGGCGAGGGTGTGGCCTTGAAGGATGTAATAGGTAAGATGCGGGAAGAGGAAGAGAGACTGCTGTCCGGTGGGTGGCAGAGAAGAACCAGGAGAGGAGGGAGTTGAAGAGTCTGCATCTTTGGCAGGATGCACGGTAACTAAACCAAGGCACTGTCTGCCTGAGTAAAGAGGGAGTGAAGGTTAGGCTCTGGGGGAAAAGGGGTGTGGGTGTATCTTTCTCGGAGCCTTGGTACACTGTAATGGACAACGTCACTGACCAAGTATTTCCCATTTCCTATTTCTATGCCCTGTTTCCCCAGTGCTCAGAGTTGGAAGCCTCTACCCTGCCTTTCCCTACCATGGGCTTCTTGCTCCTCTGCTGTGTGGCCTTTTGTCTCTTGAGAACAGGTGAGTTTGGGAAACATGGGGAAGCCTTGCCTTGAAATTTTCCTGGTCCTGGCTGAAGCTTCTCCCTTGAGCCTGTGGCAAGAGGACCCGTCCTAGGCTCTGTCTACAGTTTCTGTCTTGTTTCCCAACAGGCTCCATGGATGCTGGCATTACCCAGACCCCAAGGCATGGGATTATAAAGACAGGAAAGAGCATTTTACTTAAGTGTTCTCAGACTAAGAGTCATAACTATATGTACTAGTATCGACAAGACCCAGGACTGGGGCTACGGCTGATCTACTACTCCTACGTCAGTGATATTAATGAAGGAGCGGTCTCCAGTGGGTACAAGGCCTCTCGAGAGGGGCTGGCAAAATTCTCCCTGTTCCTAGGGGCTGCCGTCCCCAACCAAACAGCTCTCTACTTCTGTGCCAGCAGTGATTAACACAGTGCTTTTTGGCCACCTGCTCTCCATACAGAAAGACAGGTACATTTGCTCAGATAGGCACAGAAGGCTTCCTCCATGTGGGACATGGGGATCCTTAGGGGTCTGAATAGTTCTACGCTGTGTGAGTCTCCGTCTGAGCTTAGGGCTATGTAGGGTCGATGCCCCCAGGCCATGTGGTGACTGAAACCACAGGTTGGACTGAACCGATCTTCTCGGTTGATTGACACTCTTTCTCTCTTCTAATGGGGCTAACCCACTAGTGTCCTTCTAGGAGAATGAACCTGACATTTGGCAATACCACCTGGTTTTCAATACGAACATTTCTTAGGAGCTCTGATACAATGTGGTTTTTCAGGGTTCTTTTGCCTCTGTCTGCCACCCACTTTGCAATGTACTCCACTCCATTCTGGTCTTATCGACAGTCCCTTTATCCTGCTGTCCCCTTCTCAGTCCTGGTTCCTCCAAGCATCAGGCACTGTTCAGCTCTGAATTCGGGTGCCTTTCTACCAGGAACAAACTGACTACCTTGTTTCCTAAAACCTCATCCTAAGTAAATTTTTTTTGTTTTATTTTTAAGATTTTATTTATTTATTTGAGAGAGACCATGAGAGAGAGCATGAGAGGGGAGAGGTCAGAGGGAGAAGAAGACTCCCCACGGAGCTGGGAGCCCGACACAGGACTCGATCCCAGGACTCTGGGATCATGACCTGAGCCGAAGGCAGTTGCCCAACCAACTGAGCCACCCAGGCAACCCTAAGTAAATTTTTTTTTAAAGATTTTATTTATTTGACAGACAGATCACAAGTAGGCAGAGAAGCAGGCAGAAGTGGGGGGGGAGCAGGCTCCCTGCTGAGCAGAGAGCCCAATGTGGGACTCAATCCCAAGAACCTGAGATCATGACCTGAGCTGAAGGCAGAGGCTTAACCCACTGAGCCCCCAGGTGCCCCAGTAAATTTAATTAGTATTTAAATCTGACTCAGAAGATGAAGTTTATCCAGTACTAGAGATTATGATCTATAAAAGTTACCTTTCATCTACTGCCCCACACTCGGATCTCTGCTGAGAATAATCTTAACCTGCAGGAGCAGAGAGACTGTGTCATACCTGGATGTACTGGATTTAAAAAAAAAAAAATGCCAATTGCCTGCTCCCCAGCATGGAGCCAAAGCTCAGAGCTTGGAGATTCCTCTTTCACTTGAGGCGTGGGAATAAGCCCCTCATTCCCCTGCAGAGAGGACCCTCCTGGGAGGCACAAAAATACTCAATCAAGGGCTGCCATAGCCTGATGTAAAACCTGCCTAAGAGTCAAACTGAAGGCTTTCTTATGTGCTTTGTCTTTGTACCCCATGGGCCTCAATTATTTCAACAAAAGAATCCATGATGCGGTGACAGTTCACCCAAAGAATGCAACTTATTTCATTTTCTACCTGTTCTGATCTGAAAAGAATGTCACACTTTTAATCTCCTGTATGAGTTCTATCTCATCTTTCCCTTTAAAAAGTCGGTTTTCTAGACTTTTGCTCCCTGCTTTCTATGCACACTTCACCAAAGTCTCATCTGTAATAATCATTCTTCTGTCATAAGCTATTAATCGTTCTCTTTAATTATTTGTTGGACATTTCCAGTAGATTTTTCTGGACTTTCCTTCTACCTTATTTTTCCCCTTAGTATAAATATTCTTCCTTAATCTTTCCATCCATGATCACAACAATTTCTTTCATGAGTTCCAAACTGGTAGATTCACCTGTCTCCTAGACACTTCCAGCTGGATGCTCTACAGTTCAAATTCAAGTGATTTATTGCCGAATTTATTGTCCCCTAACCCTGAATGTACCCCTCTGGCCCATACACAGTATCTCTTCTCAGTGACTGAAACCATCATTCTAGATTCCTCTTTCCGTAAGCCCTCACGTTAAGTCCATTTGCAAATCGATTACTTCTAAGGTACAAATGCAATCTGAAGGGGCACCGGTACCCCAATGTTCATAGCAGCAATGTTCACAATGGCCAGACTATGGAAAGAGCTAAGATGTCCATTGACAGATGAATGGATAAAGAAGATGTGATTCATATATACAATGGAATATTACTCAGCCATCAAAAAGGATGAATACTTACCATTTACATCAACATGGATGGAACTGGAGGGTATTATGCTGAGTGAAATAAGTCAATCAGAGAGAGACAATTATCATATGGTTTTGCTCATATGTGAAATATAAGAAACGGCACAGAGGATCATAGGGGAAAGAAGGAAAAACTGAACAGGAAATAATCTGAGATGGAGACAAACCATGAGAGACTCTTAACTCTAGGAAACAAACTAAGGGCTGCTGGAGAGGTGCAGGGGGGCATGGGGTAACTGGGTGATGGGCATTAAAGAGGGCACATGATGTGAAGAGCACTCAGTTATATGCCACTGATGAATTATTGAACTCTGCATATAAAACCAATGATGTACTATATGTTGGCTAACTGAACTTAAATAAAAGAAAAAAAAATCTATTATTTCCATATACCATATTTCCATAGGTTTGGTTTTCTAGGAAGCCAACTTCTCAGGGGAGATTAGTGTTCAGTGTGTTATTAGAAAGTGTCATTTTCAGCCAACATGGGTAGAATGGAAAGAAACAAGAAGGAGAGGCTGAGAAAGAAGCTGGGCTGTCCTACAGCCTGAACAAAAGCCCTCGCTGAGCCACGGGGAGCCTCGAAGCCATGATGGCCTTTAGAACGACCCAAAGTTGAGGTGAAGAGACTAGCTTTTATATAAACTTTCCTTGCAACCATGCCAGTGTGATGGGTCGCCCTGAGAAAGGGCGTACCTTGGAAGGTGGTGATGGGTAAAGAGACAGGGCAATTCACAAAGGGAGCTGTTGATCAGCAGCATTCCTAGCAGAAAGCGAAACTGTCCTTCTTGCCTGAAGGGAGATGTGGAGGACCCATCACAGTTTACAATACACGTGTTTATCTGATTCAACTGCTCCCTCCCTTCCCTTCCTTCTACTTTAAGGCAGACTCCCAACATCCATTCCCTAGAAAAAAATGCATTGCCTTTCTCATTGGTCTACTAGCCTCTTCCTTTATCTGCTTTACTTGGCCTTAGACATTGCCAGTAGCCAGAATGCATCTGGCATTCTTCACTTGGCACACAAAGCCCTTCGTGAACAGATCGCTGTCTAAAAATATGGCCAGATCTTCCAGGCTCCCTTCAGCCCTTCAGACTGTAGTTCAGCTGAATGTTTTATGTTTATGTTTCCCTGAATAGACCAAGCCAGCCTAGTTGCACAACTACAACTTTGCAAATGATTTTTCTCATTAGAAATGAGCTACTACTTCTTTGCTACCTAGCTTGCTCTTGCACAGGCTTCAATTCTTAGCTTAGAGATTAGCTTAACTATAAAGGCTTTTGTGGGGCACCTGGGTGGCTCAGTCAGTTAAGTGTCTGCCTTCGGCTCAGGTCAGGATCTTGGGATCCTGGGATCAATCACCTTGTCGGGTTCCCTGCTCAGCGGTAAGTCTGCTTCTCCCTCTGCCTCTCCTCCTCCCCCTTCACTCATGCTCTCTCTCTCTTTCCAATAAGTAGTCTAAAAACAAAAAATAAAAATAAATAAAGGCGTTCGTGACTCCCACAGACGGAAGACTCAATTCTTATTCATTCCAAATACTATAGTTATCGTATTCTTTACGAGGTCTTCTGGAGACTATATATTCTTTAATTTAAGAGTGATATCCCTCCAATTTTATATCCCTAGAACTGAGTATAATGTCTGACTTAGTAAAGGAAAGATGGAAGAAAGGAAGGAAGGGAAGGAGGAAAGGAAAAAATGCTTTTCAAGTAGTTCTTCAGGATTTTCTTCCAAGTAACATGTTTTCTGAGTTCTGGTGCATGTTTATTTAAGTCCTCCTCACCCCCCACCTACAAGTCCTTTTAAAAGAAAGAAAATATGTTTGGTTAGGCATAATTCTATAAGAAGACTAAGAACATTAGAAAATGAAAGAGGGTGTTTCACTGGACCAAACGTGTGGAGACATATGTAACGATTATTTTTGATAATTGCTGTGTCCTTAATTGTTGACATTGAGAAATTCTCAGCAGCTGCTCCAAACACTTTCCAACTATATCAGAAGGTGGCCATGTGTAAGTCATTCCTGCCCTGGCAACAAGGGCTGGAGAGTCATTCCTGCCTTCAAGCACCCCTTCATCTGAGTGGCACCCGAGCCTCTCATATCTCCTCCCAATCCAACATCCACCCCTTGGGTTCTTCCCTCTTCTTTAACCCCTTCTACCATGAGAATCAGGTTTTGCATCCAATTACTGCTGGGAACTGCTATCAGCTCATCATTCATCCTTAAATCTTCTCATACCTGGACCTATTTGGGGCTTCTCCCCTTCCTATTTCTTTAAAATTCATCAGAAAGACCCTTCTCAAATCTCTAAGTGTCTGTTCATCCTTTCCACATTTTTTTCAGCAGGGGGCAGTAAAATTTCATTATTATTTTTTCTTCTTGGATGCCACCTATTAAGGTAAGGCCAGCTTTCAAAGTTAGAACAAGGAACAAATGTCATTCCATTTTCACGATTAGCCTTGTCTTAAAGAAGTCTTAAATGAGACAAGAATATCTCAAAGTATGGCAAGACAAAATTGTTATATTCTTTTGGGACATAGGAAAGAGCAAGAGTGAGCAGGACCCTGCAGTTCTCATATATAAAATATATAAAAGTGATCTTCAAAGAGTGGAGCCAAACAGTCAAATCCAAACCCCCAGGTCAGCAGCAGCTCAGCAAGAATTTGACTGAACATCAACTGTGGATCCCAGCGAACCAGGGCAAAGGGAGCAGAGGAAGGGGGAAGGGATCCAGGGATTCATCTTTGTGATTCATGACTAAAGGAAGCTAAAGACTTCTGTTGAAAAGCAATAGAGGAGAGAGGGTAGGTTTTGGCTTGGAGGTTGTTTACTGTAGCAGCACCCAAAATATTTTAGGCAGCGTTACAGAAGTATGTATTGGAAAGAACCACAGGTTTTAATTTTCTATTCTGTCATGATTGATGGTGCAGTTAACAGAAAGATGAACTGAATGTAAAGGAGCCTAAGTTGATAAAGCTGGTGAAATCTGAACCCTGAGTTGATGAGAAACAAGACAGAAAAGGTGGCCTAATTATCATACAATAAGAACAATAACTTTTCTGAGAACTCAGCAAATGTGAGTTCCTGCCCTAAGCCCTTCACACACGTTATCTAAATGGGTTCCCCCATGTGATCCTCTCAACGTGGACTCTCAAGCCTGTCTGATGGAGCCACCCTGGTCACCGTGTCCTCCTTTTGAGCTCTTCTCTCACAGCTTTGCGGAGGAGCTTGTTCCAACTCAACCTTCAGGACCCACCTCAAACATCACTTCCTTTCCTAACCTTCCAGATTCGGTCAGATCTTCCTGTTACAGCCTTTTGAAGCTCTGCAGTCCTCATTTTCACAGCTTATAAAACAGCTGCAATTTAACGTGTGGCAAAAAGAGTAGAAGTTGAGTTAAAACAAATAAGCAAAGATCTAGCCTACTTTGGATGAGAGAAATAAACAAAAATATTAGTCCTTTAATGGGTAAAGGGATAGAGATGACCCTGTATCAACAGGATGGCTGTGGGGCCCACATAGTTTGCAGGGACTATGTTGTCACACAATGACTTCATCAAGAGCCCATCCCACTTCCCCAGAACTGGGAGACACCTTTCTGGCCCTAACTGTGCTATGGCTGTCAGGCTCCTCTGCTATGTGGCCCTTTACCTTCTGGAAGCAGGTAAGTCTTGGACACAGATTTCTCTAAAATTAGAAAGGAACACTTTCCCTTGTTCTGGTTCTGCACCTGGTTCCAACATCAAGGCCTCTGTTGTTAATTTTTGCCTCCTTTTCTCAGGCCTCGTGGATGCTGGTATCACCCAGACCCCGAAACACTGTGTTTCAGGGATAGGAAAGAAGATTGTTCTGGAATGCTCTCAAACTATGGGCTATGAGAACATGTACTGGTATCGCCAAGACCCAGGAAAGGCACTACAGTTGATCCATTATTCGTATGGTGTTAATACCACAGAGAAGGAAGAGCTCTCCTCTGGATCAACTGTCTCCAGATTAAAGAAGGAGCACTTTCCCCTGACCCTAGAGTCTGCCAGCCCCTCACAGACATCTCTGTACCTCTGTGCCAGCAGTGAATACACAGTGCCACACAGGCACCTACAGCCTGCATAAAAAGCGTAGTCACAAAGGTGAGGAAGCCCCACCTAACCTCATCAGAAACTACAAAAGCCACTGCGAATCTCCCCAGACTCCTCAGCTCTGAGAAGGCATTGTGCTCTGAGCAACAGTCTGGGTGCAAAACTGATCCTGGGTCTGTCTCTACCACACTGGGGAATGGCCCAGTCCATGATTGGGTACTGATTTCTACCCAGCAACTTTGTTCAGTCTAACTAGAGTTCATTAGTTCTGCAGATGGTTTCAAGAAACCAACCTTAAGCTCCACCATGGATTTCTATTTGATTGATTCCAAATTTGATCTTTATTATTCCTTCCTTATTCTTATTTTTTGTTCACTTTTTGCTTCTCTTTACAGTTTCTGAAGGTGGAAATTTAGATTAAAATGCAGACCTTTGTTTTTTTTTTCTCTCCTGTAGTCATTTAAGGCTATAAATAGCCCCTTAGTCCCTACTGCATTCCATGTGATTTGATATATTTCTGCCTTCATTTGGTTAAAAACATAATTTTCCTTGAGATTTCTTCTGTAATTCATAATTCACTTAAGAATATGTTGTCAAATTTGCAAGTATTGGGGCATTCCCCAAATTTCTTTCTGTTGTGTATTTTTAAATCATTTGATCAGAGAAGATACTTTGCATTTTCTCAGTCTTTTTATATATGCTGAAATTGTTTTATGGCACAATAGGTGGTCTATTTGGAAAACATTCTATGTTCCTGAAAACAATGCGTTCTGTTGTTGTAGAGTGTTCAAAAACCGTCAGTTAGGTCAACTTAGTTAATAGTGTTTTTCAAGTCTATTTACCCTGACTTGTTCTCTATCTAGTTGGTATGATCAGTTTTTGAAGGTGGACTATTGAAACCACTAAGTATATTTTGATATGTTCATTTCTTCTTTCATTCCTGTCTGTTTCTACTTTATGTATTTTGGAACTCTATTGGTTTGTGTCAGGAGATCCCCCCAGAGTGCTCTTCAGGCAAATGCTTTCTACACAAAAATGAACTAAATTTAGAGATTTGTGGAATGCCACCAAGTTTACCAATTACGCAAAATGGGAGTAAATGACTCATCGTGTGTGGGGGAGTGGCAACACGGCTGACTGCTGACTTTTCACCAGAAGTGATGGAGGTAAGGAGATAGTGTGGAATGCAGCAAGAAACAAACAAAAGTCACCAAGAATTCTATACCCAACAAAGCTATTCTTTAAAAATAAAGATGAAATAAAGACATTCCCAGATAAGCAAAAACTAAGAGATTTCATAGTTAGCAAACTTGCCTTACAGAAAAATATTAAAGTGATCAGCTTAAAAGAAAATGACACTGACGGTTCCTTGAATCCACAAGAAGAAATGAAAAGCATCTGAAAGAGTAAATATAAAAGGAATAATAGATAGATAGATAAACATAAAAGCAAAAGTTAATGAGATAGCAAATTTTGAAACAGTGAAACTAAGAAATAAATAAGCTAATTTCTTGGGAAAAACAGAAAATTGAGTGCCAACTAAAAGACAGAACAAATACACGAAGTAAGAAATGACAAGAGGAAATAGAGTACATTTTTTTCAAAACAGTATTTTATACAATTTTCTACAAGAACTTCCAAGCCTAAGTGGATCACATTTTTGGAAAATACAGTTTCACAAAACTGACTCTAATGCAGATAGAAAGTCTCAGCAGAACAATGTCTAATGGCTATAAGAGAAATACATGCACTGCCACCATTCCAGCAATCATCCCAGCAGCAATGAAACCGAAAGGTGGGAAGAGAGTTTATGGTGCATTTGACAGAATGTACATTCCCAGAATCACATTCCCTAAAATCATCTCCTTTACTGGAAGCAAACTGGTAGTCAAAGGAACAGAAAAAGCTAAAACAAAAATATGCTCACTTGGATGAAATAACTTGCTATAAACAGAAATGTTTACATGAAGACCAAGTTCTTCAGAATTCTCTCCTAATTCTCTCTAATTCTCTAATCCTAATTCTAATTCTCTAATCTCTCTAATCCTAATTCTAATTCTCCTAATTCTCTCCTAATCTCTCTCTCTCATAATAAGAGACCAACCTTGTTACAAGGTTGATTCCAAGTGTTTAAGTAAAAGGAATCACTTAAGACTTGCTGAATGCTAAAGGACATTTGTTCAGAGATAAGAAATAGGACAACTAAAGGACAGAACCTGGACATGGATAGCAAAGACCTATAGAAAAGAAATCCACCAAGAATTTAGAATTTAGAATTCAGAAAAAAGGGGGGGGGGGGCTTGAGTCAGCTACCTGCTAAAAGTATGTTCATGGTTTTTGACAAGAATAGAGAGATCTAGCCTAGGACACCTGAGAGTAAAGGATATTTTGCATTTCAGGCAGATGGGGGATGACATGCCAAGTGTGGTTTTAGATTTAGAAGTTAGAGTAAATTGAAAAATAATTCCTTCAAGAATAAGGCTCCCATCAAACTCTTAAAGGAGAGAGAGAAAGAATCTTCAAGAAATTCATTATTCGTTGTTGAAAATACAGGTTTTGGAATTAGACTTACGTGGTCACTTTCTAGTTTTGCCAAGTTATTAAACCTCTCTAAAGATAACTTCCTTGCCTATAAAATGGAATCAGTAATATATGGCTCCCAGAGGTTTCTTTAGTCAAGAAAATGTATGTAGATTGCCTAACAAAATCCCCAGCATAGAAATTAGACTCAGTAATAGATAATGGCATCAGTAACAGTAGTACTAGTGCAGTGCTACTAGTTAACCATTTTGAGAGCTACATGTTAAGGAGTGGTTACTATATACTAGGCATTGTTACAGCCACTTATCATTTTAACTCATTTGATCATCACCACTCCATCAGGTGCACACTTGGATTGGTACAAATCAGTGATAGTAAAACTGAAGCACTAAACAGTTCATTTACTTGCCTAAGATGAGAGTAAGCGGCAGAACCAGTGTTCAAATCCAGACAGTTTCCTTCTAGAGGCTCCATGTTGACTGCTAACCTAGTGGCAATAGTGGTTTTTAATAGTGGTTTTAAATGAAAAACTAAGTCTGACTCAGAAAGAATGCAAAGGGAGAGCATGTATAAACCCAAAAGGATTGTTTCCGGATTGCCCAGGGAAGTCAAGCCTAGCCGAGTAATGCTCTGTGAAGGGGAGGAGGGACTCCATTTCTGCAGGATCTGGGACTGTGGGTGTGCGCGGACCCCGTGACATCACAGGCAAACCTCCTACTGGCCGACAAGAGCTGGAAGAAGACCTGCTCCTTCTCCGGTCCTGCCTTGGGTATCAGGCCCCTCTGAAGACAGTGTTTTGTCTTCTGGCAGCAGGTGAGAACATAGAGCACACGGAACAGTCATATACTGGGATTTCTAGGCTCTAGCACAAGCCTTTTTATCCCCCCACTATCTACAACTTCTACACCCTTCTCCCACAGGTCACTTGGGTATTAGAGTAATCCAGAATCTAGATATAAAACAGAACGGGACAGGGGACAAGCTTTTGTTTGAATGTCTTTAGAGCTTTGTTCGTAACAGAATGTTCTGGTGTGACAAAGTCCCAGCGTTGGGGCGACCGCTGACCCACTTGCGCGTTTATTGCCGGCAGGACTGAAAAACTGTCCCTGATGTGAGGAGGCTTTCTTCAGGCCCTGGAGACACCTTCCCACTTGTACTAGCAGCTTATCTAGGGCGATCTACAGCCACATCCTCAGGTGGCCTAGAATTTGAGGAAAAAAGATCTTCCTAGGAATAATGTTACCTGGCAAAAAGCCACATCTATGACTTTTGAACTTCAGTTTGTCCGTGGCCACTCACATCTCACAATTTCCCAAAAATGCTTTTTCCCCCTCAAGCAAGCAGTTTTGAGAGCAATTACTAAATCACTCAAAGGCATCAGTAGCTACAAGTTCCTGCATAGTTATTTGCCCTCACCCAGTTCTATCTGGTGGAACCTCCGGTAAAAGGAGTTCCTACACCAGACCCAAATCACCTGCAAGCATGTTCTAGTCACCTCCCAGATTTTCCTGGGTTTGTGTATATTTAATGACTCCATTCTCTTCACCACACCTGTTCACTCCCTTACGAGGCAGCCCACAGAAAGAGAAGGGACACAAGCGTTACATGGAAAGCATGCTGAGACTGTACAGCAGAAATTCATGAACATGAATAACATTAAGCCGGCTAAAGATTAGAGTGCTTTTAGAGAAAAACTTCAAGTTGGGTAGAGGGATAAAATGGGAGAGAATTTCCAGAGAAATATTTGGAGAAAACCCTCGAGGGTCCATGCAACAGAACTCAACTTACCGTAAGAGTCTACTAAGAATTCAAGACACAAACCCACCATATCGCAAAGGATATATCACACAAGAGAAATTAGAATTCATAGAGGTAAAAAGCTGTCATGCAAATTCTATTAGAGAACATCACGAACAATTACGTGACCTGGAAAAATGAAACTGGCCACATTCTGTTACCTCTCTGAGGCTTTTGGTTCTTTTTTGAAGCAGCAAGGGAGGAGGGTGTGGTCTCTGGCCAGAAAGTAGATGAAAAGCCTTGGCCTCAGACTAAATGCATCACAACACCGGCCAGCATTCTTCATCAGATGCTGCCATGAACAACAGGGTCCTTTGCTATGTTGTCATTTATCTCATCAGAGTAGGTCAGCTCCGGACACCCGTCAAGGGCTTCCCAGGCTCCAACTACAGGATGTTTCTTCAGGATAGTAGGATCAGTCTCCCCTTCCCAGGCTCTGTCTTTCTTTGACCACTTTTGGGGGGGGGGGGGCCCAGGCCTCAAGGGTGCTTTGGTCACACAGTTCCCAAGACATAGGATCGTGGGGACAGAAAAGGAATTAACCCTACAGTGTTTGCAGGATATGAACTATGTCTTGATGTACTGGTATCACCAAGACCCAGGATTTGGACTGCGGCTGATCTACTACTCAGCTGGTGCCAGAAACTTTGAAAAAGGAGATGTCCCTCAGGGGTATCGTGTCTCTCGAAAAGACTTGCAATCTTTTCCCCTGACCCTGGAATCTGCCAGCACCAACCAGACGTCTGTGTACCTCTGCACCAGCAGTGAGCCACAGCGTTGCAAAGACGTATCTTCTCTGCACAAGAAAGGGGCAAGCCAAGGAGGAAGGGAACCTCGCCTTCAATAGTCTTGACCCAAATTAGGACAAATTTTAAAGCCATGCCTTGACTGTAATATTCCTTACTTTTTCCCCATTCTTGTCCCTCCAAGACATCTCTCCCGTCTTAATCCAAGGGTTCACCCCTGGCTAACATTGCACTAAGACTAGAAGGCATTAACCCAAAGTGACTATTTCCTAAGACAAACTTCATTTCTGAGATGCAGATGTGGGGAAATTTTGTGATAAAACTGAATTCTGAACAAGTAAAGACAAAATCAAAAGACAAAAAGGTTTACAAATATCCTTCAAAGATTCCACGATGGTATCTCTCGATGACTAATGGACTCGTATGGGAAAATCAGCAGGGTAGTGGGGCTTCCTCAGGTGAGTAACAGAGGGTGTGGTAGGTCAAGACCAGTTTTCAGACAACTCGTCGACTCAGGATGACCGAGAAGGAGGAAAACTTAGTGGAGGGGAGAGGGGTTGGTAATAAGAGACATGAAATATGTTTGTTCTCAGGGATTGTTAGGGAGCAGAACTTCACCTGGGTAGATGCAGGTGTAATTTTTTTTTAAATCAAAACTTGTGGTGCTGAACAGACAGATCAGAGATGCAACAGGATCACGGCATAGTTTCCCAAAGGGAAATGTTGCAGATAATGAACTGTATTCATTTTCTGTTGCTGCATAACAAATAGTGCAAATGAGAGGCAGGTTACAGGTTCCTGTTTCCTTGGTGGTCACTGGGGTCTGCCCGCAGTTCCTTGCAGTCTCGCTCTGGTCGCCTCCATCTTCAAGGACAGAAATGCACATCAAATCCTTTAGGATGCTTTAGGAAGCTCTGTGACCTCCCATTCTGCTTACCAGCTGGAGAAAACTGTGCCTTGAAGGGCTCATGTGATTGCATCTGGACAGGTTCAGCTGGATAATATCCCTTTTGCCAAATAATGTAACACAGTCACAGGAGCAAGATTTCATTATATTTATAGGTACCTCCTACACTCAAAGGGGAAGGGACCATACACAGGAGAGGGTCACTGCTGGTTGTTCTTAGAATTCTGTCTACCACACCAAAGGAGACCAAATGCCAAGAATATCAGGACAGGAAATTCAGAGAACATGCAATCAAATACACTGAATTAGAATTCAGAACTACTTGAGAGATGTTTCTGAGTCCTGGCCACACAATAGATCAAGTTTTCTTCCAACTGTTTTATCAAGGACACAGTATAAAAGTAGAGTGGCATGGCCTTTGGTAAAGGGAGCAAAAGGAAGCTATATGAAGGAAGGCTAAGGAGGAAAGATCTAGCTTCTACTGGAAGGACACCAAGGCCTCAGGATAAGGAACCAAATTGTTTTGGTCTCTGGACTGAGAAAACGGATGAGAGATGAGACCAGGGAAAGGGATGGAGTGAAGGTTGAGAGAATTTTTTTGAAGAGAATAAAACTGGTTGGCAGAGGGAACACAATCTATAATGAGCTTCATTCCTGTGAATTTTGAGGTAAGCTACCATAGAAATATCTTATCAGTTGATTGATTATTTGAGGAGGTAGTATAATTCTTCAAAATTCCAATGAATTGGGAAATGAAAAACCTTAAGGCAGAGCCTCCAGAAAACAACAAATTTCAGGATCCAGTGAACAGGATGATATCTAGTATGATTTTAGTTTTGTTACCAGCCAATTTGTGAAAGTTTCCTAGAGAAATTGGGGGGCCATCTGGATACAGATCAGTGTCTCAAGTGGCAAACTGTCCATCTAGTGAATTGGCTTACCCTTCCAAGATTAGACAACAGAGCCTTCATCAGGGTAGCCTAAGCTAATTAGTTAAGTTAATGAGTTAAGTAGGACTGAATTGCCACCTGCTGCCATAGTTGGAGAGAGTGATAACTAGAAGAGAGAAAAGGTACTTTCTTGGAGAGAAAAGGTACTCTCTGAGATGGCATCAGTCTTGTCTTTCTCTACAAGCTGGCTGCTGTCCACTATCCCAAGATGGGGAACACAAGAATCCCACTTCGTGATTAATGAGTCCTAGATCTGTCCTCTCCACACTGATTCTTAATTTGAACTTAAGTCCATCCAGGACTTCTCCCACTGGGTTGAAACACAACATGTCATCTTTGCCCTAAAAACTACCCTCTTATTTCCTGATTTGATGAATTCAAGTTTGAGTCATTTACTTGCATGAGATTGAAGTTGTGCTACGTTTCTTTTCCTCCTTGACCCTGGATATTCGACCTGTATTTAAGAGCTTTGATTGCTAACGCCTACAGAACTTTTTTCTTCACCCATTCTCTCAGTGCAACCACTGTCATGTTTATGCTCTTATCAGCTCTGCAGGTAAATTTAGTAGCCTCCCCCATCGAATGCAGGTTAGCATTCCAGTACCAAGTGCAATCTTGCTTATTGCAAAACTCCGGCCCGGTCACTCTCTTCCCTTGCATCGATCCTTGGCCCTCTGTGGTCTAACAAACATAAAATCTAAACTTACTATCATGGAAAGAAACGCATGATGATTCCTTTAATATTTTGAAAGGAAGGAAATTAAATCCCTTACCCAAAAGACATCTTTGTATTAGAATGTCAAGTTCTCATTAGAGTCTAGGATAATGATAAAGAACTGTTTATTTTTCCTTCTTGAGTTATGGATCTCTTTCTCCATTAAGTCCGTCACAATTGGGCATGGGGAAGACATACCCATGTGCTGTGAGTAGCTAGAGTGGGCCAGTGCTTCAGAAATTTCAGGCCTTCTCATAGGAGGAGGAAAAACGAATGACTTGAACAGATCCAGCCTGATTGACACACAAGATAATTATCCCTCGGTCTCCCTATGTTTACCAGTTCTTAAAGCATGTGTATACTATGCTGACAGGTTCTCTTTTTCCTTCAGTCTACCAAAATCCCAAGCTTTACACAGACCAGCAGAGCCCTGCATATGGTGGTGGGTTTGGGACGAGACATAAATAAACGACCCGGGACGGAGGCGTGTGGCAGTGGACAATATTTCCTGCATATTTAAGGTACAATGACAACCCTACAAGAAAATCCAGCCACACCTTCTAGCACTCACGTTCTCACACGCTCTACTCCAGCAACACTGAACTCGAGCCATTTCCAAACACAGAGCACATATTTCCCTCGAATGGCCCATCTGACAAACTCATTTTGCTCTTCAAAATATTACTTAAAATAGCAACATCTGAAATGTGTTCTGTTTTCCCAAGATCGTGGGCTCCTTCCTCAGTACTCCCACCACACCTTACACAATTCTTCCTTTCTGCAGATGCCAAATTAAAATGATTACTGGGACGGCTAACTTCCCTTTGGACTACTTTAAGAAGATATGTGTTTCCATCATTCCTTCCCCAGAATCTTGCCCCATGCATGGCACACAGGCTCAGTGAATGATCCGTGTTCAAGATTATCAGCATGGAGAAAAGAATGTTGTCTTTTTTGTTCATGTCTGTGTTCCCATAGTCTAAAGCAGCACCTGCCACATAATTGATACTCATTTTATGTCTATTAAAGAAAAGGATAGAATGGTTCAGCAATGTCTACAATGACTGGACCCTAAGCTTGCCTGCTCACCTCCCCCTAAAAATTGTATGTCTTAAGTTTAATCAGTTCCCAGACTTACCTTCCTTTTCTGGCAAAGGGTTCCTGGCAGGCCAAGTAATGCACCCCCCAAAATATTCGTTTGCTAATCCTCAGAATCTATGAATATATTGCCTTACAACATGGCAAAAGAGAATTTTGTTTGTAGGTAGAGTAAAAATTGGGAATCAGTTGACCTTGAGATAGATGGTGAGATTATTCTGGATTACCCAGGTGGGCCCAATTAAAAACGTGGGTCCTTACAGAGTGATGTGGGAGGGATCCCACCCACTGGGGCTCTATTTGAAGATGGAGAAAGCAAAGAAAGGGATTGTCCCCAGGGCCTCCAGAAGAGCACATAGCCCCACTGTACCTTGATCTCTACCCAGTGAGACTCATGTTAAACCTCTAACCTACAGTAAGATAATAAATTTCTGTGGTCCTAAGCCATTGAGTTTGTGGTACTGTTTTATAGCAGTGGTAGAAAATTAACACAGACCCCTGTTTCTGAACCCTTGAAAGAAGGCTGCTGCTGAAGAAGGCCACTCTGGGAGAAGCCGAAGAAGAGGCAAAGGGATAATAAGGACAAGCGTTTGAATCAGATGATGCTGTTTTGGAAGGAGGATGCTGCCAATTTCTGCTGTTGGCATGCTCCATTTCTGCAAATACCTCCTCTGCACAGGCTTAGGATCAGAATGTTCCGGCAGGTGTCACTGCCAGCCTCAGAGGGCCTGTTCTCCCGGGAAAAATCCTGCCTTTGGTCTGACCGTCAGGGGCCAGCACCGTGGGCATGGCCTCTGCTAAGCAGCACAGAGCCAGCGAGTTTCTGCTGCTGGCACAGGGGGCAGCTTGTGACCCAGGATACAGGAAGTCACTTTCCAAATAGCAGAGAATTAGAATTTGTGTTTATTGTGAGTAACAACAGAAGCCCACTCCCTTTGCTGCTTCCATCCCCTTGCAAGACGACCACACAGGTGGCTCAAGCACGCAGAGAGAGAAAGAGGGAGGGAGAGGGAGACAGAGAGAGGAGAGAGAAAGAAGAAGAATGATCTCCCCTTGACCCTTAAGTGTTCCAGCAGTAAACAGATGCCCCAGTCCCGCAGTTTATCAATGCAGCTGCATCCTCTGGACAAAAATGTCAAACCCAAGGCAGTCAGTGCTCTGCCCTCATGAGCCCAAGCCCCACCCACAGACACCGTGCCCCACCCAGTTAGTAGCTTTTCCTTTGCTCTTTCCTATCGTAACGGCTTTCATACTGCATCTTGCCATGGATTTTTTTAGTCTTGGTGGTTGGATGTTTTCTGCAATAACAAGTTACCACACACTCAAGTGGCTTAAAACAACACAAATCTTTGATTTTCCAGTTCTGGAGGTGAGAAGTCCAATAGCGGTCTCATTCAGCCAAAACCAGTGTACTGGCAGCACTACATTCCTTTCTGAAGCCTCTAGGAGAGACGCAAATACCCTTGCCTCATGATCGCCTTCCTCTGTCTTCACAACCAGGAACATTCCATCTCCCCAGCCCTTCTTCCACACTTACGCCTCCCTCCAAACACAGCTGGGATAAATTCCCTGCTTTTAAAGACCCAGGTAATTAGGGCCCTCTGGGGGTGCTCAGTGGGTTAAGCCTCTGCCTTCAGCTCAGGTCATGATCCCAAAGTCCTGGGATGGAGCCCCACATCAAGCTCCCTGCTCAGTGGGGAGCCTGCATCTCCCTCTCCCTCTGCCCGTCAAATAAATAAAATCTTAAAAAAAAAAAAAAAAAGACCCGTGTGATTAGACTGGGCTTCCCTAGCTCAAGGTCAGCTGATTAGTACCCTTAATTGTATCCATCACCTTAATTCCCTTTTTAATGGAATCTAAACATTCACAATTGAGGGGGATTAAAATGAGAGCAGTTTTACGGCTCTTTTTCTGCCTGTTGCAGCAAAATGCCACTAGAGGGCACTAACAGTCCTTATTATAAAGGTTCTATTTCTGATCACGATAAACGAGAAAATTTGGTAACATTGAACACTCTAGCACCAATTAAAAGATAACTCAGTATACAACTATCTCTTATGAGGTCTTTCAAAGGTTGATCATATAACAGGAAAATACAGAGGGTAGAGCAACTTCCTCAGGACCAGCATAAGTAAACTAGGGTATGAAGTACGGTGAACGTTCTATAGGGATTCCGCCATAGGAAAAATATTGCTGTGCATTTAAAAGGATAAACATGTTCTTCTACAGTGGTTTTTAAGAAAGGGCTCCTCAGTGGAGAAGAGGCAGGTGTGAATATTGGTGTCCAGAGACCATTATCCAAGAAGGTTGGGTGGGCAAGGCAGCAGATTTACTGAGTGGTACCTCTGAGGAGGGGGCTGAGAGCAAACACCGAAGGTGGCCTGGGAGAGACAGGGACAGATGGACAGCACAGAACGAAGCACATTACATTAAAGGACAAAGACGGAGGGAGATGTTTTGGGGCTCCTGGCCATCTACAGGATTCTCTTTTCTTCTAGTCCCACTGTTAGTGACACAGAAGCCTGCCCCTCATTGAGGAAACGTTGCCAAACTCTGGAATGTGGTGGTAGCCTTGGGAGGACAGATCAGAAGGAAGGTTCTGGGAGGGAAGGGTGGGAAGGTTCAGCAACTGGCTTGTGATTTGAGGATATCAGGGGCATTGCTTTAGTGTCCTGGTTGATGGAGAGAAAGAGAGAAGAGACCAGAGCAGCCTCACTGTCCATGGGATGGGGAGGAGTACCCTGTGTCTGAGGAGAGCAAAGTAGCTCCTGGGGGGCAGGGCCACTCACTCAGATGCCTCCCGAATCTTGGATTAATCTAATATGGAGAATGTCTGAGATAATCTATGTGTCTTTGAGTTGTAATTATCCACTTCCATGGTATTGGAAGCACCGTAGAACCTGGGAAAATCCACTGGACAGGGGTGTAAATAGATAGTGGGTTCAGCTTTGCGGAGGCAGGTAAACTGTGAAAGATGTCTAGAGATGAAATTCAGGATGACAAGCTTTACTAAGCAGTAAGGAAATTGTTGGCTTGAGGAAGGTTCTTGAGAATGAAAACTGCTTTCTCTTCCCCAGAGAACACCTGTCCCACAGCTAGAATATGGAGAACTCCCAGGACAACAGGAAAACACCAAGGGCCAGAGTGGAGGAAAGAGGAGTTAAGCCGGCTCCCCCTCCCCCCATGCTTTTCCTGAAAGGAACCACAAGGGTAGTGACATATGAAGAGAGAACATGCCTCCTTAGAGCAGAGTTTCTGTCCTGAGAGCAAGCATGTCTCTCTCACTGGCCTGGAATGGGGGTGGTTGGAGCTGCATCTCCAGCATGAAAGGGACTGGAAGCAAGAAAGCTATCTCTGAGGTTTGAGTGCTGCTCCAAGACTGGGATGAGGGCCCCCTTCTTGCCTGGAGATGACAATGATTTGAAAAAATAGAGAAGGACTCGGTGAAGCCCTAGCTGTGGTTGGACACTCCCCTATCCTTCCCCTCTCCCCTTCACAAGAATACTCTGGCTCCACAAAACTCACAGAACAAACTCAAAGCTGTCTAAGATGGGAGATACTCTGGGCAACCCCAGGAAAGTCACCTCAGCGCGGGAAGAACACAGTTCCCCAGAAAAGGGAACAATATGACAGCTAGAACTCAGAAGAGACACCCTGATGCCCCAAGCCCCATACAGAATTCCCCGAGATGGGATCCACAGCCCAGCTGACCGTCAGCATCAGGGGACGTAGCCATGCTGCCATGGGGCGCGGCCCGTGGAGACTGCAAGAAAGAGCAGACCGAGAGACCATGTTGGCTGGTAAAAAAAAAAAAAAAAAAAAAAAAAAGTGATGTGGTTGAAGTTAGCAGTGTCATCCCCGCCTGTAGACAGAGAGAGAAGAGGAGAAGGAAGAAAGATACGCCCAACACCAACCTGGAGGAAAGCAGATACTAACTAGCTCCCACGACGACGTATAATCTGCAAATGAGGAAAGAGCCTGCACCTAATATTTTAAACTGGCTACAGACCAATAAAATAATCCACACCGCGGACCTGGCTGAATTTGTACTCATTAGCTCATGGCTGGAAAACATATCAGGGATAAACAAGGAGAGATATACTTGTAATTTCTTCTGCAGAGTGGACGGGAGGACTTTGAAAGTATAAACGTGCACTTGTGATCGAGTGTAAGTTTCATGTTCTCGCATTTCTAAGTGATTATAACCTTATACCAGTTTTCATCATGAGGATTCAAAATACACAAATATTTGCCAAGTTTGACAGGAGGATACTGGTGAGACCTTGTCCAGGGTACAGAAAGGAGCAGCCTTGAAGGAGAGCAAGGGAAAGGCTGGGGAATCACCACGCTTGCCAGCCCACAGCGGCCACTACTGAGTGTCTGTGTCTCTCCTCAGCCCTGTGAGGAAAGGGGAGGGGCTTTCCTCCTGAAAAGGAGAGCCAAGTAGCTGCAGAGATGGAGATATTAATGGAAACTACTAGAGCCTAGCCCCAGGGCCAGCGGACCCCCATGTCCCACTGCCATGTCTTTCAGGTTCTTGGGCTGTGTGGTGCTGTGTCTCCTGGGAGCAGGTGAGTTTCAGGATACGTGAGCAACTTGGCCACAGCTCGCAGGTCTCAGCTCAAGTCCTTTTCTAGAGGCTATGCCCTTCTTGGCTGTCTCTAGCTCTGTTTCCATCCCTTACAGGCCCAGTGGAAGCTGGAGTGACCCAGACCCCGAGACATTTCATCACAAGGACAGGAAGGCAGTTGACACTGTATTGTTCTCAAGATATGGACCATGATGTTATGTACTGGTATCGACAAGACCCAGGAGTGGGTCCGAAGCTGATCTACTTTTCAAGGAACGTTGACTTTATTGAAGATGGAGATGTCCCAGATGGGTACAGTGTCTTGTGGAAAGAGAAGAAGGACTTCCCCTTGACCCTAAAGTCCACAGGCACGAACCAGACCTCTTTGTACCTCTGTGCCAGTAGTGTATCCACAGCGCTGCTCAGCCAGCTGCTCTCTGCACAAAAAGAGCACCACAAGAGCAAGGAGACTCCTTGCCAAGCAGGAGGAAAACTCCCTCCACCATGAATGCCCTAGAAGTCCTTCCCTGATTCCCCAACTCCAGGGACTCTGAGCAAGGGAGCTCCCCTGCAGTGCGCTGCTCTCATGGGACCTCTCCTGACTGAGGTGCTTGTCAAAGTCAAGGCAGGACAAGCCTACTGTTAGGTCTAGTGCCAGGGGTAAGCGAAGCTTCTCCTAGAAAAGCAACTTTAAGCACACTGCAATCCTTTCTCCTTACTGGGCTTCATTGTTGCCCAAACCAAACACCCCACTTTCGGTCCAATCCCTCAACAAAATTTTGACCCATATCCCATGTCCTATTCCTGGAGGTTTGCACCCTGGGGGAAGAGCACGCTCTGAGTTGTTTACAAAATCTGACATCCCTCATCTCCTCATCTCGGCAAATGGTCCTGCCATCTGGCCAAATGCCCACGCCAGGAACGGAGGGGTCATCTCTGCCATCTCTTAGATACTATCTTTCCTCACCTAATCTATTATTCCCCCCACCCTGCATATTTCTAGATGTTACATCCTTTGCAAATTTTACTCATGTTTCTAACATCACTGACAACACCGTCGCCCAGCAAACGTCTCTCACCTAGATTCCTTCAGCACCTTCCATGTAGTCACCCCCTCTTCCTAGTTTGCCGTCTGCCTCCATCCACAAAACACTCTCTCGGGCTCGAAAGCCATCAGTGTCTTTCCTGAACCTTACTAAAGTCTCAAGTATAAACTTGAGACTTTGTAAGGCTCTCCATGATGTGGTCTTTGAGCACTTACCTACCTTCTTAACACGAACATCCTCATTGCTCAGCTACAACTACCAGACATGTCCCACCTCTCACAGGTCCCCACGGGTGTCCTCTACTGACTCACTGCCGGGTGGTCACCAATAATGCTCACTCACCCTAGAGCAACCTTCTTTTCCCTACCTACCTGGTCACCGGAGCGATCATTCCTCTGGATACTAACTCAGAAGTCATTTCCTCCAGAAAGATTTCCTTGAGTCCCTGGCTGGATTAGTTCCTCTGCCACGTGATCTTATGACAGCGTGAAATTCTATCCTTACAGTCATCAACACACTTAATTGTTCACTGTTTAACATTTAGGCTATTAAATATTAAGGTTAAAGAGAATAAGGATCATGCATTTCTATTTTACTTTTTTATCTCCATACTTACCAGCATGCCTGAAGGCGGTAGTGTTAAATGAATGCATGACTCAGTCTTCTCTTAGATCCTCTTTCCAGCACCCCTCTGACAAGTCCAGTCAAAGGGTCCCCTGTAAGGTCCTTTCCTACACATAGTTTGGGGAGATTCTAGGGTTTTCCATATGTGTAGAGAAGCTAGACAGGTCATGTGGTCTAATAGAGATTTATTCTTCTACTCTAGCCCCTTGTCTATGTACTCTAGGTCAGCCTGAGGAGGATGTTGCCTCTCTGGGTACCACTGTTTCCATGGAATACTTTTCTTTTTCTAATTGGTCCTAAACTACCTGCTAGCCACTGCTGATGGTTCTGCTCTGTACCATGTCATTCACTTAGCACTATAGCACCCCAGACTCTATTGTACCTGCCAGCGGGCCCCAACGTCCCTCCCAGGTAGAGTTCCCAACAGAGTGAC
This sequence comes from Lutra lutra, assembly GCF_902655055.1. Lineage (NCBI taxonomy): Eukaryota > Metazoa > Chordata > Mammalia > Carnivora > Mustelidae > Lutra > Lutra lutra. Next base: position 96,693,414 of record NC_062288.1, read on the forward strand.
ACCTCTATTAATGAAGCAAAGAGGAAAATTTTGCCCAAGGTTTTCCTTTCCCTTCTTTGTATGGGAAGAGCAAAACTACAGTTTTGTATCTTGATTTCCAATCGCTTACACAGACTTGAGCACAAAGGTTCATTCAGTTACATACATTTCTCATCAACCATTAAAATAGTAGTTATATCCTAGAATAAGAGAATGGAGAAGACCTCATCCAAGATGCAAAAACCCAGCTAAGCTCAGAATCCACTCATTCCTCCAAGAACTATGGCTGTATTACTGGGTCAGTCCACTTGCCCAGCTCCTTGCCCTTATTTCAGGATGAGCTCCCTCTAGGTGGCACTTTACGCTGTTACACAGGGGCTCCCAGTGTACCAATCTCTCCTTTTTGAAAGACTTGCCCAGACATTTCTGGACTACAAAAAATGGTGTTTCTTGGGTCTAAGCTGAGTTTCTGTTACACCTTATAACACATCCTCAGTATACACAGAATTACGCTAATTAAATCGGAGATGGAAGTAGAGATTATAAGACCAAAAACTGTTCCCTGTGGAATGGATCTATATTCTAATGACTTATTCATATTTCCTGGAAGTCATCTCAAGTGACCTCCTATTGCATGGGAGTCCATGGGATAATGATATAGGTAGACACCATCCTACTTCTGTATAATCCCACACACCTAGCCCTCTGTCATAGGATATAGAGATCAGAGGTAGGATGCCCTGATTCTTGACTTGGACCTGCCTCAGGCACAGCTTACCCTACTTGTTACCCTTGTTTCCTAGGACCAGCAAAGCTCTGGCTCTGCACCTTTCCTTAGAGTCATGCATCCTCACTCTGCTTTATAGAATCTACTTCCTCACACCTCAACCAATCTCTGTCATGCTAAAGAAATATCTACAAGATTTGAGAAGTACCTGGGTGCCTCTCTGCACAGAAGGGGTTGTCACAAGGGGAGAGGTGGTGCCCCCAGGAGACAGTGGTGGGGGACAGCCCCTGTGAATGGGCTACCACAGTCCTCTGTCCTGCACTTCCCTTCGGGGCTGGCACAGGGCTCCTGCAGCCTAGGCCACCTTAGAGAATTCACTTGGTACCAATCAGCTCCCTGGTGCCACTTGCTGGAGGGAGTGGGTCTTCAGGGAATGTGACCAGGACTGTGGGCCATCCAGCCCCACGCATTGCCCTGCTCCCCATCACCCACGTTCAAGGCAACTCTCCCACTCCACCTCTAAACAAACTGCCTTCTAATTTCAGGTCTTGGCCTCTAGATTTCATTGCCCCAGGGCTCAATATCCTATTTGGCGTTATTTTATAACCACATGTCAGCTATCCCTGCCACCTATGTAGCACAGTAACTTCTGACTGCATCTGTCCATTACACTGCCAGGCCCACTTAGCAACCTCATTCTTACTCTCCCAACCTCATGATTGTTTCCCATGTTCCCCAGAATGTCTCTGGCCATTTCCTGAATACAAGCACCTTCTACGCCTCTCAGTTCTACAAGGGTCTTATTGTGGTGTTGTTGTTTGCTCTAAGTCTCTTTTTGGGACCATATGTTCTCTGATTTAGGTAATGTATCTTCCCATGTTTGTATCACCGAACCACCACTGTGCCTGATACAGCAGATGGTGAATGGAATAGAAGCTCCGTGAGGCATGGAGAGTATCTCCGTGGTCCGTGACTGTGTTCCCAGTACCTGGCACGTAGCAAGTGTTCAAGAAATATCAATGCAAGAATTCTAAGAGGACTTCAAGAATTTAAATTAGGATTTGTCTTCCTTATCTCTCTTTCCCAGCTAAGAGCCCTTTTAATAAGCCACTGAGATAAAAAGCTTACGAATAAATTCTCTAAGAGACAAGATTTGTGCTTGTATGATGCTATTATGAAACATAGATGTTGCCAGTTTCTGCTCTAGACATGCCCCATTTCTGCGGTACCCTCGTCATCATGGGTGCAGGGGCAGACTTTTCTAGTCACAGACTCCACAATCAGCTCCAGCCCCAGAGAGAAGCTATGGTAACCTGGGGTGAGGGAGGCACGTTCTCCTGGGGAGAGGCCACTCATGTGAACTGCCGGAGTCACTGAGCTCAGAGCAGGTGGGCAGGGGACCCTCAGCCACCAAACTGCTCCTGTGAGGACAGGAAGAAGATTGTGACAAAGGGATGCTGTAGAAGTGACCTTTACCTGAGTACCCCTCAGTTTGGAATTTTACATCTCCATAGCAAATAACAGAAAGGGCCATAATCCTCTGCCTCCTGCCAATGGTGTATCATCTATACGGCTGCCAGAGCAAATAATGTTTTAGCATCCCCTCCTCTGTGCAACAATACTACTTTTATTAACAGTCGTGTATGTAGTAATGAATCTCAGTCTGCATCAAAATCACCCATTGAGGATTTGTTTTGTTTTGTTGTGGTTGTTGTTTAAAATTGTGTGTATGTGTGATAAGAACACTTAACATGAGGTCCCTTTTAACAAATGTTTAAACATACAGTCCAGTCTCCTTAACTCCGGGCACAATGCTGTAGGACAGATGTGATCACCTTGCAAGCCTGGAGCTTTGTATGTGTTCAACAGCGACTTCCATTTCCCCTCCCCCAGCCCCTGGCAACTGCCATTCTTCTCTCTGCTTCTAGATATTTAATCCCGTGCTAAGTGAATTAAGGCAGTCACCAAAGGACGGATATTACACAGAAGGAATCTTTCATCACCGAACTTGTTTAGAATTTCTGGCACAAGATAACACAAGAAGAACAACTTTTCCTAATAATGTCCTTTATAACAAGAAGGGAAACAGATTCTGGTCTATAATCCAATTCAGAATTACATTTTGCATTTAGTTGTCATTTCTCTTTACTCTGGAAAGCTCCTTAGTCTGTCCTTTGTAATTCAATACCTTTGAAGAGTATAAACCAGTTACTTTATAGAAGATGGTACTTAATTTAATATTGTGGTAAAGCATGTTGAAGGTGAAGCATTAGATGAAAATAACTTATAACTTTCATGTTTCTCTTGGTATAACATTTTCCAGCTTTTTATTAAGAAAAATGTCAATCACAGAAGCAGAAAGAATAATACAATGAGCCCTATCGCCCAGATCCAATAATGAACACTTGCCACCTTTCTGTCTTCCATTCCCCCAGCATTTTTGGTTAATATATTCTGAAGCAATTTCCCAGACATCATAATATTTTATTTCAGATTTTAGTAAGCTCTACAAAATAATATTTTGTTATATAATCATATTACAGTATCTAACAAAATTATTTGTAATTCCTTAATATTATACACTGTCAGAATTTCATTTAAATTTATCCTATTACCTTGAAAATGCTCTTTTAAATGTTTGATTTTGCATTTGATTGTCATGTTTCCTAAATTCTTCTACTGTCCCTTCCCCCTCCCCCCTCCCCTTCCTCTTCTTCCTTTTCTCCTTCTTCTCTTCCTCCTTCTTCTTCTTTTCCTCTTCTTCCAATTCTCTGTAGACATTGCACCCCTAGTGATTGTACCCCACCATTGGTCCCACACTCTCTCCACTACATTACCAGGTGGACAAGCACATGTGGGCAACATTGTGTCTCTATTGTGTCTCTACCACCAGCACAACAGACAGAAAAGGCAAGTGTTTTATAAACACAATTAGCCTACTGCTCATGGGAAAAATCACATCTCTCTATGCATCTACATCTATGGAGGCAAATCAGTAACAATTAGAACAGAAATAGCTACATATATATACTTTCAGCACACTAAATGTGTACTTAAGGACAGACAGGTAAGAAATGAGAACTGAGGGATTGGTAATCCTTTGCAATATGAGATGCCACCTGGATACAAGGATGTGCTCAGGCTGGCAGGGGTTACAACAATCTTATAAAATCCCCTAAATGCTAAAGCTAATCATTTCAAAAGCAGAGAACAGCACAACAGGAAGACAGACTTTGAGCCAGAACATAAAGTCAGGAATATTTTTTCTGACTGCTTATGGTTATGAGCTCCACCAGAAATTCAGAGGAAAGAGATCAATGATCTCTTCAGAATCAAAATTACACTGGACTTTGTATCTTTTCCTTCCAAGTAGGTGAGTAGGATCTGATGCTGTCTGGGTGAGGTCCCTATTACAGAAGTATCAGGAAGCTTAAAGAAGGGACAACAGGAATGGTATAGGACACTTGGTAATAAACCGTAGTTTACTGTCCATGCTGCTGAAGAGGGCATATCTAGGGTGCTTTCAGTTTTGCTGATTTGAATTCATTGAAAAACAACAGAAACACCCTTATGCTCTCTCCCTGTCTTGAGGACGCACTCCTTCCCCATCAAGGAAAATGCAGAGCCTGAGTGCCATGGCCCTGTGCAGGGATCCTGTTACAGACTCAGCATCCCAGCCATTTCTGGCAGCTAGTATGATGGGTTGAATTGTGCCCCCTCAAAATTCATATGTTGAAGTCCTACCTCTCAGTACCTCAGGATGTGTCTGTATTGGCAGGTGAGTTCTTTAAAGAGATAATTCATATTGAATGATGTCATGGGGGTGGCCCTTTCCCAATATGACCAGTGTCCTTATGAGAAGAAGGGATTAGGACATAGACACACACAGAGGCAAGACTGTGAAGACAGAGGTAAAAGAAGGCTGCCTACAAGCAACACCTTGATTTTGGACTTTTAGCTTGGATTTCTGTTGGATTAGCCACACAGTCTGTAGTACATTATGGCAGCCCCGGGAAAGCCACAGAGCTGATCCCACAGGCACTCTCTGCTTAACATATACCCGAATTCCAGACTTGAAGAAGTAAAGGATTGTTTAGCATATAATACATTGTGCTAGGAGTCTAGACAAAATGAACTGCACTTACCAGTTACTCAATAGTGGGAACACTCCCCAAATACAAATTCCCAGATGCCAGCCAAGAGCCTACATTGCCAGAGCCAGTCCCTGAGGACAGTCACTTCAGGTCTACTGTGTTAACTGTTTTCTACACATGCGCACACACATGTGCACACATACACACATGCGCACACACGCGTGTGCAAACACACACACACACTGACATGTGGGATAGCGATGGCTTTCACTCTGGCACCTCTAAACTCTCTAGACTCTAGAGGATGACTAAGGGGTTATGAGCGTGGGCAGGGACAGTGACATCACAGACAAGCAGCTTCTAGCCAAGCCTGAGAGAAGAACCACTCCTGCCCCAGCCCACCATGGGGATCAGAGTCCTCTGCAGTGTGGCTGCTTGCTTCCTGGGAGCAGGTGAGTCAGGGAGTTAGCAGCAAACCCCAGTGCTGTTATCTCTAGGCCCTGCTATGGGGCTTTTCCCTCCTCAGGCTTCCTGGCCTCTGGTTTCAGCTCAGCTGTCTTTCTTTCATAGTTCTTGTGAATGTACCAGTAACCCAAACCCTGAGACATCTCATCAAACAAGTGGAGCGAAAGTTTTGATGGAATGTTCCCAGAATAAGGACCACGAAAGAATGTTCTGGTATCGACAAGACCCAGGTCTGGGGCTGCAGCTGCTCCACTGGTCATATGGTGTTGACAATATTCAGCAAGGAGTCATCCCTTTTGGGTACAAGGTCTCTAGGAAGAAGAAGAAGGCCTTCCCCCTGACCTTGGAAACTGCCAGCACCAACCAGGCATCTGTGTACTTCTGCACCAGCAGTTAGCCACAGCTGTGCACAGCCACATCCTCTCTGCACAAAAAGGGCAGGTATAAGCGGGGAGTGACCCTAACTCAGGGCTGAGCTGTGCCGGCTCCTATGGCACATTTGTGACAGTTAGAAGGCCGCCTCCAAGGAGAAAACAAGGCCCCAGGCACACATCTCGGCCAAGAGAACATGGATATTTTTGAGGCCCCACTCCCCTCTCCAAGTCAGAGGCCCTTCTGAACTGAACCCACCCAAACTTCCGTGTCATCCCCAGCCTAAGTTCATGAGACCTCACCCCAACGAGGAGATGTCTCGCATGTATTCACATTGGGCACTCCCTGCTCTACGACTGTTTCCATCTTTCCTCTCCAATTCTATCCTCATCCTTCTGTTCGCTACTTTGCCCCCGTCTTTGCTCTTGACTGACATTTTGCTAGAGGGTACTTGCACATTCTAAACTCTTCCTTTAGATCAGTTTTATCATCCATGTGCTGATTCAAGAGAAAGTTTGTGGAGTTTGAATTCTGTTTATTCCATTGAAAAAGAGAAAAACACCAATAAAAGCAAATCTTTTTGAGGTCCTCAAAATGGTCAATAATGTTTTATTGGAACATTCCAATAAGGAAAGGAGTACACTGTGATGCAGAAGGTGGTAGGAATGAGTCGGGCTATACCTGTAATCACAATCATCTGGAGAAAGTATCCGTTTGTTTATTTTAGGAATGAGACAGACATACACTATCCTGTCAGTAAATATTAATTGAGCCTATTCTGCTTTGGGAATACAAAAGAAATGTAAAGGACATTGGGAAATCCCAAATGTTGGGGAATTTGCAAAAGTAGTAATGAGACAAAACAGTTATATAAGATGCTTTGATTCAGTGCTAATTTTTATGTTGTAGAATTCAGAGAAAAGAGTAAATCACGGTGTATTACAATAGTCAGGATTAAATTCACATGAGACATAGGACTTGAGCTGATTTTAGATCAAAATAAAGGCAAGAGGAAGTGTCAAAAGAAAGAAATATCCTGCAATGTTTTTGTGAGAGATCCCACTGGAATGAAAAAGTGAATTCTTTCTCTGAGAAAAAGCAGGGATCATAGGTCTCCCAGCTGAGGCCAACGTCTAGAACAGAGAAAATGCACCTTCCCAGAATAATGTTAAATGACAGAACACATCTACAAACATCTATTTCCAGTGGGCTCTCAGGGTGTCTAGGAGTCCTGTGATTTCCAATAAGGTTCTTATTTCCCACCACAAGCATTTTACCACCACAGAAGATGAACCTCAAGAGAGGAGAACAGTTACAAGCACTGTGGCTTCACTGCTGGTGCTTCCTGGGATCATTTCCCACCTCAGTGGAGACCCCTGTAGACAGAGAGCCAACCCCAGACCCAGTTTTTGTCCTAACACAGTGGCACTACTAAGGAGCTGTTGCCTAAGCAGAGAGGTGGAACACGTGAACTAAGTGGAAAATATGCAGAGACTGAATATCATAGATCCAACGAATTATACAAGACAGCTAAAGAGGCTGAAAGGATTATAGATTGGGGTAGGAGGCTTGAGTTTAGAAATAAATTGGATGAAGTGTTCTAAGGAGAGTTCACAGAATATGCTCTCGAAAGCACATAAAATATTAACTAATGTTTACCATAAGAGCACAAGGCAACATTCAGAAAATGTAAACCATTATTTTGGATAAAGAGACATCACATTAGGATATTGAAAAATTCATAGAAGGAAAAAATGCTATCCTAAATTTTCAAGAAAGCAAGGCTTAAAATTCTGTGACTACAGTAAATATAACAAATTCTTCTGTGTTAAATGAAAATATAAACAGGCTTTACTTGGACATGATGGGGAAGAGATGGCTTCTTAAGAAGCAGGGACAGTGAAAGGGAAGGAAAGAATATTTCCTTTTTCTTAGAAGAGAACTGAAATAATAAACAAGGTCAATGCTAAGAAGAGAAACATCTCTCCCTTTTTTAGACAAGAGTGAGATCTCCCTGAGTAATTTATCTTAACATACACTTGTGACATACAAGGATTATTATCTACCAATTATAAATGAAGAACTTTAATTTATTTATTTATTTTGCTTTGTTTTGTTTATTTATCTGTTTATTTTTTAAATTTTATATTATTTTTTCAGTGTTCTAAAATTCATTGTTTATGTATCACATCCAGTGCTCCATGCAATATGTGCCCTCCTTAATACCCACCAACCCACAGAATGGGAGAAGATATTTGCAAATGACACTACAGAGAAAGGGCCGATATCCAAGATCTATAAAGAACTCCTCAAACTCAACACTCAAAAAACAGATAATCACATCAAAAAATGGACAGAAGACATAAACAGACACTTCTCCAAAGAAGACATACAAATGGCTAACAGACACATGAAAAATGTTCATCATCGTTAACCATCAGGGAGGTTCAAATCAAAACCATATTGAGATACCACCTTACATCAGTTAGAATGGCAAAATTAACAAGAAAGGAAACAACAAGTGTTGGAGAGGATGTGGAGAAAGGGGAACCCTCTTACACTGTTGGTGGGAATGCAAGTTGGTGCAGCCACTTTGGAAAACAGTGTGGAGATTCCTTAAGATATTAAAAATAGAGCTACCCTTTGATCCTACAATTGCACTACTGGGTATTTACCCCAAAGATACAGATGTAGTGAAAAGAAGGGCCATCTGTACCCCAATGTTCATATGGGCAATGGCCACAGTTGCCAAACTGTGGAAAGAACCAAGATGCCCTTCAACGGATGAATGGATAAAGAAGATATGGTCGATATATACTACGGAGTATTATGCCTCCATCAGAAAGGATGAATCCCCAACTTTTGCATCAACATGGACGGGACAGGAGGAGATTTTGCTGAGTGAAATAACCCTGGTGGGGCACCTGGGTGGCTCGGTGGGTTAGGCCTCTGCCTTCGGCTCGCATCGTGGTCTTGGGGTCCTGGGATCAAGTCCCGCATCAGGCTCTCTGCTCGGCGGGGAGCCTGCTTCCCCTTCTCTCTCTGCCAGCCTCTCTGCCTACTTGTGATCTCTCTGTTAGATAAATAAATAAAATCTTAAAAAAAAAAAGAACCCTGGTGCAGGAACCTAAATTTAAATAGCTTGCCCAAAGCCCTATAGTTGGTAAGTTAATGGCAGAAGTCATTGTTACTATACAGTTTCTGCAATGATCAGATAATCGAGTTCAAGATGGGTAAATTTCCATGCTCAGCTGAGTGGGTCTCAAAACCAACCATTAGTATAAAGATATAATTTATACAACCAGAGATTTTGGGTCTGTTATCTCTGTACAAGCAGCATATCCAGAACCAAAGACATTTTTTTCCTGATGTAGCATAAACTTTCAATATTTCCCTCTTGATGTAGAACGAAGCAGTGTTAAGGGAAGAAATGGTATCATCCTATCCATGGACAAGTAGAGACAGCCATAAAAAAGGCCAGTTGTGTTTTTAAGGAACAAAAATTAACTGAAACTAAGGCATATTTTCATTCAATTTCAGAACAGTGTGGATAAAATGATCTTAAAGTGATGCAAGGCAAAGAAAAATGTTAAATACAAAAACAAGCTATAAATAAAGAAATGAGAAACAGAATGGCTCTCATTTCTCAGTAGCAACACTGAATGCCAGAAAACAATGGTATAAAAAATAAGTATGAAATCCTGATAGAAAATAATTTTCAGCCTGCATTTCTCAACTAACCCAAGCTATCCAAAAAAAAAAAAAAAAATGCAATATTCATTTTTGTGAGGATCTGAAACCTAAATAAATTTCCATTTATTTAGGAAGTGCCTGGAATATGTGTCTCAACAAACTGCAGGAATACACCAAAAAGAGAAGAAATCATAGGATTCAGGAAATAGGGAATCCAATTCAGAATAACAACAAAGAAAAGCCCCAAGATAAGAACTGAGCAGAACCGGTTAGCAATCAGTCCAGATGAAAGCAGGGAGATTCCAGGGCATACTGTCAAATATTGTCACAAACATAGACTGTGATATGCTAAATGAGAAACTCCTTGGCTCAGGTCATGATTTCTAGGTCCTGGGATAGAGCCCCATGTCAGGTTCCCTGCTCAAGGAGAAGTCTGCTTTTCCCGCTCCCTCTACCTTTCCCCTGTACATGCTGTCTCTCTCTCTTTCTCTCTCTCTTGCAAATAAATGAGATCTTAAAAAAAAAAGAAGAAGAAGAAGAAACTTGGATTTTGAGGGGTGCCTGGGTGGCTCAGTTGGTTAAGCATCCAACTCTTGGTTTTGGCTTAGGTCATGATCTCAGGGTGGTGAGATGGAGCCCCATGATAGAAGCCCCATGTGGAGCCTACTTAAGATTCTCTCTCTCCTCTCCTTCTGTCCCTCCCCTTGCTCACATTCGTGCTCTCTCTCTCTCTCTCTCTCTCTCTCTCAAATAAATAAATAAATCTTAAAAAAGAAAAAGAAACTTGGGTTTTGAGGTGGAAATGAAGAGCACAAAAAATGGTGAAATGTGGATAGATATTAGATTTTTTTCTTAAATTCTTTGTAATATGTAGGATTAGTGAAAGAAAAATTTCAGCACTGTCTTGTAAGTCATGTAGCAGAAATGCACAATAAAGATGACAATAATAATGTTAAGGATAAGGATGGAGAAAACAGACACATTTAGTTGCAAAGTTCTATATTTTAAATGATTCTTTTCCATATGAATTATAAGTAAACTGTAAAAAGGCTTAAGTGAATATGATAATTTTTAGAGAAATCACTAAAAAAATTAAAGAGGTCTATCTAAAGTGTCAAGAGTTAACAAGAAACTAGAAACAAAATTTTTTTTTCAAACAATTATACAGCATCTATCCCAGGAATAAGTTTGGTCTGACATTCAAACATCAGTCCTTATAATTTACCTTACTAATACATGTGTAAAAACTATACACTTAATATTAGAAATGGAAAAAACATTTAACAAAATTCCATACCCATTGACGCTAAAAACACTCAGAGAATTGGGAACAGAACAGAACTTCGTCAGTCTAGTGAAAGACATCTGCAAGAAGCCAACAGCTAACATCATACTTAATGGCAGAAATATTAAATATTTTAGCTCTAAGATGATAAACAAGTCAATAACGTTCTCTCACACCACTTCTATTCCACATTATTGGAGGTGCTATGCAACACATTAAGACAAGTAAAGATGAAAAGTCTGAAAAGTAAATGATAAAGGGAAACCTTTTAAAAGATGAAATCACTGTTTACAATTATATATCAAAAGAAACCTATAAAATTATAAAATTAATAACTGAATTTCTTAAGAGTATGGGTTATAATATTAACATGCAAAAGTCGATTCTATATCTTAAATACTTTGGCAAACAATGGGATAATTAAATTTTAAAACTTGCGTTTAAAAGTATGTAAGAAACCCAAAATATTTGAACAAATTTAACAAAAGACATGCGAGAGCTGTAAGTTGAAGACTAAAAAGTGATACTAAGAAATGGAAGATGAATTTACCAAGTGGAGATATGGATCATGTTCATGAATTGGAAGAGTGAATATTGTTAAAATGAGTATTCTCCCCAAATTGATCTATAGATTTAATAAAATCCCAATTTTTGTCTCAATTGGATTATTATTATTATTATTATTATTTTTTTTTTTTTTTTAGAAACTAGAAAGTGTATTCTAAAATGCATATGAAATGCAAAGGTTCAATGAGGAGGCGGGATCTGGTTGAAGCCTATGCATGATCTTTCAGGCCTCCTCATTGGCAATTGACCCAAAGCGTAGCACACGTAGCACACGCAGAGCATGCTCAATGATAGATGGGGAGATGACAGATAAATGGCGGCCACAAGGAAGTTGCTAGCTTGTGATGCCTTGTGAATGAAGATCCGTCCTAAGGGAAGGGCCACACAGCTCCACTAGGGGGCAGGTGACTTTTTCTCCACATTCTGCAGAAGCTCATCTTCCTGCTAAGGGAGGAGAACAGAAATGCAGAAGGGAAGGAAGTACAGGGAGGAAAGAGGAACTTGGGTTTGCCTTCTTCGTGCTTTTTTCTCAAGGAAGGTGAGGGGCTATCCTCTAACGATGCTGCCTTGCCTCTACTTCTCCTGGGACAAGGTACGAGGCTAATCCCATGGGGAAGTTTGGGGTTAATGTTGATGTGGAGTGGAGGAGTGGAGGGTCTGAGGCCATCCATCAGAGGATGAGGGAAATGGATTAGTAGATTCTCACCCAATACCAGTTGGAAAAACTAAATGGAAGCCATGCCAGGGGTTCTTTGGGATCCGAGGTGACACTGAAGCAAAGAGTGAAGAGACCTTCCTGCATGGGGGACGAGCTTATCAGCTATTATCAGCTAGCGCTCGCTCTCTCTCTCTCTCTCTCTCTCTCTCTCTGAAACCAGGCTCTGTGTTCGGCACTCTCCTCTCTCAACAGCCACGCAGGGATATCTGTCAGCGCGGGACCTCCATGACAATCCAGTGTGAGGCTGATACCCAACTCCCCTTAATGTACTGGTACCGTCAGCTCCCAGGACAGAGCCTGATACTGATTGCAACCGCAAACCAGGGCATGGAGGCTACTTATGAAAGTGGATTTACCAAAGAGAAATTTCCCATCAGCCGCCCAACCTTAACGTTCTCCAGTCTGACCGTGAACAACATGAGCTTCGAAGATAGCAGCTTTTACCTCTGCAGTGTTGGAGACACAGTGCCCGGCACAGATCAAAGATCTGAGCAACAACCTCAGCTAGCTCCCTCCTCCCCAGCTCCCACCCAGATGAGCCCAAGGCCCCAGACAAGGCAGGACGGTGGGGGAAACCACAGCTCCAGCTGTTCGTGTGCTTGTCCGTGGCCTGGGTGTGAATGGGTCCACTAGCCACGGGGAGTGAAACTGCAGGACAGACTGCAGGACAGACTGCAGGATGAACTACAGGAAGCATGGCCACCAAGAAGCTGACGATAAAATTTCTTCCACCAGAGTGTTGAGAAGTACTTGGTAAAGACCATTGGATATAGTTTGCCTTTAAGTGGCAGGGTCAGAAATGACATTTAACTATTTTATCTCAAGGTTCTATTTAGCTTGCTTTCCATCAGTATAGTTCAGAAGACTCTTGGTCACTTTGATATCATACTGGTTCATTACACCGATGGCATTATGCTGGATGTTCTCAGGGAACAGGAAATAGCAGTTGTGATGCCTCAGTGTGATGTATGCATGCCAGACCAGTGTAAAGTCTGCAAAAGTTCAGGGAGCTGGCACATCGATGAGCTTTTGAATAGCCTAAGATCTGGGACATATTGGATTAAACCCCCTAAAGTGAGAGATGAGCTGCTGAACCTCACACTGTCTGCCAAGGAGAAAGAGTTGCAATGCTTAGTGAGCTTTCTGGACTTTGGAGTTAGCACACACTACGCTGTGGTCCATTTTATGTGTCATCTCTAAGGCTAGGGCACTGTGAGAGGGGGTTCTGTAGCAGAACAAAGAGTGATTAAAGCTGCCCTGGGCCATGCACCAAGCATGTCCAGGGGTTCTCCAAGTGCCTGTGGCTGATGAGGATCTCTAAGGAGCCCCTGACATTCCCTAATAAGAGAATCACTAAGCATATGCAAAGAGTTTTAGTGCAAAGCCACACTCCTCTGTCAACTTTATTTCCTTTGAAGAGCGGCCCCTAGGTCTTGATTTAAAGCCTCATGGTGGCATTCAGGACTGTGTGTTAGCTGACCCTCAGATCTATAAAGCTGGTCGTGCACAGAGAATTCTGTTATTAATTGGTAAATATGTAAGCCCAGACTCAAGCACAGTGGGAGGAAGGCAGTATTCCATTTCAAGAGCAAGTGAGAGTCTCATGGTACATGCTTGGACCCACACAGCTTCACTCTCGATCCATACCAATCCCCATGCATGGGGATTTCCTATTTCCAGGTGAAAAAGCACCAGCCTGTTTTCTGGATCGGGTTGCATGTTATTCTGGAATCATCCATAGAGTCTAACACAAGTGTGGTTTTGAAAGGGAATGGTGAAGGAAATCATCTCACGGGCTACAACTTCAGTCTGTGACTCTGGATGTTCACATTTTATAGGAGAGAAGATGGCTTGGGGTCCTCTAGACGTCTGTCACACAGTCATCAAGACCGTTCACTCACATTTTCCCTCTCTTTGCTTCTGTGCTGCATTCTGGGTCCTTTCTTTGGAACTGTAGGCCAGTTGCCTAATTCACCTCAGTTCCAATAAGCCATTCAATGCTTTAATCAACTTTGTTCATTTAAATTATATTTTCATTTCTGGTAAATCTATTTGGCTCTTTTACAAATATGGGCAGTCATTTTAGAAAGCATCTTGCTCCTTGTGTATTTTTAAATTATTTTCTTTAAGGATATTAAGAATCTGCTTGGAATTTTTATCTGTTAATGCCAACATTTGATGATGTTTTGTGTCTTTTGTTTATTTGTTTGTAGTTTCTGCTGGCTGTCACTTAGAGTGGTTTTTTTTAATGTATTATATAATTTGGTGTTGTGCATTATATAATTCATCTTTGGGAATTCCTTAAAACCTGGGCAAAAGGGATGTTTTCCAGGAAATATTTACTTTTGTTTCTGTCAAGCAATTGGGTTGCAACAGATCCAATATGGGTTTTTTTTGAGGTTTTATTTATTTATTTGACAGAGAGAGAGAGAGAGCATAAGCGAACAGAGCAGCAGACAAAGAGAGAGGGAGAAATAGACTCCCCTCTGAGAGGGAGCCTGGTGACTCGGGGCTCAATCCCAGGGCCCTGGGATCATGACCTTAGATGAAGGCAGTTCCTTAACCAACTGAGCCACCAGGTGCCCTCCCCCAAGAGGGTTTTATTTTCTAATTCTCATTATATAATTTATCAATACAGTGTCTGTCCCAAACCCCAAATACAGCGTCTGTCCCAAATTTGGAAAATGTGCCAAAGAAATGACTTATTCAGTGCCCATAAATATTCAGAGAAAAGTTTTTGTTTTTTTGATCCTCCTCCCAAAGCTGAGACCTAGATAAATAATACTTCTTGTTAACTGACTGTGGGATTTTTTTTTTTTCCCCATTCATTAGGTATATAACTCTTCCTGTGTTCAGGCTTCTTATGCCCATCTCACTCCTGGTCCTCTACAAGGTCGGGTGGCTACTGCCCAGATTCTCTGATTCCCTGATTCTCTTGGCCACAGGGATCCAGTAATCCACGGGGCCTGGGCTAGCTTACCTTCTTGCCTAACGTTCCCATTTCCCTGAGAAGCCTACAGATTCACCTACAGATAAGCCTCAGCTTGCCAGCATCTGATATTGCAGAAAAATGGTCTCTTAAGAACCAGTAAAGTATTGTGGGAGGAACTTGGTCTCTGTCATCTGGCAGACCTGAGTTTAAAACTCAGCTCTGCTTGGGCGCTTGGGTGGCTCAGTTGGTTAAGTGGCCAGCTCTTGGTTTCGGCTCAGGTCATGATCCCAAGGTCCTGGGATTGAGCCTCAAGTCCAGCTCTGAGTTCAGCAAGAAGTCTGCTTAAGGATGTTCTCTCTTCCTCTCCCTCCCCCCATTCTCTCTCTCTCTATTTCTCAAATAAATAAATAAATCCTTAAAAACAACATAAATGAAAAACAAACCTTTGGTCTAGTGCTTTACCACTGGGTGTCACCTTGAACAAGCTGAACAGAGTCATTACATTTACTCTCATATATAAAATGAGGATAATTGTGAAATAAAAAATGAGGAAAGAGAAATTGTTTTAAGGATGAGATGAAATCATCCACATAAGACACATAAGACTGTACTGCAGACAGAACACACAATTAGTTTAGTACTGCCCAAATTTCTTTCTCACTGTAATATATGAAATTTTATCACTAGCAATTTCTTCCTCAAGGCGAGGTATTGCCCTCTCTGGGAAAATTTCATTTATTATTGCCATTGTTTCTCTTTCTTTCAGCTATTTTAATTACAAAATCAATGCGTATTATTGTAAAAGTTGAGATCATTCATTTAAATAAAGTTAGATCATATGATACATACTGTTTTATCATTTATTCTCTCAACCCGAGAATATTTCATAAATACCATTTCATGTCAAAAATGTACTTTACGGCGCCTGAGTGCCTCTGTCTGTTAAATGTCTGCCTTCAGCTCAGGTCATGATCCCAGGGTCCTGGGATCAAGCCCCGTGTTGCACTCCAGCCCTGTGTTGGGCTTCCTGCTCAGCAGGGTGTCTGCTTCTCCTTCTCCCTCTGCTCCTCTCCCTGCTCTCGCACTCTCTCTCTCTCTCTCTCTCTCAAATAAATTACATCTTTAACAAAAAATATTTTAAATATATACTTTAACTTTTATGACTATTTCAATATATTGATGACTATCCTTTTTATGAATTTTACTATCAAAACTAAAGGCAAGGTAAATATTATATGTTAGATGACAGGATTGTTTAATTTAAAAGCAATGGCGTATGTGTTGATTTATTTCTGTTACAGACTCAGCAGGGAATATGAAAGCCCTCCCTTTACACAATTGGCCCCTTCTTAGCTAGGTCTCAGCTTGGAAACCATCTTCCCAAAGAGATCTTTCCTTATATCTTAGCTAATAGAGCACTTGTCAACCCAGCAGTCACTCACACCTATTACCATTGTATCCTATTTTAATAATACCTAACCACCACAGTCTGATACAAATATATATACTATATATACATAATATATATATTCTTATTTATTGTCTGCTTCCTATCACTATGCCTCCTCACATGCATGTAGATACACACATACATGTAGATATAAATGCCATGAAAGCAAGGACATTTCCCATCTTCTTCATTGCTGTTTCCTTAAAGCCTAGAAAAACTGTAGAGACATTACAGGAATTCAGCCAGTATTTACCGACCACTACAGACTGCATTGCACTCCACCAAAATTCATACAATTACAGTCATAAGCCCTACTATTTTAAGATGTGATTGTATTTGGAGATTTGGGCTTTAAAGATCTAATTAACTTAAAAACAAGGCTATTAGAGTGGCCCTAATCCAAACTGGCCAGTATTCTTTTCAGAAGAGAGGAGGACATCCTAGGAAAGCCACCAGGGCTGTGCCCACAGAGGAAAGGCCACATGAGGACAGCGTGAGAAGGCCATTGCAAGCCAAGGAGAGAGTCCTCAGGAGAAACCAACCCTGGTGACACCTTGATCTTAGAGCTCTAGCTCTCAGAGCCAGAGAAAGTCGATTTCTATTGTTTAAGACACCTGGCCTGTGTTACTTTGTTATGGTAACACCAGCAAACTAGTACATTGAGTAAATAAATATGATTCAAAAGAAAAGAGGAAAATTTGCCAAGCAGTATAGATTTCTTTGGAGAAAAAGTCTACAAAATATTTACTTTAAACAAAGTAAGCCCCTAACCAAATGAACTGAATTGTCCCAACAGGGACAGAACAGGTGCTTTGACTTATGTTTGAACAGAAAGGTGGCCCAACAATGTGCCAGCTCCCTCTGCTACATTCCCATGGCTGGGGAAGAGAACAGATGTTATGGGTTCTAGAGACCTAAGCCCAGAACCTGCTCAAACACAGTGGCCCTGCCATGGAGGGTCCTCAAATTGGAATGGTATTGGTGCTTGTGTAGATTGAGCATTCAATGCTGAGCCTTGGAAGCCATCTGGAGATCCTCCGGGACAGGTTGGCCAATAGGAATTGGACAAATCCGTGGCCACCTTCCATATGGACAACACATTTTAGAGTTTTTAGAAGCCAAATGAGTGGAGAGAGGCCAGTGGACTAATTGGACTTATTACTGAACTTGGCTTATGGAGCTCAATCTGGATCTAATATGATTTAGAAATATAAATACACATGTCATTTATTAAACTCTGAGTATCATGGAATAAATCAGGGCTACTACAATAATTACAGCCCACATGGATATTGCTCTTGGACTCTCTTCTGCCTTTCTTCCACTAGCTACCTTCCAGAAGATCCTGGGGCCACTTAAGCAGATCTAATAGGCCCAGGGAATGGGACAAGGAGTGATGGAGATGTGAACAGAAAGACTGTTACATTACGAGAAGCAGTCTTTCGTCAGAGAGTGTTAAAGCCTCTATTGCCAGACACTTCCCACTCACTCCTCAAGTCTGAGGCATAGATAAAATATGCAAATGGAACTTTGCACTGGGCACAAAATTGCCTGTCTTCTTTGACTTCAAGCTGGGGAACAGGACGACGGGGAGAGGAAGGGCAGATGCCCCCATTTAGTCAATCAGCTGTGGCCCAGCTATATGCCCACACCTCTGTCTCAGTGTTTGTGGGTTTTGGACCACACAAATCCAACCTTCACTATTCAGAGTCAGTGACTCCCAGGCTCAGATAGACAAGAAAGCAGTTCCTACTGGACAAGAAGAAATTGTACTATGGGGAAAACATGTAGTTTAGGGGAAAAAAATAATGGAGGAAAGAAGCTGGAAGTTTGGAGAAAAGACAGCTTGGAATTTGACAATGTGTTGAAGAGCAGTGAAGAACACTGGGGCCCAAAGTGGAGCTGACTGTGAGTGAAGGAGAAATAGAGCTGGGGGTGGGGTGGGGTAGAGTGGTGGTTTGGGGAAAAATTGTTTTAAAAAAAAAAAAAAGACAAGTAATTTGGAATCTGACCAAAATCTACTTTTTAGACCACTGAGAGGTCCCAAAGCCCCCAGTGTGGAGCAACACGGTGGGGAATGAACTTAGCCTGAGTATGGAAAGGGTCTCGTGTCAACTCCACGTTCATCAGCCTGGTGACCCGGGAGAAGTCACTTAACCTCTGAGCTTCAGAATCTTTCTTTGCTTGCTTCAAGTTTTTATTTACATTCTAGTTAGTTAACATAGTAGGATAATATTGGTTTCAGGAGTAGAATTTAGTGATTCCTCACTTATGTGCAACACACCAGGCTCATCACAAGTGCCTGAGATAGCCTGGTCTGCTGCCTCCCTCATGGGGCTGCCCGGGGGATCAAACAGAAGAAGGGAAGCCGAGTGTTCTCTGATAGAAAGCAGGCAGGCTCTAGAGTCAACGATCATGCTGAAATCCCATCTCTACTACTTACTGGCTATGTGACCTTGAGCAAGTTACTCCACCTCTACAAGGCTCATTTTGTCATCTGTGAAATGGACAACCTCATGGGTGATTGTTAAAATATAAGTGAAAAAAGATCCATGAAAGACTTGGCAATGTTCGGTATAGTAAGCATGAAGAAACCGTTCACTATTATCATAATTAAAAACTAGTGGTGGGGCGCCTGGGTGGCTCAGTCCGTTAAGCAGCCAACTCTTGATTTCAGCTCATGATCTCAGAGTGCTGGGATTGAGCCCCGAGTCTGGCTCTGCTCTCAGTGAAAGTGTCTGCTCCCTCTTCTTCAGCCCCTCCTCTCTCTCTCTCTCTCTCACTCACTTTCAAATAAATAAATAAATAAATAAATAAATAAATATTTTTAAAAAACCCAGTGGTTTGATAGGCTAATTTTTAATGAACTACGAGAATGTCTTGAGAAATGGTTCAGAACGAATCATAAGAACTGCAGAGACTTACCCCGTTGAACTTGGGAAAAGGTAGAACTGAATCCACCCTACGTGTCTGAGCCTAAAACATGACGTCATCATCTCACTTAGAGCTATTTTCTCTGCCTCTAAAGTGATTCCTGCTGCATTCAAGAAAACTGACTTCACACTTTGTTGTGGGTATAATAGTTTGTTCTGAGGAGGAGCACAAAATATCAGG
Source organism: Lutra lutra (assembly GCF_902655055.1). Taxonomy (NCBI): domain Eukaryota; kingdom Metazoa; phylum Chordata; class Mammalia; order Carnivora; family Mustelidae; genus Lutra; species Lutra lutra. The sequence goes on from NC_062288.1 coordinate 96,712,810, forward strand.
CCAAAGCTAGTCTTCAGGCTTTAGACACAGAAAACCCTCAAGCTCTTGGGTGTTCCCTTTTAGACGAGTCAAAGCCACAAACACCTATCCAAAAATTTCCTCCCTATTCCCCAATTTCCTATCTTCTACCAAGGATCACCTCCTCATATGCTCCCAGGGTAACTGCCCAGGGAACTCTGCTATGTGTTCCTCTCATCTGCTACCACAGGACTTCCTAGGACTACCCCATGACAATGGGGCAAATCTAAGTACCATATCTAGTGACATTACAGGGAAAGCCTCTATTATGAAGACTCTACAACCTGAGTCAGCTACCCCTGAGTACAGAGAGACATGTCATCTGTTCCTTGGTTGTAGCCTAGAGTAGAACAGGGCCATGGCAAAGTCAAGTTCTGAGACCAGGTACCAAGTGGAAGATTCATTCCGTCTTCTATTCTGTCAGGGGGCCAAGCATCAGGAGGGACCAGGAGGTACATTTTGTTCTCTGGGAACCTCTGGCTTGATTCCAAATAAACCTTCTCTTATATGGCACCTGTACCAATTCCCAAACTTCCAATGCTGTCCATGTCTTCCGGTAGCCTTGAGGCCACCTCTGCCATTTTTAGATCTGTATTCGTGACCAAGACAGAACCTTGCTGGTTCTCAGTCTCTTCCTCTATAAATGGAAATAATTTCGTTCTGTATGTCTCACAATTAAAACACTTGTGAACAGTCAAATTTGAAACTCAATGCCAATGAAGATCAGCATACCACTGTTTGTGTGTATGAAGGCTTGTTAAAAGCTGTCAGGCACGGTACAAATATAGCACCTTCCCCCGGAGGTGTGAGCCCATCAGGATGAGAGGAGGTGCCATTGGAGAGGCCAGAGCTCTGAGCAGTAGCTGTTCTGTTGTGAGGACACCAGCCTCCAGCCATGCCAGGCACTGGAAGAAGACATCCTATGGGCCCCTCCCAACCCCATGAGCCCCACAGGGGCATTTTCCCCAGCTTCTGCTAGTTTCCATTTACTTCATTCACCCAGCTTACTTACTGTCTCATAGCCAGACTTCTGAGCCTTTTTCACTTTGTTCATCACCTCCAGAACATGTACTCATTTCTACCTTTCAGAGAATTCAAAGGTATACTGTGCCCCCTCTGGCCCTTCACCACCCTGGAACTCAGAGGAGCTGGGAAGGAGAAGCAAGATATAGACACTCGCTCCACCTCTGTTTCCCTCTGGCCCAGTCGTCCCTCAATAAATTACAGGGTTGTGTCTTGGTGGATCCCAAATTAAGGTCATTTCTGGGAAGATTAACTCTGTACTGAGCCCAGCACAATAGTCTTACTGCACCTAAAATAGAAAATTCCAGAATTCCCCCCTTTCATTGTTCTGAATGATCACCAAATACTCCACGCTTTCACTATGTGCTAATCTCTCTACTTACGGCTGGTTCTCTGATCAGAACCTACATTTTCCATTTTCCAGACCCTTTCTAATATGTGGTCTGAGCATACAATAAAGAGCTCGGGCTGTCAGCGCTTAGCAGGTGGGGGCAATTGAATCACCACTGGTGCAGACTCCCAGGGCAACAAGGAAGCTGCTCAAAAAGAACCCAGAACATGGCTCAGTGGGTTAAGCCTCTGCCTTTGGCTCAGGTCATGATCTCAGGGTCCCGGGATCGAGCCCCACTTTGGGCTCTCTGCTCAGCGGGGAGCCTGCTTCCCCCTCTCTCTCTGCCTGTCTCTCTGCCTACTTGTGATCTCTCTGTCATATGAGTAAATAAAATCTTTAAAAAAAAAAAAAAAAAGAATCCAGAACAGTGCGAGTGACGAGAAAGATGAATATCCTAAGAGAGGAAGGATATAGTTTGGGGGCTTCCAACCTCCAAATGTATCAGGTAAATGTCCACTTAACTTCTCTTTCCAAGGGCTCCTGTCCGCAAGAGTTGGTGGGAAGGAAAGCCAGCTGAAAGGCCAGACTCCCATGAAACTCTGCTTCTCCCTTCTTGTCACCTCTTGACAGTGGGGTCCTGGTTCCCCCAAAGCCTTAGATGTGACCTTCTTGCCCAGTGGTTTCTACTTGGGAGAAGGGTCTTCATGCTTACAGATACAAGACTTCTCTCCCTTCGTGGCAGAGCAGCCAAGTTCTAAGCCCTTACTTAGAGGGAGTCAAATAAATCATGTCAGAGGGCCCAGGCTGTTCCTCCTCTTCTTGTCCCAGGCTAAGAAAGTCCAGCTGTGACATACGGGGGCTTGGCTTTTCCCCCGCACCCCAGAGTCCTCCCAGGAGTCAGCTGGTCTTCCTCTCTGCTCTCAAAAGGTATGTTTTCTTATCACCTGTCGGTCACGAATCCATAGATGACCAAACACAGCAGAGCTGATACAAGGCTGAGGGAAGGGAAAGCTACAGGTGTATTTGTCTGGGAGGAGCAGTGATCCTCCACCTTCACGTTCACCCTCTCCCTCACCTTGAGAGCTATAAAGGCTCTCCACCAGCCACTCAACTTACATACTTCTGCCATCATGAATCCACTCCTGATTCTTGCTTTTGTGGGAGCTGCTGGTAAGTTCATGCATGACTTTGGACCGCACTTGACCCCCACTCCCCCCGACCGAGATCCCCGCTCCGCTCTTGCTGCTCTTCTGTGTTTACCTGGGCTCTGAGAGTCTGTTTCTCCTGTCCGGCAGCCCTCCTTCCCATTCTTGGGCTCTCTGTAAGCCTCACTCCTCCCACTTTGTGCTGACCCCAATCCCGACCCTGACATTCATCCATTTATTTTGAGACGTTGTTGGGAGAGGCTATAAAGGGAGAGCAGGAGCAGGCGGTCCATGAAATGAACCAGGGGTCTTGAAGCTCAGTTCCAGCAGTGCTGGGATAGCTTCCCTACAGGTGTTCTCAACCCCAGGTACACCTAGGGAAGATGAAGGAACACTCATGCCGGAGTCCTAGCCCTAGAAATTCTGATTTCATCAGCCTGGGGTGTGACCAGTGCATTGAATTTTTAAGTTCCCCAAATGATTTTAGGGTCCCCACGTGGGCAGCCAAGGTTGCGAATCACCATTCCTTTGGCCCATGAGTTGGCCTACCTTTGTCCTGCCTAATGGTCTGGGGGCTCCTGTCCCCAGGCTCACCCTGCAGATTTTTAGTGACTGGAAAAACTGGGTACAGCCAGGGCTACTTAGCCAGATTTTCCTAGCTAGGCCAATCCATCCTGACAATCTGGGGTTCAAATAGCCATGAGGAGTACACCAGTGGAAAAAGAGAAGCACTGAGTGAATGACAAAACCACATTCGGACCCATGTCACACTGAGTGCACTGTGAGGGCATTGTCTGTGTCCTCGCCCTGGAGCCACCAGTAGAATTCTGTGACTGAGCCCCAGGGGGCACGTGGCCATGTGCCCTGCAGACATACCAAGAGACCCAGGAGAGCTCCGTGCTGTGACACCTACTGGGGATGGAATGCTCCCTGCCAGATAATCTGCCGCCTCTGTGCTTATTGAAGACTTCTAACCTACATGCTCCAGCCAGGGGACTCCGGGCTCCACCCGCCCATACCTGCTGAACTGGCTTTTTCCTTCCTGTCTCCATTCAAGTTGCTTTCCCCACTGACGATGATGACAAGATCGTCGGTGGCTACACCTGCGAGGAGAATTCCATCCCCTACCAGGTGTCCCTGAACGCGGGCTACCACTTCTGCGGCGGCTCCCTCATCAGTGACCAGTGGGTGGTGTCTGCAGCTCACTGCTACAAGTCGTAAGTGCCGTGTCCTCTGGAACCCTCTCTGAGAGCGGGGGTCAGCCCTGGGGGTTCAGAGGTTGGGGAAAATGGCTGGGTGGGGACAAGAATTTGTCTCCGGCCACCCAGCTTACAGGAATGAAGGCGCAAAGAGAAGCATTCGACAGAAAGCCACTCGCATCCAAAAATCAATAGATAAAACAGCAAAGGCTGTTTCAGAAAAAGGTCAGAAAAGCAAGTAGGGACTCTTTTGGGGTGGTGAGGTCCAAAAAGGAAAGCAGCAAGGACCTCACATGAGTAACCTTGCCAGTTGGATACACACCAAAACTATGTAAGATATGTTAAAAAGAAATACTGTTGCCTGGCTTCTATCCCAGGGCACTTAGAATTTTCAGGAAGAGGGGTCTGACTATTGGTGAGTTTTTAATGCTTTCCATCTCTGGTGACTGGACTCTGCAGCAGAGCTGAGACTCGCTGCCTAGACCAAGGGTTCTCAAACCTGAGTGGGCATCGGAATCACCTGCAAGGCTTGCTAAACTGCAGACCACTGGGTCCCACACCAGAATCTCTGATTCAGCAGGTCTGGGGTGAGAACTAAGACTTCGTACATCTAACAAGTTCCTGGGGGGTGCTAAGGCTGCAGGTCCCAGGGCAAGACCTTGAGAACCACTGGAGTAGATCATACAGGATGATGGCACTCACCAGACCCAGACAGGAAGGAGTAGAAGTCTCTGCATGTTGCTAGGCAAACTACAGAGGATGAGGAATATATGGGGAACTTCAAGGTGGTCATTTATGCCTGTGGCACTAGGTGCAGGGGTTGGAGGAGGGGTTGTGGGGAAGGCAAATGGAAAAACAGGTTGAGGAGCAAGCCCCATGTCATCTCCCTCCATGACCACCTACCTCTGAAGGAGAAAGTTCTTGGTCTCACCCCTGTACTGACCCACTACCCCTCTCCTGCCAGGTGATTCTGCCACACTCCCACTCGTGAGTAGGGTGCTCGAGAACCCTAGAGAAAAGCGGGCATATAGAAAAAAAGGGTTTCCCCATGCTTGTCTTCCCAACAGCCGCATCCAGGTGAGGCTCGGAGAGTACAACATCGAGGTCAAGGAGGGGAATGAGCAGTTCATCAACTCGGCCAAGGTCATCCGCCACCCCAAATATAGCAGCTGGTCCCTGGACAATGACATCATGCTCATCAAGCTGTCCTCGCCTGCTGTCCTCAATACGCGGGTGTCCACCATATCTCTGCCCTCCGCCTGTGCAGCCGCTGGCACCCAGTGCCTCATCTCCGGCTGGGGCAACACCCTGAGCTCTGGCAGTGAGTGGAACCCTCCACAACCCATCCTCCAACTTCCTCACCTATCTCAGAACCAGGCTTGCCCCTGAGCTTGAACCCCACTACATGCAGGCCTGGGTCCTCAAAGGAGGCAAAGCTTTAAGGAGTTAACCCCCTAGAATCCAAATAGGGGACAAATATAGCACTTGTTATTGTCCCATCTAGGGAGGGGAATCAGAAGGAATCAGTCTGGAAACAAAACCCCTAGTTCCTTGCTGAAGCTTTTACGTTCTTGGTGTCCTCGGTGTTCAGCCCTGGATTGCTGTCCCCACCCTGGCCTGACTCCCATTTCTCCTTTCCTCCATCTCTCCCTGCTCCTCAAAGCCAACTACCCTGAGCTGCTGCAGTGCCTGGACGCCCCACTCCTGAGTCAGGCCCAGTGCAAAGCCTCTTACCCCGGCCAGATCACGGAGAACATGGTTTGCGCTGGCTTCCTCGAGGGAGGCAAGGACTCCTGCCAGGTGACTTGACTCCTCCCATGCTGAGACCCCTGCCCATACACATGGCCTCCTGGGGAGCAGGATTTGAACACCCAGGGCTGTGGGGCTGGTGCAGGAGGGCTTCAGGCCGCGGACTTCTACAGAAGCGAGGAAGGCTAGGCTTCGTGGCAGTTACCCCCTTCATGAGAATGAGCCACCATGGGAGACCTTCAGAGCCACAGAGCTGAGCGCAATGCAATCTTTAAAGGCTCAGATGATACAGGGTTCTGTTTGCTCTTTTTGCCTTCTTTATAAAACTTGTCCCACCTTCTTCCTTCCCAGGGTGACTCTGGTGGCCCTGTGGTCTGCAATGGAGAGCTCCAGGGAATTGTCTCCTGGGGCTATGGCTGCGCCCAGAAGAACAAGCCTGGAGTTTACACCAAGGTGTGCAACTTTGTAGATTGGATTAAGACAACCATAGCTGCCAACAGCTAAAGCACCCCCAGTCCTTCTGCCATCACTATGCTAATTAAATGCATCTGTTACAACTGTCTGCGTCTGTGCCTGCTCCCTCCCGCCACTACCCCCTGGGAACATCCTCCCAGCTGAGGTCAGACAGGGCTCTATCCCTTAAAGATGAATAGAGTGCCCCAGCTCCCAAAAGGTGTCCCATGGAATACTAGATTAGCAGTGTGTGAAGAGACGTAATCCAAAAAAATAATAAGCTCATGGGGACTATTTTCAGGGAAAAGAAAAGAAAGACATTTTAGAAGGCTGCATTAAAAAGGTTCCTTGACCTTGGAACTTCCCTGGGGTCTAGAGTGCAGGGCCCATGTGCGCCCACCCAAGGCACAGCTTGCATGACCTCATCACCTCCTGTGGCTGCCACCCTGAACTTAATCATTTTGGAGACACTCATGCTGATCCTTTTGGTCTCTGCTGAGCCCCCCTGTACACGTACTCTTTCTAGCCCAGTGTGTACTCCCTCCCAGCAGCCCGCCCTGTGCCCTCTTTCCCACAACCTGTCTGAGGGAGACAACCCAGCAACCTGGGTCTCTATCCGTTATACTCCTTTGAAATCTGCCTCTTATTCATCCCATATAATGATATTAATGTGTGTCTATCACACTGAGCACTTTCCAGACATTTTCACATTTAGTTCCTTCACCCTCTGAAATGGTTACTATTCCAGCAGTACAGGCAAGAAAGCAGAGGCTCAGAGAAGGCAATTAGCTTACCAGATCCCTCATCCAGCGGATACTAAACCTGCGGTCTGGCTCTTCACTAGCCTGACCCCAAAGCAGGCAACCTCTTTGCCCACCCCCCATTCCTCTTGCTGCAGTAGTGGTTGGAGATGCTGCCCAGCCTTCAGCTCTGCTCCTCTATGGCTCTCCAGGCCATTCTCTGCCTCCCTGCAGTTCATACGGCTCTGCTCCCTGGCCATCTTCCAGCTCTGTCCTCAGAGAGATGCTACACGTTTCATCAATTCCTGATTAATACTTTGCCTGACCTCCCACCACTCCCAAAACAGAACCTGAGCTCCTTATCCTGCAGATGAAAGGCTCTTCCTTCTCTGCCCCTCCTTCTCTGCAGTCCTCCTCTCTCTGTCTCTGCTCCAGTGCTTGGAAATCCCAGGGGCTCCTCCAACCAGCCATGAACCTCACACCTTTAACCCTGGGCATTACTGGTCCATCTGGCTTGACCCCCTTCCCACCTGCTCCTTCAGCCTCTTCAGAAGAGTCATTTCTGATTCCTTCAGCCCTGGGCTCCTCCTCCCTACCCCCACGCTGGCCCGGTTGGCCCCGTGGTCCAAGTGAGGAGTCCTCCTCTTGAGGGTACTCACCGATGCCACAGTCCTGCTCCTGCTGCCCAGTAACTATGGATGCATCTACCTGGCATGCAATGCTGAGCTCCTTAGGCAAGAAATCTTGTCTTGCTCATCCTGGCATAGCTAGTGATTAAACAATGCCTACAATATAATGGGCAGTAGTGCAATGATTGAATTATTAAAGTATGAGCTAGGACCGGAGGGAAATGTATGGAAGACAGAAAGTACCTTCCGGAACACCGGTTCTCCAAGTGTGGACCCTGGCCCGGGGGACACCAGAATCACCCAGATGAAAGGAAAAGCCTTTCATCTGCAGGATAAGGAGCTCAGGTTCTGTTTTGGGAGTGGTGGGAGGTCAGGCAAAGTATTAATCAGGAATTGATATAGGAATTTAGGAGCAGTGCCAATTCCGGCGCCCCTCCCAGACCTACTGAATCGGAAATTCTGAAATGGAGCCCGGCCACTTGCATTTTCCAAGAATTCCACACCATTCTGATGCACACGGAAGCTTGAGAACCATTGCAGTGGGCATGTCCCTCCGCAACGCTCTCTGTGGAAGCAGCAGCCACTCACATTTTCACTGTTTTCAGGCACCACAATGAAGCTTCATGTGTACTCTCTGATTTAGATCTCTCAATAATTCCCTAAGGTAGGCGGTTTTGTTATTAAAGGGGCATAGCAGCTTGCCCTGGGCCTCACTGACCGGACTGAAGGACCCGGCAATCTGGCTCTGGGAAGTGGGCCTCCCTGAGGAGCGGGGCCTCGGTGACCCCAGTAGAGCCCCGGACTTAAACACCAAGGGCCAGGTGCTGGTTCCAGCTCTGTCACCTCATCACTCATGACTGAGACAACCAGCTTCTTCAGGTTGCGGTTTCATCTGAGGAAACTAGGAGACAAATTTGGGGTTTAAATGAATCTATGAATGTGCTCCAAAAGTTTCAAGAAGGGGCACCTGGGGGTCTTGGTTAAGTCTCCGACTGATGGTTTCACTCAGGTCATGATCTCAGGATCCAGAGATAGAGCCGGGGTGGGGCTCCACGCTCAGTGGAGAGTCGGCTTCCCCTTTGCCACTCTCCACCACGTACACATTCTCTCTCTCTCAAATAAATTTTAACATCTTTAAAAAAAAAAATAGTTGCAAGAGTTACAGACATGTGAGATGCAATTTGTGTATGTCCTTCCCACGTCTCAACCTCCGGAAAGGCAGGCAGGTAACACATTTACCCCTGCGGAGTGAGGCGGGGCGGGGGTGGGGGTGTGTAGGGGGGATGGGGGGGTGGGAGAGGTTCCCTCCAGCACCAACCACATTCTTCTCACGCCTTCAAGTGGCAACCCCGAGATGGCAACAATTTAGGTCTAAAATAAGTTAGGAAAGGCTGCCCCCTGCTGCCCAAGATGATGAAGATATTGAATGAAGATGATGAATGATTCCCACCCACACCGCCTAACTCCTACAGGGGAAAAGAGAAAAGCTGTGTGTGCTCCTGGGCACATGGACGGTGTGAGTAGCAAAGATAGGACAAACTCCAAAACTCCATCAGGATTGAAAGTAGCCGTGACACCAAGGGGCGCCTCGGTGGCTCAGTGGGTTAAGCCTCTGCCTTCAGCTCAGGTCATGATCTCAGGGTCCTGGGATGGAGCCCTGCATTGGGTTCTCTGCTCAGCGGGGAGCCTGCTTCCCCCCACCCTTTCTCTGCCTGCCTCTCTGCCTACTTGTGATCTCTCTCTCTCTCTCTCTCTGTCAAATAAATAAATAAACAAAATCTTTAAAAAAAAAAAAAAGAAGGAAAAGAAAAGAAAAAGAAAGAAGCTGTGACACCAAAACAGAGTGGTATTCTTTTAAGGCCAGCTGGGTTGAGGGTCCCCAGCCAGATGATCAAAAGGAAACTTACTTAGAGAGCAAATTACTGATAAACAAAGGGGTAAATGCCCTTTGCTCAGAGGTATGCATTTTTCACAAGCTTCCTGAGTGATTGGAGACCAGATAAGCAAAGTCAGGACCATAACACATCTTGCATGAACTGATCTTTTTTTGGAAAAATAATGACTTTGTGAATTAAACAAGTAGATTTTTAAAATAACACATTTCAAAGTATTACTTCAAACAACACTTTGTTGGTATTTTCTTGAAAATTTTTATTAACTTAAGTTTAATTTTACATAGATAATATATGGTTTAAAAATTGAAACAATATAATAGAGGCTAAAACTATTTTTACTTCCGCCTTCTTTCTACCTCCTCCACTCAGTCTTAGTAAGCAATCATTTTGATTAAGTTCTTTTGTACCCTTCTAGTGTGTCTTTGTACAGAACCAAGCAAACAAATGCATAATTCTTATGTTCCCCTTTTACTGGACAAAAGATGGTATATGGAAATGCTGACAGGCAACCTGCTTTTTTTTTTTTTTTTTCCCCAGTTAACAGTATATATCTTAGCTTTCTAGAGCAGGAAAACATTTGTATTCTTTTTTAGCATTGAATAAGATTCCATTTTGTGGATGTATCTCAGGTTATTTATCCAGACCCTTCCTGATGAGCATTTGAGTTTTCCTGATCTTCTTGCTACCCTAGATAATGCAAGTATTTTACAAACATTTTTTATTTGTATGCAAGAATGATTATAATTATATAATAATATAATATAATATATAATATAATAATTATAGGATAAACACCCAGATGAGGGATTTCCAGGTGAAAAGATAAATGCATGTGTAATTTTCATAGGTATTTCCAAGTTAGTCTCCACTTAGGTTGTTATCATTTTTTGTGAAGTGTATATTCCACTACACACTAGCTAATGGTCTTCTTTAATTCGATGTTGTCAGTCAGGTTGGTGAACAGAGGTATTTCGATGCAGTTTTCATTTGCAAGATTTTTTCCCTATGGTGAAACACCATTTACATTTCTTTTTCTCTGAACCATCTGTTCTTTGCCACTTTCATTGTGCTGCTGGATTATTTTCTTCCTGATTTCTAGGAGTTCATCATATACCGGGGAGATCAGCCCTCATGATGAGGATTACAGATGTTCTTTCCATATTGTCGTTTCTCTTTTGATTCTGTGTATATTTTTCCGTGAAAGTATGTCATCATTATGTAACGAAGTTTATCTTTTTTTTTTTTTCCCTCCTAGATTTTAAGTCATAGTTTGAAAGGCAATAAAAGGAAGCACTATCGAGTAAATGAGATCTAGGCCATTCAACTGGAGGTTACATTTCAGGGTCATCTTGTGCAGGAAAATAAAACACTGACAGCAACTTAAATGTACCTGCCCCTCAGGGAAAAGAGGGGAAGGCAGTGACTACGATCACATTTCAACCTGCCTGTGACTTTATGTATGCATCTCTCCACGTCCACTTCCCCAGCTCCCTTTTCCTAACCTTGATGTCTGAAGTCCACAAGCAGAGAGACAGGCTGACAACACACCAGTGCTCCCACACCAGCACTCGCTTGGAAATACTCTGAGCTCTCAGCTGTCGTTTTGTCTCTCGTAAGGAGCCCTACCCCTGGATAGCTCATGTCAGTTCCCCTCCAGGCCACCCTAGAGGTTCAGAGTTGGCCAGGATGGTCTGAGTATTGAAGGATCCCATTCCCAGAGGAAAGATGTGGTCTCTGGGTGACAGTCTCAGGGTCAGGCCCTGGGTAGAAAGGGGGCCGGTGCTTCTTGGGAAGGTGTCTCCCCACAATGAGTGACGAGTTTACAGAAGGGCGGGTCCTGGGGAAACCAGCCTCTGTGGCAGCAGCCTCACAAAGACACACAGCTCTGGGGAGCCAAGAGCGTCCTGAAGAAAGGGCATGGGGGTGAGGAGGAGGCCCCCCTCCCAGCTTTGTCTGTACCCTGCCACCACCTTGCAACATGGGGAGTGATGTCACCAACCTGCCCTCCAATGCCCTGGAAGGAGCACCTGCTCGGATGGTTTCTTCCAGGCTCTGATGGGCAGAACCGTGGGAAGGGGCGTTTTTTGTACAAAGATGTAACATTGTGGGGACAGGGGGCCACGGTGATTCAACTCTATGGGAAAGCTTTACAAAAACCTTTCTGCCTGTCCCCAACCCCAATTTCTCCACTTTTCTCCTGGGTCATGGGCCTGAGGGTGGTGTGAGTCAGAATGCTCCACCCCATCCCTGTTCACCGGTCAAGCCAACACCATGAACAAGGACGGGCTTGGATCAGGACTGATGCTTACAGGCAGAGAGCCCAGATGGAAGAAGAAAGCCTACTGGCACCGCCGGTGAAGGACTCCGGGAGAATCCTTCATCCCAAACCCCACAGAACTCAGGGCAAGGTCAGTGGGAAGGTACATGGGAGGTGACCCATCCTATAGAGGAAGAAGCCAGAAATATCCTGGCCCTTCATGGATCTGGCCACTGGCTCCAGGACCCTGCCCTCCTTTCCAGACACACATCCTTTGGGTAGACCCTCAGAAGGAGTTGAGAAGGTAGTGTGGGGCCTGCTGGATAGGCGCTGGCCATGTTCTGTGGCCCCAAGAGTCAGCTGGAAATGTTCTGTGCAGTAGGAGGGGCTTTCTTATACCAGAGTCCTCCAGACACCAACACCCCATCTTCTTTCCACGCCTCAGATTTGTTTGTTCCCCTGCCCCACATCACTGTGTGAACACTGAACTTTTCTTTGGAGAAGGCACCAGGCTCACAGTTATAGGTAAGACATGCTCTGGGTCTTTCCAAGTCCCTTGTAGGTGAAAGCAGGTCCCAAGTGTCCATTTTAGAGTGGCCATATGCTGATGTGCTATGATTTTACCTTCGGCCCAGGGACAAAGCTGACAGTTGTCGGTAAGGTTGGGGGACTCTCCAGACAGGGTGTGATGGGGACGATTCTATCCCGGGAAATGGGCGAGGGAAGGGATCACCCAGGTCTTGGGTCCCGGTCCCAAGATGTCATCCCAAGATGTCTGGAGATGTCGTCTCCACCTTTGGGAACCAGTAACCAGGAGGGTCCTGGTCTGGGCAAATCCACCCAGCCACCGGGGATGGAGGGTCTTCTGTAAACTCAAAACTGAGCCTCAGTGGTTAAGGCAGAGGAGAGAAAGAGATGGTACTGCTCCTCTGAGTAGTTATCTAACAGAGGGAAGCCTAGAGAAAGCCCAGAAGGAAATGAATGAGTGTTGACTTTGGTCTGTCTCCTTCACTGACTTGCGCTCTCTGTAGCGGCTTCATATCTTCCCTTGCTCTGAACTTCGTAGGAGGCCACACTGTGGCTCCTTGTTTCTGACTGTCCAGGGACCTGGGCAAGCTCTGGAAGGGAGTAGGGGAAAATATGAAGCAGGGCCGGTGGCTCTGGGAGGGAAGAGGTCCACGAACGCACCAATCTGTCCCCGAATCCCGCTGAACTCGGCAGAGGGGGGAGGTTCTGAAATGGATCTGGGAGGCTGTGCTTTTGAAACACCCTACATTTTGGGGAGGGGACCCGGCTCACCGTTGTAGGTAAGTGCATCAGGGCAGAGGGCTGGGAACCCACAAGGAGGGACTGGGGTCCAGGTAGAGCATCCCTCTTGGAGGTTTAGGTTAAAGCACATTTTATCAGCAAGCTCTGAATTCTTGTCTTGATGCGGGCAGGCGGGGACAGCCTCCATCTCCAGTAATTTCATGGACAGGCTATGCTAGGTTTGTGTTCCCCTACTGGGAGGCAGGTAGTCTCCTCTTAGGGTCCCCTTGTCCAACTCCTGTCTCCTTGGAGGATGCCCCATCATGGCCTTGTAAATGGGAAGCCTCTCGCCTCAGAGCTGCCTTACTCCTGCTGTTTCCCTCCCTGGCTCAGAAAGGAGAAGGACCGGGAGAAAGGGCTGGGGGTCACACACCTGAATCGATTGGTCCTCTGACTTGGCATTGCACACTGCACACTAGTCCCCCTCCACACCTCCTGGAGCAAAATTCTGCTACGGAAAGGGAGAGGAGAGCAGGCAGGTGTACTTGGGAGGGCAGGAACTGGATGCAGCCAAGGGAAGTTTTCCTACCAGGCTGCAGTGTTGTGTAACAATGAAAAACTGTATTTTGCAAGTGGAACCAAGCTGTCTGTCCTGGGTAAGTAAGAGGCTTCCTGGGGGGCAGTGTGTTGCAAGAGTGAAGTCCCAGGAGGACTCCCAGGACACATCAGGGAAAAGGCTCAGGGAGCGTGGACGAGCAGAGGAGGTACTGGAAGTTCTGGTGGACGCTAGCTTCTGGAAGGAAAGGCCCCCGAGAGCAATTCCGGGGTTTGTCACACCCTCGCTGTGCTGTGGAGCAACCAGGCCCAGCACTTTGGAGATGGTACTCAACTCTTGGTCCTCGGTAAGGAGCAGGACAGGGGTATAGGGCCGTTGTCCCTTGGACGTAGGGTCCCCGTCTCTCCTCCCAGCCCTGGTTGCTGGGGGTCAAGTCAACTCTCTTGTCCCTGGGGGAGCTTCCAAAGAGCTGTGGCGGCCACTCCTCTTGGTGCAGCTTGGCGGGTCCCTCTATTTCTCTTCCCTGAGTCTCCAGTCCTTAATATTTGCTCCTTACTCTTTCCTTGGTTCATCCTTCCTTCTCGTGTGTGTGTGTTCGCATATGTGTGCCCATTCTAAGCCTGCTCCTCTTTCCCCATAGTATGCTTGGACCTTTCTCCTAACGGACCCCTCAGGTCCAGAGCCACGGTGGAGCCTGGTCCTTGGGAGCGAGGACTTGCCCTCTGGCAGGAGCCCTCCATGGGTTTTACCACGGCTGCCTGCAGCTGTGTTCCTATAACTCGCCGCTCTACTTTGGGATGGGCACCAGGCTCACCGTGACAGGTATGGGGCCTCACTCCTGGCTGGGGTTGTCTGTGTGTGATTGGTGAGTCCAGGAGTGCGGGTGGCAGGGAACAGGGGTGTAAAGGCAGGGCTCAGAGCCACCCCTTCCCTCCTGGAGCTTCGCGGACCCTGGGGTATAGGGCTCCAGATTAGCTCTTTGGGCTTTTTGTGTTCTCACTCTGCTTCTCTTTATTCTCTGGGACTCCTCTCATCTCTCCTGTTTTAAGGGTGTGTTGTCTGACTTTTCTCTCATTCTCTCTCTCTTTTTTTTTTTTTTTTTTATTTGGATCTTCTCCATTTTCCCTCCTATTCTATCTCCAAGTCTTCACTGTTGACTCCATTTTGGTGAGTTGTTCTGTCTTCTATGTTAAAGTCCTTCTAATATCTACCACCCGCCCAGAACTCTGTGCTAGCCTTTGTCGTCCTCCTTCTCCATCTCGACTAGCCTCAAAGATCCATATATGTCTTCCTGAAGTGATCTAGGGCTCAGGAGGCAGCGGAGGGCCAGATTGGTGGGACTGGGCTGATTCGAGGGCTGTTTCTGAGCCCTGAGGGTAGAAGTCCGTGTCACAGTATACTGAGGGCTGCAATGGGTGTCTGGGGGACACAGTGCTAGGCAAGGTCAAAGGAGATACAGTTGGAAACATTTGCCATCTTAGTAATAGATAATAAATAAGGTATAAAGAAGAGAAAATAGGGAGGAGGCCCCATTTTCTCAAGCCTCAGGATCCATGCTGGGCTGGTAGAGTAAGGGACCCATCACAAAACACTAACACACCGTTAGTGTGCTTGGGGAGGAAGCAGACAGGTGGAGGACGGGGAATGGTGGGATGGATCTGTGCTGGGCATAGAGACAAGGCCAGAGGAATGGGGTACCTGGTCCTACCAGACTGGCTGGCTGGAGCAGAGTTTGTCCTGCAGATGGAGGCTCACGCCAGCAAGTGTGATAACAATTAGAAAATACAAATTACTGGGGTCTGTAATACCCAGAATCTTGGGGCTCATGGGAAAGGCTGGGGGATGCTCGAGCAATTGGAAAGTGGAAATCTCAGAATCTCTGAGATGTAGAAAATGGGGATAATAGCACCAGCCCCTTAGGGTGTTAAATTGTTAGGGGCTAACTTTTACAGAAGTCTTTGTAAAAGGCTCGGCTTATTGGGGCCATCCTTTCCATTCGTGTTTATCAGCACTGTCCCAGCCTTTGGCCTTTTTCCAAAACTGCATCTCAATCTTCTCATTTGAAACACATTTAACTACTTAAATGTGGTTAAAGTGAAGACATCTGGGTTTCCCATACTTCTGCTCCAAAAAGCCATTCCTCTGGTCAACATAGAGCCAAATAGAGGGCACAGTCCATTCTGGCAAAAAGACGGGAACATGGGAAAGAGATGTGCTTTCTCTCATCCCTCTGTGTCTTCCCAGGGGCCCTGCCTTCCAACAATTCCAGAAATTCTCCCCTGTATCACGCATGAAAAGGGCCCAGGGCTTTGCAACATGAGCTCTCTGACGACACGGCCCTTAGACTGAAATTCGTTCATATCCAGCAAATAAGACCTGAACTAAGATTTCCAAAGCTGGCAGGGAGGCTTGCTGGGCACTGGAAGGAAAAAAGAATTGGACCCATGGACAGTATCTTTGATGGGATTACAGCCATCCTGGGCAAGCTACCGCACACCCTGCGTGCCCCAGTGTAAATGGAATAAAGGTGAAACATCGGAAACATTATACCCAGAGGATTCTAGTTTCCTCAAAGCAGGTTACAGGTTTAACTTACACATACACACACACGGGAAAGAAAAGGAAAAAAACAGTGAGTCAGGAAAAGCATTTAGAAAAAAGTATAGTCAGATACAACGGGACAGTGTCTCCTCCAGGCAGCAAAAGCTAGTTCTCCTATGTGCTATCACAAGAACAGACACGCAGACACTTTGTACAAAAGGAAAGTGATAATTAGAAAAAGTTGATTTGGTTCCTGGGATTGTGCTGCTGGAGAGAATCATCAGCCTCAAATCCCAAGCTCATTCAGCTGTACCATAGGAAGAACCGATAGTCACCCACTGAAGAGGGCTTTGAACGAGGAAGAGAAACAGATAGACTCTCATGATAGAAATGGAACAAGGCCTTGAGAAAGAGACTCTGTCAAGAAAACCAAGGAAATCAGGACACACTGCTACCTTAGGGGATGGAAGAGACAGTCAGCAGTGTGCACCCATGGGGTAACCGGGAGGAGTGGCAAAGCTGAGTGAGAACAGAATGAAGACAGGACCTACTACTATATAATTTTGCTTTAAGATGACTCCATTTCCAGCTCTCTCTGTCTTTCTTTATTTCTGTCACTGTCCCAACCCCAGTCAGCTGTCAGACCAGTCCTGGTCGCAAATCCTTTTCCCTTGCAGAGAATCTGGAAAAGGTCAAACCTCCCATGGTCACAGTGTTTGAGCCATCGGAAGCAGAGACCTCCCGAACCCAGAAGGCCACACTCGTGTGCCTGGCCACCGGCTTCTACCCCGACCACGTGGAGCTGAGCTGGTGGGTGAATGGGAAGGAGGTCCAGAATGGGGTCAGCACGGACCCTCAGCCCTACAAGGAGCGGCTGGATGGGAATGACTCCAGCTACTGTCTGAGCAGCCGGCTGAGGGTGTCCTCTGCCTTCTGGCACAACCCTCGTAACCACTTTCGCTGCCAAGTCCAGTTCCACGGGCTCGGGGACGATGACGAGTGGCCCAGCGACAAAGGGACCAAACCCGTCACCCAGATCGTCAGTGCCGAGGCCTGGGGCAGGGCAGGTGAGCGGGTCTGGGGGCTGGGCAGAGAGTGAGCTGAGCACAGAAAGGCGGTGCCCAGGCAGACACAGGACAGGGCGGGAAGACCAAAGCCCAGCATGAGGGTGAATGGGCACCCCGGGGCTAATTCCTCCCCCAGATCCTCAGCCCAGCAGAGCCCTGCAGCTGGGCCCCCCCGCTTCACTGTGTGAGCCTGTGTGGCTCAGCACCGACGGGGGTGCCCCCAACCCCTCGTGCCACCACGTTCCACAGAGTTCCAGGATGGCATGGCTCCACGGGCACAGCACCAGAAAGACAGTCTAGGTGTCTAGTCTAGTCTCTTCTGTGTCTAGTCTCTTCTGTGAGAAGCCCAGTTGGAGCCTGGGGTCCGTGCTGACCAGAAGGCTGACTTGCTGCATTAGCATTTGTGTTTGGCTCGTTCTTAATGGAAGCACAGCTTCCCAATAATTTTACATTAGCTTCAGGTGCGCCCAACTTGGTAACTTTCCGTCTGCTTTAGAAGATGAGGCCTCTCACCCATTCCCTCCCCCTTCTCTCTTTCAGACTGTGGCTTCACTTCGGGTAAGTGACCGTCTCCTCTGCTTGCTCTGCGTCTCCCATGGTTTTGTCCCAGAAGCCGAGCATGGAGAACCATGGACCCTAGGGTGGGGGTGGAGAGGCCAGAGTCACGTGCTCACAGGTCCCTGTGTGCTCTCCTTTCCTACCCGCAGTGTCCTATCAGCAGGGCATCCTGTCTGCCACCATCCTCTATGAGATCCTGCTGGGGAAGGCCACTCTGTATGCTGTGCTGGTCAGTGCCCTGGTGCTGATGGCCAAGGTAAGGATGGGACTCTGGAGGTGATACTTGAAACACAGCAACTCAGAACTGTGAGTAGTCAGAGACCCCGCTGGCAGTCAGTGGCGTCAGGAGAAGAAGACAGAGGTCCACCCACATGCCTCAGCAGATGTATTGTACCTCCGGGATCACAGTGGGAGAACCAGGCAGAGAAGGAGAAGCTGAGGTCACCTGAGAACCCAATGGAAATTGTAAAGAGCTCTACCATTCACCCTGTCAGCAGACCATCCTACTTCCTCTCAGTTCCCATCACTCCTGGTAACCCCTGAAACGTTCTCTTCTTCAGGTCAAGAGAAAGGGTTCCTGAAACCACCTCAGAGGCAGAGGTGGGAGCTTCCTGCTTGCTATTCCCCAATACGGATTCTCCTTTTTCTCCTTCTAGCCAGTGCTTCTCAAGAGCTGTTTTCATCTCTCCGCTCACCCCAATAGTTACCCACTATGTTCCTGAACACCTGGACACTGATGACCCAAACCTCCCTAACCCAGGGGGACCCCTAGTGTGACTAAATTGACTATTGACTGAATCAATAAAAATGATGTGTTCTGGCTTGACTCCACCTTATGAGTGTCTGGATATATCTTCTGCCCATCCCGGACCTCCCATGTGCCTCCCGCCAGAATAGAAATAAGAGGTATTGGGCACCTGGGTGGCTCAGTCGTTAAGCATCTGCCTTCAGCTCAATCATGATCCTGGGGTCCTGGGATTGAGTTCTGCATCGGGCTCCCTGCTCAGCAGTAGCCTACTTCTCCCTCTCCCACTGCCCCTGCTTGTGTTCCCTCTCTCACTGTGTCTTTCTGTCAAATAAATAAATAAAAATCTTAGAAAAAAAAAAAAGGAAAGAAACAAGAGGTATTCAAGGAAAGAGCAGGTCCCTCCAGTACCGGGGCTGAGGGACTGAGTCTGGGGCTGCCCTGCTCCTCCCTGTCAGGAGAACTTGAGTAAATGTAAATGGGGGTGATGGGATTGAGGAGGCTTACTCAAAAACAGCCCAGAAAAATGGTGACATTTTCTATCAGAATTTCCTGTCCTGGGGCACCTGGTTGGCTCAGTGGGTTAAGCCTCTGCCTTTGGCTCAGGTCATGATCTCAGGGTCCTGGGATCGAGCCCCACATCGGGCTCTCTGCTCAGCAGGGAGCCTGCTCCCCCAACTCTTTCTCTGCCTGCCTCTCTGTCTACTTGTAATCTCTCTCTCTGTTTCAAATAAAGTCTTAAAAAAAAAAAAAGAATTTCCTGTCCTACCTGGACCAAGCTGCTCTAAGGAAGAGTCTACTTCCACAGGTGTATCTCCCAACAACCGGTCACTTATTTGTGGCTAAGAAGCTTGCCTTCATAGCTATCACCCATGTTCCCTTCAACTGTCTCCCTGAGTACACTACTGTCTTCTCTTGTCACCAAGCAGGCTTCCCGGCCAAGAAGAGAAGGCACTGACTTGGAGTTGGAATCTCAAGTAGCACATGTGTCTTCCAGTTTACGTTACAAATCTGTTGATGAGTTTCTCTCTAGTGAATTACATGGGTGTAAAAACGTGCCCTGATCACTCCTGGAAGGATAGAAAATAAAGGTCCCCAAAACCAAGAGTCAGCCCTATTGCTATTTCGAGGAATCCTCTAAGAGCTCTTTGTTGTCTCATGGTCACTGTGGTGATGCACAGTCCTGGGGATGGCATCTAGGCAGTGGTCCTCTGCTACCTCGCTCCGTGCATGCCCCACTCCTCTCACCCTGCATCCTGGAGCCACCTGCTTCCAGGCTATTTTGCATTCCATCACCTGGAGGCATAGTAGTACTCCAACTCCTACTTACTCTTGAAGATTTAGCCCCAACATCATCCCCTGTAAGAAGCCTTCTCAGGTGTTTCTTTGCCTGAATTAGCCATCTACTCTCTCGCTCACGGGACTGGAACGCATGACTTTCTCTCTCCATTGCAATGCATGAGGCATTCACATGTGTGTGCACACTTTTATAACACATATGTATGTGTACATGTATTTACATACATGTGCCTGTGCACTAACCCACTCAAGCACACATCATTGCAATGTCCTGCTATTCACCTTCAAGAAAATAAGGAGATCCAAGTCACAGTCCCTAGGGAGCCTACCTGTTCTGGAGGGGATCATTCATGAATAGAAACAGTTGAAATACAAAGTGGCGCTTTCCGATAGAAATGAGAGCTGTCTGAAATGCAGTCAGAGGCTAGTACTCAATTTCCTACTGGGATCATCAGGGAAGCGTCTGAGAATGTGGCAAACTCTTCACAGAAAGAATTGGTCTAATCAACCCTGTGGGAGGGTGGTTGTGACAGTCAGAGACATGAACCAGAGCCGAAACCACAGGGTCAGGTACTTGAGGGTGCTTAGCCAGGGATGGGGACGAGGTTCAGAGATAGGAGGGAGGAGATGTTAGGCAGGCTGGTGCGTGCACCTTGGAGGTGAACTCAGGTCCTTGCCACCAGCATGGGGCCTGGCACATAGGAGGTGTTCATGCAGTGTGTGGGATACATGAAGCATAAGGAGCTTGGACTCTGTTCGGGGAGCAGTGGGGAATTACAGAGTCTGCTTGTCCCCATGCCACAAGCTGCCGTCACCTGTTTTTTGGAGTCCACCCCTCGCTCCTCCCACCCCACGTCACTATAAATGCCATTCTGTGCAGGTGGGCACTGTGAGTCCCAGAGGGGAGACCTGGTGACACAGAGGGTCTCCTCACAGAGGTGTATGTTCTGCCATACAGCCTCTCTGCCCCTCCCCTCCCTCCACCAGCACCATGACCTTCCCCAGCCCCTCCCCACTTTAAATGTACTCTGAGTTGGCTCCCAGCCCCACTCAGTCAAACCTCTGTCACCTGCACTTCCTGTCTCTGCCCAGTGGTTGGGGGGGAGGGGACCAGAAGGAAAGAAACATTTTTGTATCCTGTTGTAACATTGTGGGAGCTGGGGGGGCACGATGACTCAGGTAGAGGGGGTGCTTTTACAAAAAGCTCTGCCTCAGAAAATACCTCCACCTTGCCCTGGGAACACAGCTCCTGGATGGGGAGTGGCTAGGAGGTGTCTCTAGAGCTGGTCCCTGATGTGCTCTTGCAGGGACCTGGACTGGGTGAATACCTCTACATCTCCCAGCTCCAGACAGCTTCCCAGGAACGTGAAGGGCCCACACGTCGAATCAGGGTCATCACCCAGCACTTTTCATAAAAACCTGCCCTTGACAAAAGTACTTACACATGCGTTATTTATTAAGAACTCACAACAACATTGCACAAAACGTAGTACCCCCTTTTTCAGATGAAGGAAAGAAGGCCAGAAAAGTTGCAGGTCCTATTAGTAAGAGACAGGGTCCTTCCTGGAACATGTCCCAGCTCCAGCCCCAACCCCCAGCACCAAGCTCAGTTCATTTTACACCTCCACTGTACTGTCCCCAAGCCAAGTTGATTCTCCTCTGAAACTGGAGATGACCTCCTGTAGCATCTAGATGACTATGTCCAGCTAGCTCTGGAGGTGGCAGGAGAGAAGCCCAGGAAGGAGAAGGACAGTGCATCCCCCGCTTGTGCCAAGGGAAGCAGGAGGAGCAGAAATTCTTGGCAGCCCCTGACCACTGTGCTTATACAGCGAGCAGCACTTTGGGCCAGGGACCCGGCTCACGGTACTAGGTAAGAAAGCCTCTCCCGGTGGGAAGGCGGGTGGGGTGCCCAGCCTGGACCACCCTCAGGACCCTGGCCCTAGAGGAGTGGGTGCTGGCCCCTTCCAGGTCCCTAGTCTGGGAAGGCGGGTTTGTGCCTGGGTCCCCAGAGCTGTGCAAACACAGGACAGCTGTACTTTGGGGCCGGTTCCAAGCTGACGGTTCTGGGTAAGGAGGTTAGCTGGGGGGCAAGCGCTCCGCGGGGTGGGATGGACACAGGTGGGCAGCTGCCCGGCTCCGTCAGGGGCTGTGCTCAGAGGCGGGGCTCAGCGCCTGGGCCGGGACTCCCGGTTCTTCGAGGGAGCAGGGCCGGCGGGAGAGGGCAGCGCCAGATTTTTGTGCTGGGGCTCCGGGCCGTGAGTGGAGAAACTCTGTATTTCGGCAGGGGCACCCGGCTGACGGTGCTAGGTAAGCGAGGGGGCCCGGGGGCGCCGGGGCGGGCGGTGGGGCAGCGGATGGCGGGCCTGTTTTTGTGCTGAGCCAGGGGGCTGTGAGCCAAAATACCCAGTACTTCGGCGCGGGGACCCGGCTGACGGTTCTAGGTGAGCGCGGCGCGCGGCGCGGCCGGGGTCTTGGGGAGGGGGCCCGGGGCCCCGCTTTGCAGCCTCCGCCCTGTCCTTCGGGGCCGGCAGTCGGCTGACCGTCCCGGGTGAGTGGCCGCGGGACCCGACACGAGGGTTGCGGGGTCGGAAGGGAAGGCGGCGACCCCAGGGCCCTTCCTGGCCCGGCCCGGGGTGGGCTCGCGCAGGGAGCGGGAGCGGGAAGCGGCTGGGGCGCTGCGGGGGTTTGCGTGCGGGTCTGGGCCTCTGTGTTCCTATGAGCAGTATTTCGGCCCCGGCACCAGGCTCACGGTCATAGGTGAGATTTGGGCGTCTCCCCCCGTGCGCGCCGCAGCTCCTCGGACCCGGGAGATAGTGGGGGTGGGCCAGGCAGGGACGCGCAGTCCGCCGTCCGCGGGGTCAGCCCTGCGGGGGGCGGGGACCGGGTCCTCCGAGGCCCCGCACAAGGGTGGAGGGTCAGGGGGCTGTGGGGCTCTTTTTCTGCTTTTGAGGTACTTAGGGGCCGAGTGCCTGGGGGACTAGAGCATCGATGGGGACTCAGAGCCGCTGGACTGGGGGACGCGACTGAGAAGGGAAAACTGGGGCTGGGGGAGGGGGCATAGAAGGGGTGTAGCTGCTACGGAGAAGGGGGACCGACCGAGCGGGAGGGGCAGGAGGAGAGAAGGGATAAGCATGGGACTGGCGACTGGCGGGCATCCAGCCCAGCCGGCTCCTGGGAGAGGTAGATGGAAGGGAGGCCGTTGAACAGGAGAAAAGGACCGAGAAGCAAGAGAGGACTCGAGAGGCCACAGAAAACAGTTCAATGTGCGTCAGTGGAGAGAAGAGTCAAAACAAGAAGGGTTGGTTGATTTACTGCTTAGCATTTAAAATCATATTGAAAACCCCTGCCTTTCTCTCCTAAGCCAGAGAGCCCCCTGATGGGTGTCTAGAGCACCCATTCCTGCCCGGACTGGACTGGACCCTCAGCCCCTGGGATGCATCCCCACCCCCATATCTCCCTCTGCCCCCCAGCCTGAAATCTGGGACCTCACACTAAGTATTTCAGCCTCAACAGCTCAGTGGTGGAGGAGGTTCAGTTGTTGCAAACATATGTTAAAATGCAGATATTTTGTTTGTGAGGTGAGGAAAATTCCCAGGACGATCCTAAGCTCCTAGATTTGGAAATGAGCCTCAAACATCACCTGGTGACAAGAATGTTGAGGCCAGAGAGGGGAAGAAACTCATGATAGTGGTACATTAACCTGGATTCTTTGACAACAACAAGCCTCATTTGTCGTTAAGAGTGTCATTATGCTGGATCCGATGGGGCTCAGCTAGACTTTGTCCAGAGGAAATGCCAGATTCCTGTGATGAGCAGGGGTGGGGGAAAGACCAGACTTTAGAGCCAGATAAACCTGATCCCAATCCCTGGATTGCTGATGATCAAATGACCTTGGGCAAATGAATCTGTGGGAAGTTCAGTCCCCTCCACTACACAAGGTCATCAGCAATACCCACCACTTACCATTGCTGTAAGGGTGACTAACAGGAGACCCTACATGTACAGTATCCAGGGAAGGTGTATTGTTATAATTTGGCCCTTCTCTTCTCCACCCTTCCCCTAGGTGGTCACTGGGGAGTGAGGGGAGAGGGTGAGACCAGTGCCTGAGGAGGGACAGGAATTTGGAAAGTAGATCATGGAGGGGAGGGCCGAGTAGATGCGCATGGTGGATTGGGAACATGAGACATAAACTTCACAATTCTGCCTGAGACCCATCCAACCCACAAACAGCATATACAAACAGAAGCTCCCTAGTATATACACTTACACCCACATAGAAAAGCTCACCCACACCCCACAGGGACTCACAAACAAGGAAGGATAATCCAACCTTGCCCTGGCATGGAGCTGTGTAGACAAGGGCTTCAGAGCGTCCTGTTTGTCCTGCCCGTTACATCAGTAAACATCGTGGGGAGCATCACACATGACTCAAAGGACTTTGTTAACTGGGTGGGGGTCAGAGGAGTACACTCCGTAGTGCCCCGGGAGAGCAGCTACAACTTCAGAGCCAGGTTCTTTGAGACAAGAGTGAAGACACCAGGCTGAGCAGAGAGATTGGGGGAGCTGGGCCTTGCAGCTATTAGCATGTTACCGCCTCTGGTAAAGCAAAGACCTAGAGACATTGTAGGGGTTAGCAAGAAGGAGTTGCAGGGAGGGGAAGCTGACAGGTTGGGAAGCCCGATCAGCTAAAAATGAAAAAGCCAGGCTCTTGTTAAGAATTATTTAGGATTTCAAGATGGTGACAGTGGCCCTTAAGCCAAGGGTGACAGTGGCCCTTAAGCCAAGGGTCTTTGTAAGCATGGGGTCCTATCCATGGGTCACACACTCATGCAGCTGCCCCTGGAAGTAGGGTCCCATCCAGAGAAACATGACGTGTCTGTTAGAAGGACATTTTCTCCATCTTCCAGGCTAAATTAGATTCTCATAAGGAGATATTTCATCTTAACAGAATTGCTAAGAAATGAACCCCAAAAATCAGTGGAAAGCAAAGGAGAAGGATAAAATGAATGGAGAGCAGACCTAGAAGAAGTGAGCCAGCCAAATGAGAGGGTGGTCTGGGCCTTCACCCAAGACTCTGCCGAGGAGAGGCCTTGGACAAAAATTATATCAGGGCAGCTGCTAGCAAGACGTAACTCTGATGATCTCAGATGCTTATTTAGGAAGCTGACTGGTAGAAAAAAGTATAACATTTGGAAGCAAAGGCGCAAAGAAAGTTGACGAATCCCTGAATTTGACCTAAGGAGAGATTGCTCTCGGAGCTGAGGAGCCTCAGGAGGTAGAGGAATGGGTAGGGATGACCTCATACCCACAAAAAAAGTCAGAAAATCTCACATTCTCATGAGCACACCATAAAACAAAAGGGTACCCTCACCTGAGTCCACAATATGCCATCTGTAGATTGTCATCGGAGGAGAGTCCCCAGCCATCAGATGACCCCCTGATCCCCAGTTCCCCTTTACTCCTCAGCCTCTTTGATTTCAAAGCAATTCCCAGGCTGAGGACAGGGGCTGTCTGAAAGCTTATGTCACTTAATGTCCACGGCCACTCTGGAAAGTCAAGTCAAGATTTTCCCTTCACAAGCAGGAAAAATGATGCAGAGAAATTAAAACACTGTCCCAAAGTCACATTCATGGGCAAAGTCAGTTTTAAGATTTGGATCCTACCATTCTGATTCCAATCCTGTGCTCACACCACTTAATAACTACTACATAATAGGGTGAAACACAGGTAAGCGCTTACTGATGGAAAAGACATCAAATAACATCAATGAGGGGACATTACTCAGAATGTCTATAGGGTGAGTACAAAGAACGGGCAGGACAGAAGAAGAATTACAGAGGAGTGGGGACAGTGATGCCCAAACACACAGGACCTACTATATAATTTTGCTTTATGATGACTCCATTTCTAGCTCTCTCTCTGTCTCTCTGTCTTTCTTTATTTCTGTCACTGTCTCTCTCACATACATACACACACACACACACACACACACACACACACACACACACCAACCCCAATCAGCTGTCCTGGTCGCAAATCCTTTTCCCTTGCAGAGAATCTGGAAAAGGTCAAACCTCCCACGGTCACAGTGTTTGAACCATCGGAAGCAGAGACCTCCCGAACCCAGAAGGCCACACTCGTGTGCCTGGCCACCGGCTTCTACCCCGACCACGTGGAGCTGAGCTGGTGGGTGAATGGGAAGGAGGTCCAGAATGGGGTCAGCACGGACCCTCAGCCCTACAAGGAGCGGCTGGATGGGAATGACTCCAGCTACTGTCTGAGCAGCCGGCTGAGGGTGTCCTCTGCCTTCTGGCACAACCCTCGTAACCACTTTCGCTGCCAAGTCCAATTCCACGGGCTCGGGGACAATGACGAGTGGCCCAGCGACAAAGGGACCAAACCCGTCACCCAGATCGTCAGTGCCGAGGCCTGGGGCAGAGCAGGTGAGCGGGTCTGGGGGCTGGGCAGAGAGTGAGCTGAGCACAGAAAGGCGGTGCCCAGGCAGACACAGGACAGGGCGGGAAGACCAAAGCCCAGCATGAGGGTGAATGGGCACCCCGGGGCTAATTCCTCCCTCAGATCCTCAGCCCAGCAGAGCCCTGCAGCTGGGCTCCCCCTTCACTGTGTGAGCCTGTGTGGCTCAGCACCGACGGGGGTGCCCCCAACCCCTCTGTGCCACCACGTTCCACAGAGTTCCAGGATGGCATGGCTCCACGGGCACAGCACCAGAAAGACAGTCTAGGTGTCTAGTCTAGTCTCTTCTGTGTCTAGTCTCTTCTGTGAGAAGCCCAGTTGGAGCCTGGGGTCCGTGCTGACCAGAAGGCTAATTTGCTGCATTAGCATTTGTGTTTGGCTCGTTCTTAATGGAAGCACAGCTTCCCAATAATTTTACATTAGCTTCAGGTGCGCCCAACTTGGTAACTTTCCGTCTGCTTTAGAAGATGGGGCCTCTCACCCATTCCCTCCCCCTTCTCTCTTTCAGACTGTGGCTTCACTTCGGGTAAGTGACCGTCTCCTCTGCTTGCTCTGCGTCTCCCATGGTTTTGTCCCAGAAGCCGAGCATGGAGAACCATGGACCCTAGGGTGGGGGTGGAGAGGCCAGAGTCACGTGCTCACAGGTCCCTATGTGCTCTCCTTTCCTACCCGCAGTGTCCTATCAGCAGGGCATCCTGTCTGCCACCATCCTCTATGAGATCCTGCTGGGGAAGGCCACTCTGTATGCTGTGCTGGTCAGTGCCCTGGTGCTGATGGCCAAGGTAAGGAGGCGGGCAGGATAGGGCAGGCAGGTTGAACATCACACATGGAACATGAGGGGATCTCAGAGGTGACTCAGCCCTGATGTATCCTGTATCTCAAGGAAATTATAATAGGACGACCAGACTGGAGAGAAAGTATGGGGATCGTTATGGGATGCTGCACCAGACGATGGGGAGAGTCAACCAGCTGTACCAAAATCAGCTCGAGAGTCAGGCTCCCTGAGCCCCCTCCTGCTGTTCATGGCCCGTGGGAATTTAATCATGCCCTTTCTTCCTCAGGTCAAGAGAAAGGGTTCCTGAGACCAGCTCAGAAAATGCACCCTGAATTGCTCATCATCGTCCCTGAGATTCTCCCTAACGTGCTCCAGTCTGCGTTTCTAGAAGTTAATCTCTCTCTACCTCTTATCTCCTTTCTGCTGGGATATCTGTCCCTTCTCTCTGCTTTCCTGCAGACTGAGCTCCTCAACCCTGAAACGGAAATAGACTAAAACAATAAAAGTGTCCTGCCAGGCCATGCTGTGTCTCCGGGTTATCTATGAAGTTCTGTCCTTTAAAGATTTAAGGAAGGCCCCACCCCTGCCACATACAGAGGGACTGACTCTTCTTTCTAAGCAAGGCTTCTGGCTCCTGTTCATCCTGATTGAGAATGGGTTCCACCGTCCATACCCAGGCATTCTGGGCTCCTAGAGTGTCGGGTTGGTCCAAAGGGCAAGGAGCAGGGGACACCCGTGTAAAGATGGGCAGAGGCGAGCCCTAACCCCACCTCAGGACAGGGCCCAGGATAGGGCAGCCTATGGGGTTGAATGCTTGGTCATTTTTCAATTCCAGACTCAAATTTCATTTGTCATGTGTTTGGGTTTGATCTGTGTCTGTTCTGAATGCCCCCATCTCATCTTGTTTTGAGATTTCAGCAGAAGATACAGCTCTATTCTGCATCCCTAGGTTAGAATCCTAAAGAAGGCACAGAGTTGGAGCTACCGATAAGTGAAGCCCAGTGAAGGGAGCATCCCTTCAGGCCCTGAGGGAGGCATGGGGAAGGGGCTGAGGTGTTGTACCTGAGCAGCCCTTCCCTTGATGGGGTAGAGAGCAGGCCACCCCAAATGCAGCATGTCGGGCACACCCGCCAGGGGCAGTGACAGTTACCTTACTGGGGTAAACTCTCCAATCCAGTCACATTCACTGCAGTAGAACCCTGCACTGGGGGGAGATGGGGTGGAGAAGGGATGCAATCAGGGGAAAGAAGACACAGACCCACAGACCGGTGAGAGAGGCCAAAGATAGGTTCGTTTAGGCAGGAAGTTAGGGGTGAGAAAGAAGTTTGGCAGCCAAGAAGGGAGGGGTAAGGTGGAGTCCCTTATTGGTGGCCTCCTTTGTTCCCAGTTTGGGGCTGGGCATTGGCACCAGTGTTGTCCCCATTCATCCCCAGCATGTCCCTGGAAGCAGATGTCCTCCCTCCTCCGCGGGTGAAGAAGCCACAGTTCATAGATAGAATAACTGGTAAGCAGTGACACGTGGCACATTCTCTTGAAGATGGAAATCCAGGAAGTTTGTTCCAAGTAATAGCCAGAATGGTGTGACTGTCACTGGGTTACCATGGAGTAGCCTCACCCCATTTCCAGCGTAGGACCCCAGGAACAGACCAAAGGGCGTGTTTGTTTCTTAGCAGTGTAGTAACAAAGGATCACAAACTTGATGGTTTAAAGCAGTAGGAATTTATTCTCTCCCAGTTCTGGAAGTCACAAGTGCAAATTCAAGGTGTCCATAGGAACGCACTCCCTTCAACAGGTCTAGGGGAGAATCTTCTCTGTTTCTCCCCACCTCTGGCATCTTGGTAGTCCTTGGCTGTGGTGGCATCTCTCCGACCTTATGCCTGCTTCCACATCACCTTCCCATGTCCCTGTGCCTGGATTTCTCCCTTATTTTTTTTGTATCAAGATGGGAGTCATTGGATTTAGGACACACCCTGAATTCAGAAGGATTTCATCCTGGGATCCTTGACACATGCGCCTACAAAGACCTTATTTCTGAGGTTCTGGGTGGGCATGAAGTCTCGGGGGCCACTATTCACCTGAAAGCACTGAGTGTCCAGGAACTAGAGGGGAGGGATTCTCCAGACCCAGCTCCCACAGGCCAGGAAAGGACACAGCCCAGGGCAAAGGTGGCCTGGGGAACCCTTCACATGCCTGTAACTTCCCATCAGTCATAATTATTTCTACATGTCTCAAACTGCAGCTCAGTTTTTTTTTTTCTTGTTGCTTATTTGTTTTTATAATGACTTAAAAGCCCCAAAACAGGGGACAGAGTTTAGGTGCTAGACCAGCACCTGCAAGAGCCGTGCCTCCTATGCTTTAGACACACGTGGTGCCTCCTCACAAGGCTGGGACTGGGAGAGGAGCAGCTGAAGGGACAAGTAAGCTTCTCAGAGAAAAGAAGGCATTGTATGGACCAGAGCGGGTGGCGTGGGACAGGTGTTTGTGGGTGCAGAGCAGTGAGGAGGGTGAGCAGGAGCAGGACATAGATGGAGGAGAAGAAAACCCCACACAGAAGGAAAACGGGCTCTACAGGCTTGGTGATCCTCACTGGGGTTTACTGAGCAGGGGCATTAGCAGCTGGGTGGATGTGGGCAGAGATGCCTGTGGGCACCTGGGGTTTGCCAACGTGAGGGACATGAAGAATGAAGGAATGTCCTCAGGCGGATGAATGACTCCCCACCCTCCTGCTCCATGAGACATACCAATCAGCTGGAGAAAGTTACAAACATCATCTGGTCCCCACTGCACACCCTGTTTGACCCAAGGAGAGCCCCCTTCCCCATATCCTTACATCTGTTTTCTTGTCTCCCTCAGACGGCAATCCCCAGCCTCCCCAATATTCAACTTACAGCATTAGGATGTTAACCTCTTCTGCCTCTGCCCCTCTCTCTGGAATCCAAGTAGGTCCTTCTGAACCAATTCTGGGCATCTGTCCATCCTTCCCCAGGTGAAAGTGAGCAATGACAGGTTAGATGAGAGGTGATCATATCATTTAGTGCACAAGTAGGGACACTACTGAGGGTGAGAGATAGGATTCTGGGACAAAAGAAATGAATTAGCAGGTACCTGGGTGGCTCAGTAGGTTAAGCAGCTGCCTTTAGCTCAGGTCATGATCTCAGGGTCCTGGAATTGAGCCCCGTGTAGGGCTCCCTTCTCAGTGGGGAGTCTGCCTCTCCCTCTGCCCCTCCCCCTCGCTCATGCATGTACCCTGTCTCTCAAATAAATTAATAAAATCTTAAAAAAAAAAGAAGTGAATCAGGATTATCCCAGCAAACTGGGACACACTCCCATTCCAATTAAAGATTCCAAATTCCAAATTCCAAAGAATTTCTGGGTCCAGAGAATGGGAAGCACTGAAGCAATCCCTCATGGGCCTAGGCATGTTTGCCTGTTCTAGTCTCAAGGCTCATCTAAACTTCATACCATCCAAGAAACCTGTGGGCAGAAGGTAGCCCAGGGGCAGGCTCCACAAGTGAGACCAGTACAGGGCAAGGCATGCTTCTTGAGTGATGAGACTTAGAAGCCAGCTTTCTCTAGGATGCCTCGGGTCCCCAAGTTCTCACCATTTCCCACCTTGGGGACTCACCCTGGGCAGACTCTAGGAGAGGAACCTCAACCCTGTGACCCTTAGAGATTTACTTAAAAACTAAGAGGCAAAGGGGAGCCTCCAACTGGTCACATCGTCAGGAGACCATCCTGGTAGGGAGGGAGGTTCCTGTGGGGAAGGTCTGCTCAAGCCACAGTCGCTTGCCCAGAAAAATTTTCCTATCAACACTAAGTATCTTTGAAAGACTCACATGCCTTCCTCCTGCTCATGGCCAGGCTACACAGGCTGGGCAGTGGGGATGGGGGCGGAAGGTGTTGGGACCATCCAAGAGACAAAGACTTTTTTTCTCTTAAGTAAGTGATTAGGGAAGAAGGAGGGAAAGAAAACAGAAAACAAAAAGGATTTTAGAACAAGAAACGGTGGAAAATGAGCAGCGGATCCTGGTAAATATTAATATCTCCCTTTCCTGCCCTGAGGCATTTCCCTATTTTTCCTCTTCCACAGGGACCCAGGGAAGGGCAGCCTGACTGATCTCAGCCTCTACCAATCAGTGTGACACACAGCCCTAAATGTTCTGTGTAGGAGGAAATCATGAGGTCACTACTTAGGGGTGGATGTGGGAACAGAGGATTGGAACTTGAAACCAAAAACACACTCAAGCCGAAGTATTTTCATGTAGGGGTGCTAGGAGATGCTAATGGGGATCAGGAATGGCTAAAACCCTCAGGTCAATTCTTAGCACCACTACCGACCTACAGATGAATTGCTCTCCGGCTCATCCATTGACTTCTTCTCAACCTTCCTGACCAAGTTTACTTTTACCCTGTCCATGAAACCACCCTATGCCCATATAAGAAGACTCCAGGTATGGAAGGCCACCAAGCCCAGGCAACAATTTTAATTACAATTCATTCCCATTGTTTGTGGCAGTCTCCTGAAGCTACTGGAATGGTGATTTCTGGGACTTAACTCCATAATCTGAAATGTTATCCACCCCATCTGGGCCCCAAACACAAAGAATTTCCTGCCTCAGTGTAGGGCTGGATATCCTCCCCTCTAACTTGGAGACTTTCTGTTCTCAAGCTGTGTTTATGGATCTGAGGTCCCCAGGTTCCTTAACACACCATTCCTCTCTGCCTTTCCTGAGGATTTATGGTGACAGCACCTGGCCATATCCTGAATCATCTCCCTCCAACAGAGGACTTAGTTTCTGCTCACCACACACCCACATGGGGACTCTCCTCCATTTCTGTCCACTGTCCTTACTTTCATTGTACCTGAAGTCCTAATAAGGTGCCCTCCATGGGGAGGATGAGGTCACAGTGACAAGTGAGTGGGTCCGTGTGTCAACAAGAGCCCACAGCTATGACTACCGCCCCAGGGGCGTCCTCAGCCAGTTCTAAGTATCTCAGCCTGTCTTCTGTGAGTCTGAGGGGTGGTCTTCACAGGAGACTGCCCTCTGGGGCTTTCTGTGGGCCTAGCACCTACACTCTTCCTGAACAGACTCGCTGACGGAAGGAAGTGGTCTTTTAAAATAGTGGCTTGAGGGGCGCCTGGGTGGCTCAGTGGGTTAAGCCTCTGCCTTTGGTTCAGGTCATGGTCTCAGGGTCTTGGATCGGGCTCTCTGCTCAGCGGGGAGTCTGCTTCCCCCCCACCCCGCCCCCACCTGTCTCTCTGCCTACTTGTGATCTCTGTCTGTCAAATAAATAAATAAAATCTTAAAAATAAAATAAAATAATAAAATAGTGGCTCGAGGGTGGTCCTGGGCTTGACCCTTTCTGCCCAAGTCCTGGGCCACTCCAGAAATTGCAGCTGGGTCCTCTGCACCCTCATTCCCACGGCAAGACTTCCTCTTGACGGGGTTTGGGAATTACACACACTCTTGCTGGTAAGGGTTCTTGTATCCCCCCAGTTATATCTGACCTGTCCTGGGAACAGATAGCTCTCTATCTGCCTGAGTCACCGTTTCATCACTGGATGGCTCTCACGAAGAATTCTGTCCTATTTCCGTATCCATCGGTCTCACTGTCCTATCTGTCACACCCCACATTAGCGATCACCATACTCCCAGGAGAGCACGTCCTGTGACAGCTAGCAAGCTCACCCAGCTGAGTCTACACATCTATGAGAGACAGAAAAAACACCTTTAAAAGCTGGAGTCTGCAGAGGAGGAAAAGCCTAGAGCAGAGACAGCACATTATGGTAACAAAGAATATGCACTTGTAAGCCAGAGAGAACCTGGTTGGAGCCTCAGATCCGCACTTATCAGCTTTGTGACCCCCTCTGAGCCTCAGCTTCCCTTCCTATGAAATGGGCTGAATCACAAGGCCAACTTCATTAGGTGGTTTCACCTTACGAAGGCACACGACACGCAAGGCTGCTCTTACAGCCTCGATAAATATTAGCTACTATTATAAAAATTATTATCAGCCCAAAGTTTATTTTCTGGTTAAATAGTTCAGTTCTCTCTCAATGTTTTTCTCGTAGGGCCCAGTTTTGAGCGCTTCCAACACTCCACAGCTCAACCACTCTCTTCTGGAAACATTTATGTTTGTTTTCACCCTTCTGCTTTTCTAAGAGCGTGCTGTTCAGACAGAATACAGGGCCAGGTGGTTTCTGACCCACAGAGAGGAGAGAGAGAGCTTACCTCCTTAGTCTTGGTATTGTCTACACTGAGGCCCTTTGGGCAATTTTCAACATCCTGTACCCACTTACACCACTCACTTTGACTCAGACCCTGGGTCTTTTTCACAGGTCCTGCTGTGAGCCATACGCTTGCTACCCTTCCTGGGTGCAAACAGTTGTTTTTCTCTTTTGGGGGGCTTGGAGATGAGGGGAGACAGGGAGTACTTATTTAACCTTATCACATTTCTTCAGCTCATCTCTTCAACCTGTCTGGTTTCTGAAGAGTCTAATTCTGCGTGTCATCGTATCGACCCCTCCATCCTCATGCCACTCAGGTCTGAGGGTTGCACCTGAAGGACTCCTCCACAAGCGGCTCATAAAATTCACAGCAAGACCACAGCTCAATATGGAGCCCATATTCCTCTAAGCTTGGTCTGAGATCCAGGAGCTGCTCAAACACAGAGAATTAGCTTCTGGTCCTGCTCTGTCCCCAGCTGCATGGCCCTTTTTCTACTTTTGCTTCCTGGGGCTTCTATCACCTTGTCTGTGAAGGGAGGAGATGGGTAAAAGGAGGTCTAAAAAGCCTGCAAACTCTGTACTTTAGATTCAGTGATTCAAAGTCTGCAGGTCCCAGATCACCGTGAGGAAGAAAACTCTGGGAATCCAAGTTCTCGCCAGATACACATTATTCACACAGTGACATAGCCTCAGGGGCTGTCTCTGGGGGGAGGAGGCTGGTGTGGACCGTGGAACCCCACCGTTAAGGCTCCTGGAACTCTGAAACCTGTTCTCTGGCCCTCCTATAAGAAGGAGGCAGGGCAAATGGGGAGAGGAAAATAGTGTTTGAAGGACAGTGGCCTTGAATCAAAGGCAGGAAGTAAAAAGGTGCAGGTTGGGGTCTTTTAGGAGACAACTGGGACAGGTTTGGGGATGTTCGAGCCCAGGGCTGGCAGCTGAGCTCTTTATCTCTGAGCAACATCACAACAGCCTCCCAGCTGCCCCTAGCTCATCTCAAGGGCTCACAACAGGATGCGGTTTGACATTTAGCAGGACCTGCATCTGGGGGCCTGTGAAAGCCCTCCCCCCCACCCCCCTTCTAAGCATAATGAAAACCACACTCACCACATCCTGCCCCAAACCCTTCCCTGCCACTCTTTCTGCTGAGCCTCTGGTGAGCACTGTGGCAGTGGAAATAGAACCACAGAGGGAGAGGAAAGGCCCTTTAGAGGGGGATCCAGGCACCTCAGCTCCCCGTGCAGACCACCCCACCACCAACACAACAACTGCACCTGCTGGAGGTGACCCCGAGATCAGAGGCTGCAGCAGGCACCATGGAGATAGTGAAGAAT
Source organism: Lutra lutra (assembly GCF_902655055.1). NCBI lineage: Eukaryota > Metazoa > Chordata > Mammalia > Carnivora > Mustelidae > Lutra > Lutra lutra. The sequence continues at coordinate 96,747,072 of NC_062288.1, forward strand.
GAAAACAGCTGCAAACCGCTCTGACCCACTTGGGGTCCCTCTTGGCCCCACATCACTTGAGCAACTCCTTCCTCCCACCTGCTCCCAAAATGTACACCCCCACCGCCTCCCCCCTCCCCGATTGTGCCCTCCTACTTCCTTCCATTCATCTAATGAGAGGTGCTAATGAGTCACAGGAAATGCAGCCCCAGATAATCAACATGGGCAGTCCCTGGGTATCTGAGCTGGCGTCTATGTGCTGGACTCCCGGAGAATCCTGCTGAGGCCTGTGAGAACTGTGTGATGGATATTTTCTATCCCAGCTGGCCAAGAGGAGGAGGAGAACATAATGCAGAGAGAACAGAGAACCAGACAGAGAGAATCCCTTGAAGGAGGGAGTGAGAGATGATAGGCTATGTCACAGGCTAAGTAAGGGTGCTTGGGCTACACTATACTCAACACAAAGCATATCATCCTGGACAAAAATACGAAGCAGCCCATTTTCAGCACCACCAGCTCTCCAACGCTGGGCCCTTCCTATCTTCCTCAGCTGTTGAGAGCTCCTGGCTTATTCCCTATCAATCCCATGAGTGCCTGAGATCTAGGCAAAACAACTTGAGAGGAGCTCCTTTGGCCCCCAGCACGTGGCTTCTGGATCTTCCACGTGGCAGTGGCCTAGGAATGACGTGCATGGGAACTGTGATCCTGGCATGCTTCCAAAGTCAGCCAAGAATGGGGTCCTGGAAGCTCTCCTATAAAGGAGCCAGATTCATCTGCCCCAGGCACACATGAGAGTGATGAATTCCTAGCAGCATCTGCCAACCTGAGCTGGTTTCCTTTGTCCCCTGCAATTAAGGTGGTGGCAGATTTCTGGGTCCTGAGACATAGGGAAACCGTTAGGGATTGAGGACTCTTATTCATGAATAAGGGCAGATAACATAGAGGATGTTAACTTGTTTTGAGGAACTTGGATGGCTTTCAAGCCTCCCCTTGACAAGTCTCCCCTTACCTAGTAATGCCCTCCTGTCTCTCTGTCACTCCACTCTGTGCAATGATCAGGGTTGTCCACTCACTGCTTTTCTAGAACTCACAATATTCACTGGGCACTCCATGTTTCTCTTCAAACAGATTCTCCAGCTGAGAATGTCATTTTGCTTGTCTAAATGCTAGCCTCCCGAAAAGCTAACCATCACTAAAACCTCTCCTTTGTGAAGTTTTCCAGAACTTCTGAACATCTTATGGGAATGAAAACCTGTCTTATCTCTCCTACCCCTTGATGAGTAGGGATTACCAGGAACAGCTCTCTGTTCTGGATTCTGAAGCTGCATCAAACCCCACCAGAAGCCACCAGCATGTGTATGCGCTCCACACAGGGTACAAGTTTCACCAGCTTGCCATCCAAGAATATTCAGCATTTTTAAATATTTGGTACATAGCCTAAAATTTAATGTTTGTTTTTTTAATAAGTCTTTCTTTTGGGTGAGTTGGAACCGAAATATCTTTGCAAGCTAAAAGAGGAATACAATATCTGTTGAAAATTGGACCCTGTAATAGGGCTTTCGAACACCAACATCTCATTTAATACACTGAATCCAGTGAGGGAAGTTTGACAGGTGAGGAAAAAGAGAGATGAGATAATTAGCCCAAGGTTAAAACCAACTGGTAAATTTAGATTCAAAAACCAAGGTGCCTTAAAAATACAGACAGAAAAGGTCAGGGAATGAGGAGAGGAGTGAATAAGGAAAGCACAGGACATGTGGGCAGGTAGAATTGTTCACAGGACACTGGTATCTTTGTCAAAAACCACTGACAGGTACAGCCTAAGAAGTAGCAAACGTGCCACACCAGTGTCAGAGGTTAATAATGGGAAACCGGGGGAGCAGAGGGACATATGTGAGAACTTGCTCCGTTATCCATCCTCTCAGTGTTGAGGTGACTCTACGCCTGTTGTAAATCCTGAAGTCCACTAGCTGAAAGTAGTCCGGCAGCACTCTTTCAGGGAGAGCTCCGACTCTGCTAATGTTCAACGATCCGCTAACGAACATCAGCCTGAAACGTTGTCTACTTTTAAGTGTGAACCAAACTTGAGTTGCAAACGCATCTTTACTTTCGTGGTGGTAGCACTACGGCTTGTCTTCGTAGATTAGTATTTTCACACATGGGGGAGAAAAAAGCCAACCAAGTGCCTTGATGAAGCCACGCTGGGACCGCTACGCCCAGCACCATCTTGAGTGCCCTTTGTTTTTCTTTCTGGTCCCTGTGATGGCCCAGAGTGCCCAGCAAGTGCGAGCTGCGTGATACCGAACCAGATCCTCACGGTGCAGCAGGAGCCCTTGGGCGTTTGTAAACACTGTCTTGATCACCATGCCTCTGTGTCTCAGATTTCCCTGTGCAGATCGTAAGGTACTGAAAATAAACAAATGTCTGAACTGTCCTAGACGAAGTGATGCCAGAACAGAGTATTTTAAGATTCTTGTGCCCCCTCGTGGAGCACAGAGGACATAAGAAAAGAAAGCTTGTTAAGAATAAGGAGGACAAGGGAGGGATGAGGAAGGAAACTCGGTTGCCAAGGGAACCGAAGCATCTCTTCCCAGCCACCCCCAGAAGCCTTTTCCTCTCCTTCATTCTCATCCAAGTGATTTCTCTTTTTTAGGGTTTTACCGTGATACATGTGTGCCCTCATCTTGTTCTCTCTTTTGTATGTCTTTGGTCACCATCTGCTTCTCTGCTCCCTTTTGCTACATGGGAAGGGATGAGACACAGTAGAATACGAATTAAAAAGCCTAAAATCCAAAACAAGAATCACAATCCCTACGTATGGTTTCTGATACTAACAGGAGCTCACTTTCAGTCCGCAAGACCCTACTTGAACACCTTGCCCCTTCCCCGACACAAAGCCTCATCCAAGCTTCCCCAAGACATCTATCTCTGCAGGAAGATCAACAGGAGGAGACTCTCCAGGTGAGGAAAATTAGCCACTGAAATCACCCTAGTGGGCATCCTCGTCCTTGCCCACCTGTCTGTCACTACACCACATCCTGCTATTGGCCTTTCCCACCTCTGTCACTCTCCAGTGTGGACAGATAGGAATTTGGGAGAAGAGAGTGTGAGGCAAGGTCCAGCTCACTTTGAGGGTTTAAGTGTAACAGCCCAGGACAGTGCGTCCATGCACTGGGAATTTGACGACGTGTACTCAATTCACAGGTCCGGCACTGAAATATCTTTTTGTTCTCCCTGAGAACTTAGTAAAGTTCTTTCGGAAGAGTCCGGCTTGATTCTGTTGTTCTCACAGTGGCTGATAATCAGGCACCCAAGTATCCTCCACCCAGCCCCAGAGTCAGGGCTGCAGGAGAGGGTGGGGTTTTTGTACAGATGTCTGCCCCACCCACCACCGTGTGACACTCCAGGCGCAGAGATAGAAGCCAGAGTCACTGAGCAGGAGCTTCTCAGAATTCAGGATGAACTGGCCATCCATGGGCCTGAGTGCTGTGAAGTTCTGCGGTGTCTCACGAACTATCTGGTCAACATTTACGGAGGAGAAGAGCAACTCTGGGGTCCCTCCCGGGAACTGCCGGTACCAATACGGATAAGGGACTGATGTCCCCTTCACGGTGTGTTCCAGGGCAAGCAGGACGCCCACAGGCTGCACGCTGACAGGTGGCTATTGGTGGATGGTCGGAGCTCTGACACCTGAGGGAAGGGTAAAAGGCCATTTAGAGTGAAGAATCCCAGTTAAGCTTGCCTTCTTTCCTGACCCAGGGGTGGCTCAAGTCCTTCCACGGCTCAGGCATATGGGATCTATTGCAGGAAGTAGACTGGGAGGGCAAAGGGTACAGAAGGGCACCGAGCAAGGGGAGACCAAGAGAACGAAATCTTTCCCAGAAGATAAGAGAAAACCAAGACTCAGCATGCCAGCCACTAGGATTAAAGTCCCATATTATACCAGAAAATGGAAGGACTGTACTAAAGGGAGTCATTCCAACAGCTGAGGCTCTGGATAGGTAGGGTTGGCGTGAGGGTGAGGACTTGAGGGGAGGCTTGCCAGAGAGAAGAGCACCCACCTACAAAAATGCCCAGGAGAAGCGCAAGGAGACAGCAGGACATAGTTCAAGCCAACCTCAGCTCAGTCAGTGGGGTTGACACCTTCTCATCTGGGCCAATGGCTGCAGGCCTCCTGCCTCTTCACATCTGCAGCCACAGAGCAGAGGGATCATCTCCCCTCAAGCTGGGGAGGAAATGAGGCTGGTCCTTTCTTAAGTGTATGATGAATCACTCCATCTTCCCTGGGAACCAGCTTTACCCCGCTGCCTTATCTTCCCTGAAATCCTGCTGAAGTCTTAGTATGTAAATATATCCAATGACGCATTATTTACCGGTAAACAAAAGACGACTCTCTGGCTCCCCCTGGAGACCACTGAGAGTCATGGAAACCAACAGAGAGTGACACCGGCTGGATGATGAAAAGGGATTATTTCTGTCTCTGAAGCTAGAAACCAGCTATAGGACATGTCACCTGTGTAGCTGGAAAGGAGATAAAAGTGGATCAGAGCTCAAGAGATTTAGGTCTTCGGGGTATTCAAAGCAAAAAAAGGCTCAGCTCTGCGGGAAGGAAGCCGTTCTGACAGCCAACCAAGGCATCTATATCCTCTTCATCCCTGGCACACAGGATCTGAGACCTGGACAGGCAGAGTCAACTACTGAACTGATCAAAGTTGGACTCTGGGTTCCATGTGCCTCTAATGACCTTCCTACATCTCATTTGTGCTCCAAATGCAACATGGGTTAGAGGAAACATCATGGGGACTTAAAATCAAATAGACCTGGGTTCAAATCACAGCTCTACTCCTTGCTGGTTTAGGAAACCCTGATCTTCAGTTTTCTCATCTGTAAGATTAAGAGGAGGATTAGAATACCTCCAAACGGTTGAAAGATGCATGTCGCCTGGTGCAGGCAACACTTACAAGTGTTGGCTGGTTTTTGGACTCAAGGGAGAGCCTGCGCCTGCCACAGCCTGGGAGATTTACAGTGGGATGGGATGGAGGGTGGGGGCTGAAGGAATGACACATGAGAAGCATTGCCAAGCCATCAATTCATAATAACTGAGGATGAGGATTGGCTAAGCAGCTGGTAGAACCTCATTTCTGTTGAAATGAGCCATAAGACCCCACAATGCCTGGAGGACAGCCAATGTGGCCCAGCCAACCTCCTCTTTCCTCTTCCTGTGCCATGCCATGTCCTCTGAAGGATTCATTTTCAAAACAATTATTCTCTTTGGGTTGGCTGTGATGGAGTGCTTTAAGGTGAGTACCTAGGAAAGGAAGTAGTAGAATTGACCTAATAGGGAGAAGGAACTGGAGGCAAATCAGGCATCTGTGACCCATCACCATTTCATTGGTGTCTAATGACATAATATCTTTGTTATTATTGCCAATGCCTCAGTAACACAATTCAAAGTTAGTGTTGGGGTTCTAGTTTCTAACAGAGTATCAGGTGCAACACTGTATTTGTGAGAGACTATCGTGGTTTTTTATCCTTCCCATGTTTAATGAATACTTTTATAATATTTAAATAATGGTAAATCAAGTTCTAAGCATAGCGTGCATTCTGTGAACATTTAGAACATATGAAAAATTGCTATCGCCAACTAGTTGTTCACTCTCAGTTTTCAAAAGTCCTTTGAGGGAAACCAATATAAAAGGTATGCATGTCAGGATTGGAGGGAGTGAGTCCAAGGTGGACGCATGCCCACAGGCACACACACAGCCTCTTTTCTCCTTTCCTTTCCCTTTCTGTCCTCCTTCATGCCTGCCCCTGGAATTTTTATTGAGCGAGTGAAGGGAGGGAGACAGGGGGTGGCCACAGATAGATACAGGGTGAAGGGAGCATTCTCCTTGATGAGATCACATCATCTCTCCATTTGGCTGGCAGGCTTTCACACCAGCTAAAGATGTGTGGGTCCTGCACAGCCCATGAGAGCTGACGTAACTCATTGCCTGCATTGGCTCAGTGTCATCACCACGCATGGAGAGCAACGTGGTCTTCCTCCCTAGAGACGGCACAACAGACTGGAGGGCGAACAGACATGTCATCCAGATCTGGGAAGCCAGCTGGCTCCCGACTCTCTCATGATTGTCACAATTCAGTAGCTTGGAGCAACTTCCATATGGCTCATGCCTTAGAAAAATAGCTCCTCACTCTCCGTCCCCATCTGTAATATCGCTTATTCATTCAATTCATTCAAGTCATTCATATACTGAAATGTGGATGAGAATATGATTCCTCTACTCTGTTACAGCTGAGAGAGGAACCAGACATATCTCTGGCCAGGATGAGGAGGTGCCAGCCAGACAAGCTGAACTGAAGGCTGGCTTGAACCGCGCTCTGTTGTCTCCTTGCCCTTCTGGGCAATTTTCTTAGGTGGGTGCCCGCCTCTCTGGCAAGCCTCCCCTCAAATCCTTTTGTTACCATTTTGAATAATACCATTAAAGAATAAAGCTTTATACATGAAAAGACTGACAATAAATTTAACTCTTCTCTTTTTAGTTTTAATACTGAAATCTGTGCCTAAATGATGGATTTGGAAAAAGACACTTGCAGGGTCAGTCTATTCCTCTATGAATGAGCTAAAAATTACTTTGACTAAGGGAAAGAGAGGAGAGTCGGCCAAGGAGGGGTTCCTGCATTTCCCTAATCTCTCTTTCTCTGTGTCCTGGCCTCTCCACACTGATCAGGAAAAGAAATGAGAGATAGGTATAGAATCAGAAGCTCAGAGGTTCTTGAAGAGGAGGGTTATGCTAATTTCCAGGGTGAGGAGAACCAGGTCCTGAGTCCATACATGTCACTCACAACAGACCAGTAAGTAGAAATGGCTTTTGTAAGCAGAGTAGTGCGCCTTCCAAATCATCAACATCCTAATTCCCAGAACCTGTGAGTCTGTTGGTTACATAGCAAAGGGGAATTATGGCTGAAGATGGAATTAAGGTTTCTAATACATTTTGTTTAAAATAGGGACTCTATCTTGGATTATCCAGGTGTGTTCAATGTAAGCACAAGAATCCTTAACCATAGAAGGGGAAAACAGAACAGAGTTGGAGAAAGATGTGGTGCCAGAAACAGAGTCACAGAGATGCTGTTTCTGGATTTGAAGGCAGAAGGGGGCCATGAGCCTAGGGGTGTGGATGACCTCCAGCAGCTACAAGAGGCAGAGAAATGGATTCTTTCCTAGAACTTCTAGAAGGGAACATAGCCCAGCTGACACCTTGACATCACCTTAGCAAAATCTGTGTTAAACTTGTGAATTATAGAAGTATAAGATAGTACATGTGTGTTGTTTTAAGCCACTAGGTTTGTAGGAATTTGTTATAGCAGCGATAGAGAACAAACACATGGCTCTACCATGCTTCTTGACAAAGATACCAGAAACAGTCTCCAGGGACCCTCTACGCACTCAGGATAGATTTGGAATAGCCTTGCTCTCATTCATGTGAAAACAGATGAAGTGAGAGAAGCCATCAAGCCTGCAGAGACCTCCTGGTTGAAATATGAAAGACATGGGATATCCTGCATAGATCAACAGGGACTGAAGGACAGACATACCAAAGAGGCAGCAGCTGTCAGTGGGGACAGAGGTGAAAAGCAGTATAAATGAGAATTCTGAAGAAAAGATAAACAATGACCAAAGACAAAAATCACTCCCGGACAATGCCTGGACACCTTGTAAACTACCCCCAGAACTTAGCTACCCCCAGGAAGAAAGATAAGGAGAAAAGCACTGTCCCACAAATCTAAGAAACCCCTGAATGTACCATGTGTACCCCAATGGAATGGGAACTTAAAAAATAAAATGATCCTAATTATAGAAAATAAAATTATTTTGCCTACCCAATATCTGAAGCCACAAATTTCATATCCAACTGACATGCATGTTAAATCCAATAGTAAGTAGGACCTATGGAAAACACAAAAATAAGTAAGATGTGATACTTGCTTTCCAATAACTTATTATCCATTGAGGAAAGCAATTGGTGGGAAAATCTTTCAGATAGCAAGGCTAGAGGAGAATGGGAACTTCCACTTCCCGCCATGATGAAGAAACTGGTATCCAGTTAGTCCTCTGTCTTCGTTTCCTTGAGCTGCTGTAACAAAGTACGGCACCCAGTGTGGCTTAAAACAGCAGAAATTTATTGTCCCACAGTTCTGGAGTCTAGAAGTCCAAAATGAAGATGACAGCAGGGCCATGCTCCCTCTGAAACCTGGAGGGGAATCCTTCCTCATCTGTTGCATTTGTTGACTTGCTGGCAGTGTTTGGCACTCCTTGGTTTGTAGCTACAGAACTCCAGTGCTGCCTCGGTCGTCACGTGGTGCTCTCCTCACGTGGCTGTCTTCTTACAGGAACACCAGTCCTATCAGATTAGGAGCCCACAGGACTCCAGTATGACCTCATCCTAACCCAACTAATTAGATCTGCAATGACCCTATGTCCAGTGAAAAGATCTTTCAAAAATCTTGGAAAAACTTTAAAGGAGACACACACTACGAGAAATGTTAAAGATTCTCTTTCAGGCAGGAATTCTTTAAAAAGTCCAGAGGGACTTGGTAAGGCAGTTGTTGGGGAGACATGGGAGCCATGATATAAAAAGGGGGAAAAAGCTTGGATGGATAGCACTGTCCAACATTATGAACATAAATCTTTCCTCCATGGCCAGATTCAAACTGTCAACAGTTTAACAGCAAAGTGAGGATATTTCTGAATATTTAACAGTTGGGTCTTGTAAGCTGCTATAAGCCAGCTACGGAAGATTACTGATAGAATATCAATAGTAAATATGTGATAAATATAAAAATGACATTTTTAATCTTTAAAATATTTTTCAAAATAGCTGATTTTCTACTTCCAGCCAAAATGAAATGAGGGACAAAATACACAAAACAATTGTGGTTAAGATGTTAGACACCAGGCAAGGAAGGACAGGAAAAGTCAGGTGAGTTTTATAATTGCCCAAGCTGCTCCTTTGAGAGGATTTCCAGGCTGTGGCGCACAGAGGGAAACCCAGGTAGAGACCAGCAAACCCCTTGAGCTGGGAGAGGAGAGATCTGTCCAAAGAGAATTTTAGAAATCTTTAGATCTTTAGTGTTTAGCAGAATGCTGATCAGAGCATGGATGTGAGGAAACTATCTGAGGTTGGAAAAACCACCACCCAAAAAGATAAAAGAGAACGACGACTGGATTTCACACAGGGCCAGAAATAGTGCATATTCTCACCAGACAGACTAAAAAACCTTAAAATTCACAGAGTATTGTGTAGAGTACTCGAAGTGCTTTGCCTCAGAGGGGAAGGGTAATTATCCCTAACCTAAATGTCCGTCTGGTCCCACCTAACAAATATTTAAAGCCAGACACAAAAGGATCAGATTGTTTCCAAGGAAGTTAACTATGCTTTAAAATAGAGCCCAAGAATATTTATAGGATTATAAAAATCCCAACACAAAAGTAAAATTCAGTGTGTGGCATGCCATAAAAAAAATTACCCGGTTTGAAAAAAAGCCGAAAAATACAATTCATAATGGGAGAAAAATGAATACATCAAATCTAACCCAGAACTGACACAGATACGAGAATTACAGGACAAAGACCTTAGCACAGTTATTATAAGTGTATCCCATATGTCCAAGAGGCTAGAGGAGAAATGTTAAATACAGACATAGAATATATTTTTTAAAAGCCCCAAGTTGAACTTTTAGAGAGGAAAACTACAATGTCTGAAATGGAAAAAAAAAAATACTCTGGATTAGATCCATTCTCTATCAGACAATGCAGGAAAAAACTATTCATGAACTCAAAAGCATAGCATTCAAAACAAACCAGAGTGAAATCCACAGGGAAAAGGAATTTTTGAAAAATAAACAGATCATCAGTGAGGTATAGGACAACTTCAAATGGCCTAATATACTTGTTGTTGGAGTCCCACAGGAGAAGGAGGGGGATGTAAAGAAGGAAAAATATTAGAGGAAATCATGACTGAAAAATTTCCCCACTTGATAAAACTAAATCCTCAGATCCAAGAATCTTGACAAAACCCAAGCACCACATATACAGTCATAAATGCACACACCCCAAAGAATACCGCAATCATATTGCTCAAAACTATTGTTGGAGAGATCATGAACGCTGCCAGAGAATAAAGACATAGTTTGTACAGCAGAATAAGATTAAGGAGGCAGAAGTTTTCTTGACGAACACAACACAAGTGGGAAGAGTCAAGCAACACTTTGAGGGTTATAGAAAAATGGTGTCTATCTATAATTCTATATCAAGTGAAAAGCTTTATAGACTTTTTCTTAAATGTGCTTGTTCTTTTGCCAAACGTCCATTCAGGATGACAACTACCTTTTTCCTCCTCTTCCCACAGCCACTCCCCTCCTCATTACTGTCCCAGACCGTTCAGGTCTTGAGGAGCGTAGCCAGCAAAACAAACTGGATCAGCCCCGTTGGGAAGGCAGTTTCATCATCACCTCATTTTACGTAAGCGTCTTTGTTTCTGAGGTCACCCTCTCTCCCGGCCCTTTCACTGAAAGTGACTCATAAAGTAGACAAAGTAACTCTCTATCTGGGGAGAAGTCTGCTAGTTAGAAAATAAGATTCTTCTCCCTGTTTTTACCCACAAAAATTGGTAAAATTACAAAGATTGTTGGGTTGGGTGGTGATAAGTGTAATTTAGGGCTCAGATTTTGCCGTGACAGTGATCCAATTCAACTAGGGAAAGTCCAAGCAAAAGACTAGAGATTTCATGAGATATCAGGCCTGATTTGGGAGTCCTTGACAGAGTCCTTGACATTAGGGTTGAAATGTTTGGAACAGATGAGATCTCCAAAGCAAAGGAAAAGAACAGGGTCCAAAACTAAGAACTGATGAAGATCCACATACTTTTTGGCAAATGAAGGGAAAAAAGCTTGAAAAAGAAAGAAGGTAGTTCTAGAAATAAGAAGAGAAGTGGGGTGGCAGCTGGGAGCTAAGAGGAGATGGTGACCAGAAAGAGAGAGTGAGAATATTTTAAAGGTCATAAAAAGGTCTATAAAATCTGGAGTGAGTGAAATCACTGGTATCCTTGATGGGAGGCATCGAGAGCTGCGGGTGTGGAGAGCTCCTGTGACAAGTCGGGGGTGGGGTGGAGAGACCAGAGGGGAGTTAAGGGGGGACAGCAGCGTTGAGGCAAGTCTTTTTTCCCAAGGCAATTGCAATTTGGTTTGTGTTTGAAAGGCAAGAGGAGGAAATCTGCGAAGACAGGAAAATGAAAGATGCGGAAGGGAGAAGGTAATTGAGAATCAAGGGAAGCAGGAGGAAATTCATTCTTAGGCACCAAGGGAAGGGCACTTCTTCCTCTGAAATAAGAGAAAAGAAATTTTTAAAAAATGTCTCATGGATAGACCTGCAGTGAGGAAGGCCAATAGACTTATTGAAAGGTGCTGACCCTCACGCGTGATCAGTAAAGGCGAATTTAAAAAAAACAAACACCTTTTCACTCATCAGATTGACAAAATTAAAAGAATCAATAATCTCTGACGTTGGCAAGTGTGTGGGGAAATGCATACTCAGTTTACACAGCTAGAATGGAAGTGGCAACAGTCTTTGTGGAGGGTAATTGGGCAATGTTTATTAAAAATGTACAACATTTACTGAACAATTCTCTTCTAAGAAACAATTCCGTAAAAATACATGTATATGCAGGCAGTCAATTTTGCTAGGATTTATGTTAAGAGCATTGTTTATAAATGTAGGAAACGCATACATACCCATCAAGAAATAGGTGGAAAATAACTATCGATAACATACCATACTGGGCAGCGGTATTCTTGAATGAAATAAAGCAATTTGTGGTACCATGGAAATATCCCCAAGATATCTGCTGTTTAGTAGAAAAAACCAAGTGGCCAAATAATACGTATAAAGCAGTATAATTTATATCAAAACATATTCACAAACACATACACAAAGCAGTTTACCTGTATGCGTGTGTGCACAAGCACACTCATTCATTCTACCAGTCCTTGATGAGTGCCCGCTAGCCATTCTCACATGGCTTATTTTAGGAAGGCATGTAAATAAAGAGAGAAAAAAGGAACTAGAAAAATGAAACCAGATTGATACTAATAGTTACTTCTGAAAAGTAAAGAAGCAAAAAATGTCAAGAGAGCCTTTGTGTGATTTGCAGTGTGTGTATTTTTGGAGCTAAATGTATTTATATAACAGTATTGAGTACCATTGACTAACCCAAGTCTCGTTTCCCTTATTTTGAGCAGGTAACTAAGTGAATTAAGGTCATTAGGCTTGAGCCCCATCTTCTTTTCTTCAGTCCATGCTGAATGCCTGTTGAGAAAAGCATCTAAAATGGTGCCAGAACCGTTCAGACTCACAGAAAGTCGGGAGATCCATCTGCAGATGTGTTAAAGAAACAAGGAATGGCATGAGTGAATGATTCAAGACAGAGAGAGAGAATGTGGATTGGAGATGCTGAAGGAAAAGAGGCTGAGAATGAACTGTCTTGTAAGATAAAGGCACATTCAGTGCTTGGCCCCAGGGTTGTGCCATCTAAGACTTTGCAGGATTACGTAATCTACACTCCTACCTGGATGTGGGGTGGGGCAGGGGCCTCTGGAGAAAAGAGCATAGATCAGCTACTGGATCACTGTAGGATGAGATACAGGTCAGCAGAGGAACCTAAGCTGTTTCAAGAGGGGTGTGGAGTTCGAATAATGAAGAGCAGAGGAAGGGTAGGAGAAATGCCCCAAGCCCACTCAGTCCGGCCACCACCCTCCCAGCCCCTCCTCCCCTTCTCAGGTTGTGCAAGTATCAGAGAGCTCCCAGCGGGAGAGAGAAGCTGGAGGAGCAGCACTGAAAAGAGGAGAATTAGACAGGGGTAAAAGTGCCATTTCAAGAAAAAAAGCTGAGAAAAAAGGAAACTGTACCACAGAGCAGACACGAGCTTCATAAAGTCAACAGCTACCAAGAGAATAGAAGGTGGGGACCAAGTCACAAGGGCGGCAGTGGTGGAAGTGGGCGCGCTGCGATCCGGGTGTGGCTCCTGGGATCACGGAAACCCTGGCAGGCGGCAAAAAGGATAGCCATTCAGGGGAAAGTCAGAAGGAGAATGGGGGCGTCCAATTGCTGTCACTCCCAGAGCAAGGTGTCCCAAAGAGGGAAAATGAGGCTCTGGATGGGAGAAGCCAACACACATGCACACACACTGCACACCTTCTCTCCTGTACACACCCTAAGATTCCAACGCGATGAGCCTGGTGCTGAGTCACATCAACAGCAACGATGATCTGACCTGTCGGGGGCGTTTACTCCTGACTGCACTATCAGGAGCAGCGAGGATATGACAAAGCCTCACTCGCAGCTCTGCTTAGAATCTTCCAGGGCTTGGTTTGAAGGTGGGTGCTCCATTATAATGGAGTTTCTCTTGCTGGAGCAAGTTGGAACAGAAGCAAATTGGGAAAATGTTGGGAAAATAAGGAGTTACCGAAGAAAGCGTCTTATGAAAAACAATAAGCTGCATATATAAATTGAAAAGAAATGACGGGGCACCTGGGTGGCTCAGTCATCAAGCGTCTGCCTTCAGTTCAGTTCATGATCCCAGAGTCCTGGGATCCTGTCCGGCGTCGGGCTCCCTGCTCAGCGGGAAGCCTGCTTCTCCCTCTCCCACTCCCCCTGCTTGTGTTCCCTCTCTCGCTGTGTCCGTCTGTCAGATAAATAAATAAAATCTTAAAAAAAAAAAAAAAAAGTAAAAAAAAGAAATAAAAGAAATGACAAAGAAATTCCTAAGACAGGTTTTAAAATTAGTAGATTAAAGAGATAGAAGGCATGGGCAATTTCTTTCTTCTAACAGAGAACATAGCATGAGTACCCGCTGTGTTCAAGTGCAATCTAGTTGTTTCCATGTATCATTGCCCTTAAAGTAAAGCTGCATCACCTTGTTCCATGTAACTTGCAAGGGCGTTGAGGCTTGGAGAGGCTAAATCACTTGTCCAAGGTCACACAAGGCAGGCATCATCTGGGTTCGGTCTAATGCTGACTGAGTACAGAGCTCATGTGGTTAAGCTACTACAATACATTATTCCTCACCAGAGAGTGGGAACAGCAGGGATTCACGCCATGGCTGTGCAGAGGCATGCCCTGCACACCCCCCCTCCCCCATCTATCCCTGTTTATGCTTCCCCAGGCACTGTTGTTAGCGGTGAAATGTCTAACAGCTCTATTCTCACAAAGACTCCAGGGGTTTTGATTATCAACCCCACTCCACAGATAAGAAAGCTGAGGCACAGAATAGTTACATAATTCGCCCACCATCACAAGATTAGCGAGTACTTGAGCCAAGAGGCCAACCTGAGGTCGTCTGGCTCCGAAGCTCCAGTGATGACAGTTTGCCCTAGTGTGTCAGCGTAAATGCTTGCTACAGGGGAAAGCTCGGATGGAAGGCAAGAGATGAAATACTTTTACTTTTCCTCTTCCCAAGAGTGTTGAACAAGCAAAAGAGAAAATAAGATTGAGTTTTCTTGAGTATGTAATTGCAGTGTTAAGAATTTCAAATATTTGAAAGACAAGGGGAATTTCACAAAAATTGGGAATTTCAGGAAATGAATCTTTGAACGAAGGGTCTCCAAGAGAAGCCAAATACGTCAAAGGAAGACCGTTGTGAAGAGATCAGGAAATATGAGAAAGAGAAAAAAGTCCAAAATGAGTTGAATCAGACTACAAAAGTACTACTACTATCACTAATAAACATGCAGTGAGTACTTATTTAAGGAAGCATAAGATGCAGCTGGAAGTCAGTGAAAGATATACCCAATGCCCCAGTAGGGCCTAGGGATAAGCACTTTGAGAAGAACCTTCCTCTACCTTTTTCTCTTCAGCTGGAAGTCTCCTAAAGACACCATTACTTCATTTGATCACAGTAGCAAAAAGACAATAAGCATAGTGGCTAAGTGTGTTTGCAGAGCTTCACTCATGAACGTTTCTATATTCAAAACATATTTGCTTATATTTCAAATATCTCTCTACCCATAGGACGTAAACATTACATTTAATATGACCCAATGATTGACGGAAGCAAGATGATCAATGAATAACCTAGGAGTTCCTGCATGGCAAGGGTATGGTCTTTGGAGGTTCAATGTTCCATCCTCCGCTAAGGGGTTGAAAGGCCTAGGGAGTTAAGGTGAAGAGAAGACCCATCATGGGTGCATAAGGTCATTGTCAGAAATACCGCCTCCCCCACTGCAGCTCTTGTCTATACCACCCCTCAGATCCTTGTGAAGAAGCTGAAGCAAGTTCTGCATTTGAAGGCTGTGTCACCATATGGGACACACACACACACACACACAGACACACACTAAGAAAGAAAGGGAGATGGGACGCCTGGGTGGCTCAGTTGGTTAAGCCGCTGCCTTCGGCTCAGGTCATGATCCCAGCGTCCTGGGATGGAGTCCCACATCGGGCTCCTTGTTCTATGGGGAGCCTGCTTCTCCCTCTGCCTCTGCCTGCCACTCTGTCTGCCTGTGCTTGCTCTCGCTCTCTCTCTGACAAATAAATAAAATCTTTAA
The DNA here is from genome assembly GCF_902655055.1 of Lutra lutra. Taxonomy (NCBI): domain Eukaryota; kingdom Metazoa; phylum Chordata; class Mammalia; order Carnivora; family Mustelidae; genus Lutra; species Lutra lutra. The sequence goes on from NC_062288.1 coordinate 96,762,651, forward strand.
AAAAAAAAAAAAAAAAGAAAGAAAGAAAGGGAGAGTTGGCTTCTGCACCGTTTGTAATAACCCTGGGTGTGGCCACTACCTCTAGGCCTAATGAAACTATAATTAAGGAAGTGACAAATGTGAAGCCGAAGCAGCCCCTATTGAGGTATTTTCACTAATAGCTGAGGTTTGTCTAGGTCAGGTGAACTCCCATATTTCTTTCGAACAATGTCCCCATGTCCAAGGAAAGTGAAGGATAAGAAGACAAAGATAAAGAAGCTGGTACAGAACAACTGGTCTATCTAGAGGACAAAGATTTCATTGGAATGAGAAACCGAGAAGAAAGGAATTAAAAGATATTTGTCCTGTGCATGTGCCATATTAAGAAATAGCACATATCCAACATTTCTGTAAACTACCTATCTAATATTGTAAGAACATGAGAATCTGTTAGAAAGACCAGAAAGCAAATAAAGAAGGTAAAGAAATTAAGTGTAGAGGGAAGGAGCTTCTGAGACATTGGCTGTATTCTTAAGATGTGCTCAATATAGATAAATAAGTTAGTGACTTCTGACACACATACGACTAGATAAAATGTAGCCCGAGTGTGCCAAATACAGATAGAAAGGGATGGGGGGGGCGGGGAATGGGAAGTAAGGATGGAAGAAAGGAAGAAAGGAAGGAAGGAAGGAAGGGAAGGGAAGGGAGGGAGGGAAAGGACAGAAGGAGAGAGGGAAGGGAAGGAGGGAAAGAGGGAGGGCAGAAAGAAGAGATGGGGGAGGGGAGGAAGGAAGCATAAAAGCAGTAGGTACAAGTGAGGCTGACCACACCAGCAGAGAGCAGAGGGAAAGGCCTTAGGAGCAGCTTCCAACTAAAGGCAGGGCAGCAGACACGGGCATACAGGCGAAGGTCTGGGGAGTAAGAGTGATTATGAGGATCTTATTAAAGGAGTGGACTGGTCAACGGGGCTTACAAGAGGGAGGGCTCTGGGTTTCTAATTTGGGAAATTATCACAAAGTGTCAACTATTCTTTCCAGGATAAATAAACAAAACAATTACTGTCATTTTGAACCCTTGATTTCTGTCTGTAAAAGTAAAATCTTCTCTTTAGTTCGTTATATGGGGAACTGTTGGTTTAGGTAAGTCCACCTATGAGTCCATAGATCATTAATTCCCATAATGGGAGGTCTCATAGTTCATTAAGGTTAATCCATTATATTTCTGGATGGAAATAAGGAGTCCTAAAGTTGTTCAGTAATTTTCATCACTTGACACCCCTAGCTTTAAGTGGTGGAGCTGGGACTTGAACCTAAGCATTCACGGACTGAGATGGAACAGGAGTGGATGTCAACAAGAAAAGTATTCCTCCCTGGAAGGAATCTTTGGCTACAAAGAGGCTTATGAAGGGACTCACAAAATGTCCCAGAAGTACAGAAAGAGAGATCAGTTAGTTGGTCAGTGGTAGAAACCAGCTTTACCCAGTTTTATGAGACTGAAGGTTTAACCTCCTTAAAAAGCCCTGCTTGTTAGATGACAGGAAGTAATAGAGGAAGGACATCTCCAGGAGATCTGCTTTGTTGACCACCAAACGGCTTCTCTGTGGTGCCCCACTGCTTAATGAGGACATCAGAGCCCCAGCTGCAATCCCAAGTTTTCCAACCTTGTAAATTCATACCAGCAGAGAAAAGGCAGATCAGTCTCTGATCATCTATCCAAGTTCAAAGTTTGCTCGGTGAACTAGAATGCCAGTTTATAAATTTAAAATTCAATAATGAAAAAGAAATTGTCACAGGTTCTGGGGACATGCTCTTTAGCCAGCACAGAGTTTCCTTGGGAGAAGGCCTTATAGGAAGGCAGGTGATAACTGGAAGGTCACATGGGGAGTACAGGTGGCTCAAATGGTTTATTGTATCCACTTGGTTAGTCGGGTGCCTCTACTTGAACAAGAGGAATTCTCCTGCATTAAGGACCCCTCATTCATTCATTCATCTGGCGTATAACTGTTATATTACCCACTCAGATCGCAGTAACATCCTCTTGTCTCTCTCCTCAGTCCATAGAAGGGCCCCCCCCAACACTCATATTAAACAATATCACCATTTGGGAAGGGACACCTAAGCAGAGTGTGGTGGGATAGTTTTCACAGGCGAATATTTAATTTTCTTATCCCTTCTCTTAACTGACCCCAATACTCCCACATAATTATATTACTATTTATATAAATTCTCTATTATTTATTTCTGTACCTCCAAACAATATTCACAATTGACACATCCTTACATCTTTCTTTATCCCTTAAAAATCCATACCATTTCTTGATTCCTTACTACATAATCTTACATCATAATGTACATCATAATACCAATACACCATAATACCAATGATGTCATTGGTATCCTCAATTTCATCTTTGTTTCTTTTCCTTCCTTCCATGAACACAATTTGTCATCTATAATTTTATTGATACAATGTCAACGTTGACACCATTTACATTCTATTCTGTAGCATGACTATTATGTGCTTTGTCTATAATGTTGACTCTAAAAGCTGAAAAGTTAAAATAGTGTTTCTATTATCATGACTTCACAAATAATTGTTTTTTGAAGTCATACAGGTATAACTGCAATTATTCTCTTATATAACTTTTGTTGGTTTTACTGGAATTAGAATTCTGTTTTTTTTTTAATTATTTGACAAATTATCATATTTTCAATTTATTTTCCCATGCTATCTACCAGGTAAATTATTCTATCATGGCAAAAAGTGCTAGTTGTCCCCCAATATCTGTTCTCCACTTTTCTACTCTAATAAACCAAAATTATATTTAGTCAGGCATATAGGGGATGCCTAGGTGCCTCAGTCAGTTAAGCGCCCATTTCATGACCCTAGCTCAGGTCTTGATCTCAGACTTATGAGTTCAAGTCCTGCATTGGGCTCCACACTAGATATGGAGTCTAATTTAAAAAAAAAAAAAAACTGGCAATTTTGAAATTAATGGCATATGGAAATTCTGGAATTGAAAAGGCACTTTTTCCAGATTTGCTTATGTGACTTAGGGATGTAAGCTCCAGTGTGGTATGCAACTTTCACTAGAAGTCCTAAAAGGAAGTTAATACATTCATTTTGTTCTCCTTCCTTTATTCTGCTCCTTGGTGCGTGAGTGGAATGCCTTCACTCAACTTTGGACTATTAGTGCTCTGGGGAGAACAAAGCAGATAGTTGTTCCAGGTCCTAGACAGTGTGTGGCTTCTACAACCTACCTGAATGACTGATACTCAGGCTTTTATGCAAAAGAGAATAAACTTCTTTCTTGCCCAAACCACTGTGCAGCCTTTTTACTAGCTCTCTGCTGCCTCACTCTGGGCTTCTTTTATGTAAATGAAAACAACAACTCTTTGTTTGTTTAACCCATGGTGATTTGATATCTCCTACCTGCGGAAGAATGCATAACCTGATTGATAAAAACTCCAAAAGGACACACTTGTTTTGGACACTTGCCTGGCTCATTTACTTCACAAGGCGACATAATGGAAGATGCTGAGCTGATTTGGGGGCACACAAGTAGGAGGCAAAGCAGGACACACAGACCGTGTGAGTGGGTCTAGTGACATTCATTCCGAATCAAATATACTTTAGAGCTGATGGCCCATGTAAGACAATGGTTTCATTTAATTGACTAGGGTGTACTCCAGGGCAGGGAAAGCACAGGGAGAGGGAAGATAAGAGGAAGATGAAATAAGGTTTTTAACATAAAATGTTTTGGGGTGCCTGGGTGGCTCAGTGGGTTAAGCCTCTGCCTTTGGCTCAGGTCATGATCTCAGGGTCCTGGGATGGAGCCCCACATCAGGCTCTCTGCTCAGCAGGGAGTCTTCTTCCCCCTCTCTCTCTGCCTACCTCTCTGCCTACTTTCAATCTCTCTCTGTGTGTCAAATAAATAAATAAAATCTTTGAAAAAATAAAATAAATGTTTCATGTAGACAATATTTGATCCCAAAGACCCTAAATTTATAGAAAAGCTCAAAGCAGAAGCATATCTGGTCAATTGTTTCACCTGTTCAACCCAAATTCTCTTTGGTGTATAAGTTCTGGACCTAACTTTCTAATAATTTTACATTTATCTTTCCATATCCAAGATTATTCCTTTAAATACCCACAGTTTATTATGCTGGTTCTCTCCTCTTTATTCTTTTCAAAACTCTGTCCCTTCCTTCCTGCCCACTGTTATCAAGACCCCCAGAGCTCTTGAGTGAACCAGAAATGTGTCCTCTCCCGGTCTCTGGGTCATATTCCTATAAAGACTCAGTGGGAGTGGGGGCGAGCAGAAAATCACTTAGCCACGGGAATGGAGTACAGGGAGGAGACAATGCAGTCTGGTGGATAAATGGCTCACACACAGATGCTCAGATAAATCTGTAATCAAAAGGAAATCTGAATGCTTGGCCAAGGGGAAGTAAATTGCCTGAGGTCAATCCTTTGTTGGTGTCTTTGATCTTCTTCAGTGATGGGTCAGTCCTACCACCCGCCCCCAAGCTCAGATGCTGTGCACATGATTTGCTTGCTTTCCTGTGTCCTGGCTAGGCTTTGGGATTTTGATTACTCTTGCATTCAGGAAGCTTGGTTTAGAAGAACAGAGAACAATAATATACACAGCATATACACCACTTCTATGTATTTTCACATATATTACCTCATTTAATCCTAATAACGACCCTCAAAGACAGCCAGCTGTTTTTTTTCTTTTCTTTTTCTTTTCTTTTCTTTTTAATGATTTATCATTTTTTAAAACAAAATTTACCATATATTCAGTTTGGGATTCCCAATACCTAGACCATAGTTAACAGTTGAGGAAACCAATGTGCCCAATTAGTAACCGTTACTAGTATACACAAGTTGATAAAGACTTTTTAATGATAATGCATACAGCTAATGGGTTTATACAACAGTATGGTATTTCTGGAGGGCAATTCACTTATACATATATAAAGTCCTAAGAAAGCAAATATCCTTGAGTCATCAGCAATCCACTTCAAGGAATGTGATCTAAGAGAATTATCAGATATTTAACATCCTAGATGCAAGAGTGTCCATTGCACGGTTGTTTATAATTGTCAAAAACAATACCAAGAGAAGCTAAATGTTCATCCAGAGGAAGTCAGAAGATACATCATGGTACACCAAATGGACTAATTTCCATATTTCAAAACTTGTCTTAGGAGATTATTTAATGATACAGGAAATAATTATATTGACACAGAAAACCATTTATTGCCAAGTGAAAAACATACAGCTTTTAGTTTAAGACAATAGATTGAAAAAATCATTGACCTCTCCTTATTCTAAAAAAGAAAGAAAGAAAGAAAGAAAGCAACAAACTATTGAAGTATAAGTTTTGGTAAAAATGCATAAAAGAAAAGAAATTAATATGACTGCTGAATACTGAAAGGAAAATGGAAAAACAAGACTTCATGCGCTTCTGAGAGATCAAAAGTAGGTATGGCCAAAGTGACACAGAAATCAGAGCGGAGAGAGATACCCCTTAGCACAGGTAGCAGAGAAAGCAGCAAGTGAGGGTCACTTTTCAGAGTTCCTTCAATCCACAGGGACACAGAATACGAAAAAGAACCTGATAGAGTTGGTTGAAGAATTATACTTTCAATGGCTGCTGGGTCAGAGTCTCCTTTCTGACCATATATATTTGTAGAGAACATGTCTATGATATGAAGCTGCAAAACACGTCTTTCGAAGGAAAGGAACTGTTAACTGAAAGGGGCAGTGGCTTCCAGAGAAAAGGTTGCCAGCTTGCTTATCTGAGAGCGAAGGCTGCCAGTCCACCCACCACACCCACAAGCAGAGAGCGTAGGGTCAGTCTTCTCAAGCAGGGAAAACGCCACTACTTCGAAGAAAAAGTGAGTCAGTTATAGGTAATAACTTTTTTTTTTTCATAAACATGGTTGGAAAATTGAGTATCAGCAGACATTTGGTTTCAAAAAGAAAACAGCTTGGTCAAGAGAATGCTATCGATTTAATAAACCATTTTGTTATCCTCTTGGGACTCTGGGAAAATGACATTTCCCGGTCCCCTGGGTTGAGACGGGGGAGATGACTGGTTCTGAAGAGAGGAATGTGAACAGAAGCATCTGACACTTCCAGATTTGGTCCTAAACTCCAGATCTCCAACACAGGATCCTCCTCTCTCTTACCTTTTGTGTCATCCTGGGAAAGCCTTGGGTGCTGGGGTCCTGGATCCCTGAGTCACATTTCCTCCGAGAGCCACCCCAGGGAGCTTCCTGACCAGGAAAATGTGCAATGGCCTTCATATAAAAAGGAAAGACCAAGATAATCAAACAGAATATGGACTTCGGGGAACAGAGATAGTTCAGGGAAAAGACAAGGACATTAATTTAATTCCAATTGTCTTTTTTCTTTTTAGAAAAAACTGAGGACATATTGTGCTCATTGATTAGGAAGAGAATAAAGTCAAAACAAACAAACTTCAAAGAATGAGAAAAAGTTCATGGACGTTAAAAAGCATTGCTTGTATGAACTAGAAAAATATAGACCCCCAACAAGGAAACACCCAATACAGGTGGATAATATGAGGGGAAAAGGTAAGCAATAACAGGTAAATATTTTGACATATTTTCATCGAGTGGTCATTATCTCAGCTTATGTGAATCACCCCCATGACCCAAGGGAAATTTTGTAGGTGCTGCGTAATAGTCACAAGCAGGACTATGCCTGGAACCCAGAGAATTCCCCGGGATGTGTTCCTCTGCTGATATTTCTAGGTAACAAAACTGCAGCAACCCAGTGAAGCTGGGACCCCACAGATTCAGTGTCTCTGTCTCTGGGGATGAAGGTGTGATTCATCCCTAGAAAGAACTCTGTCCTGCTAAGGTGCCAGTAGAGATAGAGGGAAAAGTGGAATGGGAAGTGGAAGAAGGTCACGATGACTGTAAATTCAAACCCCGTAACTAGCTACAGAAGCCAGGACCATGGCAGACGTGTTTTGTGTTCTTTCGTGTTTTCTTTACCTCCCTTCCCTGAAACATACACAATCTAGGAGGAGCCCCTTGGCAGTGGCTACCATTGTAGGTTTCACCTGAGTCCAATTCAAACTTTTGTTCCATCTCCTGGCCTCTTAATATAACTCAGATAACTGCTTTCTCTAATCCTATGACACTAGCATCCATAGATCAATCTGTTTTCTCCACGTGTACCAGCAAGGGACATTAGGGACACATTAGCTGTTGTCTCAAACAAACTCCAAACTTCCTAGTTGCACAGTAGAAGTTTCTGTCTTGCCTTTGTAAAGTCCTCAGCAGTTGTTTCTGATTGACAGGAATCACCTTTCCAAGGAGTAATTCAAAGTTTGAGGAGTGGCTGTTTTTTCCCCACCTGCCTTTTAAAAAATGTAGCTTCCTAGATCCTTCTACTCATCTATATCAAGTTGGTAAAAAGAAGAGATAGATAAGCATACCTGTCTACTAATCTTCTTGACCTGGAGGTGACCACAGGTTATCTATACGTGCAGACACTGAGAAAGACTAGTTACATGGCTTCCACTGGAATCTCTGTCTCTGTCTCTCTCTCCTTCCATCTTCCCTCTCCTCACATTTTCCTGTTCCGCTGTGTTTTTTCTATTTCCAGATCCTCTTCCTTCTATCTCACATTCCACCTGAAAATCAAAATGGCTCTCCAGTCAAACTTATATGGTGATTTTTACATTCTTTGGAAAAAAGAACAGAGGCCTTCGTTAATAGACAATAGTCTTGATCTAAAAAAAGTAACTCAGGGTCATTGCATCCTTTCCTTCAAGATACTACCAATGCAGGGTGCCTGGGCTGCTCAGTTGTTAAGCGTCTGCCTTCTGCTTAGGTCATGATCCCAGGGTCCTGGGATCCAGTGCCGCATCCACTGGGCTCCCTGCTCGCCAGGAAGCCTGCTTCTTCCTCTCCTACTCCCTTTGCTTGTATTCCCTCTCTCGCTATTTCTCTCTCTGTCAAATAATAAATAAAATCTTAAAAAAAAAAAGATACTACCAATACTTTCTTCAGGAACCTTGTTTGCTTAAGCTTTTGCATCAGTTATCAGGTTAGAAAGAAAGTTACCTCTTAGTATCTCAGATAAGACAGAAATCATTGTTCATGGATTTTCCCACAAGACTCTTGGAAAAGAGAATAGGGTCCTGCCCCAGGGAGAGTAATAATTATGACCGCGATACACCTTCTCTTTTGGGGGTGGAAGAAGGACCCAGCCTCAGGCAGCCAGTAATGGGCCACAGATGCCTCTGCATCATTTCCCAGTCACCAGTCACTGAGGACGCCCACAGACGCCGACTAGTGGAGCTGACCGCTGTGTCTCCTTTGACCACTACATTTATTGAGAAGAAAGGAAGTTCAATTCCCTTGACCACTCTCTTCTCATTACTGTTCTGAAATTTCCATCCAATTATTCTTTGAGGAATTATTAAACCACAAACCCCTAAACACTCCTCCCTTTATTATATAAAGCAGTTCAGCTCTGCTCCTACTCCTATATCCAAATTTACATATGCATATAATACTCAGACCAAGAAAAAAAAATTGGGGGCAAGGCAGTTAACTTGACAAGTAACAAGACTGGATTGACAGGGCAGGTGGCAGCTTTCTACCCTACCTGAGCGGGCATACCGCCCTCGCCAACCCCCCAGAGCTAACCAACACATTTCGTCCAAACAAAACCAAACAACTTTCCCAAGGAGGATATTTGAGGCAGCTGCTAAGAGGGAAAAACCAAAAACATTCTCTATCTTATGATATTAACTTCTATTGCTTGAATGTTGTCTCTCTGCCAACCAGTTTTTAGCAGCCTTTTTTTTTAAATTATTCAATGGCATTTAACAGATGGAAAAACCTAGATCACAGAGAAAGGCACACATCATAATCATACACAGACTTATCAGTCTCAACAAAAACAGTCTTAAAGCCTTAATCATTTATTTACAAAGACGTGAAAATGTTTTTCTTGGGAAAAATAAGCTAAGTGACATAACTGAACAATACACTTATTAGTAACAAAGCAGATCAAGTAGGGATAGACAAAGAGTAAAATAACTTCAGTATAATTAATGTAAACTACATTAATGTGAACTACAGAAATTCCCCATTTTAAGTAGCCATCCTACTAAAATCTACCATCCTCTCCACTCTCACTACTACTGAGAAAGGAAGGAAGGAAGGAAGGAAGGAAGGAAGGAAAGAAGGAAGAAGGAAGGAAGGAAGGAAGGAAGGAAGGAAGGAAGGAAGGAAGGAAGGAAGGAAAGAAGGAAGAAGGAAGGAAGGAAGGAAGGAAGAAAAGGAAAAAAAGAAAAAGTGTCTGGAAGGAGAGTTGCTTTGTAGATATGCTGACAGAATAAAATTTTGTCAGTCTTCTTCTGGGTGTTCAGAATCTAAGGCATTCACCAAAAAAGCTCTCCTAAAATCTTAATTTTTCTAGTAAAACAAGAAAAGAAAAAGAAGAGCAAACCTCGCTGTTTTCTGTTGTTCATCTCTTGAACTATTAGCAGTTGTGTGAAAAGCTATTCTGGTCAGCGGATAGGAGAATCTGTAATACTTCCTGCTCTACGTTATTTGAAACCCATTACAAGACACATAGATTCTCATAGGAAACTTCATCTGCCATGATTATTCCCCTTCAGAATGAATTACCGAAAATCAGATGACTTTTGCTTGTTAGCTACCTCGCTCAATTCCTCCCAAATTCAAATGAAAGAAAATCATGGCTTTTGGAGGCCATTAGGAATAATTATCCTTTCTACAATCTATAATTTGATCAGGGATAATTATGTGATGTAACAATAGAATAATTAGACTTGTTTCTCTATATGTGTTTGTGTGTGGCCTTGCCACACCACGTTTGCTAAATTTTATTTTATACGACTTATTAAACTTCATCAACTTTACAAATGTTGTGGCTACAAAAGATTTAAATAATTGAAATGTATGTGATACTCAATTTTATTTTAGTGTCCTCCTTTAATACTAGGAAAATTAATCTAATACAAATTCTTATACCAAATTATTTCAATGGGCTACACACTGATGGGAGATAAGTAACCAAGGCTGACATGAAAATCATTACAGAGCCCACAGTCCTGGGGAAGAGAAAGACATTCTCAAAAATGACACAAATAAATACATATTTACAAACAAGGGTAAATATGATGAAAGAAAAGCACAGCCCCTGTAAGTATAATAGGATTTCAAAAGGTTTTCCTGAAACAGCAATCTGTGAGTTGAGGTATTTTTTTAACTATAGTAAAACATATTTAACTTAATATTTATCATTTTAAGCACAATTCAGTGGCATTAAGTACATTCACAATTCTGTGTGATTACCACCACTATCTATATCTAAACATTTTTTTCATCCTCCCCAACAAAAACTCTGTATCTATTAAACAATAACCCCTTCTTCCTCTCTCCTCCCTCCCAGCCTCTGACAGCCTCTATTCTAGTTTTCTGTCTCTTTGAATTTGTCTATTCTAGATACCTTATAAAACTAGAATTATATAGTAGGTGTCCATCTGGATCTGGCTTATTTCACTACTCATTAATATTTTCAAGGTCCACCCTTATAGCATATATCAAAATATGTCTTCTTTTTCTGGTTGAGTAATATTCCATTCTGTGTGTATACCATTTTGGGTTTATCCACTCATCAGCAGATGCTTGGATTGTTCCTACCTTTTGGTTGTTGTGAGTAATGCTGCTGTGAACATGAGTGTACAAACAGCTAGTCCAGTGCCTGCTTTAGACTCTTTTGGAAATTTACCTAGGCAGGAAGTTGCTGTTGGTAGTTCTGTGTAACTTTTTAAGAAAACTGACAAAATGTTTTCCACAGCTGCTGCACTATTTTACACTCCTATCAGTGATACACGAGGGTTCCAATTTTTCCACATCCCCACCAATACTTGTTATTGTCCATTTTTTTTAAAGATTTAATTTATTTATTTGACAGACAGAGATCACAATTAGGCAGAGAGGCAGGTGGGGGGTGGGGGACGGTTCAGACTCCCTGCTGAGCGGAGAGTCTGATGCGGGGCTCAACCCCAGGACCCTGGGATCATGACCTGAGCCGAAGGCAGAGGCTTAACCCACTGGCACCCCATTATTGTCCATTTTAATATTCTAGCCATCCTAGTAAATGTGAAGTGGTGTCCATTGTGGGTTTTTTTTTTTTTTTAAAGATTCTATTTATTTACTTGATAGAGAGAGATCACAAGTAGACGGAGAGGCAGGCAGAGAGAGAGAGAGAGAGAGAGAGAGAGAGAAGCAGGCTCCCCGCTGAGCAGAGAGCCCGATGCGGGACTCGATCCCAGGACCCTGAGATCACGACCTGAGCCAAAGGCAGCGGCTTAACCCACTGAGCCACCCAGGTTCCCTCCATTGTGGTTTTGATTGGCATTTCCCTAACTGACGAGGGAGGCCGAGCATCTTTTCCTGTGCTTATTGACTGTCTGTATGTCTTCTGTGGAGAACAAAGTTCTTAATTTGAGGAAGTCCATTTTCTGTTTTTGTGTTTTTTTTTTTTAAAGATTTTATTTATTATTTGACAGAGAGAGAGATCACAAGTAGGCAGAGAGGCAGGCAGAGAGAGAGAGGAAGAAGCAGGCTCCCTGCTGAGCAGAGAGCCCGATGCGGGACTCGATCCCAGGACCCTGAGATCATGACCTGAGCCGAAGGCAGTGGCTTAACCCACTGAGCCACCCAGGTGCCCTGTTTTTTGTTTTGATTCTTGTGCTTTTGGTGTCTTGTCTATGAAATCATTGTCAATTCCGACATCATGAAGATTTTTCTCCGTTGTTTTCTTTCAAGATTTGTAGACTTTAGCTCTTAAGTTTAGGTCTTCGATCCAGTTTGAGTTAGTTTTGTATCTACTGTACGATAAGGGTCCAACGTCCATCTTTCACATGTAGATGTCTAGTTTTTTCCATACCACTTGTTGAAAGATTGTCCGTTCCTCCTTCAAGGGTCTTGGCATGCTTGCTGGTAATCAGTTGACTGTAGATGTGAGGATTTATTTCTGGGCAGTGAGCTAAGATTTCAAGAAGGAACAGGAAGTAACTAGATGACAAAAGAGAGAAAGCCCCTCTAGGTAGAAAGATTAGTTTGAGCAAAAGAATGCTTTTCTTTTCAAGAAACGTAAGCATTCATATGTCATTTTTCTATTCTTTTTTCACACACTACACTAAATTAATCTGGTCTATAAAATCTCCTTTGGGGGACACCTGGGTGGCTCAGTTGGTTAAGCGTCTGCCTTGAGCTCAGGTCATGATCACAGGGTCCTGGATTGAGTGCCACATTGGGCTCCTTGTTCAGCAGGGAGCCTGCTTCTCCCTCTCCCCCCACCACCACTTGTGTACATGCCCTCTCTCTCTCTCTATCTCTTTCTGTCTTTCTGTCTCTCTGACAAATAAATAAAATTCTTAAAAAATAAAAAATAAAATCTCCTTTGGGAGTAATCCTGAATTATTTACTCTACTGTGGGGTCTTTAAGAGACTCATACAGGGCAGCACTAAATCCATTTTCTTTCTTCATCTTATAACCAATATGAATCATTAATATCCCAGTTTTTTCCTTCTATATCCAACCGGTATTCCCTTCTATATCCAACAGGTGATTCAGAAAAGCACAACTCACAAGGCCAAACATTAAATCTCATAGATAGCACAGAACAAAATTGCAAGTATGAAAAACCTAATTATCTAGCAATTAGTGAAGCCCACCTTGACTTTCATAAAATTAGTAGTTACACTATTATGGAGAACAGTGTCAGCAAAGCTGCTTCTGGGCAGTAAAAAGATTATGGGAGGGAGGAAAGGGGAAATTGGTATTAGTAGAGATTTAATGAGAGTTAATATGGGAAATCTCTGTAATTTACACTAGTTTTATTTAACAGTTTACATGTCAAATGTCTCTATATCATTAATCTACTTCGAATGGAAGGAATGAATGTAATTCAGTTAAGGAACATACTCTATCTTCCAATATGGAAATAAACAATTTCATGTTTCAGTTTAAAGTGATTAAAGTCTTTAAGCCTATATTTTGTTTGAATTTGAATGTGACTATACCACGATTCAGAAAAAAATCATCTCCCACCTTCACGCTTCTTCCTTTTGGGTTTATAATAAATAAAAGGGGAGCTCATTTCTAAGTTTTATCCCTTTTTGTGATTGCTACTTTAGTTACACAATGACTCAGATGAAGCTTGAAAGTTATTACTTATAAGAGCCTAATCAACTTTGTAGACAAGTCAACATCATCTTTCCATCTCTCCTTGATGGTGTGGAGAGGTGGGAAACAGGGAAAGGATAGCAATTTTCTCCTTCCACTGTGTGTGTGTGTGTGTGTGTTATGTATTTCAATTCCATGGTTTAAACATTTCAAAATTATATATTTAATTTTAACTATTATTTTGTACTGTCACTGATAGTTCCATTTTCGTTTGAGAAAAAAAAAGGGGTCAAGTTTCTCCAAATACTGTCTCATTTATATAAATATTTTTAGACATGAAAAGGACAACAGTTCATTTCAGTGTATTGTAAAATGTAGAAGAGACTTCCTGTTACTTGCTGCATGAAGAAATTTCACAGTGTACTTATTCCACTGACTTACCATAGAAATTGTTCTGGAATATTATGCTTATTAGGATATTGTATTATGTTTGACATCTCTCACTTTAATTATCCCTTCTATATTTTAATGCTTCCTTGTGATCTTTTATCTTTGTTTCCTTGGATGAATGAAACATATCCATCTCCTTTTATCTTTTATCAATGATTAGGAAGGTTAACACATTATTTTAAAGATAATCTTGCATGACTATCTTAAAACATTAAAGTTCTTTTTGCCTAATTATGCCAGCAATAACTATTGACTTCCTTTGATGGACATTAAGGAAATTGACACCAATGATAGCCGCATCTTTGCTATTTCCCTTTCATATTTTGCAGGCTGCTAATTTGGAGTTAAAATCTCCTTTAAAAAAGAAAGACTTTTTTTTTAGTATGTTTACATTGAGTATTTTACTTCTGTTGCCATAATTACCCTCAATTACTGAATTTTCCTGTTGTCATTAGTGTTTTCAGGCTTATATTTTGTTTTGTATTTTATTTATTCTACAAGTTTAGATAGTTTCACTGATTATAACCACTTTTTCTCAATCACAACCTCCCTAATGAAGAATGAAATTGCTTATTCATCTCTTAATTATTCAGAGTACATTTGTTGTGCATCTTGCTGGAAAACAGTCTTGAATGTTCCAAGAATTTGCAGATCTGAGAATGACCTCAGCTTGATGTTTAAAGGGAGTAAGCCCTCGGCTGGGGATATAATGTTTGAGTCTATACCCAATATAGATGTATGAAGCTACAGGTAACAAAACCCATAATTACAGATGTTTATTTTTCTCATGTAATAAAAAGTGTACATATTTGCTGGGTTTGGCTCAGTCACCAATGTGGATGCTGATGCTCCAGCCATCATGTCTGTGGTAGGCAGAATTATGGGGGGGGTCCCCCAAAATATCCACATCCTAATTCCTGGAATCAGGACGTTATGTTGGTTTACATAGTGACGGGGAATTAAGTTTGCAGATAGATTTAAAATTGCCAATCACCTGACTTTGAGGTAGAGAGGTTATCCTGGGTTATCTGGGTGGACCCACTATTACCACGAGTGGAAGAGGGAGACAGAAGAAAGTCAGCAAAAGAATTCAACCCAACAGTACCGGCTTTGGGTTTAGATAACATCTCTTAAGGAATACAGTGGCCCCTAGAAGTTGTACTAGAAAAGACAAGGGAACAGTTTCTCCCTAGAGCCTAGACAAGGAACACAGCCCTGCTATACCTTGATTTTTTAAAAAAATATTTTATTTATTTATTTGAGAAAGAGAGAGAGAATATGAGTGGGGGTGGGAGGTAGAGAGCAGAGAGGAGTGGGGAGAGGGGAAGCAGACTCCTCACTGAGCAGGAAGCCTGATGCAGGACTCGATCCCAGGACCCTGAGATCATGACCTGAGCCAAAGGCAGACATCTAACAGACTGTGCCACCCAGGCACCCCTCACCTTGACTTTTTTAAAGCCTAGTTTAGACCTATTTTGGACTTCTGACCCAACTTCAGAACCATAAGATAATATATTTGTGTTGTTTTCAGCCACTAAGTTTTTTATGGCATTGACATCCCTATACAATGTCCAAGGGAAGATTTCAAAGTGAGACAAAGGACAAAGAGCCACATCAGTCAAATCTCTGTCTCTTTATAGAAATCCAAAAGCTTTCTCAGAAGTGCTGCCGGCAGAATTCTATTTTCTTCTCAAGACCCAGAGTCAGGCCTGGTCTCTACCCTTAACTTAAGAAAGGCCAGAAGGGCAATTTTTAGCCACTCACCTCAACATTGGCCGGGAGCTAAGGAGTGGAGCTGGGAACGGCTTTTGAGAAACGGATCAATAGTATTTCACACTTTTCTTCTGAAAACTCTGAAGGTATTACTCCACTATCTTCTCATTAATCGATACCCCTGGGAAGAAATATGAAGGGACCTTGATTTTAGCAATTATTAAATATAAATCCTGTGTATGAATGTGTAAACTTAGAAGGAATTCACTGGAAAACTTTCTCCAGAATGTATGTTGGCATTGATTTCTGCTTTTCAGTTTTGCTTAAAAGATCTCAAAATTTTCAGCCTGAAGATTTTTTTTTTTTTTACTTAATTCAACTATTTAGTAAATATTTATTAAGCACTTAATATGTGCCAGATGCCAAGATAAGTTTTGTTAATTTTGTCTTTTTTCTCTGTCTTGTGTTTTTGATCTTTCTCATTCTGGAATTACTATTATTTTAAGTTTCAAATTTCCTACCGTATTTTCCAAACCTTTTACCTTCCCTGTTATTTAAAAACTAATCTATTCCGGCCTCATATCTTGAGTCTTCCAGGTTCATGTTATGTTTCGCTGTTTGTTTTCCCCAGAGTTTTGTCATTTTTCTTCTTTCTGCATGACTAAGATTTTATTCAGGGTATCGTGCATTTCTTTTTTTTTTTTTTTCCACTTTCGTTGTAATCCAACAGTTTAAAATAGTTTTTCTGTCCACTTTAATTCAACAAGAGTATAAGGTGAAAACGTGTTCTTTAAACTCTTACACCATTATTCCTCTTCCACTTTCCCTCAGATTTCTTAAAAGGTTTAAGTTTTGTTGGTGGTGGTGTTTACTCATTCTTGATGTTGACTTTTTCCCTTTGTTGGTGCGTAAAGGTCTGATGTGAGGGATTCCAGAATCCCATATAAATGGAGAAACAGAAATCTATTATCTATGACAGGGCACATCTAGCAGCCCAAGAACCAGAAGATGCTCCAGCCATATCTAGAGCTGGAGGCTGGAGGCTGGAGGCTTATCTTACAGGAACACAGGTCACCTTTCCAATATTGGGGGAGACAGGTGTTTTTAGAGAACACTATCCAGCACCAGAGTGAGAGGACAAAACTGCATTTGCTTGGAAGAGTAAATGAGGGGATCATCTGTTCCATATTTTGGATCATCACATCTCCTGTCTGGATCAGAAAGACAAAGATGCAGCAGACAAAGGAAGGGGCAGTATGGTGTGGAGCACTTATCAACCCTGTCCTGCCCATGGGGACTGCCCCAGTTCCCATGAAAATGTAGAACATCTTCAACTCTGATTGTATGAGTGACTGGAGGACTTGTTATTTTTCTTCTGAGATGATGTCATAGTTATTTTAGGGATAGGAAGCTCTTAGCATTTCCATTCACTACAGAACTTCCTAGGAATCACCTTTGAGCATTAAAAATATGTATTAACCATGATAGTCTGGGAGGAAAATACCAGCAAAGATGCCCTATAAAAAGCTTCTGTTTTTATAGATTGCAGGAAAAGATGTACATAACTGTGATCGTCTTTGCTCGTTCGTGGCAGAGCCTGCTGGCTGCCTGTCCAGTGTTCTTTCTCTTCTCCCTTCTCACAAACAGAAGTTGAATTTCATTTGGTGCAGCATGCATTTCCCTGTCCCTTTCAGGCAGGGGTAGTCATGCAACACAGCACTGGCCAATAACATACAAGGAGAGGGCAGTGTGTGGGGTTTCCAGAAAGGTTCTTTAAAGGGTGCTAACTCAGCCAAAGCTCTGCTCTTGGTTTTGTGGCCATCTTCTTTTTGGGGACTGAAGCTAACAGGTGTTACAGCTGGAGCACTGCTGACATGTGGAGAACCAGAGAACAAGGCATCACCTGAAAGATGGAGTGGTGGGAACCTAAGTCTTGTTGACCTGGGGCTTTCATAGCATTCCTGGATCACTGGATTTGTTTAAACCACTGCTGTACAACTCTGCTGCCATTTCATGCAGCTAAAATCAATCTCTGACACAACATTCTGTTATGAGAGAAGAGCCCTCCTTTTTCTCTCTGTGCACTAATACTTCTCAATGTCTTTTGACTCTTGCTCGGTTAAAGTAATGTCAAAGTGTGAGGCTCGCATGGGGAAACTTTGAATATCACTCACTTTACCCAGGATATCAATCACCATTGGTCTAAAATTTAGTTGCAAAACCTGTACTGTAGGAAAACCCTAGAACATTCTAGAAGTTTCTGAATGGGGGGGGGGTGAAGTTGTATAAATGGACACTTGACATTTTTATTGGGCAAATATTTGGAGACCAGACACCAGCTTTTGGGAAATAAGACTGCACTTAGAGGCCACAGGACCTCGAGAGAGTTCAGGGAAGTGCCTGGTCCCCTGTGAGGTTGTATATCTGGAGCCTTATGTAATGTCTTGGGATAAGAGATCTGGGGGCTTAGCAAATTCCTTTACTGATTTTTACTCGAATGATAATCACAGAAATGACTTATAAAGCTCTTCGTTTATAATAACATCAGCTTGCATTAGTCATTCTAAAGGGAAATAAGGAGGAAAGAAGAAATGGAGCATCCTTGGGGATTGAAAGATGTTGAAGAGAAAAGCCTGAGAAGGGGCAAACACGGAAAAGGAAAAGAGGCAGAATCCAAAACCCCGGACAAGACATTTGGAGTTGGAGTGCCTGGGTGGCTCAGTGGGTTAAGCCTCTGCCTTCAGCTCAGGTCATGATCTCAGGGTCCTAGGATCAAGTCCAGAATCAGGTTCTCTGCTGAGTAGAGAGCCTGCTTCTCTCTCTCTCTCTCTGCCTGCCTCTCTGCCTACTTGTGATCTCTCTCTCTGCAAAATAAATAAATAAAACCTTTAAAAAATTAAAAAAAAAAAAAGACACTGGAGTTGTGTCCTGTGGAGTTCTTTTGGCTGCAAATTTACATTATAGATAGTTATGTCTCCTGGTAATGAATTCTGTGAGATACAAACTTTATTAGATCCTGCCCCTCAACACAGAACACTTTTTTTTTTTTAATTTATTTATTTGACAGACAGAAATCACAAGTAGGCAGAGAGGCGGGGGGCGGGGGGGGGGGGGGGAAGCAGGCTCCCTACCGAGCAGAGAGCCCAATGCGGGCCTCGATCCCAGGACCCTGAGATCATGACCTGAGCCGAAGGCAGAGGCTTTAACCCACTGAGCCACCCAGGCGCCCCACAGAACAAGTTTAAATACTATTATTTTTTATTCACTTATCCTAAAACACTTCTAAGTACCCAATGTGTGCCAGGCAGTGAACAAATTATAGCAAAGATTTATGTTCAACTTTGAAAAGGGATTCATTACTTTTCTTTTTAATAGCTACGGATGGTAACATAACTTCACAATGCATTCTGTGCTACCCACCTACCTTTAAAACTTGGTTTAACACATAGGAGATGATGATACAGGGCCTATTGTAATCACATATTTAAACCTCTTTCCTTCCAGAGTACAACAGATCTTTCTTTGAAGACTAAATGCCTCTTAAATGTTATCAACAAAAGAAAAATACTCATTGCATAAGCCTTGGACAACAAAAGCTTAATTTCATATTATAGGCACCTAATGGGCAGTGTAAATGGTGAGATATATCAGACAATAGAAAGGAAGAGAGATTTTTACTATAATGTCAATATATGATGCATTGCAAATTACCACTGGAATTTCTGGGGTTTATAAATTAACTGCTGTTTCTGTGTTGCTGATACTTTTAACGTAATTTAATCATATGCTTCTTTTAAAAAAGTTTCCAATTTACCCAAAGCTTTCTGGCAGTCATGTTGTTATTGTAACTAGGATCATGAGTTATATAATATCACATACCATGAAAATTCAGGTTTCTTCACAAACGGTGTACAAGGCTTTGGATATAACTGATTTGGAAATGAAATGAAGGGCAGCTCTCTACCACGATTTCAGAGCAAGGGGAAGAACAAGGTAGAATTAGACTCACCAGTGCAAGTGACTTATTAAAGATGCCCAAATGCAGAATCATTCACATCATTAGGCTTATTAATTGACTGCAGATATCCAGAGTGAACAATCCCTCCTTCTAAGTGGGGACTAGGTCAGTCGCCCTGTTTCCATCACTCATTCAGCCCATTCATTAAAGCCTGTTTGTTTCTCCCAGGTGCCTCCTAATGAGTTTCATTGTTTTGTTTATTGGGCTTGTCGGCTCACAGATCTCTTTTCACAATTTTCCATGGTTTCTGAATGCTCCTTAAGTACCAGTTTTGATCAGCCATTTGCAGCTAGTGCTTTACCTCGTCTTGGATAAATGAAGTAAGTGGGAAAGTAAGAAGCGAAGCGGCACGGTGAAATGGGGAGGGGGGAAAGGCCGGAGGGAATTCCACCAGATGCCTGTGTTCCTTGAAAGAACCAGCAGGTGGTAGCAGCACTTCGTGGGAAGGCCCCAGTTTAGGGCTGTAGGACCGGAACAATAGACCCCAAATCCCGTCCTCGGCTGGAGAAGCGGCTAGGGGTGGGCGGAAACATTTTTCCTCGCGGCGCCCCCTCAAGGTTTTTCCCTCAAACCTTCCAGGCACCCGCTGAGTACCTCCCAACGCCTCAGATCCCCGTGGGGGAGGTTCTCCCCGGGGAGCGGGCGGAGGGAGGAGGTACCCAGAAGGGCAAGACTTGCCCGGGCATGCAAAAGCCAGCACCTACACCTGGACTTCCCCGTTCAGACCCAGGCTTCCCAGCACTTTGGGGAGGGTGGGGTCAGAGGCCCCACAGTTGGCCAATATCCAGGGTCACGAAGGGGCAGACGAGTTTAAGGGTAGATCAGAGACACTTTCGTAACCCAGATGCCTCCTCCCTGCTGCTTACCCATCCCCACCCCACCCCCGTACCCTCCGAGATTTCTCAGTTTGGCTTTCCCTCCACCCCCTTCTTTTCCTTCTTTCTCTTCTTCACAGCTCACGCCCACCTTAGTTTAAACCTGAGTAGGAACTAAAACAGTGGTTTAGTTCCTAGGTTGAAGCAGAAAAGCAGGGGTGGGGAGAGGGCGCGGGTGTTCGGGCCGGCGACTGCGCCGCCCTGCCCTGCCCTGCCCCGCCGTGCCCCTCCGTCCCCGGGCATCCGCCGCCCTCCTGTGCGCTTTCCCTCCCGGGGACCCGAGCCCGCGCCCGGCCCAGGGGTTTGAACGCCGCGCCCCGCCGCACGGCAGCCCGCCCCCTCCAGGACCCCCGCGCGAGCCTCCCTCCGTGTTCCAGGTCCCCCAGCCCCCGCGCGGCCGGGAGGAGGAGGCGCCCCCGCCCCAGCGCACAGGCGGGCCCAGGGCGAGCCCCGCGCCTCCACCCCGCTCTCCCCCGCGCCGGGCGCCGCACATCGCCGCCCAGGCCGGGAGGGCGGGCTCGGCTCCCCGGAAGAGGGGAGAGGGAGGGCGGCCGCAGGGGCCGGAGAGGGGCGGGCCGGGCCGGGAGGGACGCGGAGGGGGCGGGCCGGGCTGAGCTCGCCCCTGCCGCCGCTCCAGAGCGGAGCAGCAGGCGGCGGGACCCGCGACCGAGCGCGGCGACGGCGAGCGCGACGTGGGCCCCGCACCCGCACGATCCGCGGGCGCTGCGCCTTCAGAGCAGCCCCTGCCGCCAGCCACCGCCCCCGGCCGCCCGGAGCCCCAGAGACGCGCAGCGGCGAGAGGACCCGGGCCGCGGGGAGCCGGGTCCCCGCACCCGAGCGGAGAAACGGGCTGCTCGGCTCCATCGCGGGGCCTGGGGCGGGGGGGCACAGAACTGCGGAGCCTGCGGCCGGCGGAAGGTGAGCCCCGGGATGCCAGGCAGTGTTGGGGGGGGGGTGTGGGGGGCGGTATGCCTGAGGACAGAGGCATCAAGGTTTGCAAAAGTAGAGGGGCCCTCCAGACTGGGCCTTTGCAGATCCTTGGGGGCCTCCCGGGGTAGTACTGAGTATCCTTCTCCAAGGCGACGGTGGGTTCCTGAGGGGTGCGAAACTGGCCAGCCTGGCTCCCCGACCTCTGGCCGGCCATCATTGACACCCCCATTACCCTTGCTTCTGCGATCCCCCACTGTGTCTCCAGATATTGGGGATCCTGATATAGGGGTCCTTGCTGAGGCCGGACTCCCAGCGTTCTGAAAAGGCTTGCCCATCCTTCTGACTCCAGTGGCATCTCTCCAATCCCGCGGAGCTGGGAGGAGCAAGGAGGTTGATCACACACCTGCCCCCAGCTCCCCCACCCCCATTACCACCCATAAGCTTTAGAGTGGAGAGGCTTGGTTCATGCTCCCCAGCCGTAACCCCCAAGTTGCAGCCAAAGTCTGCTGCTTTCTGAGGCCCCAGCTCCACTCCCCTCTCTTTACATCTGGGTACTTGGCCCTACCTGCCCTACACCCCCATCCACCAATCTTGGCTGTCTGGCATCCTCTCTCCTCCCATCCCTGGGGGAGCTGGCTGGGGCCCAGCATAGCCGATGTTGTAATGTCCCTGGCAGTGCCCATGGAGAGAAGTGGCTGGGCCTGTTCCCAATAAGTTAACCAGGGCCAGGCCCTCCCCCTGCCAGGAGAACTTGACTCAGGTTCTAGAAGGGGAGATGCTGGTTGGGTGGGAAGGAGCTGTGGCATTGTTGGCAGTGCAGGGAAATGTCCAGGTAATGGGCATTGCAGAACTGAGACCTATCATTTGTTGATGGTGCCATTCAGGGGGGGCACTGGTTTCTCTCAGGGCAATGGACCTTTTTTCCTTGCAGGAAGATTAGGCTGGAGGGCTTCTGTGTACCTACCTAGTGGCCTAGAGAGGAGGGCCCCTTTGGAGTCTGTTGGTTCATTCACGGTGCCAAAAGATGGCTGGCAGTGAGCACCGTGTCCCCAGCCTGCCTAGGAGCAACAGGCAGCAGTGATCTGAGCATGGGAAGGGCAGGAACATTCCTCCTCGGGGCCAGGTTCTCCTGCAGCTCATCACCATCTCCTGAGCTGGGTCCTGAGTCCTATGTCCCCACGGCACTGCCCATGAGGGGGAAGGGAGATGGTGGGGTTTGGGGTTTGGGGCAGCTTCGAGTTTCCCTTTTCTCTACTTCCCTGCTCAGCTCCCTCTCCCAGCCCAGATGTTTCTGCAGCAGCAACTCCCAGAGCAGAGCCCAGTTGACAGGCTGACTGGGGGAGAGTAGGGACAGACCCAGGGTGAGGAGAAGGGCTCATGGGCATCAGTGACCAGTATGAAAAGCACTCTGGATCTGCTCTGATGTGCATGCTCTCACCCTTACACACACACACACACACACACACACACACCTCCCAGCTTGTGTGCTGCTCCTTACGCATCTCACCTCACACACATTCCCTTATGTACTCTCACACTTGCTCCCATAGGTAGTGGTCCTGGCTCTTGGGGGATTCTACAATCTTCCATTTGCTTATCTCTCACGGACACGAACTGACTGTCCCAACACCCTCCCTTATGCCCTTTTCCAAAGCCACGCACATGCCCGGTCAGTGCCCAGCCAGAGTGGCTCATTCTGAGTGGCTGCCTGCCACTCCCAGACACTGCCTGCCTCTTAAAAGCCTCCCCCAGCTCCACAGCCTGGGAGTGGGAGGCACATTCGTCTGCATCTGCGAGCTCTGGGGGACATTCCTGGAGGCTGGAGGTCTCAAGGGACACAGGGCTCTCCTCTGCTAGGTAATCCACAAATTGGCTTCTGGAGCCAGGGCAGCAGGGGTGAGAAGCACCGGAGGACAGCCACCTCCTCACTGTCTGCTCTGGATGCCGCTGTAGGGCTGATGGGATCCTTTTCGAGGCGGGCGGACAGAGCTCCAAGAGACTGCGACCATATCCAAGGTGGAGATTAAAGGGTAACAGCGTTAAGCTGAGCAAGGATTATCCTGGAATTTCCTGGGCGTTTAACAGCTGCAGAACAGGACAGAGGACAGGGCCCATGGTGCTGACCCCTCCCACGCTGACCCTGTGGCTGACAGGTGTGAGGGCCAACTTTGCGGCCACGCCACACATTAACCATCGGCCCCTTTGCCCTTGGGACCTCCCTCGCCCCACTGGGCCCTGCAGCCTGCTGGGCCTCTCTCACTCAGCAGCGATGCCCTGGTCAGGTGTCCCCAGCACCCCTGGTTCCCCTTGGTCCTTTAGAGCCGAAGTCCTTTGCTTGACACTGAGTCAGAGAAGCGTGATGTGATCAGTGGGGGCCATTCGAACCTCTTTGAAGAGAAGCTTAAAGAAAATGCAGCAATAAAAGTTATTTTGCTCATTCATCCCCCACTCCAACTGCCTCTTTATCTCTGCTTTCTCCTTATAGGTGAAAATTTCTGGATTGTTTTGAAACCTAGAGAGAGAAGGGAGGGGAGGGTAAAATGTAAACATATGCTATGCTAGTCTAGGTTTTAAAAATGTTTTCCCTTTTTTGTTGCTTAGATGATAATTAACGAGATTTTGTTTTAATGTAAAAATAAGAATATGCTCGTTGTAACAAGAAAACCCACTGAAAATATATGTAAGACAAAATTAATAATTCCTCCTCTGCCATCCTTCATTTCTCCCTCCTACAGTAACCAGCTTTAATGGCTAGTGCATTTTCCTGCCGTATCTTCCTCCAAGCTGATTTGGCTTGTAATACTTAGTTTTTTAAAAACTCATTTTGTGGATCAAGGTACATAAACTATTTAAAACCATCTCAGTTTGTTCACAAAGTTATCATATTTAACATTTCAATTTGAAGACAGTTAATTTGTTAAATTCCTACAGATTTACTCATTTAATTTATTTTTAAATCTTTCATTTTTATAGATAACAGAACTCAGAAGCTATGACGTATAAGCTAAGAGTCTACACATCTTTAATCTTTGCCAGTTTCTGGAGACAAAACACAATTTTGATGCCTACGGACTGTCATATTTTTATAAACCAAAGAAATGTAGCAGGCTTGTGGATGCAGTGTCTCTACCGTAGCAAAAAGATGTAAAGTGATATATGTAGGAAAGAAGCTGAGAAAAAAAAAATGTGAAGTCATAGAATGCAATTTTTGTCATCTGAAATTTTGTCAAATCAGTCTTCTTTTCTGAGCTTCCATTTTCCATCCACATTTCAGCTGCCTCTGGTGGGTTATATTTTTAAAACCATATACACATCTGAAATTCGAATGTTTTCCTGTTTGAGATAAGTCTTGGGCTCTTTCATGGGTGGGTGAGACGATTTCTAACCACTGACCGATGCCTTTGGCGAGCTGGAGAAGACAGAGTGATCCAAAGCAGGCCTGTCCCCCTCTGTGTTGCGGAAGGGATGCACTTGGCTGCTTCCAGGACGCGCTCCCAGACTAAGCTCAGACAGATGTCCTAGTCCTCAACCATTGAAGGCACCTTTGAAAATCAAGTTCTAAGTCCTGCTTGTTCAGTATTCCAGGCATGTGGCTGGAGCTGCATGTTCTTGTCACTTACGTTTCTGCCTTTGAACTTGTTTCAAAAGAATCTGCGGGAGTAGGAATTAGCTGACAGCAGTTTTCTTCCATATCTTAAAGTTTCGTCTTTCCTTGTTTTTATTCTTGCCTAAGAGGTAGACCCGAGTTCTTTTTATATGTATTAAAAAAAAATAAAAGACTTGAGTTATCTGTTTTGTTTTGATAACCAAGAATTGACCTCACTTCCTAATCTCACTCAACCACAGTTTTTATTTTTTAGTCTTCTGGATCCAAATCTAAAAGAGGTCCCTTCAAACAGCAAGGAACACTTCTGGGCTCTCTTCAAGTGCTTCCACCATTTTTTTAAATGAATATATTGGTTCTTGGTAAACCTTTTTTTTAACAATTACAGAAGTGGCAGTCCACATGCCATGTCTCCATTTAATTCTTTTCTTCCTGATGTCTCTTGAGGACAGACGCAGAGTGGCTTTAACATATTCCCTAATTGCTTTTGCTCTTTTCTGGATCCTCTGGAGAGAGGCCAGCTTCATGTTGTCATTAAGATGCCTGCTGAGGCTATGCATACACGCCCTGCTGCAGCCACAATCGACAATCGACCGTGTGGCTTATATTGTGGGTCATCAAAGCAAATACTCTGCCATTCCTCATCTTCTAGAATGTTCCATAGTGCACAGCTGATGGGATCTGCAGTACGTATCTTCCCTCTTGGTTTGCTGTCTCTCAAAAAAAAAAAAAAAATTCATTGAGATGCATCCGAAGTGTTTATTATTCCTTCTCGTGATTATCTGTCTAGTTATAAGTTTAGGAAGACACAGTGCTTACAGTTTACTTTTTGTACAGATTCCAGAATCCATCCATGTTCTGACTGAAAGAGGCTATTTTAGAGAATATCTGCTAGGCAAATGATAGAATAGCTTTCATTGTGTAAAGGCATTTTGCTGACATTTTCAGTTCTTGATAACAGCATTCCTAGAGACCCTGTGGCTCTGGTCAGTCTGGTCTGCCTTGGTGTGTCAAGCATGTCTCCAAATTAAGCCACTGAACCCTTGGGGGAAGCGCCAACAACACATGTTCCTTCAGGATATTTATTAAGCAGCCATTGGTGATGGGGCCATGCTTTGTTACTTCACAATCTCCCTGTTCTTCTTTGAAACATTTCATCTGTGAATGATTCTAGCAGCATTCGGGACAGTACTGGCAGAGAACCTCTGTTTCTTAGGAGTCATTTGCTGTATAGGAATGCTTCCTTTTTTCTGACTTTGAGATACAATTGTTGTATAACACTGTGATAAGTTTAAGGTATATAATCCGGTGATTTGGAAATGCTTCTTGCTCACCTCCATGCACTGTAAGTTAAACTCTGTCTCACAAGTAGGGTTGCAGTGACATGAAAGGTGCATTTCAGCGGCTTGTGGCCCGATGCCCATGATACCTCAGCCCACCAGCTGTAACAGCAGCGCCTTTTCATGATAACCACGTAGAGATGACCCTGAAGGCTTCATCCTGCAACAGAGCCTGTGTTGCCAGGAAAAATGAGATTAGCAGGCATCCAACTACGATTTTCTGGTTTATCAAAGTCAAATGGTATAGTAGTTTGGTTTCAACTTCATTGAGAAGTGTGCCGTTTTCAGGAGTGCTGCGGGTCACGTGGCCACAGCCGTCATGACAGAAACAAGATTCCGGTTTCCAACTGCTGTCCTTTCTCTCAGTTTCATGTCTTTGAACAACCTGCCTCTTAGTTTCTTCTCAACAGAAGTAAATGGAATGGACGGCTCTTGTCCATGCCACTCACAGACTTCTGAGACTCAGTTATAAGGGGAGAGATGGGTCACCACTAATCTCTAGATGAATGAACAAAGGAAGGTCTGAGCCCGTTTGTCTTCACTGTGACCCTGGAGGCAGCTGTGCCCCACAGTCATGTGCTCGTGAGCCAGCAGGGGTACATGTCTGTGGGTGGCCTTCTTAAGTTACCCAATGGGGAACATACTTGACACTGTTCTGCATGGACTACTTTCACTTGGGAAAAGATTTTCATAATCAGTGCATAAGCAGTAACCCTTACTCTTTTTTCATATTGTGCCATAATTTATTAAATATCTTACCACTGATGGACAGTTACATTCCAGTCTTTTCCCTTACAAACAATTCTGCAGCAAATATCCTTGTTTGAACATCTCTGCAAACAGACCCAAGGATGCAGTACTTGAAGGACAAACTCTTAGAGGTGAAGCTGCTAGAAAGACATCACCAGCTGTCCTTCCAAGAAGATATACCCGTTTGAACTCACAAGCACCATGAATATAGAGATCCCAGTTCTCATACCTTCTTCAACCCAGTGCATTATTAATCTCAGAGGACATGTTGGCATTGTTGTTTCCACACTCTGTCCTTTCATTGTGAGCAGACTAGAAGAATTTTTTCATATACATACATTATTTTTCTGTAAGCCATAGAGGAAACGTGCCCCTTGTGGAGAGAGGACCGTTGGTCACAAAATGTAGGCATGCCAGACCTACATAGCTCTACCCTTTCTCTATGCTGGATCACTTACCAGATGGAATCTTTGTGCCTATGCTCTTCTCACTCCTGTTCGCCCATCTCCCCTTGCATCATACCCCACAGCTCTCTTCCGTGGTCCCTCTTGCTCCACTGCCTTTCTGTATTGTCCAGAGTGTCCAGGTCTGATGTGGGTCAGGAGGTGTGGGGGAGGAGGGATTGTGTGTTCCCTGGGAAGGAGAAGCTTCTACTGTGCCTGGTTTCATGGAAGTATCTTCTGACTTCCAATACAGGGTGGCTCTAGAAGGAGGAGGGAGAGTAAAGGAAGAGAAAGAATTGAAAGAGCGCCTTTCAGAAGAAAAGGGTACGTTGGGCCCAGAACTATCCTATGCTCTAAAGGGCGGCGGGGGAGGGGAGCTTTGAGAAATGCTCAATGATGCGTCCCCTGCAGGACGTAGGGAGGGAGTGACCTACCATATGGCCCTCAAAGATGGTAGACTTGGCACAAGTCAGGAGAGAGTCTGCTTCTGACAGGCCCTTACCCTCTGGTTGGTGCTGGGGTGGTTTGAGAACTATCTGTGTAGCAATGTAGTTACCCGCCACCTGCCTCTTCTGGTCCTGTGTGTCTCCCTAGGAAGCAAGCTTGGCTGCAGACCCCAGTCTTAAAAAGCAGTGGCCCTGCCTGGGAGCAGGGTGGTGGCCAGGGCAATGGTGGGAGCCCCGAAGATGCCCCATGGCTGCTGAGGGGGCTGCCCGGTCAGGGAGCAGAGTGGCGGGCATGGTGTGCAGTCTCTGGGTCCTGGTGCTGGGGTCCTCAGTTCTGGCTCTGGAAGGTAAGAGGGAGGGGAGACTGGAGAATCCCTACCAATCAGCCTGGGTGAGGAATGGGAAAGATTCAGAAAAGG
The DNA here is from genome assembly GCF_902655055.1 of Lutra lutra. Lineage (NCBI taxonomy): Eukaryota > Metazoa > Chordata > Mammalia > Carnivora > Mustelidae > Lutra > Lutra lutra. The sequence goes on from NC_062288.1 coordinate 96,790,839, forward strand.
CAGAGAAGAGTGAAGACATCAAGAAAGTGAAAGGAACGGGGAAGGTTCCAGAGAAAGGCTCCTGACAGAGAGCTGTGCCCCTGCTGGTGAATTAAAAGGACCAGGGAGGGAAATTCCTGTTTCCCTCCTGGGATGGGGTGAGGGTTAGCAGTCCTAGCTGGAAGCTTTGCTGCTGAATGCCCTTCTTATCTCTGGGCAGAGGTGCTGCTGGACACCACTGGAGAGACATCTGAGATTGGCTGGCTCACCTACCCGCCAGGTGGGGTGAGTGTCACTCTTTCATTCCCCACCCAGTGTGCCTCCCCCACCCCACTGGTCATATAGAATTTGGGAAGGAAGCCCTGGGTAGAGACTAATGGAGTAAGACCCCTTCCCTCCCAGAGGAGCAGGACTTCGGGGTGTACTTACCCAGGTTTGCCAGCTAACGGTGGCTCCCCGCTCTCCCTGCAGTGGGATGAAGTGAGCGTTCTAGACGACCAGCGACGCCTGACTCGGACCTTCGAGGCATGCCACGTGGCAGGGGCTCCTCCGGGCACTGGGCAAGACAACTGGTTACAGACACACTTCGTGGAGCGACGCGGAGCGCAGAGGGCACACATCCGACTGCACTTCTCCGTGCGCGCATGCGCCAGCCTGGGCGTGGCCGGGGGCACCTGCCGAGAGACCTTCACCCTTTACTACCGCCAGGCCGAGGAGCCCGATGGGCCCGACAGCGTTTCCGCCTGGCACCTCAAACGCTGGATCAAGGTGGACACCATCGCCGCGGACGAGAGCTTCCCGGCCTCCGCGGTGTGGGCGGTAGGCCCGCGTGGGGCCGGGCAGCGCGCCGGGCTGCAGCTCAACGTCAAAGAGAGGAGCTTCGGCCCCCTCACCCAGCGTGGCTTCTACGTGGCCTTCCAGGACACGGGGGCCTGCCTGGCCCTCGTGGCGGTCAAGCTCTTCTCCTACACTTGCCCCTCCGTCCTCCGCGCCTTCGCCTCCTTCCCTGAGACGCAGGCCAGTGGGGCCGGGGGCGCCTCCCTGGTGGCAGCCGTGGGCACCTGTGTGGCTCACGCGGAGCCAGAGGAGGATGGAGGCGGGGGCCAGGCGGGGGGTAGCCCTCCGAGGCTGCACTGCAATGGGGAGGGCAAGTGGATGGTAGCGGTTGGGGGCTGCCGTTGCCAGCCGGGACACCAGCCCGGCCGCGGAGACAAGGCCTGCCAAGGTGAGATTCTGTGCTTGTGCACTTGCCCAAGATCTCCCCACCTTCCCCAACCTTGGGACACCTCTCCTGAATACCCCAAACTTGATTTTGTCCCCAAAAGGTCAGGAATAAGCTATTTTAGGAAAGGACTCTTGTTTTTCTCCAGATTTATTTTCTAAAGCGCACAAATTTGGTGTCATATGCTCATCTCAAATTTCTGGAACCTTCTGGAGACTTCCTTAGCCACCGCTAAGCATCCTAGGGCTGCAGGCCTGACAAGTGATGGAGATTAAAAGGAGTTAAACTCCTGGGTTATCTTGGGATGGGTCCTTTGTCCCTATTTGCCATCTAGTTAGGAAGGGATTATCACCAGGGCAGGTGACCAAGATGCAGGTAGGAGACGGCAGTGGAGACCAGCTAAGAGGAATCCTTCTGCTATAGGGTGGAGGGTGCAGAAGGCCTCCGGGCAGGAAGGTCAATCAAGCCAGACACCTCTATCTGGTACTTGGCCTGCCCATAGCCCTCACTGCACCTCACTTCTTCCATCAGCAGAGATGCAGTTCTACTCCAGTGGCCATGGAAGTAATCTCTGCCTCAGGGAGGGAAAGAGGGAAGAGGGGATGGGGGTAGGTCTCAGGAGGTCAGGAGAAACAGCCCTCAGGAATGGAAGGCTGGGGGCTTGTCTTCGTGCTTGCCTGGGGTGGGGTGGGGGGCTCAGGAGGTGGTGGATGAAGTGAGCCTAATGTCTCTGCCCCATTCTGCCCCCTAGCCTGCCCGGAGGGGTCCTACAAGGCCTTGGCTGGGAACACACCCTGCTTACCGTGCCCCGCCCGCAGCCATGCCCCCAATGCTGCAGCCCCTGTTTGCCCTTGCCTTGAGGGCTTCTACAGGGCCAGTTCAGACCCCCCAGAGACCCCCTGCACTGGTGAGTCCCCCACCAGCCCCAGGGTTGGAAATGGGACTGGGGGTGGGCAGAGAAGGGGAGCCTGAGGGCAACACAGTGGAGCTGTTCCCATTTGCAGTGACTTTTCTCCTGTTCATTTTCTCCCTCTGCTCTCCTCCTTCCTGCCCTGACCCCATCCACACTGGCCCACCTCCTGCCTCTCCTCCCGCCCGCTTCCTCTGCTTTCTGGTCCCCACCCCCTGCTCTGGGTCTCCTCCCGTCTGGGCCACCCCCCTTCCCCTGCCTTCTTTCTTTCTCCATCATCATCCCCACCCTTCCTCCTTCACCTCACCTCCCACCACTCCTTCCTTTCTGGCCCTTCTCTCTGCCCCCACCGGCCTCCCCAGGCCCTCCATCAGCTCCCCGGGAGCTTTGGTTCGAGGTACAAGGCTCAGTGCTCATGCTGCACTGGCGCCTGCCTCAGGAGCTGGGGGGACGAGGGGACCTGCTCTTCAATGTCGTGTGCAAGGAATGTGGAGGCCACCGGGAGCCGGGCTCGGGCACCGGGGGTGCTTGTCGCCGCTGCAGGGATGAGGTGCACTTCGACCCCCGCCAGAGGGGCCTGACTGAGAGCCGAGTGTTAGTTGGGGGGCTCCGGGCACATGTGCCCTACATCTTGGAGGTGCAGGCTGTGAACGGGGTGTCAGAGCTCAGCCCCGACCCTCCCCAAGCTGCCGCCATCAATGTCAGCACCAGCCATGCAGGTGAGCCTTCCGCTAGCTTGGCCTGATGTCTTACCTTGCCTCCTTAGAAGCCCCGCCCCTACTCATGCTGCTGGGCTCCTGGAAACTCTCCCACTAACCCTCCCTTCCCCCCAGTTCCCTCTGCAGTCCCTGCGTTGCACCAGGTAAGCCGGGCATCCAACAGCATCACGGTGTCCTGGCCACAGCCAGACCAGACCAACGGGAACATCCTGGACTATCAGCTCCGCTACTATGACCAGGTGGGAAGGTGGGGGTTGCCCAGCAGGGCTGGTGGGAGCTCACAGTGCCCCACAGTAGGGTTAGAGATGGGGGAGGTGGACTAGGACCGAGAGGTGCCAAGAAGCCTGAGGGTGTGACCAGGACTCAGGAGCTGGGGTTGGGTAGCAGGGAGTGACCGGCTGTCACCCCCAGGCAGAAGATGAATCCCACTCCTTCACCCTGACCAGCGAGACCAACACGGCCACCGTGACCCAGCTGAGTCCTGGCCACATCTACGGCTTCCAAGTGCGGGCACGGACTGCCGCAGGTCACGGCCCCTATGGGGGCAAGGTCTATTTCCAGACTCTGCCTCAAGGTGAGAGGAAGCCTGGATGGAGAGGGGGAAGCAGGAGGAGTCACCGAGGAGAGGCCTGGCGGCCGTGTGGGACAGGAGGCTGTGAGCATAGTGTCATGGCTGACCACATGGCCTTTGGGTTTGTGGGTGGGTGTGAGTGGGTGCATGGGGGGTGTGTAGGCATGTATGCTTGTGAGGCCTTGCCCATGCGTGGTCCTGGCTGGCTGCTTCCCCAGGTGAGCTGTCCACCCAGCTTCCAGAGAGACTCTCCTTGGTAATTGGGTCCATCCTGGGGGCCTTGGCCTTCCTCCTGCTGGCGGCCATTACCGTGCTGGCTGTTGTCTTCCAGAGGTGAGCCCCTCCCTGCTGTGTCCCCACACCATTCACCCCACAGTACAACCCCACGTCCTGGCAGCCCCAAAGCCCACTGCAGAAACTACCTCCAAAGCCCACCTCCCACCACCAGGCCCCTTCCTGTGGGCCCATTCGAGGCTGGAAGGAGGGATCGGGCAGCCCTCACTCCACAGATCCCTGGCTGGAGAGTGGCCTGCATGGCAGGGGAGTGTCATTTCAGGACTCTGGTTTGTCCTCAGGAAGCGGCGTGGGACAGGCTACACAGAGCAACTCCAGCAGTACAGCAGTCCAGGTGTGGGGGTAGGGAGGGCTGGGAGCTGAGCACAGGAGACAAGATGAGGTTCCCCCGTGGTCCAGGGGAACCTCTCGGCCCTGCCATTGTAAGGAAGAGGGCCTGCCTGGGGTGTTTGGGCAGCCGGACCTCGTACCACACCCTCCTCATGCACCCCATTCGCCTACAGGTCTTGGGGTGAAGTATTACATCGACCCTTCCACATACGAGGACCCCTGCCAGGCCATCCGAGAGTTTACCAGGGAGGTGGATCCTGCATATATCAAGATCGAGGAGGTCATTGGGGCAGGTGTGCAGGGGCAGAGAAAGGGGATGGGAGGGGCTGGAGCCCCCACGAGCCTTCCCCAGCAGGATCCCCTCTAAACAGGGCAGGATACCGCAAGCCCGGGGTCCTTCCTCAATAGCCTTCCACCTACACCCGTTCTCCCAGGCTCCTTTGGAGAAGTACGCAGGGGCCGCCTGCAGCCCCGGGGACGGCGGGAGCAGGCCGTGGCCATCCAGGCCCTGTGGGCTGGAGGTGCGGAGAGCCTACAGATGACCTTTCTAGGCCAGGCTGCAGTGTTGGGCCAGTTCCAGCACCCCAACATCCTGCGGCTGGAGGGCGTGGTCACCAAGAGCCGGCCCCTCATGGTGCTGACGGAACTCATGGAGCTGGGCCCCCTGGACAGCTTCCTCAGGGTCAGTGTGGCCCAGGGGTGGGTGGGGCGGCCTTGGGTCCAGGGAAGTCTGCAGTTCTCAACAGTCCCGGA